>NC_044564.1:35998726-37429976 GCF_007565055.1 Rhinopithecus roxellana | reverse complement strand
TCAAGATAAGAGGATCGCTTGAGCCTAAGAGCTCAAGGCTTCAGTGAGCCATGATCGCACCCCTGCACTCCAGCCTAGGTGTCAGAGTGACACTTCATCTCTGAAAAAAAACAAAAACACCTCTTTTTCCTACCTTGGCACAAGGCCAGTGCTACAAGCAGCAGTCACACGGTCCCATGCCTGAGATGTGCCCTATACACGCCCACTCCACTCATCTTAGGCAGGCTGCAGGCCCTGTGCTAACTGAAGAAGCAGGTGAAGAGCTGGTAACAAGCACAGGGACAGCTTTCACTGAGACATCAACCAACAGATAGCACCCCGCTGAGGTGGTACCCACAGCAGATAGCCATCCAGCTATATGTTACTCACAACAGGTAACACACCCACCCACCAAACCAGGCCCTACCCTCAAGTGGGGTTGGCCCAGGGGGCACAGGCACAAGGCTTTTGTGTCCCCATTTTGGAGTCTGAAAGCCGTCTTGAAGAGAATTCTCCCAATCAGTCCCTGCCTCAATGAAATGTAATGTCGCATATATATTCACAAACAAAATGGCATTTTAAAAACTCTTTTCAAATCTTACATACCAATTTTAACAAATAGTGCTGGAGCAATCGGATGGCACAGGTCAAAAAAAACAAAACAAAACTTGACATACACCTCACATTTTCAACAAAATTAATTCAAAATAAGTCATAGATTTAAATGTAAAACATAAAGCTATAAAGCTTTTAGAAGAACATGTAGGAGAAAAATCTCGAGGGCCCAAGGGTGGTGAATAGACATGACACCAGAAACACAGTCCATCCAAGAAAAAAGTCAAGAAGTTGGATTTCATCAACATTAAAGATGTTTGGTTTGAGAAAGCCCAGGTGAAAGGATGAAAGACTGGATGACAGACTGAGATACCTAATTCCAAACCACAAACCTGACTAAGGGCTTAAATATAGAATATAAGAGCTCTCACAGCTCCGTAGTTAAAACAACAATAGCAATCCAGTGAGAATGTGGGCAAGAGACATGAACAGAGATTTAAGTGAGGAGAATGCAGATGGCAAACAAGCCCCTGAAAAGATGTTAAACATCATTTGTTAACCATCCGGGAAATGCAGATTAAGACCATGATGAAAAATCATTGCATACTTATTAGAACAACTACAAGAAAATAGTGATAGACCTAATACTGATGATGATGCAAAGAAATTGGATTTCTCATCCGTTGTTGGGATGCTCATGTAATGGTATAGCCACCCCAGAAAACAGTGTGGCAGCTTCTTAAAAACTGCAACAGGCCAGGCATGGTAGCTCATGCCTATAGTCCCAGCAGTTTGAAGCTAGGAGTTCAAAACCAGCCTGGTCAACAGAGCAAGACTCCATCTCTACAAATAATTTTTTAAAAATAGCTGGGTGTGGTGGCACACACCTCTAGTCCCAGCTACTTGGGAGGCTGAGGCAGGAGGACTGAGTGAGCCATGGAGGTTGTGGCAGCTGTGAACTATGATCATGCTACTGCATTCCAGCCTGGGTGACAGAACCAAGACCCTGTCTCAAAAAAGAGAAAAAAATAACACTAAGGCATACACTTACCATGCATACCCTTACCCTGCTTCCCATGAAACCAGCAATTACATTCCTGGGCACTGATCTCAGGGAAGTAAAAATTAATCTCCACACAAAAGCATCTAGATGAATGTTCATAGTAGCTTTATTTGTAATAGCTAAAACCTGGAAGCAACCTCAAGGGGTAAACTGAAACAACCGTACTACATTGTACCATGGAATATTACTCAGCAGTGAAGATAAATGAGCTACCGATGCACAGCTTTGAGGAGTCGGCCGGGCATCACGCTGTGTGGAAAATGCCAATCTCAAAACATTCCATCTGTAAGACATTCTCAAAATGACTACGTTATAGAGATAAAGAACAGATTAGTGGTGTCCAGTGTTAGGTGGGGAGGGTTTAGGAGGGGTGGGCAGAAAACAAAGGTGCCGCAAGAGGGGGACTTTGCGGTAGAGGAACAGCTCTACTACTTAAATTGTGGCAGTCGGCCGGGCGCGGTGGCTCACGCCTGTAATCCCAGCACTTTGGGAGGCCAAGGCGGGCGGACCACAAGGTCAGGAGATCGAGACCATGGTGAAACCCCGTCTCTACTAAAAATAAAAAAAATTAGCCAGGCGCGGTGGCGGGCACCTGTAGTCCCAGCTACTCGGGAGGCTGAGGCAGGAGAATGGCGTGAACCCGGGAGGCGGAGCTTGCAGTGAGCCGAGATAGCGCCACTGCACTCCAGCCTGGGCGACAGAGCGAGACTCCGCCTCAAAAATAAATAAATAAATAAATAAATAAATAAATAAATAAATAAATAAATTGTGGCAGTCACTGCAGGAATTCACACAGGTGACCAAATGGCACAGAGCTGTGCACACACACTGCACCAACTTCAGCATCCCACTCTCGGTATCAGACTGTGGTTTTACAGGATCTAAGCTTTGAGTGAGACTGGGTAGAGGGCAAACAGACTTTTTTTTTTTTTTTTTTTTTTTTTTTTTGAGACACAGTCTCTCTCTGTCGCCAAGGCTGGAGTCCAATGGTACAATCTCAGCTCACTGCAACCTCTGCTTCCCAGGTTCCAGAGATTCTCCTGCCTCAGCCTCCAGGGTAGCTGGGACTACAGGCATGTGCCACCAAGCCCAGCTAACTTTTGTATTTTTAGTAGAGATGGTGTTTCACCACTTTGGCCAGGCTGGTCTTGAACTCCTGACCTCATGATCTGCCCTCCTCGGCCTCCCAAAGTGCTGGGATTACAGGTGTGGGCCACCATGCCTGGCCACAAACAGACATCTTTATAATGCTTTTGACACTTCGTGTTATAATTTTCTAAAATAAGAAGTGTAAAAGAAAAGTCATATCCCATGTAGTTCACTGAAATGGAATGTTATCTGCCCTAAAAATGATTACAAATGATTGGACTAGGCTTCTGTTCGCGTTTTATGAGTTGTGTTGGAATTAGAGTGTTTAGGTTCTCTTCCAACCAGCAAAGTCCTCCAGCTCGTGAGTGCTGCAATTTACAGCCGGCTGGAGTCGGTGTCAGGGAGGGTGGTCTCTAGCAACACGCCAGGGCCAAGCTTGCTAAAAGAGGCCTTGAGCTCTTAACTCCTGGAAAGCAAGAGTAATGTGAGGATGGGCTCCTTGATCTTGTATAGCAGGCTCAGGAATGAGAAGAAGCTTCTGAGAACACGACATAGCAAAAACACAAAATAGACAGCAGG
Source organism: Rhinopithecus roxellana (assembly GCF_007565055.1). Taxonomy (NCBI): domain Eukaryota; kingdom Metazoa; phylum Chordata; class Mammalia; order Primates; family Cercopithecidae; genus Rhinopithecus; species Rhinopithecus roxellana. The sequence goes on along the minus strand of NC_044564.1, from coordinate 37,426,711 downwards.
AAACTGTGTTCTGTTTCTTGCATGTTTATGCTAGGTTATATCTGACACCCCAGAGTCAGATAGAAGAGATAAAAAAGCTACAAGGGAACAGGCATTGATTGGGTGCCCTGGGGTCAGCTTACCATACATGTGTGCAATCCTTCAGCAGCCCCACTAGGTAGAGCCATCCCTGCCGGTTTGCACACGTGGATCTGGCGCTCAGGCACACAGACAACACACTAGGCTGTTTCCCGGCAAGGCACAGGTCTGCTCTGCCTCTGTCCATGTGCACTTTCCCACAACATGCGACCTGACAGCATTATGGGTCACACTTGCAGAGCGAGGCACCCTTTTGCAGTCTGGGTCATAGTGCCAAGTTCTGACATGCAGTGCTCACCTGAAGCCTGTTGTTGTTCCAGCAGTGACTCTGCTTGCCAGTTTCCAACACGTGCTTCCAATGGGAAGGGCCTAGACAGACACATCCACTTCACTTTTATCACAAGTCCTGGTTCCCAGGCACCTCTGGGATGCCGTTTCCATGTTTCTATCCCAACCCCAGCATGGGAATATTTCAACAGAGCTTGCTGGGAAACCCTGACCTGTAATTATGGAAACCAAGAATGGACATGTTTCTATTAATATTGGCCCCAGATAGACCACCTACTCTTCCAGGTCAGCATTATTTGGCAAGGGATGAGGTGGGCTGGATGCAGCATCTGCAGCCTTCCCACACAACACCCCAAGCTTCTCTGCATGGCGGAATCCCTGCTTTCGGAGGGCTCCAGCTCTGCAGGGCTCCAGCTCTAGAGGGCTGGAGAAGTTCCTTTAAGTCACTTGGCCTCATTCCTGCATCCATTGAAATTTATATCCAGCTTCATTCTTCCTCCACACCAAAGGGCCTCAGATGGCCCGGCTCTGCTTCCAAACCAGAGTGCAGGAAAGTGTTTACTGAAGAAGAAAAGTGAATCAGGAAACAGCTGTGTGAAGGTCCAGGGCTGTATCCCCCTGGGTTCACACTTGGCCATCTGTGTCTCTTATTATGGCTAATCTCTCTAGTTCTCAGAGAAGCGGCCCATTAACCCAGACAGCTGGGAAATGATGGAAACCATCTTTTTTTCCCAAACGTTCTTATTATGCAGTGTTTATGTTTCAGGATCTGAGGGACTTTCGAACGTTGACCTTTCTTGAGCTGTCCGAGCCCAGAGGCGTGGGTGCTGGGAACTTGCTCCAAGCCTCCATCTTTCTATCTGGACCCCAGAAAGGATAGGCGCCACACAGAGCCAGCTTAATCCAGGGTTACGTGTGCTGACCAGGGGGCTGCCTTCCTGAGGGCTGGATCCAGTTTTCTTGCAGCAAATTTTTCTTCTGCAGAAAGTGGCAGATCTAGGTTCTCTAAATATGGTTAATTCAAAAAATCTTTCTGGAGATGGATGGTGATGATGATTATGCAACATTGTGAATATACTTTTTTCCCCCATGGGTGTCATTTATTATAATGCTATTTATAATAATATTATAGTATATATTATGTAACATATATAATATTATACTATTGTTTATTATTAACCTTATAAATTTCACACGAATGACCATATTTTAAATGATAGTATAGTCTGTAGGCTATTATTTTAAATACAAACTGTACCTCTTCTCAGTTTTGTTGAAGGTGAATGTGCTTAGTACCACTGAAGTATACATGTTCCAATGGTTAAGATGGTAAATGTTGTTATGTGAACCATGACACAATTTTTTTAAAGGAGTAGGGAGAGTTTGTTTTCCTTTTCTCGGATGTTGGTGACTGCCTGGGGTGGGGTAGGGGTGGAAGCAGTGGAAGTGATGCTGTGTGGCCTCCAAAGAGAGGTCACAACAGGCAAAACTCAAGTCCACCTGGTCCTCTCTCTTTCTCTCTCTCTTTCTCTCCTCTCTCTCCTACTTTGTCTGTCCCTTTCTCTCTGTCTCTCTCTCTCCCTCCCTCTTTCTCTCCTTCTCTCTCCTTTTCTCTCCATCTCTCTCTCTTTCTCGGTCTCTGCCTGTCCCTCCCTTTCTCTCTGCCTCTGTTTCTCTCTCCCTCTCCCCGCTCCAGCTCTGAAGGGATGGCTCCTCTGTAAACGGTTCCTGCCCCTCTTGTCCCCTGGGCCGGGCTCCTTCCATGTGTTAGGCAGGCATTCTAGAGCTGAGACTTCAATGTGAACAAATAAACATTAATTTTAAATGGAGATGTGTATGAGGTACAAGGTGCTGTGCGTGCATATCCCTGGGGATCCGGGAGCGCCACCCTCAAGCAGTGATCTTTGATGACATGACTGAGCAGGAGCTGCAGATGGGTGTCAAGGGGAAGGAAGAGGTCAGGGATGGTGGAGTCCAGACCCCAGAACTTTCAGGAAGGGATGAAGGAATGTGCTTGGGGACTTGAGGGGTCTACCCACCCCCATGCTCGTGGGCCCTCTTGGGGCCAAGGCCTGCACTAATAGGTCCTCACCCCACCTCATCCCAGCCTCCTCACCCACTGGCCTCAGGGGTTGTAGCACAGAGTGGAGGCTGCGGCTGTGCAGGTGGAAGTGGAGGCTCAAGGGGTCAGTCCCCGGCCTGTGAGGTGGGGATTCCAGGCTCAGGTCCAGAAGCCTTTGAGAGTTCCACTAAGGAGTCTGAGTGTCTGTAAATAACTAAACATTGCAAAGTTGGGGCCCTTCTTTTTGCTGTCTTTCCACCTCTCTTCTCTTGAGAAGGTTCTGGGACAGGAGCGGGAGTTCCAGCAGGAGGAGGAAGGGCTCCAGCCTCAGTGAGCCCTTCTTCCCTGCTGGTGAGCCGTTTCGGGCTCCCTGCAGGAGCCTCTGGGCCCTCCCTCCCAGCATGGTGGTCGTGGGGCTGCTCCTGCCATGCAGGTGCCCTGGCTATGTCGAGTGACCCACCAGCTAGGGAGTAGCATACTGTCTCCAGCCTTGGGCCCGTGCCCACCCTGGGCCCAGCCAGACCTGGGCCTCCTGGGCTTCTGCCTGGCTCACCCAGCCCATCCCCAGGAAGGAGCACAGAGGATGCACGCTCCAGGAAGCTAGCCTCGCTGCTCCTTTGTTCACCCTAATTGCACTAAAATTAGGCAGTTTTATGACTGACCACGTGTCTATGCTGTTTGAACCTTCAAAGTCCTTCATCGTCACCACACAGGCAGCACCTAATACAGATGCTGGTTTAACTACAGGTAGAAACACAACCACCACCTGCAGCACAAAACGTTTCACATTTACTCCCTGGAGTTACTGGAGAAAGGAAGTTTCTAATGAATGATCCAAGCACAAGAATGTGTCCTTCAGCTGTCTGAAAGTTCAGCCCAGGAACATGTTTCTGAGTGTTGGGGTGCAGGACTTCTCTCTTCTGAATTCCGAAATTCTCATGCCCTAATTTAACCTCAGATTGAATTCTTCTGGTGCAACCACTTTAGAAAGCAGAATACAGTTAGCAGCAACAACCTTTTACATAGAGGGCTTTGGTGAGTGGGCAAGTACTCTGGAGAGACCCATCTGAGTGGACAGGTGGGCCCGAGCCTTTAGGGGCAGAGAGGGCACCTCAGGGTCCCTGAAGACATCTGTTCTGCCCATAGCAGTTGTGGGAGGTTTTTAAAAGTGACACAAAGAGAATATTTTTAATTTCCCTGCTATTTACAGGGAATGTTTTGCTTCTATAGGACAGAAAATACATTGCCGGATGAAGGGTGTTTGCCAAGAGAAGACCAGCTGCAAATAATTTGGCCTGGAAAAAATATATAGTTTTTAGAAAACATTCTCCCAGCAAAAAAAATGGCCCTGTGCTCCCCTGCTCTCTGTTCTTCGTGTTTCTCACCCAGCATGCGTTCAGGTTGTCATGGTAACCCTGCACTATCTTTCAGAGGAGTGAACAGAAGTTGAGTTCAACATGGAGGATTGGTCCATTTGAGTGTAATCTACTGAAATCAATGTGACCTTGGCCTTTTTCATCAACGTAGGCAAGACACATTTCATTTTTAAATTTTCGGATAAAATCAGGAATGAATTTATCTTTCAACCTCTCTTGAAAGAGAGGGAAAAGGGAAAAAGAGGTGGAAGAATAATAGCTGAGAATGCTCTGGATAGTGTTAGTGAACGCTTGCTGCCACATTTCCATCCTGGGATTGATCTGGTTATCTTCTGCTGCATAACAAGCCACTCCAAAAACTCATAGCTTATGATAATGGTAATATTTTTTTCACCACAAATCTGTAACATTGACAGGGACTTGGCAGGAGCAAGTTCCCTCTGCTTCACACACTTCCGTCTGGGGACGCTTGATGGTAGCTGGTGGGATCACAGGTAGGCTAGCTCACGTGCCTGGGTGGGGACGCTGACTGTCAGCTGGGACCTCAGCCGGGCCCTTGCTCTGGGCACTCATGTGTTGCTGGCTGCCTCGTATGCTGTGGGCTTCTTCACACAATGGTGGCTGGGTTCCAAGTGCGAGAGCTCAAAAGTCACATTCTGTCTGTCAGGAGCAAGCCAGCCCATATCGAAAAGTTAGATTTCCCCCTTTCAATGAAAGAAGTGCAAAAGGATTTGTGAACGTGCTTCAGAATGACCATGATGCCCATGTCAGATATTGCCAATTAACGATTGAGCCGGGACTCCACTTCAGAATCCTTCCCAACAGTGTTCCAGTCATCCAAGGGCCATCGCTGGAGCTGGCCCTGAAGTTAATGCCCATCTAACACCCTTGCTCTAGGCCAGTGGCCCAAGACAGCACGGGACCAATGCTCTCAGAAACCAAGTTCCTCCAAGTCCATAATAAAACCAGATAAATATAAACAATGTAATAAATTTTTCATAAAGACAACTTTATCCTATTTAAAGATTGTCCATTGTTCTGAGATTATGTACTTCTTACACTTTTGGAGTGTTCAGCTGCCCTTTCTCTTATGAACTGAAGAGATGATAAGGAACAGGTATGTTGTTTGACTCTCCTTTTAAAATATTGCTGATCCATGCAATCCAAAAGTCACAATCCACTGCCTTCGGCCATTTGTTGGTGGTTGAAACCTCACTGTCATAGACAGTGGAGTGCCACATGGCACAGACACAAAACTCTGCATATCTCCTCCGTGAGTTCACCTCTGAAGGCCCACATGCCGCTCTGGAATCACTGCATCTTTTCCCTGCTTGAGTCTCTGGATTGAGCTCGAGTTTTGGTTTTCTTTCTCTCTCTTTTCTACCTTCTGCCTGGCCATCCCGTAGGCTGCACACTCTTGCTAAGCAATGTGTATGTGCTCCTGCTGTCATAAGAAGCCCTGTCCTGTGGCAAACACTATCCAGCACTCAGAGCTACACATCCCCCTGGGAAATCCCCGTGGGCTTGTCAACTCAACAGTGGGGAAACAGAGCCTTGGGACAACCAAGAGTCCTGGACTTTGAGTCAGAGCTGCTCAGCGTGACTTGGGGAAGATATTAAATGTGGGAACCAAACCAAAATGACATAAGTGGTCAACAGTATCTAGATACAAACAACACTGTCTGGGTTTGAAGGAGCCCCTGTGCCCATTGTTTCCTCCCTTGTCAATCAGAGAAATAATTGCCCACTTTACTGCCAGAGATGGGGTCCAAGTTAATGAGGAACTGTAGCAGCTACTTTTAATGCAAATTCTTGGAAACAATAAGAAAGTTGGAAAATACATGGGATCTTCCAGATTATGGAACATAGAAATAAGGAAAGGGAAAAAGGCAAAAGAAAGGAAGAGGAAGAAGGGAAATGAGAAGGTGGAAGACAGAGATCCATGGAGTTACAAGGTACCTTTCACCTAGAGCCGCAGTTTCACTTTAGGAGAAAACAAAAACTGGGCTTTCTTTTGAATGATGTTAAGGAAGTTACCAGCATGGTCCCTCTGTCTCCCTCTCCAGGGAGCAGGGCCTGGCCGAGTCTCATTATACTGCAGACCGTTGGTCTTGAGCCCAAGGCTTTACAAGAGAAGCACAAACCCCAACAATTACAAGGGACATTGCTTTCCCACCCTGGTCACTCCCTACACAACAAGAAGAAAAACAAAACAAGCCCAGATCTGTAAGCAGGGCCCAAAGAAAACATTGCAATGATGGACCTTCTTCAAGGAAGTGAGCTGACACAAAAGCAAAGGCAGAAAGCTCTTTCCAGCTCTCAGATTTCAAACCACCAGGGAATGTGCACTGTTCCAGGGCCTCTGAGAAGCCAAAAGCTGGGTTGCACAATTAGCCCTGCTGCCCCAGGCCAAGCTTGCTGTACACCCGGCAGTCAGGTGCCGCTCACCTGGACGGTCCACCTGCCCTCTTTGCCTTCAGCTTCTTCCGGCCACAGGAAGGGCTCTGTGTCAAGGGTGACTTCTTCCTGTTCCGAATCTCAAGAACAGCCCTCTGGTATTTGTCTTTCTTGTCTGGCACCTTTCACTTAGCACACTGCCCTCCTTATTTGCCCCTGTTGTCACAAACGGCAGGATGTCCTGCTTTTTTAAGGCTGAATACTACTCCATAGTACATATATATGCACCAGACTCTAATGAAGTTGACCTCTTAGAAGCAGAAAGTAGAAGCGCAGTTACCTGGGGCTGGGGAGTAGGAAAAAAGTGTGTGGATTTTGGTCAAAGGGTACAAATTTTCAGTGATAAGATAAATAAGTTCTGAGGATCCATGAACAGCATGGTAACTATAGTTAATAATGCCGTGCTGTATGTTGACAATGTGCTAAGAGAGCAGATCTGAAGTGTCCTCACACACACAAAAATAATGGTAACCATGTGAGGCAGTGAAAGTGCCGATTAGCTTCATCTTGGCAGTCACTTCACGATATGCACATGCATCAAATCATCACATTGTACAATTAACTGTATACAAGTGTATTTGTCTATTACATCTCAGTAAAGCCAGGGGGTGGAGTGGGGAGGAAAGAACTTCTGTCTTGCTCTTGGTTTATGCACTATCTTGCAAAGACAGCATGAGTCACCATCACTATCTGCCCCAGTCTAGTACTCTCGGGTCCTTTGTCCTGCAAATCGGTTCACACACACCAACCAGTGTCTTCTCATGATGCACAGCTGGAAATAATTGCTTTTTAAGCTTTAAAAAAATTCAGGACACAGCTTATCCTTGGTGTCCACCCACAGGTAGTCAGGTCCTGAGAACATGTCACCTGTGGACAAATGCTAACTTTCCCAAAACGAGGGGAAGTGCTGAGTGAGAGGTGAGGCCTTTGTCCTGCCTCTCTCTCCCTGTGTGGACCGACTGACCAACCCTCCAAAGCACTTTGAGAACCATTAGACATAGTAGTTTACTTCTTCTCATGCAAATATTCCTTGGAGGAGCCTGGTGTATTTATTTTAAGAGTTGCTTTCAGAAACAGAGGATCTCTCTTCTGTTTCACAAAATAAAAATACATGTCACAGAGAAGAACAAACCCACCCATGGCCAGCCTCTGGCTGTGTAATTGCTACTCTGCACAATAGGAAATGAGTGGCCATGGCACAGGTAGCCCATTTGGGAGTCGCCTAGAGCCCTGTCCCTACAAAGAAATTATAACGTAGCAAAAAACCAGAGGCTCCCTTCCTTGAATATCCAGGCTTGGCCCTAGAGCACGGAAACAAGACCAGTGTAATTACCTCGCATGTATAATCACTGCTGAGACCTGAGAACAGAGACCGGGCCCTGCCTGGTCTTTGGCTGTCTGGCCACAAGCAAGCCGCCTCTGAAAGCAGGCAGCTGGGGCACAGGGTGTTTGTGTGTGTGAAAATGACTCTGCTCCCCCGAAGCAAGGAGCAGGGAGATGGCTTTTCCCTGTATGGCTTATCTGGGTCAGAATCAACAAGCAGGGGCATAAAACAGATATCAGATCCCAGGAGGAAATGACAGCCAGGCCCACTGTGTGTGCGTGAGTGAGGGTAGGCATGGGGAAGATTCCTGTTTGCTTGTCCCTTTTAAAAAGCAAAACTGGCACAAGACTGTAGTCAGGAGCTCAGTACACAGGAAGGGGCCGGCGTCTGACAGCCTTCCCCAGAGCCCCAGGTGGCCTGGAGAGGAAGGCATGCTGCCCTGAGAGTGGTGTGCAGGGATCCCGGAGTTTTCCTCCAGCCTTCATTGTGGTATAAGGGACTTTTCTATTTTGAGATTCGATCTTTTAGTTAGATTGCTTGGGGGACTTAATACTAGGAAAATTTTAATGCTTTTACCTAAAGAAGGGATAACCTTGTTTTGGAAGCTTATGATACGGAGGAAAGAGTTAACTGTAAAATCGGCAGGCCCAGGGAGAGCAAAACCAACCAAGCAGTAGCCAGAGTGGGTGCAGGGCTGTAGCCAGGGCTCCGGGCTTCCCCACGGCACTCCCACTGCGCTCAGGGAAGCCTTTTCTAGCCTCCTAGTTAGGAGACATCTCCTATTACACACTCTTGGAGCATTTCACAATTCTTCTGAGAGTTTATTACCCTGGCCAATGAATAATTGTGCAATTACTCAATGTCGTCTCTCCCTCTGGAACATGATACAAATGTCAGCTCCATGCCTGACTTGCTTGTTGCGGGATTCCCTGTGCCTCAACTAGTGCTTTGCACATGCAAGAAGCTCATGTTCATTGAATAACTGGATGGGTAGGTGGATGGGTGGGTGGGTGCATGGACAAGAACGAACAGTTGGATAGGTGGATGGACAGATTGAACAGACAGGCAAATGGATGGATGGATGGATAGAAAGATGGATGACTATAGATGGGGATAGATAGATGAGTAGATGAATGAATGGGCATGTGAGTAAATGATTGCAGAAATGCATAAACGAATGAGTAGATAGATGAATGGGTGGGTGAAGTGGATGGGTAGATGAATGGATGAGCGGATGGGTGGATGGATGGATGAATGGATGGATGGATGGATGGATGGATGGATGGATGGATGGATAGATGGATGGATGAGCCCACAAGTTCATTAAAGCATTTTGTTCTCTAACTTCTGAATTGAACTCCATTGGGTGTCTGTAAGAAGAGCTTTTACAGAGGGAGGTTGAACACCAAGCTTGTTGGACATGAGTGATGGCAGCTGTGTGGTATCTCTGGCCTAGATGCACTGATGGCAGCAGAGAGCTCTGTCCCTTGGGAAGGCATTGTGCAGGGCCTTCAGGCAGTTTCCTGGGCCCTGTCTGCAGAGCCTAAACAGATCACATCTGGCCCGTCTCAGTAGGGCTTCCTTACCCTTTAAACCGTGCACGTATTTATGTAACACTTCAGGCCTGATGGAGACCAGATGTGACCAAATGGTGCTTAATGCTGCCCAGGAATGCTGAAATACCAACCTAGACGTCTTTTATGGCTGTTCTTGCTCAGCAATCTCTCTTTAAATCTTAGGTTTGAGCCCTAATATATGACCATTAACTTCATTCTTTTGTGAAACAGAAACATCTGGCAACTTCTATTTGATTTGTTATCCTTATGAGAGAAATACAACCATGTACAACTTCTATTCTCAGTTAGTGTAGTACAGTAAAAAGAATGTTGATGGGGAGTCAAGAAACCCAGACTCAGCTCCGCCTGCACCTCCCTTGCTGGGTGGCCTTGGGCCAGTTGGTTCTCACCAGGACTCAGTTTTCCATTGGTAATTTTAAGAGCTATCATTTATTAAACACCTCCTAAGTTCTAGGCACCCTACCTTGTGCTGAGTGAAAGTTACAGATCATTGCCACAACTACACCCCTATTCAGATGTGCAAACGGATACATAGGTGTGACTTTCCAACATCCAATCATCCTTAGGAGGCAGATCCCAGCCTCAATCTTCTGACTCTAAAACCACCTCTTCCCATTAAACCAAAGGGCCGCTTTCACCTACAAAATAAGGACGTGCAGCGGAATTGCTATTTTCTGAATTTGTGTTCCTTGGACACTTCTGTTGGGAGTGACTAATAAGCCCTTTGACCCCTCTCCAAAGAATGAGGAAGTGTCTCTGAACACACATTTGGGATTTTGGACGCCCACAGCACATTACAGATGCTACAAGAATTTAAGCCTATTTACTGCGGGGTTTCTCAAACTCATTGGGCCACTAGAATGTCTTTGTCCCCTGAAACTCCTATTAATATCTTGAGGATCGTGGATGCACATTCATACAAAAATGTTGATTGAGTAGGTTTCACGCTCCTGGCAGGACAGGCTGTGTCTCTGCACTCAGGGAGCAGCCACCTTACTGACCCAGGTGCAGCCCAGCCCTGATTGCCCCTTCTATACTTGCCTGTTTATACAGAGCTCCTCCCTTCTCCCTCCATGGTTGTATTTACAATGTAGAGATACTCTTAATACTGTCAGGCTGCTGCTACTTGAGAAAGCCCACAACACACTTTCCATGGGGATTGGGAATGGAATTGAGCAATGCCATTTAGTGTCACCAAGAGTAGCGGGACCTGGTGCGCTTATTTTAAGTCTCACTCCCTGAAAGGGCCAGACCTGGATTCTGAGTGACATCTACCCAGGGCAATTTCTCCATTGAACAGAAAGAAATGTGCAAAGCATCCTAATATGCTTTTGCAACAAGCTTTTTAAGAAAAATTGCATTGCAAAGATTCCAATCAGTGCAAAATTTGCCCGGAAGTTCCTTATAGCTTAAAATCACCATATCCCTCTGCCCCCTCAGCTTCCTTCTGCGGTTTCAGGTGCTCACAATGCGGAAGGGTTAGGGGCTGCAGGAGGCCCACATGCTTCAGCTTTGATCACAAACTGCAGCTGTAGCTTCATCTCGGTCTCTGCTCTACTTAAGGACAGCTGCCCTCAGAATGCCAGGCTGAAACATCTAAATTCTACTAAAATGATCACTCATTCAGAATCAACAGCTAGGAAGAGGCCACAGAGCAGAGCCCTCATTAATTTGGAACATGCCAAACTCAAAGATGGTCCATAATGCCCCAGCAGAGCGTGTGGGAGCCCAGCTTCGGATTCGATGAGACCTGCCCAAGGCCCAGGCCAGTGCAGCAGTGCTTCCTCAGACGGGTTTGTGCTTCGGAGCCCTGAGACGTTTCCCAGACCAGAAGCGATAAAGCCCCAGTACGCCCTTTTCTGCAGGCCAGCACCCTGTCCACAATCCTGAGGGACGACGGATGGCCATGTCATCTCCCACTAACAGCAAAGCCCAGGGTGTGCAGTTCCACCCTCTTCCTAAGATAGATGTTAATTTAGAAAACCAAGAAGAGAACCTCTTGCCTCCATGCAGCATTTCTGAAAACAAGCAAAGCATTTCAAGGGAGGAGCAGCAGGCAGCTTGGGAACTTTGCACAAACCAGCCTGGAAGGCATTGACTGGAAGGCAAGCAGGGCTACCTTTTGCCATGATGATCTTTAGAGGCTCACGTTTCTTCTTATCCTTTCTTTTTTTTTTTTTTTTTTTTTTTGAGGTGGAGTCTCGCTCTGTCGCCCAGGCTGGAGTGCAGTGGCTGGATTTCGGCTCACTGCAAACTCCGCCTCCCGGGTTCACGCCATTCTCCTGCCTCAGCCTCCCGAGTAGCTGGGACTACAGGCACCCGCCACCTCGTCTGGCTAGTTTTTTGTATTTTTTAGTAGAGATGGGGTTTCACTGTGTTAGCCAGGATGGTCTCGATCTCCTGACCTCATGATCCTCCCAAAGTGCTGGGATTACAGGCCACCGCACCCGGCCTTCTTATCCTTTCTTTAAAAGCAAAAACAATGTTATTCTTTCTCAATTGTCTGAACTCAAACAAATAGGAGGCCAGATTGCCCAGATAAGATTTTATAAAATGTTTCCTAGCAGTTAAAGAAGTCCATTTGTCTTTAATTTTATTACTTTCCTCTCTGTGACTTCTTGGGGAAATGTGCGGAAGCAGCAGTGTGCGGCTTAATGGAATTAAACATAAAATTCCGACTCCATCCGATGGGCTTTGGAAGCAGCCAAGGATGACTTCGAGGAGCCTCCAGTTTATCCAAATCCAGTGTGGTTTTCTGTTCGTTTCAGCTTAATTTTTCTCTTATTATAAAAGTTAACCAGGTTATAAAATAAAATGTGGAGAATATGAAAGGTATCAAATACAAGAATAGAAATCACTTGTGATAACCCCATCGTATCTGTTTTTTTCTAAAAGAAATCTTGACTGATGGAAAGAAAACTCGGAATCTCTGTGAAACCCCCAGTCCGAGTCATCTGCAGCATCCAGAGGGTGGGGCTCTAAGTGTTTTTTGCCACTGAAACTGTGTTTCTGGTCATGAAAGACGAGAGATGAACAGCAGTTTATATGCATCTGATTCCATACCAAAATGGCTACACTCACCCTCTGTGTCTCAGGAAACTGCCAGCTTGGCCTTGGCTGAATCTTTAGCAAACGTTTCACTTAATACCAGCACCAGGCATGAAGAGCTGCTTGGTGCTTTCCCCATTCAGATGTGGGCCGGGAGGCCGGTGTGAGGCATTCAGTTCTGCAAGCAGAGCGACCCAGAGGGCCAGACAGATTGAGATGGGACACTGACCCATGATCGGCCTGAGCAAACTTTCCAGGGCTGGGCAGTGGGCTCAAGGTCACAGTGGCTCATCTCCACTCCTGACCCCTCAGAAACCAGCAGAAGCACAAAACCCTTCACTGCAAGAAGAATGGACAGCACCTCATCCCTGAAAGACCTTCACTGATCACCATATTCAAAACTGCAGACTCCCGCCGGGCACTGTGCTTCCCAGCTCCAGCTTCCCCACTACGCTCGTCTCCTTGCCCACACGCCTCTACCTCCTCATGAGGTTCTGGCTACCTTGACCTCCACTGGAATTAACGGATGCACCCAGAGAGGCAGGGGCGTGGGCCTGCTTTGTTTATGTCTTTATTCTCATAATCTAGAATACCACCTGGCAAAACAAGTGTCCAATAAATGAGGAATAAACAAATAAATTAATGGAATGCATTATTCTCTTGGAAAAGGACAAAGACAATGGAAACACCAGAAATGAGAGCAAAAGCTCTACAGATGTCACAATCTAAACAGAGTGCACCTTCTGGGGAAAACAAAAGCAATGCATTTGTTTTGAAAAGGAACATTTTTCTTCTAGCGGCACACCGACTCCCATAGAGAAAAAGATGTGATCTTGGCATACCACTTGGCCTGAATCGTGAATAAGAGTGACATAAAAATTATGATGCAGCCACACTGCACTAATGTATTGTTGTGCACATATTTTATTTATAATTATGATAACAAATTTATGTCTGTCTATGTCTTCCACTAGACTGTCAGTAGAAGAGGCAGAGATTTCTTTTATATCTTGTGCAAATTCTAATTGCTGGTATGTAAAAGAATATACATAGACACAGAAAATACTTTTGAAAAACTAAACACTCGCCTACAACTCAACTGCAAATATCCAATACAACATCCCAGGTGTCCCACGGTATTTGCTTCCTGGGGCTGCCACAACAAAGAACCACACAAGGGGGCACTAAAACAACAGAAATCTCTTATCCCACAGTTCTGGAGGCTGGAACCCCATGAGCAAGGTGTCAGCAGGGCTGGTTCTTCTAAGGACTGTGAGGAACAATGGACTCAGGACTCATCCCTTGCCTTGCAGGTGGCTGTCTTCTCCCTGTGCCCTCACATGGTCACCCTTCCATGCATGTGTCCTCATCTCCTCTTCTTGATAAGGACACCAGTCAGTCATATTGCATTAGCGTCCACCCTGATGGTCTCATTTTAATCACCTCTTTAAATATCCTATCTCCAACTCCAGTCATATTCTGAGGTACGGGGTTAGGTCTCCAACAAATGAATTTGTGGAGAAGTCACAGTTCACCCATAATCCCCGCCCCCTGCATAGAGCATCCCCCTCCAACTCTGAAGCTTGATGAGGTGTTCACTCCCAACCCATCACTCTCACAGGACCCTTCTAAGGCCGTAGGTGGTACCCCCTAACAACGTGTTTGCATGGTCTTGCTTCTGTGAGATTTGAAAAGAGCAGTGTTGTCATGGCAACTGGTTTCCAATGCTCATTCCCACTGCCCTTCATTCACACTGTCCCTCATGTTGGGGGACATCGGAGTGGCTGCAGGCATTTTGAGATCCAGCTAATGGGAAGGTTCAAGGGACGTGCTTAATTGGAGTGTTGAGGAGTATATTTTCACGGCTTAGCCACTTCCATGTATAAGTAACTTACTGCTAGCCAATCCAGAGTAGGAACGACTTCGTGGAATGGCACCCTGCCCATTGTGCCAGTCCTCTCGTGTCTCAACGTGAAGGTGCTCTTATTTCCTACAGCTCGATACGTGTGGATGGTAGAAGAGAAACACGCTTCAAAGGGCCAGGAGCCTAGTCTATGGAAAATTCTCTCAGTCTTTACACTTATAAGGAGTAAGTAGTTCTAACTGATGTCTAGGCAAAAGCAATGTTTTCTTGTCAGGAAAATGCTTAAAGTGCAGTAGATTTAATTATAAACACAGCATATATTTCTCCATTTTGATGAAAGTCACGTGCAATAGAACTTATCAGAACTCCTCTTTTGTCGGGCAAAGCACCATAGCATTACTTTTAAAAGGCACATCTTACCCACCAGAGACTAGCAATTGGCAAATTAGGAATTCTAATGAATCTTGTCCTCAAGAAGTAGACAGTTCCTGATGAAACATGCAAATCACCACCAATGCAGTAAAATTCCTCAAGAAGCAAGTATTTCAGAGGTGTGTCAATTTATAAAAATGTTATTTTTATGATACTGTGAGATCCACAGTACTTGTCAACGTTCAAAAATACATAATTTACTGTGATTTCTTTTCTCATTCTAAGTAACCTTTCTCAGGTGAGTTTGCCTTTGTAATTTTAAGTCCTGGATATGCCCCGACCTGGCACATTACAATTTCACATCCCTAGTAACCATGTATTTCAGAGATGTAATGTTCTCCCTACATTTGGGGATCAGCCATGTGACTGTGGGGTCCAGGGAATGGCGGGAGCTGGGAGGGACTTGGGGCAAGAGATCACAGCACAAGGAAGACTCGGCCAGATGTGGCAAGGCCCCTGAACCAAGTGACTTATGCATCCTGAATGCTATTTGCACCTTGTGTCCATAGATGGCTCTACCACATACAAAGGGCACATCCCTGGGCTGATCTCATTGTCCTGGGAGCCTCGTTTCTTTATTTCTGAAAAGCAGGCAGTGACTGTAAGTAACTTCATTGGGTTTGGGTGAAGATTAAGGGATAATAAGACATGACTGTGCTTTGGAAGCTCAGATGTGCATTTGACATAAAGGGTTATTTTTCCACCTGTGGGGAGGTGTGCAAAAATGTGCATTTTTAAAATGATTATTAGCAAATATGCTTCTGGGTAGAGCAACAGTGAGAAATTGGTGAAGAGTGGGGAGAGAAATGTCAAGATAGGCAGGAGAAACGGCCAGTGCTTCAGAGATCCTGGTCCTAGAGCACCCGGGGATGTGGCCATTAGAAAGGGGTAAGACAAAGAGATTCCAGAGTGAGGCTATCTCTAGACAGGAGGCTGGGTGGTCCCCTGTACCCCAGGCAATGATATCTAGACAATCCCTAATATGATTAGCTTCTTAAAAGTCCTTTTAAAAATGTGTTCAGCTGGAAAATAAACTCCCGTGGTTAGAAGAGACAGAAAGTCCAACTTTTAACTGGCAGATGGCTCACTTAGATTCCGACAAGGCCCGTTTGAACTCATGCTACTTAGGGATGCATAAATTTTTGTTTCTGTTTTCTCCCATTAACTGCTTGGGATTGCAAAATGAGGGATAGTTAGCAGACATCATTTCACCATTAATGAAACATACACTAAAACATTCCATAATGTAAAAGTATATCAAAACATTGCACTGTACTCAGATATATATAATTATTAAAGTATATCAAAACATTACACTGTACTCAAATATATATAATTATTATTTGTCAATTAAATAAGTTTAAAATTAAATAAGTTTTAAAAATGTGAAATAAAAAAAGACATTTGGAATTTGGGGCAGGGGAATAGGATGGGTTAAGTGAAAAAGTGACCCTTTACATAAGAATCCTAAGTCTGAACACTGACAGACTGTGCAATGGAAAATACTGGAAAGTCCCCAGTGCTCTGGATCATGTGGATAAAACTGGTTTCTGAAATAATTGGGCCCATGTGTTGTTATCAGAGACCTAGATCTTTTATCGACATTCTTTCTGTTAAAAAAAAAAAAAATGTGCAGGCTAATACTTGCAAAGGACATGTGATTGTTCCATTTGCATTTCTGTCCATACCACATGGAAGTCATTTTAATGTAAGTGGTTTAGAATTAGGGCTGAGAAAGGAGTTCCAACTATTGCATCAGAGGGGGCAACCTCTCTCTGCTGGTGCCGTCCAGCAGTCAGGCTCCTTCCATTGTAAGTAAGCCATGCCCCGCTACAGGAGAGTTCTTGAAGTTGAGCCCAAACCAGCCTCCTCTTCATGTCTCTCATTCCTTCGACTGAAAAATTATCTGCTACTTAATCCCAAAAATATCATCATGGATGCTCAAAGATGAATGAAGAAACAGATAAGAGAAAGTTAAAATATTTCTCTTATCTTATTGGTGGACAGACCACTAATGGCAAAATCTTCCAACGCAGGATGGTTCCCAACAATTGTGGTTGTTTACATTTTTCAAGGAAAGAGAAGAATCGATTTGAGAACTCTCTGGAGAAATTCTTCGAAAGTAGAATCTTGTGTCCAGGGAAACTTTAATTTCTTTTTTAAATGCCTATGTTCCAAAGGATTACTTCGAAAAAAAGTAAAACAAAAAACAAACTACAAAAAGTCTTTTTTGTTATCAAATTTACGAAATCCTAATACACATTAAAAATATTTCAAAAGCTGTTGTTTCCACGCCTTCACTTAAAATGTTGTGTATAGGCTGAAGTAGTTAACAAAGGCTATTTTCAGGAATCAAATCCCATCCTGAGTGGTGTGCTGGGCATTGTGAAATGCACAGGAAGCAGCTGTGGATTCCATGCAGTCGCCTGCCTGATCTGGGCGCATCCATGGGCCAGGGCAGCATGCATGGCACAGGGGCAGGCTCCAAGTGAGCCCTCCGCCTCTGACCTGCCTGCCCCTCATCTGTGAAATGAGGACACTGCTTAGGGCTTTCCGAGGGTAAATGAGTCAATCCATGGAAAGATGTCTGGGCAGTACCTACACACAGTAGCGAGTGCTAACCGCTGACTGCTTTTACTCATTTCTGTTCAGTTACGTAAGCTGTAAATTATTCAGGGACCCCTTTTTGGGTTATATATTAGTCTGGCGACATTTTCAGCATCCTGTTTCGTGCTTTTTAGGTAAGTTTGCTACTTTTTGAAAATGTCATCTGGGACAGAGAAAAAAATGAAACTTAATGGAATCCGTTTTTCTTCTTTGTAGAAAAAACAAATGAGCCAGGAATGAAGCCTCTCAAAACAAGCCCACAGTGGTGAGTAGCATGGTTGGATGGCCCTGCCAGCCATGTAACAGTGTCTGCGCTCCATCTGAAGAGCACGGTGGACCTCCTGCAGGATTTCCAGCAGAGGCGTGCTGGTTTTGTATAGTCAGGGGATGTGGCAGAAAGCCTGTAGGATGGCCCCCAGTGATCCACAGATCGTGGAATTCATGCCTTTGTGTGATCCTTTCCCTTTAGTGCAGACTAGACTTAGCGACTTGTTTCTAATGAATAAAATACATCCAAAAAAATGAGATAGCACTTCTGAGGTTAGGTTACAAAAGGCCTGTAGCTTCTATCTTGGCTTCTCTCTCTCACTCTACCCCTTGCTCACTCCAAAGAAAGGCAGCTGCCATGTGGTGAGCTGCTCTGTGGTGACATCCATGGGTCAAGAAATTGGTGTTTCCAGCCAACAGCCAGCCAAGACCTGAGGGCTGCCAACAGCCACGTGAGTGAGCTTGGAAGTGCATCCTGTCCGAGTTGAGCCCGCAGATGACTCAGCCCCACCCAACCCCTTTGCTGCATCCTTGTAAGAGATCCTGACTCAGGCACCCAGCGAAGCCTTGCTCAGATTCCTGACCCACAAACGTGGTAAAATGAATGTTTGTTGTTTTAAGCCACTAAGTTTGGAGCAGCACTAGATAACTAATACAATTACTCTGGCTAGTGTAGATAATACATTGGGGAGAGGAGGTAAGACTGGAAACAGCTGCAGTAGCTATAACTCTATGAGAAAATTAGTAGCCATAATAGTAAGAGTATGGACTGGGTATGGTGGCTCATGTCTAAAATCCCAGTACTTCGGGAGGCTGAGGCAGGTACACTACTTGAGCCTAGGAGTTCAAGACCAGCCTGGGCAACAGACTGAAACATCATCTCTACAAAAACTACAAAAACTAGCCAGACATGGTGGCAAACACCTGTACTCCCAGCTGCTTGGGAGACAGAAGTTGGAGGATCACTTGAGTGCAGGAAGTTGAGGTTGCAGTGAGCTAAGATCCTGCCACTGCACTGCAGCGTGAGTGACAGAGCGAGACCTTGTCTCAATTAAAAAACAAAACAAAACAAAAAATGTCCACAAGAAAAATCAGCTCTTTCTTTTGCCATCTTCCATCATTGCCGATGGCATTCATCCAAAGTGAAATTCAATAAAGATTCGTTGGTTGGTTGCACTATGATACACTCAGGGTAGTATGTGGTTGATTTAGTAGTCCAAACACAGATGTTGGGTATGTAAGGGGAAAGCTAGGCTACATGCCCATTCTTCACTTACCTTTTCCCGTGTTGAGCACCACTAAGTTCAAGGCCACACCCCTTGACTGGAGCTGGAAGGCACTGCTTGTCTGTGAACACCTAAGTGTCAACCTGGGCAGACAGACTGGTCACCACTGTCACATTAGAAGGGATGTTGGAATGGAAAGAACATTCTAGAGACAGCAAACAAGTAATTCTGGACTCACTCCAGCTCCCAAAGTTCTATAACATAAGAGGTGATCTGGAGGTTAGCCTCAAAATATCTTTTTCTTTACTTTTTAAACATTAATCTTTTAAATAGAAACGAGGTCTTGCTATGTTGCCCAGTCAGGTCTCAAACTCCTGGGCTCAAGCAATCCTCTTGCCTCGGCCTCTTGAGTGGATAGGATTACAAGTATACACCACCCAGCTGCTATTATAGCTTCAAAGTTTTTAAAGCAAGTGTAACAATAGTCAAGAGTCCAGCTGCTGATGTCAGAATTCCTATATGTTTTCCCAGCAGAGTTCAAGCCTGATCCTCCTTGGGGACCTGACTGGTCAAGTCCTGTTTAGGCAGCTTCACCTTCAGAAGAATACAGGGCAGTCCAGTCTCACTTTGGAAAACTTCCCCTTGGAGGACACATTCTAGAAGATTTTGTGAATCCAAATGATAAACAGAGAAGAGGAAAAGCAAGTAGGTTAGTATTTATGTGGGAGGAAGTAGTGCAGGAGGATGGCCATGGAAGCCCACTTCTGGCTCCAATAGTCTGGTTTGTAGCTGCCTGATCCTGCTGATGTCTGATTGGAAAGCTGGATAAAATATGAAAGGATCTGTCTGAAGACACCTGGTAGCTAGAACTTGGCCAATATCCCAAGGAAAAAGGAGTACATTGATGTGAACCAGTGGGTACTTGACACAAAAGCAACCCACATTGCAAGTGTTCAATAGCCACCTACAGCTACTCTACTAGACAGCACAGATCGAGCTTCTACAGTTTCCTATATACAATATCTACTATGCAATGAAAATTTCCCAAGCATACAAGAAAATAGAACCAAAAGAAAAAGATAGGTAATAGAAACAGATGCAGATATGAGAATGATCAAAAATAGATCTCTAAATAACTAAGATTCATATATTCAAGAAATTACAAGACAAATGGGAATTTAGCAGAAAACTCAAATCAATAAACCAAATGAAAATTCTAGAACTGAAAAATGTGATAACTGAAATTAAGAGCTGAATAGATAGATTTAACAGCAGATTGGTCACAGTCAAATAAAAGATTAGGAAACCAGAAGACTGGCCAATATAAAAATCCAGAATAAAAACTAGAGTATTTAAAAGGGCATAAAATACCAAAAAAGTGTATAAGAAACAAATGTGACGTGACGAAGTGGTCTAATATATATACAATTGAAGTGCTACAAGGGAAGGAGAAAGAGATTATGGCGGAAACAACATTTGAAGATTTCTCAACTATCATGAAACCCATAGAATCAGGGGGTTCAGCGAACCACAAGCAGGGTAAATACAAAGAAAACCATACCTAGAGAACATCATGGTAAAATGCTGGAAATCAACAACAATGATAAAAAACCTTTAGAGCATCCAGAAAAAATGTAAAGGGCATATTAACTTCAAAGGGGCAACAGTTAAGACATGCACGCAGCTGATTTCACAGCAGAAACAGTAAAAATAGAAGATAATGGCATGACATCTTCACAGCCCTGAAAGGAAATGTCTGCACAGGATAAGCAAGCAGGAAAAGAGAGATCTGAGGCTGTTTATTTCTAAAAAAGAAAAAATAAACCTGTGGTTGTCTCTCAATGACTTATACTGCTTTAATGGGAGTTTTTATTTTTCTGTTTTCACCTTTTTGGATCTTTACTGCCTATTAATTTTTTGCTCTGCTTATGTAACTGAGATAAAGCATTACATGTATTCTAATTCCAAGAAAATAAGTTAATATATTTTCCTAATGAAATCTTGAATCTCATTTTTTAAAACTGTATTTTATTAATGGGACTTTCCTCCCATCAAACGCTTACAAATTAATGAGGTCATTGCCAACATTAACTACACATTCCAGTGACTAATTAGAGTGGCATATAGTTTCTTTCCTCCTGCCACACTAAAGTATTTCATTTGCATGGCTAGTGAAATCATTAAGAGTCCCAGGATTTTAATTAAGACTGTCTGGGTAAGAATCCTGCCTCCACCACCTACTCACTGTGTGATCTCAGGCAACTTAATGTCTCCAAACCTTGATTTCACAGAGGACAATCATAGCCATTCCTAGGAATTTGTGAGACATACATGAGAAGATTATACATGTAAAATTCTTGGCACAGGGAAGATTCTGTTTCCTCCAAAAGACATAGGACCCACATGTTTCCAACAAAACTTGGCAATACTAGCAGAAAAAGCAAGTTCTTTTGGCAAACACACACCATCAGTAACGAGCTGACGACACCCATGACAAGGCATGCCCACTGTTACAAGGCCTGCTCCCCTGGGACAGCCATGCATGGAACAGGGTCAATGTGTCCCAGACAGCAACAGATGACTTGTAAAATTGGGAAAGGAAGGGAAGAAAAGTTGTTAAAGCAACCCCACTTTGTGAAATGCCTTCCCCCTCAGGGAACACTGAGTAATCCCGGGCACCCCCCGGCTTCCTGGGATCTCTAACACCTCCCCACTCCAACCCCTGCAGTGTGAGCACGTCTGTTTGAACGCTGAGCTTCCTCCTGTTCCTGAGTAACCTGGTGCAGCCACATGAAAGTAAAGCCTAGTTCTGGCTTTGGGCTTCTGGTTCTTTCATCCCTTACCCCGTCCCTAAAGTTCCATTTCTCCCCCTCAATCAGGAAAAATGAATTAAAGCTGAGAGTGGGGGGCAGTGGTGGTGAATTCTTAAGCAATCCTTTCAAGAACTATTCTTGGGGAGAGGGGGTTAAAGAGGTCTCTAAAGTTCATTTCAATTTCCTTAGAAATTAAAATGGATTCTGTAGTGACAGAATCCAGAGAAACATGATATGATTTTTAAAATAATCATTTTCGGAAACTGATAGGCAACACATACAAGGATTAGATTCAACTTTGTGATTCTAATATCTCTAAGGAGCATGTCATCTGAAATGTGATATGGAAAAATCCAAGTTCTAATTTTATTCAACTAGATAATGCATGCTTAGGATCTCGATCTTTCCTTTTTATCTTTTAATTGGTGAAATATTTCCATCTTTTATGGAAGCATAACACAGAATACAGAAAATACACATATCACAAGTGTGTATGTGTATACAAGTATACCCTTAATGATTTTCTCAATGAAAATTCCATGTAAATCATTAAAATAGTAACCTACCACATTTCTATATCTTCAGGTCCCAGGGCCTGGAAAGCTGAGGGGCATCAGGCTCACTCTGTTCACCCCATTCCATCTCACCACTGCTTAGCTTCCACCCAAAAGCCTCTACTTTTAACTGTTTTAAGGATTGAGGTTGGGCACTAGATTTTGTTGTGGGAAAAGGAGAGGTTCTGATGTAAAAAAAAAAAAAAAAAATAGTTTTAAAGTTAACAATCTCATCCTAAGATTCAGGGTTCCTTCCTATTCATAGCTCAGGATGTGGGACATGCTGTCACAAGAGAAAGATGCTGAGCCAAGACCAGGTGGCAGGTGGGGCTCCAGGGTGAACACAGGAACACAGGGTCCAATGTGGGCAAGAGACCTCAACGTGGAAGCAGGGCATGTCCCAGCACCAGATCTATGGGTGAGCCCCTGGTCAAGAGTCAAAAATGGACATGATACCAGCATTGGAGCAAAGACTTCGCTTGTCTAAGTCATTTCCTTCAAGAGTGGTTTGCATTATGCTTTGCAAAACGTCCTGGTCTTCTCCAGAACCTGCAGGTTAAATCCATGGAGTTATTCAAATCCAAAGCACGCCACTCTAATGCAAGCAACAGCTGTGGGAAGTTTCAGTTCCAGGTCTGCGCACATGATTCAGTCAAATTCCCAGAAATGGTGCGGGTACTTCCCAGGCAACTGGATCCTGTGCCCAGCTCTCCAGAGTAGATGTCATTCTGTTCTCTGTCGTGGAATGCAACTTTGCCCTTGCCCTCAATTTCTCCACATTGAGTGTCCTCATCTACTGTTCCCTCCATGCACTTAGGGATGTGTTTCTTGGCTCTGAGCCTGTGAAGCACTTCTGTTGTGATGTTATAACCTCTTGAGTGTGTTGTTCCCTCTGTGACTCTTACATATACCTTCCCCCACAGGCCTCCCCACAATTGCAAGAATACACACTTAGTTGTACTGCTTTTCTATTTTCCTTTCCCATAGCCTTTCCTCTCCCTTGGAGAGTAGTTTTCTCTAATGACATTTGAAGGCATGCTTTCTTTATTCTGTTTTTCAGAAAATAGTTCTGCAATTCCTTTGGAGGCTGCCATCTGAAATGCATTTGTACTGCCCTGTTTTTATCCTTCTGCCTCCTACAGCACAAAGAAAATCAATCATTCAATTCCTCCTAGTCGTTTTTTGAGAGACCACAGTCTCCAAACACTAAAATAGGCCCTGTAAGGATAATATAAAGGACATAGGAGATGAGATGTGGTTCTTGCCCTTGAGTAAATGGTAAGAGAGCTGGAAGAACTCTGTTGATCAATACCTGATACAGCCAGGATGCAGCTCAGTATTAAATCATTCCTTCAAGCTGAGGGCAGTGGCTCATATCTGTAATCTCAGCACTTTGGGAGGCCAAGGTGGGTGGATCACCTGAGGTCAGGAGTTCGAGACCAGCCTGGCCAATATGGTGAAACCCCATCTCTACTAAAAACACAAAAAATTTAGCCAGGCATAGTGGCACGTGCCTGTAATCCCAGCTACTCGGGAGACTGAGGCACAAGAATTGCTTGAGCCCAGGAGGTGGAGGTTACAGTGAACCGGGATCACACCACTGCACTCCAGCCTGAGCGACAGAGTGAGACTGTCTCGAAATAAATAAACAAACAAACAATCATTCCTTCAGTTCCCAGAGCCCTTGAGTGGCATCTATGGAAGAATGCTTTCTGCAAGTACTATTTTTTAAAAAAGGAGTTTTCACTTTTCCACTAACTTTGAACCATTGCCTCAACAGTCTGAAACATAACAGAGTCTCAAGTAAATATTTTGGACAAACAAATGGGTTGGTGGATAGATGGATGGATGGATGAATACTCATCCATAAATACATGGATAAGTAGACGGATGGATGCATGGTAGGTGGATGCATGGTAGGTGGATGGATGAGTGGATGGATGAATGGGTGGATGGATGGATGGATGGATGGATGGGTGGATGGATGGGTGGATGGATGATGAATGGGTGGATGGATGGGTGGATGGATGAGTGGATGGATGAGTGGGTGGATGGATGGGTAGATGCCTGGAGGGATGAATTGATGCATGGATGGGTGGAAGGATGGGTGGATGAATGGGTGGATGGAGGAATGGACAGGTGAATGGGTAGATGGATGGGTGGATGAATGAGTGGATGGATGAATGGGTGGGTGGATGGGTGGATGGGTGGATGGATGGATGGATGGATGGATGGATGGATGGATAAATGGACAAGTGGATGGATAGATGGATGGGTGGATGGATGGGTTGATGGATAAGTGGATTGATGAATGGGTGGACGGATAGATGGATGGATGGATGGATGGATGGATGGATGGATGGATGGATGAATGGATGGATGAATGGATGATGAATGGGTGGAAGGATGGGTAAATGGATGGGTGGATTGATGAATGCACAGGTGGATGGGTAGACAGATGGATGGATGAATTGATGCATGGATGGGTGGAAGGATGGGTAAACGGATGGGTGGATGGATGAGTGGATGGATGAATGGGTAGATGGATGCATGGATGGATGGATGGATGGATAGATGGATGGATGGATGAATAGATGCATGGATAGGTGGAAGGATGGGTGGATGGATGGGTAGATGGATGAATGGACAGGTGAATAGGTGGATGGATGGATGGATGGATGGATGGATGGATGGATGGATGGATGGATGGATGCATAAGTGGATTGATGGATGGGTTGGTGGGTTGGTGGGTGGATGGATAGACATATGGATAGGTGGATGGATACATGAGCTACTTTACTTGATGTTGGATATCCTAATTAAGAGACAGTTTGGTACAGTAGCCTAGTGTGGCTGTGTGAATATGAAGAAGTTATTTAACCTTTGTTTCTTTTTTTATTCACTTGTAAAACAGAGACAAAACAGGTCCATGATCACTTATATGCAATCCTTATGGATTTGTTAGGGATTCAGACATTGCCAGATTTCAAAGGGGTGATGTAATTTATATATACCTCCAGCTGGGTCTGAGGCAGTACCACAAAACAAGAACACTGACTATTTTTATTGAGTAATGTAAATAGAAACCTAATGGGCTAAAACAAGACTGTAACCATCCTAAAGTCTTCTCAGTTTGGTTTTGACATCAAATGAGATATGACCAACTTTTTAGTTTCCAGAGCATTTTGGATTTTAGCATTGAATGTAAGGAAATGTGAATTGGTCTTCTCTACATTTTAGAGCTTGTTTGGGGATTCCCGTAAGATTACAAGCACATATTGGTTTACTTGTTTATTCTCTACTTTCCCCACAGTATTAACTACAACCATTATAAAAGTGAGGGCCGTGTTAGAAAAATTCTATGCCTATACCTGAGCAGGTGTTCAACTAAGGCAAGTGGTATGAAGCGTGGAGTGAGGGATGAAGTATCCTGACTCCTGCACTTCCCTCCCCCGTGAGCTGCCGCTGCAGGTCTATGCTCTGAGCTCATCGGTTTGTATATTCCTGAATCACTGCAGCACATACCCCCACGGGCCACTTCCTTGTTCTTGAAGCACTCCCCTTCTTTGCTTGCTTTCCATATCATGCAATCTTTCTGGGTTTTCTTCTTCATCTCAGTCTTCTCTTAGATTTCCTCTTCCTCCTTCTTGTCCCACAAATGTCAGTACTTTATAGGTTTCTGCCCTCAGTCTCCTCTCTTTGAGCTTGTGGAGAACTCTCTGCTGGTTACCTTGCCTGCTCTCTGGCTTTACCTATTGTCGCATACACTTAAGATTTTCAATCCAAATCTGTCCTTGAGATTTGGACTTGAGCGAAGACTCTCATGAGCTTCAGGCTCAAGTGTGCATCACTTCTAGGATGTCTGAAAGCACCCTAATTCCAACACGCCCAAAAGAATCCACCTCATTTTGCCCAAACCTGATTCTCAACCTTATCAGTGAATGCACTCTTATCAATGAATGCACCATCATTCACCCAGGCCAGAACCTGGGAGGCATCTCTTCCTCTTTACCTAAATCAGATCCATCCCCAATTCTCCAGCAATGCTGTATTTATCCATCTCTCATTACATCTCTACTGTTCCTTTTACCTCCCTCATTCAAGTTCCTATCATAGCTTCTTTGATTTTCTGAAGCTATTCTCAAGAGGTGATTCAGGGACCCCTAAGGATCTATCTCCAAGGTCCTTGCAGGTATCTACAAGATCATATCATGCATGGATAAAACCCATTCAAAGTTCAAGAGAGATTAATGTTTTCAATGTACAGAATTTAAGTGTACTGATATGGTTTCAGATTCTCCTTTAAGAAACTACCATCTGTTGAATGTTGGTGCAGTATCAAAGAATAATATGCACAATTATCTGAAAAGACCATTAAAATATTTCTCCATTTTCCAACTATACATCTGCTTAAGTCTGGATTTTCTTTGTGTACTTAAACTAAAAAGCACTCACAGCAGACTGACTGTGAAAGCAAATAAGACTCTATCAGGCTTCCATTAGACTATACTTTAAAGAAATTTGCAAAAATATCTAGATTTTTGGTTTTTGAAATAGAGTTCTGTTTTACAAAAAGTCATGTTAACATGTAATGGTTTAATTAATGTTATTTTTAATAAGTTAAATAATTTTTAAATTTTCTGTTTTAATTTCTAATTTGGCAAATATTGGTAGGTACAACCACAAAACAAAAACTCTTTAGTATCCTCAGTATTTTTTGTGTGTAAAGGAGCCCTAAGACCAAAATGTTTGAGAACCTTTCTTTAATTTACCAGAACAGCTTTGTGGCCAGTCTTCTTCACCCCTGTTGAACCCACTCTGCAGCCAAAGTGACTCTCCTGCAGGGCAATGTCATTAAACAACAACCCCTAATAAAACCCTTGAGAGGGTTCCCACTACCCTGAGGATAGACAATAGGCAGGGTCCTCCACAACCCTGCAAACTTCCCTCTCTTCCCTCTCAATCCCCAGCCATGGGCCTTTCCATATATGTTCACTACCTCTAGAATGTTCTTTTAATTCTACCATCCCTTCTGTTTTCTGCAGAATAGGATCTATTATAAGGCCAGCTCCCTTAATGATGCTGGGATGCGTGTCAGCAAACCAGGCTATCACTTTCTTCTCATGCCAGGTGGTTCTTTCTTCTCATATATTGCACAAAAGACCAGGGCTTCCCTCAGAAAGGAGTACATCGGTAGGCCACCACCAGTGATGACCAGTGGCTTTGATCCTCAAAAGTCCACAATAGATGACTCTCTTTTTATTAAATTAAATAAAATTGTATTTAAAACATAAAAATTTAATTACATTAAATTGTATTAAATCATCTCTCAAAATGTTTTCAAACATTCTGGTCTATCATCCACTGTACTTCCCTATCATGACACTTATCATAGTGAATAACCTGAAATTGCTCCTTTAATTTTCTTTCTTTCATTTGATGCTAAGGATACGAGGTTGGGAACTGTGTCTGCCCTGTTTAATGCTACATGTCCATTACCTAGTGTAATGCAGGCTTTGCATAGAGTAAACAAAAAATAAAATTCTGAGCACCTCACAACCATTGGAATCAGCCCCTCCTCTCAGCCAGGGTATTCCAAAGTTAACCTAAAAACTGGTTTAGGCCATGACAGGAAGGCAGGATCAAGCATGTCTCATTATGCCCTCCTTCCTTTTGGAATTCAGGAAAAGCCAACCAGCATTAACATCAACACAGACCTTAAGACTGTTAAGAAACATTTAGAATCTATTCTCTCTGATGGCTGCTACCTGGATGTTTCATGTGCATGAGAAAACTTTGGTCTCCACAACCCCTTATTGTAACCCAGACGTTCCTCTCTATTGATAATAACTCTTTCAACCAATTGCCAATCAAAAATTCTACCCTTAACCTGGAAGCCCTCTCCCTCTTAAAGTTGTCCCACCTTTTTGGACTGAACCAATGTGTATCTTGCATGTATATGATTGATGTCCCATGTCTCCCTAAAATGTATAAAATTAGGCTGTGTCCCAATCACCTTGGGCGCATGTTCTCAGGATCTCTTGAGGGCCGTGTTACAGGCCATTGGTCACTCATATTTGGCTCAGAATAAATGTCTTCAAATATTTTACAGTTTGACTCTTTTTGTCAACAATAGGTAGGTGCATAATGTTTATTGGTTAAAGAAAAGTAGATGAGGGAGAGCGAGACAAAATTGGGTCCCAGCAGAAATCAGAAGAATATCTGGAGAGAGAACAAAGGGACATTTTTCTAATCTTAGAGAGGAGATTGAGGCCCTGCTCTGACTTTTCAGGTAGGGTTGCCGTGATTATTACTGAATATTCAAATACTTTACATCTTACCTGGAAGGTTTTACAGGAGGCACAATTTAAAAGTGAAATTTGATTCAGAGATTTATATTGATCTGATTAAAACAATTTATTTTAAGAGTTTTTTAAGTTATAAAATTGCCTAGTAGATGTTTTTGGATTATCTTTAAACATTATTATCTGGAGAATTTTGATAAGCACAAGAGTATAATCCTGATTTTTACATATGACCCTTTCTTTATACTATATCCCTATAATTACTTTAGATTTCAGGAACCATTTATTTTATATCACCTGGAGAATATTTGCAGTTGCCTTAAACATGTAGATGAACATTCTATGTATATATAAGGAAAGAACAGGCTTCTTTTTAAAACTGCACGTTTATTCCCAGTCAACATTTTAGAAAGAATCAAGCCTGAATACTAAAAGGTACAGCTCTAGCCATATGAATTTTAGATTTTAGCTGAGGGAGAAAAAAATTCTCTATTTTTCTTGAAGATTTTAAATTATTATTTGGGCTTGAGTTTCTCAAGTTAGAAAACAAAACAAAACAGTGTTTACTATTCAGGTTCTGTTATCACTCTTCTACTCAAAAAAGAAAAGGAAGAAAAGAAAAAAAGGCAGCTCTGGATTAATAGAGTCATGAAAAGGCTTCCAGATAAAAATCTCAGGTTCAAAAAATGATTTAATATCTTCATAAAATTGACATAGAAATGCTTGTGAAATTGGATGATACATGACATATTTCATAAAGTTTATTGAACCAAGACTCAATTAACTCTAAAATATTAGAACCATCACCAAGCCCTCTCTGTGCTGCTCAGCTGAGCCTCCCTCACTGGAGGGACCCCTAAGATTTGGGCTCTTTGATCAGCCCCACACAGAACCACTGAGCCCAACTGCG
Source organism: Rhinopithecus roxellana (assembly GCF_007565055.1). Taxonomy (NCBI): domain Eukaryota; kingdom Metazoa; phylum Chordata; class Mammalia; order Primates; family Cercopithecidae; genus Rhinopithecus; species Rhinopithecus roxellana. Next base: position 37,397,523 of record NC_044564.1, on the reverse strand, counting down.
TGTTCCCTAGAAATGGCTGCGCTGAGCCTTTGATGACCGGGCTTCTTACAAAGCCCTATCTAGACATTGACAAGGTGACTCGTTTCTGTCCAGTGTGAATCTGGGATGGTCTTGCAATAATGATATAAAAATTTGGCCGGTGTATTACCAAGTATTTTATTTTTTGTATTTTGATGCCCTGACATGTTGGGGGCTGCTGGCCCTGTAGGAATTGTTCTCCCCACCCCAGCCCCAAGGACCAGCTGATTCCTAGAGGGAGTAAAGGACCCCTGTGAGTACACCTTTCATATGTAAAACAACCAACCCAGAGCCCACACCCCACCGCCCCCTCTATGGGGCTTTCATACTCTGGGCCACTATCCCCTTACCCCCATCACCCCAGGGAAGGTACCAGACAACCAGGGAGAGCCCCTCCATCCCAGAGCCCACTGAAATGATTCATACTAGCCAATCCCAAGCCTGCTTACCCTGCCTCACCTGTCCCTTCCCACAAAAACAAAACAAAACAAAATAAAGGCTCTTGCCCACAGTACCCTCGATTCCTCATCCTATGGCCTGTCTTGGTGTTTCCATATATAGCACCTCGTGGCATGGTGTGGGCTCTCTTCTTGGGAACTGTGAGAAGCAAACTATCTTTTCAATGGCAGTCATGTTCTTATCTGTTGGCCTTACTGTGCCTCACATTTTCTCCCACTGCGCTATATTTTAAAACAACCAGGGAAATAAATTTTCTTTCAACATGTATTAATACATAGAAGGAGTTAAGATGAAGGCAGTTGTCCAATAAGGAAGCTCTGTCCTTTAAGCCCAGGGCAAAAAGGGTCTGGATGGAGCATTTCTGGCTTGATTCCATTGGACCTCCCCTGGCTGTGTCCCCTGGCTCACACAGCATCCAGTTGCTCAAGGTTCCCTCTGTCTGAATCCTTCTCCACGCAGTCCCACTAACTGAAGCATTCGGTTCTTCTTTTGGGCGGTCTTGAAGTTGATGATAATCTCCATCTGCCTGAGTTAGGAAAACATTTTTTGATGAAGGACTTGGCAGGAACGTGCTTGTGCCCGTCACAGCTAGTGAGCCCTGAGCTGATGAGGAAAATAAGTGCTGATATGTGACTAAGGACTGTTCTCACATCCCAGACAGTTCGTGTGGACTCCCAGAAATACTGATTACATTTATTCTTGCTTTAGGACAAAAAACATGAGAAATATTCTTTTTTTTTTTAATTTGACAAGTGGCTGATATATTTTTCCTCACCCTAGCTTTATTGAGGTATAATTAACAAATAGAAATATATTGAAATCAGCATGTTGAAGAGATGTTGGCGCTCCCATGTTCGTTGCAGCGTAATTCACAATCAATAAGGTGGAAGCAGCCCAGGTGTCCACCATCAGATGGATGGATAAGGAACATGTGATCTATATACTCAAGGGAGTACTGTTTAGCCTTTAAAAACATGGAAATGTTGTTATTTGAGACATGATAAACCTGGAGTACATTATGCTGCATGATATAAGCCAGGCACAGAAAGGCAAGTATTACATGATATCACTTATATGTGGAATCTAAAAAAGTTGAACACATATAAGTGGAAGTCCTATGCATTGTATATTTCAAAATTATGCATTATATATTTCAAAATTGCCAAGAGAGTAGATTTAAAATATTTTCACCACAAAGATGAAAAGCATGTAATGAATTTGTTAATGAATCTGAATTAATCATTCTACATTATAAATACATATCAAAGCATCACATTGTGCCTTATAAATATATAGAACTATTATTTATCAATTAAAAATAAAATGTAAAAATTAATATTAGAAATTACACATATTTACATGGTGTTTTGATATATGTATATATTATGAAATTATCAAATCAAGAAAATTAACATATACATCACTTTATATACTTATTTTTTTGGGGGTGGTGAAAACATTGAAGACCTACTCTCTTAGTCAATTTCAAATATACAATGAAGCATTGTCACCAAACTGTACAATAAATCTCCAGAACTTATTTATCCTCCATAACTGAAAGTTGTACCCTTTGACGAAGGTCTCCCTATTCCTCCCAAAACATCCAGCCTCTGGTGACTACCATTCAATTCTCTGCTTCTGTAACTGAAATGCAGTTTAGTTGCTTGCTGAGTCCAGTTAAAAAAAGAAAGGTCTGATACCTAAAAAAGTGAATTTCTTGGCCGGGCGCGGTGACTCAAGCCTGTAATCCCAGCACTTTGGGAGGCCGAGGCGGGCGGATCACGAGGTCAGGAGATCGAGACCATCCTGGCTAACACGGTGAAACCCCGTCTCTACTAAAAAATACAAAAAACTAGCCGGGCGAGGTGGCGGGCGCCTGTAGTCCCAGCTACTTGGGAGGCTGAGGCGAGAGAATGGCGTAAACCCGGGAGGCGGAGCTTGCAGTGAGCTGAGATCCGGCCACTGCACTCCAGCCTGGGCGACAGAGCGAGACTCCGTCTCAAAAAAAAAAAAAAAAAAAGAATGGCCAGGCGCGGTGGCTCAAGCCTGTAATCCCAGCACTTTGGGAGGCCGAGACGGGTGGATCACGGGGTCAGGAGATCGAGACCATCCTGGCTAACACGGTGAAACCCCGTCTCTAACAAAAAAAATACAAAAAAAAACTAGCCGGGCGTGATGGCGGGCGCCTATAGTAGTCCCAGCCACTCAGGAGGCTGAGGCAGGAGAATGGCGTAAACCCGGAAGGCGGAGTTTGCAGTGAGCTGAGATCCGGCCACTGCACTCCAGCCTGGGTGACAGAGTGAGACTCCTTCTCAAAAAAAAAAAAAAAAAAAGTGAATTTCTTACAAAGCTAGCTTGGGGAAGAGGCACAGATGTCCTGCTGTACTGCTTCACCTTTGGAGCAGAAAGCGGGCACCTTTATAAGGTGGCGGGGTGGGGAATGAGCAAGGGCAGGGGCAGGGTTCCCCCTGTTAGGTTGGTCCTTGTCTATTGACAGTTGAGTTGGCGCCTTCCTGGGCAGATGTAAGTTCTAAAAGTAGCCAAGCAGGCATGCTTTCCATATGCCCTCTAGTGGATCAAAGTTCCAAGGCAACCCCCTACAAGTGAAAGTTCCATGGGGCATGCTTTGGTGTGCAAATCAACTGTCAGCTCTCCAGGAGAGATCCATCTTGGAGCGCACAGTTAGATGAACTTGCCCTGTAAGGAATGTCTGGTGATGGGGGACGTGAAATGTTACATTTGCATTTCTGAAGGGCTAGGTAGGAAATAGGGAGCCAGAGACATGAGAAAAAAAGTGATAGAGGGAAAAAAAATAATTAAACCACCTCTTAGAAAAATGGGGGTATTCAGTTACACTTCTCTGAGTTGGACTTTCTTAGATTCCATAGATGAGTAAGATCATATGGCATTTATCTTTCTATGCCTGGCTTATTTCATTTTGCGTAATGTCCTCCAGGTTCATCTATATTGTCCCAAATGATAATATTTCATTTTCTTAGGCTGAATAGTATTCAATTGTTTTTATAATACAATATTTTCTTTATCCCTTAATGAACAATATTCTGTGATTATGTCATATTGTATTGTGTTGTGTTGTACTATCCTACATGCCATGGACCTTCATATCTCTCTACTTTCTGTTTGCAATAAAATTTAGGCTCTCAGGAAGGACCTAAGTGTGTGTGCGTGTGGCTTTGTTTTGCACAACCTTCCACATCTTGTGGAAATAAGGAGTCATAACAGGAAAATCCCTCTTAATGCTGTGCCCTCAATGTTTGTCAATGAAGATTCCGTTACTCCTGTTTAGCAAGTGTTAGAAATGGTGTTAGAGCCAGAGCTCCAGAGAGTGGGAATGTAGGACTCCTTTATTCTACCTTGTCAATACTGTGATCTAGGACTTTGCCATAGGTAAAAATATGAGGTCAGCTAGATGGCCTGGGGCCCAGTCCTGGCTCTATCCTGTCAGAGGCATTTGAACCAGAGTGACTCCATCTTGAATTCAGGCTGGGTACAATGAGGCTGAGACCTACTGGGCATTTCCAGGGTTAAGGCATTCTTAGTCATAGGATGAGATAGGAGGTCAGCGCAAGATACAGATCTCAAAGACCTTGCTGATAAAACAGTTGCAGTAAAGAAGCCAGACAAAACCCACCAAAACCAAGATGGTGACCAGAGCGACATCCGGACATTCTCAGTGCTTATTATACACTAATTATAATGCTTTAGCATGCTAAGAAACACTCCCACTGGTGCCATGACAGTTTACAAATACGATGGCAAAGGAAGTTACCCTTCCTTTGGAGGGTATGGTCTAAAAGAGAGAGGAACCCTCAGTACTGGGAATTTTCCACTCCTTTATCAGAAAACTCATGAATAGTCCACCCCTTATTTAGCATATAATCAAGAAGCAACAGTAAGTATAAGCAGCTTGAGTAGCTCATGCCACTGCTCTGCCTATGGGGTAGCCATTCTTTCTTTCTTTACTTTCTTAATGAACTTGATTTCACTTTATGGACTCACTCCGAATTCTTTCTTGCATGAGATTCAAGAACCTTCTCTTGGGGTGTGGATAGGGGCCCCTTTCTGGTAACAACTCCATACTAGAAAAAAGGAACAGTGCTGTTAACTTCCCATTGGAAGCAGGATTTTAGGATGTTATTTCATTTCTGTAAGCATAATATATACATTGACCTTTGTTCCTGGCTCCTGGCACACAGCTCCTAAAACCCACGGAGTCTCCTGAGTGATGAGGGTCTTTTATACGCTGACATGAGATGACTTGGGGGTGGGGCCCTGGCTAGCTTCAGGATAGGGGTCTGGCTGCCAGAAAAAAGCAACCCTGGAATTAGAGGGTTAGAACTTTCAGTCCCACCCACTCTTGGGGAGGAGAGAGGGACTGGAAATTGAGTTCAGCAACCAACGACCAATGACTTAATCAACCATGCCTGTGTAACAAAACCTCTATAAAACCCCTAAATGATGGGATGCAGAGAAATTATGGGTTGGTAAATGCTCAGTGTGCTGGGAGGTGAGGTGCCTCGGTGAGCGCAGGAAAGTATCATGTTCCTTACTCCCCATACCTTGCCCTGTGTATGCCTTTCATCTGGCCATTCTTTTTTCTTTTTTCTTTTTTTTTTTTGAGATGGAGTCCCATTCTGTCACCGAGGCTGGACTGCAGTGGCGTGATCTTGACTCACACAACCTCCGCCTCCCAGGTTTGAGCGATTCTCCTGTCTCAGCCTCCTGAGTAGCTGAGATTACAGGCACACGCCACCATACCTGGCTACTTTTTCTGTATTTTTAGTAAAAACGGGGTTTAGTCATGTTGGCCAGGCTGGTCTCGAACTCCTGACCTCAGGTGATCTGCCCACCTCAGCTTCCCAAAGTGTTGGGATTACAGGCGTGAGCCACTGCACGAGGCCCCATCTGGCCATTCTTAAGTTTAAACATAAGTAAACTGTTTTCCTGAGTTCTATGAATTATTCTACAAATTCACAAACCAGGTGGTGGGGGAAGGGAGGATATCAAGGGAACCCCTGAATTTGTAGCCAGCTGAGCAGAAGTGTGGATAATCTGAGCACTCTACTATGGCTGGCATCCAAAGTAGGGGCGGTCTTGTGGGTCTGAGCCCTTTACCTTTGGGTCTGCAATAACTCTAGGAGTTAGTGACAGGATGAGATAAATTGTAGGACACCCAATTCATGTCCGTAGAGTTGAGGGAGTAATATTGGAAAAAATACCATTACTTGAGGTTAGGGAAAGAACATGAAAATTTCAAACTTAAAACAACCCTTCAGGTTAACTATTATATTACAAATTTGCAGATGAAGAAATTGAAGCAAAGAGACTAAGAAGTTGCCAGAGTTACGAAGCGAATAAGCACTTAAACAAGGATTTGGACTTGGGTATATTTGAATCCAAAGCACTCCTTGTTCTCTTCACAAACCAGGCAGCCCTTATGTTAGCTGGTGATGCGGGACAATTACCCAAACATTTCCAACAGCTCTACTTTAACAAGCACGGAAGGAGCATGGGTGTGGTCACTTAACTCCTCTGAAGTCTAAACCTGCTTCCTAAGGATGCCATGAGGGTCAGGTAAGACCAGGAAATCATTTTGTAAAGAGTGTAAGTCAGTGTCCACTTGTAAAGTATGTTTATTATAATTGTATCATTTTTATTATAAAATTTATCAGCATCAGTTTCTCCTGATACACCCACGGCAGTCTTCTGCACTGCTTCTGCATCACCAGAAAGGGAGCCCAGCACAGTTCCTTGGTTTCAAGGTTGTAATTTGCCAAGAATCATCTGTCTGTGGCATGCCTCTGGTCAGGTAGAGACCAGTACTGATGTCCTTTAATTACATATGTTAGAAACCACAGCTAATTCAGGACAAGCTAAAACATTTGAAATAAACACCAGAGTGGCAGAGCACTAGATGGTGTACCAACCAGTGCCACGTTACATAAAACAACCAAATAAAGACAAAACAGAAAACAAAGATGTTTCATGTCCCCCTTTTCTCAAATACTAGATTCTGACTTGACTGTTCTGATTCCATTCAAAGAAAAAGTCAATTCCATGTAATGGGAATTCCATATACATTATCAATCAATTTCATTAAAACTTCTAGAAATCATTTGAACATTGTCCATATCCATTGATTTTGAAATCCCACAAAGGCACAGAGGCTGGGGAAAATGTGGGAAGTGCAAGATAAAAATTTGTCTAACTCAGGGGTGACTGAATGAACAAGTAAATAGATGGAGACCTTCTCTGACTTAACTGCAGGGAGGTCTGCATGTGGAAACTCAAACAAGAAGATGATACCAGGAATTTCTCCTTACCTTAATAAGAGTATCTCAGTTTAGTGTGTGGCCTGTCTTTAACTAAATATTGGTGTTTAACTGGTTCTACTTTGTTTGCTGTCTATTCTAATGCACTGAAAAAAGACACTAATCATGTATCCTTCAAACTACACTGTTGATTTTTACCAGAATATGTATTGCTACGTTTCAAAACCCCATATTTGGACAGGAGGTTCTCTGTCACTTTTATGTAATGGAGAATACGTTATTGAATGACGTTTTTGTACTGCATTTGTTCCAATCCCATCTTCATGACTCTAACTTGTAGAAGGAGAAAACATTACATTTATCAAGAGCCTTCTCTATGCCACTATCTCCATTTACACTCATCAATTAAATAATGTGTTGGTCCAATTAGTCAGACAAGCAACATTCTTTATTGAGCACTAGTTAAGTGCTGGGGACCCAAAGATAAATAAGACACAGTCTCTGACATCAGGTTACTCTGACCAGTAGGAGAAGATAGGCATGTTTTTAAAAGAGAGATACCAAAAAAGGGCCAAAAAATACTAGAGAAGATTCTATTATTCTAATCACAAAATTATGTTCACAGGACTAGGAAGTTAAAACGTAGAACAAGCTGGGTTTATATGAGAAGAATTGAAAAGAGACTCACAAAGAGATATTTGCACATTCATTTTCGTCACAGTATTCCCAATAGCCAAGGTATGGAGGCAATCTAAATGTCCATTGTCAAATGAATGGATGAAGAAAATGTGGTATAGGAAGTAAATTATGAACCTTGAGGACATTATGCTAAGTGAAATAAGTTGGTTACAAAAAGACAAATACTGTATTACCCCACTTATACTAGGAATCGAAAATAGTCAAACTCATGGAGACAGAAAGTAGAATGATGGCTGCCAGGGGTTAAGGGAAAATGAAGAGTTGTTTAATGAATATAGAGTTTCATTTTTGCAAGATTAAAAAGTTCTAGTGATCTATTGTACAATGATGTACTGTAGTTAGCAATACTGTATTATACACTTTAAAATGATTATGAGATTAAATGTAGGTTATGTGTTTTTTGTCACAAAAAAACAAAGCAGGACAAGATCAGAAATAACTTCACAAAGGTTGGGTCCATCACTGAATGTTCTTGGGAGCATCATGAAGAAGACGCTACTGTCCCGTTTTACAGCTAAGGGAGTTGAAGACTGAATTTCAGGTCCATGTGACGTGGAAGACGGTGATTTTCCATGACCACCCACTCCATGTCTCTTCTGTAGGATACTAAATCCATATAATGCATTTTAAAAATTTTGCACGAGGCAAATCAGAAAGGATAAAATTCCTAATGTGCTCTTTTGCTTCCACAAACCAAAAATGAACCAAATCAATAATCAAAAACTAGGGGAAAAACATACTAAACATTTATTTTTGTTTTCTTATATTTATTTACTTGCCTGCTAATGGAAATGACTAACTTTTAAAAATAAAACTACGAGCTTTTAAAGCTGTAAAGTGAAAACTGTTTTCTTGCCAAACAATGATTTCAAGCAAATGTAGTTCATTTACTGAATGGAGGCTCCCAGAATATTTTTCTTGAATACAACCAAAAATGATGGAGTCACACACACATTGTTTGCCTCCTCAGTAGGTAAGAGAATACAGCATTCTTAAAACACTGAAAAAGGGTCTAAAATATCATTTAATGAAGAGATATGTATCTTCTCTTTTAAAGCAGTATTTGGAATATTTGTTCATTACAATTTTGTTTGAAATATGAACATCAATTTAATACGCCAGAGAAACATACTACCTTTACCCCCTAAAGTGGAAATATGAATTCTCAAAAATCTATAAACAAGACATATAGTAAATAATTTGTAGATGTATTTGTAGATGCATTTGTAGATGTATTATTAGATTATAGCCATTGCTGTTATTGATTGTCGAATAAATCAGAATAGAGGCAGACTGTTCATGTAGTGGAATAATGTGAATGGTTCTCAACCCCCAGGGGACATTTTTGATTGTCATGACCTGAGAGTGCTACTAGCAACCAGTGGGTAAAGGTCAGGGATGCCGGTAAGTATCCTGCAGTGCACAGGACAGCCCTTCGCAATAAATGATTATTTGGTCCAAAATGCCACAAGTGCTGAGACAGAGAAACCCTATATTATGCCAATTCTTTAATTGCTGTCTGTCCTACCCACTTTGTCTCAGATCAATAGAAAAAATAAGCAATGTCATTCCCTTCCAGGGACTGTGTCTTCAGGAAGCATACTGCTCATGGCTGGGAAATGCTTGTTTTCAACTGTGGTGTTTTTATAGGAATGACACACAATTCATCTAAAAGGAGACAGAATGATAAACTGCAGGCAAAGAGGAGACCAAGTTCTTTTCAGAACTCTACACTGGCATTTAAATCATATCAAAAAGACTGTAACAACTGGGAATTGGACCAAATTGGCACATTTTTCAATTTGCTACCAGATCCAGGAAGAGAATTGGGTCCAAATCAGTCCTCAAAAATGAATTCCTTGTAAGTAAACATTTTATTTAGTTTGATTTATCCCATTAAAGGTTTCACTTCATATACAGCATAACATGATTAAATTAAAAGCAGAAAAAAAAGATCAGCCCAGAAAACTATCAGTAGGGTGGGAAATAGTAGGAAGTCAGACAAAGAAGCAAAATCTACTATATAAATTTATGCAACCAGCCAGGTATGGTGGCTCACACCTCTAATCGCAGCACTTTGGGAAGCTGAGGCAGGCAGATCATGAGGTCAGGAGTTCGAGACCAGCCTGGCCAGCATGGTGAAACCCTGTCTCTACTAAAAATACAAAAATTAGGCAGGCGTGGTGGCATGTGCCTGTAGTCCTAGCTACTCTTGAGGCTGAGGCAGAAGAATTGCTTGAACCCAGGAGGCAGAGGTTGCAGTGAGCCAAGATCTTGCCACTGCACTCCAACCTGGGCAACAAAGTGAGATTCCATCTCAAAAAAATAAACAAATAATTAATTAAATATATGCAACCAAGAGTAACCCCTATGAAGTCAAACTAGCTAACTAGGGCTCCTTTATCTCATTGGCCCTCACATATACATGGGACAACTTCTTCATGTGGTTACCCAGTTGTCTCTGAGACATTTCATGACATTCATTGATCATAGATTTGTTTGTCCACTTTTATTATTTTTATGCTATTATGTCACAAACATTTGAGACCCTTGGTGTGTGCTTTGCTGATCTGTTGCTATGTATTACAGTACCCTGAAGTTTATCAGTTTAAAATATGCACACATGTTATCTCACAGTTTATTTGGACGGTAAATCTGGGCATGACTTATTTAGGTCCTCGGCTTCAGTCTCTTGCAAGGCTGCAATCAAGTGGCAACTGGGGCTGCAGTCTCATCAGAAGGCTCAACTGGGAAGTGATCTGCATCCAAGCTAACTCACATGGCTGTTGGCAAAATTCTGCTTCTTGAAGGCTGTTATTCCAAGGCCCTCTGTCCCTGGCTGACCAAAGGATGCCCTCAGTTTCTTGATACGGCCTCTTCATCAGGGTAAATATACAAAAGAGCCAGAGAGACACCTCCAGTCACTTGTCAGTAAGCTTGAGAAAAGTATTCAATTTCAAAGATTGGCAGAGAGATAATGGACATTATAGAGCTAAAGAATAACTCCCTGTGGAACCAGTGCTTTGTGCAACCATAACTCTGTGAGAGATTCTGAATTAGATGCTGGAGATAAAATAGGATATAAGACTATGGGTGTGGATCTCAAAGATCTCACAGATGACTAGATGGGAAAACATATAGACCTGGAAGAGAAATACATATAAGAAAATGTATGCTCAAGGCAGATTATCTTGAAAAGGGGACATTATTAAATAACTGACCAGAGGCAATTGAGAGTATTGAACAAAGCTTGAAGGCCAGCCTCAGATAAATAGAAAGAAAGGAATGTACAAAGAGTGTGAACAAGTGACCACACACACAAAAAAAAGTGTTTAGCATGTTTGGGGACTAATAAGAAAATCAAAGGACTTCTATGGGGACACATGAGATAAAATAAAGGAATCCAGTAACAAAAGTGGTTAAGATAGAGGACTCTAGGGGCCACAGTTCCCAGTTTCAAAGTCTAGTTCTTCTTCCTTGATCCTAGGCAAGTTATTTCACCAAACTGTGCCTCAGCATCCTGCTGTAAGTGGAATGACAGTAGTACCTGTCTTTTTTTTTTTTTTTTTTTTTTTTTTTTCTGAGACAGAGTCTCACTCTATTGTCCAGGCTAGAGTGCAGTGGTGTGGTTTCAGCTCACTGCAACTTCCACCTCCCAGGTTCAAGTGATTCTTATGCCTCAGCCTCCTGAGTAGCTGGGATTATAGGCATTCACCACCAGACCCAGCTAACTTTTGTATTTTTAGTAGAGATGGGGTTTCACCATGTTGGCCAGGCTGGTCTCGAACTCCTGACCTTAAGAGGTCCACCCACTTCAGCCCCCCATAGTGCTGGGATTACAGGCATGAGCCACTGCGCCCAGCCAGTACCTGTCTTGGGGTAGGAGCACACACATGCTAGGGACTCTAGACATCAGCTATATTTCCTACTATGATGATTAATATCATTGGTACTTGTTATTATTCTGCAGATAGTCAGACACTACAGGAGAACATGGGGAAAGGGGATAAAAGGCATGGAGTGACCTTTTAGGGCAATTATGTCCTGAGTCTGTGTCCATGGTGACCAGCACAGGGAGAGGGTAGAGGCACTGGTCCAGGCAGGGGTTGATGGGACCAGCCCTTGCAGAGTCACAGTGAGGACACAGGGAGGACCCGGAAATGTAGGCCAGGCCAAAAGAGACCGGAGGGGCTTGGAGGCCAGGCTGGATGCCTGGACATGAGGGTTGAGGGCAAGGCAGGACTTAGAGATTGTCTACAACAGCCAATGGTGACATTTTTAAAGGGAGTTTGTAAATCTTTTCAACACCTAGTTCCTTCTTCTGTCTGTAGAGAGTGCTCAGTAAATGCTGATGATTTGAGGTAAAATTAAATGCATTCCAGCCATCCTGTGGCCCCCTCTCAACAGAAGGTATCATTTTAAACATCAATTCAGCCACATTAAAAATTTTTAAAGGTTCAACATTTTACTACAACGTATTAAGATTTCCAAAAAGAAAGTATTGTCATAGTACACAAAAAACATCTCTTTAAAATTCCACATCTCTCTCATTTGAAATGTCTCTCTCACACCCGGATTTCCCCAGACATTTTGTCCTTTCTCCTCCAAGCTCCCCAGACACATACAAATCCAGCTTACACCTTGAGACCTTGAGATCATTTTTAACTATAGCCAAATCCATGACAGAAAAGTCAGTTTCATGTTTCCCAGTTCTCTGATTGCCACTCACATTGGAATTTTCCAGACTGGAAAGTTGAGATATAAACAGTAGGGATACTGGGGTTTATGTCCAAACCACTGGGCAGGGTACAAGAAGGAAAATGACTTCTCAATCTGCACAGTTGCCTGTAGGTGTGCTCACACACATGCACATACCGTATGCATCACACACATACCAAACACACAGGCGCATACCACATACCATACCCACATATCCATACACACACATATATATGCATATGCATGCATGCACACACATACACAACACACACACACACATATACCCACACATATGCGTGTACCTTTCCCTCTTCATCTGTGCCAACTCTGTGTGTTGAGGCTGTGGCAATCCAAATCAATATGGATTTTTTTTAACTACACACAAATTACCAAGAGAGTGCTTGAGCAGATCCCCATTAGCCATATAGAGATTTCCAAATTGTCTTTGCTCCTCAGCCGTGTTCTGTAGACTCCACTTGTTTGCTATGAATACTGATCAGCTTTCATCTTATAGAGATTTTACCTCAAAAGTTGGGTACCTGGACCCCATCAAAGTAACTCACATGGCTCCCCTTTTCTGTGGACATGGCCAAAACTGAGCATCCAGCCTCAGCAGTTGTAGTCAAAGCTCTATATTCAACTCCTTGTCACTTCCAGCCCACGCAAACTAGGCTTGAACAATGTTGGGAATTATAAAGTTCAGGTTCAAAATTCTTTGACAAACAGTTACTGAACAATCAATTAGGCCTGCCTTCATTTCTCCTAGCTGCTCACCCACTTGTCCTCATTTCATTGCAACAGAATTGAGCTGTAAGTGCAGTGATAATGAGATCTTCAAAATTATGAATATGAGATGGGGCCTCCTTGAACATACTGTATAAATATAGTGATTTTGCAGAAAGGACTTGCTTTTATGTGATCCACCTGTAAATGAGAAAATATTTAAAACACACTGAACTATAATGGACATCCATGCACTCACAACCCAAACTTCATAAATTTTGTGGTACTTGCTACATATCTTTCACAGTTGAAGCTCCATTTGTGCTCAGACTCTTCCATTTGCCTCTGTCTCTTTTCTTCTTCCCACAATGTGCCAGAAGGGGGGCCTTGCCCTATTCTTCTTTCTAACTGGAACCTCTCATACACGGATCTTTGTGATCTACTCCACTAAGTTTATCTCTTCATATATTCAGTAAATTTTCAAAATCTTTTTTTTCAAAAATAGTTAGCTCTGGGCCCATTATCCGGATATGAAGTCAAAATCATCTCCACCATCATTACCATGATCATCACAACCCCGTCTCCATCACCACCACCACCATCATCATCATCATCACCATTATCACATAACCACCACCATCACCACCATCATCACCATCACCATCACTGTCATCACCTACAGTCTCAACTGAGCCATGTCTCAGTCTAGCTCATCACTGCCTTTCTCCAGCACACTGAAACCCATTGTTCTGAAGGGTGGGAAACTTAGGGCAAAAACATTCACAAGATATGCCTGAAAATCTCCTCTTAAATATTATCTCTGTTACATGCCCAAGTACTCCAGCCCCCACAACAGTTGACATCCCAAACCACACACTCAATTAGCTACTATAAGTCAGGATGACATCACAAGTCATCCTGAAACATCTTAAACAAGAAATTCAAGAGAAGACACGCCTTTGCACTCCCACCCCATCTTCAATGATGTACTGAAGCCAGCTAATATCAGTTGGTGAGAGCCAATTTTTAATTTGCCAGGAATTTTAGAAGCTGGTTGACATTGAGTTGCTAGCTTGAAATCAGCTATGGTGGGAGTAGTTACACCACAGAAATTGGCAGGTACTGCTCATCAGGGCTCCTCCACCTACCCTCCCAGGGTTGTTAAACATTGACTAGAAAAAACTCTGCCTTCCTCCAAGAAACAAGGTGTGGAGAGAGAGGAACTGCATCTTAATACTTAAATAAAAGCTTAGAAAATTGATTTTAAGAATCACAATATTTCCTCCGGGTTTTTGTCCCCAGGCAAATATGTTTTCTATTTAACCATCACAGCATATCTATAATTTCAATTTTTTTCACATCATGTTATAGACACTTTTCCTGTTGCTATACAGCTTTTGTTACTATCATTCTAATGCCAGTTCCTCTACTTGTTCATTTTCATTTTCATTTTCATTCCCATGAACATTTTAGAACTTACAGCAATTTTTTTTTTTAGATGGAATTTTGTTCTTGTTGCCCAGGCTGGAGTGCAATGGTACAACCTCAGCTCACTGCAACGTCCTCCTCCCTGGTTCAAGGGATTCTCCTGCCTCAGCCTCCAGAGTAGCTGGGATTACAGGCACCTACCACCACGCCCAGCTAATTTTTTGAATTTTTAGTAGAGACCGGGTTTCACCATTTTGGTCAGGCTGGTCTCAGACGCCTAACCTCAGGTGATCTTCTTTTTAAATTTTACAAATGATACATTAGCAGATTCTTATAACATGACTCAAATAATCCAGAAGCCTACAGGCTCACAGCTACTCTCTCCTCCACCACCTACACCATCCCTAGCCATTTCCATCCTGGTAGTGGTCATGTCCACCCAGTGGACTTCCCTCCACACACTGTACTCCCTTACACACAGGCTGACATACTTATATATTTCACCAAAGACATTTTGGGGAACATTTACATAAACAGAAGAAATACAAAGAACATTGCAAGGCATTTTGTGTAACAGTGTGGAAAAAGAAAAAAAAACTCTGCTTTTTCCTTATAGTTGAGTTTTTTTAAATACCACTGCATTATATTCCATATATGAAGGTGTCAAAATCTATTTAAGCTTCTTCTTTACTGGAGACTCTGAAAAGTGGAATTGATGTGTTCAAGGTCAAAATATTTTTTAATTGCAACATGCTGCCAAAACAATTCAGAAAAAAAGCTAAACAGCATATAGATGCCTCTTTCCCCACGTAATTTGCAAATCTTTGAATATAATGAAATTTTTAAAAATTTCCCAGTCGCATGAGCAAATTACTGGGTATAGTGTGGCTTTAATTTGCATTTTATAATTAGAAATAAAGTAGATCATATTTTCGTATTTGTCCTTTACATTGTTTCTGTGAATATCTTTGTTTTACTCTTCACCTGTTTTTTTATTTATTTTACCTTTTATTATTGGTTTATAGGCACACTTTTTGTTTACCAATATTTTATCTTTTAAATATGTCGCAAATATTTTCTTTTTTTTTTTTTTTTTTTTTTTTTTTGAGAAGGATTCTCACTCTGTCACCCAGGCTGGAGTGCAGTGGCCAGATCTCAGCTCACTGCAAACTCCGCCTCCCGGGTTTACGCCATTCTCCTGCCTCAGCCTCCCGAGTAGCTGGGACTACAGGTGCCCGCCACCTCGCCCGGCTAGTTTTTTGTATTTTTTTAGTAGAGACGGGGTTTCACTGTGTTAGCCAGGATGGTCTCGATCTCCTGACCTCGTGATCCGCCCGCCTCGGCCTCCCAAAGTGCTGGGATTACAGGCTTGAGCCACCGCGCCCGGCCAGTTGCAAATATTTTCTACCAATCTATTACTTGTCTTTTAACTTTGCTTATCACCTATTTTGTTATACATAAGTTGTAAATTTTTTTCTTTCTTTTTTTTTTTTTTTTTTTTTTTGAGACATGGGCTTGCTCTGTGGCCCAGGCTAGAGTGCAGTGGTACAATCTCCGTTCACTGCAACCTCCGCCTTCCCGGCTCAAGTGATTCTCTCGCCTCAGCCTCCCAAGTAGCTGGGACCACAAGTGTGTGCCACCATGCCTGGCTAATTTCTGTATTTTTTTGTTTATTTGTTTTAGAGATGGAGTTTCACCATGTTGCCCAGGCTTGTCTCAAACTCCTGACCTCAAAAGATCTGCCTGCTTTGGCCTCCCAAAGTGCTGGGATTACAGGTGTGAGCCACCATGCCCGGCCATCTAAATTTTCATGTGACCAAATCTGACAATCTTTCTTTTTACTATTTCTTAGTTCTGGCTGTGGATTTATTTGTAAACTCCATTGTCAGTGACTTCACACATGCACACACACAATGATGGTTAATTTTGGGTGTCAATTTGGCTGGATTGAGGAGTGCTTGGACAGCTGGTGAAGTATTGTTCGAGGGTGTTTCCTAGAGAGATTGACATGTCAGTCAGTGGACTTGGAGAGGAAAATCCACACAATGTGGGCGGGCACTATCCAGGATAAGGTAGCTGGGAGAAGTGGGTATTCAGCTTGCTTTGTTGCTTTGCTGTCTCCCTTTCTCTTTCTCTCTCTCTCTCTCTTTCTCTCTCTCTCCCTCTCTCACCCTTGGGGACTTTCTGGCTTTCAGCCTCTAACTGGTGGCTACAACACCTGCTTTCCTGGTTCTGAGATTTCCAGTCAGAGCCATGCTACTGTTTTCACTGCTCCAGTTCTCCAGATTACAGATGACCTATTGTGGGACCTCTCCACCTCTGTGATCCTGTGAGCCAATACCCCAAATAAATTTCCTCTTGTATCTCCTATTGGTTCTGTTTCTCTGGAGAACCCTGATGAATACACACATACACACACACACACACACACACACACACACTCTTTTTTTTTTTTTTTGCTTTAAGTTCTGGGATACATGTGTAGAACGTGCAGGTTTGCTACATAGGTATACATGTGCCATGGTGGTTTGCAGCACCTATCAACCCGTCATCTAGGTTTTAAGCCCAGCATGCATTAGGTATTTGTCCCAGTGCTCTCCCTCCCTTTTCCCCCCACCCTCTAACAAGCCCCAGTGTATGATGTGCCCCCCCCCCCGCCGTGTCCATGTGTTCTCATTGTTCAACTCCCACTTAAGAGTGAGAATATGTGGTGTTTGGTTTTCTCTTCCTGTGTTAGTTTGTGGAGGATGATGGCTTCCAGCTTCATCCATGTCCCTGCAAAGGGCATGAACTCATTCTTTTTTATGGCTGCATAGTATTCCATGGTGTATATGTGCCACATTTTCTTTATCCAGTTTATCACTGATGGGCATTTGGGTTGGTTCCAAGTCTTTGCTATTGTAAGTGGATGCACAAATTATTTTTATTTCTAATGCAGATGTTTATGTTCCAGCAGCCTTTCTTGGCTGCTCTCCTCTAGGCAGTGACTCGGGGATCTGAGCTCTTTCTCTGCCATACCAGAGGCATTCCCCCCAGCCTTGGGAGACAGACAGAGCAGGCAACACTACTTAGAAGTCAGTGAGGGCTGTGCCAGGCAGGCTACACATCCCTTTCCCCTACTTTCCACCAGGCAGAACTCACATAGTCTCACCCAGACACAGGGAAGGGTAGGAAATGCCATCTTCCTGTGTGCCCAGTAGAAACAGGGCATCATTTGATGAAGATGTAGCAGTCTCTGCCACAGCTTCTGGCTTTGCGTCTGGCTTCAAAATCCTTCCCCACCAGCAAAGGCTGAAAATGTTTCTCTCTTCTATATTCCTGTCTACTGTTTACAGATGATGTTCTCTAAATCCACCTGGAATTTATTTTGAGACTATAGTAAGGGTCTCAATGGATAATTATTTATTCCAAAACCTCTTCTTACTATTTTGATACACTTCATGACCAAACAAAATTGCACACACATATATATAAATGGTTCTCTTTATGAACTCTTCTCTATTTCATTTACCTCTCTATCCTTGCCGAATCAATACCATACTGTTTTAATGTCTGGCTTTGTAGTATGTGTTCATATAACAAACCCCTTTCCTTTATCTTTCTCAGAATTTTCTTGGCTATTCATATACATTGCTTTTGTACATCTGCATTGTTATTTAAATATTCCATTACGTGGATATACAATAGTTTATTGACCATTGGAATTTCCAGCCTTTTTATTGCTATGAACGTCTTTGTATCTAAAACTTTATTCATATCCATATTTATTTCCCTGGAGTAATTTCTGGAAGTGGAACTGCTGGGTCAAAGAATACAAACATATTTAAGGTTTTGGGGATGGGCTACCAAATTGTGCTTTTAAATGGTTATTCCAAACATTTTCCCAACAGCAATATAGGATATGGCTCTTTTCTCCACGTGGTTCTCAGTTCTGAGTAGTGTGATCTTTAAGTAATATTTAATAAACTAAATGTTTTGTTTTAATATGAATTTATTTGATTTCAAGTAAGGTTAGCCTTATGTTACTGGACGTTTTTCTTTCTGACATAAATTGCTTATTTATGTCTTTATTGCAAAGGATCATTAACTATAAATAATTTGAAGTAAAAAAAAAAAAGCATTGCTCATCCAAGAGCAACAGCTTTGTCCTGTGGTCCTATCATGGAATGCTGCCCACGTCACTAATATGAAAATTTGTGGAGCATCTCAACCTCCTGGACCACTCTCTTTTGGATAAATTAATTAGGGGAAGATTCTGCTACACAAACATTGGGCTGGCACAGTGCCAGCCTTCAGGAGCTTCCTCCAACAGGGACCCTTGATCGTTGGTTGTGAACGGTCCCCGGCCCCACACCAACCCTGCAGTGGCCAGCCCATCCTGCCTCCACAGCACAGTGAGGGGCCATGCCGGCACCGTACACCCTTTGCAGATGTCCTGTCCCCTGCTAGGCCCTCGCAAGCTGACAGTGTAACGCAGAGGCCTGCTAAGCGCAGAACACGGCCACTCCCCGCAGACAGTGGCAGGAGGGCCTTGAGAAGCTGTCTGAAGGCTCTACTCCCTTTGCGTTCCAGCCTCCGGTGAGCGCCCACCACACACAAGGCGGAGGCTCTCTGGACCTCCCCGACAACTGATGCGTTAACTTGGTACTAAATGCCACTGAACTGGAAAGTGTCAGAGGCCATGCAGGGAGCCTCCCACACAGCGCCCTTCAGCGCAGGGACCGGAGCTGCGCGCCAACACAATGAGGGAGGGACACACCCGGTGCCTTTCGGCAGAGTGGGCGGCGGAGGTGGGCAGAATGGAGGTCATGTGAAGGCTGAGTAAACAGATGTGATTCCTCACCCGGAAAACTCTCCAGGGCAGCCGCTGACCCACTTAGGACTGCCCTTTGTCCAGTCGTGATGCACATTCTGAAAAGGCCTGTTGTCGAATTCTTCTGCTATTTTGCAGTGTCAAGAGACATGAAGCTCTGAAGTGGCAAATGAGGCACGGCTCTGACAAAACCCCTCTCATCCCCTGAGAGGCCGAGCGAGTCAGACGCACTTGGGGAGGTGAAGGGCCCTAGAGCGCTGGCGCGACCTGCCTGGTGCCAGGCATGAGTCGAATGTTCCCACCTCCCTCGCAAACGGACCGGCGGCACCCCAACGGGGAGGCATCATCTCAGCAAAGGGCTAGTCTTTTTCTCCTAGGAAGCACCTAACAAAACCCAGTGAGGCTAGCACTCTGTCCTGCATCCCCTAAGGCTGCCAGACCTAACAAATAAACAGACACTACACCAAGTTAAATTGTTACGTTCAAATTTAAACAACAAATCATTTTTTCAGTGCATGTCCCTCCTATGCATTTTTTGGCATAATCATTGTTTGTGCTAAAAACTAACCATATTGATAATGTATGTGAAGGGCCTGGCAGAAGGGTTGGTGGAGGCAGATGCTTGATAACTTGTAGTTTCAATGATCAGAGATTACAACTTACAGGAAAACCTCAGGAGCAAGTCTCAAAGGTCCTCAAGAGGCCATTTGGAGGTGGGGCGCAGTGGCTCATGCCTATAATCCCAGCACTTTGGGAGGCTGAGGCTGGCGGATAACCTGAGGTCAGGAGTTCGAGACCAGCCTAACCAACATGGAGAAACCCCGTCTCTACCAAAAACACAAAAAACTAGCCAGGTGTGGTGGCGCATGCCTGTAATCTCAGCTACTCGGGAGGCTGAGGTAGGAGAACAGTTTGAACCCGGGAGGCGGAGGTTGCAGTGAGCCGAGACCTTGTCATTGCACTCCAGCCTGGGCAACAAGAGCGAAACTCAGAAGAAAGAAAGAAAGAGAGAGAGAGAGAGAGAGAGAGAGAGAGAAGGAGGGAGGGGAGAAAGGGAAGGAAGAAAGAAAGAAGGAAGGAAGGAAGGAAGGAAGAAGAAGGAAGAAGGAAGGAAGGACGGAAGGAAAGAGGAAAGGAAGGAAGGAAGGAAGGAAAAGAAAAGAAGGAAAGGAAGAAGGAAGGAAGGAAGGAAGGAAAGGAACGGAAGAAGAAAGAAAGAAAGAAAGAAGAAAGAAAGAAGAAAGAAAGAAAGAAAGAAAAGAACGAAAGAAAGAAAGAAAGAAAGAAAGAAAGAAAGAAAGAAAGAGAGAGAGGGAGGGAGGGAGGGAAGGAAGAAGAAGGAAGGAAGGAAGGAAGGAAGGAAGGAAGGAAGGAAGGAAGGAAGGAAGGAAGGAAGAAAGGAAAGAGACTATTTGGGGCCAACGTCACTAGAAGCTGTAATCTTTGGTTTCATAGCAGCTGTCTTTGAGGTCAACATTTTGGGATTCCTAATTCAGTAAGCTGTCATATCATTGCACTTATGTGATGCACAGATTAATAAGAATGGATACATAGATCCCAAGGCCATATATAGAAGTTTAAAAAGAACTTTTTTGAAACCACTGTAAAGGATATGAAAAAATTTTCAAGTGCAGCTATTAATGACAAATGTCAATGAACACATTTGAAACAACGATTTTTCATTATGTCACACCATATTACACATGCATATTACTTTTGCCACTCTACTGACCACTAAAATGGCCACCCATGTGGATATTTCTGTTTACCCATTTTATACAAGGCCTCAAATGGCTACCAGCATCTATGTGAACTCCCAGCTCCAAGACCCACCACCAGAAACCCTGTTACAAATCCTAAGAGAAGGGGTTGGAGTGGCTTCACTCGTCCTTCTGAGCACTGCCACATGCATCTTGGGCCTCTGACCAGCTCACCCATGGGCCCCCAGCGTGGTCAAATCTGCTGCCAAATAAGGCTGTGAGGAGAGACAGTTGTTCTGAGAAAACACCCAAAAAAAACCCTCCTATAGTTCAATCAATCAATTGCAAAATTACAAAATAAAGACACAGCAACTGCAGCTTGCGCTTCAAGTACTGGCCGGGGCCATTTCATCAACAGTAAACTCAGAGGAGCCATCCACGAGCTGGGCTGATAAAGATGCACATTGGGATCATGGGAGGTGCCTGCCCCAAGACTGGTTACCCCAGAAGCCCCAGGTTGGCCCCCAGGGCTGATTCTGATGACTGCCATATTGCAATCCACTGATTTGGCCACAAAAGGTAAATGTCCCTCTGTCCTTAATGAAGTTCACACCTCTTTTAGTACCTGTTCAGTTCTGGGAACCCAGAGAGGGGCAAGGAGGTCTTGAGCACCATGCCACATGGACACATTTGTAGAAACCGGAGACGTTGACCTCCAGGGAGGGAAAAGCAGATACAGTTGCTGGGTTCAACTATTTAAATGGCTGCCATGCAAAACCATCATTCTATTTATAGAATTCCAAGGGTCAGAGCCTCTTGTCACCCAAGGGTGGCAGCTACAAGATAAAAGATTGTATTTTAAATTAAGGATTATTTGAAAAGTAGACTGAATAGTCACCAGACAAGGCCCAGAACAAATAACATTTCAGAGTCCCTTCCCAGATATTCTGAAACTCTGATCTAATTCCCACCTATTCTTTGAATACAATCCTTTTTAAAACCCCAACCTGTTCCCCGCCTCTCTAAACTAATACTGCACTTAGCATCCCAGTCAGTCACTCTGGCATTTTTCACATCCTGTCCTTGTTTGCTCACTTGCAGCACATCCAGGCCCTGTGATGGGCACAGGAACACACAGAGATGCTGCCACTGGCCCTGTCTGGCCCCCAGCCAGGTACAAACCATTTCTTATTCTTCCTCATCTTATAATCCTACTTGCAATGCTGATCAGTGTTGTGTTTGTTTGTTTGTTGTTTTTGAGACAAGAGTCCTGCTTGGTCGCTCAGGCTGGAGTGCGGCAGAGCAATGTCGGCTCACTGCAACCTCCACCTCCCAGATTCAAGCGATTCTTGCGCTTCAGCCTCCCAAGTACCTGGATCACAGGTGTGCACCACCACTTCCAGCTAATGTTTTGTATTTTCAGTAGAGGTTGGGTCTTGCTATGTTGGCCAGGCTGGTCTCAGACCCTGGCCTCAAGTGATCCTCCTGCCTCAGCCTTCTAAAGTGCTGGGATTATAGGTGTGGACCACCGTGCCTGACCTGCTGATCACTCTCTATCATCGGTATTCACTTAACCAAATAAAATTTTCTGCAGAATTAATTTTCTCATGTGAATTCAGTGTTTAATGATAGTTAAATGGGAAAATGACTGTGTCAAACTCACCTTCCTGCTTTATTATAATATCTATTAATGAATTACCATGTATATACCTAGTTCTGAACCATTCTTTCTTCTCTCATCTGAAAAAGTACATTTCTTTTTTGGCTTGAGTTTTTAATTCAAAAATCGAAGCTCCAGTTAAGAGAAAGTTTCAGCTTCAAACAAAGTACTGATGTCCCGGGCAGCTGACCCAGGCATGGGGACCTCACCTCCCAGTGGTCTAGTGGACTCCAGGTGATGCTAAATTCCACCAGCTCTGGCTTTTCTATTTCAGCCATCAAGGCTTCAGCTCTCGCTCTTCCTCACTCAGTGGCTGGGCTGTATTTGTGTCTTAATGACCCACTCAGAAGTCCATTTCTGGGTTATGCCTTTTGTTTACATTCTGGCTTCCAGCCTAGAGGTAAAGAAACTCTATTACCTACCTCGCAGTCAAAATGAACATTTTCTGTGGGTTCTGCTCCCCTGGGTGGCTCATTCCACTCACCAGAATTGTGACTTCATGTGGGTCTTCTTTTTATTAACATCCTGAGCCAACAGACCTAAATAATGTCAGTGATAAAATACTCCCATAAAAATCTTTTGCCCATTTAACATATTTATTATGCAGCCTTTTACAGAAAGTTGACTTATGGAAGCACTAATGAACACAAGTCAGATTTTCTTCATCATGCCCCTCAAACCCCTTCCTCCATGCTCTAGAAGTGGTCAAGGGCCCAGTGTGTGGTGCCCAGGGAGCAGATGTCCATTTAGATACCTGTGACACCCTCCAGTTCTGCAGCCAACATGGGAAGTGTGTGAGATGGAAAGCTGTCCTTCTAAGCACACATTACCTTCCCCTTTCATCTTTGATCCTAACATGGCAGCGATTTCCTTCCATTAAGGGGACATTTCTGGTCCCTTCTGGAAATGCATTTCTTTAATGAATATCACTCAGGTGCTAGCTCACTCCACACTAAGGACATTGCTATTCTGCTGCTTCTGGAGAAATCTCATGTTGCTCTGTATATAAAATAGCACCTATTCTTCAGATATAGCCCCACAGAGGGAGAAGAAGCAACAACAGTTCAAGCAGAAAGGAGGAAGAAGCGCCTCTCAAGCAGGAAGAAGGCTTTTTCTTTCTGTCACTGCATGATGAGAGCAGGCTGTGTCTGGGCAAGCTGTACCAGGACACATGGGGACCAAGACAAGAGAACCGCTTGTCCCAGCAGCACTGAAATCACTCAGTTCCTGCTTTGAGTCAGCCTTCATTTTAGACACAACAACTGGATAGCTTTAGGAGATGTCATCGATCAAATCTGATTAACCTAATACTTATCCAAGGAAGGAGACATAGAGAAGAAAAAGTAAGGAGGGCAGAGGAGCCAGCACTTCTCAGCTGAACTGGGAAGGGTTCTTAGAGGCAGACAGATCCTAACTAACTTCAGCAATGAACTGGAAGACTAGTAGGCAACTCATGGAATTGAGGGGAGATCAGGAGAGCCAGGCTCAGAAGCAGAGCAGGAGCAGAGAAGGGTCAGGAGCCAAGGGCACAAGCAGTGAGAGTAGTTGCCTGTCTCCAGCGGGGAGGAATCACTGCCACCACGACAGTCTCTCCCAACCCCTAGACCACCCTCCTGGCTCAGCCACCTCCCCCAGGAATGGTCTCTGAGTTACCCAGCATCTTTGCATCATTAATAAAGAACCCCTGGTGGGGGCTTCCAGCTGCCCTGGCCTAGATTTTTAATCCCACGCCAGTTTTCAGGAGGCAGGCGAGAGAGAATCTGGCTCCCTTCAGTTTGCAAAGACAGACAGAGAGTGAGTGAGTGAGAATTGATGCCTTCAGGGAATGGCCAAGCCCCATCCAGTATTTACCTGTGCCACCGGGTGACAAGTGCTTGTGGATACTCCCAACTTTAACAAAAAATGAGTTAGAGGATGCCGGAATCTCAATCAGCAGCCAAGGCTGTATGGTTAATTACTACTTATATTATTTTTGTATTACTGCATAACATACTTCTACAAACTTGGTGGTTAAAACACTCATTTATGGCAAGGCACGGTGGCTCACGTCTGTAATCCCAGCACTTTGGGAGGCAGAGGCTGGCAGATCACTTGAGATCAGGAGTTCAAGTTCAGCCTAGCTAACATGGTGAAACCCCTTCTCTATTAAAATACAAAAATTAGCTAGGCATGGTGGCACATGCTACTCAGATGGCTGAGATGGGAAAATCACTTGAACCCAGGAGGTGGCAGTTGCAGCAAGCAGAGATCATGCCACTGCACTCCAGCCTGGGCGACAGAGTAAGACCCTGTCTCAAAAAATAAAAAGAAAAAAGAAAAGGAAAACACCCATTTACTGTGCCACAGTTTCTGTTGGTCAGGGGTCCGGGTAAAGCTTGGCTGGAATCTCTGCACAGGGTTTCACAAGATTGCAGTCAAAGCACTAGCCAGGGCTAGGTCCCACGCAAGGCTTGGGGTCCTCCTCCAAGCTCTCATGGTTGTTGGCAGAATTAAGTTCCCTGAAGCAGTAGAACCACCTGCCATCAAGCTGCAATGGTTCTGGTGTGCTTCAAATGCCAGGGGGCTGCCCTGTGATTCCATATGGGATGGCCAGCGACTCCATGCAGGACCCTAACCCTCGTGAACATGCAATGTCTCCAAGGCCCATGGCAGAGCCATGGTTGTGCTGCCCTGTCCAGCTGGAGAGCCTGCTGTGTCTCTGAGCTTCACCCACAGCTGCCAGCCACCTGGTGAACCCACACACATACCCAAACTTTGTGCCTGATGCCGCTGCATTTTTAAACATTTTTTTGTAGAGACAAGATCCACTATGTTGCCCAGGCTGATCTTGAACTCCTGGCCTCAAGCCATCCTCCTGCCTCAGCCTCCCCAAGCACTGGGATTTCAGGTGTGAGCCCTCACACTTGGCCTGCCACTGCATTTTAAAGAAGCCAAACCACAATCATATTTCCTTCTTAGCAATGGGGGTGCTAGGACAAGTAAAATGTCCTTCCCTTTGGAGAGGATGTGCTGCCATTACCCTCCACCAAGTTCACACATGTGCCAAGTTTTACTGTTTCATCAGTGAAGGTCCTCCAGAGATACGGAACCAATAGGGTATCTAGATCTATATCTGCATTTGTATTTGTATTTGTGTCTGTATCTGTACCTGTATCTGTGCCTAACTTATATCTAATCTATGTCTATGTCTGTGCCTGTATCTGTATCGACATCTGATATCTAATCTATGTCTATATCTCTATGTCTATCTGTATCTAGAGAGGATTTAAGGAAATGGCTCACACGATTGTGGAGGCTGGCAAGCCTGACAACGGTAAGACAGCGCGGGAGACTCAGCGAAGAGTTGATGCTGCAGTCCTGAGTTTGAAGGCTGGAAAGTCAGGTAGGATTTCTGTGTTGCAGTCAGCTTCCCACTGATTGGATGAGGCCCACCCACACTATGGGGGGTAACCTATTTTAATTAACATCAACCGATTGTAAACGTTAATGCCATCCACAAAGCATCCTCACAGCAACATCTAGACTGATGTTTGACCAAACAACTGGGTACCATAGCCTAGCCGAGTTGACACAAAAAATCAGCCATCTCACTGTCTTGTGATATTTCTCCTCCCTCCTCCTTAAGACACTTGCTGCTTTCTATACCCTTAGCACAGGTTCACACACCTATTCCCGAGATATTCCCTGTGTAAACAGCATTGTCGCACGGTATATTTGGTAAATGAGTATGCCAGCCTTCTGAGTCCCAAAGAGTAGCTCGGAACAATACAATCACACACTGTTATTACCTCTCCTCATTCTGTGGCTTGACTGAGCTTAGCTGGACTGTTCTCACCAAGGTCTCTCATGTGGTTACAGTCAGACGGTGGCAACGGAGGGACATCTTCAAGAAGCCTTTGAGGTTTCCTCATTCATATGTCTGGCTCCTGGGCTTGAAAAACTCAAACTTCTGGAAGCTGCCACCGCTGAGGCCTCTCGCCCGTTCCTGTATGTATTCCTTTCACCCAGCAGCCCCGGCATAGCTGGACTTCTTACAGGACAGCTGGAGGTCCCCAGAGCAAATGCCCCAAGAGAAACAGGCACAGCTGTGTGCGCTTAGCTCACCAAGCCTCAGAAGTCACAGACCATCACAAAGGCCCACCCAGGTTCAAGGGGAGACCACATGGAACTGTGGATGTGTTAAAACTACCACAGAACGCTTTCTTCCGTGTGATTTGACTCTGAAATTCACCCGCCCAAGGATTGAGTATAATTGCAGATCTGTCCTCTTTCAGGGTAATTCTCTCTGGCCAGGACATGACAGCATCTTCAAAAAGAAACATGGGGAGTGTATGCGTGCAAGAGGCTGGGTTGGTTCACATGCTCTGAGGCTTCTCATCCCCCCAAATCTCCCTACTCCAGCATTCAATGCCTCTATTCCCCAACTTGGCAAGCCACTGGATCCAACTCTACTTCTGATTCTTGGCCACCATCACCCTGTGGGAAGAAGAAAGAAGAGATTCTATTAACACACATTTTTGGAAGACTTTGGTTTGGGGACATATGTTGGGATTTGAACTTCCGTTTCTTCCATTTATCCAAGTGCCTGTAAAAGTAATCATTCTACCCTTAGAGAACCTAGGGGTCTTGAATGGCTAATACACTATATGCTGTCTTATAATGGCAGCAAATGAGCTGCAAAAACATTGACTTGACTGAGCACTTCAATCCAAGTGACCACAAGCAAAAATGTAAGATGTAATTTTCTGTTTAGCCATTGAATTCTATTTTGGTTTTCTATTATTGTGTATAAAACCACCCCAAAACTTAGTGGCTTAAAAACAATCATGTGTGTTTCTTATAGTGGTTTGACCTCTGTTGGTTTTGCTTAGAGTCATTCATGTGGCTAAGTTGAGCTGAGGATGAGCTGAGGATAGGGTCATTCATGAGCTAAATTGAGCTAAAGGGCTGAAAGGTTTTGGGGCTGGAGGCTGGGCGCTGGGGACTGGGGTGGCTGGGCCACCTCAGCTCCCCTTTACAGGACTCTCTCTCCAAACCTTCCTGGAACCCCTAAAATGTTCCCAAACCCTGTTTTATGTTTTAATGGGTCTCCGTATTTCTTCTTTGTTGTACTTACTACAGTTGTAATTTAAAGCCTATAGTTATTTGTCTAACAGCGGTCCTCCCTACTGAAGTGTAAACTCTGCAAGGACAGAAAGTATGTCTTGTTCAGAATTGCATTCTCAGCACTCGGCACAGTGCATCTCACACGCTCACATAGCAGGGCTGCACATGGTGTAGACACAGAATGAATGAAGTCGTAAATGCACGGGAGACATTAGACTCAAATCCTGGTTCACGCATTTAGTAGCCCTGCGGCTTAAAATTCAGTTTCCGGCCGGGCGCGGTGGCTCAAGCCTGTAATCCCAGCACTTTGGGAGGCCGAGACGGGCGGATCACGAGGTCAGGAGATCAAGACCATCCTGGCTAACCCGGTGAAACCCGTCTCTACTAAAAATACAAAAAACTAGCCCGGCGAGGTGGCGGCGCCTGTAGTCCCAGCTACTCGGGGAGGCTGAGGCGGGAGAATAGCGTGAACCCGGAAGGCGGAGCTTGCAGTGAGCTGAGATCCGGCCACTGCACGCCAGCCCAGGGGACAGAGCAAGACTCCGTCTCAAAAAAAAAAAAAAAAAAAAAAAAAAAAAAAAAAAAATTCAGTTTCCATCTGCAAAACAGGAAATGTAGAAACTCTGTCTCTGGATTGCAGTGATGAGGGAAGCAGAAAGCATACACACATGTATGCACGTGCCATTTGTGAGAAGCACATGGGCAGCCAGTCAGCCCGGGTGTAACCATGTGGTGGGGTGTTTAATTCAAGGCCACCGAGCACATCATGGCATCTTAAAGGCAACCGAATCCTTCTGAGAAATTTCATCTCTTTCAGGGAAACTCAGAGGAAAGGAGAAGGGTGATGGGGTGACTTTGAAAAGCAGTGGTTGGGAATGAGTGGATTCATCACAGAGTTGATGTTTGATGCAGGGGTAACCAAGAACCCACACAGATGGTAAACATCAACCAATGGCTGTCGCAAGAGGCTGCTCACGGGAATCGAGTCCAAGATCCCCAGAGGCCTCGCAAGGGGTGGAGAAACTGGACGTGCTCCCAAGCACACTGGTGGACATGGAAATTGGCACAGATCCTCTGGAGGACAACTTAACACTTCTGCTCAGAAACTGTCCCATCCCCAACCCACAGGGGACCTCGAGGCGCTCACTCCTCACCTCGCTGACGAAGCACCGACCCGACGAGCTCTGATATCATGACGCTGACCCTCTCAGTGGGAAAGGGCAGCGAGTAAGTAACTAAAAACGGTAACTGCAGATAGCAGTAAGACCTGTTCTGAGAGTAAAGCGGGTGTAACATAGAGAGAGATGGAGGGTACGGGGCCAACTCTCTACAGCACTAACGATTGAGGGGACGGGATGTCTCCCACGGGGATGGCACCGACAATGAGGGGCACAGATGTAAAGAGGAGTGAGAACAACATTCAAAAGAAGGAGGGCACGTCCACCAGGCCAGGGGATTTGGGTTTCATACTAAGTACATGGAGAGGCTTCAGTAGAAAAATGGTCCCGTTTAAATGATGCCACCCCACTGGGCGGGAAGCAGCTGTGGGGCTTCGAAGTAGAAGCAAGGAGACAATGGTGACCTGAGTGGGCCAGAACAGGTATAGCCCATTTTTTTCATAGTTCTATTCTTATAACTTTTTCACCACAAACACATATTCATCCTGTAACGAGAAAAAAATAAATGTTATAAAATAACATCGCAGCCCCAAGGCTGCCCCCACTCTTTCCTGCAGGCCAAGGACCCATGCTGCTCATTTATTGCTCCTAAGAGCCAGAGTTAAGGACCTGGAGGCCAAGGCAGACAGAGTCTGTGACCAGCAGGTGGGGGATGCCCAGGGGTGGGGCTGACGGGCGGCGAAGAGGGAGCCCAGCAACCACGACAGCTTGGTCCCCCAACAGGCCCCTCTCGCTCCCATCTCCTGAAGTTTGCGATGTGGGCACTGCTGATATAGTGAGGGGAGCCTGGGAAATGCCAAAGAGGCGTGAACCTCGAAACCCTCCTGTGTTTCAGAATGCCCTTTGCAGGTGGACTCCCTTAGCCTCTGCTCTGAGTTGCAGACATGGCCAGGTGGAAAGTGCCAGGCAAACTGTGGTGCCAATCACTGGGGAAGCAGAGTCCTGAGTGCTTTGGTTGGTGAGAAGCACTGCACACCCACAGAGCTCTACCTGGCTCCATTCTTAAATTTGGAAGGATGTTTGATGGGATTCACCTTCCAGAAGTACCTGCACATCTTGGTTGACAAGTGTGTCTGAGGGAAGCACTAATTCAAGATGTTTTAGAGTCTCTTAGAAGCCTACTTGTTCTCCTCCTATTTTTTTCCAGATGAAGACCCTCAATAGTATCCAAAAGAAACCCCAGGTTTGTTCTTGCTGCTTTGTAAGGGTGGCAATGTGTTTGCATCTGGAAGAAGCTGTGTGGGCTTCAAGGCCCACACACACAGGGGTACATGGCTGGACCACCACC
Organism: Rhinopithecus roxellana; assembly: GCF_007565055.1. NCBI lineage: Eukaryota > Metazoa > Chordata > Mammalia > Primates > Cercopithecidae > Rhinopithecus > Rhinopithecus roxellana. Next base: position 37,367,439 of record NC_044564.1, on the reverse strand, counting down.
AGCCCAGCTACAGAGAAGGCCGTGCCAAGGCGAGACATGCTCAGTCTGGAAGATGACGCCCAGGGAGTGAGGCCACCGGTCCGGGGTTCTCCAATTGGCTTTAAGAATAGTTTTGCTCCATAGCCTGCAAAGTAAACGCCAGGAAACTAAACCCTATTTCTGCATTGACTTCTGTGATAAAATCAGACTTTTTTTTTCCCATGGAAAACAGCTTTAGCTACAAGTTATAATTAAATATTAAACTTTAAGTGTTGCTATTTTAGAAGAAAAATGATAATTTTCCCACAAAACTGACCAAAACTAAATCACAAAGCCCACACTCCGCATTAAAAGTTTAGGAATCCTGTTAGAAGTTACATCCCCTTGGGCAAAACCCGCAGGAGGGTAGGTATTCTATTCTCCATTTCCATACCCTAAATGTCTAGCTATTTCTTTGGAAAGACTTCATCTTTTAAGTGTGAATCTTTTCATTGCTTCTCAAAAACATTTTTTGGCTTTTGTTTGCTATCCTCAAAGTTTTGTCCTGCCAATGATCTCTCTTTTTCTATTAAAATAATTATTTCAGTGGTTTATTTTTTGTAAGTGTAGATATTTGCACAAAATCAAGTTTTTAAATCCAGGTTAGAAGAAATGTTAAGGTAATTTAGTTTTATCTTTTACCATCAGAAGGAAGCCCCTTAGCAAAGGCCCTGGCGGACAGTGACCAGCCTCCACCTGGACATGTTCTCAGGAAGGCATGCATGGGGGTCCTGACCGGCCCCCACGTTGTCATGGGACTGTCCCTCAAGAGAGCTTTTCTCACTTGGAATGGACAACGCCTGCCTCCCAGAGAGGAGCCTCCCCACCTACCATGATGCAGGACGAGAGCAACCTGTGCCTATGACAACTCTTGCTCTGCAGAGGCCCTTGTAAGTCTGCCCAGTGTGCGTGAGTGAGCCCTCAAGAGCAAAAGGAAGGACAGGCTTGAAATTAGAGCCCTTGTTTCTACAGGACACATCCCCAGCTCCTCCATCAGAACCTCATGACTTCCCAAGCCCTTCCGTCTTCTCATTCAGCATTCTGGATCCACAGGGCTCTATGGCGCCCAGAGCAACCACCACCCTCCAAGGACGACAGAGCAGGGCAGAGTTCAGGGGGATGTTGCACATCCTACTGGGGACAGAAAAGGCTGATGTTGGTAAAAACCGAGCAGAGGGAAAGGCAAGCAGAGATGAACCCGCACAGGTTCCCAGGTTCTGGGCAAGTTCCAGGAAGCCTGCGAGGCATCTGCTTCCTCACTACACTGTCTTCATTGGCTGGAAAATGGATGCTGCAGATTATTCAAATCAATGGGAATATTTAGAATACTCTGTCAAGGACAGACAGATGGTACAGAGAAGCCTCCAGTCCTGAATAATGAGAAATTTCCCCTGCTCCGTGCAGGATGTGGTCTATGCTCCAAAGCCCCTACCGCAGACTCTGCTGCTTCCTGAAACCAGCTGGGAGAAGCGGCTGCGCTTTGCTATTTCTGGTCACTTCTCATCCCATGATGTTATTACTCATCCCCAGGGAACAGGCCGAATCTTCCTGTTACCACTGCTTGCCATGGACAGTGTGAACTTCTCTTATTTCATTTGTTTTGTTGTTGTTGTTGTTTTTTGATGGGGGGGTGTTTGTTTTTGGTTTTGTTTCCCAGCTTTATTGAGGTGCAATTGCCAGATAAAAAATTGTATATATTTAAGGTATACAATGTGATGATTTGATATACACATACATTGTGAAATGATCATCACAATACAATTAATGAACACATCCATCACCCCATATAATTACCATGGTGTGTGCGCATAGAGGGCAGTGAGGAGATTAAGATCTAATCTCTGCCGGGCGTGGTGGCTTAAGCCTGTAATCCCAGCACTTTGGGAGGCCGAGACGGGCGGATCACAAGGTCAGGAGATCGAGACCATCCTGGCTAACACGGTGAAACCCCGTCTCTACTAAAGAATACAAAAAACTAGCCGGGCGAGGTGGCGGGTGCCTGTAGTCCCAGCTACTTGGGAGGCTGAGGCTGGAGAATGGTGTAAACCCAGGAGGCGGAGCTTGCAGTGAGCTGAGATCCGGCCATTGCACTCCAGCCCGGGCGACAGAGCGAGACTCCGTCTCAAAAAAAAAAAAAAAAAAAAAAAAAAAAAAAAGATCTAATCTCTTAGCAAATTTCAAATACACAATATAGTATTGTTAACTATATTACCATGCTGTACATTAGATCTGCAGAACTTACTCATCTTATAACTGCAAGTTTGTACAATTTGACCAATATTTCCCCATTTCCCCCAGCCCCCACCCTCTAGCAACCACCATTCCTCTCTCTGCTTCTATAAATTTATCTTTTTAGGATTTTCCTTGTAAGTGAGATCATATGGTATTTGTCTTTCTGTGTCTGGCTTATTTTACTTAGCATAATGTCCTCCATGTTCATCTGTGTTGTTACACATTTCAGGATCTCCTTCTATTTTTATGGCTTAAAAATATTTCATTGTACATATATGACACATTTTCTTTATCCATTCGTCTGTTGACCAACACTTAGGTTGGTTCCATATCTTGGCTATTGTGAATAATGCTGCAATAAAAGTAAAACAATCCTAACATTCATATGGAAGCACAAAAGACCCCAAATAGCCAAAGCAATATTAAGAAAAAAGAACAAAACTAGAGTCATCACCTACCTGATTTCAAACTATATTACAAAGCTATAGTAATCAAAACAACATGGTACTGTTAAAAACAGACACATAGACCAATGGAACAATAAAAAAGACATATATTCCAATGGAACCAAACTGAATGCCTGGAAACAAATCCACCCATATAAGGTCAACTACTCTTGGACAAAGGTGCCAGGAATTCAATGAGGAAAAGATAGTCTCTTCAATAAATAGTGCTGGGAAAACTGTTTATCCATATAAAAAAAAAAGAATAAAAGTGTACTTTTACCTTACATCATATACAAAATTAACTCAAAATGGATTGAGTACTTAAATGTAAAACCTGAAACAGTAAAACTCCTAGAAGAAAACAGGGAAAAAGCTCCTTTAGATTGGTCTTGGTAATGATTTTTTGGACATACAACAAAAGCACCAGCAATATAAGCAAAAATAACTTTTGTTTATTGACAATAAGTTTTCTAAAAGCAGACTTCTTGACTAGCTTTTGGTCTGTTTTACTAGTCTTCACAGCTGATTTCTCTTCCTTGCAAACCTTTAAGTTTTTATAAAAAACTGTATTTCTGGTTGTCTTGAGTTGGGTACAGAGGGGTTCTGCTGGGAGGCGGCAGGGATAACTCTTTCCCCTGAGCCACCCAACAGCTGATGTCAGGAGTTTGGACACTCACACAGGGAGAGGATGTATGTTCTGTCCAGCAGAGTCACCATGTCCTGCACAACCACACACAAGACCAGCAACACAGCATCACCCAGGAACTTGTTACATGCGCAGATGATCCAGCCCAGCCCACACTTGCTGTGGCAGAGCCTCTGGCTGCAGCCATGCAGGGGGTTCTCCTGTCTCAGATTGGAGAATCACAGCCCCAGGCAAGTGTTTTCTGGCTGCATAGTCTCACCACCTTTGCTTGAATAATCATGCTTTCAGAGACCAAATCAGGGTGACAGTCTCAGTTATTTCTCATAGGCAATCCCTGGCTCTGATATGAAGCAGTCTAGAATTTCTCCTCTTCCTCAGGGATACTGCTAACCTCACTGCACCTGCCACCCTTCCCGGGTATGTGAGCAGAGAAAATGGGGCTTTGATGGAGAAGGCAGCATTTTCCCCTTGTCTCTGGTCAATATACTCAGCTCCCTCCATGTTTGTTCATATGATTTCACTTCTGAACTTTAGGAAATCTTGCTTCCAATCTTTAGATATGTCATAACTGAATAGTTGGCCAAATGTTAGTGAAAAACAAAAAGAAATATATGAAGTGATTATTTGAAAGGAAGACTGATCTTTAAAACTAATAAAAAATGAAGGCCTCTCAAAAAAGAAATAAAACATTGTCTTCTTTTGCTGTTTTTTCTCATGCAAACCAGTAACAAAATGTTTCTACCTCTTGTTTTCTTCCTTATTCCAAAAAGAAGTGAAGAGGTTTGAGGAAATATATTCATCATAATGGAAGAGACCCAAAGATAGAGAAATCAGGAAGACACGAAAATGAAAGTCCAAGGAAAGGAGACAGCAGGGAAGGTGAAGTTCTGAGTGGCCTGGCAGGTGGGTGACCTGGGTGGCCTGCCTTTGGTCACCAAGTGGAGCACATGGATTCTGAGCTGACCACTGGCCAAGGAAAACCAACTAATTACAAGCATTATAGAGTCCACAAGGCAGATCAACCTGATCTTTAAAAGAAGAGCAGTTTTGCTAAAGATGAGAATCAATTACCCACAGTTGGAGTCAGAACCTGAAGTCCAGGGGCTGCCACCCCAATGTTACCCATGATGGACACTCACATCTGTTCAGCCTGTGCACACTTACCCACCTCTCTACCATCCCAGTGGTGCTTCACAACACAATGCAGCTGCTCAGCTACGACTCAGAACATAAGACTGCTTTATGAATGATGACTTTTTTCACCTTAAAACATACTAAATTAATACATGAAATGTTTTGACTTCACAATTTCCAGCAAAGACACAACACATGCACCAGTTTTTGTTGACATCAGTGTCCAATCAGAAAATATCACGTGAAATCAGTTTGGGTGGTGGGGCCTTGGTGACTGAATCCAAATATTTTGCTTTGCATGTGAGGCACCAGGGACCATGGCCAAGGGGCAGAGTCCCCGTGACCCCTTCATTTTTTGGGTGCTCCATGCTATCTCCACCTGTTTTTAAGCACTCTGGCATGCACCCTTTATTTTGCCTTGTTTTTCTGTGCTATCTTCTTACTATGTTTTTTAAGTGAAAGCAAGTTTATTAAGAAAGTAAAGGAATAAAACAGTGGCTACTCCATAGACGGAGAAGCCCTGAGCTTGCTCATTTTCATGGCTATTTATTGATTATATGCTAAACAAAAAAGGTGGGGGTGGATTATTCGTGTCTCCCCTTTTTAGACCATATAGGGTAACTTCCTGATGTGGTCATGGCATTTGTAAACTGTCACGGTGCTGTTGGGAGTGTAGCAGTGAGGACAACCAGAGGTCACTCTCATCACCATTTTGATTTTGGTGGGTTTTAGCCAGCTTCTTGACTGCAACCTGTTATATCAGCAAGGTTTTTATATCCTTTATCTTGTGCTGACCTCCTAGCTCATCCTGTGATGGAATGCCTAGTCATCTGGGAATGTAGCCCAGTAGGCCTTAGCCTTAGTTTACCCAGCCCCTATTCAAGATGGAATTGCTCTGGTTCAAATGCCTCTGACACTTTCCCCCTCCCTTTTACAAGGGAACCCTCTATCCTGAAGGTTACAGAGGGATGATGATCCATCTTCTGCAACTTCTTCATGCTGAACAGGGATGATGATATTCCTGCCTGACTAGTGGGGTCTCTTGTATTCCAGGTAGACAGGAGCTCAGTCAGAAAGTGTCAGTATGCTGAGAGTCATTCACGACTCTTGAGTTCTGACAAAAGGTGATATCTGGAAGATTAATAAGTGTTCAGTTTTAAAAAATGTTGAATAAGCTTATTCTGCATTCCTACACAAAGAGAATAACAGCAATATATTCCACAATAAAGCAAAATAAAGTAAAATTATTCCAAGTAAACTAAATTATAAGGCTTTCCATGAACTGAACAGTTGTTGGAACCAAGCAGATATGGGGTTGCTAGCTGATTACAGTGTGCCCAGAATTAGAATATTGATCTAGATTTTTATATTACTCAACTCTCGTGTTTCTTCTGAGCTGAAGTTATAGATCATTGATTGGTTTACAAGAACAAACAGGGCTAGTCTAAATTGCAGGGAAAAAAACTTAAAAATAACTGATGAGGGCCAGGCACAGTTACTCATGCTTGTAATCCCAGCAGTTTGGGAGGTTGAGGCAGGTGGATCACCTGAGGTCAGGAGTTTGAGACTAGCCTGGCCAACATGGTGAAACCCTGTCTCTACTGAAAATACAAAAAAAGTTAGCCAGGCATAGTGGCACACACCTGCAATCTCAGCTACTCAGGAGTTGCTGAGGTAGGAGAATCTCTTGAACCTGGGAGGTGGAAGTTGCAGTGAGCTGAGATTGTGCCACTGCACTCTAGCCTGGGAGACAGAGGGAGACTCTGTCTCAAAAAAACAAAAACAAAAACAAAAAAACTGATGAGACTAGAATCTAATAAGAGGTGTACATAGGTTTTGAAACACAATATTTCTCTCTCCAGTTTGTCATTTTTCCTAAAGGCAAATTATGGTATGACCAAGTTGCTTTATTTTACTTGGCCTGATTATTTGCATAAAATACAGCAAGAATAAATATTTTTCACATAACCTCTTTCTAAATTGGCTTTGATGGAACTCTGTTCCATAGAAGGAATCTTAGATAAGACTTTTTTTTAAGCTGAGCCCAGCCCTGTTCGTACCCTCAAATACCTTTGAGTTGGGTAAATTCCATTCCTCTTGAGGTCCCAAGACCTGTCAGAAAATGACATTCTTTACTTACTACAAGTCAGAAACCCCGTACAGGGACTGTTGTAGACAAAATATGAGGTCAGTTTTCCCAAGGGACTTTTATTGGCTTTACAAGTTAAGTTTGATTCCTTAAAGGAAAGTACACCATTCCAGTCAAAGCCTTGGTAAAATAACCAGTTTCTTCAATTATGTCTTGTTAGAAAAAAAAAAAAGCAGATTGTTATTGCACTTAAGCAAATAACTATTTTGCCATAAGTTACGAATATTCACAAATAATTTCCAAATTCGGGAGAAATCAGGTAGAGAAAAACAAATATGTTTCACATTTTGTTCACAGAAGTACACTTTACTCAATTGTTAAGCTACAAATAGATTGAAAGAAAAGTTTCCTTCCTTATTCTGAAAAACAAAACAGGATCAGCAATATTTTAGGCAAAAGGGTAAAACAGATTACTTCAGGCTTCTATTAGTTTAGTCCATGAAGTTAACTCCCATTCTACTTGATATTCATAAACATTTCAGCACTCCATGAAAGTTTGGAAAGTGTTTTTCTTCTATTCTAATGTCACAATGTCCAATGTTATCAGAAACCTGTATTTAAGAACACCTGTTAAAGTTTTAGAGTTGCTTATAAAACCACATTTTTGAAGAGGACCAAAACAAGAAAACGAATGCCTGTGAATGACAAAATGTTTCAGGGCAGCCATAACAAAAAACATGATTGATTGATAAAGAAATTTGGTTATCTCTGTAGCATACAATAATTTTATGTAAATTTTATAATGATTAATAACATACACTTAGTTACATGAGAATTTTAGGAGTTTCCTATAATTTTGAAACACATATGCATAACATAGTTACACAAATACAGCTCAAAGAAAGTCAAATACCATTTCATATTTGACAGTACTTCCTGTATGATTTTTACACCAAATAAGCCAAATGTCACCTTTACATTAGTATACTATTAATGTTAAATCCAATTTTCATTAAAACCTTATAGACAAATCTATCCAACATTAATGCCTTACCATAAGGTAAGATTCTCATAAACCTTCTATAACCCTTGAAAATTTCTTTATTAAAGAGAAGATCAGTTCTTTAAGAAAAACCTGTTGTACTTTCATTCCAATACTCAATTTATGGAAAAACTGAATACCTCTTTAACTTTATTCAACACGTTCACACATAGAATTTCTTTTCACAAGATTAACTTTTCATAACTTTCATACAAACCTTTCATAACTTGCTCAAACTTTTAGCTTTACCCTATTTAACTTAAAACAATCCTTTAACCTTTTATTCCAGGCCAAAGTATATTCTACTTTCCTTATAGGACTTGCATGTAAAACTGTTTCTTCAGTAGTTTCAACTACATGTTACAATGTTAACTTTTACTTTGGTTAAAACTTGGTTAGTAAGTGATCATAATTATGTCCCAGGTGTGAGGCCTAGGACATCAGACAGAAGTGCAGATAAGAGCTGGCTCTTTCCAGCATAGCTAAGGGGCATGGCTCCCAACATGTCCCCAGGCTTTATCTAGAATCTAATGCTCCAAGGTTGGCCAACTGACAAATTTTCAAAAGTCAAAGAAGCAATTTGTGACTGAAGGTGTTTAGTAAATTTAATAGCTGATCTGTCTCATTTCAACCAAATGTTTACATTTTTTAAGAAAGGTTTATTTTACTGATAATCTTTAAAACTGTCTTTATTTCCCCAAGATTACTAAAGTCACATGAGTTGAAAGGCATTATACTTTTTACTTTTCTCACAAAAACATTTGATTTAAGCTCTTATTGTTTTTAAACCAATTAATGAAAGCTCTTTCATTTCACACACACAACACATGTAAATACACATACAGAAGATAAGGGACTCATTCCCTAAGCCAGGAATGGAATCCTGAACCTAGGCTGCCATTATTATGGCAGAGACCAAGAGAAAGTACTGCCACGTGGTTACAAGGTCAAGCTCCCAAGGACATAGAAGAAAACAAGAGAAGCTCATCCAGTTTGCTTTCAGGGACCTGCCACAAAGTTTATAACTGACCAGTTTACTGGACCATCTTTAACAGTGGGCTTATAGGTTCCTGTGCCCATGTTCTATCCTAGGGCACCCCTCTTTATGACACAACAATACAGAAAGACACACAAAGCACACTAGATTCGCTATAGCTTAAGACTAGCCACAAAAATTCTTTTTTTTTTTTCATTAATCAAAACTTATAGAGGAGATAAACAGTAATTTTTATCACTCATTCAACCAGTTTGCACAGAAAGAAACAGGGAGAGGCCGGACATCTGGCTTGTAAGAAATTCTTACCCTTTGGCCGACATGCCAGGCTTCTGGGATCCCTTTCCCTGAGCAGCCCTGGTGACCCAGCTAACTGCACTACAGCCCTGGGGGCCAGGCCACAACACAAAGAAAAATTATCTTTTTCCATTCTGGCCAGAACAAAATACATGCAACAAAACAGACACTAGCTGCCCTGCTTAGCACCCAATATCAAACTGCTATGGCTCAAACTCGCACTCAAATGGGCTCGTTATCGTTCATCCAAACTCCGACCAGAAATTCCAACATGTAGTCCCTGGGCAAGATGGTCCCCCTGAGTAATAGAAAAGATAAGGAAGAGAATGGAGAGAGAGAAAAGCATTGCCTGTGGCAGAGTGGGAAGGCAAAGTGTTCAGGGAGGCCAGGGAAAGATCCATCCATTGCAGCAACACTGAACCAAAAGTTCAGGTGGCTGCTTGTTGATCATGAAGGGATCTTTTCTAGCAGTTCCATCAGCTCTCAAATTTCCCCTTTTGGGGAGAGAAAATCTCCCCAGATCTTGTACATGCCTAGTCCCATCACCTACAGTCATCAGCAGAGTCTAAGGCAGATTATTCCAAAGAGAATAGCAGTTAACATCCCATAGTGCCAAACCCGGTCTTAGCTGAGAGGGACTTTACTGAGAGGGGCCTCTAACCCCTAAATCTTAGGAATCATTCTAACCTTCCTCAGGTGGGCCTCAAACCCAAAGTCAGTCAAGTGTCCTTGCCTTTTATTAAGAGGGGCCTTTCACCCACTCTGTCTTAGGAGAGGGTCTAACTCCCCTAAGTTGGGCCTCTAACCCAATTTCATCCTTTACCAGGGTAAATGCACCCCACTTACCCAAAGTTAGCCAATTGAACCCACAAGCCCACACAAACCCACAAGACTGGAGAGAACCACAGGGCAAATTAAAATATTTAAAAACTTCTGTTACATCCGTATACATTCAAAACCTTTTAGAAGGAGGTCAGCTCTTTGAAAATAAAAATTAAAAAAGAAAAATCTTAGTCAATATAGATACAAGCTGGCTGGGTGTGGTGGCTCACACCTGTAATCCCAGCACTTTGGGAGGCCGAGGCAGGTAGATCTCGAGATCAGGAGTTCGAGACCAGCCTGACCCACATGGTGAAACCCCGTCCCTACTAAAAATACAAAAATTAGCCTGGCGTGATGGCACGCACCTGTAATCCCAGCTACTCAGGAGGCTGAGGCCAGAGAATTACTGGGACCCAGGAGGCAGAGGGTGCAGTGAGCCGAGATCACACCACTGCACTCCAGCCTGAGCAACAGAGCGAGACTCCACCTCAAAAAAAAAAAAAAAAAAAGAAAAGAAACAAGCTAAAGATGCAGATGAGTTTCCTTTGGGTTAGGGATCTCTTCAGTATTGTCCCTTTGGTGGTTTGCCAGGAAGATGTTACCAGACCCTACCACTTACCTAAAGTTAGCCTTTGGGTGGTGGGGGCGGGGGTGTTCCTCAGTATTGTCCCTTCCATGGTCACCAGAAAGATGTTACCAGAAAGGGATCTCAATTCAAACCCCAAGAGAGGATTCTTGGATCTCTCGCAAGACAGAATTCAGGGTGAGTCTGTAGAGTGAAGTGAAAGCAAGTTTATTAAGAAAGTAAAGGAAAAAAAGAATGGCTACTCCATAGACAGAACAGCTACAGTCTTATTTTTTAAGAGTACTTTGAGTGAAAAATGACCATGAGCCAAAAACTGTCGAAGAAAATGGTGGATAAGGAAGGCCACGCATCCCAGGAGATCCTCCCACATCTTCCAGCTCCACCCCAACCCCTGCAGGTCTTAGCTTTCTCCTTCATCCAGAACAATGAAGCTTCGTTAAGCTGTGTTTACTATACAGACTCCGTTATTTGCTTTCAAATGATTGCCTATTGCTTTTATAAATTTGTTTTCATTGTTCAATTGACCTATTTTTCTGTCTGTGAAAAGTGTTTGATCACTTGGGTAGGGATGGAATGCTTCGTAAGTCTCACCATGAACATTCATGGAAATATTTTTCATTGAACAACTTTCCCTTAGTGTCAGCGTTTTCAGCAGTGACTCCACGTGGCTCAGCAAGAACTAGGTGTGCTTGTCTGCCCTGGATTTTTCTCTGGTTTTCCCTTTCCTGGCATAAATTTGCCCAATGTCTGGTCTAGGGGACAAAAAGCCAACCACAACCATCCACAGGCTATTTTCAAGCAGCCTGGTAGAACTTACACCTTTACCACCAAGGTTGCTGACCAAACTATCTGGTCTTCATTTTGAAATTCCATCAATGTTGCACATAAAACTAATCTCGCTGTGCTACTCACAGGCTCTGTTTGTGGGTTATAAAAATGCAAAACTAATTATTAACTAATACATCTTTCACAGCATAATAATGAGAATGATAGACTCATCAGTGACAGCCTGAGTGAATACCCTGCAGCCAGCTCAGTGATCTGTGGGTGTCCTGAAATCCAGTTCCCTGCTTTGTGGAGAAGGCAGAACTGGCTCAAGAAAACACACTTGCACAACCGTGGATGATGCCTCAGTCAGCTCAGGAGGCCCAAGCAAAACTCTACAGGGTGCCTTAGACAACAGAAACGCGTTATCTCACAGCGCTGGAGGCTGGAGTCTGAGACAGGGTGGCAGCAGGATTGGCTCCTCTGAGGCCTCTCTCCTTGACTTGCAGGCAGCTTCTACTCCCTGCATCCCCACATGGTCACCCCTCTGTGTATGTCTGTGTCCTTATCTCCTCTCCTTATTGGATGCTAGTCCTGATGGATTAAGGTCACCCATACAACCTCCACTTTTTTTTTTTTTCTTGAGACCGAGTCTCACTCTGTTGCCTAGGCTGGAGTGCAATGGCACGACGTCAGGTTACTGCAACCTCTACCTCCCGGATTCAAGCGATTCTCCTGCCTCAGCCTCCCAAGTAGCTGGGATTACAAGTACATGCCACCACATCCAGCTAATTTTTTGTATTTTTAGTAGAGACAGGGTTTCGCCATGTTGGCCAGACTGGTCTCGTATTCTTGACCTCAGGTAATCCATCTGCCTTGGCCTCCCGAAGTACTGGGATCACAGGCATGAGCCACTGCGCTCAGCCACAACCTCATTTAACTTAACCACCTTTATAAAGACCCCATCTTCAAAGATGGTCCCATTCTGAGGTGCTGGTGCCTAGGGTTTCAATTTATTTATTTTGGGGAGACACAGTTCATCCTACAGCAGATGGCATCTGTCAGTCCGGAGAAGCTGGCCCTAAAAGATGTTAAAGAGTGGCAGTTTACAGAGTAATATATTTGAGCCTCAAAGAACAGAGCACCACTGACTTCTGGGGCCCCGGCGCTGCATGGGGAGAGGCTCCGTGGTCTTCCCCGTCGGCAGCTTCTCTGATAGCTCCAGAAACAACACAGAGAACCAGCAGCTCTCAGAGAGCAAGGCTGGGGCTGCATGGCCTCATGCCCTGCGTGTGGCCTCTCGGCCTCAGTCTCAGTCCATAGATCAAGGGCGGCAGCACCTTTTTGTGGGTACAGAGAGGAGATAAAGTGTTCGTTATTCTTCCTCTTCCATGAGTCCACCTTTAGCTTGTTTCCTATTGACTTTTTTTATTATTATTTTCAAAGAGCTAACCTCCTTCCAAAAGGTTTCGAATGAAAACTGATGTAACAGATGTTTTTTAAATTTAAATTTGCCCTGTGGTTCTCCCCAGTCTTGTGGGTTTGTATTGTTACATTGTTTTCAGACCTTATTCCAAATAAGCATTTGCCCTGGATCCCTTGCTCTTGCAGGACAGCATGCTCTGGGGGGACTGGAGGGAGCAGGAGCAGGCAGCAGGAGGGGAGGTGCTGTACATTTAGGGTCACGCCTGTTCACAGCAGCTTCCTGCTCCCGGAGCCCAGCACCCTCATCCACCAGGGCCTCAGACATCACTGCCTCTGCCTCATTGGGTACTGGGGTGGCTTCCCAGATTCTCAGCCAGCCTGCGAACACCCTGGCTTGCCTTTGTGGGTAATGCCGTTCTGTGTCAGGAAACTGTGCTGTGATTCCCTTCCCACGCTGTGCTGTGGATTATGTGAAATGTTCCCAACTGAGGCTCGTAAATCAGCCGGGAGCACAAACATACAGCAGTGCCCTGGCTTTGTCTTCACCTCCAGGGGCATTGCTGTGCAGAGGTCTCTACTGGGAAAGCTCTGATGCACTGCGCCCAGAGCCGTGAGAATCCCCTGATGTCCACTGACGGGGCAGGAGAGGGGCATTCCCAGCCACCGCACAGTGACCTCCACAGAAGGGCCACAGAGCCTGGACAGAGGTGAGTAAGAGGCAGGATGACTATCCTAGCTTCCAAGCGCTTGCATTTCAAAATTGATTAAAAGACACCATGTCCAGCCAGGCGCAGTGGCTCATGCCTGTAATCCCAGCACTTTGGGAGGCCGAGGCAGGCTGATCACGAGGTCAGGAGTTTGAGACCAGCCTGGCCAACATAGTGAAACCCCATCTCTACTAAAAATAAAAAAAAAATAGCTGGGCGTGGCGGCAGGCACCTGTAATTCCAGCTACATGGGAAGCTGAAGCAGGAGAATCGCTTGAACCCAAGTGATGAAGGTTGCAGTGAGCCGAGATTGTGCCACTGCACTCCAGCCCAGGCGACAGTGCGAGACTCTGTCTGAAAAAAAAAAAAAAAAGATACCATGCCCAGCCTCCCAGCACTGTAACCAAGTCTGTCCCCATCAAAAAGGCACCCTAGCCTGGGCCTCAGTTTCCCCAACTGTAAAATGGAGATTCTAAGCACATCTACCTTTCTTCTCTATCTTTCTCCTTGATTTCTGGTGAAAATAAAATAAAAATATATATCTTATTTTATTACTGACGCCTTCAGTGGCTCTCTGAGAGACGAAACATTATTTGTCATGCACTCACAGCAGACAGACACCACAGCCAGCAGACCCTGGCATCCCCATTTGTTTATTCGCCACACGGACCACCTTCTCTCACCCCCACCCCAGGGAGCACTTATCTCCAAGTTGGGTGGTGATCAGCAGCACATGGTTTCTGGTTGGATCCAGGAGGTAAGCAGCGTTTTGTTTAACAGGAAGACAAGACCTATCTCTACAAGGGAATGTGCATTATGAAATCCTCAGAACAAAGCCACTTGCTCACCTGTCACAGACACACCAAGACAGGGTTTCTGCTCAAAGTCCAAACATTACATGCCATATGCAATCGTGAAGAGCAGCAGCCCTGTGTTCAACTCCACAACTCAGAGGACAGCGCTGACAGGAGGCTCGTCCCTGCCATCTGTCAAAATGTCCTGATGCCCTTCTCTCTCTCACTACCAATGCCGACGGCAAAGGAAGCTCTCAAGACAACGTGGAAAGAACCTACCTCTCTTTGCAAACTGGCCTCTCGACTGTTGAAAGAGAGAAAGCCATGGTGTTTCACCCTCACCAAGCCTCTCTGGAGGCTGAGAGAAAGAGAAAAGGCCTGCTTTAGGGAAAGGCCATGTGTCAAGACCACATCACTGCATTAATGCAGGTAACTGTGGGGAACTGGCCCTCATGAAACAATGCCTTGTGAAGCAACATTGGTGCCAAGTGGCGTCTTTCTGCTGCTCTTTTATAGCAAGCCAACCTCTCCCACTTAGGCTGCAATTTGGACTTGGCTCACTAAGGACCAATCCTCTTCCCAACTCCGTACCTTTTGTCTAATGAAAGATGACCTTTTTAAAAGTGAATCTTCCCATACTTTATCACACCCGCCCACAATTTAAGATTCTAGGTTTATGTGTTAAAAGAAAAATAGCACTACACGGATTGGTATGTTTCCAACTTGTCTCCAGATGACACACATAGTCTGGGCCCACTTGCCGGATGAGGGAAAGGGTGGGAAAGGTGAATGAACCTGCGATCGTGTGTGTGGGAGCCATATCTGGGGGTGGCTCTATTTTTTACCCCCAGAAGTAGATCCAGATCATTTCATGATGTCTAGAATTTGTTCTAAAATATTTCAGAAGAAAGGGAAGGCATAAAGCAAGTGTGGCAAAATCGTGATCATTTCTGAGTCCTGAGTGGGAGTGTCTCGGTTTGGGTTCCCCGAAGCCAGCTCTGACACAGGAATTGGGAGGTGACCCAGAAACACAGGAGGGAGACAGGAAGTCAGTCAGGGGAGGAGAGGCTGACTGGGGGTTTAAGGAGTGGACATCTGAACACTCTAAGAGACTGCAGGACCTCCAAGAGTCATTCTTCAAGGGCAAAGAGGGAGGGGTCTTTGTCAGCCAATTTCTGCCCCTCTGGCCAGTTAATGGCAGCCCCTGGGGTGTCTGGCCAGCCTTGAGCTCAGGCTGTTTCACAGCAGGGCAGGACCATTAGCATCCAAAGGAACTGTGCTGGGACCTGCCAAGACCAAGGGTATGGGCTGGGCACAGTGGCCTCTGCTACAGCAGGAATACCTACATTCATTGTGTCATCCCTTCTACTTCTGTATATGACTGGAACTTATCCACACGATGGGGAACTGAAGCAGGAGCTACAGGAACAACACACATTTCCCTCAGGGAATGAATTAGCAATGGTAAGAGGCAGGGATTGAATTTAAACCAGTTTGCTGCACTGAGTCAAGTCCCAAGCTGCTTTTTTCAGACTGTTGCTGCCCTTCCCATATCAGCTGAGGTTTTCTCGCTAATCACGCATTCTCTTTTAAACAGAAACAAATTTTTCAGAAGCGTGCCCATCATCCCAGCAGCTGGATTAATCGGAACCCTTGCCACCTCCTAATTCAGTAAAGACACATGTGGTGAGCGTCCACTAAGTGCCTCTGTTGGCGGCTGTGGAATGATGTGGGTTTCACGGCGTTACCCTGAGATGGTGATATTCTGGTTGAGTAAACAAGAAATGCCCCAAGGAAGCTTTACAGGGACAACAAAAGGATCATAGAATTGTTAGAGATCATTTACTTCAACTCATTCTATTTGTGAGAAAACACGGCAAAGATTTTCTCCTGGGCCAAACGCTACCCAGGCTCTGCTGAACCCTTCCAACCAGGCCTGACTTTTGGACTCTCACACTTGTCTCTGCATTGTCTGATTTTAGCAAGAATCTTGCTAAATCGGTGTTGTCAGAAACCTCCACCCTTCATTGTTTTGTTTTTCTAAGACCACCAGAGCAGGTACAAAAGAACCAGCGACTAGGCAAGGGTAGGAGCAAAACTGCAAGTTTATTTTGGTCACCTAGCTTCAAGGGAAGAAGGTGGGTAGGGAGAGGTCTGTTGGCCCCCCGACAAAAGGGGCCCCCAGAGTCACCCGTACAGCTCTCGGACGGAGTTCCCGCAGTCCTAACATCCCGACAGGAGTGGAGGACTGAGGAAGGCCGTGCGTGGCGTGCCTCCAGAGCGGCTTTTCTAGGAGTGGGAGGGCAATAGGCGGGGCACGGGCGTGTCAGGGGGCGTTCCACAGGTGCGACCAGGTAAATCTTGGTCTCTTCAGATTGACATCACCTGGCGCATGCCTAGTTGGTCTGCACCTTCCCGGGTCGCCGGCTGGATTTTCGCGCGCGTGGGAAAAGTTGGGGGATGAAGAACCCGGAAGTGCGCCATCTTGCCTCCGTTCATCCAAACAGTCCAACCTTTTATTGATAATAGTGATAAGGGGTGCCGTGGTCTGTCTGGCTACTTCCTGCTGTTAAGGGGCGCTGTTAAGGTCGGGGCCCATGGTTGGCATTTGGACGTACGGATGAAGAATAAAATAAAGCACAGTATTAGTATAGGAACGAGGTATGGAAGCATTTGAGGGTTTGAATGTTAGTGTCTGCTAGGCCTGACTTGCTAACATAATAGCAGCACTCTTCTCTAAGGAAGAGACAAGTGCCTCCTTTTTCAGCTGTAAACAAGCCTAGGGCTTGCCTGTTTTGGGCAGCTACTTAGGCTATTGAGGTAGTTCGGCGCTGCAGGGAGGCCAGGCTTTCAGCTGATTCCAATAACTAGAGGGAGGAAAAACAGCCCGTTTTGACGGGAGTGGCGTAGTGGCATGGAAAGTTGCTGGAAAAGCTCTGCTACTTCTGCCTGGCTGTATAGAGTTAGACTGGGGACCAAGGACACGGGGACATAGAGGGATCAGTTAGTGGCTGTATGGTTAAGAGTTTTAGAGAGAGATCAGTTGCACGAGAAATAGCCTTCAATGGGGGCTGTTTTGGCCTCCATTGGGTGCCTGAGTATGATTACCTCAGAATGAATTTGGAGTTGAATAACGGAAAGGAAGGATCGGGCCTTCAATGGGGGCCGTTTTGGCCTCCATTGGGTGCCTGAGTATGATTACCTCAGGATGAATTTGGAGTTGAATAACGGAAAGGAAGGATTGGGCAGTTGCATGAGAAATAGCCTTCAATGGGGGCCGTTTTGGCCTCCATTGGGTGCCTGAGTATGATTACCTCAGGATGAATTTGGAGTTGAATAACGGAAAGGAAGGATTGGGCAGTTGCACGAGAAGTAGCCTTAAGGAAGACAACTGGCAGAACTATGTACTACTGAGTGTGTTCGGCTGTCTTATGGCCAAGTTTCAGTGATGAGAAAAAAATTGCCATACAGTAGGTGGACTAGCAAAGGTCTGAGTGTATGAGTGAAACAGCAATATAAGTATAAAATGAGACTTCATTTTCAGTGTAGTCACGGAGTGTCCCTTGCCACTGGAGATGTGTCTGGGTCCTCCCATGTGAAAGCAAAAAGGAACTGGCAGTCTGTGTGTAGGGGTATGGTAAAGAAAGCATCCTTAAGGTCTAGCACAGTAAAATAAGTAGAATTGGTGGGGATATGGGACAGAAGGGTGTAAGGGTTGGGAACTACAGGGTGCGTGGGACGGGTGGCTTCATTGACTAGCCGAAGATCCTGTACTAACCTATACGTTCCATCTGCCTTTTTAACTGAAAGTATTGGAGTGTTACAGGGGGAATGTGTGCGGACAAGAATATGTTGGCTAAGTAGTCGCGTGATAATTGGCTTTAAACCTTGTAGATGTGTCGGAGAGAGAGAGAATTGGGGGCGGTTTGGGAAACGAGTGGGATCTTTGAGCTTGACGAGAACTGGTGGGTGGTGAGCAGCTATGACCGGGGTGGAAGTGTCCCACACTTGAGGGTGTACAGAAATAGGGAAGATGGGGGGTGGGGGCGACATAGGAGGAGCCTGTGCACTTGCACAAAGCATAAGCAACAGGTCATGAGGGGGTTGAAGGGGAGTGGATGAGTTGGTGGGAATGTATATGGAGGCCTTTAAGGTGCTCAGGATGTCTCGGCCTAGTAAGGGGGTAGGGCATGAGGGTATAATGAGGAACGAGTGCGCAAAGTAGTTGTTGGCCAGGCAGCAATTAAGGAGTGGAGTTTTTCGTGGGGTGGATTGCTTTCCGTCTACTCCTACTACAGAGATATCGGATGGAAGGCTAGGTCCAGAGAAGGACGGCAAAACAGAATAGGTAGCCCCGCTATCTATTAAAAAATCAATTGTCTTACCCGCTACCAAGAGAGTTACCCGCGGCTCGGCGAGGGTGATGGGGTCCCCGAGTCTCGGCACCTTCAGTTGTCGTCGTCGTCCAGATGTAGGAGCTGGAAGGAGCTCCCAGGATCCTGGGAAAGGGGGTCACGTGGAGACGCAGCACCTGTTCTCAGGGTGGGGCAATCAGACTTCCAGTGTCCTCCCTGCTGGCAAGCAGGGCAGGGGGTTGCTGGTGGACGAGGCTTAGGACATTCATTGGCCCAATGTCCTGACGCCTTGCACTTATGGCAAGGCTGCGTTGGGGCTCGGGGACCTTGCGGACACCTGTTGGCATAGTGTCCCGCCTTGCCGCACTTATAGCAGGCTCCTTTCGTAGCCTTGGAGTCTGCGGAGTATGTGCTCTCTGGTCTGGGGTTACAACTGGGCCGTAAAGCCGCTGCTAGGAGCTGGGCCTTCTGTTTGAGGCGTGCCTGTCGCACTGCCTCAGCCATCTCCTCTCTGGAGTTATAGACCTTAAAGGCTAATTTAACCAGGTCTTGTATTGGTGCCTGAGGACCATCCTCTACCTTCTGAAGTTTCTTACGAATGTCAGGAGCTGATTGAGAAATGAAATAAGACGCCAAAATGGTGGCCCCTGTAGGGGAGGCCGGATCTAACCGGGTATATTGGGTTAGAACCTCATTCAGCCTATTTAAGAATGCGGCTGGATTTTCTTCTGGATTTTGAATAATTTCTTTTAATTTGTTAAAACTTACAGTTTTGTTTGAGGCTGTTTGCATACCAGCCAACAAACACTGAACCATTATGTCTCGCCTACGGCGCCCAGGCTGGTTTGCTTGATAGTTCCAGTCCGGGTCTGCCAAGGGGACTGCTTGCTCCCCTAGTGGGATGGTGGCGTCAGTTAAATGTAGTTGGTTGGCGTGCTGCCTGGCGGCCGCTAGGATGCACTCTTGCTCCTCAGGGTTTAGGGTGGAGGTTAGGATAACCTGGAGGTCATGCCAAGTTAAGTCATAGGCCTGACAAAGGTATCTAAATTCCTTTATGTAGACGGTGGGATTAGCTGAGAAATCCCCTAAACGCTTCTCAATTTTGGAAAGATCGGCCAATGAAAAAGGGACATGTACTCTGACTACCCCCTCCGCCCCAGCCACCTCTCGCAAAGGCGCTAACACTGTAGGAGGGTGTGGGGCAGGAGTGGAGGCATCAGCAGGGCACTTAGAGCGGGTGTGGGCAGAGACAGGAGACTCAAGACAGCCAGTTGGGGGCCCCGAAGGAAGCACGGGACTGAGTGGATTACTAGTAGGTAAGGAAAAGGAAGGAGGAGTCCAAGCGGAGGGAGGAGAAGTATAGGGCGGAAGTGAGGGAAACCCTAGATCCTCCGACTGAACAGAAAGGAATGAGGACTCCTCTTTTTCGGGTTCCTGTGAGCCGGCGTCCTTGGCTAGCATAACTTGGGCCAAAGAGCATCGGCTACACAGGTCGGGACGAGAGCGTAAGGCCCAAAAGCCTTGTACGTAATTAATTTCTTTTTTTTTTTTTTTTTTTTTTTTTTTTTTTTTTTTTGAGACGGAGTCTTGCTCTGTCACCCAGGCTGGAGTGCAGTGGCCGGATCTCAGCTCACTGCAAGCTCCGCCTCCCGGGTTTACGCCATTCTCCTGCCTCAGCCTCCCGAGTAGCTGGGACTACAGGCGCCCACCACCTCGCCCGGCTAGTTTTTTTTTTGTATTTTTTAGTAGAGACGGGGTTTCACAGTGTTAGCCAGGATGGTCTCGATCTCCTGACCTCGTGATCCGCCCGTCTCGGCCTCCCAAAGTGCTGGGATTACAGGCTTGAGCCACCGCGCCCGGCCCGTAATTAATTTCAGACCACTTGCCTAGCCGCTGGCAGAAATTGCTGAGGTCGATCACGCCACAGTGGAAAGGAAAATTAACCGCTTCCTCCTAAGGTCTTGTTCAAGCTGTAAGGTTTTTAAATTGGCTAGGAGGCACCCTAAGGGGGTGCTCTTTGGAAATTTGGACTGGGGGTTTCCCATTTGTTTCCTCTTTACCGACACAATGGACCCAATGGACATGGGAATGGATCCCTGCCTGGCTTCAAAGCGTCCTTTGGAACCAGCAGAGACAGACGAGAGGCTCTTGAAGCCTAAGTGGAGATTACCTTCAGGCGGACGTCTCCGTCCTGAACGGGTCTCCCGAGCCACTTGGTGGCTCCAAATGGACCCCGGACCTGCGCAGGATTTCTGGCCAAGGGAGGTAAAGAGGAGACAAGGGCACTTACCCCAGAGAGGCCGTGAGAGTGAGGGAAGCGGGTCTCAGGTCCTGGTCCGTCTGCTGCGTGGGAGCAGGAGGAGGTTCCTCAACCCTTAGAGGCCTGAGGAGGGGTCTCCTCCCGGGTTTCGGCACCAACTGTTTTGTTTTTCTAAGACCACCAGAGCGGGTACAAAAGAACCAGCGACTAGGCAAGGGTAGGAGCAAAACTGCAAGTTTATTTTGGTCACCTAGCTTCAAGGGAAGAAGGTGGGTAGGGAGAGGTCTGTTGGCCCCCCGACAAAAGGGGCCCCCAGAGTCACCCGTACAGCTCTCGGACGGAGTTCCCGCAGTCCTAACATCCCGACAGGAGTGGAGGACTGAGGAAGGCCGCGCGTGGCATGCCTCCGGAGCGGCTTTTCTAGGAGTGGGAGGGCAATAGGCGGGGCACGGGTGTGTCGGGGGCGTTCCACAGGTGCGACCAGGTAAATCTTGGTCTCTTCAGATTGACATCACCTGGCGCATGCCTAGTTGGTCTGCACCTTCCCGGGTCGCCGGCTGGATTTTCGCGCGCGTGGGAAAAGTTGGGGGATGAAGAACCCGGAAGTGCACCATCTTGCCTCCGTTCATCCAAACATTCATATCCAGTCACTCTCAGAATCTGGGTTCCCCATTCCCTGCCATTCCCCAGGTGGTGTCTGGTCACCTTGGCCTGCCTTCAGCAAAAGGTCTTTTAGCCAGAATCCCCCACACCTGAAGTTTCCTCTTAGTAATTTTCCATCCACCGACCACTCCCCTCCCCACCTCGCCCCTTGGCTATAGACTCCCTCTTTCCCTTGTTGTTTAGAGTTGGGCCCAATCTCTCTTCCCACTGCAAGATCCCATTGCAGTGGTCCTTATACTATTGTGCTGGTTAAAGCCTATGTTACTGTGCTTTGGCAAGTGAATGAATAATTTTTTTTCTTTAACAACACAGATCCCATTATTTGCCAGGAGTGGAGTTAGGTTATGGCAGGGCTCGCTCTGGGGCCCGCATTCCATAGGTTTTCTCCAAGCCTGGGTGCAGGCATGAGTAGTGAGACAGGGAAAATGCAAGTTAGCTACAGGTGAGAATAAACCAGGTGCTTTATGGCCACTCTTGAGTGTTTTCTTTTGTCTTGGTATAGCAGAATGTTCAGACTGGAGAGTATGGGGTGACTTACAAGCCATGGTGAGAAGACCAAACCGGATGAGGTGACAATACCAGGTCAAGGGCAGGGACCCACTGACCTCCCCACACCACATCAACTCCTATTCCACCTCCTCTTCCCTGATCTTACAGTTGCCCTGCCGTGGGTCCTTTTGAGGTGCCGGGAGTAACCACTTTAGCTGACTTGAAGGGTCCAAAGGATTCATGAGGGACTCCCTGGGAAGCATGCAGTCCTGTTCTTACCATTTGCCTGGCCTCGTGAGCCCCTCAGGGTCATTCACTCAATCAATCAATCAATCACTTGCTCCCTCACTTCCCCTAGTCACTGCCATGTAACCAAGGCTGAATCAGAAAGACCCCAGTGAGTCCTGCCTTGCTCTGCCCAGCCACCGAGGACCAAGGCCCCGCACAAACCAGGGCTGCCTGGCATGCTCGCTAGCCCCTGCTGCCAGGTTTCCTGGGAAGACGAAGGCTCCACAGCAACCAGGGAGGCCCCATTCTCGCACTGAGGCTGTGCCTGCCTGGTGGAATCAGTTGCCTGAGATCAATTTTTAACAATCAAATTCTGTTCTGACTGGAGAAAGACTTGGAATTTGAATGAATGAATTCTCTAGGGAGCTGTTATCTGCCAAAAGCTGTTTAAAATATAAAAGCACCCTTCATTTTCATAACCTTTGTAAAAGTACAACTTTGAGAAATATGCTTTTCTTAGAGCAGGGGGCACCACCCAACAGCTCCCATCCATTTTCCTCTGGAGGTGAATGATTTTGAGTCCTAAGAGAAGCAAACCATTTTCACTCCAAGAGCTTGACTTGCGTAGATTCTGCCTGAAGTCTTGCTTTGAGTAATGCTCACCAGCAAACCTCTTTGTCTTTCCTGAAAGGCTATCACATTTATCTAAGTTAAAAGCCTTACTTAATCATAGTTGTCAGTGATGGCAGAATGACAGAGGCATTAAAGGTTAGACATTAAATTACTCATAAACATCGGATAGCCACCACACAATTTCACTCTCCTGCACCCACACTTTAAATGGGGTTCCTACTTATGAAGATGGAACCTTAAAATATAGATTGAGGAAAATCCTTACAGTAAGGGCAAGAGAAACATGTTCAGTGTTTTTATGTAAAGATTACATGCTAATCCAGAAAAATCTATTCCCCTAATTGAAAAATTGTTTCAAATCGTTAGTTCACCTCAAGATATCCCTATATAGCCCATTGCTGATGTACGAAAAGAAATCAGACACTCAAAAATCCCAGAACAAAGGGTGTCGTCAGTCCCATGGTCCTCACTGTACCCATGGTCCTCACAGTCCCCATGGTCTTCACAATCCCCATGGTACTCACTGTCCCCATAATCATGACTATCCCTATGACCCTCACTTTCCCCATGTTCCACACAATCCCCATGGTCATCACAATCCCCATGGTCCTCAGTGTCCCCACAGTCCTCAGTGTCCCCCGGTCCTCACTGTCCCCATGATTCTCACTGTCCCCATGATCCTCACAGTCTCCATGATCCTCACTGTCCCCATGGTCCTCACGGTCCCCATGATCCTCACAGTCCCCATGGTCTTCACTGTCCCCATGATCCTCACTGGCCCCATGGTCCTCACAGTCCCCATGGTCCTCACTGTGTCCATGATCCTCACAGTCTCTTCATGGGCCTCAGTGTCCCCCGGTCCTCACTGTCCCCATGGTCCTCACAGTCCCCATGATCCTCACAATCTCCATAGTCCTCACAGTCCCCATGGTCCTCACGGTCCCCATGATCCTCACAGTCCCCATGGTCTTCACTGTCCCCATGATCCTCACAGTCTCCATGATCCTCACAGTCCCCATGGTCCTCACAGTCTCCATGATCCTCACAGTCCCCATGACCCTCACTGTCCCCATGGTCCTCACTGGCTTCATGGTCCTCACTGGCCCCATGATCCTCACTGTCCCTATGGTCCTCACAGTCCCCATGATCCTCAGAGTCCCATGGTCTTCACAGTCTCCATGATCCTCACTGACCCCATGGCCCTCACTGTCCCCATGGTCCTCACTGGCTTCATGGTCCTCACTGGCCCCATGATCCTCAGAGTCCCATGGTCTTCACAGTCTCCATGATCCTCACTGACCCCATGGCCCTCACTGGCCCCCTTGCTCTTTTGCTTCACACACAGCTTCGAACCTAAGTTCCACTGCCTTTTTTTGGATGCCACCACTTCTGGGAACCTGGCATGTGTAGGAGGCCTCTCTGGTTCCACATTCACCACTAGAGTGGAGAATTCCACCTTGGCTTCATGCAGACTCTACTCATGGTAAAATCTCAGGATGCAGTTCTTGACTAGGTCTCCATGATTCCCCATGAAGATGGGGTAGACAATGATTCAGGGTGTACAACATATGTTCAAAGAGTGTTACATTGAAAAAGAGCTCAACATCATTAGTCATCAGGAAAATGCAACTAAAACCAAAATGAAGTATCACTACACACCACCAGAATGTCTAAAAATAAAACACAGACTGTACCAAGTGTTGGTAAGGATGTAGAGCTCTCAGAATCCTCAGACATCACTGGTGGAGTGTAAAATAGCTCAACAACTTTGAGAAACGTTCCAGTGGCTTTATACAAAATTAAACATAATTCTACCCTATGACACAACAATTTCAACCTAGATATAAACGCAACATATATGAAAAACATACATACACCAAAATATTTACACAAGAACATTTAGAGCAGCTGTATTTATACTAGACAAAACAACCCAGATATCCATCAATAGGAGAAAAGAAGCAAATTATAGTATATTCATACAAGGAAATGTTTCTCAACTGCAAAATGGAACAAACAAGGGGTACACACAGTAACACACGTGAATTTCCAAACCATTGTGCTGAAGGAAAGAAGCCAGACTCAAAGAGCGCATTCTTTATCATTCCACATTTACGCATTTCCGAAACAAACAAAAATAACCTGTGGAGGAAAATAAAGCAGATGAGCAGTTGCTTCTGTTGCCGTGAAACACAGGTTGGAAATGAACATGGGAGACTTTCAGGTGATGTAAATGTCCTATTGATGAAGTTTGGGTCACATGGGTAGATTGCCTTTGTCAAAACTCATTGAATGGTATACTTTAGATTGGAGCATTTTGTTGTAAAATTTTCCTCCAAAAAAGAGCTACAAATAATTATTAATTCTGATTAGTGATGTATATGCTGAAGTACTTAGGGAGAAGGGTATTAATACCTGCAGAAATTAATTAATTTCTAAGAAATTACTATTTCTTCTCTGAAATGCAGCAAAGAAGAAGATGGATTAATGGATGAGTAGGGGGATCCAGGAATGGATAGATAACAGAAGTGAGTGTAATAAATGTTAATAGAATCTGGGTGCGTGGACGTTTACTATATAATTTCCAAAGTTTTATAGTTTGAAACTTTTTATAATGAAATGCTTGATGGTGAAGAAAACAGGCAGAAATGCCTCGTGATTTATGGCTCCTGATTAGTTATTGATTTCTCTCTATATATACTTTGTCTGCTCAGATGGCTCTGGGAAGGTGTAAGGAAAGTCCTTTCACAGAGGAATGGGGAGAGGGGTTAGACAGGAAAAGGAGGGGGACAGACAAAAAGACAGGAGGCAAATGGCAAGGGTCCTGGGGAGGATATCAGTCAGGGTCAACCAGAAAAGCAGAACCAGTCAGAGGCACATATTAAGAGAATTATCACAAGTAACTGACTTACGTGATTGTGGGGCCAGCTAGGCAAGTTTCAAATCCATCTGGAAGCGTTGTGGAAGGGCAAGCTGGAATGGACACGGGCAGAGGCTGCTGTCCCCGGGCAGAACTTCTTCTTCCTCAGGGAAGCCTCCACTCTGCCCTTGAGGCCTTCCGACTGATCGAACCAGGCCCACCCAGATCATCTAGGATAATCTCCCTTACTTAAATTAACCGATGATGAACTTTAATCATATCTACAAAATACCTTTACAGCAACACCTAGGTCAGTGTTTGATTGGGTAATTGGGGGCTGTGGCCAGTCAAGATGACACAGGAATCCAGCCATCATGGGAGGTTAAGCAGAAGCTGTGGTCCAAGAGTTTTTATCTCTGTTTCCAATTAAGACTATCGAAGATGACAGCACACTGAACATCAGAGGAAAACCATGGCCCGGGTTGGTGCCCAAGTCTCCCTCAGTAGTCCTGCGGGATAAGAGGCAGCAGAATCTTCCAGGCAGCCTCAGAGTGAGGTGGACAGGGCTGATACAGGTATGTGAAATAGGCTCTGCTGGATGAAAAATGGCACAGCCCTTGAGAAAGCCATATGGTGACATAAGGAAAACATTGAGCCTCAGAAGATCCTGCGTTTGACTGGCAGCTTTCTGCACAAAGGTTTTGACTACAACATTATTTCCAGTAGTAACAAATCAGTGGCATCCTGATGACCTGCCACAGGAGATAGTTTAGGAACTAGGATATACATCTGAAGCATCTTGTACATTTATAAGCAAGAAGAAAAACATGGGTCATGATGTCCATGTTACAACATTAAAAAAAACTTAAAAGATGGTGCACACCATTTTCTATTGTATGAATGTTTTCATACTAATATAAGTACAAACGTGTATATGTGTGTGCATGTGTCATATATATACACACACACATATATATACATAACATCCTTTCCATTTTCACAAGAACAACATTGAAAGAATGTCCCATAAAGTGTTAAAAGTTATATTTGGGAGGAGATTCGAGACACGACTATCTATTTTCCAAATATTCTGAGAGGCGGTTGTTATTGCTTTTACAAAATGGGAAAGAAATGATGAGCCTGCCTAGCTCATTATGGCTGCTCGTGGTTTCAATGCCTATGGGATTGCTGAAACCAAACTTCAGCTGAGACCCCTGAAATCCAAATTGCTTTTTAAATTAAGCGGTAGGAAGCTTGGAATGCATATTTTGTCTCAAATTTGGTTAATAGGAACCAGATGCAAAGCATCACCCAAACTTCGTTGTTTAGTGTTCTGGTACCCACTTACCCATTTGCTTGCTGAGCTAGTTATTTTATTCATCTGCATCTTTTTGTGTGTTAATGCCTTGGATATATTAGTAACATAAGCCTAAGATGTGTTCTTTCCATGTAGTGAAAATGAACCTCTAAACATTAATGTGGGAATACAAGGGCCTATTATTTTCCCAAAAAGCAAATGAAATCTGAGTCAGAATCTGCATCCCACTCAGTTGATGTAAAATTCAACCTCCAGCATTATGGGAACCTCCTCTCAGCTCTACACTGTCCTGGGGGCCTAATGCCGACTAGAATATTCTGAAAGCTCTTTCATTTTTCTGTTCACACACCTGACTGCTGGGATGCTCTCCTTCCAGCTAGGATAGGCCATGGGGTGAAGCGACATTCTCCCAAGGTGGTGAGGAGCTGGGCCTTCCCCAAGATGGCTTCTCCCACACAACCTGGCTTCCCTGGTCTCAGAAAATGGCGCCTCCTGCAGTCAGAGCTGCCTCCTCTGTCCCAGGAAACCATCCCTCTGCCTGCAGCCTCCTGGGCTGTTTGCCAGGGAAGGCCTGGTAAACAATCTCCACAAATCTCGTGTGAAACATACACGCATACCACACACCACACATACACATACACACCATACCACACACACACCATACATACCCCACACACGCCCCGTACACGACACACAGACCACACACTACACACGCTGCACCACACACACACACACCATGCACACCCCGCACCCCACACCCAATAAACACAGACCAAACACTGGACACATCACACCACCCACACACACCATACACACCCGCACGCATCCCACACACCACACACACTACACACAACACACCACACACATTAGACACAATGCACCACACCACACACATACACTATACATACCCCTCATACGCCACACACAATACACACAGACCACACACTACACACAACACACCACACACATTACACACAACACACCACACCACACACTATACATACCCCCCATACCCCCCATATGCCACACACAATACACACAGACCACACACTACACACACCACACACATACACACCATACATACCCCTACACACACCACACATATACACACCATACATATCCCACACATCCCACACACCACACACACTACACTCACTACACCACACACATACAATATACATACCCTGCACACACCCCATACACCACACACAATACACAGACCAAACACTGCACACACCACACCACACACACATCATACACACTCCACATCCCACACACCATACACACACCACACACCACACACACTACACATACCACACCACACACACCATACATATCCCCACACATCCATTCACAATACACACAACCCATATCCACAACACAAACACACTAAACACACCTCACACCCCACATACAGACCACACACTACACTACTCACAAACACACATACACCATACATACCCCACACACACCCACATACAATACACACAGACAACACACTACACACACTACACCACACACATACACACCATACGTACCCCACACACACCCCACAATCACATACAGACCACACACTACACACACACCACACCACACACACCATACATACCCCCACACATCCCATACAGCACACACAATAAACACAACACATATCCACAACACAAACACACTACACACACGAAACACATCCCCTACACACTTCATACACCACACACAATACAGGGACCACATACTAACACACACCACACACACCACACATACACACCATAGACACACTCCACACATCCTATACACCACACACAATAAACACAACACATATCCACAACACATACAATGCACACACTACACACATACACACACCATTCACGCAAACTGTAGACACACCACATACACCATACATACATTCCACACATCCTAACACCACACACAGTACAAACATGTCCACAACATAAGCACGCAATGCACACAACACACACCCAACACACAATCTCACACAAATATCACACACACTACACACTACACACACAGCACACACATTCATACACACACACCATACACTCACACACACTACACACACTGTACACACACGCACACACCAGAAAGACAGAGCAGATTTGAATTCACTTAAGTCTTGATAAGGGCCCTGCAGCAAGGCCTTGAGGGTGGAAGAGCATAACTGTGAGCCCAAAGCAAACACCATGTGTTAATCCACTATCCCACCATGCTCGAGAGTCATTTTTTCTCACTGCCAACTTGCTCCATATGCGATGTAGTCACCTTTAGATAACGCTAATAAAGCACCTAGGTAATCCTGCCCGTGATTAGCTGTTGAAGAGTGAGACACTCTCTCTAAGTCTCAGTGTCTCACCGCAGTTCACCTCCCAAGAATTACGATGAGAGTAACATGAGACAAGGCAGGGACGGTGCTGTCTAGTGCCTAGCCCATAGTATGTGCTCAATAAATGTTAACCTTAGAAAACAGCCACACGCCTCAGCACTAAACAGTAAGTTCCACTGCATGCCCATGAACAATCTTAAACTAGGAAAGGACGTGCTGAGAAAGTCGACATTTTTTGACCAAAATCATTCGAAGAGCTAACAGACAATACATAAAAGAAATGCAAAGATATGGTAGTGATCAAATAACATAAATTAAAGCAATAAGATCATTTTTCTTTGACTAGGCCGACAAGGATGTAGAAGAGTAGAAGTATCTAGTGTTGACAAGAGTGAGGGGAAGGCCTTGAAAACTGGCACAAGACAAGGATGCCCTCTGTCACCACTTCTATTCAATATGGTATTGGAAGTACTGGCGAGGGCAATCAGGCAAGAGAAAGAAATAAATCATATTCAAATAGGAAGAGAGGAAATCAAATTTTCTTTGCTTGCAGAAGACATGATCCTATGCCTTGAAAACCCCATCGTCTCAGCCCAAAATTTTCTTAAGATGATAAGCAACTTCAGCAGTCTCAGGATACAAAATTAATGTGCAAAAATTGCTAGCATTCCTATACACCAACAACAGGAAAGCAGAGAGCCAAATCATGAATGCACTCCCATTCACAAATTGCCACAAAAAGAACAAAATGCGTTGGAATACAGCTAACAAGTGAAGTTAGGGACCTCTTCAAGAAGAACTACAAACTACTGCTTAAAGAAATCAGAGCAGACACAAAGAAATGGAAAAACATTCCACGCTCATGAATAGGAAGAATCAATATTGTGAAAATGGCCATACCGCCCAAAGTAATTTATAGATTCAATGTAATTCCTATTAAACTACCATTGACATTCTTCACAGAATTAGAAAAACTATTTTTAAATTCATGTGGAACCAAAAAAGAGTCTGCATAGCCAAGAAAATCCTAAGCAAAAGGAACAAAGCTGGAGGCATCATACTACCCAACTGCAAACTATACTATAAGGCTACAGTAATCTAAACAGCATGGTACTGGTACAAGAACAGACATATAGACCAATGGAACATAATCGAGAACTCAGAATTAAGACTACACACCTGCAACCATCTGATCTTCAACAAATCTGACAAAAACAAGCAATGGGGAAAGGATTCCGTATTTAATAAATGGTGCTGAGAGAACGGGCTAGCCATATGCAGAAAACTGAAGCTGAACCCCTTCCTTATACCATATACAAAAATTAACTCAAGATGGATTAAAGACTTTAATGTAAAACCCAAAACTATAAAAACCCTAGAAGAAAATCTAGGCAATACCATTCAGAACACAGGCCTGGGCAAAGATTTCATAACTAAAATGCCAAAAACAATAGAAATAAAAGCAAAAATTGACAAACGGGATCTAATTAAACTAAAAAGCTTGTGCAAGCAAAAGAAACTACTGTCAGAGTGAACAGACAACCTACAAAATGGGAGAAAAATTTTGCAATCTATCCAACTGACAATTGTCTAATATCCAGAATCTACAAGGAACTTAAACAAATTTACAAGCAAAAAACAAACAATCCCATTTAAAAAGTGGGCAAAGGGCATGAACAGACACTTCTTAAAAGAAGACATACATGCAGGCAACAAACATATGAAAAAAAGCTCAACATCACTGATCATTAGAGAATGAAAATCAAAACCACAATGAGATACTCTCTCACACCTGTCTGAATGGCTATTATTAAAAGGCAAGAAACAGCAGATGCTAGCAAGGTTGTGCAGAAAAAGTAATCCTTTTGCACTACTGGTGGGATTGTAAATTAGTTCAACCATTGTGAAAGACAGTGTGGTGATTCCTCAAAGACCTAGGAGCAGAAATACCATTTGATCCAACAATCCCATTACTGGGTATATACCCAAAGGAATATAAATTATTCTAGTATAAATATGCATGTACACATATATTTATTGTAGCACTATTCACAATATCAAAGACATAGAATCAACCTAAATGCCTGTAAATGATAGACTGGATAAAGAAAATGTAGTATATATACACCATTGAATGCTATGCAGCCATAAAAAGGAGTGAGATCATGTCCTTTGTAGGGACATGGACGGAGTTGGAAGCCGTTATCCTCAGCAAACTAATGTAGGAACACAAAACCAAACACTGCATGTTCTCACTTATAAGTGGGAGCTGAATGATGAGAACACAGGGACATATAGGGGGAACAAAACACACTGGAGTCTGTCAGAGGGGGAGTGGGGTAAGGAGAGCATCAGGAAGAATAACTAAGGGATGCTGGGTTTAATACCTAGGTAATGGGATGATCTGTGCAGCAAATCACCATGGCACACACTTACCTATGTAACAAACCTGCACATCCTGCACCTGTACCTCTGAACTTAAAATAAAAATTGAACGAAAAGAGTGAGGGAAAGGATTGGAGCATAAATTGAAACAACCTTTTAGAGAGTAATTAGCAGCGATTTAACTCCAGGAATTCATAGTTCAGAAACATTTGCACACGTCCTCCAGGCTATAGACAGGAAGTTGTTAATTGTTTATAGAGGCAAAATATGGAGACAACTTCAATTCCATCCCTAAAGGCTCTATTTAATAAATAATCATTGAGTCACTCTGTGCAATGTCTGCAAATCTAAAGAATGACAGAAATACACGTGGAAGAATGGCCATATATGTGTTGAGGTTTTTTTTAAGTGAGTTGAAAAACAATATACAGAGTTTCCATTTTGTAAGCAAAACACATGTTTGTGTACACATGAGAATGCGTTTGCATATGTGTACATGTACCTATAATTTGCATGTGCCAGGAACAATTCTGGGAGGAAACACAACTGCTCATAATGGTTGCTCTAGAGATGTGGAAATCAGAGAAGGGAAATGCAGGAAGAGTTTTTCTCCAAATGTGGGCACTATGTGGCAGGTGCCCTCATGCCCCCAACAGCTCCTGGGGTCAGTCGTCTGTGCATGCTGGTGCAGTGCATGTACTAAATGGCTTTGTGGAGTGCACCCAGCCCAAGCATGCCATAGACCAGGAGTGCCGGAGAATGCACATCTAGAAGCAACTGCCAACCAGACTGATGGAGGTTGGTATGTAAATACCTCAATTCCTCAGCTCCTTGGGGCACACAGCTGAGGGATATTTATACCAGCCCTGGAGCTCCCTTGGGAGCTAAGCTAAGCTCTAGTTGCCCTCCTTGGCGTTTTGCTTGGTAACTCGCCTTTATGGGCGTCCTCACTTCCCTGTCTCACTTCCCTACTGCCCCACCAACATCTCTTGGGATCACTGTCTGATATGGTTTGGACATGTGTCCCCATCCAAATCTCATGTCAAATTGTAATCCCCAGGATTGGATGTGGGGCCTCATGGAAAGTGATTGGATCAGAAGGGGAGAGTTCTCATGACTGGTTTAGCATCAGTTCCCCTTTGTACTGTGTGGTGAGTGAGTTTTCATGAGATCTGGCTCTTTAAAAGTGTGTAGTACCTCCCCTCTCTCTCCTCCTCCTGCTGCGGCCATGTGAGGTGCTGACTCCCCCTTTGCCTTCCGCCATAATTGTAAGCTCCCTCAGAAGCAGATGCCCTCATGCTTCCTGCACAGTCTGTGAACCCATGAGCCAATTAAACTCTTTTCTTTAAAAATTACCCAGTCTTGAGTGTTTCTTTATAGCAATGCGAGAATGGACTAATACACCTTCTAAACAAACTTCTTGCCTCAAGTCTTCTTTTAGGGGAACCTAAACTAAGACGACTTTTCATTGTCTCAATTGTTATAACAACCTTCACTGCTTTTATTTTGTTTTCTCTTCTTTGCTAAGATACATAGAGCTGCCTAAACGATGTCCCCTTGTTCATGGCACATGCTTGTTAATGGCTCCTGCAAGACTCCTCCTTGGTTGACTTGACCTCATTACTTTTCCTCCTCATCTTTCACAACCAGGTCCATGTCTGTTCTCTAATACAGCAGTCTCCAACCTTTTTGGCACCAGGGACTGGTTTTGTGGAAGACCATTTTCCCACAAATGGGGTGGGTGCGGGTAATGGTTTTAGGATGATTCAAGTGCATTACATTTATTGTGGACTTTATTTCTATTATTATTACACTGTAGTACATAATTAAATAATTTTACAACTCACCATAATGTAGAATCAGTGGGAGCCCTGAGCTTGTTTTCCTGCATCTAGATGGTCCCATCTGGGGGTTATGGGAGATGGTGACAGATTATCAGGCATTACATTCCCATAAGGAGCATGCAACCTAGTTCTCTCACATGCACAATTCACAGTAGGGTTCACACTCCTATGAGAATCTAATGCCACTGCTGATCTAACAGGAGGCAGAGCTCAGGCAGTAATGCAAGCCATGGGAGTAACTATAAATACAGAAGAAGCTTCACTCGCCTGCCAGCCGCTCATCTCCTGCTGTGCGGCCCAGTTCCTAACAGGACACAGACCGGTAGCATTCCGTGGTGTGAGGGCTGGGGACCCATGGTCTAATACATACTCTTGCTATTGTATTTTAAGATGTTCTCACAGTTCATCATCATGTTTTTTGGATGGATGCAGTTTCTTAACAAAGAAGCATAGTGTTATTTTCTTGTCAAGTCCTCACATTGTCTCTGAGCTTTAGTGGTTGACGCAGAGAAATCAGCTGTTGGTAGAAGCACTGCTCGTCTGCAAGTGCTCTGTCTTGGCCCTGAGCACTTTTAGGAGACTTCAGTTTTATTATATTGTGCCTGGGTGTGGACGTCTTTTTGTATAACTATCACTTGGGATTTGTTGGGAAAGACTGGTATGTTTCATCAGTTTGGGAATATTCTCAGGCATTAGCTCTTCAAACATTTTTTCTGCCCCAATTTCCCACTCCTCTCCACTGGGACCCTAACTGGCCAGTAAGATTAATCTATTATTTCCTTCACAGCTCCTTTCTCCTCCACACTGCACTCTAGATCATTGTTTCTCACCTATCTTACCATTTACTCAGTCTCCTTTCCACTCTGGCCAATATTCTGTCAAGAAGACATAAGTTTCTTCAACTAAATTTTTTTTCAGATTATGGTAGATGTAAGAGCTGTGGTGAGAAATGATACAGAGAGGTCTTGTGTGCTCTTTGCCCAGCTTCCCCCAGTGGCAACATCTTGCATAACTATAGTACAATATCGCAACTACGGGATTAACACAGATACACTCCATGATCATATTCAGATCACCCCAGTTACTAGTACTCATCTGTGAGAAGGCACATATGTTTAGTTCTGTGCAATTTTACCACATGCATACATTACTGTATCCACCATCAGAGCTGAGATGCTGAACTTTTCCATAACCACAAGGATCTCTCATTTTGTCCTTTTATAACCACCCACTGACAACCCTCAACACCATGTTATCATTTCTCTGAGATAAATCCCCAAGAGTGCTGGGTCATGTGGTAGTTTTATGTATCATTTTATAAGAAGCTGCCAAGCTGGTTGCCAAAGTCACTGTACCATTTCATGTTCTCACCAGTAATGTACAAATGATGCAATTTCTCCACTAGCATTTGATCTTTCTTGTCAATATTATGTATCTTAGCTATTCTGGTAAGTGTCTAGTGATATCTCACTGTGCTATTAATTTGTATTTGTATTCCCCTAGTGACTAGTGATGTTCAACATTTTCTTATGCTTATTTGCCATCCATATATTCTCTTCAATAAAGTGTCTGTTAAGTGTCTGTTACCCATTTTGTAATTTGAATGTTTTTTTACTGTTGACTTTTGAGAGTTCTTTATATATTATATGATAGATAGTAGAATGATCCAGTCACTATATAGCTTGCAAATATTTTCTACCAGTCTGTAGATGATCTGTACATCCTCCCAACAAGATATGACATCAAGCAAGATTTTTTTTTATTTTGGTAAGGTTCAATTTGGCAATTTTTCCTAATATGAATTATGCTTTCAGTGTCAAGTCTAAGAACTTTTTGCCAAGACCTAGATCCCAAAGGTTTTTTATGTTTTCTTCTAAAAGTTTTTTTAATAGTTTGCATTTGCATCCAAGATCCATTTTAAGTTAATTTTTATATAAGATGTAAGGTTTAAGTCAAGGTTCTCTTTCTGGCCAATGGCTATGTAATTGTTCTAGCATCTTTTTTTTTTTCTTTTTTTGAGACAAGGTCTTGCCCTGTCACCCGGGCTGGAGGTCAGTGGAGCAATCATGGCGCATGGCAGCCTCAACTTCCCCAGGCTCACTTAATACTCCGCTTCAGCCTCCCAAGTAGCTGGGACTACAGATACGCACCACCACACCCAGCTAATTTTTGTGTTTTTTGTAGAGACAGGGTTTCACTGTATTGCCCAGGCTGGAGTTCCAGCATCTTTATTGAAAGTTTACCCTTCCTTCATTGAATTGCTTTTGTACATTGATCAAAAATAAGTTTGGCATGTTTGCATGGGCCTATTTCTGGGTTCTCTGTTCTGTCCCATTGCGCAATGTTTCTACTCATCTGCCAATTCTACACTGTCTTCATTGCTATGGCTATAGAGGAAGACTTAATGTTGGCTACAGTGATTCCTCTCATTTTACCTTTTTTGAAGAGTGTTTTAGCCATTCTAAGGTCTGTGCCTTTCCATATAAATTTTAGAATAAACTTTTTTACGTCTATCAAAAATAATCTTGCTAGGGCTTTGATAGGAATTGATCAATTTGTTAATAATTGATATCTTTACTATTTATTTCACTTTCTGTTTCCAATAAGTTTTTCTTATTATTGCTTTATAGCACCCTGTTTTTCTTAATGAACAAAGTATTTTCTATTATCTTTCCAAGTACAGTTTTGTAAATGCATATGTTATCGAGGTGTAATATGCACACAAAAAGTACACAAATCCTGACTGTACAGCTCAGTGAATTTTCAAATGAAATGCACCATGGAACCAGCACCCTAATCACGAGACAGGACCATCACCCCAGAGCGGCCCTGTACCTATCCCAGTCCCCATCAATGCCCTCAAAGGGGAGTTAATATCCTGCCTTCTAAACCTGTCGGTAAGCTTTGACTTTTAAAAATTTCATATCAATGGGATCATACACTTTTACGTTGCTTTCACTCAAAATAATTTGAGAGATAGATTTATATTTTTCTTCTCAGGGTTAAATATTATTCTTTTGTATGAAATGTAAATTTCTATTGTTGATGGACTTTGGAGTTGTTTCCAATTTGGGCTATTATGAATAGTGCTGCCATGAAACATGTATATGCTTCTTAGTAAACATATTAACACACTAATACACCTGGGAGTGAAATAGCGGGGTCAGAAGATATGTATATTTCAGCCTTAGGAGATTCTGCTGAAGGCTTTCAGGAGTGGATACACCAACTTACACTTGTGCCAGCTCCGCGTCCCCACCATGTGGTGCTGTTTATGACTTTCACTGGAGCCGATGTGGTAGTGTGTAGTAGTATTACACTGAGATCTTGATTTTCAGTTCCCCCTGGCTAACAAAGTTGAGAAATTTTCATATTTGTATGATTGAACATTTTACTTATCGAACTTCCTGTTCAATTGTTTTGACCATCTTTCTATCTCATTGCCTATCTTTTTCCTACTGAGTTCTTTACATATTCTGGATAGAGTCCCTGCCATATATGTGTGTATTTATACACACACATACACACATCACACATCACAGAGCAAACGCCTCTCCTGCCCTCTGACTTGTCGTTCCACAAGTCATCTTTTGATTAAAAGACATTCTTAATTGTATACAATCCAATTTTTCTTATACGCTGAAGTATTTTCATTGTATATCCCTTGTCTTTTATTGTTCTTGTATAACACCCTTGTTGAGATATAAGTCACATACATACAAATCACCCATTTAAGGTATACAATTCAATGGGTTTTAGTATGTTCAGTTAGACAACTGTCATCACAATCAATTTTTGAAAAATTTCAGCATCCCAAAAAGAAAGCAAATACCTGTCATTTTCCCCCAACACGTATCCCCTCAGCCCAAGGCAACTGCTAATTTTTCTTTCTCTATAGATTTACCCATTCCCCTTTCTTTTTCCTTTTTTTTTTTTTCTTTTTTTTTTTTTTTTTTTGGTAGAAGGAGGGGGCAGGTAGATATTTCTTGTTCACGTTGGAGGTTTTCCTCAAGTGTTTGATGTTTTATCACTATCATTTATGCTTGAGGGAGGCCTTAAAAAATTTATTAGTAGTGCTGTATGTGCACCCCACTGTAACAAAATAAGGCAGCACTTTTTTTTGAGGTCTCCCAGCCAATATCTGTAGCTCCTTTGTCTAAGTGCCCTCATGTGCAAAGCCTCTGTATTTCAACATCTCAGGAATAAATCTCTGGGATCCTAGAGGGCAGAAGGAGACATGCAGACACCTGCTGCAGGGGGTGGTGGAGATAGGGACCCAGGGAACACAGCTGCTTCACAGAGACTTCCCAGCTTTCATGCTGTGTTCAGGCTCACACTCAACCTCACCTGCCAGAGTACCTGCTGTCTTCCATTCGGAGCGTTCAGCGATTCTTCAAGGTAAATGTGCTCACTCTTCATCAGTATCACCTCCTGCAGGCACTGGATGCTCATCTCATCTTCTCTGTCAGGTTAGCTACATCCTCCATCCAATTTACATCTCCAAAATGTTGGTGTCTTTTATCTGCATTTTCTTTTCTTTTGTTCTCTTTGTTCTTGTAGGTAGATCTTGTTTACTCATTTACTGATGCATTTATTTGTTCACTTTAGTAAAGACTTAAACATAAAAGTAAAACTATACATTTATGTGATCTTAGTAGGTTTTGGAAAAGGAGAAATGGTTAAATGCATTGCAAATAGAGATCTTTTTATTAGTCAACTATTACATTTTTACTAATTTGATTATACTAGACTAATTTGAATTGAATTAATTGGATTTTTCTCACTATTAGTGAGAATGGCATCTTGTCTTGTTAGATTGCTCCTTCTGTAAATTAACCTAATGATATCCTTTGCTGATTTCTCTGTTTCTTGCCTTCTATCCTTGTTGATGTGTGAATACATCATATATTCTAAATGTAAATCATCTTACTGATTTAGACACTACAAACACCTACCAGTGTTCTTTCTGTTAACTTCATAGAACAGATTTCATGTTCTTCATGGAAGAAAAATTTTCCAATTTTGATACCGTCAAATTTATTAAATTTTTGCCTTATTCTTCATGCTTTTAGGGCCTTGCTTAAAACATCATCTCACATTCCAAGATTGCTCAAATATTTTATTTTTTCTTTCATTTGCTTTATAGTCTTACCTTTTGCATTTAGGTCTATATCCATATGGTTCAAATATGGCATGATATCAGGATGCAGCTTTATTTTACTCAGTTTAGAAAGCCAATTTTTCCATCAACATTTACTGGATAATCTACCTTTTCTTGTAAAGCTGTGATGTCACCTCATATGTAAAAGATATACGTGAACCCTTGGATCTGTTACTGGGCCCTCCATTCTGTTTCACTGGTCTCTTTGCATAATCTTTTGTGGTACCATGGTGTTTGGGGGTTTGTTTTACTACTATGGTTTTGTGCTATGTCTAAACAGTGTGTAAGGTGTTTCTTAACCCATCCCCTTGGCTCTTTGCTCAAAATAGAGAATCTCTATTTCTCCAAATAAATTTTAGAATCACTTTTTTTCTTTTAAGACAGAGTCTCACTCTGTCGCCCAGGCTGGAGTGCAATGGCGTGATCTCAGCTCACTGTAACCTCTGCCTCCTGGGTTCAAGCAATTCTCCTGCCTCAGCCTCCCTAGCAGCTGGGATTAAAGGCGCCTGCCACCTCACCTGACTAGTTTTTGTATTTTAGTAGAGATGGAGTTTTACCACATTGGCCAGGCTGGTCTCGAACTCCAGACCTCAAGCAATACACCCGCCTCGGCCTCCCAAAGTTCTGGGATTACAGGCTTGAGCCACCTCACCAGGCCTAAAATCACTTTTTTGT
The DNA here is from genome assembly GCF_007565055.1 of Rhinopithecus roxellana. Lineage (NCBI taxonomy): Eukaryota > Metazoa > Chordata > Mammalia > Primates > Cercopithecidae > Rhinopithecus > Rhinopithecus roxellana. The sequence goes on along the minus strand of NC_044564.1, from coordinate 37,328,233 downwards.
TCTCTAGATATTCTGCTAGGATTTTCATTGCTGTTATGTTAAACATTTGAAAAATCAGCTTCTTGATAAATGATGTCTTCCCCTCCATTAATATGGTTTATCTTTCCATTTATTCAGGTCTTCTTTCATGTCCTGTAATAGTGAATTAAGTTTTTCCTCCATAAATGTCGTATACATTCTTATTAGATAATGCCTAGGTAGTTCATTTTCACGGTGTCATTTTATTTTCCAGCTGTTTATTGCTGACAAATAAGAATAGTAATGAATGTTCTTATTTCTTGATCTTATATCTGGTTGAGGTTGACATTTGTAGTCATTAAAACTTGTCATCATTTTGCTCTCAAAGTGGCTCTAAGCAATGCTTCAGTGATGGCTGCCTTCATTTTCAGGAAGAGAGATGCTCCCACAGTAACCTTCTATACCTTTGTGAAATGTATTAATTTAAAGAGACAAAAAGGAGAGAGATAAAATGGAAAGCTCTTAAGAGCCAATCGAAGGGATCTATCCGGCTCTGCAATCGCCTCCCTGAGGAAGTGACAGAGGCTGAAGGCTTCATTGTTAAGAGCAGTTTAGACTCTGGTTGCACAGACCTAGGCCATCAGCATGAGTAGTGACTGACTGAGTAACATTAACAGAACTTGCAGTTTATTTAGGTGACAAAGATAACGTTTAACATCATGCAAATGAGAAGGCCAAATGTCTAGGCAGACAAAAAGGGGTCCTCAGAGAATTTCCGACCTACCCCACAAGTGTTTACATCAGGTGCTTTTTTGCAGATGAGGGAACCTGCCCAGGGCCTTGTCTGAGCATGCCCACATGAGTACTGGAAGAACGGGGCAGAGCCGCAGGCAGGAGAGAGGGGCCTGGCCTCTTCAGCTCCTATGTGGTAGCCTGGGATTCAGTCTGTGAGGCAAGGGGACTGAAAGAAATTGAAGAGGACAACAAAGATGAAAAGATATTTCATTTCCATGGATTGGAAGAATCAATATTGTTAAAATGTCCATATTATCCAAATCTATCTACAGATTAAATGCAGTCCCTATTTCCCTTTTAAATAACAATATTAAAATAACAATGACATTCTTCACAGAAATAGAAAAAAAAATCTTAAAATTTATGTGGAATCACAAAAGACCCAGAATAACCAGTGCTATCGTAAGCAAAAAGAACAAAACTGGAAGGATCACATTACCTGACTTCAAATTATACTACAGAGCTGTAGTAACCAAAACAGCATGGTGCTGGCATAAAAACAGACACATAGGCCAATGGAGCAGAATAGAGAACCCAGAAACAAATCCGCACACCTACAGTGAACTCATTTTCAACAAAGGTGCCAAGAACATATATTGGAGAAAGGTCAGTCTCTTCAATAAATGGTTCCAGGAACACTGGATATCCGTGTGCAGAAGAATGAAACTAGACTCCTATCTCTTACCATATACAAAAATCAAATTAAAATGGATTAAAGACTTAGATCTAAGATCTCAAACTGTGAAACTTACAGGAAAACATTGGGGAAGCTCTCCAGGACGTTGGTCTGGTTTCTTGAGTAATACCCCATAAGTGCAGGCAGCCAAAGTAAAAATGGACAAATTGGAACACATCAAGTTAAAAAGCTTCTGCACAGCAAAGGAACAATCAACAACGTGAACAGACAACTCACAGAATGGGAGAAAATATCTCCAAACTAACACTCTAACAAGGGATCAATAACCAAAATATATAAGGAGCTCAAACAACTCTAAAGGAAAGAATTTACTAATCCAATCAAAAGAAAAGGCAAAATATTTGAATAGACATTTCTCAAAAGAAAACATACAAATGGAAAACGGACATATGAACAGGTGCTCAACGTCATTGATCACCAGGGAAATGCAAACCAAAACTACAATGAGATATCATCTCATCCCAGTTAAAATGGCTTTTACCCAAAAGTCAGGCAACAACAAATGCAGAAAAGAATGTAGAGAAAAGGAAACACTCGTACACTGTTGGTGGAAATGTAAATTAGTATAACTACTATGGAGAATAATCTGGAGGTTCCTCAAAAAACTAAAAATAGAGCTACCATATGATCCAGCAATCCCACTGCTGGGTACATGCTCAAAAGGAAATCAATATATTGAAGAGATAACTGCACTCCTGTGTTTTTTGCAGCACTGTTCACAATAGCCAAGATTTGGAAGCAACTAAGTATCCATCAACAGATGAACAAGTAAAGAAAATGTGGTACATATACACAATGGAGTATTATTCAGCCACACAAAAAAGAAAGAGATCCTATCATTTGCAACAACATGGATGGAACTGGAAGTCATTATGTTAAGTAACGTAAGCCAGGCTCAGAAAGACAAATATCATATCTTCTCACTTATCTGTGGGATCTAAAATTCAAAATGATTGAACTCATGAAAATAGAAAATAGAAGGATGGTTACGAGAGGCTGGGAAGGGTAGTAGGGGGCTAGGGGGTAGGAGGAGATAGAAAGAATGAATAAGACCTAGTACTTGCTAGCAAAACAGGGTGACAGTAGTCAATAATAATTTAATTGTACATTGTAAAATAACTTACAAAGTACAATTGGATTGTTTGTAACACAAAGAATAAATGCTTGAGGGAATGAACATCTCTGTTTTCCATCATGTAATTATTATTGATTGTATGCCTGTATCCAAACATCTCATGTACCCCATAAGTGTGTGTGTGTGTGTATATACTCACAACAATTAAAAGTTTGTTTTAATTTTTAAAAACCACATCAAACTAATGAAAGAAAAGGTACTCTGGTTGAAGTTGGGTTGGGGCCCTAAAGACTCACCTCTTCCCCTTATCTTCAGGTGGCCAGAGATCTCTCCACAGACCAGCTCCTTTCATCCAGAAGACAACTGCATGATCACCAGTAGCCCAATCACAAGGAAATTAGGACCCAGACACAGTACTCAACCTGCAGCTGGCCCTGTTTCATGGTGTTCTTGAGATATTTCAAGTCTCCATTGCCACATTGCTACCCCAGCTCTCCTGCAAGGTAGAAGTGTTCCTTCTATTTATTTATTTTTTTCTTAAGAGACAGAGAGACAGGGTTTCTGTCACCCAGGCTGGAGTGCAGTGGCAAAATCATAGCTCACTGTAACCTCTAACTCCTGGGCTCAAGTGATCCTCCTGCCTCAGCCTCCCAAGTAGTTGGGACCACAGGCACATGCCACCACACCCAGATGCTTTCTTTTTTATTTTTGTAGAGACAGGGTTTTGCTATGTTGCCCAGGCTGGTCTCAAACTCCTGGTCTCAAGTGCTCCTCCCACCTTAGCCTCCCCAACAGGCATGAGCCACCACACCAGGCCAGGAGTGTTCTTTAAATAGAGCATCAGACTTACTAAATGAGTTGTACACATTAAATTCTGACAGTGAAGTGGTAGTTCCTGAATACCTGCTGGAGCCCCTCCCTTCCGAATGTGGTACCATAAATACTAGCTTCCTCACACAGAACCAACTTCACAACCAGTTTATAGATCATGGATGAAAGAGCAGTCAGTTTGTTCTACTTCTGTTTGATTACCCTGCTTCATGACTAGCTTTCTTAATAAGATTTGACACCTACTGATACTTGACTGATTTTTAGATTCAAACTCATCTTAGAGAACAAAGGTGAACTGTTGGCAATTGAAGCTGTCATGCGTATTCTTTTTTTATTTATTTTTTCTTTTCTTTTTTTTTTGAGAGGAAGTCTCACTCTGTCACCTAGGCTGGAGGCTGCAGTGCAGTCATGTGATCTCGGCTTACTGCAACATCCACCTCCCAAGTTTAAGAGATTCTCCCCGCTCAGCCTTCCGAGTAGCTGGGATTACAGGCCCGTGCCATCATACCCAGCTAATTTTTGTATTTTTAGTGCAGACAGGGTTTCTCCATGTTGGCCAAGCTGGTCTTGAACTCCTGACCCCAACCGAACTCCTGAACTCCTGATCCACCTGCCTTGGCCTCCCAAAGTGCTGGGATTACAGGCCTATCATGCGTATTCTGAGGGGAATTCCCAGAAAGGATTCCAGCAGTGCTGTGAGCCATGCCAGCAGCTTTGGCAGGTGAGCTCAGCCTCTTAGAGAGCCACCTGAAGGAGGGGCATTCGTGGGCATGTGCAGGCTTGAGGATGCTTATTAGCAATCACTCATTTCTCTGCAGGAGCAGCCAGGAAGAATATTATCCCAAATATCCCCCTCCTATACTAACACAATAATGGAAACAGCACATCAGTGCAAAATTATTTAGAATTTATTTCCATAATTGATAAGCCAAATCAAACTGATAATCTAGAATAAAATGTTGACTTATTCCTTGATCCCACTGTTCTTTCTTTGTTGAACACTTCTATTCACTGGAGAAAACACCACAAGTTGCATATTTAAAGAAGTATGCTTACATTTACATTTTAAACCTATGTATGTAAACCTTTCATAAGTACCAATTTTAAAAAATGTTGTAATAACATATTCTCAAAAAAAGTTGAATTATTAAGGTTACCTACAAAAAACTTAACCTTCTATGTTGTATAACCCACCTGGAAGCTATCTTTCAGCACCCCAACTGAAATTTCCCTAACTGCTTAGCCTCCCTCGTGTGGGTTACTGTTGGCAGGAGGGTTTTATGTAAAGAGGACATCAGGGCTACTCCACTCTCGTCCCATTTTCCCTGCTCACACACTGAGGTCGGTTGCCCAGGTTAAAAGGCCAACCTTTGTCTTGACCGAACACAGTGAAGCACCTACCTTACTGCTTTGAACTGACTTGCATGGTTGGCATCCTGCCATATCCACCAAACGGAGCCAAGAGAACATAAACTCTTGACAAGCAAATCTCCTTTTGGATGGCATGACATTGGGAGCTGGCCAAAAATGATTCTTTAATTTGTGACTCAGGCTTTTTGCCATTGAAAACCCAGGCTTTGAGCAATAACTAAGTCCCCAGAGCATATGATAGAATCGTTTATTATCTCCAGGCCTAAGAAGTGATTCCAAGATCACTAATGAACATGTGCCTTTCTCTGAATGTCTGGAAAAAACAGTAAGTATGTGGAAATGTAATGGTGTTCCTTGCATGTGAGGTTAACACAGCAGCCTATTTTCTCACTAATTTTAAAGGCACATTAAAGAAAAAGAAACCAAAAAGGACAGATGCTTCACTGGGGATGTTTTCAGACTAGCTCATCTATAACTGAATCAGTTCCCTGGGTTCAGATGCCAGCAGGCCCTGATAATGTTAACGAGGCCAGTGACTTCAGGATAATGATGCTGACATGATTCTCCCAGGCTATGCCTCTTGGGTGGCCAGGAGCCTGGAGGCTGAAGCATTTCCCAAAACTTTTGACCCCAAGGCTTTACATTCACCATGCACGAACACTCCTTGTGGGTCCCATGTTCCTGTTTACTTTTCTACAATGGAATCCCATTTAATCTGATTGGTATTAACTTAAATGCTTGAAGAATGGTGTTTGAGAAGCAATGAATTTTCTATAAAACTGCAAAGGCATAAAAATACTTGTCTTGAGAGAAGGGAATTGACATTCTTTTCTCAAAAACTTTTCTCATTTCTACTAGCTGTTACTGGTTGTGTGTGTGTATACGCATATCTACACCCAATCAATAACCTATATATACATATATACACATGCACACATATAAACACACACATACATATATGTATATAATTAACAAACTTTGGATTTATATTGACAACTCCATGCTTCAGGTCACCACCAGTGATAACTGTCCGTGGACAGACATGGGACTACGCAAGGTGTCAGAGCTTTGGAATAATCTGGGCGTTTGTATTGGTATTTTTAGGTTTATGCTCATTTTAGCATTGTTAACTAACAGGCCTATCTCAGAACTAGAAATGTGTTCACACATCACACAGTACCCAGAACCTGGTCAGTGCCTACTGGATGATGGATAAGGTAGTTCACACATTCAGTATTTTCGAAGCTAATTGTCTCTTTTGCTCATTTCTGTAGCCCAACAAGAAGATAAGCCGAATTCATACTGAATTATTTTATTGTTGTTTTGAAATGGGATCTCGTTATAGTGGCCAGGCAGGTCTCAAACTCCTGGGTTCAAGCAATCCTCCCACCTCAGCCTCCTGAGTAGCTGAGATTATAGACATGTGCTACCATGCCTGGTACATACTGAATTATTCATATAAAAATTATTTAGTACATCTGTTATTTCACCTTGCTTTTACTGATGACATGCATGTTTTTAAAAACCTAGTGCCATAATTTTTTCCTTTGGTTTATTGAAGCTACTGGTTCATTGGTTTGTAGATATTGTTATGAATATATTTGGAAAACAAATAGCAGGAAAAAGCAATAGCATTTGGTGGAAATTTTTTTAAAGAGTGAGTGTTGTACCAGGGTGTCTCTCTATATCCTCTTGTTTAATCCTCACTGTAACTCTATGAGGAAATGAGTAGCCATAATAGTAAGACTACGGGCCGGACATGGTGGCTCACGCCCGTAATCCCAGCACTTCAGGAGGCTGAGATGGATGGATTGCTTGAACCCAAGAGTTTGAGACCAGCCTGGGCAATATCGTGAAACCCCATCTCTACAAAAAAATACAAAAATTAGCTGAGCATGGTGGCAGGTGCCTGTAATCCCAGCTACTTGGGAGGCTGAGGTGGGAGGATCCCTTGAGCCCAGGAGGCCAAGGCTGTGGTAAGCTGAGATCCGCACTCCAACCTGGGCAACAGAGTGAGACCCTGTTTCAAAAAAAAAAAAGTGAAGGCATTTTCCCCACCAGCCTTTAGTAATGGCATCACATTTTTACTACGGAAAGTGAACTTGAACCTATTCCAAGTGCACACTACGTCTCTAGAGAAGAGCAAATCCTGCGGTAACTAGTGGGAGGTGTGGTTTTAAAAGATGGAAAGTCCTAAATTCATTCTTCTTGGATTTTATTTAATTATGCATTTCATTTTAATAAATTGTAAACTCCTAAAGGCAAATGGATGTTTTGTGATGTTGTAATATTACTGAGAAATTCAACCACAGTACCAATAAAAGAAATCCAAATACCACCAAAACTCTCTTTTCCACCATTGGATTGGGGATGTCTGAGTCGGACCACAGTCCCTCAGTGCTGACGAGGGTCTTGGAAACTCCATCCTTGCTGCTCTGTGGGAGTGCTCACCACATAGCAGTTGAGGATGGCAGTCTGATCACGGGTGGCAGCATCTTAATGGGCATCCATGTTTTTCTTTTTTTTAATTATTATCATTTTATTTTATTTTCCCATAAGTTATTAGGGTACAGGTGGTATTTGGTTACATGAGTAAGTTCTTTAGTGGTGATTTGTGAGATCTTGGTGTACACATCATCGGAGTAGCATACACTGCACCATATATGTTGTCTTTTATCCCTTGCCCCTCTCCCACCCTTCCCTCCAAATTCCCAAAGTCCATTGTATTATTCTTATGTCTTTGCATCCTCATATCTTAGCTCCCACATATAGGTGAGAAAATGCAGTGTTTAGTTTTCCATTCAATAGGCATCAATTCTAATCAAGAGGGCCTCTTCTAGTTTATTCTAAAAAGACGATCAGGCAAGTCAGAAAAAAAAAAGTTGTTTTCATTGCAGCCATTGTTTTATAATAATCTTTAAAATGAAGGAAAGTTATATCTCAAAACTGTCAACTGTTTTCTAAATTCAGTTGCACCTTGTTGATCTAACCCAGTGTCATCTCTCACCCAATACGCTCACAAGGGCTCTCTCACACTTGCCTCCAGAAACCCCTACCTCTCCTCCTCACCAACAGGAAAGTTCAAGTTCCTTGAAAGCCCAACAAGACCAAACCCGGTCTGCCCCTCCAGTGCTGGGCTTTGGCCATGCTGACCTTTTCTCTGTTCCAAGAAACAAGCCAAGGTCTTACCACTATAGCACTCCTGTCCAGAAGATTCCCCCACCCCCACCCCCACCCTGCCTTTCCTAACCAACAGCACCCTCCTTTAGGGCTTCTGTGATCACGACCTGCCCCAGATCACTCTAGCTCCCTGTGCATCATGGCTTCATGCCACCTCGTCTTGTACCTGCAAAGCACTTACACATTTCATGAAGCCAGGGACCATGTCTCTTTCTTTGGTATCTCTAGTCTTCTTTTTCTTATTTTTATAAATGTAAGGGATACAAGTGAAGCTTTGTTATGTGGCTATATTGCATGGTGGTGAAGTCCAGGCTTTTAGTGAAATCATCCCCTGAATAGTGTAGAGCATGCCCATTGAGTAATTTCTTATTCCTCACCCTGCTCACCCTCCCACCCTTCCCAGTTCCAAAGCCTATTATTCCACACTCTATGTCCATGTGTACACTTTATTTAGCTCCCACTTATGTGAGAACATGTGGTATCTGACTTCCTGTTTCTGATCTGTTTCACTTAAGATAACAGCCTTCAGTTCCATCCATGTTGCTGCAAGATGGAATGATTTTCTTCTTTCTTATAGCTAAGTAGTATTCCTACATATATATATATACATGCCGCACATTTTATTTATCCAATCATCCATTGATGGACACTTAGAATGATTCCATATCTTTGTGATTAGATGCTCAAAAATATCTGTTGAAACATGGCTAAATCATATATAGCAGGCTCCTTCTTTCTTTCGCGCTCTCTCTCACCTCTGCCACTTTTAGCAACAGCTGCGTTCCAAGCAGGAAGAAAGAGGTACAGGTTGGGTGTGTATCCCTCATCCAAAATGTTTGGGACCAGAAGTGTTCTGAATTTTGATTGTTTTCAAATTTTGAAATGTATGTATTATACTGACTGGTTCAGCATCCCTAATAGAAAAATCTGAAATGCTCCAATGAGCATTTCTTTGAGCATCACATCAACACTCAAAGCGTTTTGGATTTTGGAGCGTTTTGGATTTTGGAACATTTTGGATTTCGGATTTTCTCACTAGGCATGCTCAGCCTGTATCAGAAGAGGCTCAGCCAAAGCCACTTCTCTGCCTTCAACTGAGCTCCGTGGCCATTCTCAGCTATGAGGGCTTGATAAAAGTTACGTTGTTTTGTTCTGTTTTTTATCTTTGTAGCCCTACAGCAAATAAAGATGGGCAAAAAGAGGTTAAACTCAAAACTAAAATGTCTAGAGCCACCTTCATCTACCCCACTGCAATGAAAACGCAAGGACATAAGAATTTACTGCAGTATTGTTCCCAATGGCAAAAAGCTGGAACTCAAACAAATGCCTAATGACAGAGGAATGACTAAATAAATTCTGGCTCATCCACACCACAACCTATTATACAACCATTGAAAAGAATGAAATTAGAGCCACATTGATGACTCTGGGAGATTTCCATGAGCAATTATGGAGTAAATAAAACCAAATGCAGGAAAAAAAAGTCTGTTTTCTTATCCCATTTCTAACAAAAATGAAGAAAAGCACTCTCTAACATCTGTGCACATACATGCAGGTAAGTGCAAGTGAGCTGAAAATTATAGGCCACATACTGTTATCATGAGTGACCTGTGCAGAAGGCGGAAAGTTTGGGAAGGGAAAGAGAAGAAGAAGAACAAAAAAAACAGAAATATTTTTGAAACGAAATGTTATAATATGATCCATTAATGTATTAACTTAAATATATATGTGTGTTCATATATACAAAGAGAAAACTTTATATGTTGTCTCTTCTTTTTTGTTTCTGAAATCAGGCTTGCAAGACTTTGGCAATTTCCCACTTGTTTTGAATCCTCAGAAAATGTCGTATCTCCAGAAAGTAAACAAAAATTGACCAGATAGCATTTCCTTAATGGACTTCCAGTGACTCTTCTGGATAAGAAAACAACACTTCTACATTCAAACCCCAACTGCCACTTGAATCTCATCAAATGAAATTTTAGCTTTTCTTTCTAGCTTGTGTTTTTCCCTGGAGAAACAAGTCTATAAATGTTTAAAACTGACACTACTTCTCATGGTGAACAAAATATTATTGTGTGGAAAACTGGCTCCAGGAAATTAAAAATCAATATACTTTGAGAACTAAAATAGGATGGGAAAAGTTGCTTTGTCCAGATTGCAATGGCAGGGGCAATGCAAAACAAAAGAATCAGTATTATAAAATGAAAATTACAAGAGAGCATTTTTCAGCTTGGTATGAGAAATACAATTGACCGAGTGAAAAAAATTGACCCTGTGTTTTACTCAAGTGACCATCTCTGCAACTTACTGCTAATTTGTCTCCTTAGAATTTACCATTCCTGGTAGCAAAACCATTTGCTCAGAACTCTTTTAGTCTTGCCCAGTCACACTTTTCTAATTAAGATTCCTTGCTGAATGTTCTAACTTTGACCTCATTTCAAAGTTACTTTAATTTTAAAGCCTGACTCAAGATCTTCAATTATTATATCTTAAAAATCTTAAATGTTTTCTGTTTCTGTTATTAACTATCCTAGGTTAGGGATATTTAAAATAACAGCTCATAATATGGTTTTTAAAAATTGTAAGAATGATTGCTAACGTCTGGCTCTCACTTTAAGAGGACATGGGAGCCTTTGGAAGACGTCTTGCCTGTCTACCTAGGGCTGGCCCCCAGGTCCCGATTTGAGAGTCTGGGCTGGCTGACTGCTGGGTGGCTTTTGTAGAAGCCGGCTTGTCTTCTGGTTCCATTTTTCTCTCCACCCCAGTATCTTGGGTTACTCTGGAAAACTACACGATGCCCATGTGCACACCCAGTTAAAGGGCATTCGAGTCTTTGCCCATGGAAATTTCATAAATGGAATGTGTAATGAGCCCTGCATGGCTTATCGCTAAGGAATCCGGAGGAATCTAAAAGTTGGATGACAGGGTCTCTTATGGGTCTTTTCTTCTCACACCTCTTAACACAGCACGACTATCTTGAAGTCAGCCAGCGGCCAGCAGAGGCGGTCTTTCCATCTGTTTCAGAAAACCCTGTGGCTTGTGCAACCTGGGAAACTTGCCCACAGCCATCCCACGTGGTGAGTCAGCTCTCTGGCTCCATTATCTACTGTCTCTTCCCAGACGTGACTGCCTGTTTAGGAGCAGGCAAAGTTATGGGGACCCAGGGGAGAAGCAGACACTCACCTAATGCACAGTCCTGCTGAGAATTTACCCAAACCCAAGGAGGTGGAAATGGAGCAGAGTTTGGGTCCTTTCCAAGACTGTTAACTAAAGATTTCTGTGGTGACATCACATAGAATTTTGACTAGCATTCGCCAAGAATGAACTGAAAGCAGGATCTGTCTCACCATACACTGAGAACTGTAGAATATGCAAGGCACATGGAACTTACTTTCTTATGTATAAAAGCTTATATATGCTCCTTATACATCTGTCCTAATGCTTTCCAAACAGTCCTCACTCTAAGCCTCACCAAGACCCAGATGAGGAGACAAAGGCACAGAGGGGTGAGTCACTTGACCAAGTCACGGCACGGGAAAGGGACAGAATTTTTGTGTCAAATCCAGGAAGTTCACCTCTTGGCTACAGTGCTTCTGATTCACCAGTGATTCCCACACAGTGGTCCCCGGGCCAGCGGCATCAAAATCACCCAGGAACTGGATAGAGATGAAAAGTCACTGGCCTCAACCCAGACTTACTGAATCAGAAACTCTGGGGAATGAGGCCCAGAAATATTTGTTTGAACAAGCTTGCCAGGTGATTCTCATGCACACTACAGTTTGAGGAATATTGAACTAGGCCTTTGGAATGAGGTTTTTCTTTACTGAGTGTTTTAGGGGAATTCTTGGGTAAATATCAGAAGAGATTCACTAGAGTCCTTTCTGGGTACAAGTTAATAAATAGGTTTCCTTTCTGAGGTACTGCACGCAATAGTCAGAACTGTAACAAAGTATATTTATGAACATATTAATAAAAAATGTGTTTACTCTGTGAAAATAATATTCCCCTTAGAAAGGCGTTCACATGAACTTGGTGATTGATCTAACAGGGTACAGTCGGGAAGGGTCAAGAGTCACCCCACACCTTGTATCTCAGGTCAGCCCACCTCTTTCCATCTCTGCTCCCATCCTGGCCCCAACTACACTCATCTCTCACTCAGAAATCTACAGTGGCTTCCTAACTCGACACCCCTTCTATTCTGAAACTCATTCAAACTGTTCTTCACATTGAAGTCAGAGTGATTTTTCTGCAAATCTGAGCTTAAGTAAAGCCCTTAAAGAGTTACTGTTGTTCACAGGATACAAAACAAAATGCCTAACAAGGCATTCCTGACTTTTTAATGATCACCATTCTTTTTTTTTTTTTTTTTTTTTTTTTTTGAGACGGAGTCTCACTCTGTCACCCAGGCTGGAGTGCAGTGGCCGGATCTCAGCTCACTGCAAGCTCCGCCTCCCGGGTTTACGCCATTCTCCTGCCTCAGCCTCCCGAGTAGCTGGGACTACAGGCGCCCGCCACCTCGCCCGGCTAGTTTTTTGTATTTTTTAGTAGAGACGGGGTTTCACCGTGTTAGCCAGGATGGTCTCGATCTCCTGACCTCGTGATCCGCCCATCTCAGCCTCCCAAAGTGCTGAGATTACAGGCTTGAGCCACCGCGCCTGGCCATGATCACCATTCTAACTGGTGTGAGATGGTATCTCATTGTGGTTTTGGTTTGCATTTCTGTGATGGCCAGTGATGACGAGCATTTTATGAAAGGTATTTTTTTAAAAAACACCCAAATTGATGGGGTGTGGTGGCTCACACTTGTAATCCCAGAACGTTGGGAGGCCAAGACAAGAGGACCGCTTTAGCCCAGGAGTTTGAGGCTGCAATAAGCTATGATAGCTCCACTGTACTCCAGCCTGAGGGACACAGTGAGATCCTGTCTCTTAAAAAAAAGATTAAAAAAAAAAGATCCAAACTGAACTTTTAGTGAACTTGAAGACATAACAATAGAAACTATTCAAAATGAAAAAGACAAAAAGAATTTAAAAGAAAAACACAAAAATAGCAACAGTGAGTGGCAGGACAGTTTTATGTGACACTCATATCTCATGTGCAAAGGGCTCCTTAAGCATATTTTGATCTGTGGCTTTATCATTTTATCAAATTTGGAGATTTTTCAGTCATTATTTCTTCAAATATTTTTTCTGCCCTTCCCACAACCTCTCTCCTTTAGGGACTCTAGTTACACATATATTATAAGAAAGATTGAAAGAAGTCTTCTAGGCAGAAGGAAAATGAAATGAAAACCAGATGAAAATGAATAAACTGTACCAGAAATGATAACTAGTAAATACACCGGTAAATATATATACTTTAGAATTTAAATCTTTTGAAAATATGATTGTTTAATCAAGAGTAATACCAATGTACTATGGAATTCATAACATACGTATAAGTGAATGTATGACAACAAAACCATAAAGACTATATAAGTGGAAAAGGGCAAATAGAAGTATGTTATTTAAGCTTCTTATACTGTCAGTGAACCTGTATAATATGATTTGAAGGTAGACTATGTTAAGTTAAAGATTTTAAACCCTGCACCAACTAGTAAAAGAACAAAACAAGGAGTTACAGCTAAAATCCAACAATGAAGATAAAATGGAACCATAAAAACTTTCAATTAATTTTTAAAAAGGCAAAAATAGAGGAAAAGGGTAACACTGAATAATGTTACAAATAGAAAGCAAATAGCAGGAGGAGATACTTAGACCTAACCACAGCAATAATCATATTAAGTATAAACGGTTTAAATGCCACAATAAAAAGTCCGAGATTGTCGTATTGAATCAAAAAAACAAGACCTAATAAACACAAGAAATTCTCTTTAAATATAAATAGACAAACTGATTAAAACTAAAATGTTCAACAACGATACACTGTGCTAACCCTTCTCAAAAAAAGACTGGATACACCTGTAATCCCAGCAATTTGGGAGGCCAAGGCAGGCAGACGACTTGAGGTCAGGAGTTCAAGACCAGACTGGCCAACATGGTGAAACCCCGTCTCTACTAAAAATACAAAAATTAGTCAGGCATGGTGGTGGTGCCTGTAATCCCAGCTACTTGGGAGGCTGAGGCAGGAGAATCACTTAAACCTGGGAGGCAGAGGCTGCAGTGAGACAAGATAATGCCACTGCACCCCAGCCTGGGTAACAGAAGGAGACTCTGTCTCAAAACAAAACAAAACAAAAGACTGAAGTGGCTATATTAATATCAGACAAATTTTATTTCAGAGTAAAGAATATTTCCAGTGATAAAGAAGGAATTGGAAATGGCTTTATGCACTCTTGTATTATTTGAAAAAAATCAAATAATACAACATGTAGCCTATATAGGTACATGTATATTTGAACATGTACTTATTTAGCAATTTAAACATTCAATACACTTTTCTTTAGGCTACTCCCTATACCTAGCACTATATAAGTATTTAAAAAAAAAAAAAAAAAAAAAAGGATAAAGAAGTTGGACACAGCCCCAGACCTAGGGGAGCAAAATCTGTTAAGGAGACAAGACGCTAACTTTGTTTTTTAAGCTAATAAAAGATGTGTCAGATGTTAATTGAAAAATGGGAGTTCAGACAAAAGAATATTTCTGGGATCAGAGCAATTAGGGAAAGTTTCTAGAAGAGAGCTAAACCCCAAGAGTATGCACAGATAAAGAGAAAGAGGGAAGAAGAAAGACATTTTATAATAATTGGAAAATTTTTAATTTATGTGGCTGGGTAGGATTTTACTTTGCTTTATGAGACCATTTTGGTCTCATTGCTTCCAGGTTTTATGGCTTTTGTGGAAAGTGGTTTGGGTGGATGCAGGGGAACTGCTCTCGTGAACGGGTCATGGCTTTGCAAGCTTTCCAGCAAACTACAAAGAAACAGCAAGGCTCTGGCCGCGTGGAAGCCTGCCTGCCTTGGCATCCTTGGAAAGATTGGTGTGGCTTAATGCGAGGCATAAAACAACACATTTTTTTACACCTCATCCCAGGACAATGACTAAGACCAAGACCAAGTTATTACCTCTGTACAGAGATGATGAAGATCAACTGGGCACCAACCACCACCTTGAGAGTGGGTCACCACACAAGCCCTGTCTCCAGGGCGAGGGGGCCCTAAAAGAAATGGAATTACCCTGCTCCACCAGCTCAGAGGAATGAGGCCTGATGTAGATATTGAGCTGAATTACAGGTGATTTTTTAAAAACCTACACATCTGAGTTTTAGGGTTGAGATTTGTGTTCATAACAGAGATCAGCAGCTCAATCGTTAGAATCATTTTCTGATAATAAGATGATTACTCTTTCTTCTTTCTTAGGTACATTGAAGGAGGTCAGTTTGGAGAACCACAGTGTAGACACTTACTCTCTCTCCTTTCTGTTTCAGATAAACTCAGAGCAGGAAGACAGCAAAGAATAGCAGTGAAAAGCATAGTGCTTAATCCAACCCCTTACTCACTGCTGAGACCTGGAAATGATGTTCATCAGATACAAAACAGGAGCGATGATAACTCATTATGTTTGTGTGATGATAAACAGAGAAAATACATTGAAGAGCTTATATGAGTGGCAGACATGGGACATGCTTCCCAGTGGCTGGCCAGCCTGTCGTCTTCTCCATCATGTGTCCAGAGAAAAGCTCTGCACATCAACCTCTCAATGAATGATGATGGCACCAGTGAAATCAGGGGAGGCATGAAATCATGTTAGTTTGGTTTATAATGCAAGAAGTTACAGAATACAGAGTCCTCAAAACTGAGAATGTGCTAGTTGTATAATAGGGTCCTTCTTGGGACTCAGCCAGGATTCAAACTATAAAGGAAAATCGGGTGAGCAGGTGGGGTAGTCAAGTGATTCTATTTGCATGAATAAATTTGTGAGATGATACCTTCTTGTCCAGGAACATTGAGCAGTGCTCATGCTGGGTGGATTGTGATTTGGAAACCCTGGGAGATGTCATGCCTGACATCAGCTTTCTCGCAGGTGACAGCTGCACCCTCTAACGGCTTCTCAAGTGACAGAGCTCAATAAGTGTAGAAGGGAAAAGTATGAGGATGATCCACGTGCACAGGGTGGACAGCCTCTGTGGTGGGCAATGCATTAGCAAGGGAGAGACATTCTGTATCGTGCAGGTATGTGCAAGAACCAAAGAAAATAACTGTCATGAGAATTCTGACCTCATTAATACCCACAGACTAGAGACACCAGGAATCTGAGCTTGCAAAAGCATAAGGGAGCATAAAGGCTGTGTTCTCTTGCCCTTGGGGCACAGCATTTCACCACATTTTGTATTAATCTAACCTTGATGCAGATCGAAGAGCCCCAGTGATTTCCCAATAAAATGCTCCAGTTGCATAAACTTGCTTGACCTTCAGTAGATGCTCATTCTCTATGGTCCACATCTACTGCAGGGAGAATCTTCCACGTGACTGAAGCAAGAGGTCCCACATGATTTGCTTTTTGCCTGGCATGGAGGCACTGTTTGCCCTGGTGACAAAGGACACATAGCCCTGTCTTTCCTCTGGAGGCCACTGGATTCATACTCCATCCTAAGATAACTTTGTATTAATCAAGACCTCCTAACATGTCTCTTTTTTGAAAATGACAAGCATGCTGTGATGAGGTTCTCAAGGTCTGGTCACAGGTTTCTGTCAACAAGCATGGGGACTTGGCAGTGCTCAGCACTGCTTTCTTCTGTCCTGGCTCGGGTGCAGTGTTGAGACAGGCACAGCAGCAAGTGAGTGTATCTCTTGCAGTCCTATAGCCTTCCCCCTTTTCTTCTCTGTCTGTCCCATATCCTTCTCTTTTCTTTCCCTTCATCTCCATTCTTTTCTTTCTTTCCTGTCACTGTTTTCTTCTTTGCTTTTGTCCTGTTTCCTGCTTTCAAAACACATTTATAAAGAGAGCATCCTCTGAGCCAAAAGTGACAAAACTGTTTCACATTCTTTATCTGGTAGCAGGCTGCCGTCTAAAGGGCATTGTAAACACTTCACAGACCTTCCCTCCCTAAGGGGACTGCCTGATTCTCCATTATAGAATGCCATTAGCTCTAATGAGTGCTGGTTTCAGTGCTAGAAAATAGCAACTAACATAAATTATAAAATATTAAAATTAACACAATAAACTGTCTTGTATTTGCAACATGAATGAATTGAGTTATCATCTTATAATATTCAAGGACACAAAAAGCAAAAATAGCATGCCTGATTAAATGATATTTTCCAATAATTTCTTAATTTAAAATAGTCAAGTAGGCAGGCAGAAAGACTACGTTTCCCAGCCTCCATTGCAGTTAGGTTGAGACCATGTGACTGAGTTCCAGCTGATGGAAAATAGGTGAAAATCGCATACTTCCAGGTGTGGGATTTTTGTTTGTTTGTTTGTTTTTTGGTTTTTTTTTTTTGGTTTTGGGTTTTTTGTTTTTTATTTGTTTGTTTGTTTGTTTTTGACAGAGTCTTGCTCTGTTGCCCAGGCTGGAGGCTGGAGGGTAGTGGCATGATCTCAGCTCACTATAATCTCCACCTCCTGGGTTCAAGCAATTCTCCTGCCTCAGCAACCCAAGTAGCTAAGACTGCAGGGGCACACCACCACGTCTGGCTAATTTTTGTATTTTTAGTAGAGATGGGGTTTCACCATGTTGGCCAGCTGCTCTCGAACTCCTGACCTCAGGTGATCTGCCTGCCTCAGCTTCCTAAAGTGCTGGGATTATAGGCATGAGCCACTACGTCCAGCCCAAGGGTGATCTTTAAAAACATCTCTCACAGGCTTTTTTTACTGCATGCTACAAGATGTAGGAGGATTGCCTAATCCATAATGCATTGTGTGCCAAGCAATATATAATTTTAAATTGTGTTAATATCCTGAGATTTCAGGGTTTATTGTTTGCAAAACAGTATAACTTATCCTGACTCATACAATGGAAAATTATAATTTAAGCATCTACTAAAGCTAATAAAAGCCTCAGAATAAAACAAAGAAATAAATCTTCATAATCTTGGATTTGGCACTGGATTCTTAGATATGACACTAAAAAGCAACAGCAGCAAAAGATAAAAAAAATAGATAAATTAGACTTTATCTAATTTTTGTGTATCAAGGCTTATTATCAGGAAAGTGAAAAGACAACCTACAGACAGGGAGAAAATATGTTCAAATCAGACAATAAGATTTTACTATCTAGATTTCATTTACATTTGTTTTGCTTTTTCTTGCTATTTACTGATTGAAGAAATTGGATCTTTGCAGCCCAGCTGGGACTTGGGAATATAGAAAGAAGTCCTTCAACTCAACAACAAAAAGACAAACAACCCAATCAAAAAATTGTCGAAGGACTTGAATAGTCAACACTCCAAAGAAGATATATAAATGGCCAGTAAGCAGCTGAAGAGATGCTCAACATCACTAATGATTAGGAAAATGAAAATCAAAACCACAATGAGATATCACTTCATACAGGTTAGGATGACTAAGGAAAAAAAAATCACAAGTGTTGTCAAGAATGTGGAGAAATCAGGATGCTAGGATATTGTGGGTGGGAATGTAAGATGGTGCTGCACTATGGAAAACAGTTTGGTGGTTCTTCAAAAAGCTAAACAGAATTACCGTATAACTCAGCAATTCTACACCTAGGTATATACCCAAAAAATCTGAAAACAAGGACTCAAAGAGATACTTCTATGCCAGTGCTCATTGCAGCACTATTCACGACAGCCAAAAGGGGCAAACAAGCCAGGTGCCCATCAACAGATGAGTGGATAAATGAAGTGTTGTTAATGCCTACAGTGGGATATTTATTACTCAGCCATAAAAAGGAATGAAACTCTGACACATGTAACAACGTGGATGAGGCTTGAAAACATTATGCTAAGTGAAGTCAGCCAGACACAAAAGAACAAATACTGTAGATTCCACTTATATGAAATGTTCAGAATAGGACAATTCCTGAAAACAAAAAGTTAAGTTAAAGGTTGCTAGGGGCTGGGGGGAGGTGGAATAGAAAATTCTTACTTAATGAGTAGAGTTTCTGTTTGGGATGATGAAACAATCATAAGTAAATAGTGGTGATGGTGCACAAGATTATGAAAGTAATTAATGTATACTTAAAATGGCTTAAATGGCAAATCATATACAGTATTACATATAGAGAGAGAAAGAGAGAGAGAGAGAGATTACTGCTCCAAAAAATGGGGGGGAAGTCTATCACTTAAATTTAAATTTGAAGTTGCAGTTTGGATTCATGATGTATTTAATCTTTATATTTTACTTTTCTATTTCCTAGCTCTGTCTACTGAAAAGGCCAAATAACAAAAATCAGCACAACAGCAATAAGCATCCTAGCCTAGTACCTAAGTTGTCTCTAAGTACGTTTTCCCCAGAAAAAAAAAAAACAACAACAACTAAGAACCCTTAAAGAAAGGTGCATTTCAAGATCTGAGCAGGAAATATATAGGACAATCCTGGAATATCTTGTTACAGAAAGAGAAAAGCCTCTTATGAGGTCCATTAGAACCAGCCAAATGAGTTTCAGGAGGCACCTTGTTAATCTCCCATTTACCAAGGATTGGGACCATTTGAACATCAATAAAAATAACTGCAACAATTTGAAGTACATAAAATATGTTTATTCCCATGAGTCCATAATAATACTTAAAAAAAAAAAAAAAAAAAAAAAACTTCTTTGCCACACTTAAAGGATGCTAAGAAGCCAACTCATTATTTTGAAAACTAGAAAATAAAAAAGAATCAAATATTTTAATCCTGCTTTTCCTATACAAATGAGATGTCAAAACAACAAAAAGTTTGTGAGGAAACTTTCTCTTTATAGAATTATTCCAGCTTTAAAAATGAAGATGAAAATGAAGAAGAGGAGAAGGAGAACGTGGAGGAGGAGAAGGAGAAGAAGGGGGAGAGGAAAGGGGAAAAGGAGAAGGGGAAGAGGAAGAGGAAGAAGAAGAAGAGGAAAAGGAACAAGAAGAAGAAGAGGAGGAGGAGGAGGCAGAGGAGGAGGAGAGGAGAAGGAAAAGGAAGAAGAAGATGAAGAAGAAATATTGATAGGACAGACATAAACAAATGGCTGAATGGTGGCACCATTTCCTGAGGTGGGGCACACTAAGTTGAGAAGCAAGGCAGAGAGAAGGCATGAGTTCTGTTAAGGATTACATTCACCTGCTTCAGTTGTCGTTACAAAGGACCACAGATGGGCTGTTGGGGGAGTTGCTGAAACAGCAGAAATCTACTGTCTCACAGTCTTGAAGGCTGGATGTCCAAGATCAAGGTGTTGGCAGGGTTGGTTTCTCTAAGGCCTCTCTCCTTGGCTTGCAGATCACTGTCTTCTCCCTGTATACTCACATGGTCATCCCTCTGTGTGTGTCTGTGTCCGCATCTCCTCTGCCTATAACACACCAGTCAGGTTGGATTAGAGTCCACTGGAAGGATCTCATTTTACCTTAATCACCTCTTTAAAGACCCTGTCTCCAACTACATCACATTCTGAATTACTGAGGGTTAGGACTTCAAAATATAATTTTTTTTTTTTTGTGGGGGGGGATGCCCACAACAAGGACATGCTTCCTTTAAGATCCAAATGAAAATGTTTACCAGGCCATTGTACCATGAAGCTTAGAGCACAGAAGAGAGGACTGTGCTGGGAGGGGACTGTGCTGGGAGACAGAGAGTCTGAGAGGGAAACTGATTGAGAGGTGCAGGTGGCTGTAGGAAACCCCAACCCAGGACAAGCTGGGTTGGGGGTGGTGAGTCAGAACACTCAGATCATCACGCCTGCTCAATGCCATTCTCCAGCAACAGGAAGGAGGGCTCCTCAGAGAAATATCTGGTCCCAGGTCTGGTGCAGGGAACACATAAGATGAGCCTGGAGGGTCACACAGCCCTGGAAATTAAGGAAGTGTTAGAAGAGGATGGAGACACAGCAAGAGGACCCAGGAGCCAGCTGAAAAAGGCATCCACTGGTCAAATTTGGAATAATTTGAACTAAATAGTGATAATAAGGGATTATAACCTATATCATAGACAAGGAATCCATGCACCCACACAGATATGAGCAAATAAATATGGGAGAAGGGCCAGCTCTTCCTTTCAGGAGAATGCCAACTCATATATGCAAAAGGAATGACAGAATTAGAAAACCACTTGGCACCCACAACTGTAATGGCTGTTTTAGGCAAAAATCATCAAAAGATGCTAAAATCAACTGGCAAATGTGTGATAAGAAGCAGGATATTTGCATAGTCTCAAAGTATCACCTCCCAAGATTCTCATTAATGACAAAGGGGAAAATAGGAACTTAGCAGTGAAGAAACCTGTGGCACTGTGTTCACCAAGTAACTCTCGCTACCATCACCAGCGATGGGGCAAATTGCTACCACGTTCCTCCTGATCTGACACAGCACCACTTCTGTTGTATCTCTGCCAAAAATGCATGAACTGTATGCCCACACACGCATCACAAACACACACCACACACGCATGTGCACAGACACACGTACACACACACATGTTCTGCAGAAATGTCAGGCAAACCCATTTGGAGGGATATTCAACAAAATAATGAACACCACTCTTCACAAAAATCAAAACCATGGAAGATTTAAAAAAGACTAAAGAACTATTCCAGATTAAAGGATACCAAGGAGACAGGACAACGAAAAGCAATGTGGGATGCTGGATCAGAAAAATAACAATAGTGCGACACCTAGAAAAACTGGAATAAGGTCTGTAGATTAGACAATAGAATGGTATTGATGTTAATTTCCTGCTTTGATAGTTGCACTACAGTTATAAAAGAGAATACCCCTGGGTTTTGGATATGCACAGTGAAGTGTTCCAATAAGGGAACCACATGTCTGCAATTTATTCTTAAATACGTCAAAACAAAAACTGTGAACTATACACACGAACAAGTGTGCACACACACACACACGCACACACGGGACTGGGATGAGAACCAAATACTCGGTAACATGATACTATTTTTTGCAATTTCTTGTAAGTCCAAAATTATTTCAAAACGAGAAATTGTTAAAAGGAAAGAAATGACAGCAGCAATAACAAAACAGGGTGGGATGTGTGGAAGTACCCGGTGAGCTCCTGTGTTGCTCTAGTTCTCAACCTGGATCAGCTTATCATGTACATGCAGCTGTAATGAAACAACTAATTCAAACAAAATTCTTCTTGTCATTAAAGGCAGGCGTCTGGTGGACCTTCTTCTTCTTAGATTGTGATTCAAAAACCCAAACCATTCCTCACTGGTCTGAAAAGTGAGTCCATTGCCGAAGCCTCCTGAACCTGGATGTGGGAGGGTTCTGCTTCTAGAGAGGTGATTTCCTTTCCTTTCAAAGCAGCTGGCTAATGACCACATGCCCCTCTAGGCATGAAGACAGGGGAGCAACTGACCTTGGAAGGGAAAACTAGGAACCATAACACAGTTTCTTATCTCCTCATATCCTTGGTCTCATTCGATCAATCCAAGTAGTTTCCAGCCTTTGAATATGGCCAGGACAGCCAAGAAACCAAGTTCCCATTTTTGGGCAAAGAGCTGAAAGAGTTTCCAAAGGTGAATTGCCAGGTCACCTTCCTCCTCCTCTGTCCTCCAGCTGCTTAGAGGAGTAGAAGTTAAAAGCTGGTTAAATAACTAATATTAAAAAATAATTTGGAGAATCACAAAGGTTCTCACACAAGAGGACTTCACATCGCATTGTCCAACTCTGATTTTCTAGATGAAGAAGCCAGAAGCCCATTGAAGCAAAACAGTTTGTTCAAAGTTACTCTGGTCAGGGCAGGCCAAGACAAGAGATTGTACCAGGGGCCATAGGGCACACAGAGGACACCTGACCGAGATTGGGGGTCATTAGAGAAAAGTCTCTGGAGAAAGAAAGCAGTGAGACAGAATCCTAAGGAATTCAACAGAGGGAGCTGACACATGTTCTAAGGAGACAGATACACAGCCCAGAGCTGGGAAAGCAAGGCAGGGTGCAGGACACAAGCAGCAGCCCCCCACATGTGGCCTGTGGGCAGATGAACCCACAAGGAGCCGCAGAGTCCGGGGCCTGGGGAGGGATTGGGGTTCGATCCGGAGGACATGGGGAGCCTTAGAGGAGTTCAAGCCAGAACTTTCATTCTCACATTCCGCTCTGCGCTCCGGGCAAGGTATGGCATTGTTACTCCTCCTTCACTGCACCTAGGCTTAGAGTTCTTGACACCAGCTCTAGACCAAGAGGGAGGTCTCCAGAAGAGAGACTGGGATGAGCTCTGGACCCTGAACTGGTCAGTCTCCGTCACTCCTGGGGTCTTCTGTCCCTGTCTGGTGTGCCCTTCCAATGGCTGGGCCTTGAGTGGCCACTCCTGTGGTGTCAGCTTCCAAATGCTGGTTATTTCTCACATACATCACACACACCCTCCACACATTGCACACGCACACACCTGATAACCAAGATGAGTGACTAAGGTACCAAGGCTTATTAAGCTAGCTTTAGGGCACGTCTGGAAAAAAAGAAAAATGAGCCACAGACACATCTGTGGCTGTTTTTCCAAAGATGTTTTCAGGAGACTTAGTATTTATACATTTCCTGAAATTGAGGGATGGCAGACAGAAAGAGGGGCAGGCAGGTAGTAAAGCAAATGGTTACATTCCTGTTAGACTTTAGTTAGTGCCCAGTTAATCTACATTTCACATCAGAAAAGGTGACTATTTGAAGGGAAAAAAAAGGAGCAAAGGAAGAGTGAATTATGCAGCCACCTCTGGGTAGGAGGGAGGAGTCTTCATTCTGAACCTGGGAAGATAAGCTTGTAATTGATGTTATCAATATGGAATGAGTAGACTTTAGTTTTAGGAGCTAGACTTAGATTGTACACCTAAAATTACAATGGGCATGTCCTTGCTTATGAGAGGCCAGCAGAAAATTTACTCCTGAATGATCTGTGGGGCAGCCCATGGCAGATCCCTGAGGCTTCCTACTTGTCCATGGGGACCTGGCTAGTGCACAATGCTAGAGCTATTCATTTGGAAGCTGGTGTTTCATGGCTCAGCCTCCCTGCTTCAGTTTGGGAGTCCTGATATTTTTTATTCTCCTTTACATACCATCCACACTAGGCACACTATACACACACCACACATACATCACACACACACACATGTTCTCAGTCACATACTTGCTCTTTCTCTTCCTCTTGCTTACTATTTCTCTTACCCTCTTCCTGCTAGTTTCCTGAGAGCTTCCTCTTCATTACTAAAGGGGGACCCTTACAGAGGGGTAGACTGAAGTTGTTTCTGCTGCCGTCTCTGGCCCCTCTTTCCTGACCAATTCCTGCTCTCTGAGCCCAGCACCTTTGTGAGGCTGAGTGCCCAGTGCTGCCATGCTGCCAGCCAAGAGCTGGGGTAGGCAAGGTTCTCTCCTTCTCTTGGCTGAGAATGAATATGCCCATCATCCCAAACCTGCCCTCACCCTGTGCCCTTTACTGACACATAAGGACTCAAAGCCACTTTGTCTCTGGGCACCTTACTCCTACCTGCAGGGAGCTTTTCATAAGCTGATGACCGTGCAGCAATACTGGAGTCACTCCCAGCCCAAATCACCACGCAGAGATGCAAGCCAGCTCCTTCTCTCACACAAGGGAAATTTCAACTCATTGAGATACTCAAAATGGATGCCCTGGGCTTATCAAAACTTTGATGCAATACTCAATTTTGTTTAAAAGTCATACGTACAGATATGCATGAATGTATATACTGTATATATAGATAGGGTTAGAAAAAGTTATTGGAAGAACATACACTAAAACACATGTTTGAGCAGTAGTAGATTTACAAGTGATTTTTTAATTCCCTGCTTTATTCGATTTTGGTATAATAAATATGCAACAGTTTTAGAATCAGAAAAGACATGACATAAAAATTGCCCATGAGACTAGAACAAGTAGAAGAAAGAATTTTAGGGCTTGAAGACAAGGCTTTAGGATTAACCCAAACAGAAAAGACAAAGAAAAAAAGAATCAAAATAAATAAAGTCATCAGGAAATATGGAATTTTGTAAAACAGCCAACTCTAAGAATAATTGGTGCTCCTGAGGAAGAAAAGAATTCTAAAAGTTTGGAAAACTTATTTGAGAGAATAATTGAGGAAAACTTCCCGGGTCTTAGATACTTCCTTGGTCTGAGAGATCTAGATATCCAAATACAAGAAGCTCAAAGAACTCCTGGGAAATGCATTGCAAAAAGATCATCACCAAGGCACATAGTCATCAGGTTATTTAAAGTCAACATGAAGGAAATAATTTTAAGAGCTGTGAGACAAAAGCATCAGGTAATCTACAAAGGAAAACCTATCAGTCTAACAGCAGATTTCTCAGCAGAAGCCTTACAAGCCAGAAGAGACCCAGAACATATCATTAGCCTTCTTAAACAAAATAATTGTCAGCCAAGAATTGTGTAATCAACAACACTAAGCTTCATAAATGGAGGAGAGATGAATTCTTTTTCAGACAAACAAATGCTAAGGGAATTCGCCACTACCAAACCAACACTACAAGAAACGTTGAAAGGAGTTCTAAACCTTGAAACAGAAGCTCAATATAAACTAAGATAGAACCTCCTTAAGGCATAAATTTCAAAGGGCCTATAAAACAATAACACAATGTAAAAACAAAGTATTTAGGCAACAACTAACAATATAAATAGAACAGTACCTCATATCTCAGTATTAAAGTTGAATGTAAGTGGCCTAGATGCTCCACTTAAAAGATACAGAATGACACAATGGATAAAAAAAAATCACCAACCAAATATCTGCTGACTTCAAGAGACTCACCTAACACATAAGGATTCATATAAACTTAAGACAGATCATCAAGTCAGAGGGTCAATAAAGAAACAATGGACTTAAACTATACCCTAGAACAAATGGACTTACAGATATTCACAGAACATTCTACCAAACAACTGCAGAATATACATTCTTCTCATCAGCACATGAAACATTCTCCAAGATAGACCATATGATAGACCATGAAACAAGTCTCAATAAATTTAAGAAAGTAGAAATCATATAAAGTATCTTCCCAGACCACAGTAGAATAAAATGGGAAATCAACTCCAAAGGGAACCCTCAAAACTATGCAAATACATGGAAATTAAATAATCTGCTCTTAAATAATTTTTCGGTTAACAATCAAATCAAGATGGAAATGTAAAAATTATTTGAAATAAACAATAATAGTGACACAACTTACCAAAACCTATGGGATACAGCAAAAGTGGTTCTAAGAAAAAGGTTCATAGCATTCAATGCCAACATCAAAACATCTGAAAGAGCACAAATAGACGATCTAAGGTTATACTGCAAGGAACTACAGAAACAGCAACAAACTAAACCCAAACCCAAGAGAAAAAAAAAAAGCAAAATAAGAGCAGAACTAAATGAAATTGAAAGAAAACAACAACTACTACTACAAAAACGACACAATGGCTGGGTGCGGTGGCTCATGCCTGTAATCTCAACACTTTGGGAGGCCATAGCAGTCAGATCACTTGAGCTCAGGAGTTTGAGAAGAGCTTGGCCAGCATGGTGAAACTCATCTCCAAAAGAATATAAAATAATTTTGAATTTTTTTGTAAAAATACAAAAATTATCCAGGCACGGTGGTGCACACCTGTCATCTTAGCTACTTGGGAGGCTGAGACAGGAGAATCACTTGAACCAGGGAGGCAGAGGTTGCAGTGAGTCGAGGTCATGCCACTGCACTCCAGCCTGTGTGACAGAGGGAGACTCAGTCTCACAAAAAGAAAAAAAATACAAAAGAGAAATGAAACAAAAAGCTGTTTCTTTGTAAAGATAAACAAAATTGATAGACCATTAGCAAGATGAACCAAGAAAGGAAGAGAAAAGATACAAATAAGCTCAATTAGAAAGAAACTGGAGATATTACAACCAATACCACAGAAATACAAAAGATCATTCAAGGGTACTATGAACAGCTTTATGCACACAAACTACAAAATCTAGGGAAAATGGATAAATTCCTGGAAATATGCAACCTTCCTAGATTAAGTCAGGAATAAATAGAAATGCTGAACAGAACAATAACCAGCAGCAATATTGAATTAGTAATTTTTTAAATGCCAACAACAAAAAAAAAGTTCAGGACCAGATGGATTCACAGCTGAATTCTGTCAGACTTTCAAAGAATAATTGGTACCAATTCTACTGAAACTATTCCAAAAGATAAAGAGAATCCTCCCTAAATCATTTTATGAAGCCAGAATCACTCTAATACCAAAACCAGGAAAAAAAAAACATAACAAAAAAAGAAAACTACAGACCAATATCCCTGATGAATATAGATGTAAAAATCATCCACAAAATACTAGCTAACTGAATCCAACAGCATATCAAACAGATAACACATCTTGATCAAGTGGGTTTCATACCAGAGATGCAGGGATGGTTTAATATACACAAGTCAATAAATGTGATACATCACATGAACAGAAAATTTCTTTAAAAATCATATGATCATCTCAATATGCAGAGAAAGCATTTGATGAAATCCAGTCATGCTTTATGATTAAAAAAAAAACTCAACAAAATAGACATAGAAGGGACTTACCTCAAAGTAATAAAAGCCATATATGACAAACCCACAGCCAACATTATACTGAATGGGGAAGAGTTGAAAGCATTCCCCTGAGAACGAGAACAAGACAAGAATGCCCACTTTCACCCCTTATATTCAACATAATACTGGAAGTCCTAACCAGAGCAATCAGACAAGAGAAAGAAATAAAGGGCATCCAATTTGGAAAAGAGGAAGTCAATCTATTGCTGTTTATTGATGATATGATTGTATGCCTAGAAAACCCTAAAGACTCACCCTGAACATTCTTTAGATTTGATAAATGAATTCAATAAAGTCTCAAGATACAAAATAAATGTACACAAATCAGTAGCACTGCTATACACCAACAATGACCATGCTGAGAGTCAAATCAAGAACTCAGTCCCTTTCACAACAGTTGCCAAAAAAAAAAAGAGTAAAATATGTAGAAATATACTTAACCAAGGAGGTGAAAGATCTCTACAAGGAAAACTACAAAACACTGCTGAAATAAATCATAGAGGACACAAATGGAAACAATCCCATGCTCATGGATAGAAAGAATCAATATTGTGAAAATGACCATATTGCCAAAAGCCATCTACACATTCAATGCAATTCCCATCAAAATGCCATTGTCATTCTTCATAGAACTAGAAAACAATACTAAAATTCATATGAAACCAGAAAAGAATCTGCATAACCAAAGCAATACTAAGCAAAATGAAAAAATCTGGAGACATCACATTACCCAATGTCAAACAGCATGGTACTGGTATAAAAATAGGCACATCAGTCAATGGAACAAAATAGAGAACCTATAAATAACGCCAAATACTTAGAGCTAACTGATCTTCCACAAGCATACAAAAGCATAAATTGGGGAAAGGGCATACTATTCAACAAATGGTGCTGGAAAAATCTGACAAGCCACATGTAGAGGAATGAAACCGAATCCCCATCTCTCACCTTATATAAAAATCAACTCAAGATGGATCCAAAACTTAAACCTAAACCAGAAATTGTAAAAATTCTAGAAGATAACATGGGAAAAATTCTTTTTGACATTGGCTTAGGCAAATAATTCATGACTAAGACCCCAAAAGCAAATACTACAAAATCAAAAATAAATAGATGGAACCTAATTGGACTTAAAAGCTTTAGCACAGCAAAGGAAATAATCAGCAGAGTAAACAGACAGCCCACAGAGTGGAATAAAATATTCACTAACTACGCATCCAACAAAGGATTAATATCCAGAATCTACAAAGAACTCAAATCAGTAAGGAAAAAACAATCCCATTAAAAAATGGGCAAAAGACATGAATAGACAATTCTCAAAATAAGATATACAAACAGCCAACAAACATGAAAAAGTGCTCAACCAAGAAGAAATTGATTCCCGGAACAGACCAATAATGAGCTCTGAAATTAAATCAGCGATACATAGCTTACCAACCAGAAAAAAAAAAAAACCTGGGACCTAATGAATTCATAGCCAAATTCTGCCAGATGTACAAAGAAGAGCTGGTACCGTTTCTACAGAAACTATTCCAAAAAATTGAGGAGAAACTTCTCCCCAACTCATTCTACGAGGCCAGCATCATCTTGATACCAAAACCTGGCAGAGACACATACAAAAAAGAAAACTTCAAGCCAATATCCTTGATGAACATTGATGCAAAAGGTCTCAACAAAATACTTGCAAACTGGATCCAGTAGCACATCAAAAAGTTAATCCACGCCAGGTGCAGTGGCTCACGCCTGTAATCCCAGCACTTTAGGAGGCCAAGGCAGGAGGATTGCCTGAGCTCAGGAGTTCAAAATTAACCTAGCCAACATGGCGAAACCCTGTCTCTACAAAAATACAAAAAATTAGCTGGGCGTGGTCAGAGGCACCTCTAATCCCAGTTACTCAGGAGGCTGAGGCGGGAGAATTGCTTGAACCCGGGAGGTGGAGGTTGCAGTGAGCCGAGATCATGCCACTGCACTCCAGCCTGGGTGACAGAGCAAGACTCTGTCTCAAAAAAAAAAAGAAAAAAAAAGTTAATCCACCATGATCAAGTAAGCTTTATCCCCAGGATGAGAGGCTGGTTTAACACACTCAAATCAATAAATGTGATTCATCGCATAAACAGAACTAAAGACAAAAACCACATGATTATCTCAATAGACGCAGAAGAAAAGGCTTTTGACAAAATTCAACACCCCTTCATGTTAAAAACACTCAATGAACTAGGTATTGAAGGAAGACACCACAAAATAGTAAGAGCCGCCGATTACAAACCCACAGCCAGCATTATATTGAATGGGCAAAAGCTGGAAGCATTCACCTTGAAAAGCGGCACAAGACAAGGATGCCGTCTCTCACCACTTCTATTCAACATAGTATTGAAAGTCCTAGCCAGATCAATCAGGCAAGGGAAAGAAATCAAGGGCATAAAATAGAAAAAGAGGAAGTCAAACTACCTCTGTTTGCAAACGACATGATTTTATACCTAGAACACCCCATAGTCTCAGCCCAAAAGTACCTCCAGCTGATAAACAACCTCAGCAAAGTTGCAGGATACAAAATCAATACAAAAATCACCAGCATTCCTATACACCAACAACAGCCTAATCAGAAAAGCCATCCCATGCATAACTGCCACAAAAAGAATAAAATACCTAGGAATAGAGCTAACCAGGAAGGTGAAAGATCTCTACAATGAGAATTACAAAACATGGCTCAAAGAAATCAGAGAAGATACAAACAAATGGGAAAACATTCCATGCTCATGGATAGGAAGAACCAATATCATTAAAATGGCTATACTGCCCAAAGCAATTTATAGATTCAATGCTATTTCTATCAAACTACCAATTACATTCTTCACAGAACTGGAAAAAAACTATTTTAAATTCACATGAAACCAAAAAAGAGCCCAAATAGTCAACGCAATCATAAGCAAGAAGAACAAAGCTAGAGGCATCACATCAGCTGACTTCAAACTATATTACAAGGCTACAGTAACCAGAATAGCATATACTGGTGCAAATGCAGGCACATAAACCAATGGAACAGAACAGAGATCCCAAAAATAAGGTCACACGTCTACAGCCATCTGATCTTCGACAAAACTGACAAAAACAAGCAATGGGGAAAGGACTCCCTATTCAATAAATGGTGCTGGGATAACTGATTAGCCATATGCAGAAGATTGATACTGGACCCCGACATCACATACAAAAAATAACTCAACATGGATTAAGGACTTTCATGTGAAACCCAAAACCATAAAAACCCTGGAAGACAGCTTAGGCAATACCATCCTGGACACAGGAAAATTGACAAATGTTATCTAATTAAACTTAAGCGCTCCTGAACAGCAAAAGAAATTATCAACAGAGTAAACAGACAACCTACAGAATGGGACAAAATATTTGCAAACTAAGCATCTGACAAAGTCTAATATCCAGCATCCATAAGGAACCTAAACAAATTTACAACAGAAAAACAAACAACCCCATTAAAAAGTGGGCAAAGGACATGAACAGACACCTCTCAAAAGAAGACATACAAGAAATGGGGAAAGGATTCCCTATTTAATAAATGGTGCTGGGAAAATTGGCTAGCCATAAGTAGAAAGCTGAAACTGGATCCTTTCCTTACCCCTTATACGAAGATTAATTCAAGATGGATTAGAGACTTAAATGTTAGACCTAATACCATAAAAACCCTAGAAGAAAATCTAGGTAGTACCATTCAGGACATAGGCATGGGCAAGGACTTCATGTCTAAAACACCAAAAGCAACGGCAACAAAAGCCATAATTGACAAATGGGATCTAATTAAACTAAAGAGCTTTTGCACAGCAAAAGAAACTACCATCAGAGTGAACAGGCAACCTACAGAATGGGAGAAAATTTTTGCAACCTACTCATCTGACAAAGGGCTAATATCCAGAATCTACAAAGAACTCAAACAAATATACGAGAAAAAAACAAACAACCCCATCAAAAAGTGGGGAAAGGATATGAACAGACATTTCTCAAAAGAAGATATTCATACAGCCAACAGACACATGAAAAAATGCTCATCATCACTGGCCATCAGAGAAATGCAAATCAAAACCACAATGAGATACCATCTCACACCAGTTAGAATGGCAATCATTAAGAAGTCAGGAAACAACAGGTGTTGGAGAGGATGTGGAGAAATAGGAACACTTTTACACTGTTGGTGGGATTGTAAACTAGTTCAACCATTATGGAAAAGAGTATGGCAATTCCTCAAGGATCTAGAACTAGATGTACCATATGACCCAGCCATCCCACTACTGGGTATATACCCAAAGGATTATAAATTAGTCTACTACAAAGACACATGTACACGTATGTTTATTGCGGCACTATTCACAATAGCAAAGACTTGGAATCAACCCAAATGTCCATCTGTGACAGACTGGATTAAGAAAATGTGGCACATATACACCATGGAATACTATGCAGCCATAAAAAAGGATGAGTTTGCGTCCTTTGTAGGGACATGGATGCAGCTGGAAACCATCATTCTTAGCAAACTATCACAAGAAGAGAAAACCAAACACCGCATGTTCTCACTCATAGGTGGGAACTGAACAATGAGATCACTTGGACTCGGGAAGGGGAACATCACACACTGGGGTCTATCATGGGGAGGGGGAGGGGGAGGGGGGAGGAGGGAGGGATTGCATTGGGGAGTTATACATGATATAAATGATGAATTGATGGGTGCTGACGAGTTGATGGGTGCAGCACACCAACATGGCATAAGTATACATATGTAACAAACCTGCACGTTATGCACATGTACCCTAGAACTTAAAGTATAATAAAAAAAAAAAAAAAAAAAAGAAAGAAAAAGAAGACATACATGCAGCCAACAAGCATATTTTAAAAAGCTCGACATCACTGATCATTAGAGAAATGCAAATCAAAGCCAACGATATACCATCTCACACCAGTCTGAATGGCTACTATTTAAAAGTCAAAAAATAACACAGGCTGGTGAGTTTGCAGAGAAGGGAGCACTTGCACACTGTCAGTGAAAGTGTAAATTAGTTCAATCATTGTGGAAGGCATTATGGCAATTCCTCAAAGAGCTGAAAGCAGAACTATAATTTGACCCAGCAATCCTGCTACTGGGTACATACCCAGAGGAATATAAATCATTCTACCATAAAGACAGATGTATACAAATGTTCATTGCAGCACTATTCACAATAGCAAAGACATGGAATCAACCTAAATGTCCATCAATGACAGATTGGTTAAAGAAAATGGTGTAAATGTTAAATACATATACACCACAGAATACTAAGTAGTCATAAAAAAGAATGGGACTATGTCTTTTGTGGGAACATGGATGGAGTGGGAGGCTCTTATCCTTAGCAAACTAATGCAGAAACAGAAAACTAAATACTGTATGTTCTCACTTACAAGTGGGAGCTAAATGGTAAGAACTTATGAATACAAAGAAGGAAATAACAGACACTGGGGTCTGCTCAAAGAGGGAGCATGAGAGGAGGGAGAGGAGCAGAAAGATAACTATTGGATACTTGGCTTAATACCTGGATGAGGAAATAATATGTAAAACAAACCCCCATGACACATGTTTGCCTATGTAGCAAACCTTCACATGTACCCTCAAACCTAAAATAAAAGTTTAAAAAATAACAATAAATTGTAAAATAGTCATAAAATAAAACACCAAAAGAAGAGCATAACTTAACTACTGCTAATTGCAGCAACTTGAGTGAATGTCATGAACATATTAAATAAAAATACTCGACAGTAAATAAAAAAGAAAAATTACTCAACACCACTAATCATCTGGGAAATGATTATTTAAACCACCTTACTCCTGCAATAATTGCCATACGTAAAAAGTCAAAAAATGTGGTGAAAAGGGAAAACTTTTACACTACTGCTGGAAATGTAAATTAATACAACCACTCTGGAAAACAGTATGGAGATTATTTAAAGAACTAAAAGCATAGCTATCCTTCGATCCAGCAATCCCACTACTGGGTATCTACCCAAAGGAAAAGAAGTCACTATATGAAAAGACACTTGCACACACATGGTTATAGCAACAAAATTTGCAATTGCAAAGATATAGAACAAACCTAAGTGCCCATGGACAAACAAGTAGATGAAGAAAGTGTATATACATAGCATAGAATGCTTCCCAGCCATACAAAGGAATGAAATAATGTCTTTTGCAGCAACTTAGATGGAGCTGGAGGCCATTACTCTAAGTGAAGTAACTCAGGAATGGAAAACCAAATATCATATTTCCTGCTTATAAGTGGGAGCTAAGCTATGAGGACTCAAAGACACAAGAATGGTATAATGGACTTTGAGGACTCAGCGGGGAAGGCTGGAAAGGGGTAACGGATAAAAGACTACGTACTGGGTACATCGTACACTGCTCAGGTGACAGATGCCCTAAAATCTCAGAAATCACCACCAAATAACTTATCCTTGTAACCAAGAACCACCTGTACCCCAAAAACTATTGAAATAAAATTGTTTTTAATGCCTCATCATTTTAATTTAATTTGAAAGAAAATCATGTTGCATTTTTAAAGTTTATTTTCAGGAAAACATTGACCATGACTTTATCTTCATTCCACGAAGGTTCAATGAGAGGGTAATGATTATAAAAATAGTGGCTATGTCCAGATAGTATCTGGATGATTAGTATCACAAGTTGGTACTTTTCCAAAATATTTCTGAAAACTAGGCTAAGGCCCACGACTTCATGAAAACAAAAAAATGTTGATCTTCTAGGGACTTTGATTCCAAATAAGGGCTTTGATTTATAATAAGGATATTATAAAAATTTATATTATCTTGAACAGCAGTTAGCTGCTCAATGAATATGTTCATATTTTCTAGGAGAAAAGAGTTTTGCCTTATAATCATCTTTAAAACAAATACTTCTTGAAAGAAACCTGCAAAAATATTTTGAGTCACATGAAAACCTCAATGATAAACAGGCAAACGGTACAATAATGTGGTTTACATTCTGCTGGTAAACATACTAGGGATGAGCCACGGGCATTGAAAATCTGTAAATATTCACAATGAGCTCACTCCTCCCACCCAGGAAAATTCTTGGTCCACTGTTTACAACTTCAGGAAATGCGTGGAAACTGATTCCTGAGGCTGGTGAAACACCTTCTAAGGTCAACCTCTTCTGAGTCCATACACATAACTCCAGAGCATGTTCCTTAACAGCAAATGGGCTCTGGGGTCTGCAGACAGATGCTTGCACCAGTGACATTCTCTGTTTCTTCTCTCTTCCTGTCCCTGTTCTTTCTCTAGCCCTCTCTCTTCCCAATTATTTTGTCTCTTACTATTAGTATCTACAGAGACAAAATGTTGTTGTGATTTTCTTGCAATGATAGGGACAAATACCTGAGTTAGTCAAATAGTGGAGCCATTAGCATATTACTTGGAGTTATATTATCCAGACCATTGCCTCAGGAATTCACTTGTGGATAGCCGTAGGTTTTATAACTAAAACTTCCAAGTGTAGTTTTTTTCCCGAGTGCTTCACCAATATTAGAGAACAACGCATTTTTCTCCAGTAAAGTGGTTCTCAAAGTATGGTCCAGGGACTCCAGGAGTCTCCAAGATCCTTTCAAGGGATTCATGAAGTCAAAACTATTTTCATGATAACACTAAGACATTATTTGTCTCATCCTCTTATGAGTCTAGAATGGAATTTTCCAGAGGCTACATGATGAGTAATCTGACATCACAACAGATTGAGTGCAGAGCCAGCTATGAGAATCCAGCTGCCTTCTATTAAGGTAGGCATTAAAGATATTTTAAAAATGTAAAACAATGCCATTCATCTCCCTAAATAGCCTTTATTTTGGGAAATGTAGTTATTTTTATAAAAAGATTTTATTTATATTAACATGTAATGGTTTATATTCTTATTTTTAAATAAATAAGTTAATTTTTAGATTTATTTGTTTTAATTTCTAAAACGATAAAGATCAATAGCTATGATCCACATAAAAAAAAGCTATTTGGGATCCTCAATTATGTTTAAGAATGTCAAAGAGAAATGACAGAAAAATTGATTACTACTTCTCTAGTACAATTTAAAACAAACAATTTTATTAAATTGGCTTATTTTATTTTGGCCTTGTCTGATAGAATCTCTTTGGGGCTAGATATGGCAGCTTTGTAAGGTGTCCACTTGGCCAGGCTGAACCACATTTCCACAGTTGCCTTTCTCATGTGTTTCTGGCCAGAGGGAGCCAAAGAAAGGCTCTAGTGCAGTATTTGAAGCACAGACATGAAGCAACCACCATCTTGTAAATCACCTTACCATATCTGCTTCCAAGAAATAGCCACTTCAAGTCACTCACATGCCTTTGGTATTCACCCCTCATCTGTGGATGCACCTCCTTGGCGCAAGGCACAGCCAGGCCTCCTGCTGCTCCACTTTCCCCCCAGTCCTCCTTCAGGTTCTCTGACTGCTGGGCCAGCTGTGTGTGATGAAAGACCTGGCTTCTCCAGGACATGCAGACCCTCAAGGGCAGAAGGAACACAATAAAGGGTCTGCATTTCTATCTGCTCTCCTGGGCTCCAGCTGATGCATTTCAGCTCCTTCTTGCTCTCCCCTTTTCATATTCATCTTATTTTCCAGGTACCCTTTATGTGGGTGCCTTCAAGCTCCAGCACCAAATATGAAGGCGACTGCCATCACCAGCTCCCACCCCTACCTAAGGTCAAATCCCTGAATGGCATATAACACACTAGAGCAATTAAAAGGATCTAACTAAAGGTAGGGAAGGAAAAATGTGTGTACAGAGACAGGAAGTCATGGACACAGCTATATTGAAAGATACAATGACCTCCTCCTCCTCGTTGTGATATTATCATGCCTTTCCACACTTGGGCTTCTGAGGTTGTTATGCTGAAAGTCTGCCCTAACTACAGGGTCACACACAGAACTGCATCCACAAAGAGGCAGATTGATTGTAGGATGGTTTCATGGGCATATATTTATCTCCAAATTCATCAGATTGTATACATTAATTAAATACAGTTTTTTGTGTTACAATTATACCTCAATAAAGTGAGAGCTTTTTTCAAAAAAGAGGGGAAGAAGGCTGGGCTCATTTGAAACAATGGCTCAGGTTGTCACACCTGGAAGCACATTTGTTATCAGGTCAAGGAAGTTGGAAGAAAGACCTTCATGGCACCATTCTGGCCATCTGTGTAAGACAAACAGCCAGCCTCCTAGCTGGGGATAAATGGCAAGTGTGCCTACATACATTCTGCTTCCCTGTCATTCTTCCCTTTCATTTCACTTCGTTTTTCAAGTATTTGTTGAATTCCATGCCCTCTATGTGACCAGCACTGGGTTGGATTCCATGGGCAAATACATGTATTTTCGTACTTGGGGAATTCGTTAGTTACCTATTGCTACATAACAAATTACCCCCAAAACTTAGCAACTTAAAGCAACAATTCTCTATTAATTCACAAAGTTCTGGACAGTCAAAAATCTTGGAGTGGTTTATCTGGGTCTTTCTGTTATGGCTCTGTTATGAGGTTTCAGTCGAGTTGTTGGCCAGGACTGCAGTTATCTGAAGGCTTGACTAGGGCTGGAAGATCTGCTTCCAAGAAATAGCCACTTCAAGTCATTCACATGCCCTTGGCAAGAGGCCTCAGTTTCTCATTATGTAGACTCCTCCATAGGTGATATGGTTGGGATGTGCTTGCCCTCCAAATCTCATGTTGAAATGTGATCCCCAATATTGGAGGTGGACCCAGTGAAAGGTGTTTGGGTCATGGAGGTGGATCCCTCATGAGTGGCTTAGTGCCCTCCTTGCAGTAATGAGTAAGTTCTCACTCTGATTTCACGTAAGATGTGGTCACTTCAAAGAGCCAGGCAGCTCTCTCCTCCCTTTTTCTTGCTTCCTCTCTCACCATGTGACATACTGCTCCCTCTTCACATTCCACCATCATTAGAAGCTTGCTGAGGCCCTCACCAGAAGCAGATGCCATCACCATGCTTCCTGTACATCCTGCAGAATCATGAGCCAAAATAAACCTCTTTTCTTTATAAATTACCCAGTTTCTGGTATTTCTTTATATCAACACAAGTGGACTAACACAGAAAATTGTTACTAAGGAGTGGGATGCTGCTATAAAGATACTTGAAGATGTGAAAGAAGCTTTGAAGTTGGGTAACAGACAGACGTTGGAAGAGTTTGGAGAGCTCAGAAGAAGACAGGAAGACAAGGGAAAGTTTGAAACTTCTTAGAGACTGGTTAACTGGTTGTGACCAAGGTACTGATAGAAATATAGACAGTGTTTTTCCAACAAGAAACTATAAGAACAAACAAAACTTTAAAAAAAGGAAATACAGACACTGAAGGCCAAGCTGATAAGGTCCCAGACAAAAATGAAGAAGTTACTGGGAGCTACAGCAAAGGTCACCCTTATTATACCCTAGCAAAGAGCTTTGCTTCATTGTGTCCATGTCTTACAGTTTTATGAAAGGTTGAACTTAAGAGTGATGACTTAGCATATCTGGCAGAAGAAATTTCTAAGCAGCAAAGCATGCAAGATGTGCCCTAGCTGCTTCTAACAATCTAAGATCAGACATGGAAGCAGAGGAAAAACTTAAGTTGGAACTTGTCATTAAAAGGGAAGTATAGTGTAAAAATTTGGAAAATCTGCAGCCTCGCTATGTGGTAGAGAAGAAAAGAGCATTTTCAGGCGAAGAATCCAAGCAGGCTAAGGAATAACCACTTGTTAGAGAGACTAACATAACTAAAAGGGAGCCAAGTGCTAATAGTCAAGACAACAGAAAAAAGTGCTTGAAGGCATTTCAGAATCTCTGAGGCAGACCCTCCCATCACAGACCTAGAGGGCCGAGAGGAAAGAATAGTTTCAGGGGCCAGGCCCAGGGCTCCATTGCTCTGCTCCCAGAATCCTGGCAACTCCATCTCCAGCCTCAGTGAAAAGGACCACAGATACAGTTCAGGCCACAACTCCAAATGGCACAAGCCATAAACCTTGGTGGTTTCCACATGGTGTTAAGCCTGCAGATGCGCAGAATGCAGAAGTGAAGGAGGTTTGGAAGCTTCCTCCTAGATTTCAGAGGATGTATTGGAAAGCCTGAGTGCCCAGGCAGATGCCTGCAACATGGGTGGAGCCCTCACAGAGAAACTCTGCTAAAGACATGCTGAAGGGAAATATGGGGTTGGCGCCCCCACACAGAGTCTCCACCACCAGGGCACTGTTTAGTGGAGCTGTGGGAAGAGAGTCACTGCCCTCCAGACCAGAAAATGTAGAGCCATCAGCAGTTTGTACCCTGAGTCTAGAAAAGCTCCAGGCATTCAGCTCCAACCCATGAAACAGCCAGAGGGGTTGCACCCTGCAAAATCACAGGGGCAGAACTACTAGGGCCTTGGGAACCCACACCTTGCACCACTGTGCCCAGCATGTTGGACATGGTGTCAAGGAAGATTATGCTGGAGTTTTAAGGTTTAATGTCTCTCCTGCTGGGTTTCAGACTCGTGTGGGTCGTGTTGCCCCTTTCTTTTGGCCAATTATTTTCCTTTTGGAATGGAAATCTTTACCCAATACCTGTTCCATCATTGTATCTTGTAAGTAAATGACTTGTTTTTTATAATTTTACAGGCTCATAGGTAGAAAAAACTTGCCTTGTGTCTCTGATGAGACAGGACTTTGAACTTGAGACTTTTGAGTTAATGCTAGGATGAGTTAAGACTTTGGGGGACTATTGAGAAGGGATTATTGTTTTTTGCCATGTGAAAGGACATGAGATTTGGAGGGCTGGGAGCAGAATGATATGGCTTGTCCCCTCCAAATCCCATGTTGAAATGTAATCCCCAATGTTGAAGGTGGGCCTAGTGGGAGGGTTTGAGTTTTGGGGGTGGATCCCTCATGAATGGCTTAGTGTCCTCCTCACAGTAATGAGTTCTCACTCTGATTTCACACAAGATCTGGTTGTTTAAAAGAGTGTGGCATCCTTTTTGTCTCTTGCTCCATCTCTCATCACGTGACATGTTGCCCCCTGCCTTCACTTTCTGTCATGATCGGAAGCTCCCTGAGGCCCTCCCCAAAAGTAGATGCTGGCACCACGCTTCCTGTACAGCCTGCAGAACCATGAGCTAAATAAACATCTTTTCTTTATAAATTACCCAGCCTCTGGTTTTCTTTACAGCAATGCAAATAGACTAACATGATAGACTTTTAGTGAAATGGCAGCTGACTTCTCCCAGAGTGAGTGATCAGCGAGAGAGAGAGAAAAAAAAAACAGAAGCAACAATCTTTTATAGCCTATTGAAGTGATATGTCATTACTCCTGCTATATTCTGTTAATCACACAGAACAATCCAGAAAGTAACCCACAAGGGCATGAATCTTTGGAGGTGGGAATCTTGGGAGGTTGGGAACTGCCATGGAGGCTGTCTACCATAAGGAACTCATCATCTTATGATCCAGGAAAAGATAGAACAATGAACACATAATCCTCAAGCAACCAAATTAATTCTTCTTTATATTTATTCATTGGTTCATTTATTTTCATGGAAAAAATTAATGTGATGCCAGCAAGGAGGTATTATTTCTTTTTTGTGTATGAGAAAAATGAAGCAAAAACAATCTTTGACTTGCCCCAAGTAACCAAGTAATGATGCAGCTGAGACCAGATCTTGAACTTTTAGTTGACAGGGTTTTCCACCTCTGCTTTTCCATTACAGAGTGAGGCAATGAGGGTTCATAACGAAGTTCCTCATGGGATGGAATAAAGAATGACTTGCCGGGCACGGTGGCTCAAGCCTGTAATCCCAGCACTTTGGGAGGCCGAGACGGGCAGATCACGAGGTCAGGAGATCGAGACCATCCTGGCGAACACAGTGAAACCCCGTCTCTACTAAAAAAATACAAAAAACTAGCCGGGCGAGGTGGCGGGTGCCTGTGGTCCCAGCTGCTCGGGAGGCTGAGGCAGGAGAATGTCGTAAACCCAGGAGGCAGAGCTTGCAGTGAGCTGAGATCCAGCCACTGCACTCCAGCCCGGGCGACAGAGCAAGAGAGCAAGACTCCATCTCCAAAAAAAAAAAAAAAAAAAAAAAAAGAATGACTTGCAGGCAGGAGATAAAGAAGGTTTCTGCCATTCCAGGAGAATTTCCTACATGATCCTCCTCCATGATTTTCAGATTAGTAGTTTTCAAATAATGCCCTTTCTCTCCACCCTGAACAAGATGTCCTGCTGCTAAAATTAAATTATGCCAAATTTTTACCAAATACTCATACCTATACAACATTGGATAAAATTTTCTTTAAGTTTTTCTCTCCTAAATTTTTCTTAAATTTAGAAGCTTGGTACCAATTATCCACTGAGAACTGGTAGAAAACAAAATGAATAAAGAACAAATGACTAGTAGAAAAAACACACAAACAATATGTTCAGTTAATGCTTTGTGGCATTTTGAATGTATTTTCACATGCACTTAAGATTATTTCACATTATGCAAATATATTTTCATAATTATTCCTAACTTGTGTGTTTCATTACATGAATTGATATTTGCAGTGTCTTACCTAGCTAGGCATACTGTGATCCCTATCTGGAGACTAGCCTCCTGAACAAAATCAATAGCACTGAAGATGAGATTCATTCTAATTCACCAT
Source organism: Rhinopithecus roxellana (assembly GCF_007565055.1). Lineage (NCBI taxonomy): Eukaryota > Metazoa > Chordata > Mammalia > Primates > Cercopithecidae > Rhinopithecus > Rhinopithecus roxellana. The sequence goes on along the minus strand of NC_044564.1, from coordinate 37,286,963 downwards.
CTCTCCTGGTCAGTATAATTCTGATCTTTATCTTCCATGAAAATGTATATTGGAGGAAAACAATTTTTAATGTTCTGCCCTGGGAGATATAGACTAGGAAAATATCTTCCTAGTGGCACCCAGTCGGCTTAATTTTCTGGGGCCACTATGCTCTCCTCTTAGTGAGACATCTAAGAGGAAGAAGAGTCTTCCCTCATACCTGGAAATTCCTTCTCTTCCCCTCTGATAACATGTGCAAACTTGTCATTAGCAATGCCTATGGGGCTATTCGCCTCTCCAGGGTAGGAATCCTGCATCTTTAGCCTCCCACAGTACCTTGTCATAGAGAAGTAGTAAATAATTATCTGTTGAATGAATGACAGGCTCAGAAACCTCAGAAGGCCTAAATCTGTTCCCGGAGCTTTCTCATCACAGCCAAGGATCCACAGGAGAATTAACCTACAGGCAAGTTGCAGAATGCAAGGTAATAATTTTTTTAAAAAGTTAATTGCTTTCTTACATAGCAACAATGAACACTGAAATTGAACATTAAAAACACAACATTGGTTTTATTATCACCAAAAAGTGAAGTCCTTGGGTATAAATCTGTAATGGAAATGGCACAGCAAAGGTTGCTGTGTCTAGGCATTAGAAATAGAACACCACGCTCAAATAGCTCAAGCCAGTGGCCAAAGATAAGAACTTAGAGGTATCTCTCCTGCCTAGCAGACTGGGCTCTCTGTTTTTTCTACTGCTTCCTTTAAGCAGATGAGCCTTCAATCTGAATTTGTGCCTTCCATCTGAAGAACCAAGGGCTACCCCAGGCTGGGTTTTCCCTGGGAAACTGAGGAGAACTCAAGGTTGGGCTCCCAGCACCAAAGCAATACTCAGGTAGGCATAAATCGGACACAGCTCAAACAAGAACCACAAGGTCATCTGCTAAGGTAAACAAGTTTCCTATGTGTGTGAGGGACACTGGCCATAGGTCAGACAATGAGGCATTAGGCTGTCTACCAAGTAAAATAAGGATCCCGTGAAAGCCACTCTATAAACACCCCCATCTACTACCCTTCATTTCCTGTTAGGGTAGGGTTACTAGCCACTGTGGTACTGGAACACAAATTTAGCTAGGGGCTTTCAAAACAAAACCTAACAAAATATGTACAAGACCTATATGAGTTGCATAAAAACCACAAAACTATGATGGAAGTCAAAGAATACCTAAATAAATGGAGAGCTATTTCATGTACATAAATAGAAAGATTTAATATTGTCAAGATGTCAGCTCTTCCCAACTTGATCTGTAGATTCAACATAATCCCAATTATAATCTCAGCAAGCTATTGTGTAGATAAGGACGACAAGACTCTAAAGTTTATATGGAGGGGCAAGAACCCAGAATAGTCAAGACAATATTATAAAACAGCAAAGTTGAAGGACAGAAACTAATTTCAAGACTTACGATAAAGCTAAAGTAATAAAAACAATGTGGTATTGGCAGAAGAATAAATAAATAGATCAGTGAACAGAATCCAGATACCAGAAACAGACCCACATAAATACAGTCATCTGATCTTTAACAAAGGAGCAAAAACATTTTGGTGAAGAAAGGTAGTGTTTTCAACAAATTAGGTTGAAACAATAGGAGATTCACAGGAAAAATAAGGATCCAGACATAGCCTTTACGCTTTTTACAAAAATTAACTCAAAATGGATCATAGGCCTAATCATAAAATGCTAAATTATAAAATTCCTAGAAGGTAATATAGAAGAAAACCTAAGTGTCCTTGGATTTAGTGTTTAGATGCCACACCAAAGACACAATCCATGAAAGAGAACATTGATAAGTTGGACTTCAGTAAAATCAAAAATATATGCTTTGCAAAAGATTATGACAATAAAAAAAAAACACAGACTAGAAAAAACATTTGCAAAACCTATATCTGTTAAAGGACTGGCATCCAAAATATACAAAGGCCTCTTAAAACTCAGTAATGAGACAATAAACAACCCAACTGAAAATGAGGCCACAGATCTGAACAGACGCTTCACTGAAGAAGATACACAGATAGCAAATAAGCATATGAAAACATGTTCAACATTATATGTCATTAAGGAAGTTTTTGAAAAGCAATTAAGGCCAGTCGCAGTGGCTCACGCCTATAATCCCAGCACTTTGGGAGGCTGAGGCAGATGGATCACAAGGTCAGGAGTTTGAGACCCGCCTGACCAACATGGTGAAACCCTGTCTCTACTAAAAATACAAAAATTAGCTAGACATGGTGGCATGCACCTGTAATCCCAGCTACTCAGGAGGCTGTGGCAGGAGAATCGCTTGAACCCAGGAGGCAGAGGATGCAGTGGGCTGAGATCGCCCCATTGCACTCCAGCCTGGGTGACAGAGTGAGACTCTGTCTCAAAAAAAAATAAAAATAAAAATAAAAAAGCAATTAAAACAATGAGATACTATACTACTGCATTTCTATTAGAATGGCTAAAATTGAAAACACTAAAGGTGTTAGTGACATCAGTAAGATGTCAGAATAGGAAGTTTTCAGCTTTATTTCCCAACACACGAAGTCCAACTAGCAACTACTCACAGACAAGAACACCTTTATGACAATCCCAGAACCTGGGGGTGAGGCTGAGACATTCCACCTAATTGTGGGATCCAACCATTATCATCACCTTGCCAGGACCACAGCCCACAACTCCACAACCAGAGGCAATTGTGGAGCCCAGTTAGTGGCACCACACAACTAAGAAGCCCAGCCAACAACCTGCCTGAACTCGGAGCCCAGCCAGCAGCCTTGCTTGACTACAAGCCCTGCTAGCTGATCCACCTGACTTCAGAGTCCATCCAGCAACCCCACCCAAGCTCAGAGTACAGTCAGTGGTCCTGTCCAACTAGAGAATTAACAGCAAGCCCCACCTGCCCAATGACACTACCAACTGGTCTGTCCAGACCCCAGGTTGGACTGAATGGTTAAGGTATACCCCTGCCAAAGTGAACTTGTAAAGCTAGACAAGGAGAGCACTTCCACAAATGCACAGAAACAAACACAAGAATACAAAAACTGGAAAGAGTCAGGGAACATAACACCATCAAAGGAAACTAACAAAGCTCCAGTAATTTACCCAAAAGAGATGGAGATCTATAAACAGTCTAAAAAATAATTCAGAATAATCCTCTTAGGAAAGTTTGATGAACTACAAGAAAACATAAGTAGATAGCTAAACAATATTCAGAAAAACAGCACATGAACAAAATGAGTAGTTCAACAAAGAAACAAAAGACAATATAAATTTTTTTAAATCCCAAATAGAAATCCCACAGATTAGGAATGCAGTGACTGAACTGAAAAGGTCAGTAGAGAACTTCAACAGCAGACTCAGTCAAGCACAATAAAGAATCAGAGGACCAGAAGATAGGTCATTTGGAATGATCTGATCAGAGGGCAAAAGGAAAAAAAACAAAAAGCAGTGAGGAAAACCTACAAGATTTATGGGACACAACCAAGAGAAATAAATTTGCATTATAGAAATTCCAGGAGAAGATGGAGAGAGAAAAGGATAGAATGTGTTTTTAAAAATAATGACTGGCCAGTTGCAGTGGCTCACACCTGTAATCCCAGCACTTTGGGAGGCCACGGCAGGAGGATCAGTTGAGGTCAGGAGTTCGAGAGCAGCCTGGCCAACATGGTGAAACCCCATTTCTACTAAAAATACAAAAATTAGCCAGGCATGGTGGTGTGCACCTGTAGTCCCAGCTACTTGTGAGGCTGAGGCTAGAGAACTGCTTGAATCTGAAAGGCAGAGGTTACAGTGAGCTGAGATTGTGCAATTGCACTCCAGCCTGGGTGACAGAGTGAGACTCTATCAAAAATAAATAAATAAATAAGGCTGAAACCATATCCAGAAAATTGAAACTGGATCTCTTCCTTACACCTTATACAAAAATTAACTCAAGATGTATTAAAGACTTAAATGTAAAACCCAAAATTATAAAAATCCTAGAAGAAAATTCGGGCAATAGGCCATTCAGGACACAGGCATGAGCAAAAATGTTATGATGAAATCACCAAAAGCAATTGCAACAAAAGCAAAAATTGACAAATGGGATCTAATTAAAGAGCTTCTGCATAGCAAGCAAAACTATCATCAGAGTGAACAGACAACATGCAGAATGGGGAAAAAAAATGTGTGCAATCTATCCATCTGACGAATCTACGAGGAACTTAATCAGAATCTACGAGGAACTTAATCAAATTTACAAGAAAAAAACAAACAACCCAATTAAAAAGTGGGCAAAGAATACGAACAGACACGTCTCAAAATAAGACATTTACACAGTCAACAAACATATGAAAAAAGCTCAACATCCCTGATCATCAGAGAAATGCAAATCAAAACTACAGTGAGATACCATCTCATGTCAGTCAGAATGGTGATTATTAAAAAGTCAAGAAACAATAGATGCTAGCAAGGCTGTGGATAAATAGGAACACTTTTAAGCTATTGGTGGGGATGTAAATTAGTTCAACCATTGTGGAAGACAGTGTGGTGGTTCCTCAAGAATCTACAGGCCAGGCACGGTGGCTTACGCCTGTAATCCCAGCACTTTGGGAGGCCAAGGCAGGCGGATCATGAGGTCAGGAGATGGAGACCATCCTGACTAACACAGTGAAACCCCATCTCTACTAAAAATACAAAAAAATTAGCCAGGCCTGGTGGTGGGCGCCTGTGGTCCCAGCTACTTGGGAGGCTGAGGCAGGAGAATGGCATGAACCCAGGAGGCGGAGCTTGCAGTGAGCCGAGATCGCACCACTGCACTCCAGCCTGGGTGACAGAGCGAAACTACATCTCAAAAAAAAAAAAGAATCTAGAACCAGAAATACCATTTGACCCGGCTATCTCATTGCTGGGTATATACCCAAAGTGATATAAATCATTCTACTATAAATACACATGCACACGTATATTTACTGCAGTGCTAGTTAATAGCAAAGACATGGAGCCAACCCAAATGTCCATCAGTGATAGACTGAATAAAGAAAATGTAGTGCATATACACCATGGAATACTGTGCAGCCATAAAAAGGAATGAGATCATGTCCTTTGCAGGGACATGGATGAAGCTGGAAGCCCTCATCCTCAGCAAACTAACACAGGAACAGAAAACCAAACACCACATGTTCTTGTAAGTGGGAGTTGAACAATGACAACACTTGGACACAGGGAGAGGAACAACACACACCGGGACCTGTCGGGGGTGGGGGACAAGGGGAAGGAGAGCATTAGGACAAATACCTAATGCATGTGGGGCTTAAAACTTAGATGATGGGTTGATAGGTGCAGCAAACCACCATGGCACATGTAAACCTATAAAACAAACCTACACATTCTGCACATGTATCCCTGAAATTAAAGTAAACTGTTTAAGAAAAGAAAGAAAAATAGCTCAACATCACTGATCATTAGATAAATGCAAATCAAAACCACAGTGAGATACCATCTCACACCAGTCAGAATGATGATTATTAAAAAGTCAGGAAACAACAGATGCTGGTGAGGTTGTGGAGAAATAGGAGTGCTTTTACACTGTTGGTGGGAATGCAAATTAGTTCAACCATTGTGGAAGACAGTGTGATGATTCCTCAAAGATTTAGAACCAGAAATACCATTTGACCCAGCCACCCTATTACTGGGTATATACCCAAAGTAATATAAATAATTCTGTTATAAAGATACATGCACATGTATTTTCACTGCAGCACTATTCGTAATAGCAAAGACATGGAATCAACACAAATGCCCATCAGTGATAGCTGGATAAAGAAAATGTGGTACGTGTACACCATGGAATACTATCCAGCCATAAAAAAGAATGAGATCATGTCCTTTGCAGGGACATCGATGACGTTGGAAGCCATTATCCTCAGCAAACTAATGCAGGACCACAAAACCAAACACTGCATGTTCTCACTTATAAGTGAGAGCTGAACAATGAGAACACATGGGCACAGGGAGGGGAAGAACACTTACTGGGGCCTGTTGGGGGAGGGCAGGGGTGGGAGAGCATTGGGGAAAACAGCTGATGCATGCTGGGCTTAATACCTAGGTGATGGGTAGAAAGGTGCAGCAAACCACCATGGCACACATTTACCTATGTAACAAACTTCTACATCCTACACATGTATCCCAGAACTTAATTTTAAAAACAAAAATAATTAAAAAGTGTTAACTGGACAAAAAAAATAGCTGAAAACTTCTAAAATTTGAGAAGAGAAATGAACATCCACACTCATGAGGAGCAAAAGTCTCCAAATAGGTTGAGTTCAAAAAGTCTACACCAAGACACATTATAATTAAATTGGCAAAAGTCAAAGACAAAGAGAAACTTAAAAGCAGCAAGAGAAAAGCAACTCATTACATACGTGTAAGCCCCCTTAAGACTACCAGTAGATTTTCTTAACAGAAACCTTGTAGGCCAGGAAGGAGTTGGATGATATATTCAAAATAGTGAAAGAAAAAATACTCTGAACCAAGAATACTATACCTGGAAAAGCTATTCTTCAGAAATAAAAGAGATAAAGAGTTTCCCAAACAAACAACAACTGAAGGAGTTTATCACCACCAGACCTGCCTTATAAGAAACACTAAAGGAAGTTTTTCAAGCTGAAACAAAAGAACAGTAATCAACAACATAAAAACATATGAATGTGTAAACCTCACCATAAAGGTAAATATATAATCAATGTCAGAATTCCCTAGTATTGTAATAATGATGCATAAATCAGTTTTAATTCTGGTATAAAAGTTAAAAAACAAGCATATTAAAAATAATTGTAACTACAATAATTTGTTATTGGATACACAATGTAAAAAGATATAAATTGTAACATCAATAAACTAAAATGTGAAGGGAGAAGTAAAAGTATAAATTTTTGTTTGCAATCAAAGTTAAGTTGTTATCAGTTTAAAATAGTGTAGTGACTATAGTTAACAATACTTTTTCCTATACTAAAAATTTGCTAAGAGAGTAGACCTTAAATGTTCTACTAGCACTGGAAAAAAGATAACTAGGTGAGGTAAAAGATTAACTTGATTATGGTAATCATTTCATAATATATATGTATATCAAATCACCATGTTGTACTCCTTAAATTTATACAATTTTACTTGTCAATTATACCTCAGTGAAACTAGGGAAAAAACAAATACTGGTAAGGATGTGTTGCAATGAACAACAGAAAGTCTCATTTATTGCTGATGAGAATGCAAAATGGTACAGTTACTCTGAAAGACAGATTGGCAGTGTTATACAAAACTAAACACACTCTTACCATATGATTCAGCAGTCACATTTTTTGGTATCTACCCAAATGAGCTGAAAAATGTCTACACAGAAAGCTCTTCACAAACATGTATAGCAGCTTTATTTGTAATTGCCAAAAGTTGGAAGCAACAAAGTTGTCCTTCAATAGGTGAATGCATAAACTGCAGCATATCCACACAGTGGAATGTTATTTAGCAATAAAATGGAATAAGTTATTGAGCCATGAAAAGAGATGGAGGAATCTTAAATACAAATTATATAGCCAGCTCTGTTCTTTAATCAGGAGATAGAAATACAGTCTCAGAAAAGCAATGCACCAATTATTAAGTCAAAAAAATCAATCTGAAACAGCTACAGACTATGATTTCAACTATACGACATTGAGCAAAATTGCATAAACTGTAAAAAGATCTGTGGTGGTAAGGGCTTTGGGGAGAAAGACAGGGATAAATAGAGCACAGGGTATTTTAAGGCAGTGAAACTTCTGGATGATACTGTAATGGTGAATATAAATTATTGTATATTTGTCAAAATCCACAGAATATAAAAAGCGAAGAATGAGCCCTAATGTAAACTGAACTACTAACTTTAGTTAATAATAATGTGTATCAATATTGGTTCATCAATTGTGACAAATGTACCACAGTAATCCAAAATGTTAATAATAGGAGATTCTAAGGGTGAAGGAGTGAGGTGGTAAATAGAAAATCTCTCTATTTTCTACTCAATTTGTCTGTAAACCTAAAACTGCTTAAAAAGTAAATTCTATTTTTAATGAAAGAGAAATTAAAACATTCTAATATACAAAAACTGAGTTTGTCACTAGCAGACCTGTCGTACAAGAAATTCTAAAAGAGTCCTAAGGCTGAAATAAAATGACACTAAACAGTAAGTTAAATATTGCGAAGAAATAAAGAACACCAGTAAAAGTAGCTACATAGATAATAGGACAGTGTTAATGTATTTCTTGTTTGTAACCCCTGTTTTTCCTAGATAATGTAAAAGACAATTGCATAAAGCAATAATTATAAATATATGTTGTTGAGCATGCAATGTATAAAGACATAATTTGTGAGAATAATATAAAAGGAGAGGAACTGGAGCTGTATAAGAGCTAAGTTTTGGTATACTATTGAAAATTAAGTTGTTATTAATCTAAATGAATTATTATAAATTAAAATGTTAATTGTAATTTCCAAGGTAACCACAAGTAAATAAATTTTAAAACATTGTAAAAGAAGTGAAAAGGGAATAAAATGGAACACAAGAAAATACCTATTCAACAAAAAAAAATTAAGGAAGGAATTGAGGAAGAAAAAAGATATAAGATATAGAAAACCAATAGCAAAATGGCAGAAGTCCTTCCTTATCAGTAATTCTATTAAGTATAAATGGAAACTATCCAATTAAATGGCATAGCCTGGCAGAAATGATTTTTTTTTTTTTTTTGAGATGGAGTCTTGTGTGCTGCCCAGGCTGGAGTGCAGTGGCGTGGTCTCAGCTCGCTGCAATCTCTACCTCCCGGGTTCAAGTGATTCTCCTTCCTCAGCTTCCTGAGTTTCTGGGATTACAGGTGCACACTGCCACTTCTGGCTAATTTTTATATTTTTTAGTAGAGACGCGGTTTCACCATTTTGGTCAGGCTGGTATTGAACTCCTGACCTTGTGATCCATCTGCCTCGGCCTCCCAAAGTCCTGGGATTACAGGCATGAGTCACTGCACCCAGCCAGAATGGATTATTTTTAAAACATGGTTCAATTATATTCTGTCTACAAGAATTCACTTTAGATTTAAAGACGTAAGTAGGTTGAAAGTAAAATGTTGAAAAAACATTCTATGCAAATAGTTATCAAAGGAGAGCTGGAATGGCTATATGCATATCAAACAAAATAGACTTCAATATAAAAATTATTAAAGAGATAAAAAGAACATTATATAATTATTAACATAAAAGAGTCAATTCATCAAGAAGGTATAACACTTATAAACATATATGCACCTAAAAACAGAGCACCACAATACACAAAGAAAAAATTAACACAATTGAAGGCCAAATAATAGAGTTTAACAATAATAGTTGAAGACTTTAATAGCAATTTTCAATGCTGTCTAGAAAAACTATATAGAAAATCAACAAGAAAATAGAAAACCTGAACAACACTATAAGCCAATGAAATCTAACAGTTATCTATAGAACACTCCACCCAATAACAGATGAATACACATTCTTCTCAAGTGAACTGTTCTCCAGAATGGGCCATACATTAGTCCAGAAAAACATATCTCAACAAATATAAAAATATAAAAATTAGGCCAAGTATATTCTCCAACAATGGAATGAAATTAGACATCATTAATAGAAGAAAATTTAGAAAATTCACAAAGAGTGGAAATTAAACACTCCTAAATAACTGGCGAGTCAAAGAGCACATCACAGGGGAAACTAAAACACATTTTCAGGTGAATTAAACTGAAAGCACAGCTCAAGAAATCAGAAGTGACACAAACAAATGGAAAAACACGCTGTGCTCATCAATAGGAAGAATCAATATCATTAAAATGGCCATACTGTCCAAAGTAATTTACAGATTCAACACCATTCCTATCAAACTACCATGATATTCTTCATAGAAGTAGAAAAAAAACTATTTTAAAATTCATGTAGAACCAAAAAAGAGCCTGAATAGCTCTTTAAGGCAATCCTTAAAAAAAAAAGACCAAAGCTGGAGGCATCATGTTACCTGACTTCATTTTTCCTTTTCTTTTTTTTGTAGGGGGGGGCAGGGGGTGGGGATAGAATCTTACTCTGTCACACAGGCTGGAGTGCAGTAGAGTGACCTCGGCTCACTGCAACCTCCGCCTCCAGGGTTCAAGCGATTCTCCTGCCTCAGCCTCCAGAGTAGCTGGGGTTACAGGCATGCATCACCATACCCAGTTAATTTTTGTATTTTTTCTAGAGACAGTTTCGCCATGTTGACCAGGCTGGTCTGGAACTCCCGACCACACGTGATCCACCAGCCTCAGCTTCCCATAGCGCTCGATGACAGGCATGAGCCACTGCACCCGGCCACATTGCCTGACTTCAGTGACCAAAACAACATGGTAAGGGTACAAAAATAGATATATAGACCAATGGAACAGAATAGAGAGCCCAGAAATAATGCTGCATGCCTAGAACCATGTTATCTTCAACAAGGCCAACAAAAATGAGCAATAGGGATAGGATTTTCTATTCAATAAATGGTGCTGGGATAACTAGCTAGCCATATGCAGGAAATTCAAACTGGACCCCTTCCTTAAGCCGTATACAAACATTAACTCAAGATGGATTAAAGACTTAATGTAAAATCCAAAACTATAAAAACCCTGGAAGAAAATCTAGGCAATGCCATTCTGGACATAGGACCTGGCAAAGATTTCATGGCAAAGACACCAAAAGCAATTACAGCAAAACCAAAAATTGACAAATGGGACCTAATCAAACTGAAGAGCTTCTGCACAGCAAAAGAAACTATCAACGGGGTAAACAGACAACCTACAGAATGAGAGAAAATATCTGCAAACTATGCATCTAAAAAAGGTTTTATATCCAGAATCCATAAGGAACTTAAATTTACCAGCAAAAAACAAACAATACCATTAAAAAGTGGACAAAGAACATGAACAGACACTTTTCAAAAGAAGACATGTATGCAGCCAGCATGCATATGAAAAACTGCTCAGCATCACTAATCTTTAGAGAATCGCAAAACAAAACCACAGCGATGTACCATCTCACACCAGACAGAATAGCCATTATTAAAAAGCCAAAAAATAACAGACGCTGCTGAGGTTGCAGAGTAAAGGAATACTTAAACACTGCTGGTGGGAGTGTAAACTAGTTCAGTCACTGTGGAAAACAGTGTGGCAACTTCTCAAAGAACTGAAAACAGAATTACCATTCAACCCAGCAATCCTATTTTTGGATATATATCCAAAGGAATACAATTTGTTCTGCCGTAGTGACACATGCACACATATGTTTACTGCAGCACTGTTCACAACGAAGACATGGAATCAACCTAAATGCCCATCACCAGTAGACTGAATAAAGAAAAGTGGTACGTATATACCACAGAATCCTACACAGCCATAAAAAAGAACGAGATTATGTCCTTTGCAACAACATAAATTGAGCTGGAGATCATCATCATAAGCAAACTAATGCAGAAACAGAAAACCAAATACTATATATTCTCATTTATACGTGGGAGTTAACCAGTGAGAACACATGGATACAAAGAGGAGAACAACTGGACACCAGGGCCTACTTGATAGTGGAGGGTGGAAGGAAGAGGATCAAGAAAAAATACCTACTGGGTATTATACTTATTACCTGAGTGACTAAATAATTGGTACACCAAACCCCCATGACACATAGTTTACCTATATAACAATCCTGCACAAATACCCTAAACTTAAAATAGAAGTTTTTTTTAAAAGACTCTAGAAAAAGAAGAGCAAACTAAACCTAAACAAGAAGAAGGGGAAAAGTAAACATTATAGGAGAGATAAATGAAGTAGAGAATAGAATGACAATGGAAAAAATTAATAAAACAATAATAAAACAAAAAATTAGTTATTTGAAAAGATCAATAGTGTTGAGAAAACTTTGGCTAGACTAACCAAGAAAAAAAAAAGAGTAGACTTAAACTATTCAAATCAGGAACAAAGGAGATGTTGCTAATGATTGTAGAGCAATTAGAAGAATTGCAAAACAATACTGTGAACAATTATATGCCAAAAAATTAGATAATCTAGATGAAATGGACAATTTTTGGAGACATATAAGCTACCAAAATTGACTCAGGAAGAAACAGAAAATCTGGCCTAGACCTATAACAAATAAAGAGATTGAGTCAACCATCCAAAAACTTCCAATAAAGAAAACCTCAGGACCAGATGGTGAATTCTACCAAATTTTAAAGAATTTGTAGAAATTCTTCTCAGACTCTTCCAAAAAAATAGAATTGAGAAAACTTCCTAACTCACTCCATGAGGTCGGCATTACCATGATACCAACATCAGATAAAGACATCACAAGAAAAGAAAACTGTAAACCAAAGTCTCCTATGGATGTAGATGCCAAAACACTCAACAAAATACTAGCAAACTGAAGGCTGGGCATGGTAGCTCACACCTCTAATCCCAGCACTTTGGGAGGCCGATGCAGGCATCTCGGCCTCCTGAGGTCAGGAGGTCGAGACCAGCCTGACTAACATGGTGAAACATCTTCACTACTAAAAATACAAAAATTAGCCTGGTGTGGTGGTGTGTGCCTGTAATCCCAGCTACTTGGGAGGCTGAGACATGAGAATCACTTGAACCTGGGAGGCAGAGGTTGCAGTGAGCCAAGGCAGCGCCATTGCACTCTAGCCTGGGGGACAGAGTGAGATTGCATCCCCCAAAAAAATAAAATAAAAAATACTAGCAAACTGAATCCAGGAGCATATTAAAGGGATTATACATTATGACCAAGTGAGAGTAATCCCAGGAATGTGAAAGTGGTTCCAACATATAAAAATCAATCAAAGTAACACAGCATTGTCAATAGAACAAAGGAAGAAACTGATTCTTCAGTGGGTTGCATTCTGGATTCAGAGCTTTCCACACCCCAATAAATTGCCCTAAGATCACCAATTGCAAGTTCACTGCAGAATTTAATAGATTTTAATCTTTTTGTCACTTGATCCCTCAAGTACATGAGGCCTGTTGACCACATGCTTCTGGTTCTCCTCATGTCATCCAAGCACTTCTTTCCAGTCTCCTTTATGAGGCTTCCTGTCTACTCTTTGACAAGTGACCTTCTTCTGTTCATACTCTAACATCTCCCTGAATACAGTCATCCACTTTTTGGTTTAACTGCCACCTTATATCCTATCCCAGGATTCTCCCCTGCCCTCCAGACCCATGTATCCTTTTGCCCACTGGATAATGCAAACTGGATAATTCCAAGTTGTTCAAATTCCACGTGGCTAGAATTGAACTCCTTATCTTCCACCCAAAACCTTCTACTATTCCATGATTATTTGATATATTTAAAAGAATAACCACAAGCCTGTTATTATTAGTCAACCCAGTTGTCCAAAGCACAACTTTGGAAATCACTGCTGACCTCTTCCTCAACACTCAGCATTCAAGAGGTCACTAAATCCTGAGGATTAGTTTTCTGACACAGCTCTGCCAAAATCTATACCATCTGTTTCCTGGAATATTACTTTAGTCTCCTAAATGAATTTTCTTTTTTTTCCCCTTCAATCCATTATTCACATTGCAACCAAAGTGATCTTTCCATAACTAATGTGATCACATGACTCCGAATAATACCCAAGATACACAAACATATACACAAATAATAGTAACAGCATTATCTCAATTCTTAAATATTGCTGGATTCTTTCAGATCCAGCTAAAACACCCCACTTTTGGTTAAAAAAATGACTTAAAATTTCTCTTAAAATCCTATACATATGAGAATACCCTCTTTTGTGCCCCAACACTTCTACCCAACACACATGCACACCTCCTACCTCCTACCTAGCTATGGTCAACCACTCAATACACATCTCTTCTGCATGACTTCAAGGTCCTTGAAGAATGAACCTTATTGTTATTCATTTCTATACCCTCAGGGTATATATCACTGTCTGACATGTTATGAATTAAGAGCTTAAGAGCTATTTCTACATAGTCAATAGATTATTATGAATTACAATACTATCCCAGACAGTATTAAAGTCTGCTACTTATTCTGAGCACAGGGCACCATAATTTAATGGGCACATGGAGAAAGAGGAGAAAATATGAGAAAAGAGTCTAATGTTTGGAAAATTATACTTATTGGGAGACTAAAGAACATCTCAACTTGAAAAATGGAGGCTGAGGAGGGATTTAAATATATCTTCAAATACAGCCATTATGGTAGAAAAGAAATCCTTGAAGGCCAAAGAGACCAAGCCTTTCTTCTATTCCTAACTAGCTGTGGGAACCCAGGCTTTCTGGGCCCAAGTTTTTGTTCCTGTTAAATTCTAAGGCTAGGCTCTAAGCTCCCTTACAGCACTAGTGCTCTATGATTCTAAAGTTCTACATTACATTGAAACAGAATAAAGAAAAATACACAGGTGTCAGCATAGGGATTTTGTTAAACCCAAGAAATAATTTCCCAGAGCAGAACTGATTTCAGAATGGAGTGACTGTGATCAGGGCTGTACAGACTTGTTTGCTGAACACCCTGATCAACAGAGGAGTTTTCAGTCACCCTGCAGGATTCATTTTGCATTCTTCCTGGAGGGAGCAGAGGGGCTGGGGGGGAGAGTTTGAGACAGATTACACAAACCTGAACCTCTGATATTTTCATAAATATTATGTGTCAAAGAAGGTCTTCTTTTCCAGAAAGATCACACCAACTCCTCTGGGCATATAGAAAAAAATCAGTGAGTCATCATCAATGCTTCCTGTCATCAGAATAATCAAGAGTGATAATCCTATGAAGAGTGGCATGTTATGGGGTGTGAGGGCAGGGGGGCTTTTTGTAAAAAGATAGCAGAATTTTTCCTAAAACTAGAAATTCAAATATAACTGGGAATATATTTTCACAGCAGTGTGAACTCCCCTCTACAAATCCACAGCAGTTGACCTCTGTGCTTGATCTTAAGGAAGCTGAATGCCGGGGTGAATTCACTGTTTTCTGAAAAAAGATACAAAAAATCCAGATGGCAGCTTACGGCCTCAGTCGACGTTCTGCCATGAGTCCTCTCTAAGTCTATATTTAGCATGATCTGATTGAGTAAGATCACATGCTCAGAGTAGACTCAGTCCAGAATATCAGCTATGATTTACTTCCAGAGGCAGTAATAAATCTCCCTGTTGAAATTTTATTCAGTTGTTGCCAACTAGGTTCTTTGTCCATTTGTATTATGCCCTGAGGCTGTAAATATGTAGAATTAAAATGGGCAAGAGATATCTGTATTTATATCTGTTTCAGTATCTCTATTTATATCTATCTATCTGCTCTACTGCTTGCCTCCTGCAGAATGAGATTAATCCCTTTAAATATTATTAATCATGGTCATTTGCTCAAGACAGTACAATAGGGGGAATAAACAACTTCCAGGAACCACCTACTGCACTGTGGATTTCCCACCAAGAAAAATAAGTATTGAATTTTTCTCGGCTACTGAGAATAGCAATTCTACCACAGCAGCAGAAAAATAACCTTAGTAGGTAAAGACATTTGAGCCAAGTTAGACTTTGGGAACATAGTGACCTGGTCTTGAGATGAAGCCAGAGGAAATTAGCTCTCTGTCCATTTATGGGAACTGAATTTGAGCAGGAGGAGGAGAGTTGGGCACATCTTAGAAGTAACAAGTTTAACGTTTGCATTTCAGTGATCATAGCCTGCCCTATCCCAGGACGAGGATGTGTGTCTGTCCTTCCCAATATAACCCTGAGTCTTCTGCTGGCCTGGATAAGCATCCTCACCCAATGATTCAGGAAGGGCTGGATGGGAAAGGGGCATGTCTAGCCCGGACCAGATGAGGCCACACCATTTTACTGGGCTCATGGGGCTCGGGTTTGGTGCCCATTCAAATACAGCCAGATATTTCTTCCCAAATAAAGCAGAAGACTCCACATCAACCTTGTGTACTCCCACCGTAAACCAAGTTACATTGGAAACTTCAATTGACCTTTCTCAATAAAGATTGCTGATAGAATAAAAGCTCCAGTCCATTAAGGCAACCAAATATGTAACAAATTAGCTTATCTCCTCTCCATCTACAATGGTACTAGCTATGTTGCATTTTGGGGAAATGGAGAATTAGTCACTGAAATCACTTGTCTGTAGGCTAATTCTCTTTTGGGACCCTGATTGGAAAAGACTATAATTAGAAAACTTCAGGGATAAGATGAAGATAAGCCTTCTGAGACTTGAGGACCAGATCTGTGGACTTCAGTCTAGAACACAGGTGGAGACTGGGGTTTTCTGGATCTTATCCAGTCTTGGCATGGCAAGCATGTCTTTTGTCCCACAGTGGGGCCTATCAAGATTTAATAGCAACTGCAGACCTTGCTATTGCAATGCAGGCCTATCACCCTATTACTCCTGCTGCCTACAATAGCTATTCATACAGAGGAAGCATGTCAGTGATTCACCTTCGTTTTTGTCCTGTATCTAAGAATTAAGAGTGAGTTTCATGGTGACACAGTGGGCTGAAAATCTTAGTCAAGGGCATTTATAGACTTGATTATACTGTTTCTTTTTTTGTTGAAATACACTGTCATTGGCTTTATGGTGTGAAGATTACAATTGCGGGTACCTGAAACAGACAGACCTGAGTCTAGTATTGCTTTGTGTCTTATAAGCTATGTGTCCTCAGAAACATTACCTAGCCTCTCTAGACTGAACACAAGGCAGTGAAGGACAGTGATCCCTGAGTGAGCCTCTCTCACCCAGGAGTGAGGGTGGCTGCTCTCCCCCATCTAACAAGATAGAGGTTGAACGTAGTTGAGGTGATTCTGAAAAAACAGTTTTTTATTTGGAGTAGCAAGGAAATTATTGGGAACCAAAAATAAATACTCTATGCAATGTTTCTCAACCTTTTCCTATGTTATTCACTGGTCTACAGAAGGAATAAATTAAACTGCATGATTTTAAAAATTTATATCAGATAAAAATTTATATGCCACTTATTTTCTCTCAACAATATATATCATGTCTATTATTTTATGTCAGCACATATAGATGTATCTTATTGTTTTCAAAAACTTATTTATCAGGTAAGTCAAAATTATATATACTTACATTGTACCATATAGTGTTGGTGCAATGGCTAAATCAAATATTTTACATTTCCATTACCTCACACATGATTTGTGGTGAGAACACTTAAAATCTACTCTCTTGGCAATTTGCAAGTATATAATTTTTTTTTAATTATACCTTAAGTTCTAGGGTACATGTACAAAATGTGCAGGTTTGTTACATAGTTATAAATGTGCCATGTTGGTTTGCTGCACCCATTAACGCATCATTTATATTGGGTATTTCTCCTAATGCTATCCCTCCCCCATCCCCCTACCCCATGACAGGCCCCAATGTGTGATGTTTCCCTCCCTGTGTTCAAGTGATCTCATTGATCAATTCCCACCTATGAGTAAGAACATGCAGTGTTTGGTTTTCTGTCCTTGTGATAGTTTGCTGAGAATGATGGTTTCCAGCTGCATCCATGTCCCTGCAAAGCACATGAACTTGTCCTTTTTTATGGCAGCATAGTGTCTCCATGGTGTATATGTGCCACATTTTCTTAATCCAGTCTATCACTGATGGGCATTTGGGTTGGTTCCAAGTCTTTGCTATTGTGAATAGTGTCGCAATAAACATATGTGTGCATGTGTCTTTATAGTAGCATGATTTATAATCCTTTGGGTATATACCCAGTAATGGGATCGCTGGGTCAAATGGTATTTCTAATTCTAGATCCTTGAGGAATTGCCACACTGTCTTCCACAATGGTTGAACTAATTTACACTCCCACCAACAGTGTAAAAGCATTCCTATTTCTCCACGTCCTCTCCAGCATCTGTTGTTTCCTGACTTTTTAATGATCACCATTCTAACTGGTGTGAGATGGTATCTCATTGTGGTTTTGATTTGCATTTCTCTGATGACCAGTGATGATGAGCATTTTTTCAAGTGTCTGTTGGCTGCATAAATGTCTTCTTTTGAGAAGTGCATGTTCATATTCTTTGCCTGCTTCTTGATGGAGCTGTTTTTTTTAATTGAAAATTTGTTTAAGATCTTTGTAGATTCTGGATATTAGCCGTTTGTCAGCTGAGTAGATTGCAAAAATTTTCTCCCATTCTGTAGGCTGCCTGTTCACTCTGCTGGTAGTTTCTTTTGCTGTGCAGAAGCTCTTTAGCTTAATTGTCTATTTTGGCTTTTGCTGCCATTGCTTTTGGTGTTTTAGTCATGAAGTCCTTGCCCATGCCTATGTCCTGAATGCTATTGCCTAGGTTTTCTTCTGAGGTTTTTATGGTTTTAGGTCTAACATGTAAGTCTTTAATCCATCTTGAATTAATTTTTGTATAAGGTGTAAGGAAGGGATCCAGTTTCAGCTTTCTATATATGGCTAGCCAGTTTTCCCAGCACCATTTATTAAATAGGGAATCCTTTCCTGATTTCTTGTTTTTGTCAGGTTTGTCAAAGATCAGAAGGTTGTAGATGTGTGGTGTTATTTCTGAGGACTCTGTTCTGTTCCATTGGTCTATATATCTGTTTTGGTACCAGTACCATATTGTTTTCGTTACTGTAGCCTTGTAGTATAGTTTGAAGTCAGGTAGTGTGACGCCTCCAGCTTTGTTCTTCTTGCTTAGGATTGTCTTGGCAATGTGGGCTCTTATTTGGTTCCATATGAACTTTTTTTTTTTTTTTTTTTGAGCCAGAGTCCCGCTCTGTCACCCAGGCTGGAGTGCAGTGGCCGGATCTCAGCTCACTGCAAGCTCCGCCTCCCAGGTTTATGCCATTCTCCCACCTCAGCCTCCCGAGTAGTTGGGACTACAGGCGCCCGGCACCTCGCCTGGCTAGGTTTTTTTTTTTTTTTTTTGTATTTTTTAGTAGAGACAGGGTTTCACTGTGTTAGTCAGGGTGGTCTCGATCTCCTAACCTCGTGATCCCCTGTCTCGGCCTCCCAAAGTGCTGGGATTACAGGCTTGAGCCACTGTGCCCAGCCCCATATGAACTTTAAAGTAGTTTTTTCCAATTCAGTGAAGAAAGTCATTGGTAGCTTGATGGGAATGGTATTGAATCTATGAATTACCTTGGGCAGTATGGCCATTTTCACGATATTGATTCTTCCTATCCATGAGCATGGAATGTTCTTCCACTTGTTTGTGTCATCTTTTATTTCATTGAGCAGTGGTTTGTAGTTCTCCTTGAAGTGGTCCTTCACATCTCTTGTAACTTGAATTCCTAGGTATTTTATTCTCTTTGTAGCAATTGTGAATGGGACTTCACTCATGATTTGGCTCTTTGTTTGTCTGTTATTGGTGTATAGGAATGCCTGTGATTTTTGCACATTGATTTTGTGTCCTGAGACTTTGCTGAAGTTGCTTAACAGCTTAAGGAGATTTGGGGCTGAGACAATGGAATTTTCTAAATACTCAATCATGTCATCTGCAAACATGGAAAATTTGACTTCCTCTTTTCCTAATTGAATACCCTTTATTTCTTTCTCTTGCTTAATTGCCCTGGCCAGAACCTCCAACACTGTTGAATAGGAGTAGTGAGAGAGGGCATCCTTGTCTTGTGCTGATTTTCAAAGGGAATGTTTCTAGTTTTTGCCCATTAAGTATGATATTGGCTGTGGGTTTGTCATAAATAGCTCTTATTATTTTGAGATACGTTCCATCAATACCTAGTTTATTGAATTTTTAGCATAAAGAACTGTTGACTTTTGTCGAAGGCCTTTTCTGCATCTATTGAGATAATCATGTGGTTTTTCTAGTTGGTTCTGTTTATGTGACGGATTAAATTTATTGATTTGCATATGTTGAACCAGTCTTGCATCCCAGGGATGAAGCCGACTGGATTGTGGTGGATAAGTTTCTTGATGTGCTGCTGGATTTGGTTTGCCAGTATTTTATTGAGGATTTTCACATTGATGTTCATCACGGATATTTGTCTAAAATTATCTTTTTTTGTTTTGTGTCTCTGCCAGGCTTTGGTATCAGGATGATGTTGGCCTCATAAAATGGGTTAGGGAGGACTCCCTCTTTTTCTATTGATTGGAATAGTTTCAGAAGGAATGGTACCAGCCCCTCTTTGTACCTCTGGTAGAATTCGGCTGTGAATCTGTCTGGTTCTGGAATTTTTTTGGTTGGTAGGCTATTAATTATTGCCTCAATTTCAAAGCCTGTTATTGGTCTATTCAGAGATTCGACTTCTTCCTGGTTTAGTCTTGGGAGGGTGTATGTGTCCAGGAATTTGTCCATTTCTTCTAGATTTTCTAGTTTATTTGCATAGAGGTATTTATAGTGTTCTCTGATGGTAGTTTGTATTTCTGTGGGATTGATGGTGATATCCCCTTTATCATTTTTTATTGCATCTATTTGATTATGCTCTCTTTTCTTCTTTATTAGTTTTGCTAGCAGTCCATCAGTTTTGTTGATCTTTTCAAAAAACCAGCTCCTGGATTCATTGATTTTTTGAAGGGTTTTTTGTGTCTGTATCTCCTTCAGTTCTGCTCTGATCTTTGTTATTTCTGCTAGCTTTTAAGAATTTGTTTGCTTTTGCTTCTCTCGTTCTTTTTATTGTGATGTTAGGGTGTAGATTTTAGATCTTTCCTGCTTTCCCTTGTGGACATTTAGTGCTATAAATTTCCCTCTACACACTGCTTTAAATGTGTCCCAGAGATTCTGGTATGTTGTGTCTTTGTTCTCATTGGTTTCAAAGAACATCTTTATTTCTGCCTTCATTTTGTTATTTGCCCAGTAGTCATTCAGAAGCACGTTGTTCAGTTTCCATGTAGTTGTG
Organism: Rhinopithecus roxellana; assembly: GCF_007565055.1. Lineage (NCBI taxonomy): Eukaryota > Metazoa > Chordata > Mammalia > Primates > Cercopithecidae > Rhinopithecus > Rhinopithecus roxellana. Next base: position 37,266,074 of record NC_044564.1, on the reverse strand, counting down.
CAGTTTTGAGTGAGATTCTTAATCCTGAGTTCTAATTTGATTGTACTGTAGTTTGAGAGACAGTTTGTTGTGATTTCTGTTCTTTTACATATGCTGAGGAGTGCTTTACTTCCAACTCTGTGGTCAGTTTTGGAATAAATGCTGTGTGGTGCTGAGAAGAATGTAGATCCTGTTGATTTGGGGTGGAAAGTTCTGTAGATGTTGATTAGGTCAGCTTGGTGCAGAGCTGAGTTCAATTCCTGGATATCCGTGTTAACCTTCTGTCTTGTTGATCTGTCTAATATTGACAGTGGGGTATTAAAGTCTCCCATTATTATTGTGTGGGAGTCTAAGTCTCTTTGTAAGTCTCTAAGGACTTGCTTTATGAATCTGGGTGCTCCTATATTGGGTGCATATATATTTAGGATAGTTAGCTCTTTTTGTTGAATTGATCCCTTTACCATTATGTAATGGCCTTCTTCGTCTCTTTTGATCTTTGATGGTTTAAAGTCCATTTTATTAGAGACTATGATTGCAACCCCTGCTTTTTTTTGCTTTCCATTTTCTTGGTAGATCTTCCTCTATTCCTTTATTTTGAGCCTATGTGTGTCTTTGCACATGAGATGGGTCTCCTGAATACAGCAAACTGATAAAGAGTCTTGACTCTTTATCCAATTTGCCAGTTTGTGTCTTTTAATTGGGGCATTTAGCCCATTTACGTTTAAGGTTAATGTTGTTACGTGTGAATTTGATCCTGTCATTATGATGTTAGCTGGTTATTTTGCCCGTTAATTGATGCAGTTTCTTCATAACATCAATGGTCTTTAAAATTTGGCATGTTTTTGCAGTGGCTGGTACTGGTTGTTCCTTTCCATGTTTAGTGCTTCCTTCAGGAGCTCTTGTAAGGCAAGCCTGGTGGTGACAAAATCTCTCAGCATTTGCTTGTCGTTAAAGGATTTTAGTTCTCCTTCACTTATGAAGCTTAGTTTGGCTGGATATGAAATTCTGAGTTGAAAATTCTTTTCTTTAAGAATGTTGAGGCCAGGCGTGGTGGCTCAAGCCTGTAATCCCAGCACTTTGGGAGGCCGAGACGGGCAGATCACGAGGTCAGGAGATCAAGACCATCCTGGCTAACACGGTGAAATCCCATCTCTACTAAAATTACAAAAAAACTAGCCGGGCGAGGTGGCAGGCGCCTGTAGTCCCAGCTACTCGGGAGGCTGAGGCAGGAGAATGGCGTGAACCCGGGAGGCGGAGCTTGCAGTGAGCTGAGATCCGGCCACTGCACTCCAGCCTGGGTGACAGAGCGAGCCTCCGTCTCAAAAAAAAAAAAAAAAAAAAAAAAAAAAAAAAAAGACATCCACTGTTAGTCTGATGGGCTTCCCTTTGTGGGTAACCTGACCTTTCTCTCTGTCTGCCTTTAACATTTTTTCCTTCATTTCAACCTTGGTGAATCTGACAATTATGTGTCTTGGGGTTGCTGTTCTAGAGGAGTATCTTTGTGGTGTTCTCTGTATTTCCAAATTTGAATGCTGACCTGTCTTGCTAGGTTGGGGAAGTTCTCCTGGATAATATCCTGAAGAGCATGTTCCAACTTGGTTCCATTCTTCCCATCACTTTCAGGCACACCAATTAAACGTAGATTTGGTCTTTTCACATAATCCCATATTTCTTGGAGGTTTTGTTCATTTCTTTTTACTCTTTTTTCTCTAAACTTGTTTTCTTGCTTTATTTCATTAATTTGATCTTCAATCACTGATATCCTTTCTTCCTCTTGATCAAATCAGCTATTGAAGCTTGTGCATGTGTCATGTAGTTCTCATGCCATGGTTTTCAGCTCCATCAGGTCACTTAAGGTCTTTTCTATACTGTTTATTCTAGTCAGCCATTCATCTAACTTTTTTTTAAGGTTTTTTAGCTTCTTTGCAATGGGTTAGAGCATGCTTTTTAGTTCGAAGAAGTTTGTTATTACCAATCTTCCGAAGCCTACTTCTGTCAACTCATCAAAGTCATTCTCCATCCAGCTTTGTTCCATTGCTGGCAAGAAGCTGCAATCCTTTGGAGGAGAAGAGGTGCTCTGGTTTTTAGAATTTTCAGCTTTTCTGCTCTGGTTTCTCCCCATCTTTATGGTTTTATCTACCTTGGTCTTTGATGATGGTGACCTACAGATGGGGTTTTGGTGTGGATGTCCTTTTTGTTGATGTTGATGCTATTCCTTTCTGTTTGATAGTTTTCCTTCTAACAGTCAGGACCGTCTGCTGCAGGTCTGTTGGAGTTTGCTGGAGGTTCACTCCAGACCCTGTTTGCCTGGGTATCACCAGCGGAGGCTGCAGAACAGCAAATATTGCTGCCTGATCCTTCCTCTGGAAGCTTTGTCCCAGAGGGGCACCCACTTGTATGAGGTGTCTGTTGGCCCCTACTGGGCGGTGTCTCCCGGTTAGGCTACACAGGGGTCAGGGGCCTACTTGAGGAGGCAGTCTGTTCGTTCTCAGAGCTCAAACGCCACGCTGGAAGAACCACTGCCCTCTTCAGAGCTGTTAGACAGGGATGTTTAAGTTTGCAGAAGTTTCGCCTCCCTTTTATTCAGCTATGCCCTACCCCCAGAGGTAGAGTCTATAGAGGCAGTAGGCCTTGCTGAGCTTCAGTGGGCTGCACTCAGTTAGAGCTTCCTGGCCACTTTGCTTACCTACTCAAGCCTCAGCAATGGCGGATGCCCCTCTGCCTGCTGAGCTGCAGCCTCACAGGTCGATCTCAGACTGCTGTGCTAGCAGTGAGCAACACTCCGTGAGGTGGGACCTGCCCAGACAGGCACAGGAGAGAATCTCCTGGTCTGCCAGTTGTTAAGATCATGGGAAAAGTGCAGTATTTGGGCTGAAGTGTCCCATTTTTCGAGGTACAGTCTGTCACAGCTTCCCTTGGCTAGGAAAGGAAAATCCCCCAACTCCTTGTGCTTCCTGGGTGAGGCAATGCCCCGCCCTGCTTCAGTTGGCCCTCATGGGCTGCACCCACTGTCCAACCAGTCCCAATGAGATGAACCAGTACCTCAGTTGGAAATGCAGAAATCACCCATCTTCTGTGCCAATCATGCTGGGAGCTGCAGACTGGAGCTGTTCCTATTCAGCCATCTTGGAATGGAGGGTGAAGCATCTTTCGTTCTAATGAGGCAACTCTTGGTGGCTCCCTAGATAGCTTCAGGATTGGAACTAGTGGCCAAAAAGATCAAGCCTTCATTAGAAACTTGGAACTTTTGTCCCCACTCTTGACCTTTAGGGAGGAAGGAAAGGCTGGAGGGGAGTTAATCACTAATAACCAATAATCAACCATGCCTATGTAATGGAGCCTCCATAAAAACAAATTAGGGGTTCAGAAAGCTTCATGGCTGGAGAATATATGGAGATGGTGGGAGGATGAGGTGCCCAAACAGGGCATGGTAGTTCCCCGCCCTTCCCCCACATCTTGCCCTCTGTCTCTCTTCCCTCAGGCTGCTCCTGAGATTTAACCTTTATAATTAACTGGTAACAGTAAGTGAAGCACTTTTCTAAGTTCTGTGAGTCATTCTACCAAGTTATTAAACCTGGGAGGGGGTGTGAGAACCCCAGTTTTGTAGCTAAATTAGACAGAAATGTAGGCAACCTGAGGATTTGGTTCTTGCAACTGGAGTCTGAACTGGGGATTATCTTGTGGGACTGAGCCCTTAAACCTGTGGGGTCAGGTAACTCCAGGCAGTTCATGTCAGAATTATGGAGTCCTAATTAGGGAAAAGACTGGTGGGACCAAGGAAAAACAAAAAGAGAAAACAGATAAGCTCTAAGTCTGCCTTTCTTCATGATCCAGGACACATAACCCTCTTGTGCAAATAACTCACAATCTTCTTGTGCCCAACTGTCACCAGATACCTGCAAGCCAGTTCACTGCAACCTCAGCATTTTCAGTACTGCACAAACTCTTCTTCAGCTTATAGCATCAACACTATTCTATAAAATCCCCACCAAGCCTTTGTCTCCTTGCAGTCAGCTCCTCTCTTGCTGATTCTGTCCATTGCTTTCTTACAATGTGTTTTCCTACTTCCTCTAATAAATCTGCCTTTCTTTGCCTACAACTGTCTTGATAAATTATTTTACCCCTGCACCACTGGCCCAGGCAGTCACTGCTAGCCCACAACAAGAATAGGACTGAGTTATTGGACACTCAGTTTGTGTTTGGAGAGTTGCAGAATTGGTTGTTGGTGTGGAAAACTGACACACTGGTGTAAGTAAATATTGTGAATAAAAAAAGACCTGTGTGTGTGTATGTGTGTGTTTACAATTACATCTCTGTCTACAGAGAGAGAAGGAATGATGAGGCAAATATGGTAAAATGTGAAAATCTGGAGAATCTGGCTGAAGGGTGTCAGGGGCTCTTTCTATGCTTTTTGTAATTCTGGAAAAATGCTGTTTTGTTAGTGTCCTTTGTGCTGCATGACACACTGCTCCCTCTCATGGAAGGAACCACCTCTTTCACCCAGTTTGTCCACTGGCAATGACTTTGTATTCTTCAAATTTAATTTGAACACGTTATACCAGGTGTATATATACCAGGTAGGTGTAATAATTCTCAATGCTGTGTAACAAATTATTACACACTTATGGTTTAAAACAACACTTCACCAGCTCACAGGTCTGTAGCTCAGAATTTTGCAATGGCATGGCTGGGTTCTCTGCTCAGAGTCACACAAGCATAAAATCAAGGTGTTGACAGGCTGAGTCTTCCTCTGAAGGTTCTAGGGGAATATTTGCTTACCGGTTCATTATTGTCGTGTCAGAATCCAGTTCCTTGTAGCCATGGGCCTGGGGTACATGTCCCCTCACTGACTGACTACAGGCACTCTGCTGTCTTCTAGGTCAGCAGAGCCAGAGAAGGGCTCATGTGACTAGGTTAACTCACGAGACAGTCTCCCTATCTGAGGTCAACCATGCTATATACCCTAACCTAATCACAAGACTGAAATTTGTCACAAAGGACATTAAGTGAAAATTCATAGTCCCAGGATGTGCATAATCTTCAGAGATGTCTTATAATTCTGCCTACCACATACTTCTATAGGTAAGAACTTAACATATTTTAACAAAACCCAACTCTAATGGATTAGTCAATACTTACTGCTAGGAAAATTATTGACCTCATTGAGGGAAAAAATAATCAGCTTTCTAGTCTAACTTCATGTTATCAAGATACGTTATCAAGGTAAATGTGGAATGGATTAAAAGGTGAAATATAAATCTGAAATCATAAAAGTATTAGAAAAACTGTAGGTGAATAGTTATCTTCCTTTTGCATGACAGTAGGAGATTTTGCATAAAAAACAGCAAAAAAACTAATAAAACTGAAATTACCATAAATAAAATTCAATAACGCAGTAAGCAAAAGGGGAAATGTTCACATTAAATAGGAGAAAGTTTATATTCATAATATTTCAAGAGCCCACAGATTTGGTGAGAAAACCCTAATTGGAAAAGAGGCCAGGTGTGGTGGCTTATGCCTGCAATCCCAAGACTTTGGGAGGCTGACGCAGGAGGATTGCTTGAGCCCAGAAGTTCAAGACCTGCCTGGCCAACATGGCAAAACCCTGTCTCTACTAAAAATACAAAAATTAGCTGGGCGTCGTGGTACACACCTGTAATCCCAGCTACTCGGGAGGCCGAAATGGGAGAATCACTTTAGCTCGGGAGAGCAGAGGTTGCAGTAAGCCTAGATGGTACCACTGCACTCCAGCGCGGTCAGCAGAGCAATATGCAAACAAATGCCTGTATGAATGTTTGCATTCACAGTCATTAAAGAAGTTCAGATTTGAGCCATACTGGAATGGCATGTTTTGCCCACGAAATTGTAAACATTGAAAATGCTAACAGCCTGTGACAGCAAGGATGCCATAGGAAGCCCACTCCACTCACCCTACTGCTGTCGAAATTGTGAATTGGGACAGCATGTCTGAAAATGAGAATTTAACAATGTGTGTATCAAGAGGTTAAAAATTATTTAAATCTCTGACCTAGTCGTTCCACTTCTAAAAATATATACAAGGGAAATTAAATGAAAAAGAGACAAACTTATATCCACACAGTGATGACAAGAGTGCTGTTTCTATGGTCAAAAAATGGGAACAGTCTAAAAATCCAACAGTCAACTGTGGTTCGGAGACGGAGTATTATGTAGCCATCAAAAAAGAGTTTATGAAGAATTTTTATGGAAAAGGGCTTTTTGAAAGCATAAACTTTTGAGAAAGACTGAAAAGAAAAGCAAAATGTTAACTGTGGTGGCTGTGGAAATATGATTTGGTTTTATTTCCTGCACTTTGCAAAATTTTCTCTCAGGGTATTCTTAACCTGGAGTTATGGGCCCCCTGGTGGTGAAGGGGGATCTATAAAAACCCTCAACAATTGTATATTGGGTGTATGTGCAATTTTCCCACATATAAATCAAGCCCTTGACATGAAATTATGTGGGCTCTAACCACCAAGAAAGCTGAGTCATTTTTTTCCTCAAGAAAGCAAAGAGCCTGAGGACCTACACATTCTTTTCCCCACCACAGCCTACCCTTTCCAGGGCCAAAAGAGAACCACGTTACCCCACAAATCCCACCTGCCAAGAATCTGCCCCAGGCAATGTCTCTAGAGCTTCTGGGCAGGTGGAGGAGGCTGCAGGGGGCTGCAAAGAAAAACCAAGTTTCCATTTGGCACTTGCAAAGCCTTGACACAGAACGAGGTTTGCCTTTGGTTTTTGTTCGTTTCTTTGTTTGCTTTTGCACCTTTCTGTAGATGCATTTTTTTTTCAAAAGGCAAAGAATTTCCTGGCTCATTCCCCTTGTCTGCCTGAAATATGCAGATGGAATGTGTACCTGTATCTCCAGTGGAGATTCGTTCAGGGTCCTGAGCCTGCAAAATTATCCGCACTTGTTCCTTTTTCACGAAATCACAAGATTAAAAATGCTAGCAATCTCGTCCTCTTTGTCTGTGAGTCAGTGACTCTGAGAGTGTCCTAGGCAAAGGCTTTTGGATCTCCCTTTTGCCCCAGAAGCCTCACCTGCGAGGTGTGCACCCCACACTCGCCATTGTTGCTCCTGCTGAGCTGCCTGGTCTGGGCTTGAACGACCAGACTAAATGACCAGACAAATCAATAAGATCCGACGGGCCGAGGGGACACATAGCCCCCAGCACCAGTCTACAGGCTCTGCACAGATGCCGATAGGTCATTTTTAATCATGACTTTCGATTTTTCGACCCCAGAGTGCCTTATACCCAAGTCTCACTGCAGATTCCCTTCTTGAGAAATTGCGGTGCTGCATGGAAAGAGGCTGCCGGCTTGTGCTGCCTGGGCCAGCGTCCTCCATGTGTCACTGATCAGGGTTCAGAAGGCTTCGAGGAGCGCATCTCGGTGTCTTTCCAAAAGCCCAAAATTCTGTATTATGTGGCATCCTCAGACTGGTCTAGGAGAACCCAGAGCTCCTCCAGCTGCTCCTGAGATCAGTTTCTCGGGAATTGAGAGGGAAAACACAACACTGAAACACGTACATAACTAACAATAATATCTTTCCTCTGCTGGTAGCTGAGGCCCGAGAATGAGTTTGAGTAGTTTGGGAATGCCCCGGCCCACTGACCTTTCACCTAGCCGCAGATGGTGCACTTTTATTTTTATTTTTACCAACTCTTTCTCCTTCTCCTGATCCCTTAAGGTTTGAACTCCATCCTACATGTTGTTCCCCTCTGTGTGCCCACTGCTGCAGATTCGCTACACAGGTAAACTCGTGCACAGGTTGTTTTGTCACCCAGGTACTAAGCGTAGAACGTAGAACCCACCAGTGATTTTTTGTAATCTGGCCCTGAACCTAAAATAAAAGTCGAATAAAAAAAAAAAAAAAAAAAAAAACTACCTATCAGGTACTATGCTCACTGCCTGGGTGATGATATCATGGTAGTATTCACACCCCAAACGTCAGCAACATGCAACTTACCCATGCAACAAACCCGCATACATACTCCCTAAACCTAAAATAAAATCAAAAACGTAAAAGAACAATGTCCTACATAGATAGAAATCATTTCAAAACATACCCCAAAAATGCCAGGACCTCATGCTCGTTTGCCACTTGGTTAAGTCACAGATATCCTATGTGACTGTTATATGAGTTTCCTTCAAACATGAGCCCTCTTCTTAACAGAGAGTTGCTCCTGACTTGGAAACTCTGCTTTTCCGTGGGCGATGAGGTGTCCCTCACTCACTTGCAAAGTGCAGGAAGGCTCATGAGCTCTCCTGCCTGGAACACAGCAGGCAATTTCCTCCATGAAGCCTAAGTTTTATTTTATATAAAAATAGATAAGTTTTATGTACAACGTATAATTTTTAACTTACAACAAAGTATAGCTACATAATTTTATAGTGGAGTTTTGTGATGACACATTAGGTCAAAGTAAAGAGCACAAAGTTGAGCTGCAATCCTGCCAGTTGCGACGCTGCCCACACGAAGGGAGCTGGTCCACAGTCACGTGTGTGGCAAGTTTGTGTCCTCACCGCAACGACGTGGCTTCTGAGCTCCATCCTCTGCCTGGAACCAAGCAAGTCTATTCTGCTGCTAATAGTAAGGCCCATCGAAGAGGGAAAGAATTCTGTGTTGAGACTCAACAAAATACTATTCTCAAAATGTGTGCAGCTGCTGCGGGGTCCTCATTCACTGGCCTTGCCAGGAACCCACAGAGTCAGCAGGCAGAACACGATGCCCACATCGAGTGGAGAATTTCTGTTTCTAATGAAATCTTCCACGAAACGGATGGCCTGCATACCCCGGCCTACTTTCCACAGCAAACAGAGTCCTTCCAGAAGATTCATCAACTTAGCAGTATGCATTACATATGCACGCAATAGACCCTTTCCCTCTCCATTACCACCTCTCAGCTGACTGCATTTGGCCTGAGACATTTCACGGCTAGAAAAATCAATAGTGTGGAGGGCAGCCACATCTTGCCAGTGGATCCATTATCTGTCTCTTTCCTATCTCCATTTGTAGGGGGAAATGTTTTCTTAGTGTTATGCTAATTAGAGAAAGAAGCAGTGTCTGCCACAGAATGTTGTATTTGTTAAAATTGCCTCTTTGGTGGAAATTTGTCATAAAGTATCTCTGACCAAAGGTTAAAATCACCCAAGACTCCTGATCGATCCACTTTCCCTCTTCCTGCTCCCAAGAGAGCATCGGCATTGGAGGTGCATGCTCTCCAGGGGATGTGGATGAGAGTGAGGCAGGATATTTTCTTGACCCTTTGTGGGACTCATGAGAAGGGTGCCCCTTGTACTCAGCTGACCGTGCTCACCCCTCACAGGAGGGAGCACACAAGTGAACCAGTGCAGGAATCAGCCTGCCACTTCTGACTTCTGTGCAAGCAGGAGCAAACTCTGTTTACTCCAGGCCACCACACTCCACCCCTTGCCAGAGGGAGCAAGTAGGCGAGCTAGTGCAGGAACCAACCGGCCACTTTGGCACCAGCAGAGCAAACTCCGTGTGGGCCCTGCGTCAGCATCCAGGTGGGAGTGCCTGCAATCCCAAGGCCCCAGAGGGCATGTTGCAATACTCTCTTAGCTCTGCTGTCCATAGACAGCAGTGTGTTATCAGCTCAGTGGGCCTTTTGCCTCACTGCATGGGGCAGCTGCCCTCTGCCAGTGAGGGCAAAGGGCCAGTGTGACAGCCTTTTTGGGTACCTGCATTTGGTAGGTCTTGAATTCTTGTCCGGTGTCCAAGAAGAATGACGTCATATGAACAAATTGAAGGATGGTGAATGTGGAGAATTTTATTGAGTGATGAAAGTGGCTCTCAGCAGAGAGTGGAACCGGAAAGGGGACAAAAAGGACAGGTCACTCTCCCCTGAAGTCAAGCAGCCTCTGCCTCCCTCCTCTGAAATCAAGTTGCCTCTCTCTGAAGTACAGCTGCTTCTCTCTACCAGCTAAATCTAGGGTCCTTACAAGCACAGGATGGGGGGTGAGGCAGGCCATAAGTAGTTTTGGAAAAGGCAACATTCAAGTGGTAAAAACGCATTACTCAGAAAAAACCAATAGGGAGAGCGGGCAAACAGAGACGGAAGTTCTCACTTTGAGCCGTGGGTGTCAGGCTTTTTGCCTTGAAGGTGGGGTTTTGCCAGGGATCCACCCCTGTCTGTCTGAAGTTTCTCTGCCTCCTGCCTCTATCAAGAGGAAATAGTAAAAGTAAGTGAGGTGACAGCCATGCCCTATTCCAGGTATCAATGTACAGTGGGTCGCAGGCAAGGCAGTGGGGCCAGTGGCTCCCTGCTGGGCCTTGTCTTCAGATGGGCACAGTGGGTGGCTCACAAGGAATTTGAGAGGTCTTCCCCACTGCCTTCCATTGATTCTGGAGCCTGTGTGTGCCAGCCTTCCAGTCCCTGCAGAGCCACCCTCCCTGAAGGCATCTAGAACAGGGATCATCCTGGGGTTGCACCACACCACGCTCAGTAAGGCTCACCGCAGGGGGACAGGGTATGCAAGAGGGGTGTCTACACACCCCTATACCAGGCCAGTGGGGACTTCTGGAGGCATCACAGGTGTGCATGTGGCAAGGGGCACATTTAAAGCTGGGTTCTAGTTCCTACAGAGAAGAGGAACCTGGAGCTTCTCTCCTGTACCCTGTGTGTGCACAGCCTCATTTTCAACCTTGCTTACCAGCCTTGGCACCATCCCTGGGAACATTCCAGTTTTTAAGCCTCTCTGCCTCTCTGTTTAACTCTGGCTCCCTCGTCACACCAGAGCAAATCCTGCGACACAAAGGTGTCCCAGCAGGACATGGGGTTGACAGAAAAAGGCTACGGAGTGGTAGAACAAACGAAGACTTGGAGCCCAAGTTCAGTTTCTCTTGAGGTTTCTCCATGGAACCAAGTGAAACTAATGACTCCCCACCCCTGTGCTTACACTGTCCCAGCATGGACACACACACCACAACCTGCAAAGAATTCTAGGCAGCACAAGCTACTGTGGCTAAATCCAGAATTAGGGCCCATTTTCCTAGGGTGATATCCCCTTGCCCACAGCTGGTTGCCTTCCCTGCTCATGCATAGAGCAAACACTGAGGCCCAGGGCACCCTGCCCCACAGCCGAGCAGGGCAGACAGATGCAGATCAAATCTCTCTTTCCTTTGTGTGAGGTTCTTGGGTATCTTTTCCCACTATTTTCTGTAGGCAGAAAAAGGATGGTATAGAAATGTGTCATCTCCCACCCACAAGACCTCCACAGTCAGGAGAGAGGTAAGGATTGTTCTGCCAGCTCCTATTCACTTTATTCATTATTGAAGACTTTAAAGACAAGGTCATGAGACAACCTGGACCCTGTTGAAGTATATCAATAGTAGAATTTTTAAAAACAGAGCACGGCCCCTCTGCACAAAACCCACAAACTTCTGTATGTCTGCATGGCTGCTGGGAGAGAATGGGCAGGATTGACGCCACTCCTGCCGTTCCACCAACCAACCTCCCTGGCAGGGTCCTGCCTTCGAGGAAGCTCAGCCCAGGAGTGGTATTAGTTCCTGTCTTCGTCCGTTCGGGTGTCTCTCATGGAATACCGTAAACTATGTGGTTTATAAACAACAAAACTTTATTTCTCACAGTTCTGCAGGCTGGGAAGTCCAAGATCAAGGCACCAGAAGGTTTGTTGTCTGGCCAGGTGAAGGCTCCTTCCTCAGAGACAACACCTTCTCGCTACATGGTAGAAGAGGTGAGGCAGCTCTCTGGGGTCTCGTTCAGGAAGGCACTAGTCTCATTCACAAGAGCTCCACCCTCATGACCTCATCCCCTCCCACAGGCCCCGCCTCTTAATGCCATCACACTGGAGATTCAGTTTCAGCACAGGAATCTCAGGGGACACAAACATTCAGGCCATAACAGTTCCTTTCCCATGATCTTTAGTGCACTGACCACTGAAGATCAACAAACGAATCATCTCCATCTGTACCCTACCTCCACCTGGCCCTATCTTCTCTTGACCAACCCCCACCCCGTCTCCTGCCTGCATAGCAGAGACCTGCTCAGTAGCCTGAAATCCATATGGAAACATCTTCACAGACACAACACACCTAGCAAGAGCAAGGGCTCCAGCCATGGAGGATCCTTCAGAACCCATCGAGGCTGTGTTTGGCCTGGGACATTGCACACGCACCTCATGGTGAAGAAGAGGTTCTGAGAGGACCTTGTGTTTCACCCTGAACAAATGCACACCCTGCTGGATGACCGCAAAAAAAGGACAAGATCCCACTACCTACACCTGGGGAACCCTGAGACCAGCCCTCCCTGCACACCCAGGGACGCTCCAGACCAGGTCCTGATCCACGCACGGGGATATGGGAACCAGTGGCCCACCCACACACTCAGGGACATAGGGATCAGAGTCAACTGTCCTTGTTCTCTTCTACCATGTACCTCAGGAGGTTAAGGCACTGGCTTTTGTGCCTGGAAAAGCAGAATATTGCAGAAATTGTGTTTTGAAGGGAAATGAACTTGCAGGGGATTTTTGGTGACATGAAAGGCTGTTCCCTGCCTGGATCCTAAATTTGTTTGTGAAGCATCTTTCTGAAGGTGGTCTGTCTTTCAAGGGTCAGGGCCTAGTTTTCTAAATTCAAAATTATAATTGATTTTCATGCTATCACACAGGCCAAGTTTTATTCTCCTTCAGCAGTGGGCTGGGACCTTCAGCAGTGGGCTGGGACCTGATGCTAGCCCGGTGCCTGAGCTCCATCACTGGGCAGAAAGAACACAAGAGGGTGCTTGAGAGAGTTAGAATTCAACCAGGAGCACATCCTCATGCCCACACCTCCTCTGCTGCTCCTTAATTTCTTTGTCTTGGCTCTTGTCTCCACTGCAGCTCTATAGAGGAAACACACAGCCCTCACCCAAACACAGCCTGCAGCCCTGGCCTCAGTGTCACCCTGTGCTGTTGGCACCCAACCCTGGCTGGCTGCCAGCAACACTGAAGAAGAAAACACAACCTGAGTCAGTCCTTCAGATCTATTGAGAAATAGATGAGTCATTCCAATTTGAAAGGAAAGACAACCACAAGTTGGGGAGGGGGCAGCAACTATCTTTTAACAAAAAAATTAACAACAAAAAAAATCCTGCTAAGAAAATGACAAAACACGGCCAGGCGCGGTGGCTCAAGCCTGTAATCCCAGCACTTTGGGAGGCCGAGACGGGCGGATCACGAGGTCAGGAGATCAAGACCATCCTGGCTAACACGGTGAAACCCCGTCTCTACTAAAAATACAAAAACTAGCCGGGCGAGGTGGCAGGCGCCTGTAGTCCCAGCTACTAGGGAGGCTGAGGCAGGAGAATGGCGTAAACCCAGGAGGCGGAGCTTGCAGTGAGCTGAGATCCGGCCACTGCACTCCAGTCTGGGCGACAGAGCCAGACTCCGCCTCAAAAAAAAAAAAAAAAAAAAAGAAAATGACAAAACACTATTTTTTATAAAGGGAAAGATATCTGGATGTACTGATAGACACAAACCACCTAGGCAAAGACCCTCCAGCCTGTAAACAATGACCACTGTGAAGCACTAAGCACTGGCTCAGTGTTAAGCAAACAGGTGAATGGGTTGTATAAAGGAGGTGGAACTAGGGGCATCTTTAAATCTTTAACTTTAAAGTTAAGGCCTTCACTTACCACCTCATCATCAGTGAAGATGTTATGTTTCCTCCTATCTTCCTGAAGACACTAATACCTAAAAAACTCCAAGGGAAAATTATTTTCAGCCTGAAATTATACATTCAGCAAACTATTCATCACATGTAAAGACAGACTAAAGAAATTTTCATACATATAAAGATTCATAAAATTGACCTTTCTTGATCCTTCCTTAAGTAGCTACTGAAAATAATCTCCAGTAACATTAGGAAGACAAGGAAGCAAAGAGACAGTAGGCCCCACCCAGAAGAGTAAGAAGCAGCTCCAGGGTGAGAAATGTGCCACAGGCCTAGACAGCAAGTAACCCAGATGTGATGGGTTTATAGAGGTATGCAGAAGGGAAGGCTCTTGGGGAAAGGGAGAAATCTAGTAGAACAAATTATAAAAATTGAACATTTGAAGACAATAACAAAAATATGTGACTAGAAAATATACAAGTGAAAAATGAGGCAATTAAAAACTCCGGAAGAAACAAAAAGCTCCACAAAACAGGAAATTGACACGTTGTGTATTCATCTCTTGGGGCCTCAGTGAACAATATGTAAATAGCTATCCTAGTAATAAAAATATTGATTATTGATTCAACTGTATGATAAGATGTGAGAGAAGACAAAAACATGAGGCAAGAAAATTTGTCATTACAGAAAATCATTTCACAATTAGTTTCTAAAATTGATCAAATTAAGAAGTAATTATATGAGCATACTGGCTAAAAGCTATGGAGGTGCCTACCAGAAGAAACTGCTAAGAAGTTTAAAAGTGAGTGACTCTGAGAAGCTGGGCTGGGGGACCTTGGGGAGGGGCAAGGGGACTTATTCTTTTCATTGTGAGATTTTCAGTTCTGTTTGATTCTTTGAATAAGTATGTTTTGCATTGATAAATATGTATTTATTGATTTTAATAAATAAATATTCCCAATGGATGAACAAACCAACGTCTGGCCTACGAAAGGGCAGAAAGAAGTAGGGTAGCAATTGGTGGTGAATGTGATGCAGTAAATAACCAAGGCTGGAGGGTAGGACTTCCAGAGGACAGATGCAGGCAAACCCTTGGAGACAAGTGCAAAATTCAGGTGGAAGGGGAAAGGTGAGAGAGGCCTTCCATTCAAGCCCTGTCCAGTCTTCACTGCTGGGAGAAATTTATTGTCAAATGTGGTATCAATTCAAATTGAAATGTCTTCACTTTCATTACTCCTTTTTTACTCTCCTAAGCAATACTAGGAAATATTTGCTTTTGGTATTCCTGGACACTTGGCAAGGAGTAGAATTTGTTTGTAACACACTGCTGCTGTGTTTATGCACGTGGCTGGAACACATTCAGGGAAACTGTGCCACAAAAGTCCAAGAAATGTAATTCCCAGTGGTGAAAATAAACATGGTTTCTGGAGAAAATGCTACATATAATCATTACATGTTTGTCTGGATTCAAGAGAATGCTAAAATCACTTCTCAGGGAAAAGAAATCATCCGGGATAAGTGCACAGAATTGACCATTTTCCAAGACAATGATGGCAGAATTTCAGCTCTGTCTGGTATTATTGGTGTGTCTGGTTCAAAAAAAAACACTTAAGAAAATAATTTCTCCATGGAAAACTGAGTTGACTTGCTGGGGTGTGTCTTTACTTCTAATATACATATATGTGAGAAGAGGCATAGCTACATAACCTAGACTTCATACAATGAAGTGAGAATGTGCTTTCTCATTGATTTATCAAAGGTTCTGTGCTGAATGACATGTAGGCGGTGATCTTTGTGTCTCACCATTCAGAAATGAGATGTCATGAGTTAAGACTTCAAACAGAGCTAAAGCTGCTGCCTCTAATCCTTCACCCTCTTCATCAGGACGCACTTCTGAACTGACTTAGAAATACAACAGGAGAGGCAGGCGTGGTGGCTCATGCCTGTAATTCCAACACTTTGGGAGGCCGAGGTGGGCAGATTACTTGAGGTCAGGAGTTTGAGGCCAGCTTAGCCACCATGGTAAAACCCCGTCTCTACTAAAAATACAAAAATTAGCTGGGCATGGTGGCGTGCGCCTGTAATCGCAGCTACTCAGGAGGCTGAGGCAGAAGAATTGCTTGAATTCGGGAGGTGGAGATTGCAGTGAGTCCAGATCGTGCCACTGCACTCCAGCCTGGATGTCACAGTGAGACTTCATCTCAAAAAAAAAAAAAACAAAAAACAAACAAACAAAAAAAACAGAAATGCAACAGGAGAAAATACATACCCACACCCCATACCTCATTGTAGCTCAGGAGACTAGCCACAGGTGAACTCCCCTGTCCTTAGTGTAATACCTAACCTTATTTTTACTAACTTGGTTTTTAGACTCTCCCTTTCTCCCTTAATCACCTAGCCTTGTTTCCACATGAATAAGCTCTCCCTTAGCTGAGAAAGCCAGACAAACTCCATTTGGCTCCTTCATCTACAAGACTTCAAGTACTCCTTACCCACCCCCTTCCTCAAGGAGTTAACTTGTGTATGCAGACTCTCAACATATCAAAGAGACCAATTAACTGATAAGGTACTGAAGCAAGCAATGTACGAAGTTCCCAGGATTTTGCTCAAGAGATAACACCATAAAGCCTTGAGCTTTTGTCCGGCAGAGCCCCCATATCTAACATCTTATGAAAGATTCGGAGCCCCTGCACCTGGAACTGCTTGTTTTTCTGTAACCATTTGTCTTTTTAATTTTTTTGCATGTTTTTACTTCTGTAAAATTGTTGCAACTGAATTCCCCTCCCCTTCCTAAACTGAAGTATAAAAGAAAATCGAGCCCCTTCCTCGGGGCCAAGAGAATTTCAAGCATTAGCCGTCTCTCGGTCGCCAGCTAATAAAGGACTCTTAAATTCGTCTCAAAGTGTGGCGTTTCTCTAACTCGCTCAGGTGCAACATTAGAGCCTCTAGGAACTTGGGCTGATAGCTCAGATGGCTCAGACTCAGGAGGACTGATGACTGATCCTCCCTGAGTGGATGGTTTCTTAGCCTCAAACGTGTTTTTTCTCTGTGGACATTAGATGACTGTATTTGTTCATTCGGGTTGTCATAACAAAATACCATAGGCTGAGTAGTTTAAACAACAGACATTTGTTTCTCACAATTCTGGAGGCTGGAATTCCAAGATTAAGATGCCCGGCAGGATTAGTTTCTAGGCAGAGCTCTCTTCCTGGCTTGCAGACAGCCGCCTGCTCGTTGTGTCCTTGCATGGTTTTTTCTCAGTGAATGCACACACTTCCTGTTCTTATAAGGACACAGGTCCTATCAGATTAAGGCCCCACCCTCTTAATCACATTTAAAGTTAATTACTTCCTTACCCCAAACACAGTCAATGATGAGTTGTATGACCTTGGGCAAATCACCTCAACAACCCTTGGCTTCTTCTGAGATGATTTCATATTTAGAAATACTAAAAACAGACTGGCTGTCAGGCTAAAGAATTGCTTCTTAGTTCCACCAGCTTCTTCCCAGTGATGCTTTTAGATGATTCTGCAGGCAGTTGGATTGCTTCCACCAGATGGCTTGGAACAGAAAGTGCAGGCATGGAGTGGCCGCATGTATTAGTTGGTTCAGGCTGCTGAAACAAAATACCACTGACTGAGTGGCTTACAGATTAAAGAAAATTACATCCTCATAGTTCTAGAGGTGGGGAAGTCCACATCAAGGTGTCAGCTGATTTGGTTCCTGGCAAGGGCTCTCTTCCTTGTTTGCAGACAACTGCCTTCTCAGTGTGTTCTCACATGGTGGAGAGAAAAGAAGCTCTTTCTCTTCCTCTCCTTATAAGACCACATTCATATCAGATTAGGGCCTACACTGTGACACATTTAACCCTAATTGCATCCTACAGACCTTGTCTGCAGACACCATCACATTGGGCGTGAGGGCTTCAACATATGAATTTGGTAAATGCAGGACACAATTCAATCCACAGCAATGATAAACCACCACCACCATGACCAAAGTCTAGCTTTCATCCCAAAACATCAGAGCAGCACCATCTCAGCACCATCCTAAGATTTCATGCCCCCAAAGTGGGGGTGTCTGTGTAGAGTGGAGTCACCTGTGAACAGTCAGACCCCTCAGATGCTGACTAGAGACCAGTGGGGTGATGGAAATCCATTTTAGGGCCAGATTACCACATAGCATCGAATACCATTATTCCTGCTCAGACCTAAGAAAGTGAGCTATGGATTGGGGGAATTCAGAGAACATTCCCTCTCACTCTTGGAAGTTGTGCCCTGGTGACAGAGTGAACCCTGATATTCCAAAGGAACCAAGAAGATAACACTGAGCGGGTCTCCATGAGCATGCCAGGCATTAGGGCTTCCGTCCACATTTACAGTGCAGCAGTAACAAATGCAGCAGCAGCAGAGACTTGAACAGTGCTGCACAGGCTTGGAACCCCAAAATCAACGTGGGAATGAGCCCAGCTGGGACTGCCAGGGGATAAGAAGCCACAGAGAGCAGCATCAAGGTGCCCTGGCTGCCTGGCTGCCCACTAGTCACAGACACATGGAATTGTCCAGTAGAGACCATCAAGCTGGCCCAAACTAGAAGAAATGCCCAACCAACTCCTAGACTAGTAAGCCAAAGAAAATGGGTATCGTTGGGCCAGGCTCAATGGCTCATACCTGCAATTCCAGCACTTTGGGAGGCCAAGGCGGGAGGATCACTTGAGGTCAGGAGTTTGAGACCAGCCTGGCCAACATGGAAAAACCCCATCTCTACTAAAAATACAAAAATTAGCCTGGTATGGGGCGCATATCTGTAATCCCAGCTACTCAGGAGGCTAAGGCACAAGAATTGCTTGAACCCGGGAGGTGGAGGTTGCAGTGAGCCAAGATTGTGCCACTGTACTCCAGCCTGGGTGACAGAGCAAGACTGTCAAAAGAAGAAAGAAAGAAGACAGAAAGAAAGAGAGAAAGAGAGAGAGAGGGAGGGAGAGAAGGAAGGAGGGAGGGAGGAAGGAAGGAAGGAAGGAAGGAAGGAAGGAAGGAAGGAAGGAAGGAAGGAAGGAAGGAAGGAAGGAAGGAAGGAAGGACGGAAGGAAGGAAGGAAGGAAGGAATTATTTTAAGTCTCTAAGTTTTAAGATATTTTGCTATGCAGCAAATGATGCATAACACTTGCTAATGGTGCAATCTCCCCATTTAGACTTTATCTTCTTTTTTTTTTTTTTTTTTTTTGAGACAGAGTCTTGCTGTGTCACCCAGGCTGGAATGCAGTGGTGCAATTTCAGCTCACTGTAAGCTCCGGCTCCCAGGTTCACACCATTCTCCTGCCTCAGCCTCCCGAGTAGCTGGGACTACAGGCACCCACCACCACACCCAGCTAATTTTTTGTTTTTTGTTTTTTTTGAGACGGAGTCTCGCTCTGTCACCCAGGCTGGAGTGCAGTGGTACAATCTCGGCTCACTGCAAGCTCCACTTCCTGGGTTCACACCATTCTCCTGCCTCAGCCTCCCAAATAGCTGGGACTATAGGCATCTGCCACCACGCCCGGCTAATTTTTTTTGTATTTTTAGTAGAGACGGAGTTTCACCATGTTAGCCAGGATGGTCTCGATCTCCTGACCTCGTGATCTGCCCGCCTCGACCTCCCAAAGTGCTGGGATTACAAGCGTGAGAATTTTTTTGTATTTTTAATAGAGACAAGGTTTCACCATGTTAGCCAGGATGGTCTCAATCTCCTGACCTCGTGATCCACCCGCCTTGGCCTCCCAAAGTGCTGGGATTAGTTGTGGTGAGCCGAGATCACACCATTACACTCTTGCAGCCTGAGCAACAAGAGCAAAACTCCATTAAAAAAAAAAAAAAAAAGTGGTTGCTTCATTTAAAATTACTCATACTCACTATTGCCAAACTCCCCTGAAAAGTGGTAGCATTGCCTTTGTCTTTGGGCACACTGGTGCTGGAGGTCATTGATGAGGAACTCCATGTGGACCCCCAGCCAGTTTTGTCCTCTTGGTTTCAGTGCAGCTCCAATGAGGCTTCACTCGTTTCCCACAGTGGGTGCCTGCAGACAGAAGCTCCTTCCAAGGCAGTGGCTGGGACAGCAGCTAAAAGACTTAACTTGGCAGACACTGTGAGTCAGTGCATGAAAAGGCCAGTGTGGAGATACAGATTAATTACATAGGGGAAAATAGCAACTGTCCAGAGGAGAAAGCTGCAGACAGCACCTTCACCAGGTGAGCAGGATTAGCATCATCAGTCATGCCACATACTGGCCTTATGTGCCCTCTGATACCATGCACTGAGGAGGACACCATGTCACTCTTATGATATTCTTGCAACAACAACAACAAAAAAAAAATGCATAAGCTACATTTAATCAGGAGGAATGAGCCACAAAGTCATGGCCAGTACTCTTTAAAAGTCTAAAGGTCATTAGAGACAAAGAAAAGTTGTTCCAGACTAAAAGAGACCAAGGACATTTGATGACTTAAATACAGCATGAGATATTGGACTGGGACCTGAATCAGATAAAGGCATCAGTAGGACCATGGATGAAATTTGAAGAGGATGGGTGGATTCGTTAACAGTACTGCATCAATGCTAAGTCCCTGGGACTGACTATCTTAACATAATTATGTGAGGTGTAAACACTGGGGAAACTGGGATAAGGTGTACGGAAAATTTTTGTACTGTTTTTGCAACTGTAAGTTCCAACTTATTTCAAAATCAAGTTAAAAAAGTAAAAAATAAAATCTCTTTAAAATTTAACAAGAAGGGGGAAAAAAGACAGAGAAACTCCCACCACTGTTGACTGACATCTATCTTCTTTAAATTTAGTGGGAAAGAAATGATCATTTTTGGCCAGGCAAGGTAATCCCAGCACTTTGGGAGACTGAGGCAGGTGGATCTCCTGAGGTCAGGAGTTCAACACGAGCCTGGCCAACATGGTGAAATCCCATCTCTACTAAAAATACAAAAAAAATTAGCTGGGCATGGTGGCTGGTGCCTGTAATCCCAGCTACTTGGGAGGCTGAGGAAGGAGAATCACTTGAACCAGGGAGACAGAGGTTGTAGTGAGCTGAGATCACACCATTGCACTCTAGCTTGGGCAACAAGAATGAAACTCCATCTCAAAAAAAAAAAAAAAAGAAAAAGAAATTATTATTATTATTATTATTATTATTATTATATTTTTATTTTTTTGAGATGGAGTCTTGCTCTGTCACCCAGGCTGGAGTACAATGGCGTGATCTTGGCTCACTGAAATCTCTGCCTCCCAGTTTCAAGCGATTCTCCTGCTTCAGACTCCTGAGTAGCTGGGACTACAGGTGTGTGCCACCATGCTCAGCTAAACTTTTTTTTTTTTTTTTTTTTTTTTGGGACTACAGGTGTGTGCCACCATGCTCAGCTAAACTTTTTTTTTTTTTTTTTTTTTTTTTTTTTTTTTAGTAGAGATGGGATTTCACCGTGTTAGCCAGGATGGTCTCGATCTCCTGACCTTGTGATCCACCCTCCTCGGCTTCCCAAAGTGCTGGGATTTCAAGCATGAGCCCCACGCCCACCCATGACTTTTGAATTCATTTGGCTACTGGCCCTCAGAAGGTTAAGAGACAGCCATGTGGTGGACATTTGTTTGGGGCCATCCTGCATCACCCACTCACCCACTTCTCTCGCCCCAGGTTTTCATTGAGGAGTCTATTGTTCACTTGACTCGCAGTCATAAGATTCTGGGGAAGGAGCTGCTAACTCCAGCCCTAGGAAAGAGGTGTATGGCCCAAGCCTACCCAGCAGCATATTCTGTCTCCTTGGTCCTGGTCTTGGTCTTGCTCTGTTGCCCAGGCTGGAGTGCAATGGCCCTCCACGGAGGGCATGTGACAGCAGGAAGAAGACTTCATTCTGAGAGTTTGGCTTAAGCATCAGGAGGCTGTCACGACCAGCCCCACCTCCACTGGACTTGAATGAGCACAATGGGGACCAAAGCTACCTCTGTGACCAGCTGCTGCAGGAGGGAGTCTGTCCCAGCAAGGAGCCAGCCCTGAAGCTGCAGAAATGAGTCCTGCCACAGCACCCGATCCCTGATCAGGCCACACCTGACTCCACCCCGTGGGCCTTGTAGCTAGAAGGGGTCAGGAAGCCCCCTGTTCTTTAGGCACTCCGGATTGCAGGGGCCTCAGGCAACCAAGAGAGCCATGTTTAGCTGAGTTCCATCTCCTGCTGAGAAAGTCAAGATCAGTCAAACCACATGCTGCGGTGTCACAGCCTCAAGTTAGGAAAGGCGGCATCAGTGGGGTAGTGAGGACAGGAGGCATCAGTGGGGCAGTGAGGACAGGAGGAAAGGGCAGAGAGGCCACCAGTGTTCCTCTGGAAGGACAGATGTTTTGCATTGGCCAGCAAGCCCCCATACTTTGGTATTCTGACAACTCACCCACTTAATCAGCAGGAAATCTAGCCTTTCCTGTGATCCCCGTGTCTGGTTCATCCTTTGCAAGTTCCTGGGCAGGGAGCAGAGTGGCTGTCACATAGACACAGATGTAGGCCGCCCACCAGTGCCTAGATCTCCAGCTTCAAGGTCCCCTGCTCCGTCCACTGCTCCTCAGATGGCCTGGGCATCCCCGAACGTGGCCAGCCCTTTCCCCGTGAATGAGTTCCCTGCATGGAGTCCAGGTTGGTCAGAAAGGCCTGTGGACAATGTCTGAGCCCCAGTCGAGGCTGAACTTCTCCACCAGTTCCTGCCTCCTAAGAAAGTCAGGAGATGGGGCTGAGCGTCCAGCCTTCTGGAGGTCGGAGCCGGCTGCCTAGTGGATGACCACGAGGGGGCAGTGTGGAGCAGCTGGTAGGCCGGGCCGGCGACTCCTGGCTGACCAGCCGGACCTGACTTCCCAACAGGAAATTCAGCTGGAGGGAAGAGAAAATGGGCAGCCAGCGGCAACAGCCAATCCTGAGTGGCGGGTGGCAGATTATGCTTATTTCCCAAATTTCCTGTAATTGATAAGTAACTGATTACCAAATAAGTTTTATTACTAAAAAGAAAGAAAGAAGCCAGATCAGTAGATACCTGTTTTTCTGCATTATTTGTATCCAAATTCACACATTTGTCCAGCTACAAAGATCCTGGACAGGCGGCACGGACCACTCCAGGACCGGCAGGGACTGCTTCAGGCAAGGGAGATTTGTACCCCTGGGAGCCGCTGTGCCCGTCTCCACCTGGGGTCCAGCGCAGTCCACCTGGGGTCCGGGAACCCTCGCCTTGAGGACAGGCGTCTCTTATCCTAAGTCCAGTTATTTTGGTTGTGATGGAACCCCATTTTCTCTTGGAGATTAACAGCGCCTACACTGTATATGCTTGAGGACGTTGCCAGGGGTGCTCTCTACCACCCCACTCTTAACTTGTTTTCATAGCGACATTTCCCAAATTCACAGTCATTTCACATGAAGCCTTCCCAATTTCTCCACCGTGAAGACACTGGACACGGAGTGCCATGAGGACTGAATACAGTGGCGGGGCCTGTGCCTATGGGCGGGTCCCACAGCAGGACACAGCAGTTCCAACAGTGGCTTCTTGCTGCCGGACCCGCCGCTGGACCCAGGGTTTCTAAGCATTGATGACTCCCAGCCACCCAGGGTTCTTGTTATGGACAGGATCGTGTGCCCATAGTTCATATGTTGATGCTCTAAACCTCAATATGGCTTGGAAATGGCCCTTGGAAGGACATACTGGATCAGGGACTCACTTTTGAAATAAGGGCATAAATGAGTCCCTGATTCAATATGATGATGCACGCTTAGAAGAAGAGGAAGAGATGCATGGTGCTGCACTTGCTTGCTCTTCTCTCTCTCTCTCTCCCCCCCCACCCCCCCCCAACATAAGCACAAAGGGAAAGGCCATGGGAAGACACAGTGTCCACAAGCCAGGAAGCAGGTCTTCATCAGAAACCAGATTTGCCAGCACCTTGATCTCAGACTTCAGCCTCCAGAACAGTGAGAGAATGAATGTCTGTCGCTTGAGCCCCCAGTCTGTGGTATCATGTGAGGCAGCCTGAGCTGGCACTTCTCTTAGGACCGTAGAGATGCTCACCTGGAACAGAGGCCACCGTGTCCATCGTCTGTGCAGGGCTGTCTGAACCCCTGCCCAGGGGTGCACCACAAACACCTGATGGTCTCATGCCGCCCCCAGCCACAAACACACACTCCCCCTCCGTGAGCAGTAGAAATAAGCATCCAGGAAAGGAATCAGGGAGCTAATTCCTCTTCCTAATGCTTAGAATTGCTCAGCAATCCATGCACTTTACCCCTCTCACTTGTCTGGGGCTCTGACAGACCTCCCTCTCTGGATGGCAGCTGTGTGTGCTTCAACCTGTTTCAGCACAGGCACCCCACTCCCCTGCCTCCCCTCTGCTCCTCATGGCCGGGACACTTTGCAAGGACCCTCCCTCACCCTCTACCTTGAGGGCAGCCATAAGCAGTAGCCTGGAGCTTGGGGGATGGGAGCTGGGATCCCCCCTACCTACCATCTGTGGGGGATGGCTCACCCCAGTTGGGGATAAGGCTGCAGGGAACACAGTGTTGAAGCCCCTTAAGCATGGCCGAGAAGAAGCACTTCATGGAGACACTCAGGCAGGAACATGGCAGGGGCTGTGTCTGGTGCTCAGGCTCCTACGTCCCAGAGAACCCAGAGGAAAGCAGGGCCGACCTGCCTGCCACAGGCTGCCCCTAGTCTACCCCATAGTCCCAGGAAAACAAGCTCTGCCCTTTCCCTTTGAGGGACTGGTGGGGAAGGGAGTAGTCCCAGCCAAGAAGACACAAGTTCAGGAGCATCCTTCCAGGCCTGTGGGCCCCAAGGAATAGCTGCCCCTCCTGTACCTCCCTTGGCCATTCTCGCTCTTCTCCTTCTCCCCTCAGGACAGCAGACATGTCTCCCTTGTCACCTGCTGGCAAACTGGAGGTCTCTCTCCTTCCTTCAGCAAGCACCCCTGAGAGATTTTATCTTCAGCAGACAAGCTCTTTGCTCACCCTGCACAGGGAGAATTCGGGAGGTCTTGGAGGTCACAGGGAAACCTGGCCCACGTGGGAGCTGGGGGTCCAAGGTGACCACATAGGTGTGAGCCCCCAGATGAGAAAGAAACAGCCACCTGTTGAACCGGGTATAAAAGCAGGAGAGAAATCTTGAGACGTCTAGGTCCATCGCTGCGGGCTCACGGGTCAGGATGGTCTAGCGCATTGGGTTTTTGTTTGTGTTTATCAATATTTTGTTTGGTTGGTTTTTTTGTTTGTTTGTTTGTGAGACAGAGTCTCACTCTGCAGCCCAGGCTGAAGTTCAGTAGCACGATCTCGGCTCACTGCAACCTCTGCCTTCTGGGCTCAAGCAATTCTCCTGCTTCAGCCTCCCAAGTAGCTGGGATTACAGGCGCATGCCACCACACCCAACTAATTTTTTGTATTTTTTAGTAGAGACAGTATTTCACCGTGTTGACCAGGCTAATCTCGAACTCCTGACCTCGTGATTGACCCGCCTCAGCCTCCCAAAGTGCTGGGATTACAAGCGTGAGCCACCGTGCCTAGCCTAATTTTTTTATCTTTAGTTTTTGAGGGTACATAGTAGGTGCGTATATTTATGGGGTACATGAGATGTTTTGATACAGGCATGCAATGCATAATAATCACATCAGGAAGAATCGGAGTATTCATCCCTTCAGGCATTTATCTTTTGTGTTACAAACAATGTAACTATAGTTATAGTTATTTTTAAATGTACAATCAAATGATTATTGACGGTAGTCACACTGCTCTGCTATCAAAGATTAGGTCTTATTTATTCTTTGTATTTTTTTTATACCCATTAATCATTCCCACCTTCCCCCCAACCCCACTACCCATTCCAGCTTCTGGTAATCAACCTTCCATTCTATGTTCAAAAGTTCGATTGTTTTGATCGTTAGATCCCACAGATAAGTGAGAACATGTGATGTTTGTCTTTCTGTGCCTGGCTTATTTCACTTCACATAAGGGCCTCCAGTTCCATCTATATTATTGCAAATGACAGAATCTCATTTTTTTAAAGGCTGGAGTACTCCATTGTGCTTATGTACCACGTTTTCTTCATCCTTTCATCTGTTGATGGACACTTAGGATGCTTCCAAATCTTGGCTGTTGTGAACAGTGCTGCAGTAAATATGGGGGTGCAGATATCTCTTCAATATACTGGTTTCCTTTTCCTTTCTTTCTGGTGTATACCCAGCAGTAGGACTGCTGAGCCACATGGTTCCAGCACATGGTTGATGAGCAAAGACTGGCAGAATGCAGGACAGGGGCGGTGCGGCGGGAGAACAGCTGCACTCTCAGGGTGTCCAACTCCTCTTCAAGATCTTTCCCTCACCTAATTCACAGCAATGGCATCAAAGGAATAAGAAGGGGAGGGTGAGCTTAATGCCAGATCTTATAATGACCTCCTTTTAAGCTTGAAAATGTGGTTTCAAAATCAAAGAGTCCTACCAAAAAAAATGATTTAAAGTAAGTTATGCAACATGTGCCCTTTGGAAAAACAGCACTGTCCTTAGAGTTATGCCCTCAGGATGGCAGGGGACAGGCCCTACATCTGCAAACACATGTGTTCAGATCCCCGGGCCCCTGCCAGGATCCCCCGCCCCTGGCCCTCTGCAAGTTTCCAGTCTTTGCAAAAATCCATTCAAGTCTGGAAAACATTCCTCTCCCCTACAAGCTGGCTCCTTCCCTCTATTCAGATCAGCTAAAAATCCTCTTCCTAAGGATCCAGCCCCAAATATGCTGTATAAGGAAGTGTCCGCCTCAAAATCTCCACTGCTCTATTTCTTACTAAAATTCCTGTGGACGAAGGACAGACAGAGCTTAATGTCAGCTCTCTGCACACTGACATAAATGCACATCTAATTGCTTCCTTTGGAACAACTAATCAGAAACTCGAAAGAATGCAATCGTTTGCCTGTTAGGTACCTATGACCTAGAAACTCCCTCCCTGCTTTGAGTTGTCCCACCTTTCTGGACCAAACCAGTGTACATCATACATATATTGATTGATGTCTCATGTCTCCCTAAAATGTATAAAACTAAGCTATGTCCTGACCACCTTGAGCATATGTCATCGGGACTTCCTGAGGCTGTGTCACAGGCATGTCCTTAACCTTGGCAAAATAAACTTCCTAAATTGATTGAAACTTGTCTCAGATACTCTTTGGTTTACAGTATGGTACCACATTTGTGTATCTGTTCATCAAGTGACAGACATATGGCTTGCTTCCAGTATTTGACAATGGTGAATAACACTGCTAGGAACATTTGTGTATATGCCCCAGAAAGGCATATATATATATATATATATATATATATATATATATATATGGAATTGCTGGACCATATGAAAACATTTAACTTCTTAAAGAAACCACTAAACTGTTTTACAAAGAGGTCTCACCATGTTACAATCCCAGCAGGAATACAGATGTTCCAGAGGCTCCATATCCTCACCAATACTTGTTATTAATAGTCTTTCTCATTCTAGCCATGCTAGTGGCAGGGAGGTGGTATCTCACGGTGTTTTGATTTGCATTTTTTTGATAACTACTAACGTTTAGCACCTCTTCACATCCTTTTTGACCACTTGTATATTTTCTTTGGAGAACTGTCTATACAGATCTTTTTTAAAATTGTGGCAAAATGCTCATAATGTAATACCATGCTAACCAGTTTAGTGTACAGTTCAGCAGTGGTCAGTATGTCTGCACTGTTGGGCAACCCATCTCCAGAACATTTTCATACCCACCAAAAACCATGCCCCATTTCCCCTCCCCCTGCTCTTGGCAACCACCAGTCTACCATTGCCATGCATTCGACCACCTGTTCTTGAGTGCAATGAGTAACTCTGTTCAATCCCCCGGTGTGATGATACTACATAAAACATTTCCATTTTATTATGGAACTCTCTGGGGCACCAATCTCTGTTAGAGCATCTCTCCAATATCACCCAAGGCATTATGAGTGTTTCACGTTTCAAGACTACTATGTGGCCAGGCACAATGACTCATGCCTGTAATCCCAGCACTTTGGAAGGCTGAGGCAGGGGGATCACTTGAGTCCAGGAGTTAGAAACCAACCTGGGAAACATGGCAAAATGCCTTCTCTACAAAAAATACAAAAATTAGCTGGGCATGGTGGTGCATACCTGTAGCCCCAGCTATCTGGGAGGCTGATGTAGGAGGATTGCTTGAGCCCAGGAGGTAGAGGCTGCAGTGAGCTGAGATTTCACCGCTGCACTCCAGCCTTGGTGACAGAGCAAGACCTTGTCTGGGAAAAAAAAAAAAAAAAATTTTTGTGACTATTTTATGTCCTTCAATCAATCATAGGAACAATTTCCATTAACGTTCAATAGCAAGCTAGTAATTGCTCCTCAGATGGGAACTCGCTGGTCCACAGGTAACTCTGCCCTTCAGGCAATATTAACTGGACATTTTAACGGGAACGAGCAGGATTACCGAGGCCCACACAGGGTGCCAATTTCAACAGTGCAGAACAGAGACTGCAGTGCTGGCACCAAAGTCTCTGCACAACGGCCTCCTGTGGACACAGACTGAGGCTTATGGCACCAGCCTGTGAGCACATCCCGGCCACACTTGATTTAAATCCATCTCTGTTTTGGGCGCCTCTTCACCAGGAGGACTAAAGAAGAATATTGAGGGTGCTGTCAAAGTGCTGGGCTTCCTTCTCCTAACTCAGATACTCCTAGGGTGACATGGAGGATGGAGATCTAAGGTGTCCATCATTAAAGCAAGGCCCAGCCTCACCTTGGAGGGAAGCTCATGATCCCCCTTCACCTCCCAACACCCGGGCCAATCGCCCTGTGGTTTGCCAGAGTTGGCAGCTCCTTCCAGCCGGAAGGAGCTTCCACTGCTGAGCATGTCACCTAGTGGGGGCACGGCTCACCCGGTCCAAGGGCATCTCCAAATGCCTGTCACTTATCACATGTATGACTACTGCAGGGTGTGCTGTGCGTGTTTAACACCCAGCTGCAGGAGGAGCCGCCACTTAGAAGTGTTTTCTGATTTCTGCTCTGTGAATTCTCCCCCGTGGCCCGTTTCAGGCTCTTTCCTACTGTGGGTGGGAGGCCGAACAGGGGTTTGCGGAGGGCCCTAGGAGCTGTCCCCAGCTAGGATGTACTCCACCCGTCCACAGAGTCCGAACGTGTGTCCCAAAAGCAGGCACAAGGGCTGGGATAGAGAAAGCCCCCCGTAATACAACAGAGTGAATGAATGAGTGCATGCCCCAGAAACAACGCCAGCAAAAGTGTTAAAGGTTCTAGTGCTACAGATGCATTCTGTCTGGAGGTGGGCTGTGGGAGACTGAGGGAGGGAGAAACCGCCTTCTCTGGGCACATGCTCCTCAGCCTTGGGACACCTACTCACCTTCTTCATTTGTTTGGGGACCAGAGGCCACTTAAGTCTGTAAGGAAGAGATAAACATGGACCCTGTGTGGCCAGGACTCAAAGTCGGGCACGCTGTAACCAAGTTATGCTTCCACCCCCTCCCTGCGTGCCCTCTGACGATGGAAATGTTTCTCTGAATAGATGTGGTCCTGGCTCTCCTGGCTGAAGGTCTCTGGTGGAGACTTTAAATGGGCAAGGCACAATTCTGAGGAGGACTGGCCTGCTTTCTTTTCTTTGATGCTTTCTTTTCTTTTTCTTTTCTTTTGAAGGCCTGTACATGGGAATGTACAGTGAGATGCCCCCAGGTGTTGCCCAGTGAGATGCCCCCAGGTGTTCAAGGCTTCATGGTGGGACTGGGCCCCTCCTCCTGATGGAGCAAAGCCCTTGGTGAATTACACAGGACTGGACTAAACCCACTGACACAGGAACTTGCCATTGAGTTTAATTCAACCCTTGCTTGGAAACAGGAGCTCTTTCCATAGCAACGGTAGAATCACAGGTTCCCTGCCCACTCCACACGTGCAGCACGGTTACCAGAGCCAAATTGTGGTAGGAGAGAAAGGGAATTTCAACAGGAAAATAAAACATCAGTTCTGATTCTGCCAGCTAGCTTTAAGATTATTAAGGTCTTTAAGATTTTCCTATGTACAGGCCTCAACATTCTTCCTACACAGTGGAGGCATCTTCCAAAGCACCTATAACTCCAAGCTCTGATCATTTGAAAGCATCAAAACAGGGCCAGGCGCGTGGCTCACACATGTAATCCCAGCACTTTGGGAGGCCGAGGTGGTGGATCACCTGAAAGTCAGGAGTTCGAGACCAGCCTGGACAACATGGTGAAACCCCATCTCTACTAAAAATACAAAAATTAGCCTGGCATGGTGGCACGCACCTGTAGTCCCAGATACTCAGGAGGCTGAAGCTAGAGAATCGCTTGAACCCAGGAAGTAAAGATTGCAGTGAGCTAAGATCACACCACTGCGCTCCAGCCTGGGCAACCAAGCAAGACTCCGTCTCAGAAAAGAAAAGGAAAGGAAAGGAAAGGAAAAGAAAAAGGAAAGAAAGCATCAAAACAGTATCGGGGACCTGGCACTGGTGGCTCACACCTGTAATCCCAGCACTTTGGGAGGCCAACTCGGGTGGATCACCTGAGGTCAGGAGTTCAAGACCAACCTGGCCAACATGGTGAACTCCTGTCTGTACTAAAAATACAAAAATTAACCAGGCATGGTGGTGCACTCCTGTAATCCCAGCTCCTCGGGAGGCTGAGGCAGAAGAATCATTTGGACCCAGGAACCAAGATCTCTCCACTGCACTCCAGCCTAGGCGACAGAGCAAGACTCCATCTCAAAAAACAAAACAAAACAAAACAAAACAAAACAAAAACCAGTATTGGGCTCTTCCTGTTAAACCTGAGATTCTCTGAAGCTAGCCAAATGAACCAAGCATTTACATAATGTTTGCTGGTTGCTGGATGCTCTTCTAAGAAGTCTGCATATATTCACAATCCATCTATTCCCCCAACAACCTTATGAGATAAGTTTGATAATTACCTCTATTTTACAAATGAGGAAACTGACGCATGATGAGGTAAATAAACTTGCCCAGGAGTTTGCATCTAAATAAAGGATTCAAACCCAGTACATCTCCATACTCTATTCACCAAAAAGAAAAGTACATCTTTGAAAATTAAAAACAAGTTAAACCTGCCAGGCATGGTGGCTCACGCCTGTAATCCCAGCACCTTGGGAGGCCAAGGCGTGGGGATTGCTTGAGGTTTGGAGTTTGAGATCAGCCTGGCCAACATGGAGAAACCTCTCTCTACAAAAATACCAAAATTAGCTGGGCATGGTGGTGTGTGCCTGTAATCCCAGCTTTTTGGGAGGCTGAGGCAAGAGAATCACTTGAACCTGGGAAGCAGAGGTTGCAGTGGGCCGAGATCATGCCACGGCACTCCAGCTTGGGCAACAGAGCAAGACTTTGTGTCAAAAATAAAAATAAAAATAAAAAGTTAATTAATTTAAAAAAATTAAAACAAGCAAAACCAAGAGTGGCACCCTATGAAAAACCACCGAGTACACTGCAAACTACACGGGTGGGTGGACGAAGCCCTGAATGGGCATGGAGGTTTGCAGACATGAGGCACCCTGCTGAGGCCTTCAGAAAAGACTGCACATTGCTGGGAATTGCAAGATCTGGGGGCAAAAAGGGCAGAAGAAACAGCATACAAAAAACAATCTCTGCAAATAACCTAAATAAAATATTAGCAAATCTAATTCTAAAACTCATTAAAATAATAATAAACCATGGCCAAATAGAATTTCTCCCACAGTAATGCAAGGAAAATTCAAATTAAGAATCTATTAACATAATTCACATATTAATAAGTCAAAGAAGAAAAACCACATAGTTGTCTGCATACAGCTAAAATGGCACTTTAAAAATTCAGCATTCCTGATTAAAATTTTAAAACACTTAATAACAATAAGTGCATATTATTATAAAGAGCATATCTTAAGCCAAAAATAAGTGTTAAACTTGATACCAAAACACCAGACATATTTTCATTACACCTCTGCCATTATTAAATGTCAATTTAAGGCAAGAGAAAAGCCAAAGAGATGAAAAATTATACAAAGGAAGACAAAATTGAAAGATGGTACCTCCATGTGCTTGGGAAATCCAGATACAACTGAAATGCCTTAAAAACAATAAGGTGGCCGGCAAGAAACTACATGCTACACAGAACTTCTTTTCTATATATAAAGTTCGAAGGAAGGAAAAAAGGAAGAAAGGATTATCTTTACAATGACAACAGCAATAACATACGTGAAAAGTTGCAAGCCATGCAGACTTGTATGGAAAAAACATTAAAACTCCAGCAAGTGGGCCAGGCATGGTGGTTCACATATGTAATCCCAATATTTTGGGAGGCCGAGGCAGGAGGACCACTTGAGACCAGGAGTTCAAGACCAGCCTGGGCAACATAGTGAAACCCAGCCTCTACAGAAAAAATACAAAAAAATTATCCTGGTGTGGTGGTGGGTGCCTGTATTCCCAGCTACTCAGGAGGCTGAAGTGGGAACATTGCTTGAGCCTGGGAGGTTGAGGCTGCAGTGAGCCATGAGTGTGCCACTGCGCTCCAGTCTAGGTGAGAGTGAGACCTTGTCAAAAAAAACAGAAAAGAAAAATTCATCAAGAGACATGAAACAAAATTTGAATAAAAGATAACTCAGATCTTCTTGTTGGATCGAAGCCTCCATGATGTAACCAAGTGGATTCTCATCAAACCATATTATAAACGATTATAAATGAATGTGGAATGAATGTGCATTGTTGTAAAAACAACAGGATTCTCTTCTGAACTACATATTGACATTTAGCTTATTGCAGAAAAACTAAACATGTGAGAATACCAAGGAAGTTCTGCAAAAGAAGAAAAAACAGGGAAGATTTGCTCTACCAGATGATAAAACATTATAATGACACAGAAGTTAAAATAGCTTGATAAGACAAACAGATTGATGGACTCCATGAAAAGACCGGAAAGAAGCCCATGTATAAACATAAATTTGGAAAGATAACCCGATGCAGGTAACTCAGAGTTCGAGGTTGTGGCCACCACTGCTGATCCCCTGGGGGGCCCAGTGTCCCCTCAGTCTTTTCAGTGGCACCGGGCCTGCCTCTCGCTCTCCCCGGTGCGGAGCTGGGTTCATGGCTGTCTGACCAAGGACGACACTTCCAGGCTCTCTCTACTCAAGTACAGGCCATGTGACCAAGCCTTGGCCAGAGAGAGGAAAGCTGAAGTTCTGAGTGTGGATCCCCCTGTGCCATCCCATTCAGTAGCCACTAGCCACGTGTGAGCGTTTAAATTTAAATTAATTAAAATAAGACATCGTTAAAGATGCAGTTAGTTGCACTAGCCATATTTCTTGTGCTCAAATAGTCGCATGTACCTGTGGCTGCAGTGTACTTGATCATCTCTAACTTAAAAGCAAGTCACTTCCCCTGGGTATCCCCCAGCCCAGCCTGGCTCCACCCACAGTAGTAACCGTCTGTGGTCACACAGTAAGAACACAACCTTAGGGCCAGGGCTGGGACTGGGTAAGGCAAGCCACGTACCTAGGTTGCAAAATTTAAGGAGGGACTGGCACCCAGTGTCACCCAAGTGAGGGTCCCCCTGAATTCTGAGCATCAGTGCCTCCCTCAACTCGGGCTGGTCTTGACCCTGCTGTAGGAAGTGCTGAGCAACCCGATGGAGAGAGTGCAGGGGCTGGCCTGGAGTCTGGGCTGCTCCCCACACAGAGAAGAAAGGCCCAAGTACTTAAGTCACAGCTCAAGGCCCTTATGGTGCAAGTGAGAGATTAGTGCCTTACGTATTAGTGTCTTATTGTATTTGTGGGAGAAAGACAGATTATTCCCTAAGTCAGGATGGGACAACTGCCACACTGTTTAGAAAAACAGAGATGAATCACTTATTTTACTCTTTTACCAATTTATCTTCAAGTTAATTGTAGTCCAACAAAAGTCCTGGTTGGCATATATACGAGGACATTTATTGCAGTAATAGTTAAAGACTGGCATCAATTCTATCAGCAAAGGACTGTAGAGAATAAATTATAGTATGTCCACTTTCACATGCTGCATAGACATTAAAAAGAATTCAAGGCCAGGTGTGGTGGCTCATGCCTGTAATCCCAGCACTTTGGGAGGTTGAGGCGGGCATATCACGAAGTCAGGAGTTCGAGACCAACCTGGCCAACATGGTGAAACCCTGTCTGTACTAAAAACACAAAAATTAGCTGGGGATGGTGGCAGGCGCCTGTAATCCCAGCTACTCAGGAGGTTGAGGCAGGAGAATCTATTGAACCTGGGAGGCAGAGGTTGCAGCGAGCCCAGGTTGCATCATTGCACTCCAGCCTGGGCAACAGAGCAAGACTCCCCCAGAAAAAAAAAAGAATTCAATAAGTCAGCAAATAGTTATAGAGAGTCTACTACATACCAGTTCTATCAACCAGGCAGATGGAATTTCTGCTCTCAAGGAAGTCACAGTCTATCTGTGGAGAAAGAAAACATATTAGATGATAGATAGATAGATAGATAGATAGATAGATAGATAGATAGATAGATAATAGATCATAGATTAGAAATGATAGAGAGATGATAGATAGATAGATAGATAGATAGATAGATAGATAGATAATAGATTCGATAGAAAGATAGATTATTAACACTTTCAATAGCATCAAAAGTAATAAAATACTTAGGAATAAACATAACTAAAAAGACGAAAGACTTGAACACTGAAAACTGCAAACTTGGATGAAAGAAGTTCAGTACTTCTGGTGTTGGGAAAACCAGAAAAGAATGAAACATGCAAAAGAATGAAATGTGCCCTTTGTCTAAACTGTACACAAAAATCAACTCAAAATGGATTAAAGATTTAAATGTAAGAGCTGAAACTGTAAAACTCCTAGAAGAAAAGATAAGGGATTGGCCGGGCATGGTGGCTCACGCCTGAAATCCCAGAACTTTCGGAAGCCGAGCTGGGTGGATTACCTGAGGTCAGGAGTTTGAGATTAGCCTGGCCAACATGGTGAAACCCCGTCTCTACTTAAAAAATACAAAAATTAGCCGAGTGTGGTGGCATATGCCTGTAGTCCCAGCTACTTGGGAGGCCGAGGCAGGAGAATCGCTTGAACCCGGGAGGTAGAGGTTGCCATGAGCCGAGTTCACTCCACTGCACTCCAGCCTGGGTAACAGACCAAGACTCCATCTCAAAAAAAAAAAAAGAAAAAGAAAAGAAAACATAAGGGAAATCTTCATGACATTGGCCTTGGCAATGATTTAACGGATCTGGCACTAAAAGCACAGATAACTAAAGCAAAAATAGACAAGTGAGATTACATCAAACTGAAAAGTTTCAACACAGCAAAGAAAACAATCAACAGAGTGAAAAGGCAACCTATGCAGTGGGAGAAAATAGCTGTAAACCGTATATCTGGTAAGAGGCTAATTTCCAAAGTGTATAAGGAATTCATACAACTCAATAGCAAAAAACAAACAAACAAACAAAAAAAAAAACAAGAAACTAATAACTCAGTTAAAAATGGGATTAGGGGCCGGGCGCGGTGGCTCAAGCCTGTAATCCCAGCACTTTGGGAGGCCGAGACGGGCGGATCACGAGGTCAGGAGATCGAGACCATCCTGGCTAACAGGGTGAAACCCCGTCTCTACTAAAAATACAAAAACTAGCCGGGCGAGGTGGCGGCGCCTGTAGTCCCAGCTACTCGGGAGGCTGAGGCAGGAGAATGGCGTAAACCCGGGAGGCGGAGCTTGCAGTGAGCTGAGATCCGGCCACTGCACTCCAGCCCGGGCGACAGAGCGAGACTCCGCCTCAAAAAAAAAAAAAAAATGGGCTTAGGACTTGACTAGACACTTCTCCAAAAACATGCAAACGGCTAACAGGTATATGAAAACGTGTTCAACATCATAATTACCAGGGAAATTCAAATCAAAATCATAATGAGATATCACCTCACACTTGTTAGAATGGCCATTGTCAACAACAACAAAAATACAAGTGTTGGCCGGGGACGGCGGCTCACGCCTGTAATCCCAGCACTGTGGGAGGCCAAGGCAGGTGGATCACCTGAGGTCAGAAGCTTGAGACCGGCCTGGCCAACATGGTGAAACCCCGTCTCTAAAATACAAAATTAGCCAGGTGTGGTGGCAGGCGCCTATAATCCCAGCTACTCGGGAGGCTGAGACAAGAGAATCACTTGAACCTGGGAGGCAGAGGCTGCAGTGAGCCGAGATCATGCCACTGCACTCCAGCCTGGGCGAGACAGAGCAAGAGTCCATCTCAAAAATTAAAAAAAAAAAAAATTAAAATAAAAATACAAGTGTTGGAGAGGATGTGGAATAATTGGAACCTCTGTACCCTGTTGGTGGCAACGCAAAATGATGCAGCTGCTATGGAAAACAATATGGAACAATTCCTCAAAAAATTAAAAATAGAACTCTCATATGATCCAGCAATCCTACTTCTAGGTATTTATCCAAAAGAATTGAGATCAGGATCTGGGAAAGATACCTGCAGTGCCAAGTCCCCTGCAGGATTATTCACAATAGCCAAGATGGAAAAGTAACCATCATGTCCATCAACACATGAATGGATACAACATGTGGCACACACATATCATGGAATATTATTCAGCCTTACAGAAGCGGGAAACCTTGCCATTTGTGACAACACAAATGAACCTTGAGGATATCATGCTCAGTGGAATAAACCAGGTGCAGAAGGACAAATACTGCATGATTCCACTTATACAAGCTGTCTAAAGTAGTCAAACTCACAGGAATAGAGAGTAGAATGGTGGTTGCCAGAGGTTGGGGGAGGAGAAAATGGGAGGTTGCTACTCAGTGGATATGAAGTTTCATGTGTGCAACATGAGTAAGTTCTAGAGATCTCTTCCAAAGCATTGTGCCTATAGTTGGCAATACTGTATTGTCAACTAGAAATCTGCTAAGAGAGGAGATCTTATGTGAAGTCTTCTTACCAAAATAAAATCAAAATAAGAATCGAGAGGTCTAAAGAAAAAGAAGTATCAATAAATGTATAACGGACAGATGATTAACAGAGATAAAGATAGATGAGAAAGAGAAAGATACATAAACGACAGATAATAGATTAGACAAATTAGTAGACAGATACAGCTGGGCATGGTGGCTCACATCTGTAATCCCAGCACTTTGGGAGGCCGAGGCGAGCAGATCACCTGAGGTCGGGAGTTCAAGACCAGCCTGACCAACATGGAGAAACCCCGTTTCTACTAAAAATACAAAATTAGCCAGGCATGGTGGCACATGCCTGTAATCCCAGCTACTCGCTTGTACCCAGGAGGCAGAGGTTGCAGTGAGCCGAGATCGCACCACTGCACTCCAGCCTAGGCAACAAGAGTGAAACTCCATCTAAAAAAAAAAAAAATACGTACACACATTGTACATATAGACATGATAGGTAATAGATGACAGATAAACAGATGATAGCTCTACATAGATGATAGATAGATAGATAGATAGATAGATAGATAGATAGATAACATTAGAGAAGGGCATTTTTTTTTTAAATGGAGTTTCACTCTTGTCCCCCAGGCTGGAGCGCAATGGCACTATCTCAGCTCACAGCAACCTCTGCCTCCCAGGTTCAAGCGATTGTCCTGCCTCAGCCTCCCGAGTAGCTGGGATTACAGACATGTGCCATCACACCTGGCTAATTTTTGTATTTTTAGTAGAGACAGGGTTTTACCATGTTGGCCAGGCTGGTCTCAAACTCCTGATCTTAAGTGATCCACCCACTTCAGCCTCCCAAAGTGCTAGGATTACAGGTGTGACCCACCACGCCCGGCCCAGAGAAGGGCTTTGATGAAACTCAAGTGCATTAGAAGTCAGGTGCCAGTTTTGAAAGGGAGGGTCAGGGAAGGATCCTCTGAGGAGATATTTAGGCAGAGGTGCGAACAATTAGAGAGTGATGACTGCAAAGAGGTGGGGAAGGATGCTCCTGAGAGAACGCCCAGCCAGCCACAAGCTCTTGAGAGAAGAGGGTGGTGTGTCTGGAGGGGAGAAAGGGAGGTGCAGAGAAACAGAGGAGCAGCAGAGCGGTTGGGAGAGGACTGGGCTTTAGTCTAAAGGCACTGAGAAGCAGCAACACCACATGATCCAATTTAAACCTCAGAAGGCTCGTTTGAGTGGACAAAGCATTACAGGGGTCAAGAGTGGGTACTGGGAATCCAGCGGAGAGCCAACTGTGACCGTGCAAGTGAGAGGGAAGGGGGCGCGAGGAGGATGGGAGTGGGCGGTTCGAGATAGATGCCTCCCAAAGCACCGGGTCTGGGATGTGAGGAACAACAGGCACTGGAGATGACTCCACAGCTTTTGAACTGAGCAACGGGAAGTCAGGAGAAGAACTAATGTATGAATATAAAGCAGTCAGCAACAGATGTGGTGACATGAGAAATTCAGGGTGCAGAAAAGTCAGAATAGAAAGTGGCCAAGAGCGCACACACGTGTGTGTACACACATATATATGTGTGAACATGCTTGTGCACGAGCATACATGTGTATGTCTGTTCATTGTGTCCATTACCACAAACAGGAATCAAGTTGGTCTATCTCTGTGTTCTGACCCCAGACCCTACATGTGGTAAGCCCTCAGTCTGTCTATTTTATTTCTATTTTTATTTATTTTTATTTCTGAGACGGAGTCTCGCTCTGTCGCCAGGCTGGATTGCAGTGGCACAATCTCGGCTCACTGCAACCTCCGCCTCCTGGGTTCAAGCAATTCTCCTGCCTCAGACTCCCAAGTAGCTGGGACTACAGCTGTGTGCCACCACGCCCAGCTAATTTTTGTATTTTTAGTAGAAACCAGGTTTCACCATCTTGGCCAGGATGGTCTCGATCTCTTCACCTCGTGATCCACCCGACTTGGCCTCCCAAAGTGCTGAGATTTTGTCAATAAGCAAAATTTCCTCTGCCTTCTGTCCTACTATTTGTATTTCTCTTAATGCTTCACTACAATTTTTTTTTTTTTTTTTTTTTTTTTTTTTTTTTTTTTTTTTTTTGAGACAGAGTCTTGCCCTGTCACCCAGGCTGGAGTGCAGTGGCACAATCTCAGATCACTGCAACCTCCACCCACCGGGTTCAAGTGATTCTCCTACCTCAGCCTCCTAAGTAGCTGGTATTACGGGCCACATCCCCATGCCTGGCTAATTTTTGTATTTTAGTAGAAATGGGGTTTCACCATATCAGCCAGGCTGGTCTCGAACTCCTGACCTCAAGAGATCCACCCACCTCAGCCTCCCAAAGTGCTGGGATGAGCCACTGCTCCCAGCCTCCTTACTACAATTTAAATTGCGTTTCTTTCTTTCTTTTTTTATTATTTATTTGAAAGTTAACAGAAATGAAGGGCCTGATGGATTTTCAGAAAGTGAACACAGCCGTGTAACCAGCACCTAGATGGAGATGCAGAACACTCCAGCACTCCCAGCCACCCCCAGCCGCACCCTTGGGTGCCCTTTGCATTTCTAACCACCCCTCCACCAAGAGCGAGCACTATCTGACTTCTAACAAACACAGATCAATCTTCTCTGCTTTTGTATTTTCTATCAATGGAAACATACAGTATGTACCTGTGTGTCTGGCTCCTTTTCCTCCACTTTGAGTGTTGAGATTCATCTCTATTGTACGTAATTTTAGGTTGTCCCTGCGTAGTATCCCGTTGTGTAAATATACTACAAATGATTTACGCATTCTACTTCTGAGGGGTGATGGAGCTATTCCCAGTAAGGACCTGTTACAACAATTGCTGCTATGCAAATTCCTGTTTGTGTCTTTGGGGAACATAGGATCTGTTGGGATACACCTTGGAATTCCTAGATGTGCACTCTTTCAGCTTTAGTACAATCAGCCAAATTCAATTTCCTGCATGGCTGTATCAGTCTGCATCCCCACCAGCAGCACAGAGACTTCCGGTTCTTCTGCCTCTTCTCCTGACTTGGTTTTCCCACCTCTGGGATCAGAGTCCTTCTGGTGGGTGCGCACCATGTGTCACGGCTGGCGTGGTTGGTTTCTAATCCTCTGGGCGGAGGTTCTCGGTACATTGGGATTACTGTCCACACAAGGCTCCCCTGTTGCTATTTATGCCCCTTCGTATCCCCACACCCCTACATTTCCCCCTCCTCCAGCATTAGGAATTCACTCTAAGGCTTTTATTGTGTAGACTGGTTTGTGTGTGTCATTGTCCCATGTATTAGTCAGGGTTCTCCTAGAGGGACAGAACTAATTAGATAGATGACAGATAGATGATAGAGAGAGAGAGAGAGAGAGAGAGAGAGAGAGAGAGAGAGAGAGAGAGAGAGATAGTAGATAGGTTGATAGATTGACAGATAGATGATAGATAAAGAGGAGTTTATTAAGTATTAACTTACATGATCACAAGGTTCCACAATAGGCTGTCTGCAAACTGAGGAGCAAGGAGAGCCAGTCCGGGTCCCAAACCTGAAAAACTTGGTGTCTGATGTTTGAGGGCAGGAAGCATCCAGCACGGGAGAAAGATGTAGGCTGGGAGGCTAGGCCCGTTCCATCTCGTCATGTTTTTCTGCCTGCTTTACATTCACTGGCAGCTGATTAGATGGTGCCCACCTGACTAAGGTGACTGCCTTCCCCAGCCCACTGACTCAAGTGTTAATCTCCTTTGGCAACACCCTCACAGACACACTCAGGATCAATATTGCATCCTTCAATCAAGTCGACACTCAGTATTAACCATCACAACCCATGTGTGGGGTTTTCTTGTGTGTGTACAAATAGTTTTAATTGCATAAATGAGAATGTTGCACACGTAGCTCATGTGTCATCCCGTGTTTTGCTTTCCTCCCCCAGTGCAGTGCTCTCAATATCCATCCCTGCTGCAGCGGGATCATGTTCTGGGTCTCAGCCCAAGGCCACCCCTCTCCACTCTACACTGTGATGCTAGGAATGAGAACCTATAGTGACATTCAACATTCCCAGGCTCATTGTCTGCAGCTTCCTAAATCTTCTTTCTTTTTTTTAGAGACTGGGCTTTACTATGTTGCCCAGGCTAGACTTGGACTCAATCTCCTGAGCTCAAGCGATCTCCAACCTCAGCATCTGGAATAGCACGGATTTATATGCATAGCACTGCACCTGGCCTGTGTCTTCCTTGCTCTCCAACCTTGCATAGCCAAGATATTTCTGCATGCTCTTCTCTCTGTTTGTCGCAGGTAGTACAGTTTCCCTTTTCTAACTGATTTGGTTACACTTCATACACATCTAGTCCCCTGCATCCTAGATGCTGCATCCACCATATGGATCTCTGCTTTGGTGGACAGCAAGGCCCCTCCGATTCCAGAGATGCCCCGGCGATCCATTTCTCTGATGACAAGCGAGGTTTAGCATCTCCTCGTGGGGGCGTCAACCTTTCCATCTCTTTTCTGTGGCTTGCCAGTTTGTGTCTTTGTCTAGTACTGGGTAGGAGCTCCAACAAGCAGAAAGGCAGTAAGGGGATCTGAAGGGATAACTTCCCTCTGGCAGAGAGATGCATCCATGTCCAGAGGTCCAGGAAGGACTGTCTTGCAAAAGTGACCAGACATTTTTTCATCATCTTCGCTGAGGCCAGAATTTACTGGGAATTGTTTAAACTGCTGCCTAAGGACGTGTATTAGGTTCCTGATGATGAAAGACAGGAAGACCCTGCAATTATTCCCAGGGAAAACGACAGACCTCCTTCCGTGAGCCCCACTAGATCCTGAGGCCACACAGCAGGGCCAGGACAGGGCAAGCCATGAAAGTTAACCTGAAAAGGTTTTACAGACCCCCCAGACATTCACATCCTGTGTTTACACATGTCCCATTTCAGTCAAACCTTTTATGTTCTCAGGACAGTCTGACTTCATAAAACCTGCCACTTGGTGACTTTGCTCTGTATGAGGAGTGGAAATAGCCAGGAAGGGCACAGGCCTGTCCTGAGAAATGGGCACACACGCTCTTTCTTCTGAGGCCATTTGTTTTGCAATTTCAGGGTAGAGGGACTTACTTGTGATTGTTCTGAAATGTGGGATTTAAACAAACTGGGCAAGTAGAATGAGGCTCTGACCACAGGCAGGGCATGGAGTGTGGATTCTGTGCTCAGAGTTTGGCTCAGGGGCCTGCTGCAGTAGCTTAGGGAGATGCATATGAGAGAAGGGATATGGAATTCCCATGCCCTCTCCGGGAACACCATCCTCCAGGAATCTCCACGTGTTCAGCTAGCCAGAAACTCCCCAGACTCTGTTCTGTTGGGGTTTCCTGGAGGCTTTATTATGTAGGCATGACTGATGACATCATTGGCCATTGGTGGTCAACTCAGTCTTCAGCCCCTCTCCCCTCCCAGGAGGTCCCATTGGAGCTGAAAGTTCCAACCCTCTGACCACATGTTTGGTTCCCCTGGGAACCAGCCCCATCCTGAGGCTATTCAGGGACCCCCAACCAGCAGTCATTTCACTGACATACAAAAGACTCTTATCACTTTGGAGATTCCAAGTGTTTTATGAGCCATGTTCCAGGAAACAGATGAAGCCCAAATATGTATTTCACAGAGTCACAGAGGCACAATCCTTTTCCCACTGAACGTGTTCTCAGTGATGTCTGCTGAATGAAGCAAGAGCAGAAAAACTGCTGCAGGGGAAATTTCCTGGAAAGAGAGAGCAAAGGCCCCTCATTCCAACTGTATGCTCTCAAACAGGAGAGTGAAATAATCCCTCCTGGAAATTACGCCCTATCTAACCCACAGATTCTTGAGTGACTGCAGGGATTCTGATGAGTGGCTGCTGGTTGGCTGGTTTTCTGGGCTTTGCCATTCTCTCCCTCTGGGTAGTGTGAGGTGGAAAGCACAACTGTAAACCAAGGTTGCCAGTCAGTGCTCATTTATGCACAAAGGTCAGTTGTTCAGAAATTAGATTATTCCTGCCTCCTCTCTCAGCTGTTGGTGGCTCCACTCCACCTGAACACGGGGAGTAGGGAAGTCATTTCAAGCCCAATGATTCTGCAAATTGGAATGACTCTGACAGCAAAGGTTGTTTGTTCATGTGTCTGCGCATTTGCTTAATTCACATTTACCTTAAGAACATGTTCACCCTGTGAGCTCTGCAGAAATCCTGACTCTGGTGTAGGAGCCTCCACTAGGAAAATTTGGAAAATTTGATGCCCAGCATGAAAGGAAAGCCACCGAAGCCTATGATTTCTCAGGTCTCTTTCAAAGCTGATGTCCCAACAGTGTTGTCAACCTAAAATAATCAAAAGGTTCAGAATCTAGTTTGAAAGGAATTTATCCCAACAGTACAAAGTTGAGGACAGTCCCTTGGGAAGAATGTATTCTGAAGAATGGAATTCAGTGCTTCAAAGTGTAGTAGAAGTTTGGGATTGATTCTATGAACAAAGCTTAGGGAAACTTAACAGAATTTCAACATCTTTTTTTTTTTGAGATGGAGTCTCGCTCTGTCACCTAGGATGGAGTGCAGTGGCGCAATCTTGGCTCACTGCAACCTCCGCCTCCTGGGTTCAAGCGATTCTCCTGTCTCAGCCTCCCAAGTAGGTGGGATTACAGGTGTTTGCCACCACACCCAGCTAATTTTTGTGTGTGTGCGTATTTTCAGTAGAGATGGGTTTTCACCATGTTGGCCAGGCTGGTCTCAAATTCCTGACCTCAAGTGATCCGCCCACCTTGGCCTCCCAAAGTGCTAGGATTACAGGTGTGAACCACTTGCACCTGGCCTAACATCTTTCTATGGAAGGCTTAATGCATAGTTACAACAATCTGATGAGTCAAAGTGTTGATAGCAGTAGGAGGCAGACAAATTCCTAGGCAGACAGGGGCAGGTCTCCAGTGAAACCCGATCCTCAAACCATAGACAGCCTGAAGCCTGCAAACCAAGCAGCCAGCTCCAGGTAGAGTCCATCACCTGAGTGAGAAATTCCTTGATGCTTTTATAGCCAATCAAATGGTGCTTTTTCCAGGCCTGCTTATGGACCAATCAGCACACATTCCCCCATTCTGAGCCCATGAAACCCCCGGACTCAGCTACATGTTGGGACTCCCCACCTTCAGATAGGGGTTACCCACTTCAGGTCCCCTCTCATGCCAAAAGCTGTTTTGTCACTCAATAAAACTCTTCTCTGCCTTGCTCACTCTCTGCTTGTCCATGTAACCTCATTCTTCTTGGACACAGGACAAGAACCCAGGACCCACCAAACAGTGAGCAAGAAAGGAGCTGTAACACTGTAGCCCTCCTGCCCTCTGCCAGTGCCAGGTGACCGCCCCATGTGACAGGAAGCAGCAGTGGGGCCAGGCCAGCCCAGGAGCCACAGGCGGAAGTGGACTGGCAGGACCCAACAAGCTGTAACACAAACGAGCTGAAACATATTCCTGGCTGGCCCACTAAGTTGCAGGCGATGATGCACTCCCATTCACCAGACTATGAGAGAAGAGCTGTGACTCTCTAGGGGCCCAGACCTCGGGACTCCCTGAGTCAGAGCTGTGACCCACTGTAACACCCCCTTGGGGCTCCAGGGTTGCTGTGTCTCCAAGTTTCTGGGAGCCACTGTGTTGCCCTCACCCAGATGCCAGCACCCAAGGTGGAAGCCATCCAAGGCACGCCTGGTCCAGCTGCAGCCTCGCATGGAGCCCATGCCTGTGCCGGC
Source organism: Rhinopithecus roxellana (assembly GCF_007565055.1). Taxonomy (NCBI): domain Eukaryota; kingdom Metazoa; phylum Chordata; class Mammalia; order Primates; family Cercopithecidae; genus Rhinopithecus; species Rhinopithecus roxellana. The sequence goes on along the minus strand of NC_044564.1, from coordinate 37,221,741 downwards.
ACCTAGAGCTGCCCACTCCACCACGGCAGCCAGCATGTCTGGCTGTGCCCTGTGGCCGGACCCTCTGCTCACTGGCTTACACACCCTTTGCTGCTCTGCGCCTGGCTTGCCCACAGAGGGTGAAGGATCTGGGACAGTAGCAAGAACTCAGCGCAGCCTGTCAGGCTAAGTGGGAGGAGCGAGGCCAGCGCCGAGCCGAGAGCCAAGTGAAGCCTAAGCAAAGGCACTGCCAGACAGAGGTTTCCAGCTGGCAAAGCAGCACCGAAGGAATCGCCAGTGCTTTTTTCTTTTCAGAAAAAGTATATTTACATTCCACACTGAAAATATAACTGCCATTGAGATAGGAGTCTGCAAGTTTGAGAAAGGAGTTTGTGTCTTTGTTTCACAAGACACAGGTCACAAAGACCCTGCTAATGTGGCAGAGAAGCAGATCCAAACCAGCTAGAAACAAGACAGCTACAAAAGCAACCTCTGCTTGTCCTCCTGGCTCATTATATGCTAATTATACAGTGCATTAGCATGCTAAAAGACAATCCACCAACGCCATGACAGTTAACAGATGCCCTGGTAACTTCCAGAAATTACCCTATATGGTCCAAAAAGAGGAGGAATCCCTGGTTTTGAGAATTCACCACCACTTTCCAGAAAACTCACCAATAATCCACACTTTGTTTAGCATATGATCAAGCAATAACCATAAAAATAGCCAACCAGCAGCATGAGGGTTGCCTGTGAAGTAATCACCCTTTTATTTGTTCACTTTCTTAAACTTGCTCTCACTGTCTCTGTCAGCTCACTCTTGAATTCTTTCCTGTGCAAAGCCAAAAAACCCACGTGACATCCTGGGCTAAGCCCCAGTTTCAGGGTTTACCCTGCAACATCATCAAGTCTTGAGTACCATCTGGTCTGAGTTAGGTACAGGACAATAAATGAGGCAGTTCAATCTATAACAAAGACCAGTGATTGGAAGGTGGGTGGATCTGGTATCTGGTCTCTCCTAGTCAATTCTAGGACACGAACAGTGAGTAAGAGAGTTAAGCGATAAGAAGAAGCAGAATCGCAAACAACATGCTACGTGACTCAGTCTCCAGGGCTTAACTTCTCCCATGGCATAAAAATTTATAGGGTCCTGAAATTTTATTTTCTTTTACAATGTCCAGGGAGAGGCCGGAAAAAGAGGAGCCTCATTCAGGTGAGATACGTAAACGAGATGGCAACCTGCCAAATATACTTGTTGTAATTAGTATTTGTTGCCACAATGTTGTTATATTCGAGGCTGTGCAATACAGAGAAATATTCCTAAATGATTTCCTTCAGTGCAGATAGATAATTCTTGGTTCAACACCAGCAGATGGTTGTTATCAACGTAAAGAAATAAATCATTCCCTGCCAAAGGCATCAGATTTCCTCTCCGGGAAGTGGTCATTGAGGTCTTCTTTAAAGGGCCATGTCTGGGCACGGTGGCTCAACTCTGTAATCTCAGCACTTTGGGAGGACAAGGTGGGCAGATCACTTGAGGTCAGGAGTTTGAGACCAGCCTGGCCAACATGGTGAAACCCCGTCTCTACTAAAAAGACAAAAATTAGCTGCTGTGGTGGTGCACACCTGTAGTCCCAGCTACTCAAGAGGCTGAGGCAGGAGAATCGCTTGAACGTGGGAGGCGGAGGTTGCAGTGAGCCGAGATCTCGCCACTTCACTCCCGCCTGGGTGACAGAGAGAGACTCCATATCAAAAACATAATAAAAATAAATAAAGAGCCATGGTGTCAGAATGGGGCAGTGGTCCTTACAGGTTCCTCCAGCCTCACTCTACCTTCTCCCTCTGAGCTTCATCCCTGCCTGAGGCCCTGACTCCACCACCTCATCATACACCATTATAACAATGAGTTTCATGTCAGCCCAGGCCCGGAGAGACAAGAACGAAATGCCTGTTGAATGAATGGATGAATTAACTAATTGATATCTAAAACCTTGTACTAATGCAATACATTTATCTGAAGATGATTATTTGTAACAAATAAAATCATGATAACACATACATAAGGAAAGAAGAATAAAGATCATTACTTTTCTGTTTCAGAAAGTGAAAATAGAAAAGAAAAAAGAACATAGGAATGAAAAATGATGTCTCTTATGCCTTATCACTGCAAATGCTTACCCCCCCCCCAAAAAAAAACTATAAGGCTTTAATCTTGAGGATTTATTCCAGGTAAATACATCTGGAATAATATCAGATTTTTTGGCCGGGCACGGTGGCTCAAGCCTGTAATCCCAGCACTTTGGGAGGCCAAGACGGGCGGATCACGAGGTCAGAAGATCGAGACCATCCTGGCTAACATGGTGAAACCCCGTCTCTACTAAAAAAAAAAAAATACAAAAAACTAGCCAGGTGAGGTGGCGGGCACCTGTAGTCCCAGCTACTCGGGAGGCTGAGGCAGGAGAATGGCGTAAACCCGGGAGGCGGAGCTTGCAGTGAGCTGAGATCCGGCCACTGCACTCCAGCCCAGGCGACAGAGCGAGACTCCGTCTCAAAAAAAAAAAAAAAAAATCAGATTTTTTACATGAAGTATAAAGGAGATATGATTTTTTATGTCCCTAGCCAGCCCTCTCTCTGTCACTCCACAGCTAGATAAGAAAAATGTTCTTTTTACCCTGTCGGACTCTCCACCTCCCCAACCCACTAAAAAGAGACTCTGGGTTAGACCCAGCAGCAGATGTAGCACCAGGAGAAAAAAATAAAGCAATGCAGATTCAACAGACGTGCTGCAACATGCTATGTAGCAAGGAATTCAGAGACAAGGAGAAGGAGGGTGGGGAGCAGAGCCACATGGGCTGGGCCTCAAAAGGAGTAGATGGAAGACTCTGGAGGGCTATTTGGAGAGGAGAAGCAAAGGTTTTTTGTTGTTGTTTTTTGGGCTTTTTTGAGACAGAGTTTCGCTCTTGTCACCCAGGCTGGAGTGCAATGGCACGATCTCAGCTCACTGCACCCTCCACCTCACAGGTTCAATCAATTCTCCTGCCTCCACCTCCTGAGTATCTGGGATTACAGGCGCACACCACCATGCCTGGCTAGCAAGGGGGGTTTTAGACAAGTAGCCTTGGGTTGTGAAGTGGATCTCCTCTTATTTTTCAAATGATGCAAGTAACAATTGGAGTTTGCTTTTTGCAATTATTATGGGATTCACTGAAGGCAAGACTGGGTCCCATGGGACATTAGATTATAGATGGGTTTTTCATGTGGAGTAGAAGGGTATTATCCAGGATTTTAGATCTAAGATTCCTAGCTAGCTGCACCCAGTTTAAAATCATCCTTTTAGGTCTTAGTCATGGGCAATTTTTCCACCACTTCCTACCTCTGGTGTAAAGTGGTCAGATTCAATTGGGCACAGTTTTTCTCCTTCTCATACTCCAATGGCAAAGTCAGACACATATTGTAGAAATAACTTAGAACTTGTCATTACAACTGTGGAGGTATTATAAAGGTTAAGAATGCATGTTTCACTGGGCGCAGTGGCTCACGCCTGTAATCCCCTCCCTTTGGGAGGCCGAGGCAGGCGGATCACAAGGTCAGTTGATCGAGACCATCCTGGCTAACACGGTGAAACCCCATCTCTAATAAAAATACAAAAAATTAGCTGGGCATGGTGGGGCCTGTAGTCCCAGTTACTCGGGAGGCTGAGGCAGGAGCATAGTGTGAACCCAGGAGGTGGAGCTTGCAGTGAGCCAAGATTAAGCCACTGCACTCCAGCCTAGGCGACAGAGCGAGACTCCGTCTCAAAAAAAAAAAAAAAAAAAAAAAAAAAGAACGCATGTTTAAAGCAGAAAACTAGATTCACATGGCATTTTGTCAGTTCACTAAATTAAGTAAAATGTTAAAAGGAGTCTTCCTTGTAGAATTACAAACATAAAATTAACTTTTCTCAACAATCAGGCAAATAGGCAGTTTAAACGCATGCCTGTAATTTCACTCCCTAATAGAGCCTTTGAAATGACAGCAAAGGGATTTGTTTTTTAATGATGGGGAAAACAAAAGAGTAAACAAAACAAAAACATGTTTGGAAGCTGCAAAAGCGCAAGGGGAGTGGAGGCTGACTCCACAGACACACAAGCGTGATCTGGGCCAGAGCTGGAAAATGTGAGAACCAATTGGTTTATCCCAAGGAATCCTCAAATGCCTGGGGGCAAGTGGCTCCAGAAGCCCCCTTGAAGTAGTAATACAGGCACCTGTAAGGAAGAGTGTGATGTGTTTACAAAGTGGTTCGATCTCCAGGCTCCCTCCCACCTCCACATGCTGAGTGATTGAACTCACCACCCCTGGAGTGTCAAACGGGTTCTCTTGGTTGAGAAATACGTGGCTGAAAGTAAGAGTGCCAGAGTGAAATCAGGGTAATTTCATGAAAAGGCGTGATCCTACCCAGGTCCCAGAACACTGAGCCTTTCATCCCTCCTCCTGATGGGAGACAAGAGGATGCTTTCTAGTAAATGTGACAAGCCAGAAAGAGCAATCTTGCTAACAGAATGGTTGCAGCAGGATCACTCTATAGGGAAGCTCAGCGTTACCAAGCCCCACTGATGTTCTGCTAAGTCTCTCCCAAAGTAAACAGGAGAGAGAAGCAACAGGGGAAGGGGAAGCCACTTGGGGTGAAGAGAAACTGTGCAGAAAGAAGACATTTCAAAAATATGGTTAATATCCTTAGAGAGGTGTGAGGAGATATTGCTTTCATGGAACTAGAACAGAATGCTATGAAAGAAAGAGATAGGAAGGGAAGGAGGGAGAGAAGAGAGACAAAGAGAAACTGACTCAGACAACAAAGAACTCTTCATATGTATTAAAATCCTGACCACAGATAAAGGGCTTGAAGGCCAATTTGAAGAAATCTCTCAAAAAGTAGAACAAAAATCAAAAGAGATGGCAGATAGAAGAGAAAAATATAAGAATGTTAGAGGTTCAATCTAGAAAGTCCAACATTCAAATACTAGGAACTGCAGAAAGACAAAGCCAACAAAACAGAAGACAGAAAATTAAGAAAAATAACTCTGAAACATTTCCCAGAAGAAAACTAGTGTGTTTCCAGATTGAACAGCTCACAAGAGCCAACAGGCCCTAGGGTGAAAACAGAGGCTCGCTAAGTCATCATGAAAGTGTAGTACAACAGGCAAGGAGAATATCTGACAAGTTCCCGAGAAAGAATAGACTACACTTGAGATGCAGCAGGGACCCCTCTTGGAGGCCTGCCACCCCCCACAAGCATGGAAATAAAGGAACATTTTGAGTTTCTTTAAGGGAAATTCCAGGCACCTACCTAGCCTTGAGAAGTAAATAAGCAACCTAGTAAACAAGAAGGTGAGGAGAGTCTCACACAATAGCCAAGGAAGTCAGAGCCACAGAATGTTCGGTTCCCTACAGAAACTAAAGATGACACCTTAACAATGTTCTTGAGTTGCTTTTCAGAAACCTGGACCATACCAAATGGAAAATGTCATCTACTGGCGCATAGACCTCAGAGAAGAGAGAACTGAGGACCAATCTGTGACCACCGTTCTCTATTCTAAATTTCTTCCTACTAAGGGGCCTGGAGGAAGTCACACCCATAGGCCAGAACTCAAGATTCCTTTCTGCTGACCCCAAGTTTTTGGACAAAGCTTAACCAATCACAAACTGGAAATCTTTAAATCTACCTATGACCTATGAGCTTCCCTGCTTCAAGATGTCCCACCTTTTTAGGCCAAACCAATGTATAGCTTCCATGTATTCATGTATTACTTTGCATGTAAACTTTGCCTCCCACCTTTAAAAACCCTTACATGTAAGCCGTCAAGTTTGGGTCTTAAGCCTGAGCTGCCTGATTCTTGTTGGCACTCTGCAATAAATGCCTCACTTTCTCTCACTGCAATCACCATGTCAGTGTTTAGCTTTGCTGTGCTAGGTGGGCAGACCCAGGTTCAGCTTGGTCACTGATGTAGTTTGGATGTGTGTCCCTTACCAAATCTCATGTTGAATTGTAACTCCCATTGTTGGAGGTGGGGCTTGGTGGGTGGTGATTGGATTATGGGGGTGGATTTCTCATGAATGGTTTAGTGCCATTCTCTTGGTACTGTCCTTGCAATAGTGACTGAGTTCTTGCAAGATCTGGTAGTTTAAAAGTGTGCAGCAGGCCAGGCACAGTGGCTCACACCTATAATCCCAGCACTTTGGGAGGCTGAGGTGGGCAGATCACCTGAGGTCAGGAGTTCGAGACCAGCCAGACCAATATGGAGAAACCCCGTCTCTACTAAAAATACTAAAAAATTAGCTGGGTGTGGTCGCACATGCCTGTAATCCCAGCTACTCAGGAGGCTGAGGTAGGAGGATCGCTTAAACTTGGGAGGCACAGTTTGTGGTGATAGCAACACTACACTCCAGCCTGGGCAACAAAAGCAAAACTCTGTCTCAAAAAAAAAAAAAAATGTGCAGCACATTCCCCCTCCCTTTCTTGCTCCTGCTCTGGCCATGTAACATGCCTGCTCACCTTTCACCTTCTGTCATGATTGTAAGGTTCCTGAGGCCTCCCAAGAAGCTAAGCAAATGCCAGCATCATACTTCCTGTACAGCCTGCAGAACCATGAGCCAGTCTCAGATATCTGTAGCAATGCAAGAATGGCCTAATACAGTAACCACTCACAAGGGCCAGGGGTCACAGTGTAGTTGGATCTCTCAACAATAACAAAGAAACAAAAAAAAACGGTGGGGTAGTGCCTTCAAATCACTGAAGGGAAGTACTTCCAACCTCAATTCTGCACCTGCCACTCATCCAGTGAGTATACATAGAATGGAGGGTTTTCAGACTCCGGAGGATTCAGAGTTTGCCCCCTTTCACCCATCCTTAGGAAACTATTAGAGGATGTATTCCAACAAAACAAGGGTGGAAACCAAGAAACAGAACGACAGGAAAGAGAAACTCAATGCAGGAGAGAGCCATGGAGTAGCCTTGGGATCATTCCAAAGAGTGACATCGCGTTTGACAGGTACACCAGGCACGTAGCTCACTAGAACCTACGGAGACGTCGGGAGGCTTCAGCACAGGTTTCCTCAAGACGATAGAAGGGACAGACCAATATATGTGAAGGGGTGGCCTGCCCCTCCACACCTATGGGCGTTTCTCGTTAGGTGGAACGAGAGACTTGAGAAAAGAAATGAGACACAGAGACAAAGTAGAGAGAAAGAAAAAGTGGGCCCAGGGGACCGGCGCTCAGCATACAGAGGACCCACGCCAGCACCGGTCTCTGAGTTCCCTCAGTATTTATTGATCATTATCTTTACCATCTTAGAAAAGAGAAGTGGCAGGATAATAGGATCATCATAGGGAGAAGGTCAGCAGTAAGACATATGAATAAAGATCTCTGTGACATAAGTTTAAGGAAAAGTGCTGTGCCTTGATATGCATATGTAAACATCTCCATAAACCTTTTTAGTGCATAAAGAGCAGCATTGCCCTAGCAAGTCCCACCACCCTAAGGCGGTTTTCTCCTTTCTCAGTAAACAACATACAATTGGGTTTTACACCGAGATGTTCCATTGCCCAGGGTCAGGCAGGAGACAGATGCTTTTCTCTATCTCAGCTGCCAAGAGGCCTTCTTTCCTCTTATACTAGTCCTCCTCAGCACAGACCCTTCATGGGTGTCAGGCTAGGGGACGATCAGGTCTTTCCCTTCCCACGAGGCCATATTTCAGACTATCACATGGGGAGAAACCTTGGACAATACCTAGATTTCCTAGGCAGAGGTCCCTGCGATCTTTGGCAGTGTGCGTGTCCCTGGGTACTTGAGATTAAGAGAATGGTGATGACTTTTAACCAGCATACTGCCTTCAGGCACTTGTTTAACAAAGCACACCCTGCACAGCCCAAAATCCGTTAAACCTTGAGTCACCACAGCACTTGTCTCTTGCAAGGACAAAGTTGGGGGTAGGGTCACAGATTAACAGCATCTCAAATACAGAACAAAATGGAGTCTCTTATGTCTACTTCTTTCTATATAGACACAGTAACAGTCTGATCTTTCTCTTCCCCACAACATGTGTCTGCGTATCTCGAGAGAAGACCTGGAGAGCCAGCAGAGGGTTCAGGTTAAACTACTTATAGGCGCTGTCTTCATCTGTTCAGGCTGCTATCACAAAATACCAAAGACGAGGCTGTTTATCATAATAGAAATCCATTGCTTACCGTTCTGGAGGCTGGAAGTCCAAGGTCAAAATGCCAGTACTTTCTGTGTCTCCTAAGGGCCCACCTCTGGTTCACAGATGGCATCTGCTCAATGTGTCCTCATATATTGGAAGGGGTGAGGGTCTCTCTTAGGAGGACATGACTGCCATTTATGAGGGCTCCACCCCACCCTCCTGACCTGATCACCTCCCAAAGGCCCCACCTCCTAACACCACCATCACCTGGGGGTTAGGACTTCAACACATGAATTACACAGGATGGAACCATTCAGACCATGGCAAGTACACAGAATAAAATACACACACAAAGCAAACAGCCAGATAAGATAATTCTTTGTTTTTGTTTTGTTTTGTTTTGAGATGGAGTCTCGCTCTATCACCCAGGCTGAAGTGCAGTGGTGCCATCTCAGCTCACTGCAACTTCCACCTCCCAGGTTCAGGCGATTCTCCCACCTCAGTCTCCTGAGTAGCTGGGACTACAGGTGCGTGCCACCACGCCTGGCTTTTTTTTTTTTTTTTTTTTTTTTTTTTTTTTTTTTTTTTTTTTAGTAGAGAAAGGGTTTCACCGTGTTAGCCAGGATGGTCTCGATCTCCCGACCTCATGATCCGCATACCTTGGCCTCCCAAAGTGCTGGGATTACAGGCGTGAGCCACAGCACCCAGCCTTTTTTCTTTTTTCTTTTTTTTCCGAGACAAAGTCTCGCTCTTGTTGCCCAGGCTGCAGTGCAATAGCGTGATCTCAGCTCACTGAAACCTCCACCTCCCGGGTTCAAGCGATCCTTCTGCCTCTGCCTCCTGAGTAGCTGGGATTACAGGTGCCTGCCACCAAGCCCAGATAATTTTTGTATTTTTAGTAGAGACAGGGTTTCACCACGTTGGCCAGGCTGGTCTTGAACTCCTGACCTGAGGTAATCCACCCATCTCAGCCTCCCAAAGTGCTGGGATTACAGGCATGAGCCACAGTGCCTGGCCCAGATAAGATAATTCTTGAACAAAAATGCAGGAGAGAAGGGTAATCCAGTTTACCAAATGGCTCAAAGGTTCTAGATAGCTGGCAAAGTGGAGGTGATTAAAATAGAGGCTCTTTTCAATCAAAATTAGCATAGGACACCCTATTGAAAGGATGGGGTTTTAAGGTACCTCCCATGGTGAGTCATCGTGTTTGTAAATTCTGCCTAAGTCAGTCCAGCCCAACAGAGCATAATTCTCCTGACTGGTGAGCTCTGTGTCACCCCTCCTCTTCCTTTCTCTAGGAATGTCTGTCTGTGTGTGTGTTTGTGGTGTGTGTAGGTTGTATGTGTGGTGTATATGTGTGTTCTTTCAGTGACTGCCCCTCTCGAGTGCACAGTGACCAACATTTCATGAGTCTCCCCAAGGCCTGCACGCGCTCCTACAGGAGTGCCAGTGGCTGGGCCTCTCCTGAGAGAGGGGAGGGCCCCCACCTGCCCCAGGCCTGATGGCTTGTGGAGCACCTTGGGCTTTGATAAAGATGCCTCAGTTGTGGATTGACTGAAATCAGTGGATTGACATCAACAAATTTAGTGGACAAGACACCTTTGCAGAGCCATGCTTGTCATATGTTAGTGCCCAAGGGGCTAACCAGGGAGTCTGGGTGAGATGTGGGCCTGGGCTGGGTCACAACGATGCTGCATGTCTTTCAACCCCCACCCCATGGTGCCCACACCACGCTGCCACTGCTTGTCTATGTCCACACGCAGAGTGGCAAGTGTATAAAGATGAAAAGCAATGTGTACACACAGAAAAAATAAAAAAGTGGTGACTTTAGTGGGACATAGAGATGGACTAAAACATCCACCGTGGCTTTCCCTCAGGATGATGGAATGTTTTTCCAGATGTTTGTCCACAGTGAGCACGTATTGCTTCTGGAACACAAGCAGCACAAGGTACTTGTAGAAATAGTCACAAATTACACAGTTCTCAGACAGAAGGCTGGAATACTTTGCCTTACATCAAGAAAAATTGTTTGGGATGTTTATAATATTAAAGTATGCGTCGGCCAGGCGCAGTGGCTCACGCCTATAATCCCAACACGTTGGGAGGCCAAGGTGGGCAGATCACCTGAGGTCAGGAGTTCGAGACCAGTCTGACCAGTATGATGAAACCCCATCTCTACTAAAAATACAAAAATTAGCCGGGCGTGGTGGCGCACGCCTGTAGTCCCAACTACTCGGGAGGCTGAGACAGGAGAATCGCTTGAACCCGGGAGGCAGAGGTTGCAGTGAACCAAGACCATGCCAGTGCACTCCAGCCTGGGCAACAAGAGTGAAACTCTGTCTCAAAAAAAAGAAAAAGAAAGAGAAAAAAGAAAATACCATAATTACCAAATACCAAAATACCCCATCTGTGAGTTTTGGAAGAAAACTGCATTCCTACATGACTTATTGCGGGGGGGCAAATAACAATCAGGTTAGCGTAAATGCACCCTTAGTCAACCTACAGGGCCCCCAGGAGACTGGGTCTCAGTGGTCAGGGAAGTTAACTGACAGCGCCGAGGGTGAGGGAGATTGAAGGGACTAATTAATTAACAGCTTATGTCTGCACAGGTTCACTGAGTGTCACCCACCGGGCTTCTTTACTCTGCTATCCCTGGTCATAGTGGTGTCAGCTTTGCTCCAGATTCTCAGCTGAGGAACCAGCAAGCTGACCGGATCTGCAGGTGAGGACTTGGCTAGAGATGGGTACTGGCATTTTCACAACCCCAGCTGATTGGATAAGAATGAGGCTGGAAAGAAAGAGGAAAGACCCGCCAGCAAGAGGCCACAGGGGAGGCTGGAACAGTAATCTGAACCACTGACGGTTTTCCCACTATTAACAACGATTGTAAATGGGCTTTTTGTTTACTTCGATGGATTATTAACTTTTAGGTAACACTGAGGTTTGATCCTGAAGATGTGAAAACACACCCTTGAAAATTTCATTGCTTTCTAGGATATTGCAATGCTGTTACAAATAAGTGTGAAGAAAACAAAGAGAAGAAGAAAATTCCAAGATGACACATAATTAAAAACTACCACCTGGGACAAATAAAACATATTTAAGCATGGTATTTGTCAAGAGACTCCTTTTCTTCCTACTGGCACTTGGACTGGAATGAGAAAGAAGGCAATAGGCTTGTTTATTAGAGTATACAGTTTGCAAATTTTATTAAGATAGTTGTGAAAGCATATCATTAAAATAAACAGATCACCAGAAAATGTTATCAATAAATAGATTATTTTACCTGAAGAGACTTGTACAAATAAATGTCTTGCATAGATTTTCAACAGCTCAGGATGAACATATGAGAATCCTTCCTTAAGTACAGGTGGATAAAGGTATGCAAAGAATAACAAAAACAACTATAATACAAACAGGCTGCATGATCAAAATAGGGAGTGCATTATTTCCTGAGCAATAGTTGCTTTTGAACACAGCTTAGTGCTTCTGTTCTGAAATACAATATCACACCAACAGAGGAAGGAACCCAGCATACTCCTCTTTGCCCCAGTGTCTGTGCTGGAAAAGCAGCATCCGTCCTGGCCCTCTGAGGTCCCTCCCACTTCAACCGCAGAAATTCTGGAAGATATCGGCCGCCTCTACCCAGTCCTGGAAGCAGGCGAGCCCCCGCTCCCGGATCTGCTTCCGCCCTTTGTTGGTGATGACCTCCCCATTTTGTTTCACAATCACAAGCTTGGGGATGGCTGTGACGTTGTACCTCTTCCTCAGCTCACTGCAGGAGAGAAGAGTGGTACCGAAGTTAGCACTTCCACATGCACATCTGAAGGGACAGGCCCCCTCCCTCCAACCTGAGGTACAGCCAACTTCGAGGAAGCCACCGGGTGCCCCACCCCGCCTGCTCCTGCTTTCCCTCCTGCTGGGGTGGGGGCTCCTTTCTTCTTGGTGCTACTATTTCTTTTTTTTCTTTTTTTGAGACGGAGTTTCGCTCTTGTTGCCCAGGCTAGAGTGCAATGGTGTGATCTCGGCTCACTGCAACCTCCACCTCCCACATTCAAGCGGTTCTCCTGACTCAGCCTCCCAAGTAGCTGGGCTTACAGGCGTGTGCCACCACGTCCAGCTAATTTTTTGTATTTTTAGTAGAGACGCGGTTTCACCATGTTGGTCAGGCTGGTCTCGAACTCCGGGCCTCAGGTGATCTGCCTGCCTTGGCCTCCCAAAGTGCTGGGATTACAGGCATGAGCCACCGCGCCCAGCCTTGGTGCTACCATTTCTAACCCAGTTCCACCCCAGAGAGCTGCCTGCAGCAGTGAACTCTCCATATCTGTGCTACCCAATCCAGCGGCCACCGGCCACATATGGCTGGGAGAGCTCAGAATGTGGCTAGTGTGCCTGAGGAACTGAAGTTTTCATTTTTAATTTTAATTAACTTTTAATTTAAATTTAAATTGTCACAAGTGGCTAGTGGCTACCAGATTGGATAGTGCAGGTCTGAACCCACAAATAAACCCAGTAACTTTTTATGTCCTCTACATCTCAAGGGGTTGAAAAATATCAGGTACATATAATGGTAAAAGTTAAAATTCCAGCCAGGTGTGGTGGCTCACACCTGTAATTCCAGCACTTCAGGAGACTGAGGTGGGAGGATGGCTTAAGCCCAAGAGTTCAAGACTAGCCTGGGCAACATAGTGAGACCTTGTCTCTACAAAAGTTAAAAAATTAGCTGGGCGTGGTGGCACGCACCTATAGTCCCAGCCACTCGAAAGGCTGAGGTGGGAGGCTCACCTGAGCACAGGTCAAGGCTGCAGTGAGCCGTGTTAGTGCCTCTACATTCCAGTCTGGGCGACAGACCCCATTTCTAGCAACAACAACAAAAAAGTTAAAATTCCATGAGTTCTAAATACATCTAGAACCTCATTTGACTTTCTACTCCACAAATTCAATGATGCACCAATTGCCATTATAATGATGAGAGGTTTCTTAGCTTCATTTTACATCATTTACATTTACGGTATCTATAATCTGATGAGTGGTCTTTTTGCAAAACTATTTGTATTCATTTAAGGAAAGGAGCATCTGCCTTCTTGGTTTTGCAGTTCTTGGAATCTTCATTGGGATTACTCCCTCAAGACAGGGCAGCCGAGTGCAATCCCTTTCCTGTTTACCACGGCCAGGTCACGAGGGCCTCACGGGGACAGTAATCGGATTTCCTTGATCTGTCACCCTCAGGATTGGGAACCTGAGTGGAAGGAAAAACCCATCTGAGACTCTCCTATTAGCAAATCTCCCCTCTGACATGTCCATCAAGCTCTTCCTGCCACTTTCTGGCATCCAGATCAAAAACACACCATCACTCAAGCAGGAAAAAATACAGTGTCCTCTATGCTCAACAGAGACAGAATATGCTGTTTCCAAATATCTATGAAGCAGTGACAACATCAATCATGTTCTCAGTCACAAAGGAAGTCTTAATGAATTTCAAGTGGTCAGTAACATACAGATCACTTAATGAGACCAAAAGTAATGGAACTGGAAACCAATAAGAAATCATTTTTGGCGCCAGGCGCGGTGGCTCAAGCCTGTAATCCCAGCACTTTGGGAGGCCGAGGTGGGCGGATCATGAGGTCAGGAGTTCGAGACCAGCCTGGCCAGCACGGTGAAACCCTGTCTCTACTAAAAATACAAAAATTAGCCTCCATGGTGGCATGCACTTGTGGTCCCAGCTACTGGGGAAGCTGAGGCCGGAGAATTGCTTGAACCTGGCAGGCGGAAGTTGCAGTGAGCCAAGATCACGCCACTGCACTCCAGCCTGGGTGACAGAGTGAGACTCCATCTCAAAAATAAAAATTTAAAAAAAAAAAGATTTTTTTGGTTGTTTTTGTTTTTGTTTTTTGAGATGGAGTCTCATGCTGTCACCCAGACTGGAGCACAGTGGCATGATCTCAGCTCAGTGCAAGCTCCACCTCCCAGGTTCACACCATTCTCCTGCTTCAGCCTCCCAAGTAGCTGGGACTACAGGCGCCTGCCACCAAGCCCAGCTAATTTTTTTGTAATTTTTTAGTAGAGATGGGGTTTCACCGTGTTAGCCAGGATGGTCTCAATCTCCTGACCTTGTGATCCGCCTGCCTCGGCCTCCCAAAGTTCTGGGATTACAGGCCTGAGCCACCACACCCAGCCAAAAAGAAATCATTTTTAAGAATGAGTTTTAAAACTAACTATATGTTATATGGGAAACAGCAATGCAGATGACAAAATATTTAAAACAGAACAATATGGAATATACTACAAATCCCAAGCTGTAAACACCATTAAACACACTTAGGAAGCTGTAGCCTTAAACACGCTTATCCAAAACTTGTATATGGATGACTTATGGATCTAATTCAGGAAACCAGAAAAATAAGGATGGCACAAACACAGGGAAAGTAGAAAGAAGGCAGAATAAGATTGAGAACAAAAATTACTGAAATAATTTTTGTTGGACCAACAAAAACCAACATGGGGTGAGCAATAAAACCCAATCTGGTTCTTAGGAAACACTAAAATGTGAAACAAATGTCTACCGAGCCTAGCCACAGCGGCTCACACCTGTAATCCCAACACTTTGGGAGGTCAAGGTGAGAGCGTCACTTGAGCCCAAGAGTTCAAGACATACCTGGGCGACATGACAAGATCCTGTCTCCACAAAATAAAAAAAAAGTTAACCAAGTGTGGTTGTGCCCACCTGTAGTCCCAGCTACTCAGGAAGCTGAGGCAGGAGGATTGCTTAAACCCAGGAGTTCAAGGTTGCAGGGAGCTGTGATCGCACCACTGCACTCCAGCCTGGATGATGGTGCAAGACCCTATCTCTAAAAAAAAATCTACTGAGATTGAGCAAGGAAAAAGAGAGAAGACACAAGAATATAAAAAATCAGGCCAGCCTGGTCATTACACAGGCCCAGTGTGGACTGAACCTTCTTGAGGGGACACTGGTGGGAGGGTTGTGGCCTTTCTGGGGATGCATGACCCCTGCCAGGAAAGGCCTATTCCCCAAAGAACCAGTGGACACAGCCCCCACCCTGGCAGCTCCGGACCTCCTTCCTGTGGTGTCCAGTGACTCACCTGGGGAGGGAAAGGAAAGATGGGAAAAAATAAACATGTAAACTATTCTCTAAAACCTATCATGAGTAGTGAAAAAAAGACACAGCAGAGACCACTCAGTCAAAACTGTATTTGCAGAACTGAGAAAGTCACGTCTCAAACACAGAGCAGATGTGAATTCAGGTCAAACTGCAGGTTTAGGAGACACCAGCTCCTTCATGAACAGCCATGAGTGCTCACAACAGGGGAGGCTCATGTGGAACTCGGCTGGATGGAGCCTGCACAGGTCAGTGAACAACAGCAGTGGTCATGAAAGATGTGGCAGAGATGTCCCTCTCTAGCACCTTAAGAATCCTGCCCAACACCTAAATTTTTTTAGAGTCTCGCTCTTTCGCCCAGGCTGGAGTGCAGTGGCACAATCTCGGCTGACTGCAAGCTACGCCTCCCAGGTTCAAGTTTTTTGTATTTTTAATAGAGACAGCATTTCACCGTGTTAGCCAGGATCGTTTCAATCTCCTGATCTCATGATCCGCCCGCCTCAGCCTCCCAAAGTGCCGGGATTACAGGCATGAGCCACCACACCTGGCTGCACAACACCTAAAATTTAAAATGCCTAAGCAATTAGCTTTTCCCAAAGGCATAAAACAAAAATGTGTGGCCAGGTGCAGTGGCCCACACCTGTAATCCTAGCAATTTGGGAGGCCAAGATGGGTGGATCACCTGAGGTCAGGAGTTCCGAGGTCAGCCTGGTCAACATGGTGAAACCCTGTGTCTACTAAATGTACAAAAATGAGCCGAGTGTGGTGGGAGGCGCCTGTAGTCCCAGCTACTTGGGAACCTGAGGCAGGAGAATCCCTTGAACCCGGGAGGTGGAGGTTGCAGTGAGCCGAGACTATGCCACTGCACTCCAGCCTGGGCAACAAAAGTGAAACTCCATCTCAGAAAAAAAAAAAAAGGAAAGAAAAAGAAAAAAGTGAAGAAAAGAGAAACAACCAAGTAGCTCTTTGCATAAAGACTACAGCAAAATGGCCAGCAGCCTGATTTAAGCTCTTTATCCTGCAGTTTTGGCAAATGGGTTATTTCAGCATCTGTACTTTGGGCAGTGGGACAGGGCAGGGCCGTACACGTCACTTCCAGAAGGGAAAGTAGACTGTCCGGCTGGGGCCAGACCAGGTGGGACTCGGTCATCCCAGGAACCTGGAACCTCCTCCCCAAGGTCATGAGGACTCCTTGGAGGGCTGCTGCAGGTGGGTCGTGAAGGGGTTGGGATGCCAGCAGCAGCAGCAGTATCTCACCTACAAATTCCTGAGCACCCCTAGGTTCCACAGCGTCTGCACTCCTGACAGATTCCCAACTGACACGGGTCCATGCACCAGCCTTTGACCAGCACTGTCAGGAACAATGTGGGGCAGCAACACCAACATCACCCGGAAACTCATCAGAAATGCAGTCTCCCCACCCCTGACGCTGGGGCAGTGCCCGAGATCCGGTGGTTTATGCTTGCTCAAGTTGGCCAGCCCCGCGGCTGTCTTCCAGGGCTTTCTGTATTCCCTGCACCAACTGGGAGGAGGTAGGAGAGAGCGAGCTGAGAGGAGGCTGGGCACGGTGCCCCTGACAGCACGGGAGGTACAGGCCTATGGTTTGCTGTGCTCAGCATCTGTGACCCTCCTTGGGAAACCATATCTCCTTCATTTTCTGGCATGAACTAGCTGTGTGTCATGGGCAAGCTAGTTAACCTCCTGCACCTCGGGTTCCTCATCTGCACCACGGGAATAACAGAACCCACCTCCTGGAGTTGCTGTGAGGATTAAATAAATAGCTTGATGAAGAATGAGGCTTGGCACATAATAAGTACTTAATAAATGCTAGCTGTTCTTACTGCGTGGGAAAGACCCACCTCCAGTTCCACCTGTCCAGTTCCACCTGGGCCGACTGCGCAGTCAGCATATCTATCTGGTGGCCCCTGGTTACACTTCCTAGTACAGAAATGGGGAACTAGCCGAATCAGAATCAGCGAGGCTTGGTGCAGCACCTGGCTGTGTGCTAGGAAAGAGGAAGGTACGGGAATGTGCAGTCTGAGACACAGCAACCATTCTGCCAGCGTGAGGAGAAGCAGGATTTGCCAGGCAGCCACTGCCTGTAGCCTGAGCAAGGGGCAGACATTGCAGAAGACGAGCCACAAAGCATCATCCTCAGTGGCCTCCAACTTTCCCTTGAAACCATCTTCTGGCTGATGGGTGTTTCATTAAAGCCAGCCCATAACCTTTACTGTTTAAGCTCTTTGAGTTGTTCTCGTTGTTGTTTTAATCACTTGCAACATTAAATCAAGCTCTGACACAGTCAGGGGGATGTGGAGCAGGCTGGGCTTTGAGGAATGAGGGAGGCTTGAGGTAGTCATTTCACTGATATTCCAAGAGACACTCAGTACCAGTCCTCAAATCCCCAGGCTGGCAGCCTCTGCCTGGGGACAAACGTAACCTTGGAGCTGCCATGAGAGGCAAAGAACCACACTTTTTCCCTAATGTCATCTCAATCCCCTCTGGGCCCTGAGCTGTGTCCACAGAGAAAATAACTTGTTTCTGGAGGAGAGACTGTTGTCATGGTAATAACTTAGGACTTCAAGCATTTGGGGAAAATCCAAGAGCCCGGTTCTTCCTTGTCCTCAGTGCTGCTGCAACCAACGTTGGTCCCTGACTTCAACTAACACAGCCACATCCTTGTGGCTGGCATAAACCACACTTCTGGGTTGCCATAGCAACTCCTGACTCTAGTCTCTGCTACCTCAGCCAGGAGAAGGCTGTGGCCAAGCAAATCTCTCTGCAGAACTGTCTTTTGCTCACTCGCTCTAACCACTCACCAAACACACTCCCTGGGGATGCCAGGCACCGAACCATGTCTGGCTCCGTCCTGTGGGCAGCGGAAACTCAGGAAACCCCTGGAGAGTTGGAGCAAGAGCCAATCAGATGGGAACACCAAGGCCCTGCAGACCTCTTAGGGGACTATTCTAAAGCTCCAGAACCTGAGTGAAGGAAACAGCAATGAGTAGAAAGACAGAGAAGGATCTGGAAGCCGCAAAATCAGTGGATTCAGTGGCTGTGTTGAGACCAGAGGGCCCAGGAAGCAGTGGGAACAGGAGCTGGAGAGGGTCAAGGGATGGAAAGGCAGAGTCAGGAATTGTTGGCACAAGCACTGATTCTTCCCCCACTGAGCCATTCCCTACCCGAGAAATGAAGCCCTTTTTTTCAGCCAGTTTTTCCTTTTCCATCAGATCTAAACTTGTCGGCCTGGAAGTTGAGGCACACTGCACCACCAGCCATGGCCAGGAGGCAGTGTTAAGAGCCTGAGCAGGCAGGAGGAAGGGACAGCCTGCTCCAGTGCTCTTTGGGGTCCACTGATGTTCTGGAGGCCAAGTAGGGACGAGAGCTGTTATGAGACAATCATTATAATAAAATCATATAAAATCACCATTGATCATGTCTTTCGTGAACAGCAGCATGTAATGGGAATTCCTGCTGGTGAATCTAGAACGTGTTACTTTATTCTTGGACAAATAATGAGTTTTACTCATAAACCCAGTAATGCAGGGAAGAAAGGGCAGGATGGAACCTCATCCTGAAACATGCCTCCAGGGCGTGCTGGCATGTGTCACCGCAGCTGTCCCCACATTAAGGCTTGGCACCTCCTCCTAGCCCACCTGCACTGGGACACTTAGACAGGGAACTGCTAGCCCCGGCCACACACCCGCATCTCTACTTTCAGGGACGTTAGTAAACAGTTGCCTCTCTGGGGGCTGAAGGCAGGCGTCACTGCTGTGTTGAGTGTATGGTGCAGGGTACACTGAAAAGCTGAGATCTACACAGCTTAGGGGACAAGGTGAGGGCTCCAGGCCTCCTCTCCCTGCAGGTGCATCTGCCTCCAGCCACGCCAAGAGTAACTCCCAAGGGCGCCATTCTGTGATCTCTCTGGAAGCAGCCATTTTTCTTCTCCTCCCTTGACTCAGGTGATTTACCAGGAATTCAGTGGAAGGAGGGTGATGAGCTCAGGCCTCTGAGGAAAGGAAGCACGAGGCCCTGTGACCCTGTACCTGCCAAGTGGAGCTCCCATAATACCAACCACCTGGGCCCCACCTCGCCACAGCACCAGCCACAAAGTATTGTATTTCTGCACACATTAGCAACTTCCCAAAATGCCCCTGAAGCCTTTGTGCATTTTTTTTTGTGCTTCTTGGCGGTCGCTATTTCCATTTTCCTCATGATCTGATTCCACAAATCCAGGATAGGATAAGCAGAATTTAGGGCATAGCCCCAACAATTCCCACAGAATATTCCACTTCCTAGCTTACACATGACAACAACAGGGTTAAGGAAGTTCAGTGTGGAAAGGGGTAGGGACAAACAGCTAAGTTTACAAAAGGAAAACTCCCTCCCAGGCCAATCAGGCTGAGAAGATTGGAGCACACTGCTGACCCAGGTCAGGCAGCTCACTGCCTCCAGCTGGAGCTCACAGGCTTGACCAGAGCATCAGAAACAGAAGAGTGGTGTGCATGGACCAGGCCTGCTTTAAACCTAAGTCTGGACTCTTACACCATAGGAGACCACAGGAGACCCACCCCAAAAGCAGAACAATCAATCCCCGTATGCCCCTCTCTGCCAATCCCTACCGGCTCCTTTCCAACAGCTAGAGTAATAAAGTTTATAGGAATGAGTTTTATGCCTCTCTAGTGATGAAATTCCGTCAGCGTCGGTAAAAATGAAACCGCAAAGGTGGCCAGCACCTGAGTTCCTGCCAGCCGTGGAGTCCCCGTTCCTCCCTCCCAGCACACCAACCACGGCCTGCACTGTGGGTGCCTGTCACAGAGCTGATGTCCTCGCAGGTCATCCCTTATCCCTGCATCCAGACACCGGCCCCGTGCTTCCTGCCCACTAACTGGGAGGATGAGGCAGCGGCGCCCAGGGCCGGCGGCTCCCGGAGCCGAGCCACGAACCCACAGCATCAACACCACTGGGAGCTCCTTCGCAATGCAGATTCCCGGAGCTCCAGACCCTAAGCACAAATGGGCCCACGTCCAAGCTCCACGAGCCCCGTGGGGGTGCCGATGCCCTGGGTTTTCGAATCTGGTCTGCACCCTCCCTGGTCTCCAAGGGAGGCTGAAACTGAGACTGAGTGTGATTTACCCGAGTCCGGACGTGAACCAAGAGACGGGGAGGTGATGGGGGAGGGGGACGTCATAAAGAGCTCCCCAGTGCAGAGTGGGAGGCCTGGGGGAAGATGGGGGCGACGCGCCCGGAGGCCCCCGCCCCCCAGGACCCCCACTCACTGCCGGTAGGGGTCATGGAAGGGCAGCGCCAGCCAGGTGCCATGCAGCTCGCGCATGAAGTTCAGCATCTCCTGGGAGCTGTCGTCGGCTGACACGAAGACTACTTCGAAAGGCGCGGGCCGCCGCGCCTCGGCCACCAGCGCCGTGTAGAAGTCGCAGAGCAGCTGCGTGAAGTCGCGGCTCGGCCCGCACCGGGCCGCCGCGAAGTACAGTGCCACCACCTTGTTCTGTAGCGCCGCCTCGGCCTCCACCGCCGCGCCCTTACGGGTCAACAGGTGCCGCCCGCCCAGAATGTCAACCATGGCGCGGACGCGCAGCCACCTGAGGCCCGAGGACACCTGCAGGAGGATGATCACCTGCGGGAAGGAGGCGGCGAGCGCCGCGGTGCCCCGCCACTGTCCGCACCGACGGGCGCTGGACTTCTCAAGACCTGCCCGAGATGCGCCCACACCTCGGGCCGGCCTCGCCTGTGGCTGGGGCAAGAGTGTCAGCGCTGACAATGAGACACTCAGACACCGGAGACGCCAGATGCCTGGGCGACAGCGTGGCACCCGCCTCTGGCAGCCGAAACAGCCGGGCAACCTCAAGCCCTCAGGCCTCCGCACCCTCCCTCCACTGCGCCACGCACACATCCCGTACGCTCCACCCACTGCTCCCCGCCCACATCCCACACCTTCCCCCACTGCGCCTCGCCCGCACCCCCACACTTTCCCCCCACTGCGCCCTGCCCACATCCCTACACTCTCCACCCGCTGCGCCCCGCCCACATCTCCGCACCCTCCCCCATTGAGCCCTGCCCGCATCCACACTGCGCCCGGCCCCCATTCCTGCGCTTTCCACCCACTGCGCCCCGCCCACATCTCCGCACCCTCCCCCACCGGACCCCACCCACATCCCCGCACTCTCCTCTAGCTGCGCCTCGCCCACATCCCCACACTCACTCCTCACTGAGCCCCGCCTACACCCCCGCTCCCTCCCCCCACTGCGCCCCGCCCACACTCCCGCGCCCTCCCCCTAACTGTGCCCCGCCGACATCCCGCGCCCCCGCCCCCATTCCGACTGCACCCCGCCCACATTCCCGCGCCCTCTCCCACTGGTTGCCCAGCCCACAGCCCGCACTCTCCCTCCACTGAGCCCCGCCCACATTCCGCACCCTCCCCTCACTGCGCCCCGCCCACACTCCCGCACTCTCGCTCCACTACGCGCCCCCCACACACATCCCGCGCCCCCGCCCCCATCCCCACTGCGCCCCGCCCACACTCCGCGCCCTCTCGCCCCGGGCTCTCCCTTAGTGGGCACTCTTCCCAGTGCGTCTACACTTTCTCCGGACGCAGCGCCCCGCCCTCCATCCCGCCCCTCGTCCCGCCCCACCTACTGCCTCTTGCGCCTCACCCACACCGTGCTCTTCCTCCTCCTTCACTTCCTCCCACTCCTCGCGCTCCCCTTCAGCGCCCCACACCACCCTTCCCCAGAAACCCTGCGTGGCTCTCCTTCCCTCCTGGACTGTCTTCCAGTCTCGCGCTCCCTGCCCGGCCCCGCTGCAAGTGTCCCGCAGCCGTCACCCCAGGGCATTTGAATCCTGCCTTGGAGCTCTTGCCGCGACCCAGCCCCCTGGAAGGGGCATGGGGAGGATGGGACGATGAGGAAGGGGAAGGGTAATTGGGCTTGGAGCGGACTTGGGCGGGGCGGTAGGGAACCTGAGCTCCGTTGGTTCAGGGTGTTTGTCCCTGACCTCCTGTGTCCTGGCCGGGAGGGTTCGTGAAGTTCAGGAAGAATTTGGGAGCAGTCCTTACAGAATGTTTTATTTGGAGAACCAAGAGTATTAATTTTTTGGCGAGCACTGTTGTAGGCCCTGGGAATTCAGCAGTGAGAAAAATAGTTGCAACTCCCTGCCAAGCCCGGGCTAGAAGGAGGCAAGCGAGCGAGGCACTCGCATGGGGGCAAAATGTAAGGGCGCGACAAAAAACTCAGTAATCAGGGCAAATAATGTTTTAATACAATATCTTAAAAAGTCAAAATGAATGCAAAGCAAAGTTTATAATGAACAAAATATCAAAAACTTAAGACAGTGAAGGAAACCAAAATATACCATCCTAAAATATGCCGCTTTGGTATATTGATTATTTTGAGCGAGAGGCACTTGAAAAACAGCAAATGCAGAGAGACCTTCTCCCCTTACCTGTCTAAAGACGGAGCCTCCAAAAGAAACTGTCATGAATTCCCGAATCCCGGGAGGATGGACTCTTGTCACAGCAGAAGTCCACACCACACCTAGACAAACTGTCACAAACTCATAAAGACCTATTCATCTTTCCTAAAAGTCGGTTACTCTCCCCTAAGTGGCCTACATCAGCTTCCGGTTCTCCTATTCACTGGTTTGGGGGGTTTTCAACTATTTTCCTGCAATGCCCCTGTGCAGGTGATATTAAAGATTAATAAATGTGTATTCCCGTTCCCCCGTTCAACTGCCCTTTGGCAGTTAATTTCATAGAGCCAGCTATGGAACTAGGGAAGATAGAGAGAAGGTCTTTGCTCTACTAAGACGAGATGGATCCCCCACTGACTTTGCACTCCCGTCACGCTCACCGACCCCTGAGTCCTGCCCCTGTGCCTGCCTAGAGCTTACGTTCTAATGGGCACAAAAAATAAATAAGGAAGATATTTTGCAGGTGCTATGCCAAAAGAAGAGCCATGAGGAGGGGCGCAGGTTTTTGTTTTGTTTTATTTTGGTTTGGTTTTGTTGGTTGGTTGAGGCGGAGGCTCTTGTTGCCCAGGCTGGAGTGCAATGGCTCGATCTTGGCTCACTGCAACCTCCGCCTCCCGGGTTCAAGCAGTTCTCCCGCCTCAGCTTCCTGAGTAGCTGGGATTACTGGCGCGTGCCACCACGCCCAGCTAATTTTTGTATTTTTAGTAGAGACGGGGTTTCACCATGTTGGCCAGGCTGGTCTCAAACTCGTGACTTCAGGAGATCCACCCACCTCTGCCTCCCAAAGTGCTGGGATTACAGGCTTGAGCCACCGAGGGGCGCAGTTTTAATCTAGCTGTGAGAGGAGTCGGGGAAGGTGAGATTTGAGATTCCTGAGGACACGCCTACGGGCGCGGGCTCCCCCTCGTCTCGCCGTTAAATGAACGGAAATTGGCGGACGCCGTTGCCTGCAGGCACAGCCCGTCGGCTCGGTTGCGTAAATGTACTTAGCAGCCAAAGCTGAGTGGAAGCCTTGCGGGAGGATTGATTGGCGCTCTTAGGTGAAGCAGGCTGTCAGAGCCCGGATTCACTGTCCTCTGGGGAAAATGGATAGACAAATCGGAGGAAAAAATTGAGAGGAACGGTGAGCAGTATAAATCTTGCATGAGGAGGTCCCTGACTTAGGTTAAAACTCAGAGATAAGAGGAATGAAATGCAGCTAAGCTCTCAAAATCATCCAGACTATTTTGTTTTGTCGTTTTATCCTTGAACACACAATAAGCCAAAGTAGACAGCATTCCTAATTAGCTGACGGTGCCACCCTCCCGAGAAAATCAACAGTCATTCGCGTTAATCCTGCCTGCGCTGGGGAACTACCCAACCTCCATGCAGGAATGGATCACACTTCCTGCTGCCAATGTCGGGGCAGGGCGGCTTCCTAGGCACGCAGCCCCTCAGAAGCACGCGGCCCTGCACTCACTTGGGGCTCAGTGTTCTGCGGTTGCAGTCTTTGTTGCTTTGTTTTTTGTTTAGAAACTGAATCTCACTCTGTTACCCAGGCTGGAGTATAGTAGTGGGATCATAGCTCACTGCAGCTTCAAACTCCTGGGCTCCAGGGATCCTCCCACCTCAGCCTCCTCAGTAGCTAGGACTATAGCCACAAGCCACTATGCAAAGCTAATTTTTAAAAAAATCTTTGTGGAGATGGCGGTCTCCCTTTGTTGCCCAGTCTGGTGATTTTTTTTTTTTTTTAATGGTGTGTCGGTCTGTGGCCCAGGCTGGAGTGCAATGGCATGATCTCAGCTCACTGCAACCTCCGCCTCCTGGGTTGAAGCTATTCTTCTGCCTCAGCCTCCTGAGTAGCTGGAACTACAGGTGTGTGCCACCATGCCTGCCTAATTTTTTTATTTTTAGTAGAGATGGGGTTTCACCATATTGACCAAGCTGGTCTCGAACTCCTGACCTCATGATCCACCCGCCTCAGCCTCCCAAAGTGCTGGGATTACAGCGTGAGCCACTGCACCTGGCTGAAATTCTTAATTTATCTTTGAATTTGTGTGGTATATGAGAGGTCTTGGACAGTGGCACATATGAGTGTTTGGACCCTAGCTCATGTGTGCTCCCACCTGCCACTGCCTCCCTACCTCCCCAAGACAGATTCTTCTCCTCCTCCTCCTCCTCCTCCTCCTTCTTCTTCTTCTTCCTCTTCCTCTTCTTCTTCTTCTTCTTCTTTTCTCCTCCTCCTCCTCCTCCTCCTTCTGAGAAGGAGTCCCACTCTGTCACCCAGGCTGGAGTGCAGTGCCTGATCTCAGCTCACTGCAACCTCCACTTCCCGAGTTCAAGCAATTTTCCCTGCCTCAGCATCCCAAGTAGGTGGGACTACAGGTGCCCGCCACCACGCCCAACTAATTTTTGTATTTTTAGTAGAGACAGGGTTTCACTATGTTGGCCAGGCTGGTCTTGAACTCCTGACCTCAGGTAATCTGCCCACCTCAGCCTCCCAAAGTGCTGGGATTAAAGGAGTGAGCCACTGTGCCCACCCCAAGACAGGTTCTTGACTGCTCAATCCTCCCCCTCCCTTTGGTGTCCTGGGCCACACCTGGGCTCCCCATCTCCACCTCCACCCAGGAACCGCTAGTGTCCTCTATGGTCAGTGGGGTCCCGGGTGCTGGGGGGAAGACTGACGTTCGATGCCTTTGCCCCACAAGGTCTCTGGGTGGGTACGACATAGGAATAGCTGGTGGCCTGCATGCCCACCAGGTCACTGGGCAGGGCCCCCAGACAAGGGTGAAAGTTGACATTCACCCTGTGCCCAAAAAATTGTGACATTCAATGGTCAATAAAAGACCATGCTAGAAAGAGAGAAGCGTTTGCATGTTAGTGCCTTTGCTGGCACCTTCCTTTCCTGGAAGGAAGGGGCACTGCATTTCCATTGCTGGAGAGAGCAGCCCACTCAGTGTTAAAGGAGAAACCAAACTCTGTAAACTATTTGAAAGAGGTTTATTCTGAGCTAGTATGAGTGACCACGGCCCAGGGAAAGACATAAACTGAGAAAGCCTGAGTCAGTGGTCCCAGTGCAGTTAGATCGCAACTCTGTCTTACACATTTCAGGGAAGTGGAAGTTATGAAAAAGTCATAAATCAGTACATGAAGATTAGACATTGATTTGGCCCAAAAAGGCAGAATAGCTTAAAGTGGGGGCTTACTGGTCACAGGTTGCTCCAGAGTCTTCAATTTGCAATTGGTTAAAAGAGTAAAACTTTGTCCAAAAATTTTGAGTCAGCAGAAAGGAATGTTTTCAGTTAAGATAAGGAAGACTGTTAACCAAACCACTGGGTCAGAGTGACCCGTGGGGTGTATGACTTAATCCTTGCCTGACATGGACTTAGGTCCTATTTATCATTTGGTACCATATTGTCACATAGAGTTTGTTTTGTCTTATGATCTCTATTTTAACATTTATGCTGGTCAGTTCTGCCTAAACTCCAAAAGGGAGGGCATGTAACAAGGCATGAGTCCAACCTCCCTTCCCACTGTGGCCAGGAATTTGGTTTTTAACTTTTTTCTGGGATCCTCTTGGCCAACAGGGGGTCTGTTCAGTGAGTAGAGGGTTAGGATTTTATATTTAGTTTATATCAGGGACCTGGGTGAAGCGAGTAAGCCCTCCAGGGAGATGTGATCATGGGGGGAACAGAGTCAGCCACCCCCATCCCAGATTCTCCTTGGACTGCCTGCTCTGAGCGGCTGTGTGTAAACAGCAAGGAAGAGGCGTCTTCCTCAGATGTGTGCACCAGAGACTCCAGAATAGCTCAGCCTGGCTCACTCAGCTCCACCTGTAAAGGGCATTCTCAAGGGTCATTGCTGACTCTTCCGGGGCAACCAGTCTTCAAATGGACTTTTGCAAACCCCTTCCTATTGCAGAAAGCCTGCATCATTTGCCTCCAAATGCTATCCCCCTGACCTCTCCCTGGGGAGGGAGTGGGCTGCAGGGGCCACAGGATGCAGCATGAAGCCCTGCATTCTCCCACCGCTGCTGGAGCCAAGTTCTCCTTCATGTTTCCCGCTGCACGACACACACAGGAACACTCCCAAATGCAGTCCTGGAAACAAGATTAGGTGGCCCCTACTTTGCTAGCTGAGATATGCAAAGTCACTTTCATACCAAACCTCCTTCCGGGGCATCTAAAGGTGACATGAGTGTGGGCATCTGTAAGCAGCTTTACTTGCCTCGGACAACCACAGGGAAACTGGGCAGCCAGTCCCACTCCAGATGCTGGCCCGAGAGACCCCAGTGAAGGCTCCCTCAGGCCTGTCCTCCCTCCCTGAGCCCTTCTCCCCACCCCACTGCCCCTGATTTAAGGGTAATCTTTTCTGCATTTCCTCCCGAGAGCATGATAATAACTCACTGCTCGGCCAACTTCAGACAGGCTCCTCCACCACTCTTTTCAACTAGGCCTCGTCCTTGGACCCCGTGCTCAGCCTGCCTGAGCCAGTCTTAACAAAGAATCCTGTAAAGTCCTTCTCTCCCCTTGGTATCCAATCACCCCGGTCTGCCTGCAGCAAGCGTCCTGTTAAGTTAGTTTAGCAAGATACCCCCTACCGTCAAGGTCCCCTCTATTTTCCATCTGCCAGCCCCCCACCTCCACCCTGATCCTCGGCTGTAAATCCCCACTTGTCCTTGTGTTGGGAACTGTGCTTGGCGCTTTCCTTTTGCAGTAGTACTGAACAGAGTCTTTTTGCCTTGGATAGTATTCAGTTCTCTTTCTCATTAACAGTTATGAAGGGCTGTGACACCTTGCTTGGCTTTTAGCCTTGACATAGACTGAAAGGCAGAGGCTTCCAGAGATCATGCTGGATGGCTGGGCAGATGGCGTCTTCAGAGACTCTCCAGGGAGGTATGGCTCTGCCTTTCTACTCAGCATGCAAGCCCCCCGGACTTCTGAAGAGGGGTATTTCTCCTTAGAGAAAGTCTCCCTGAATGTGGGTATTTCATAAGTTCTTGGACCAGTTCCGCTCTTCTTGCTTTTTGTTGACATACATTGAATCGCTTCTCCCTGGCAAAAGAGCAGCATGTGAAGAAAATGTGATCCTTGGTGGTTTGACGTGAAATTGACTTTTTCTTCTAGCAACACTTATGAATATTCAAATACAATTATGGAAAAAAATTTTTGCACTGATCAGCGTGACAAACAAATTAGACATCCCAGTGTGCAAACATAACTTTCTGAATTTCCTGGTTTTAAATATTCCAGTGGCCAGGATACCCTATCCAGAGGAAGCAGGACCGTCTCAGCTGACCAGGGCCCTTGCCTGCTAATAGAATCATGCATACCTTGTTTCTTCATGAGGCTGCTTGGCCAGGTTCCAATCCACCAGGAGTTCATCTTGTATCATAGTTGATGGATCCCGTGTCTCATTTCTAAGTTGGAGCATCACTTTGCAGCTCCCAACCAGGGCCAGCCACGTAATTTGAAAGGCTCGGTGCAAAATGAAAATGCAGAGCCCCTTGTTCAAAAAGCAGGAAAAGAATGGGCCAGCAAAGGAACTAAAATACACAAAGGCTTTTCCCTTTCTTCCATGGTCTCTCTTTTGACCGATCATGGTGTTTTTATTTGCTACTGAATATCATGTTTTCTTGGGACAGGGTGTCAACTTTCACACTTGCCCAGGGGCCCTGCCGAGTGACATGGTGGGTACACAGCCCACCAGCTGCTTGCATGGCCATGCCCACCCTGAGATGCCACAGGTAGTGCAGTAAAAGCATCTGATGTCAACCCCACACCCCACCACACATACACACTCAGGCTCCCACTGACCATGGAGGGCACCAGTGGTTGCTGTGTGAGGGTGGGGATGGGGAGGCCATGTGGGGCCCAGGACACCAAAGGGAGGGAGATGAGCAGTCAAGAATGTGCCTGGGGGAGGTAGCGAATCAGCAGCAGATGGGAGCACACATGAGACAGGCTCCAAGTGCTCACATATGCTCCACTGTGCAATGAGGCCTCACTCATACCACACAAATTCAAAGATAAAATAATTAAGAATTTTTTTTTTTTTTTTTTGGAGACAGAGTCTCACTCTGTCACCTAGGCTGGAGTGCAGTGGCACAATCTTGGCTCACTGCAACCTCCACCTTCCAGGTTCAAGTGATTCTCCTGCCTCAGCCTCCCAAACAGCTGGGACTACAGGCACCCACCAACATGCCTGGCTAATTTTTTGTATTTTTAGTAGAGACGGGGTTTCTCCATGCTGGCCAGGCTGGTCTCGAACTCCTGACCTCAAGTGATCTGTCCCCCTTGGCCTCCTAAAGTGCTGGGATTACAGGCATGAGCCACCATGCCCGGCCTGATAAAATAATTAAGAATTTCAAGACAGCAACCACAGAGCACTGAGCTCCAAGGGAAGGGCTCTGTGCCTCCACGGGGCTGCATGGCCATGAAGCCACCCTGCTCCAGCATTGGCAGCAGGAAATACAGTCCATTCCTGGATGGAGGTTGGGTTAGTTCCTCAGGGCTGCTGTAACAAAGACAACCTGGGTAGCTCCAAACAACAGCAATGGGCTGTCTCATAGCTCTGGAGGCCAGAAATCTGAAATCAGGGTGGCGCAGGGCCGTGCTCCCTCTGAAACCTAAGGGAATCCTTGCTTGCCTCTTCCTGGCTTCTGATGGCTGTCGCAATCTTTGGAGTTCCTTGGCTTGTGGCTGTGTCACTCCAATCCTAGATCTTCACCAGTCTCCTTTTTATAAGGACACAGTCACAATGGGTCCCTCCAGTGTGACCTAACTTTAACTATTACATCTGCAAGGATCCTGTTTCCAAATAAGGTCACATTTTGAGGTCCTGAGAGTTAGGACTTCAGAAGGGTTCATCTTTTGGGGGGATGTAATCCAACCCATAATAGAGGTGTGGAGGAAGGAGAGTTTCTTCAAGGGGCAGGACTGGGAAAGAGTTTGTAAGGAGGCTGGACCTTGAAAGAGGTGGCAAGAGCGGAGCCAGAGCGGATTGGGAGAGGGAAGAGTGAGCTTCTCTGTTTGGCTACTGTGAACGTGGTGTTTGGGAGGTAGAGAGGACAGTGGGAAGGTGGCTTGTGGCCAGGGTGGCCCTGGATGCCTGATATAACAACAATATATATATTGTATAATAACAATGATGGTGTTTATTGAGTGCCAGGTCCCCTTTTAGGCACTTTACCTATTTTATGTTAATTTGTTAAATCCTCAAAAAATTCCTGTGAGGTATTTCAGAAACAAAATAATATATGTAACTCCTCACTCTGAAAAAAGAAACTATGATATCAGAAATGTGGACTTTGGTTTTATTAAAAATGAGAAACAGGCTAGGCACAATGGCTTACGCCTGTAATCCTAGCACTTTGGGAGGCTGAGGCAAGAGGATTGCTTGAGGCCAGGAGTTCGAGACCACCCTGGGCAACATACTGAGTGAGACTCCTCTCTACAAAAAATAAACCTAAAACTTAGCTGGGCTTAATGGGACATGTCTGTGGTCCAAGCTACTCAGGAGGATGAGGTAAGAGGATCACTTGAGCCCAGGAGGTCCAGGCTGCAGTGAGCTGTGATCACACCACTGCATTCCAGCCTGGAGAAGAACAGAATGGAATTTTGGCACAGAGCAAGACCCTGTATCAAAAAATATATAAATAATAATGAATAAAAATATAAATATAAAAATGAGAAACCATGAAGTCCAAAAGCAGTCTGCTTGTTCAGACGCTGTAGCTTTCCATGGCTAATCCTGCCTGCCACCCTCCACAGAAGCAGGACAACACAACACGTCCTTTCCAAGCCTTCCCCAGGCCTGGCCAGTGGGAGGATATAAAGCTCTTCCTGAATGATGTACTTCTTTCTGATACAAGAGGAATAAGAAGAATCCCCTGCCTCGTGCTGCCCCCTCTTCATGACTTTGAATCTGAATGAGGACATGATGTCTGGAGCTCCTGCAGCAATCTTAGCACTGTGGGAAAAAAAAAAGACCAAAAGAATTTCAGAGACATCTGCCTAAACTTCTGATATTGTTGTATCTACAAATCCAAACAAGTAATGATCTATCCCCGCACAGCTCACCAAAAAAATACATCCCAACTGTAGACAGTTCTCAAAGCATGTTCTGCAGAACTCCAGGTGATGACGCAAGACCCATGGAGGTGGTTTGCAAGGTCAAAACTTTTCTTTTTTGTTTTGTTTTGTTTTGTTTTGTTTTGTTTTGTTTGTTTGAGATGGAGTTTTCACTTGTGTCACCCAGGCTGGAGTACAATGGTGTGCGATCTCGGCTCACTGCAACCTCTGCCTCACGGGTTCAAGCAATTTCCTGCCTCAGCCTCCCTAGTAGCTGGGACTACAGGCACCCGCCACCACGCCCAGCTAATTTTTGCATTTTTAGTAGAGATGGGGTTTCACCTTGCTGGCCAGGCTGGTCTCGAACTTCTGACTTTAGGTGATCCACGCCTCGGCCTTTCAAAGTGCTGGGATTACAGGCATCAGCCACCACTTATTATACAGAAAAACTGTTTTCTTAATAACACAAAGATGATATTTGTCTTATTCGCTGTGCTGACATTTGCCCTGATGATGCCAAAGTAATGATGGATAAACTGCTGTCAGGACCTGAATCAAGCCAGTGGCACCAAACTATACTCAGTAGTCACTGTATGCTTCTCTGCCAGATACACAATAAAAAATAAGCCAGTTTCACTTAAGAATGTTCACAGTGATGCTCAAGAGTTACTCATTTTATGACATCTCAAACCCTGAGTACAAATCTTTTTAATATTCTGTGGGACAAAATGGGGAGTTTGCAGAAGGCACTTTTGCATACCAAAGTATGTGGGTGTTCTTGAGGAAATGCAGTTGTGTGATTGTTTTAGTTACCAGCTGAACTAGCCACTTTTTCATGGAATATCATTTCTTCTTGAAAGAACAATTGAGGCTGGGTGCAGTGGCTCACACCTGTAATCCCAGCACTTTTGGGAGCCCAAGGCAGGCAGATCACTTGAGGTCAGGAGTTTGAGACTAGCCTGACCAATATCGTTGACACCCCATCTCTACCAAAAAATACAAAAATTAGCTGGGTGTGGTGTTGGGTACCTGTAATCCCAGCTACTCAGGAGTCTGAGGTGAGAGAATCACTTGAACCCAGGAGGTGGAGGTTGCAGTGAGCTGAGATCATGCCACTGCACTACAGCCTGGGTGACTGAGTGACACCTTGTCTCAAAAAAAAAAAAACAAAAAACAAAAAAGGAACAAATGACAGATGAACTATGGATATTTAGACATAGGTATGTGACAGACATTTTCTTAGACATGAATAATTTGAACCTGTCCATTTAAATGAATCAACTGACACCCTTTGTTGCCAGTGATACCATTCAATATTTCAAGCAAAAATTAGGATTTTGAAAAGCTTCTACCCAGCACCAAGAGCTTGACAGCTTCCCAATACTTATAGACTTCTCGTGACAGACTGGTGGTGGCATTAACAAATGTGATTTATGTTTTATGTTATATGAACTAGGTCAACATTTGAAGTTCTGGCCGGGCACAATGGATCACACCTATAATCCCAGCACTTTGGGAGGCCGAGGTGGGTGGATCACCTGAGGTCAGAAATTCAAGTTCAGGATTTCAGCCTGACCAACACAGTGAAACTCCATCTCTAGTGAAAATACAAAAATTAGCCCCCACGCCCTGTAATGCCCCCCCACGCCGCCATGCCCCCTCACACCCCTCCCACATGGAGCCTTCATGTCCACTTTGACCAGGTGTTGTCCTCCTCTCCCCAGATGGTTCAGCATCCACCAACGGACCCAGTGATTCTTGTCTTTTTATTTCAAGATAGCTATAACCTAAATAGGACCAGGAGGATGGCTCAGTGCAGAACAGAGCAAAAACTGCAACTTACCTAGAGCAGCTGAGCGTTGAGAATCTCTCGCTGACTCTCCTGCTCTTTCGGGGTTTTTCTCTACATAGCTATAAGGGCCCCTATCGACCCCAGGCCCTCTCTAAGTCATGCCATATGGTGCAGTTACTCAGTGAGGATTTCCTGTGTGTATCCTTCAGCTTTCCTTCCCATCCAAGAGAACAGAGCCCTCCCTACCCGCCAGCAAGCCCTGTCCAACCCTTTCCTAGCAATTCTGCTTGGCCTCAGGGCCAGAGAGCTGTCCTCCTCCCAATAATTTGCAAATCTGTCTTCAAACCTTCCTCTGGAAGCTTCACAAAAGTCAGCTACTATCACTGGAGTTAAACAGAGCTTCAGAAATCATTTTAAGAAATGTGAACCCAGTGAGCCAATAAATGCTCACATTCATTCCCTTGTGCATTTCCCCACAAATCTTTATGGGTGGTGCCCTCCTGTAGTACCAGCTGGCCAAGATGGAAAGCAAGAAGTCAGAGAGTACCTGCCCCCAGGTAGCTCCCACCTAGAGAGGTGACAGTTGTACAATATCAACACACTGTGGCAAGATCTGCAAGAGGGTGGCTGTCACTGGCTGCAGACACCTGACCCCACTGTCAAGTTCTAGGGCTGGGCACACTGTTGCCCAGGAAGCAGGAGCTGGTCAAACCCCTATGGGGATTTCCTAGGAGATAAACCCCACGGCCCAGGCAGGGCACAACAGAACAGACTGTATGGGGGAAAGAGGTTCAGCTGACAGGACTCTTGATAACACAAGGAAGGGTGGAAATGAAGAGGGAACAAGCCATGACTGTCTGCTCTGCAAACGTAACTTGTCACATTAAAATCACCCACTCTCTGCCCAGGCGCGGTGGCTCACGCCTGTAATCCCGGCACTTCAGAAGGCCGAGGTGGGTGGATCACAAGGTCAAGAGATCAAGACCATCCTGGCCAACATGGTGAAACCCCGTCTCTACTAAAAATACAAAAATTAGCTGGGCGTGGTAGCACACACCTGCAATCCCAGCTACTTGGGAGGCTGAGGCAGAAGAATCACTTGAACCAGGAGGCAGAGGTTGCAGTGAGCCAAGATCATACCACTGCACTCCAGCCTGGCGACCGAGCAAGACTCAGTCTCAAAAAAATAAATAAAAAGAGAAAACCTACCAGGGCACCTGAAAGATGCTTTGCTATGACATAGAACACATTTCTATAGCTTGTATTTGTAAAAATGCGTTTACCAGGTGCCCAGGGCTTTTGATTTTGGTGTTCTGTTTTGTTCTGCTTTTCCAGCATTTTTCCAGCAGCATCTACAGACAACATTTCCAACAGTCACCATCACTTCATCACACTCCCCAAAACTAACCACACGAGCTACTGCTAATTATGACAGCAGCAAGCCCCCTAGCACGAAGTCCTTTTCGTTTCAGAACAAAACCCTTGACATAGACAGCATTCAGTCATCTGTTAAGCCTGACCAGAGAACTACCATCACCAAGTCAGAAAATCACAAAAACCCAATAGTCCTAACCCACAGTTGAAAATTCAGTCCAGGTGCAGCGACTCATGCCCGTAATCCCAGCAGTTTGTTAGATCAAGGCGGGAGGATCACTTAAGCCCAGGAGTTTGAGACCAGCCTGGGCAACATAGCAAGACTCCCATCTCTACAAAAACAAAAAAGAAGAAAATTCAGTCTTTAACTTAGCATGCATCCATATGTGAGTGTGTGTGTGTGTGTGTGTGTGTGGTGGTGTGTATATGAGTGTTGTGTGTGTATGTACATGTGCATAAGGGTTATAAGTGTATATATATGCATGTGTGTCCCAGCTTCCAAACCCCATGGATGGCCCCTCTAGGACTCGGGGCTAGGTCTTGCCTGCCGTGGAAGCCTCCTTTGCTCCTCCCTGACTCCGCAGCCACAGCCTGACACAGTCATGGGCTCAGCCCATGAGAGGCTTCTCTCGTCCTGTAACAGGGAAGAGGTCGCTCAGTGGGAAGGGCCAGGGTGGCGGCTTGCAGAGTGCAGGGCAGGGCCCCACCCCTGGGTTATGCCTGTTTCTAGAGCCAAACCTGCTCTTGGACCTTTTCAAAAGAATCTGTATGCACCGCCCCCCAACCCCCCACCATCCCCTGTCCCCTCTGAGAAAGACTCTCTGTTGCTTGGAGCCAAAACACCTGACTGCTGACCCAGAGGGGATGTTCATGCCCCACGTCCTATCACATCCTCATGAAATGTACTATTTCTCCAGATTAAACCATCTCCAAAGACCTCATTTCATGTGAGGGGAAATTTGAAGAAAGAAGGAGCTGTACAAAAGTTGTGTCAACAGGAAATAGCTGTTCATGTCGGGATGAGGTGGGGGCTCCATTGACTCACACAGCTTTTGACTTGGAACTTTTTTCTTTGAATTTGTATCCCCTGAGTACAACCCAATAGTATTCAGCTTTTGAGACCTGTCATTGTTTTATCATTTTATCAGAATGTTTGTCCATGTCCCCTCCCTCCCCAACTCCTGGCCAGTTACTTGCTTTTAAGAGATAATCCCAGCACTTTGCGAGGCCGAGGTGGGCGGATCACCTGAGGTCAGGAGATGGAGACTAGCCTGGTCAACATGGCAAAACCCCATCTCTAGTAAAAATACAAAAATTAGCCGGATGTGGTGGCGGGCACCTGTAATCCCAGCTACTCAGGAGGCTGAGACAGGAGAATCACTGGAATCTGAGAGGCAGAGGTTGCAGTGAGCCGAGATCGTGCCATTGCACTCCAGCCTGTGCGACAGAGCAAGACTCCATCTCAAAAAAAAAAAAAAAAAAAAAAAAAAAAAAGAGAGAGAGAGAGAAAGAGAGAGAGATTTGATGAATTCTTAAAGGCCAGCCCCTGGGGTGGAGGGTACCATGGCTAGGATGCCTCCATGCCACACCGAAGGTCATTAGGGATACAGAACTCCTTGGGCTCCTTCCTGGGCCATTTTTAGCATGTGCACATGTCCAGGGTCTTAGAGTCTCGCCTGAGAACACGTGACTTCACCTTAGACCAAACCTGGAGACCTCAAGTCACCTGCATTTGGGTAATGAGAAACCACCGCATTATCAGACTCATTCATCTTTGTATCAACTTCAGCAAAAAGCAATTAAAGCAGGAAGTGGGGCATAATTCATAGTTATAGGAAATCATTTCAACTCTTCGGTACCCAGGTCAAAGACAAAAGGCAAGAGCTTTTTTGTGTAAAATCTCTGTAGCGTAAAAAGTCTGCTAGACCTCCCTAGAAAGGACACATTCCAGCAGCCTACGCGTAGACATTTTCTCAGTCCTCCCCATTTTTTTCCTAATCTCATCCACGTGTTTCTTCCAGCTTTGACTGTAAAATAAAAATGAGATTCAGAAAACCACATAAAACAAACATACAGCTGAATGAGTTACCTTCAGAGGAATACCCCTGCACTCCTCACCCAAGCCATGAAGAAGCTTTGCCCCCACCCAAGGTTTTCCCAGGCTCCCTCCCTCCCCAGGAAGGTAGCCACATCCTGATGTCCCTAGAAATCGCCCCCTCACATTTCTTCCTGGTGCGTCACCCTGGCCGCATCCCTAGACACTGTTTCTATCTATTTGTCCAAGTCCATCTCTTTATTTGCCTTACAATTTACCTGTTGAGGCTTCCCCCGTCGCTGGCCCCACCGCCCCACTCTGGTTGTGCTACCTGAAATCACTCCAAATATTAATACTTTATACTCAGCTGGGTGTGGTGGCTCACACCTGTAATCCCAGCACTTTGGGAGGCTGAGGTGGGCAGATCACCTGAGGTCAGCAGTTTGAGACTAGCCTGGCCAACATGGTGAAACTCTGTCTCTACTAAAAAAATAAAAATTAGCCAGGCGTGGTGGCGGGTGCCTGTAGTCCCAGCTACTCGGGAGGCTGAGGCAGGAGAATCGCTTGAACCCGGGAGGCGGAGGTTGTAGTGAGCCGAGATCGCAGCACTGCACTCCAACCTGGGCAACAAGAGTGAAACTCCATCTTAATAATAATAATAATAATAATTTATATTCAAATGCTCATCTCAGGGACTGTGTGACAGGGCAGGGGTTGCTTCTAAGCAGCCCAATCCAAGACAGCCCCTTCAACCACAGCCCCAGGTTAGGTGTCACCCACCCAGTGTGGCCTAGGCCAGCATCTAGATTGGGCCCTCAAGGACAGGACCAGCGTCCTCTCTGTCTTCCTCCCCACTGGCCACACAGAAGGGAGGGTGCAGTCAACTGTGGAGAAGACAGGATTTGGGGTTCCGCAGAGCCACCCAGCTGAGTGACCCTGTACCTTCCCAGAGGGAGGATCTCACGGTCTGGCCAGGATAAAGGGGAGTTAGAGGCCCTTGGAGAGAGTGGGATGGTCCCAGACCCTCCTCATAAAAATGAACATTTGTAAAGCAGTGAAAGTTAAATAAATAAATAAATAAGATGGGTCCTCATCTGGCTCTGCCTTTATTTTAACTTGCTTTGGGGATGACAGAGTCAAACCCTGG
This sequence comes from Rhinopithecus roxellana, assembly GCF_007565055.1. Lineage (NCBI taxonomy): Eukaryota > Metazoa > Chordata > Mammalia > Primates > Cercopithecidae > Rhinopithecus > Rhinopithecus roxellana. Next base: position 37,184,585 of record NC_044564.1, on the reverse strand, counting down.
GGAGTGACCAGTTGTCTGAGAAAAAGAAGAAAAGGAGAGGCCCCTCGGGTCATCTCTCCAACGCATGGCCTGGTCTGGGCTCCCCTGAATCTGCCCTGCTCCTTCTTGGCACTCAGGTTAGGAGAGCCTCCTTCTCTCCTTCTTCCTTTGGGGGTGATTTTCTGCAAGACACTCAACTGGCCTTTCGTAACTGATATGAGGTTTCCTGTATGTTGTCCATGCCAGTATACTATTTGACTCTTTTTTTGAGATAGAGTCTCGCTCTGTCACAAGGCTGGAGTGCAATGGTGCGATCTCGGCTCACTGCAACCTCCGACTCCCTGGTTCAAGTGATTCTCCTGCCTCAGCTTCCCGAGTAGCTAGAATTATAGGCACGTGCCACCACGACCGGCTAATTTTTTGTATTCTTAGTAGAGACAGGCTTTCACCATGTTGGCCTTGACTCTCTCTTTGTCCATCTCTTCCTCTCTCTCTTTGCCTCTTTTCCTCTCTCTTTCCTTTCTCTCTCTCTGCTCGTCTTCCCTTGCCTCTGCCAGCTGCTTATGCTGCTGTTCTCTCAACCACTGTGTGTTGGGGGCGGGGGGTCTAAAACCAGCTGTAACCAAGTGTCTATGTACGGGAACTGGTCTGGGTTCCCTGGCTTACAGGTTACCTTGTGCCATACCTTTGAAATAAGGGACCTGTCCAGGCTTCCTTCTAATGTCCAACCTACCTCTAATGCTGGCCAGTCTATCTTACACAAAGTTTTAAGTTTTCCTGGTGTCACAGTACTCCACAGTCTCCCTTAAATTCTTTTTTGAAATTTTTCAACATAGTTCCTAGTAGTATGGGCTTATTTGTACCTGACCTATGCTTCTTCAAGACAAAACACCATGCTCCAACCACACGCACACCACAAAACAAAGAACAGGTAAAAAGGGCACACACACACTTTTGCAGTTTGCACCAAACCAAAATCAAAACCAAACTCAGAGTATCCAGAAATCCAAGTCAGGTCAAAACCAAAACCAAAGTATCAAGCATTTCAAGTCAAGTCAAAAACAAAAACCAAAGTGCTGGTACAGGCATACCGTGGGTGATCAGGCCACACTTCCGCTCAAATGGAGTAGGCAAGTTCCAAAACCAATCCTGTCAAGCAATTCAAACCAAGTCAAAACCAAAACCAAAGTGCCAATAAAGCCACGCCGTGGGTGATCAGGCCACGCTTCCACTCAAATGGAGTGGGCAACTTCCCACAACTGGTCCTGTCAAGCAATTTAAACCAAGTCAAAGCCAAAACCAAAACCAAAGTGCTGCTAAAGGCATGCTGTGAGTGATCAGGCCACGCTTCCACTCAAACGGAACGTGCAAGTTTCAAAGACTAATCTTACCAAGTTTTAGATGTTCAGGCTCCAAGTCCTAGTTCCTTCCCGGTGTTCACCTACTGCATTGATCCTCCAAGGAGGCCTGCAACACACTGCTCTGGCGAGGTGTCCCACTGGGACAAATGACTACCTGGGAGCGCTCTCAGGATCCTCGTCGCTGGGGCTGGTCAGAGTTCCCCGCAGGGATGTTTACAGGGCAGGCTTAAGCCGCCTAAGGAGCTGCCTCGACCATCTGCCAATCACCTCGCTTCCCAGTCTGGGAACCAAGAAATGTAGCAGGAAGAGCCGCAGACAAAACTCCTCAGACACCGAATTAAAGAAGGAAGGGGTTTATTCTGCCGGGGGCATTGGCAAGACTTCTGTCGCAAGAGCCGAGTTCCCGGAGTGAACAATTCCTGTCCCTTTTAAGGGCTAACAACTCTAAGAGGGTACACATGAGAGGGTTGTGATGGATTGAGCAAGCAGGGGGTACAGTGATTGGGGGCTGCATGAACCAGCAATTAGATTGGAACAAAACAGGACAGGGATTTTCACAGTGCATTTCTATACAATGTCTGTAATCTATAGATAACATAACCGATTAGATCAGGGGTCAGTCTTTAACTACCAGGCCCAGGATGTGGCACCAGGCTGTCTGCTTGTGGATTTCATTTCTGCCTTTTAGTTTTTACTTTTTCTTTCTTTGGAGGCAGAAATGGGGCATAAGACAATATGAGGGGTGGTCTCCTCCCTTACCATCAGCCCTCCTCCCCCACCACAGGCACTTACAAATTCTGGAAATATCACTGCTTTGAGAAAACAAATAGGTTGTCAGGACGAGCGTGTCTAAGGGGAAAATGCTTTTCCCTGGTGGAATGAAAAACATTAAATCACAAGAATTTCTGTCTATGTGCCACCACCTGAAATGGAAAAGTTTTGTTCATTCCACAAGACAAACAGCTGATGTTTGAGTCCTGACCCCGGGTGCAGTGAGGTCCTAAAGCGTGTAGCATAATCATCAGCATGGCCCACTGTTGGGGGTGTGGGGAGGAGCAGAGACCAGGACCCTATGGGCACTAGGGCCTGGGGATCCCGCAGTCAGGTTGTAACAACCACCCAGGTGTTTCTTCATGCCCATTGTATAAAGAAAGACCACAGCATTGCAGTAAAGAAAAAGTTTAATAGACATGAGGCCGTTCACGACCATGGGAGATGGAGTTTATAATCAAATCGTCTCGTCCAAAGCTCGTGGGTTAGGGCTTTTTGTTTGTTTGTTTTTGTTTGTTTGTTTGTTCATTTGAGACCGAGTCTCGCTCTTTCACCTAGGCTGAAGTGCAATGGTGCAATCTCGGCTCACTGCAACCTCCGCCCCTCGGGTTCAAGCGATTCTCCTGCCTCAGCCTCCTGAGTAGCTGGGATTATAGGTGCCTGCCACCACACCTGGCTAATTTTTTTGTATTTTTAGTAGAGCCAGGGTTTTGCCATGCTGGCCAGGCTGGTCACCCACCTCGACCTCCCAAAGTGCTAGGAAGGATTACAGGCATGAGCCACCACCCCTGACAAGGGTTAAGGGTTTTTCTTTTCTTTTCTTTTATAGGGAGTTCTGCTCTTGTTTCCCAGGTTGGAGTACAATGGCACAGTCTTGGCTCACTGCAACCTCCGCCTCATGGGTTCAAGTGATTCTCCTGCCTCAGCCTCCCGAGTAGCTGGGATTATAGGTGCCCACCACCACACCCAGCTAATTCTTTGTATTTTTAGTAGAAATGGGGTTTCATCACGTTGGCCAGGCTGGTCTCGAACTCCTGATCTCAGGTGATCCACCCGCTTTGGCCTCCCAAAGTGCTATGATTACAGGCGTGAGCCACCATGCCCGGTCAGGGGTTTTTCAAAGGCATTCTGGGGAAAGGGGTGTGGGTGGCTGGGTAACAGTGCTTGCTGCTGATTGGTTGGGGTGTAGATGAAATCACAGTGGGTGGAAGCTGCCCTCCTGCAGGCTCAATAGCTTCTGGTGGGCCACAGGAGTGGGGTTGGTAGGTCCAGGTGGAGCCATAGACGTCAGACATGAAAATAAAACTGAAAAGATATCTTAGGTTCTACAATAGTGATATTATTTGCAGGAGTAATTGGGGAAGTTGCATATCTTATAATCTCAAGAATAACGGCTGACAATCATTTATGTCTGCGCCTTAGCAAGATGCAGGCTGCTCTCCACCTCCCAGCCTGATGGCCTCCCATTAGCTTTACAAAAGTGGTTGAATTTGCAGGGAGAACTATTAACACTATATCCTAAAAGTCTCTCATAGTTAGCTCAGCCCAATAGCCCAGGAATAATCAAGGGGAAGGCAAAATGCGGGGCAGGTTAGCTCAGATCTCTTTCACTGTTATGATTTTCTCACTGATACAGTTTTTACAAAAGCAGTTTCAAGACCATAGCAAGGGGCAGAAACCAGCTCCTCCTCACATCTGAGCCCCCAGAGGAATTCAGGTGGAGAGTCAGCATCCATGGCCAGGGTCACTGGAGAATTCAGGCTCAGAAATCCTGCACATGGGTGTCTCAACATCTGTGGCTCACTTGACTTCTTACGGAATCGAAGACTTTTCTGAAGGGGAAAGAGGCCCCACGGTGGACATTCTAGGATAACCAGCCCCTATTCTGTGCTTCTGCTGAGATGACGCCTGGATGCCAGTGATCAGGCCAGAATTGGGATCCACTAGTAGGGACATCCTGTCACCAGAAAGCAGGGATGTTCCTGAATGTTCCATGGTCCCTTTCCTGATGACTATGTCTAACCCACGTTTCTCTACTCTTAGATCCAAGCAAGGCATTGGCTACCTGCCCCCACCAGACATTTTATTCACCTGCCACATCTTCTCAGTTGAGATGAGCCTTTTTTTTAACCGTCCAGAAACACATTGATGCACTGTATAATGTTTCCGCCAACTACAGATGGCATAGACAACGGTGGTCCCGTAAGATTATGATAGCGTCTTTTTACTGTGCCTTTCCATGTTTAGATATGATAGATACGCAAATTCTTCCCACTGTGCTCCGACTGCCTACAATATTGAGTACAGTCACACACTGTACAGTTTTGTACCCTAGGAGCATTAGGCTTTATCATATGGCCTCCTGAGTGAGTAGGAGGCCGTACCATCTAGGTTTGTGTGAGTACACCCCATGATGCTCACAGGACGACAAAATCGCCTAGCACCACATTTCTCTGAACATATTCCTGTCTGCCGGGCATGGTGGCTCATGCCTATAATCCCAGCACTTTGTGAGGCTGAGGTGAGTGGATCATCTGAGGTCGGGAGTTCAAGACCAACCTGGCCAACATGGTGAAACTCCATCTCTGCTTAAAAAATAAAACATAATAAATAAATAAATAAATAAATAAATTAGCATGCCCAGATGCGGTAGCTCAGGCCTGTAATCCCAACATTTTTAGAGGCCTACATGGGTGGATCACCTGAGGTCGGGAGTTCGAGACCAGCATGACCAACATGGAGAAACCCCGTCTCTACTAAAAATACAAAATTAGCCAGAGGTGGTGGCACACGCCTGTAACCCCAGCTACTCGGGAGGCTGAGGCAGGAGAATCACTTGAACCTGGGAGGCGGGGGTTGTGGTGAACCGAGATCACACTATTGCACTCCAGCCTGGGCAATAAGAGCAAAACTCTGTCACAAAATAAATAAATAAGCTGGGCATGGTGGTGCAACGCCTGCAGTTCCAATTAAGAGACTGAGGCAGGAGAATCACTTGCACCCAGGAGGCAGAGGTTGCAGTGAGGGGAGATCATGCCACATGCCACTGCACTCCAGCCTGGGCGACAGAGCAAGATTCTGTCTCAAAAAAAAAAAAAAAAAAAAAAAAAAAAACATATTCCTGTCATTAACTGACACATGACTGCTCCAGTATGTTATTTCTAAACATATAAGACTCTTTTAAAAAATTAACTACAGTACCATTACCACACCTACTAAAAAGTAAAATAATTCTTTAATACCATCCAATGGCCCATCCAATGGCAAACTAGGTTCCAATTTACTCAATGGAAATTCCTGTTCAAATTCTCCCAAGTTTCAAAGCTTAAAAGGTTAAAAAGTCTTCTTTTTTTTTTTTTTTTTACACTTGGTTTGCTCAGGTGTGGACCCAAAGAAAACCACTCATTAAATGTGGTTGACTGAACAAACATATGAAAAAAGGTCATCATCAGTGGTCGTTAGAGAAATGCAAATCAAAACCACAGTGAGATACCATCTCACACCAGTTTGAATGGTGATCATTAAAAAGTCAGGAAACAACAGATGCTGGAGAGGATATGGAGAAATAGGAACGCCTTTACACTGTTGGAGGGAGTGTAAATTAGTTCAGCCATGATGGAAGACAGTGTGGCGATTCCTCAAGGATCTAGAACTAGAATTACCATTTGACCCAGCAATCCCATTACTGGGTATATAGCCAAAGGATCAGAAATCATTCTACTATAAAGACACATGCACACGTATGTTTATTGCAGTACTGTTCACAATAGCAAAGACTTGGAACCAACCCAAATGCCCATCAATGATAGACTTGATAAAGAAAATGTAGTACATATACACTATGGAATACTATGCAGCCATAAAAAAGGATGAGTTCATGTCCTTTGCAGGGACACGGATAAAGCCAGAAACCATCATTCTCAGCAAACTAACACAAGAACAGAAAACCAAAAACCGCATGTTCTCACTCATAAGTGGGAGTTGAACAATGAGAACACATGGACACAGGGAGGGGAACATCACACACTGGGGCTTGTCGGGGGGTGGGGGACTAGGGGAGGGATAGCATTAGGAGAAATACCTAATGTATATGATGGGTTGATAGGTGCAGCAAACCACCATGGCACGTGTATACCTATGTAACAAACCTGCACGTTCTGCACATGTACCCCAGAACTTAAAGTATATTTAAAAAAAAAAAAATAGTTGGCTGGGCAAGGTGGCTCACACCTGTAAACCCAACACCTTGAGAGGCTGAGGTCAGGCATTGAAGACCAGCCTGGCATGGTGGCGCATGCCTGTAGTACCAGCTACTCAGGAGGCTGAGGCAGGAGAATGGCTTGAACTTGGGAAGTGGAGGTTGCAGTGAGACTGTACCAATGCACTCCAGCCTGAGTGACTGAGTGAGACCTGTCTTAAAAGAAGGAAGGAAGGAAGGAAGGAAGGAAGGAAGGAAGGAAGGAAGGAAGGAAGGAAGGAAGGAAGGAAGGAAGGAAGGAGGGAGGGAGGGAGGGAGGAGGGAGGGAGGGAGGAAGGAAGGAAGGAAGGAAGGAAGGAAGGAAGGAAGGAAGGAAGGAAGGAAGGAAGGAAGGGACAAAATGTGGTTGATTAGTCTCCAGGCCTCTTTCAATGTATTAAAGCCTCCTCCGCCTACTTTTTCCCACACTGTTTACTCACTGAAGAAACCGAGTTGTTTAGCTTAGAGAATCTTCCAGTCTGGATTTGGCAGGTTGTTTCCTTGTGGTGTCAGTAATTTATCCCTCCATGCCTGATTTCCTGTAAGACATTGGTTTAAACTAGAGGTTTGGCCAGCGCGGTGGCTCACGCCTGTAATTCCAGCACTGTGGGAGGCTGAGGCAGACGGATCACCTGAGGAGTTTGAGACCAGCCTGACCAACATGGAGAAACCCCGTCTACTAAAAATAAAAAATGAGATGGGCGTGGTGGTGCATGCCTGTAATCCCAGCTACTCGGAAGGCTGAGGCAGGAGTATTGCTTGAACCCAGGAGGTGACGGTTGCTGTAAGCACAGATTGCGCCACTGTACTCCAGCTCTGGACAATAAGACCAAAACTCCATCTCAAAAAATATTAAAATTAAAATTAAAAAAATAAACTAGAGGATCAATTTTTTTTTCTTTTTTTGGTGCGACTACCTCTTAGATGATGCTGAGTGCTTCCCACAGCATCGCTTCCATCAAAACTGATCAGTGGTTTCAGGTGTTGTCATCCTGATCTGTCCTTTAAAAGTTTTCCATCAAAATTTCCCACATGGCTTTAGCATCCATTGATTATTTTTGTCTCAGTCTGTTACTTCAGTGTGTTTAACATGGTGACTTCCTAATCCAATCCTCCCTTTAGCTTTCTGCGCTGACATTTTTCCATAAAGAAGACCTTTCCCTCCTCTGGTATGGTTTCCCTGAGGTGCCGTTCATGCAGAAAAAGCTGGACACATGTTTGATTCCTTATGAATTTTCAAAACGAGTTACACCCACCAACCTTGAAAGGGAGCTAATGCATTTTATTAAATATTTTTATTAATACATATGGAATTTTATAAATTTGATGTGCTTTGATCCATTGTAGTAGTTTTTCTTTCTAATGCTCAAATTGTCATTTCTGTGACCAGTAGGGCTCCTTTCAAATTAGCTGTGTCCTTCTAAAATGACCCAGAGCTGGGTGCGGTGGTTCATGCTGTAATCCCAGCACTTTGGGAGGCCAAAGGGGACAGATCACGAGGTCAGGAGTTTGAAACCAGCCTGGCCAACATGGTGAAACCCCTTCTCTATTAAAGATACAAAAAATGAGCCAGGCATGGGGGGATGCGCCTGTAATCCCAGCTACTGGGGAGTCTGAGGCAGGAGAATCGCTTGAACCCGGGAGGCGAAGGTTGCAGTGAGCCGAGATCACGCCATTGCACTTCAGCCTGGGCAACAGGGCGAGACTCCATTTCAAAAAAATAAAATAAAATAAAATAAAATAATAAATAATAAATAAAATGACCCCGTAGTTTTTGTTGCCTGGGACAAAATGTGCCTCAGGTTTGTCTCGTGCATTTCCTGCCCCCAGACCGGAATCAGCCATTGCTCCAAAGAGCCATACTCTTTTTTTAGAGGAATACGGTATTTAGCAACCAAATTAAAGAATTAGAAGTGTTACACGACAGGGGTCCCAATCCAGACCCCAAGAGAGGGTTCTTGGATCTCACGCCAGAAAGAATTCTGGGCAAGTCCACAGTGCAAAGTGAAAGCAAGTTTGTTAAGAAAGTAAAGGAATAAAAGAATGGCTACTCCAGCGGCGGGCGTGGTGACTCACGCCTGTAATCCCAGCATTTTGGGAGGCCGAGGGTGAGCAGATCACGAGGTTAGGAGATCGAGATCGGCCTGACCAACATGGTGAAACGCCATCTCGAACCTGGGAGGCGGAGGTTGCAGTGAGCCGAAATCACAGCCATTGCACTCCAGCCTGGGTAACCAAAGCAAAACCCCGTCTCAAAAAAAAAGAAAGAATGACTACTCCGTAGACAGTGCAGCCCCAAGGGCTGCTGGTTGCCCATTTTTATAGTTATTTTTTGATGATATGCTAAACAAGGGGTGGATTACTCATGCCTCCCCTTTTTAGGCCATATAGGGTAACTTCCTGACATTCCATGGCATTTGTAAACGCCAGGGCGCTGGTGGGAGCATAGCAGTGAGGACGACCAGATGTCACTCTTGTCGCCATTTTGGTTTTAGTGGGTGTCAGGCCTCTGAGCCCAAGCCTGCACGTAAACATCCAGATAGCCTGAAGCAACTGAAGAATCGCAAAAGAAGTGAACATGGCCAATTCCTGCCTTAACTGATGACATTACCTTGTGAAATTCCTTCTCCTGGCTCAGAAGCTCCCCCACTGAACACCTTGTGACCCCCGCCCCTGCCTGCAAGAGAAAAACCCCCTTTGACTGTAATTTTCCATTACCTACCCAAATCCTATAAAACTGCCCCACCCCTAAGTCCCTTTGCTGACTCTCTTTTCAGACTCAGCCTGCCTGCCCCCAGGTGATTAAAAAGCTTTATAGCTCACACAGAGCCTGTTTGGTGGTCTCTTCACACAGACGCGTGTGACAGTGGGTTTCAGCCGGCTCCTTTACTGCAACTGCAAGCTGTTTTACCAGCAAGGTCTTTGTGACCTGTCTCATCCTGTGACTCGGAATGCCTTCACCGTCTGGGAATGCAGCCCAGTAGGTTTCAGCCTTATCTTACCCAGCTCCTGTTTAAGATGGAGTTGCTCTGGTTCACAAGCCTGACAGAAGTGCTCATTGCTACCAGATTATCATGGCTTCTAGGTGTTTTCATGGCCAGAACCAGGAAATATTTATGTTGTAAAAATAGAAAAATAAATCCTGAGTTCATTCTGATATTTCTAACTCTGATCTAAAATTACAGAGGTTTTACTAAACTTAAATCTTTTTTTTTTTTTTTTTTTTTTTTTAAGACAGGGTCTCACTCTGTCACCCAGGCTGGAGTGCAGTGGCGCAATCTCGGCTCACTGCAACCTCCACCTCCCGGGTTCAAGTGACTCTCCTGCCTCAGCCTACGAAGTAGCTGGGACTACAGGCACATGCCACCATGCCCAGCTAATTTTTGTATTTTTAGTAGAGACAGGGTTTCACTAAGGGAGGAGACCACCCCTCATATTGTCTTATGCCCAATTTCTTCCTCCAAAGAAAGAAGAAGTAAAAACTAAAAGGTAGAAATGAAATCCACAAGCAGACAGCCCGGCACCACACCCTGGGTCTGGTAGTTAATTGACCCCTGACCTAATTGGTTATGTTATCTGTAGATCACAGAAAAATATATAGAAAAGCACTGTGAAAACCCCTGTTTTGTTCTGTTCCTGTCCTGTTCTGTTCCCTTCTAATTACTGGTGCATGCAGCCCCCAGTCACATACCCCCTGCTTGCTCAATTGATCAGGACCCCCTCATGTGGACCCCCTTAGAGTTGTGAGCCCTTAAAAGGGACAGGAATTGCTCACTCAGGGAGCTTGGTTGTTGGAGACATGAGTCTTGCCGAAGATCCCGGCCGAATAAAGCCCTTCCTTCTTTGACTCGGCGTCTGAGGGGTTTTGTCTGCGGCTCTGCAGCTTGTCCTGCTACATCACTGTGTTGGCCAGGCTGCTCTCAAACTCCTGACTTCAGGTGATCCACCTGCCTCAGCTTCCCAAAGTGCTAGGATTACAGGCATGAGCCACAGTGCCTGGCCCTAAACTTAAAATTTTGTACCTGTATCTGTCTTCTTCTTTTTTTTTTTTTTTTTTTTGAGACGGAGTTTCGCTCTGTCGCCCAGGCTGGAGTGCAGTGGCCGGATCTCAGCTCACTGCAAGCTCCGCCTCCCGGGTTTACGCCATTCTCCTGCCTCAGCCTCCCGATTAGCTGGGACTACAGGCGCCCGCCACCTCGCCCGGCTAGTTTTTTGTATTTTTTAGTAGAGACGGGGTTTCACCGTGTTAGCCAGGATGGTCTCGATCTCCTGACCTCGTGATCCGCCCATCTCGGCCTCCCAAAGTGCTGGGATTACAGGCTTGAGCCACCGCGCCCGGCCTGTATCTGTCTTCTTTTACACTGTAAAGTTTTGTTCTCAATGATCAAAAATTACTGATTTATTTTATTCTACAGTATAAATGTAATAGTTTCCAAATAACAATAGCAATCTTACTACTAAAATTAAGTCATCGGAATACAACTTAAAATTTCTTTGTGGTTCTTTAGTCCTTAGGATCTCTCCTACTGCAGATCAAAATATTGATTTCAAGAGATAAGACTTTAGAAATCTTTTACTTAAAGAAAAAAAATCTAAATCAACTGAATTAAAAACTTTATAGCTGGGCGACGTGGCAGGCGTCTGTAGTCCCAGCCACTCGGGAGGCTGAGGCAGGAGAATGGCGTAAACCCGGGAGGCGGAGCTTTCAGTGAGCTGAGATCCGGCCACTGCACTCCAGCCTGGGTGGCAGAGCGAGACTCCGTCTCAAAAAAAAACAAAACAAAACAAACAAAAAAAACTTTAAAATGCTTTTACTCATTTCTTCTTCCTCTACACCTTCTCCTCAACCCTTAGGTTCAAATCCTTCATTCTCTATAAACAAAGATGTTCAAAGGCTATTAGCACCTCTGTTTATAAGTAACAGGAACATAAGAGGTGCCCCTAGACTGTCACTATTCACTTGTCATCAGGACAATCTTAGCCTCATGGAATGAATTGGAAAGCACCTTTGCAGAAATTATTATTATTATTTTTTTTTTTTGAGACAGAGTCTGGCTCTGTCGCCCAGGCTGGAGTGCGGTGGCCGGATCTCAGCTCACTGCAAGCTCCGCCTCCCAGGTTCACGCCATTCTCCTGCCTCAGCCTCCCAAGTAGCTGGGACTACAGGCGCCCGCCTCGTCGCTCGGCTAGTTTTTTGTATTCTTTAGTAGAGACGGGGTTTCACTGTATTAGCCAGGATGGTCTCGATCTCCTGACCTTGTGATCCGCCCGTCTCGGCCTCCCAAAGTGCTGGGATTACAGGCTTGAGCCACCGCGCCCGGCCGTGCAGAAATTATAACTGAGAAAATTATGCCAGTGAAAAAGATCTGACCTAACCGACTCTACCTTGCTTCTAACCTCTAAGCTGTGTTTGTTCAATCCTGGGAGAAGGCTGAACTAACTTTGGGAGGAATTTATAGTTCAACTTTGAAACAAAGAAGATAACAGTACTTCCCTAAAATAAACCCCCTTCTTGCCTGGTTACCAGTCTGCCTTTGTAGGACTAACAAATTAAGCTACAAAATTAGAAATTGCGGTTTAGAAGTCACGCAGCTTCCAGCTGCAATGTCTAACCCTCCACAAATTGCTCTTGAGATGTTAATCACTGTTGTAAAACCTGAGATCAGTGCTTGAGATATTTTGCAAACCCTGCATTCCGATGCACAAGCTGAGGCCACCCAGACTGGTAATCTGGCTCAACTTGTTCTGCAATCCCACCCAGGAATAGACGACATCAAGAGAAACTCACTTAGATCCCCTACGATTTCATCTCCAATCCAACCAATCAGCACCATTCCCCACTTCCCCACCCCCTACCCACCAAACTATCCTTAAAAACTCCGATCCCCAAATTCTCTAGGAGACTGATTTGAATAAAAATAAAACTCCAGTCTCCCGTAGAGCCAGCTCTGAGTGAAGTAAACCTCTTTCTCGGGCCGGGCGCGGTGGCTCACGCCTGTAATTCCAGCATTTTGGGAGGCCAAGGCAGGTAGATCACGAGATCAGGAGATCTAGACCATCTGGCTAACAGGGTGAAACCCCGTCTCTACTAAAAAATACAAAAAAAATTAGCCAGGTGCGGTGGCGGGCACCTGTAGTCCCAGCTACTCAGGAGGCTGAGGCAGGAGAATGGCGTGAACCTGGGAGGTGGAGCTTGCAGTGAGCCGAAATTGCGCCACTGCTCTCCAGCCTGGGCGACAGAGCGAGACTCCGTCTCAAAAACAAAAACAAAAACACTACCTCTTTCTCTATTGCAATTCCCCCTGTCCAGGCAGCGGGCAAGGAGAACCCCTTGGGCAGTTACAAATTGAAGAGCTTTCTCTCTTTTATTCTTCTTAGGTGCAACTGTATTAAAGTAGAGATGATCTGTTCCTTGAAGGGTTTGGTAGGTCACATCTGCAAAATCATCTTGGCTTGCCTTTTGTTTTGTTTCTGTGGATACATTTTTGGTGATTCAGTTCATTTAACAGTTAAAGGTCTATTCAGGTTTTCTATTTTATTCAATGAGTTTTGGTCACTGATTTTTCTAGAAAGCTATTCATATTGTCTAAGGCTTTTGTTCAAAGGTATAAAATATTCATAGTATTCTCTCATAACTATTAAAATATTTACTTTATCCATAATTGGATTTTTTTTTTTTTTTTTTTTTTTTTTTTTTTGAGATAGAGTCTCGCTTTATCACCCAGGCTGGGGTGCAGTGGTGCAATCTCGGCTCACTGCAAGCTCCATCTCCCGGGTTCAAGTCATTCTCCTGCCTCAGTCTTCCAAGGAGCTGGGACTACAGGCGCCCGCCACCATGCCTGGCTAATGTTTTTGTATTTTCAGTAGAGACGGGGTTTCACCGTGTTAGCCAGGATGGTCTCCATCTCCTGACCTCGTGATCCGCCTGCCTCAGCCTCCCAAAGTGCTGGGATTACAGGTGTGAGCCACCGCGCCCGGCGGATACTCTTCTTTAAATTGTTTGTTTCTTCTCTTTTATCAACTTGCCTGGCTTTGGTACCCTGTAGACACTGAGTGTTATATATAAAGTTTGGGTACTGCAAAAGAAATAGTACTTGAATATAAAATTTTCTTTTTGATTCTCAGCAAGGCAAGGTATAGAAGGGTGCACCCTCACAGATGGAGCAATGGTGAGCGCACACTTGGACAAGGGAGGGGAAGGGGTTCTTACCGCTGACGCAGGCGGCCTCTGCTGCTGTGTCCTTCCCCTGTTGGCTAGGGTTAGACCGCACAGGCTAAACTAATTCCGATTGGCTAATTTAAAGAGATTGATGGGATGAATGCTTTGGCGGGAGTCAGGGCAAAGCAGGTAGCAGGTAATTGGAATGAGTCAGGGTGGAGCAGGTGATTGGAATGAGTTAGGGTGGAGCAGGTGATTGGAATGAGTTAGTGTGGAGCAGGTGATTGGAATGAGTTAGGGTGGAGCAGGTGATTGGAATGAGTTAGGGTGGAGCAGGTGATTGGAATGAGTCAGGGTGGAGCAGGTGATTGGAATGAGTTAGGGTGGAGCAGGTAATCGAAAAAGGTTGCTTTACGAGGAAGTTAAGTTTAAAAGTAGAAGGCAAAGAATGGAACATACTGACATATTATTTGAAAAGAAATTTAGAACTCATATCTAACAACAGGAACAATTGTGTATGTTACCTACATATAATTAATATATGAGCTACATACAATGAATGAGCTTGATATAAGGACAGGCATAGATCCCTTTTGGTGCAGGGATCTATGCCTGTCCTTATATTAAACTCATTAATTATATTGTTCAAATCTTCTGTGCCCTTTTTGATTTCTCTCTGCTGATCTCTCAGTTTCTCAGAGAATTATGTTCCATTTTCCCATTGTGGTAGCTGACTTGGCAATTTCTTTGTATTCTGTCCTTTTCTGTTTTGTATATTTTATCAGATTTTTTTTTTTTTTTTTTTTTTTTTGAGATGGCGTCTCACTCCATCGCCCAAGCTGAAGTGCAGTGTTGAGATCTCAGCTCACTGCAACCTCCGCCTCTCAGGGTCAAGCGATTCTCCTGCCTCAGCCTCCCGAGTAGCTGGAACTGCAGGCGCCCACCACCACGCCCAGCTAATTTTTGTAGTTTTAGTAGAGACGGCGGTTTTACCATATTGGCCAGGCTGGTTTCAGACTCTTGACCTCATGATCCGCCCGCCTCGGTCTCCCAAAGTGCTGGGATTACAGGCGTGAGCCACCATGCCCAGCCTGTTTTATATATTTTGAATCTACAGGATAGGATTATTATATATTCTTTACAAGGTGCTGCTTTTTATCATCAACTAATGACGTCATTCCTTTATTCATTCTTTTATGCTTATTGATGCTTTTTACTTTAAGGAATACACTTTTCCTGATGTTAATTTTGGGTCACCCTACTATCCCTCGATCCTCTTCACCCCAGTCCCAGCCTGCAGAGCCCTCCGGGGGGGATGTGGCTTGGGAACATGGCTGGGGACTGAGGAACTGGGTGGGAGGTATCCTGGGAGCTGGCATTGTGCTCTGTACATGGCAGGCATTTAATAAATGGGGGCTGTTAAGGCTATTTACAAATTTTCCAAAGATGCACAAAAGCAGAGTGCAGGGATCCCAGTTATCCCTTCCGCAGTTCCAACCACCAACTGTACCTTGCTATGTGGCTTCATTCCTCTACCCCAGCTTATCCTGGATTCCTCTTGTGTACTCCTGCAACATTTATGTATCTGCTTATTGATGCATTTTGCTGGAACATTCTTTTTCTTTTCTTTTCTTTTCTTTTGAGACAGGGTCTCACTGTGTTGCCCAGGCTGATCTTGAACTTCTGGGCTGAAGCAGAAACGAGGCCAGGCCCCTCTGCCTTGGATTCTCGATTACAGGCACATGCCAACATTTTGCTGGAACATTCTAAAGCAAATCCCAGACATGGTGTCATTCCACCCATTGATACTTCTTATAAAATTGTTAACTTTTGACACATAACAAAAATAGCCAATTCGCAAAGCTCCAAAAACAGAGCACAATATTGTATTATTGCCCCAACTGTCTGTAAAATATGTTTTTATAATTGATTTGTTCAAATTAGGATTCAAACAAGGTCCACCCTTTGTGTTTGGTTTGTATACCTCCAAAGCCTCTTTTTTTTAGGTCTGTAATCTGTAAGAGTCTCCACCGCCCCCATTCCCGCCCCAAGTTATTTATGCCACAGACTTGTGGACACTTCCTTGGTGGTTGCCCAAAAGCCTTGTTCACACTAGGAATCTGGCCAGTCACTTCCTCTAGGTGGCCTTTAACCTGTTCCTCTATCCCCATCCTTAGCTTTTCACTAACTCACAAACCACCTGGCCCTAAGAAAGAGAAGCCACACTTTGCTGGCTTTGATGACCAGGACATAGGCCAGATAACCGGCAGCCTGGTGGGAGAGGCCAGCAGTATTTTCATGCTGGAGGTTGAACTGAATTTCAATTGTTTTGTCACAAATGGGGATTTTTATTAATAAAAATAACCAGGACACTCATTCTGGCCATCAATTTAATTCCTATTGGCTTCATTCCATTTTCATTCCTGTTGAAAATACCATACATAGCATTAGGACTTTAAAATGATGGTTTCTTCTTAAAACACTGGATTGCTATGTATGTGCATAAGGGTAATTTCATATTCTTCTGTTTGTAAAATGACTCAGTGACAGTTGCTATAAAAATTTCCCTTACTTCTGTAGGTTTCAAATCACTACTATTTTGTGGTATTAACATACTTTGGGGGTTTTGATTTTCCCCACTCCTTTTACCTTTTTTTTTTTTTTTTTTTTTTGAGATGGAGTCTCACTCTGTTGCCCAGGCTGGAGTGCAGTGGCGTGATCTTGGCTCACTGCAACCTTCACCTCCCAGGTTCAAGTGGTTCTCCTGTCTCAGCCTCCTGAGTAGCTAGGGTTATTGACATGTGCCACCACGTCTGGCTAATTTTTGTATTTTTAGCAGAGATGGGGTTTTTTCCATGTTGGCCAGGCTGGTCTCGAACTCCTGACCTCAAGTGATCCGCCTGCCTTGGCCTCCCAAAGTGCTGGGATTATAGGCATGAGCTACCGCACCCAACCTCCCCACTCCTTTTTGTATAAGACCATGATTAACAGCACACTGAGATTAAAAACACTGACACATTCCTCTGGATGCTAGATGTAAAGTTAACAAAAATGCCCTGAGTGTCTTTACTCTTAAGCAAGTCATGAAAATAAACAGGGTTTCTTTCCATTTGCAAAACTCCAAAAACAGAGCGCAAGGCTAACCAACTCCCTGAACTGTGTCCACTGTGGGGGAGCCCACTGTACAATCCCAGTGCCTCAGGATGCACCCAGGGGCTTCCACACATTTGAAGGGACTTCTAGATGGAAAAGACGTGCATTGAATGACACGGTTTTTTTGTTTGTTTAATTTTTTTTTTTTTTTTGAGACATAGTCTCTGTCTGTTGCCCAGGCTGGAGTACAGTGGTACAATCTTGGCTCACTGCAACCTCCACCTCCCGGGTTCAAGAGATTTTCCTGCCTCAACCTCCCAAGTAGCTGGGACTACAGGTGTGCGCCACCACACCTGGCTAATTTTTTTGTATTTTTAGTAGAGACGAGGTTTCACCATGTTGGTCAGGCTGGTCTCGAACTCCTGACCTCAAATGATCCATCCACCTCAGCCTCCCAAAGTGCTGGGATTACAGGCATGAGCCACCATCCCTGGCCTATCACAGAGTTTTGATCAGAAGAGAAGAGAAATCTGTTGTATTTTGGCAGAAAAATGTCATATTGAGTTGGTAAAACTGGAAGGTGAACAGTCAGAATTCAAGAGCTATGCCCAGGTCACCTAGACATCCTAGACTAGGTCAGCAAGAAGAGGAGGGAGGGAGTATACGTTTGCATTCTTGCAACAGCGAGGGGCAGGAAAGGCAAGATTGCAGGAGGTGCAAGGCCAGACAGAACGGAAGACATAGCTGCGCAGTCCCACGCAGGCCCCTCTCAGCAGCCCTGGCAGAGACCCTCTTCAGGGTCATGGTCTCCAGCTAAACAAAGCCACATGCAACTGAAGCAAATGAAGTGAAGGAACCGGGGCTCTGGTTAGCTCCTCCTAAGGAAGCGTGGACTGGACGAGGAGTAGTTTGGGAAGGGTTTGTCTACCAGATGAAAGAGAAAGCCACAAAGGGGCTGGCACTGGGCTGCAAACAAGGACAGCAGTGTGCCTGTTAGCGGACAAACAGCACCCAGTTATATGGACACCAGTACAGCCCCCAGAAAGAGAATGCAAGCCACAAATGGAAATTTAAATTTTCCCGTCGCCACATTAAACACAGAAAGTATACACAGGTAACACTGATGTTTAAAATATAGCACAGTGAGCCTAATGTGCCAAAAATACTATCATTTAAACATCTAACCAACAGTAAATAATTACTGAGATATTTTGTGTGCCGAGTCTTCCAGTTCTCACATTTGTAGCACGTCTGCATTCAGATCAGCCACATTTCCAGTGCCCACTGCCACACGTGGCTGTGGCTACCATGACGGATGAGGCGGGTCTAGAGGCAGTGTGAGCTGGTTATCACACCCAACAAAATTATTTCTGCTTGTGGAATAGGGCCACTGGACCAACTAGATCAACTGCTCATTAACAGCATCCACATCCACCGTCCACACTCATTGTTACATAATTCTCTGAAAAAGCCAAGACCAAACATACTTCTTTAATGATCCATGGGTGAGAGTCTTTGTGGTAGACCCAGCCATGTTCATTCTATGCACAATGATTCAACTAAAGTAATATTTTTCCTTCTTTTTTTTTTTTTTTTTTTTTGAGACGGAGTGTTGCTCTGTCGCCCAGGCTGGAGTGCAGTGGCCGGATCTCAGCTCACTGCAAGCTCTGCCTCCCAGATTTACGCCATTCTCCTGCCTCAGCCTCCCAAGTAGCTGGGACTACAGGCACTCGCCACCACGCCCGGCTAGTTTTTTGTATTTTTTAGTAGAGACGGGGTTTCACCGTGTTAGCCAGGATGGTCTCGATCTCCTGACCTCGTGATCCGCCCGCCTACGCCTCCCATAGTGCTGGGATTACAGGCGTAAGCCACCGCGCCCGGCCTAAAGTAGTACTTTTCAAAGGTTTTTGGAACATGACCCCAGTGAGAATTTATTTTATGCCAATCCCAAACACATAGGCAGGTAATAAACTTTGGTAGCGACTCTCTGCCCTTCCGAGCTCTCAGTCATGTGCTGTTTGTGAGGCTCTGGGGTGTTTTCTTAATGTGGCTTGAGGTCTACTGAACCCACACAGGACCCAGCAGGGGCCCCAGCCTCACTGTGAAAGCCCGGGTCATGCCTGGATTTGTGGTGTGAGCTCCTTCCCTGAGGGAGAAGCTCCCCGATCCCAGGATGACACAGGACAGGCGGGGACAGAGGACACCACACACAATAAACACACACACACCACACACAACACACATGCCACACACACCATACACAACACACACATACCACATGCACACCACACATGCCACACACACCACACATACACCACACACAATATATACACAACACACCCACCACACACACCACATACCACATACACACCACACACCACACACACACCACACGCCACATATACCACACACCACATATACACCACACACACGACACAACACCAGACACACCACACACACACACCCCACGCACACTGCATGCATACACTGTACGTAACATAAACACACAGCACACATCACACATGCACACCACACACCACCCAAACACACACACACCACACATCAGGAGCAGGGCCCAGGGCCTGTGCTGGCGTCCCAGTGGCCGCACCATCTCACTAGTGCTTTGCCTGTACAGAGTGCGGATTCTATAGCTGCCCTGCTGCTCACAGGGTCCAGCTTTCGAGTCTCCCACTGCAATGACTTCATCAGCTGGGGTGGTGACTTTCCAAACAAGAGAATGGGTGGCCCAGTCCCCTGCATTTGTGATGGCAAGTTCACATCCCTGTGAGGCCCTTGAATGAGGTGGTAGAGCGCATAAAGGGTCCTCTCTGGCGGACACAACTGCATGGTGTGACATAGCGGGGACACCTGCATGAGAAGACCTCACAGAGAAGTCTGTTGGTGACAGAATGAAGACAAGCACCAGTGCGTGTGCATGCATGCTGGGTGCATGTGCCTGTGTTTGACAAGGAGGAGAGGACACAAGGATACGAGCACATATATATGACACACACACCACGCATGACTCTCGCCTCCAGCGCTGGGCGAGGCCAGGCTCCCTGGACTGGCCCTGCCCTTCTCCTGGCCCTCTGTCCCTCTAACCGAAGCAGCTGCAGCTACCTGGCCCAGGGCCTCTGCCCCTTGCCTAACCCACTCCTCCCGCTCCCTGGGCCTCACTGCAGTGTCCTCTCCACAGGTGGATCTTTCTCCCCAGCCTCTGTCAGGCCAGTTTAGCTCAAATGGTGCCCTATACTATTGGCACTCAGCATGTTTTGCATGTGGAGCGAAGCAGCCAAATCTCTGTTACATGTATTTGTCTAAGGGTTCCCACGTGCGGAGCATAATGAGGAGTGTGACATTCATCTCCCCATGGCTCTGAGCATCACGAAGGGCCTGGTGGCTGTCGCTCAGTGCTGGCCAGGTGGGCTGCTGTAGAGCCTTCGGTGAAAGTGGATGGGCCCTGCCCCTCCTTCCTCTGCCTGAGGACATCCAGGTAAGACCAGCTACAGAGCTCAAATGTTTGAAATGACCGTAGTGAGGATGAAGCAGTCCACTGTCGCCCAGGGCCTGAGTCAGGAAGAGGTGAGAGCCTCAGACAGTGGCTTGGACATTCGTGTCTCTCTCAACTTTGCTGTTTCCAGAGAAACCAGCCTCAGTCACTCTGCAGTCCAGTCCTGCTGTGGCCCCATCCACACAGGCCTGCTTTGCTTCAAGCCTATCAACACATTGCTGCACTTAACTTTACCCCAGCTCCATCCTTCTCCCCAATCCTAGAAGGGTTGTCTCTTCCTGTTTCCTAAAGATGCCAGAGGTTCTCTTAGGGAGCAGTCTCCCTCAGTCTCACTGTAATGGGTCAATAAATCAGAGGATAGCCTTGTCCCAGAGCAAGGCTCTGGGGCTCCCAGTAGGAGTCTCAGCTCAGATGTCACCTCCCCAGGATGTTTGAGAACGCACATCCCAAAGTACCGTCCCCACCCTGGGCCCGCTGCCCTCCTGTCCATCTTGCTTGTGACTTGCTGACTTACTGTCTTCTTGCCAGACCATGAGCCTCAAGGGCCAGCCCACATCCCACTCACCGTGTACGCAGGACTAGAGCAGAGCCCAGCACACCGGAAGGCCCCAGTAAACCCGGAACTGTTGGGCACATATGAGGGTAAATGGAGCTGCGAAGTGAGGAACAAGGGGAGGAGGCGCAGCCTGGGGGACACAAGGAGTATGGCAGCCACCTGTGTGCTGACTCGGCTATCCAGGCCACAGTGTGAATCTGTTCAGGTCCCCAGGACACAGGCAGCACCAGGTCAGGATGCTGGCATGACAAAGGGGCTGCAGCCTTTGTCCTCCAGGCTAGATCATGGAGATCTTAAAAATCAAGAGATAATTGACACATTGTAAAATTCACCCACTGAGAGCATTATTCAATGAGTTTCAGTAGATTCACAAAGTCAGACTGCCGTCACCACCAATGATCTCCAGAATATTTTCACAGTCCCCAGGAGAAACCCCAGACCCATTGAACAGTTACTCTCCCTTCTCACCTGCCCCTCCCAGGCCCCGGAAACCACTAATCTACTTTCTGCCTCTACAGATTTGCCAATTCGGGACATTTAACATCAGTGAAGTTATATGAAATGTGGCCTTTTGTTACTTCTTTCACTTAGTACTTTTTTTTTTTTTTTTTTTTTTTTTTTTTGAGACAATGCCTTGCTCTGTTGCCCAGGCTGGAGTATAGTGGCATGATCTTGGTTCACTGCAACCTCCGCCTCCCGGGTTCAAGAGATTCTCCCACCTCAGCCTCCTGAGTAGCTGGGATTACAGGTGCACACCACCACGCCTGGCTAATTTTTGTATTTTTAGTAGAGACAGGGTTTCGCCATGTTGGCCAGGCTGGTCTCCAACTACTGTCCTTAGGTGATCTGCCTGCCTCGGCCTCCCAAAGTGCTGGGATTATAGGCGTGAACCACAATGCCTGGCTACACTTAGTACATTTTTAAAATGTGTTTATCTTGTAGGATGTATCAGAATGTCATTCCTTTTTATGGCCCAAATAAAATTCCATGCTACAGATAAACCACGTATCCATTCGTCAGCCAATGGACAGTTAGCTTGTTTCTGCTTTTTGGCTATTGTGGATAATGCTGCTGTGAACATATGTGTGGATATGTCTTTTCATTTCCACTGAGGAGAAGAATTGCTGGGTCACATGGTAATCCTGTGCTTCACTTTTTGAGGAACCTCCTGTTTTCCACAGCAGCTGCACCACTTTGTTTTTATTTTTTGAATCTTTATTTTATTTTTATTGTTTGAGATGGAGTCTCACTCTGTCACCCAGGCTGGAGTGCAATGGCGCGATCATGGCTCTCTTGCAGCCTCGACCCCCAAGGCTCAAATGATTCTCCCACCTCAGCCTCCCTGGGACTACAGGCACGCGCCACCACACCCAGCTAATTTTTGTATTTTTTGTAGAGATGAGGTTTTGACATGTGGCCTAGGCTGGTTTCCAGTCCCTGGGCTCAAGTCATCTACCCACCTTGGTCTCCCATATTGTTGAGATTACACGCATGAGCCACTGCACCTGGCACAGCTGCGTACCTTTGCGTTGCTTCCCACCAGCAGGGCAGAAGGGTGCCAAGTTTTCTACCTCCTTGCCAGCGCCTGTTATTGTCTTTTTTACTAGAGTCATTCTAGAGGGTATGAAGCAAGTATGAATACATATCCTTTGAGAGCAAATCTCTCTCTCCTATCATCCCCAAATTTTAAAACTCTTTCAGTGACACATAATAATAAACAGATTCCAGCCGGGCGCAGTGGTTCACGCCTGTAATCCCAGCACTCTGGGAGGCCGAGGCGGGCAGATCACCTCAGGTCGGGAGTTCGAGACCAGCCTGACCAACATGGAGAAACCCTGTCTCTACCAAAAATGCAAAATTAGCTGGACGTGGTGGCACATGCCTGTAATCCCAGCTACTTGGGAGGCTGAGGTGGGAGAATCCCTTGAACCTGGGAGGCAGAGGTTGCAGTGAGCCGAGATCGCGCCATTGCACTCCAGCCTGGGTGACAAGAGCAAAACTTCATCTCTAAATAAATAAATTAATTAAATTAAATTAAATTAAATAAACAGATTCGAATGCCCCACAAGTGTTGTGGCTCAAGAGGTGTGGACACATGGATGAGGCAGACCAATTCCTGCTAAAGTGACTGTGCTAGTTATTTACCATCCCTCTGCCTCAATTTCCACATCTATAAAAAGGAGACAGTAATATCGTTAAATGAGGAATTAATGAGATGACATACGTAAATCATCCTGAAAAGTGCCTGAAAACAGTAAACTGTCGTTTCTTCTTATTACTTTGAAATAAGCTCCTATTAGTGACAGAGATACTTTTTTTTTCTTTTTTTTTTTTTTGAGAAAGAGTCTCACTCTATCACCCACAATGCATTCAGTGGTGCAGTCATAGCTCACTGCAGCCTCGACTTCCTAGGCTCAAGTGATTCTCCCACTTCAGCCTCCCAAGTAGCTGGGATGGCAGGCACACAGCATCATGCCTGGCTAATTTTGCTCTGTTTTGTTTTTTGTAGAGACAGAGTCTTGCTGTGTTGTCTAGGCTGGTCTTGAACTCCCGGCCTCAAGTGATCCCCCTGCCTCAGCCTCCCGAGTAGTTGGGATTACGGGCATGAGCCACTGTACCCGGCAGAGCAACTTCATTTGTTGCAGCAAATTAGAAACAGCGATCCACTGGCTATTGTGTGATCTTATCAAGGGATAAATAAAACAGTGACAATCTCAAAGACAGCTGGTGGGGTACAGGGCCTCAGTCAGAGACCCTCTTATATATGTGACTGACTTCAAATCGTCGCATTGCTGAGCAAGAGGAGCAAGATGGCCTGGAGTGATCTGAACAGAAGCCACCGGAAAAGTCATACTCAGAGACTAAAGGGAGAGGCTGGAGGAGGCGGACCACAACCTTTCCAAGTGTGGGATTTACCATGCATACTAACGAGTATTAACATTTAGCTAAACAGCTTAAAGAACAGCAATAAACAGACGACCCCTAGGTTAAGACGCAGAGTACTGCTGGCACCTCGCCTGCACTGACACAAGAGCTACTGGCCACACATGGCTATTTAAATCAGATGAAATAAATCTTGTGTTTTTTTTTGAGACAAAGTCCCGCTGTTTCGCCCAGCCTGGAGTGCAATGGCGCGATCTCGGCTCACTGCAACCTCCGCCTCTCTGGTTCAAGCGATTCTCCGGCCTCAGCCAACTGAGTAGCTGGGATTACAGGCACGTGCCACCACACCGGGCTAATTTTTCTATTTTTAGTAGAGATGGGGTTTCACCATGTTAGCCAGGATGGTCTCAATTTCCTGACTTCGTGATCTACCTGCCTCAGCCTCCCAAAGTGCTGGGATTATAGGCGTGAGCCACCACGGGGAAATATAGAGGGGATCCCCAGTCACACCAGTAAAGCGAGAATATCCCTTGAATGACAGCAGTGGAACCTCACATGGAGAAACCTTGTGACCAAAAGCACACACGGAAGGCATTAGAACAGCAAAAATAAGGTGCTCCCTCCAGCGAGGGATTCCAGTAGAAGAGAGTCTTGAAACTCATATGAATTGTTATCCCAAACAGCCTCAGTAACATCTCGCCTGCAGACTATCCCCGCCAGCATCTGCTCCTGGATGGCATTCTGCTACTCAAATGACTTTCCCTTTCCCCGCCCCAAAGGCCTCTGACATGTTTGATCTGTTTCTCCCTCAAAGTCCAGGGACTTTGGCAGGAAAGGATTAAACATACCTTTTGTTCCCTCCTCTCATCCATGTCCATTTTGCACATGGGAAGGAGGCAGCACAAGGGAATGTGAAGAGCCAGGCCTGACTCTCAGGCGAGCCCCATGCGTGGTCTGGTGTCGGTGGACGTGCTAGGGAGTGCACCCGGCCCGGTGCAGGACCTTGATGAGATATTTTTCCATATAAATTGACCCTGGTGCTGGGCTGACTTGTAAGATCGCCTCCATAGCTAATTTTCCTCAAAAAAACTTTCAAAACACCCCACAGAACCACAGATGTCAGATGACCACCACTGTTTCTGGCCCTCCACACTGTCACCTATGTGCTCTCACATTTGCTCCAGCCAGCACATTTCAAATCCACACAAACATGTGCGGGGCATATATGCACGGAGCAAGGACAAACGAGTTTCTTCCCATCCCCAAAGTGGGCTCTGGAAGGTTCTTTGGCAGAGCCGGTTCCTCACAGCAGTAGCCTGAATTTATTTATTTATTTATTTTTTAGATGGAGTTTTGCTCTGTTGCCCAGGCTGGAGTGCAATGGCATGATCTCAGTTCACTGCAACCTCCGCCTCCTGGGTTCAAGTGATTCTCCTGTCTCAGCCTCCTGAGTAGCTGGGATTACAGGTACCCACCACCACACCCAGCTAAGTTTTGTATTTTCACCACGTCGGCCAGGCTAGTCTCGAACTTCTTTTTCTTTCGAGAGAGAATTTCACTCTTGTTGCCCAGGCTGGAGTGCAATGGCATGATCTCGGCTCACTGCAACCTCTGCCTCCCAGGTTCAACCCATTCTCCTGCCTCAGCGTCCCAAGTAGCTGGGATTACAGGCATGTGCCACCACGCCTGGCTAATTTTGTATTTTTTAGTAGAGATGGGGTTTCACCATGTTGGTCAGTCTGTCTTGAACTCCTGACCTCTAGTGATCCTCCTGCCTCAGCCTCCCAATTACAAAGTTGGGATCACTTTGTAGTCCCAAAGTGCTGGGATTATAGGCCTGAGCCGCCACATCTGGCCCGAATTTTGATGGAGGGAAATCCTGGGAGACTTCTCAATAGTAGCAAAAAGGGTGCTCTTAGCCACAGCCTGATGAACCTAGTCCACCTCCTCAGAGTTCCCACCCTGAGGGCCGTGACCTCCCTGGCACAACCAACTTAATTCCCAGCTAAACTCACCTAAAGCAGATTTCAGATAAAGAACTACAGGGAGTGAAAATAAACTGCATGAGGGTCTCACACTCGGTCAGCTTAGCTATTTTGCTTGTTATTCTTGGGTTTTGGTTTTGGCCTCTTGCAGTCTCTGGTCCGTGGGCCACCTCTTGGGGATCTGCCTTTCTCACTGGCTAACCTTCCTTGAGACTGAGCCCTTCCTAGTCTCTGGGCAGGATCAGACTTCCAGCATCAGGAGGGCCTGCCCGGGACCGAGGTACTTCGTTGAGCGCTTGGTCACTCGTGGGCCTTGCTGCACGGTCTCGCTCACTCAGCCCTGTCCCCTGCAGTGCCCACAGGCCGAGTGACAAGCTGCCTCCTGGAGCGCATCTCCATGGCTGTGCCCGGACGCCCAGCTCAGCCAGCACTTGGAGCTTCTTTTCTTGTGTTCCTGATCTTGATCTCAGCCACTCCTTCTGCGCTTTTCAACAAGAGCTTCGCAGCTCATGACAACCTCCTCCTCAGGATCTTTTGGTTTTCACCATTTTCTTTCCTAAAAGGGAAACCTTTAGCTTTTCAGGTCTTCAGCCCTGTCACTGGTCACCAGATTTTACCCAGAGCACCATGGAGATCAGGGCCCCCCAACCGCCGCCGCCTCAGGCATTCACCTCATTCAGACACAAGTGGATATCCTACCACACAGGCGCTGGGTCTAGCCCCAGGGCTTTGAATGGAAGCAACATGCCACCTGGGAGCTTGTTAGCAATACAAGTGCTAAGGCCCGGCGCGGTGGCTCACATCTGTAACCCCAGCACTTTAGGAGACTGAGACGGGCGGATCACCTGAGGTTGGAAGTTTGAGACCAGCCTAGCCAACATGGTGAAACGCCATCTCTACCAAAAATACAAAACTTAGCCAGGCACGGTGTCATGTGCCTGTAATCCCAGCTACTTGGGAGGCTGAGGTAGGAGAATCACTTTAACCCGGGAGGCAGAGGCTGCAGTGAGCTGAGACTGAGCCACTGCACTCTAGCCTGGGCGACAGAGCAGGACCCTGTCTCAAACAAACAAAAACAGAAAACAAATTCTAAGGCACCAGCCCACAACCACAATCATAAACTTCTTCCCACACTTTCCTTTTAGAATTCATGTCTCATCTCAGGACATACAGGTCATAAAATCACATATTCTACTTATTTTTGTAAATTTTAACCAATCTGCCGGGCACGGTGGCTCAAGCCTGTAATCCCAGCACTTTGGGAGGCCGAGACGGGTGGATCACGAGGTCAGGAGATCGAGACCATCCTGGGTAACACGGTGAAACCCCGTCTCTACTAAAAATACAAAAAAACTAGCCGGGCGAGGTGGCGGGCGCCTGTAGTCCCAGCTACTCGGGAGGCTGAGGCAAGAGAATGGCGTAAACCCGGGAGGCGGAGCTTGCAGTGAGCTGAGATCCGGCCACTGCACTCCAGCCTGGGCGACAGAGCAACACTCCGTCTCAAAAAAAAAAAAAAAAAAATTTAGCCAATCTTAAACATTCCCCTCATCCCAAAAGAGCTCCTTGTGCCCATTCGCAGCTACTGTCCACAGCCAGCCCAAGTCCCAGCCCCCTGCTAATCCACTTCCTGTCCCTACAGTTTTCCCTCTTCAGGACATTTCACATAAATGGAACCATACAATACATGGTATTTTCCCCTTGGCTTCTTTCATTTTATCAGTTTTTGAGGTTCATCCATGTTGTAGCATGTACTTTGTCCCTTTTCATATCTGAGTAAGATTCCATGTGTGGATATAACCTACTGTGTTTATCAATTCACCAGCTTATAGAAATTTGGGTTGTGTCCAGTTTGGCACCAAGAATAGAGATACAAAGATCTATATGACCTACATGATGCAGCTACAAGTATTAGTTTACAAGTTTCCTATAGATGTATTTTTTTTTTAATTCACATGGCTCTATTCCTAGGAATATGGTAAATTTGTATTTACCATAGGAAATTGCCAAACTGCTATCCGAAGGGGCTGCAACTAGTTTCTCCACACCCTGACCAACACTTCTTACTGCGTATCTCTCTTTTTATAGCCATCCTAGTGTGAGAGAAGTGGTATTTCATAGTTTTAATTAGTATGTCTCTAATGGCCAAAGATGTTGAGCATCTTTTCAATATTTATTGGCCATCTTATATCTTCTCTTAGAGAAATGTCTGTCTATTCAAATCCTTTGCTCATCTTTTACATGCGTTACTTCTTATTGAAGATTTATTTATATATTCTAGATATAAATCCTTTATCAATATGATTTGCAAACATTTTCTCCATCTGTGATTTTTTTTTCATTTCCATAATGGTGGCTGATGATACACAAGTTTTTAACTTTTAATGAAGTCCAATTCATTTTTTTTTTTTTTTTTTTGGAGATGAAGTCTCGCTCAGTCACCCAGGTTGGAGTGCAGTGGCGCAATCTTGGCTCACCTCAACCTCTGCCTCCTGGGTTCAAGTGATTCTCCTGCCTCAGCTGCCTGAGCAGCTGGATTACGGGTACCCGCCACCACATCTGGCTAATTTTCTTGTATTTTTAGTAGAGACGGGGTTTTTCCATATTTGCCAGGCTGGTCTTGAACTCCTGACCTTGTGATCCACCTGCCTCAGCCTCCCAAAGTGCTGGGATTACAGGCATGAGCCACGGCGCCTGGCCCAATTCATCCATTTTACCTTTGAAAGATTGTGCTTTTGGTGTCACATGAGAAATTTTTGCCCAACCCAGAGTCATGAAGATGCTTGCCTATGTTTTCTTCTACGTTTTAGAGTTTTAGCTCTTATATTTGGGTGTATGGTCCATTTTGAGTTAACTTTTGTGGAAAATATAAGGATCTAAATCCATCATTTTACATGCGAACATCCAATTCTTCAAGCCTCATTTGTTGAAAGGGCAAGTCTTCTCCACATTGAAATGCCTTGGCACCTGTGAGCAAAACTGATTAAGAATAAATCTAAGGGCTAATTTCAGGACCCTCAAATCTTCAATTGATATATATATATATATATATATATATGAATATGTCTATCCTTACCACATTGTCTTGATTACTATACCTTCATAGTAAATTTTATTATTTGGAAATGCTCCAAATTCATTATTTTTCAAGATTTTTTTTGACTATTCTGAGTCCTTTGCATTCCCATAAAAATTTTAGGATCAGCTTGTTAATTACCGAACAAAAGTCTGCTGGGATTTTGATAGGGACTGCCATCTTGAGTCTTCCAACCTATGAACATGGAATCTCTCTCCATTTATTTAATCATTAATTCCTCTTAGCAATATTTTGCAGTTTTCAGTATACAAAGCTTGCACTTTAGTCAAATTTATTCTGAAGTATTTTGACTTTTGTTTTGTTTTGTTTTTTGAGATGGAGTCTTGCTCTGGGGCCCAGGCAGGAGTGCAGTGTCACGATCTCTGCTCACTGCAACCTCCACCTCCCAGGTTCAAGCGATTTTCCTGCCTCAGCTACCCAAGTAGCTGGGACTACAGGTATACACCACCACACCCAGCTCATTTTTCTAGTTTTAGTAGAGACGGGGTTTCACCATGTTGGCCAGGCTGGTCTCGAACTCCTGACTTCGTGATCAGCCCACCTCGACCTCCCAAAGTGCTGGGATTACAGGCTTGAGCCAACGCGCCCAGCCCTATTTTGACCTTCTTGATGCTACTATGGATGGTATTGTTTAGTTTTGTTTTCACAATTTATTGCTATATTGCATATAGACATATACAACTGATTTTTGCATATCTTGCAACCTTGCTGAACTCATTAGCTCCGTTGTGTGCACACGAGTGTGAGTATATGTACCCTTTAGGATTTTCTACATACAGAATTATGTCATCTTCAGACAAAGACAATTTTATTTCTTCCTTGCCAATCTGGATGTTTTCCCTTGCTTTATTGCACTGGTTAGAAACTGCAGTATGATGTCAATGAGTGGTGTGTATAGACACCCTTGACTTACTACTGACCTTAGGGGTATATTCTCTCATCCTAAGTATAATTTTATTTGTAACTTTTTTTTATGGATGTCTTTTTTCTGAGATGGAATCTTGTTCTGTCGCCCAGGCTGGAGTGCAATGGCACGATCTCGGCTTGCTGCAAGTTTTGCCTCCCGGGTTCAAGCGATTCTCCTGTCTCAGCCTCCCAAGTAGCTGGGACTACAGGCGCCCACTACCACGCCTGGCTAATTTTTGTATTTTTAGTAGAGACAGTGTTTCACCATATTGGCCAGGCTGGTCTCAAACTTCTGACCTCAAGTGATCCGCCCACCTCGGTCTCCCAAAGTTCTGGGATTAAAGGCATGAGCCACCGCGCCTGGCCTATGGATGTCTTTTATCAGGCTGAAAAAATTTCTCTGCTATTCCAATTTTTTTTCCATTTTTCTCACAAATATGTGTTACATTTTGTCAAATGCCCTTTCCCCATCATTTGAGATGACTCCTGCCTTCTGTCCTTTAATCTATTAATATGGTAAAATGCATTAATTGCTTTTCTGATATTAAACATGTCTCACTTGGTCATGTATCTAAATCTATATGTTATTTGACTTGTTCATGGGTTTTTGTAACTATTAGTATTTTCATGAGGGATTTTCTATCAGGGTAATACTGGTTTCACAGAATAAGTTGGTAAGTATTCCTGACTCTTCTGCTTCCTGAGTCTGTGAAAAATGGTATTTCTTCTTTAAATGTTTGGCAGCATTCTTCTTGTTTTGTATGCTTTCAGGAATAAACCGGAGGTCACCTAAAAGTGACTGAGCTTCATTGCTGATGAAACTACCAACATCACTTGTACTGAAGCCTGAAGGGTTTTCCCCATCAAGAATAGTCCCTTCTTAATAGCCAAAGGCAGATAAGGGTCACCTGGCTGGGGCTATAGGTAAAAAACAAAGCCTGGCTCATGAATGGGCAAGTCACAGTACAGCTGGTCTTCCACATCTGTGGATTCAACCAATCATGGATCAGAAATATTTGGGGAAAAAAAGAACAAAAATAATATTCATTAAGAAGTACAGAACAGCTATTTATATAGCATTTACATTGTATTAGGCATTATAAGTAATCTAGAGATGATTTAAAGTATATGGGAAGATGTGGGCAGGTTATATGCAAATACTACACCATGTTACATAAGGAACTTAAGCCTATGTGGTTTTTGGCATCTGTAGGGGTCCTGGAAACTGAGGGACTGTAACACTATGTGCTGACAATCTCAGCAATCTGGAAGGCACATGCACAACTCCAAACTCCACAACTTTAATCAATCCCACAGTTTCAAAATCTTTTAAGATTCATATATTGATATAAAACTTAATCTGCAGGTTTAAAACAGGAAGATTCAGGTCATTAGGGTTAGGTTAGGAACATAAAACCATTTTCTCCTCATCCCTAAGATATAGCCTTGCAAGTATTCAAAAATAAAAAAACTCCATGACTTTTAACTATCTCTAAAATCTAAAATGGTAGTTCTCAAACCTGAGTGATGGTAGGTCTGTGCCTCTAACATTACTTAAGGGTGGGGGAACGTGCTTCTTGAACTGCAGTTTCCTGGGCCGTAATTTCAGTCTGGGTGAAACCCAGGAATCTGCACTTTCAATACCCCTCCAACAGCTGCTGTAGCCGGCACTCACACTGCACTCAGCACACTCCTGAGGCAGGTTAAAAGTATTTGGCCTGAGGACGCCTCAGTATCTAAGTCCTTAGGGTAATGAACTGCAGCGTAACTTAGTATGTAACTAACTAAAAGATCAATTTAGGAGTACAGTCATGCATGGCATAATGACATTTTCGTCAATAGCAGACAGCACATAGACAGTGGTCCCATAAGATTATAATACTAGGCCAGGCATGGTGGCTCACGCCTGTAATCCCAGCACTTTGGGAGGATGAGGTGGGCAACACGAGGTCAGGAGTTCGAGACCAGCCTGACCAACATGGTGAAACCCCGTCTCTACTAAAAACACAAAAATCAGCTGGGCATGGTGGTGCATGCTTGTAATCCCAGTTACTCAGGAGGCTGAGGCAGGGGAATCGCTTGAACCCGGGAGATGGAGATTGCAGTGGGCTGAGATTGTGTCACTGCACTCCAATCTGGGCAACAGAGCGAGACTTCGTCTTAAAAAAAAAAAAAATTACAATACTGTATTTTTACTGCACCTTTTCTGTGTGGTATGTTTACATACAAATACCATTGTGTTCCAACTGCCTACAGCATACAGTACAGTGACACACTATACAGGTTGGTAGCCTAGGAACAACAGGCTATCCCAGGCAGCCTAGGTGTATAGTAGGCTATATCTTCCAGGATTGTGTAAGTACACTCTAAGATGTTCCCACAACAATGAAATATAAAATTCTGCAAAAAGTATCCCCCCCAAAAGCGATGAATAACAGTACAATGCATAACGGTATATGTTTTCATACCTTTGTGTCAAACAGTCTCAGACAATCATAGCAGCCAAGCTTCAGTCAACACGGGCACTAACTGTTTAAATTATATAAAAAAGTAAACATCAAGTTGTACTCAATCAAGCTGTCTCTGTGTATCAGTTGTTTTTCTCTACCTCATTTCTGTTTTCTGTTCAAAAACGCTGTCTGGCCACGTGACAGACAGGAGTTCTTTGAACCCATCCTGGTTTGGAGAGCTATCCAATTCTAGAATCCCGAATAAATGTCAGTTAAGATCTAAGCTAAGTTTGTAATTTTGTCTTTAACGGCAATAACAATCTCACATTCTTACTGATCACTCTTAAAGACCATCCATCTCAGGACGGGCGTGGTGGCTCAAGCCTGTAATCCAGCACTTTGGGAGGCCGAGACGGGTGGATCACGAGGTCAGGAGATCGAGACCATCCTGGCTAACACCGTGAAACCCCGTCTCTACTAAAAAAAATACAAAAAACTAGCCGGGTGAGGTGGTGGGCGCCTGTAGTCCCAGCTACTCGGGAGGCTGAGGCAGGAGAATGGCGTAAACCCGGGAGGCGGAGCTTGCAGTGAGCTGAGATCCGGCCACTGCACTCCAGCCTGGGCGACAGAGCGAGAGACTCCGTCTCAAAAAAAAAAAAAAAAAAAAAAAAACCATCCATCTCCAATGAGTAACAAACTTAATGTGCAATAAATTCCGGTCTCTTGGACCTTTAATTTCTTTCTGTCCCAGAGGAGTAACTTAATGGTGACTTAGAAGCACTTCAGCAGATACTAATGAACAAAAAGCACACAAAACACCACTTTATAAGGATCTAAGGTAGCAACTGAATTTTCTGGAAGGGGTGATTTGGGCTCAAGACCTTTTAAAAAGTGTTAACTGTTGATAAGCCAAGGGAAATAAAGGTACAAAAAGACTGGGAGGCCGGCGCGGTGGCTCACAACTGTAATCCCAGCACTTTGGGAGGCCGTGGGCAGATCACAAGGTCAGGAGTTTGAGACCAGCCTGGCCAATATGGTGAAACCCCGTCTCTACTAAAAATATAAAAATCAGCCAGGCTTGGTGGCACATGCCTGTAGTCTCAGCTACTTGGGAGGCCGAGGCAGAAGAATTGCTTGAACCCGGGAGGCAGAGCTTGCAATGAGCCGAGATCATGCCAGTGCACTCCAGCCTGGGCGACACAGCGAGACTCCATCTCAAAAAATAAAAAAAAATAAAGACTGGGGAATAATTTGTATAAGAGAAAATGGTCATGCCAGCCAGCAGCTAATTAAGTTACATGATACCTAGCTAGTTGCCGACTCCCAACAAGCAACCTGAGGCTGGCTGACAGCTATTTGCCCTGCAATCATGTCTCCAAGAGGTGGTTAAAGTAGAAGCAACCAATTAGACCCTGACCGGCCTTCCCTTCTACCACTCATACTCATTCTGCTACAACATTAAACCGGGACAACGCCGCCAAGGCTATAAATCCAGCCTGGTCCTGTAGGATTCAGATTAGGCTTTTCTGTCTGTAAACCTGTGAGGACCTTTTCCACAGTCCTCCTGACCATCCACAACAGAAGGATAACCATGGAAAGGTCCAGCCTTCCGTTTATGACTCAGTGAGCACCATTTCTCCCACTAGAAAGTAGCCTGAGGGGTGGCCGGGCAGCACGGGCTCCAGGACAAGCAGATACCTTGACTTTCTGAGGTTTAAGAGTCATCCTTGCATCCAGCTGATGGGTTCATTATCAATTAAGAACTGCATTTCCTCACCAGGGACTATAATCCTCGCTGGGCACCAGGCCTGGACTACTTCTTGGATCTTACAGAGGCCTCTGTAGGTGACACCACCAACACTCAAGCGGCCTGTAACACCAATCATCACATCATAGGAAATGCTATACTTAACCAACTCCACGCTCGGCCAGAGAACCACGATGGAGGGGACCTGGGGTGGTGCCTTGATAGCACAGCTGGAGGTGCCCCTTAACCACAACCTGGGTCTCAGCACCTGAAAGTCTGATGTGGAGACCAATCTAAAGACTGACTGCTGAACTTGAGAGGAACTTGCTCAGAGCATTTCTTCCATTGCTTAAAGGCACCTCAGGCACTATTCCAATTAACTTCCTTGTTTTTTCAATTATGTACTGTCATTCGTTTCTTTTTGGGGGATTTTCTTCTCAAACTCACTCAAACCCAGAATGTTTTCACTAGATAGTACTTCCCAAACACTGATGACCTAGAACATAATCTGAAAAAAATTCTTCATGACATGAGAGTCTTAAAATTGTTCCTTTAAAAACTAAAAAAAAAAAAAAATACAGCACAAAATTATACCATCACAAGAATCCTCAATAATAAGTACGACAAATTTACTTTACGACATTCCGGTGTTTACGAAGTGCAAAGGCAGTTGATATTATGGTTAATTATAAAAGGAACTTTAAAGTCCCATTTTAATAGTTTCCCACAATTCTATGAACGTTTTTTGAAATCCATTAAATCCCACAATATGCCCATCGGAAAGATAAAGCTGGTATTTTTTCCATGGAAGTAGAGCTCAGAACACGAGACTTTTAAGTCGGTGATTCACCCAGTTCCTTCAAGACTGTGTCCAACCAGAATCACATCAGCACCTTGTTCCCCTGTTCTAATTTGACACTGTTAACTACAGCTATTTTTAAATGGTAGGGAGAAAAAAAAAAATATATATATATATATATATAAATGATCTTAGGAAATTTTATAGTGTAAAGACATAGAAACTAGGAAAGGTTTTGGATATTTTTCTGTGGAATGTGGAAGGAACCTAAAACTTCATCTTTCAATTCGTGATAAAACTACAGAATAGTGTGCGCATAAAACGTAAGTAGTAGTAGATACAGTGCCTGACAAGCCAAAGGTCTTGACTGTAGCTGAAGGAATCCTGCTGGAACCCAAATCCTGTGCATTTGTGTGGTTCTGGGGCAGATGCAGAAACGGCCTTGGTGGATTCCAAAGTGTTAACATTCTGTCTGCTAATGCTCAGCTAGGAGAATTATGACTGTAAACTGAGAATATGCTTCAATTGGCATTTTACTTTTTATTTTCTCTTCCTGAAAGCTACACCAAAATGGCCATCTTTAGACCTAAGCTCCCCAATGGATCATCACAGAACACCACAAGACCTAATGCCTTCATCAGCTTGACGTTTCTAGTCCAAAGTCCAGATGTCATTATTAGTTTTAAGACACCAACAGTGGAAAGTATCTAAACTAAGTGAGCAGCTGGGTGCGATGGCTCATGCCTGTAATCCCAGTTTTTGGGGGCTGAGGCAGGTCACTTGAGGTCAGTAGTTCAAGACCAGCCTGACCAAAACAGTGAAACCCTGTCTCTACTAAAAATACAAAATTCGCCAGGCATGAGGGCGCATGCCTGTAATCCCAGCTACTCAGGAGGCCGAGAGTGAGGAGAATCACTTGAACCTGGGAGGCGGACATTGCAGTGAGCTGAGATTGCACTACTGCACTCCAGCCTGGGCAGCAAGAGCCAAACTCTGTCTCAAAAAAAAAAAAAAAACTCAAAAAAACTGAACAATGGAAAGCTTATCACTAGTCATACTTAGACTAGACACAAATGATTTACAGACAACATGTTAGTGGCTGGGTGCAGTGGCTCACACCTGTAATCCCAGCACTTTGGGAGGCTGAGGCAGGTGGATCACCTGAGGTCGGGAGTTCGAGACCAGCCTGACCAACATGGAGAAACCCTGTCTCTACTAAAAATACAAAATTAGCTGGGCATAGTGGTGCATGCCTGTAACCCCAGCTACTTGGGGGGGCTGAGGCAGGAGAATCACTTTAACCTGGGAGGCAGAGGTTGCGGTAAGCTGAGATCATGCTATATTGCACTCCAGCCTGGGCAACTAGAGTGAAACTCTGTCTCAAAAAACAAACAAACAAACAAACGTGATTCGAATTATGTTGCTAGTTTTATGGGCAATGTACTGTCACTGAATGTGACAAACTTTGCAAAACCAAATTAAGCTTTCCAAAGTGTTTAAAAAAAAAAAAACAGGAAATCATACTATTATTCTAGATAAAGAAATCAGGTCAAACATGTTAAGAAAATCATGCAAGGAAAGAAACTAAGGCACAGAGACATTTTAAAAGGGAGAACAGAATGGACTCCAAAATCCCTGCCTAAGGCTAATTCTTATCGGAATCTCAGTCCAACTGTCACCTGGGACGGTACTCCCTAAATCCCCCCAAATCACAACCATCATATAACTTCAGGCTTTTTCTGTTTTGAGACAGTGTCTCACTCCGTTGCTCACTCTGTTGCAATGGCACCATCTCGGCTCACTGCAACTTCAGCCTCCTGGGTTCAAGTGATTCTCCTGCCTCAGCCTCCTGAGTAGCCAGGATTACCTGCACCAGCCACCATGCCTGGCTAATGATTTTTTGTATTTGTAGTAGAGACAGGGTTTCACCATGTTACTCAGGTTGGTCTCCAACTCCTGACTTCAATCGATCCACCCGCCTTGGCCTCCCAAAGTGCTGGGATTACAGGCGTGAGCCGCCACACCCAGCCTGGCACATTTTTATAATGTAACAGTAACCGCAAATTTTAGGAGCCATTTCTGCTAACTGCATCTCTGAAGATAGGTGGTGGAATACCACATCAATTTACATTTATCTAGGAAGAAAGAATTATTTAACATGACAGTTTAAAAATGTGTAATTATTCCTTTTGGCCCCAACCACCATCTTCCAGTAATTTGCCAAAATTATGAACACAAAAGGGAAGAGGAGAGGCACCTGATACATTTCCTCTAAACCTTTTAGAAAACATGGAGTTGTTCCTTCGCCCACATATACGTGTACCTGTAAGGAAAGGTGATACAGTAGACATTACGGTAATGGGTACTGTTCAACGAGGAATGTCCATGTTACCATGGCAAAACTGGAGCAGTCTACAGTGTTACCCAGCATGCTGTTGGTATTGTTGTACACAAGGTAAGCGCAAGATTCTTAAGACAATTAATGTGTGTATGTATAGAGTATACTGAGCACTCTTAAGAGCCAGGATAGCTTACTGAAACTCGTGAAGGAAAATGATTGGAAAAAAGGAGGAAGCCAGAGAAAGGTGCCTGGGTTCCACTAAACGCCAGCCTGCTCTACTCAGAGAAGCGCACTTTGCAAGAACCAATGGAAAGGAGGCTGGGCTGCTGGAACCCAGTACCTATGAATTTATGGCATAATAGATGTTTTAAAAATCATAATTAAATGGCAAAGAACTTTCTAAGGACAAAATTATTTATATCCACTTTGTTCCATAAAATATTTTAGGTGGGTTATGAAGTTATTTATATATACCCACATTTTTAAAATATACTAGAAGAAAACATACACTTTTGCTACTATATAAATAGCACTGAAGCCAATTTAAGTTGGAACTGACTTGCTTATAAGTTACAATAAAAACTTGAATACCGAATGTGGGTGCCTCACGCCTCAAATCCCAGCACTTTGGGAGGCCGAGGTGGGAGGATCTCTTGAGGCCAGGAGTTGAAGACCAGCATGGGCAACACAGAGAGATCCTGTCTCTGAAAAATCAGCTGGCTGTGCTGGCACCTGTCTGTAGTTTAGCTACTTGGGAGGATCACTTGAGCCCAGGAGTTCAAGGTTACAGTAAGGTGTAACTGTACCACTGCACCCCAGCCTGGGACAAAAAGATCCTACCTCTAAACAAAACAAAACGCTTGGAAGATAAAACATGTGAAATTCCAGTCTAAAGAAGTTTAATTAAACCTTCACCTGCAGTTACACTTTCTTGTATTTTGTATTTTTGAGACAGGGTCTCCCTCTGTTGCCCAGGCTGGAGTGCAGTGGCGTGATCTCGGCTCACTGAAACCTCTGCCTCCTGGGTTCAAGCAATTCTTGTGCCTCAGCCTCCTGAGTAGCTGGGATTACAGTTATGTGCCACCACACCCAGATAATTTTTGTATTTTTAGTAGAGACAGGGTTTCACCATGTTGGCCAGGCTGGTTTTGAACTCTTGACCTCAGGTGATCTGCCCACCTTGGCCTCGCGAAGTGTGGGATTACAGGCATCAGCCATGGCACCCAGCCAACAGTTACATTTTCTAGACTAGAGATCTAGAATGTCCCTTAAATTGCTAACCCTTTAGGAAGGCAGCCTACTACCTTCACTTTCTCGGGACCAAAATATGCAAGTTTTCTTGCCATACTATTGACACCATTCACACCCTCTGCCACGTCACAAAGCTCCACATGGTAGAACATACGACCCACTTGCCTTTAGAAATCGCTCCTGCAATCTTGATAGTTATTTCTTTTGAGCATACATTAAGAGAATGAGATTCTCTTGGAAGTGATAAAGCAGCTAGCTTTCCTTAGAATGTGAGGACCAATGTTATAAATCCATACCAGAAACTGAATTAGTGATGCAATGTCAAAAAAAAAATTTTTTTTGTTTTTTTTGGAGACAAGAGTCTTGCTCTGTTGGCCAGGCTGGAGTGCGGTGGTGCGATCTCACCTCACTGCAACCTCCATCTCTCGGGCTCAAGCAATTCTCCTGCGTCAGCCTCCCGAGTAGCTGGGATTACAAGTGTGTGCCACCACGTCCGGCTAATTTTTTTTGTATATTTAGTAGAGACGAGGTTTCACCATGTTGGCCAGGCTGGTCTCAAACTCCTGACCTCAGTAATCTGCCCACCTTAGACTCCCAAAGTGGTGGAAGTACAGGCGTGAGCCACCGCGCCCGGCCGGGACGTCCAAAAATTCAAGGTGAATTTTAACATCTGCAAATTTCTCCCCCTAGAAATATAATCAACTTTTAACACTTTTCCAAAGATCAACTATTTCAGGTTATATTTGAAAGAAAAAGACTAATTAAATACCTCATGCATCTAAGGCTTAAAGGTAGAAACAAAGATGATGGTTACTTTTCTGTAGTATTCAACAGATAAAACTTTATTGGGCACAACTGTCTGTTTTAAAAGAATGCAGCTTCCCTCTCTGCAGGAATACATTCTGAAAGCAGACGTGCTATTTAAGTCACTACTCATCTAGTCATGAGCTTAGACTGCAAATTCCAGCCCCATGTTTTACAAATGAACTAAGAAGACAATTCAGTGTTCATGAACGCTAAGACAATGCAAAAGCAAACGTAAAACAGATGTGTCCCTTTGGACTGGGCGCAGTGGCTCATGCCCACTGCACTTTGGGAAGCCAAGGTGGGTGGATCACCTGAGGTCAGGAATTCGAGACCAGCCTGGCCAACATGGTGAAACTGTTTTTATTAAAAATAAAAAAATGAGCCGGGTGTGGTGGCAGGCACCTGTAATCTCAGATACTCGAGAGGCTGAAGCGGGAGAACAGCTTGAACCCAGGAGGTGGAGGCTGCAGTGAGCTGAGATCATGAAACTGTACTCCAGCATGGGCGACAGAGTGAGACTCCGTCTCAAGAAAAAACAAACATAGATGTGTCACTTTATTCATAAAAGTTAGATGTACAGTCTTCTCAATCACAATGAAGTAGAAAACGTGAAACATACTACTAAACTTTTAACACTGCTTATTACAACTTTTATGTATGCTAGAAGATGCTAGTGTTCTAAAAAAGATGTAACAACTAAAATCTTCCTAAAAACGAACATTATATGACAAGCAAAATCGACTGCATGGAACTGAAAGTGTAATCTCAAACATCAAAAATAAAGCCAGCCAGGCGTGATGACTCACACCTGTAAGTAATCCCAGCACTTTGGGAGGCTGAGGTGGGAGGAACACTTGAGTCCAGAAGTTTAGGACCAGCCTGAGCAACACAGTGGAGAACCCATCTATGAAAAAAAGAAAGAAAAAACAAAGCAAAACATGGTAAGGCCTTAAGTGACGCCCAATGATGACAGGCCAGCTGAACGGCGGCACGCCCTGGGCCAGGCATAGGCCTGCACTGTGCTCACTTGTCTTTGACACGCTGCCCTCCCCTAAAGGACTGCTCTGAAAATGACCACAGTTTTGTCCTTAGTAGCATCCATCAGATTTAGACTAAATTAAGAATCTAGGCCGGGCGCGGTGGCTCAAGCCTGTAATCCCAGCACTTTGGGAGGCCAAGATGGGCAGATCACGAGGTCAGGAGATCGAGACCATCCTGGCGACACGGTGAAACCCCGTCTCTACTAAAAATACAAAAAACTAGCTGGGCGAGGTGGCGGGCGCCTGTAGTCCCAGCTACTCCGGAGGCTGAGGCAGGAGAATGGCGGGAACCCGGGAGGCGGAGCTTGCAGTGAGCTGAGATCCGGCCACTGCACTCCAGCCTGGGCGACAGAGCAAGACTCCGTCTCAAAAAAAAAAAAAAAAAGAATCTAGTGGCTACTTTAATCTAGTGCTTAAAGCTACTTTACCACAGTATTACAGAAAAACCAAAAGTAACATTTTGTTAAAACCAGGTCCCCAGTACATAAAACAGAGAGTAAACACAGTGCAGGATAAAGACTGACTTTAGGAAAAAGAGTTACTGCTGATGTCATTTCTCTAACAGTCGTCAGACTTTTCTATGAGGCCAGAGGCTCAC
Source organism: Rhinopithecus roxellana (assembly GCF_007565055.1). Taxonomy (NCBI): domain Eukaryota; kingdom Metazoa; phylum Chordata; class Mammalia; order Primates; family Cercopithecidae; genus Rhinopithecus; species Rhinopithecus roxellana. Next base: position 37,144,017 of record NC_044564.1, on the reverse strand, counting down.
ACTTGTATACACAACGTGCAGGTGCAGGGAAGACCAAGGAAAGCAGCTATCCAATTTTTTACAAAGCCATACAGAGACAAGTTCAAGGAAAAAGCTTTAGGAGTTATTTTCACAATCTGTATGTGAAGACAATTCACAATGCTGCCACTCAACCCTAGGTTGTTAACAACTGTTAACCTATGTTAACATCAAGGTTGGTTTTGTTTTGTTTTCTATTTTTTTAAACACAGTCTTGCACAGACTGTCGCCCAGGCTGGAGTGCGGTGGCACGATCTCAGCTCACTGCAACCTTCGCCTCCAGGCAGGGTTCAAGCTATTCTTCTGCCTCAGCCTCCTGAGTAGCTGGGATTACAGGTGTGCACCACCACACCTGGCTGGCTTTTTTGTATTTTTAGTAGAGACGGCGTTTCACCATATTGGCCAGGCTGGTCTCAAACTCCTGACCTTGTGATCCATCCACCTTGGCCTCCCAAAGTCCTGGGATTACAATGGGCACAAGTCACTGTGCCCAGCCCAACATAAAGGTTTTTAAAAGACTGTCCTTTCACATTTTAATGTGCTTCAGTAATTCCAACATAGAAACAGACAATTTTAAATGCATATATCATCTTCTTACCCTATGAAGGATTTTAGGTAGTTTGTGTGGTACATAAAGCTCTTAACTTTCCCCCCAGAAAGCATAAATTGAAAATAATGAGAAAGAGGATGGTAAAAGCAGAGCCAGGAGTAAGCCTACGCACTCACTGAACAGTCAATGCAAAAAAACAAATGCACAGCAAGGCCCCGTACTTTTGTGTCACCTCAGAGCTGGACAGGGACTGACGCACCACTTGGACCAGTGCCCTCACTAAAAAATTAAGTAGCAGCCGGGCGTGGTGGCTCATGCCTTTTAATCTCAGCACTTTGGGAGGCGGGAAGTGGGTGGATCACCTGAGGTCAGGAGTTTGAGACCAGCCTCAACATGGAGAAACCCTGTCTCTACTGAAAATACAAAACTAGCTGGGTGTGGTGGTGTATGCCTGTAATCCCAGCTACTCGGGAGGCTGAGGCAGGAGAATTGCTTGAACCTGGGATGCGGAGGTTGCGGTGAGCCGAGATCGCGCCATTGCACTCCAGACTGGGCAACAAGAGTAAAACTCTGTCTCAAAAAAATAATAACAATAAACAAAAATAAATAAATAAGCAGAAAGAATGCCAATGTCATGTTTGGGCAAACTTATGTGCCATGACATTTTTCAAAAACCGTCTGCTACTTGGTTTACCAACATCAATCATAAGGGAAGACAGAGACTCTAGGAATGGCTGGAGAAGTAACTTAAAGACTCAATGAATTCTCTCAACTCCACATGCTGCCTAAAAACTTACAAGTACATGACACAGAACAAACCAATTACTATAAAAATTAAGTATAAGATTGTAGATTATGAGCAAAAGAAATCTAGGCTTTTTAAGTCTCCTGTGTAGTTTAAAAAAATAGGTTTATGAAGATACTACTTTCATGATATATTGAAAGTGTCTTTAAAATATAAAGTTATCGGCCGGGCGCGGTGGCTCAAGCCTGTAATCCCAGCACTTTGGGAGGCCGAGACGGGCGGATCACGAGGTCAGGAGATCGAGACCATCCTGGCTAACACGGTGAAACCCCGTCTCTACTAAAAATACAAAAACTAGCCGGGCGAAGTGGCGGGCGCCTGTAGTCCCAGCTACTCGGGAGGCTGAGGCAGGAGAATGGCGTAAACTCGGGAGGCGGAGCTTGCAGTGAGCTGAGATCTGGCCACTGCACTCCAGTCCGGGCGACAGAGCGAGACTCCGCCTCAAAAAAAAAAAAAAAAAAAAAAAAATATAAAGTTATCTAGCTAGGTGCCATGACTCACGCCTATAATCTCAGCACTTTGGGAGGCTGAGGAGGGTGGATCGCTTGAGCCCAGCAGTTCGAGACCAGCCTTGGCAACATGGCTGAAACCCTGTCTCTACCAAAAATACAAAGATTAGCCAGTCCCATAACCCAGTCTCAAAATAAATAAGCAAATGAATATACTTAAAAATTAAAGTATCTATATTCTTGTGATGAAAAATTTTTTAAATTTCTTCAGCATACTTTCTCTCCAAAAAGACATCATTTATTTACTTTTTTTAGTTATGGAAAAAAAATTTTTTTAAGTTCCAGGATACATGCGCAGAACGTGCAGGTTTGTTACATAGGTATACATGTGCTATGGTGGAGACATTTATTTTTTAAGCACAAAAACAATTTTGGGTTATAATTCCTAGTATACAGAGACACAGATGCCTACATTCTAATGACTAATATAAAACCTTTTATTTGGCAATTTGGAAATAAACTTTTTAGATATTAACTTATGAAATACGGTTACAGAAAATTATTCACAGAAAATATTACACTATAGATGGATTACTCAAATCACTCCAGTGAAGTAATTTACTTGAGGTGTTCATAAAGCAGCTCAGAGTCTGGGCACAAAAGAGAGATCTGAGTCTTCATTCCTCTGTAATCCTGCATGAGATACTCAATCTCTGTCCCTTCCTCAAAAGACTGTTAAGAACAAAATAAAATAGTGTGGAAAGTGTTTGGCAAGGTACTTATTAAGCATTTATGAATGCTTTATTAGTATCAAATGCTTTTGTCATCAGAGTTTAATTGTACCAAGAAACAAAAATTCTCCAACAGAGTGATGACTGCTTTAAATAGGGGAGTTGATTCATTCGTTTACAAATACTAGTCATCAACTTTCAAACTTAACTTTGTTATATTTTTGGAGCAATATTTACAGAGCTGTACCCGCGATAGATACCACAGACAGACAATGAATAATCTACCTTCAGCAAGGAAGGTCAGAAAATCCAGACTCAAGAGGGGCACCTGTGCTTCTCAATGGCTCATCTCCTCCCTAAACTACAGACTTCTTCCACCAAAGCTGGAGTAGACCCTGTCTTCAGTCCACCTCAGTAACCTCCACGGTCTTGGGGCATAGACACTGCACTGACACAAACCTAGAAGGCCGGTGTCCCACAGCCCAAGTTTGCACTCATCTCTCACCAAGTATCAACCATTCTCCCAAAAGCAGGTAAATATCCTGGACTTAAGCACAAGATCCTTTGGCCAAAATGAATTGGGAAACATTAAAAAAAAAAACAAAAAAACCACTAATTAAAACATGCCATAAATTCCACTTTTTACCTCATTGATTAAAATAATCAAGAAAGATAAAACATACATAGGTGTTAATATTAGGATGGTGCAAAAGCAACTGCATATTTTGCCATACAAGCAATGGTAAAACTGCTATTACTTTTGCACGAGCCTATATTATTCATTTTTTTATATCTTAGCATTGAGAAATAGTGATTTTTCACTATAGAATCCCATTGTTTATTATTTAAATATGAGTAAAAGCATTGTAAGAAATATTCAAAGCAAGAATAGATATGAAAGTATAAAATACACATTATTTAATTCTATTTAAAAGAATTTTCTTTAAGTTTAAGATCTTGTAAAGTTGAATTTTATCAATGTCAAACTGCAAACTTCAATATTTAATGTATGTGTGATATTGATGATTGCCTCCTCTTCTTTCAGGTATTATTGAATGTTATCAATCAAATAAAAATTCTATTTCTTTCTGTTTCTATGCATATCTGACATTTACATGTGGTGAAAAGGTTACTTGGCCCAAAAACTTCTCAGAATCAAGTTTAACACATCACAATTTGCTCATGAGCACAAACTTTACAGTCAGGAGTTGCACATAAAGGGTTTATTTTAAATGTTTTAAGGATAAGATAGAGTTACATCATAATTATAAAAATTACTTACAGAATTAACAGATTTATATTGTGTATACTTCTAAATGCAGAGAACAGGGAACTGTCTACACATTGTATAAAATAAAATTAAAATTAAAAATGAATTCAAGCTTGAAAGATGAGGTCATTTACCTAATTTTAAAATGTGAACACGAAGACCTCTGACCTGTACACATTCATTCCAACTGCACTAATGATGGAAAACACAAAGAGCGCAGCATTTCCAAGGAACCACAGACATTTCAACCATAATTATTTTGTTATAATAATTGTTCCTGTTTTGTCTTTGGAGAACTTTCATTTTTTTAAGACAATCAGCTTAAGAGTGTTTTCAGGCACTACAATTTGTGACAATCGGAACAGTCTTCTAATGGGTCTACAGTGTTCAGAGATTCAAGCCCAATGCACTTCGTGGTTTGGCACATAAAACGATAAAAGAAACGAAATCTGATTTAGAAGTAACTGTGATTTTTTTTTTAAGAAAACACAGTCCCTTCAAATGCTGCATGACATTTACAACTGGAAAATCACCTTCTGTTGGCACTACATTTGCTTCACCAGTGCATTTTTATCCTAAAACCACTAAAACGGCACAGTAAGCAAATATACAGGAAACTGAAAACAAATAAAAATAAAGAAAACAAAAAAACCTAAATATCTTTAACATGCAATTTTAGTCAGTTACATTGAACATTCTACTTAGAATAGAGCATGCAAAAAAGGATGGTCTGCTTTTAAGATTTTTCTCTGAAGTTTTACGTGGCAGCCTGACATCACACACGCACGCACACACAATACAATAATACTAGAGCAGGTAAATGAGAAAGGCCGATAAAATTTTATACATAGATTCATGTCTTGTGTTGTCACAAGTCCCATGATACTTTTGGAAATTAATGTTGAATTCCTGGAACAAGGAACCAACATTCAGATACCAGAAAAATGCAAGCAATGCATGCAGATCTGACACGTGAGCCTAAAATGAAGCCCAAGATACAAGGGCTTGGGAGCAGAATTAGTCATAGCGTCATTAAGTGTGGTGTAAGCCACCAAAAGAAAGACAGAACGGGGGAAAATGGGGAGAGAAAAAAAAAATCTTCCCTTTCCCTCAGCCCTAAAGGCAATAAATGGAACAATGATTAAACTCATCGTCATCATCACCATCATCATGTTGCATTCATCTAGAAACTGGGAGACCATGTGGTATAAAAAAAGTCATTAAAGTTGCTTGCAGAAAAACCACAATGCAAGTCATTAAGTAATGCTAGAAATGTCTCAATTGACCCAACCCTCAAGATACTTCAAAATGAACTTTATTTTTCCACCCAAAGTGACCGAGCCAAGTTCTGCACAGTCCGTGCATGCTGGACACACTTGCAAACTCCTGCGCTGTAATGTCAGTCTGGACTCTGGGAGCCAGGCTCAGCTTCGAGATTTACATGCAGGGACTCTTAAAGTCAACAGGAAAACACATAGCAGATCTGCAGAATAATACCTGTTCACACACGAGAAGCACCTATGACTTGGGTATCACAACTGCTTTCAGAAGCTTGTCCCTGGCTGCCCACAGTGAAGCACCAGGGACAGAGCGACTGCAGCTGTGGACAGAAAACTGAGGTACTGTGTTTACATGGTGAGTGGTCGTTACCATCCAACAGTACAAGGCACAAAAAATGGGCATCAAGCAAACCATGCATAACGAGGCCTGGAAACCATCAAGAACAGCCACAAAAGAGGTCACTCGGACCTCTGATTCAAACTTTTGGTGTCTGAGTGATAAGCATGCACGTTTAGGCTCTGCCCAAATATCAGGGATGATTTCCAATCTCCACAAGAGACTGGTTTCACATATGGCCTTTCTCCTGGTTGTCAAACCACCAGGGTTCCTCCAAAACGAAGTGAGAGCAGCTGTTTTGCTGATCAACCAATCACACTAGCAGTTCTATTTCAGTTTAAAACAACCTTGCAGGAATAAACCACATAAAGACTCCGTGGCTAAGGGCTGCTATTACTTACACCCACCAAGCGAACACAAACGGCTGGCTCTTTCTTCTATGGTAACGCATCACTGACATGCAAACCCCAAGGGGCCACTGAATGGAATGAATCCACATTAACAGCACACCTGGAGCAGGAACATGCACCCCACAAGGTGTCAGGAGACTAAGCTGCTATTTGTCTAGACATTCTTTGCGAGGAAAAGCCAGGGGGTAGGGGAAAGGGGTGGGTTGAAAGTTTCTGACCATAATCATACATTAGCAATAATAGTAATACAAATTTGAAAGTCCCAGAGAGCTTGTTAGAAGGCAACAATGCCACTCAAAACTTATACTTCCAACATAAAAGCATTGTATTCTTCCAGAAACTTACCAAAAACACACAAACCAGTGATGTATTGTTGCCTTTTAAATTCACGTACTGAAATCCAGATTACTGATTTGTACACAATGTACCACATGTGCTGTCCAAAATACACCTACATTACACTGTGTGGAACAAGGACCTGGGCTTTGCTAAAAAGAATTTATGATTAAAATGTAACAAAAAAAAAAAAAAAAATTCAAAGCTTAGAATTAAAGGTAGCCTTTTACCCAGATTTTTCACCAGATTGTAAAATTCTAATGAGTCATTAACTGTTCACAAGTAATTCATATTTGGACTTATGGTTTAAGGGCTCCAGATTGAAAAGCTCTGAACTTCTGATTTTTTGAAACAAGCTGAAATGTTCCCATATGCTTCCTGTGCCCAAAGTTTGATTTGAAATAAAGAGCAGTAATACAACCATGACTGCCTTGGGTAAAGCACTCCTGTTAAACTCAAGAAAATTATGTCACCCCCATACTAATAATCCACGAAGAAAAGACTGCCAGTGGGGTGTGTGGGGTGTGTGTGTGTGTGTGTGTGTGTGTGTACACATGTATGTGTGTATATATTATATATGTATACACACATATAGATATAGGTAGATACAGATACATATATCTCAAAAAAGGCAATAACGAAAACATCAAACTATGCTTGCATTGTGGCGGCAGAATAACAGGGTTAAGGTGAGGGGGAAATGGTTAAGATCTATTACAATTTTAAATGACTATGATACTAGCTTAACTTTTACCAAACTTGCCTGTAACTCCCCTCCAAATAGACAAGACTTCTTTTAAAAGAAAGGGGTTCTCCTTACACAAAATGCTTTGTGTTCACATCAATCTGTACTATTCAGAACAAAACCAGTTCTGCTGGCAGAGATTGTGGGTTCGCAGGGACATTTAAGCTTTCATTAAACTGGAAAGCAATCAAGTCTTTATGTCTACAAATAATACATTTCATAGTTCCACAAATTTGGCAGAGTTTGTGATGACATCTAGGATGTTTTCACCAAATCGTAGACATAAATATGGAAATCATCATCAAACTTGATGAAATAGACGGAGGGCTTGGCTTCTACTTGATGAATGACCATGCCAGTCCTTTTGGAGCCATCTTCTTTGGCATATTCCACTTGTTTGCCTACCAGGCTGTCCACAACTTCTCCTGGTTCCCTTTCTGCTGGAGGTGAATCATCTATATTTTAAAAAAAAAGAGAGAGAGAGAGCAAAAAAAAATTTCTAAATCAATTTTTAGATATAAATCAACTCACATATTTATTTTCATAACTTAAAAAAAAAAATTAAATACTCTGAATTCAGGATTATCTAGACCAGGAGTCAGCAAACATTTTCGTAAAAGACAAGGCAGTAAATATTTCAGGGTTAGGGGCATATGGTCTCTGTCCCAACTGCTGAACTCTGCCACTGTAGCACGAAAGCAGCCACTGATGATATGCATATAAACAGATGTGGCTGTGTTTCAATAAAACCTTTTTTCATAGTTTGCCGACCCCCATCTAGATATATGAACAATTTTAAAAATCATAACCAAAAATTCATTTGGTCCATGTTTAATTTGTAGCTGTAATTAAATGAAAATAAGTTTGAGTGGCTTTGAAATATAATTTGAAAGCAGACAATTCCTACAGGGATTACTGAGAATATGGTACATATTTAAAATGCCTAAGTACCATTGGTTTACTCTGAATCCTTAAAGCCTCTTCCCCCTCAACTTCACTGCATTTCACATCATCTTCCTAACTCAGTTCCAAAATTTAAGTTTTCCATGCTTTAAAAATTGGTACTGAATGAACTTCAGCCCAGGACAAGTACAGGGGAATCTGAGGATGGCCCAGGCATCTGTACTGCCTAAAAGGTCCCCAAGATTAATGTACTGCTTCTGGCCTCTAAGAAAACACACAGCAACAGCAAATCATCACCACCAACAACAAAAAACAAAGTAAAAGAAAAAAAGAGAGGGGGCTTGCTAGGCAGTTACAATTCTATTTTAAGAAACTGCATGGGTTCTGAAAAACTCAAAGCTCTTTTCGTCACAGTAGCAGGTGGCCTTCAGGTAGGGAAACCAGAGGCTCCAGCTACATAAGAGAGTCCACGTTATCCTGGCACAATTGGTAGCAATGCCATTTTACTCTCACAGGTATCCTGGTGTGGACCATACAACGTACATGTATTAACAGTAGTCTGCCTCTTTGGTTACAATAAAATTCTCTCACTGAATGACAATCCAAAAACTGCTACTGTGATCTCTGGTACTAAGAGTCACAAGCAATAAAAATAAAACATCTGAGCATAATCAGTTCTTTTAAAAGAATAAAGAAATATAAGCTGAACTCTTTTCTTTAAAAATTATCTTCCCTTAAGCAGTATCATCATACTGTCATATTTTTATGGCACTTTCATGTTTACAAAGGAATTTCAAATACACGATCGCACATAAATTTTATAGTAACTGAGCTAATCAAGGGAGTCATGTAGAGGCCTGTTTTAGCATCAGAGCTAGTACTCGAACAAGACCCTTTCAGAACTCATTAGATCAGAGCACCACCACTGTTTCTAAAGGTAAATACGCTTCCACAGCGTGTACACGCGCGCACACACACACACAAATGTAAGTTTGGAGAATTAACGGAGAGGGAAGATCAAAAAATGGTTAGGAAAAGTGATGGAGAACTGCAGACACCCTTGCATTTCCTATGATTAGGTTAACAGTACTTACTCTATCCATAAAAAATGTTCAAGTTACCTCATAAAGGACGGAGAAATGCTTTTTAAAGAAATGTTCTCATGACAAATTCCTGAGTATATAATTTGAATTACCCCTTTATAACAAATGTACACAATTTTTTTTTTTTCTTTTTGAGACGGAGTCTTGCTCTTGTTGCCCAGGCTGGAGTGAAGCGGTATGATCTTGACTCACTGCAACCTCCACCTCCCAGGTTCAAGCGATTCTTCTGCCTCAACCTCCCAAGTAGCTGGGACTACAGGCGCCCGCCACCATACTCGGCTAATTTTTTAATTTTTAGTAGAAACCAGGTTTCACCATATTGACCAGGCTGGCCTCGAACTCCTGACCTCAGGTGATCTGCCCACCTTGGCCTCCCAAAGTGCTGGGATTACAGGCATGAGCCACAATGCCCAGCCCCAAAATTTTAAAAATATGTATCAAAGAAGTAGAAATTCAAGGCCAGATGAGCAAATTAGTACATTAACTAACTTCTTCATAGGAAGAATTTTTTAAAAAAAAGAAATAGAAATGACTGACACATGGCTAATGTATGGAGAGGGCATATCAGTTACATCTGTCCAAGGCCAGATATTCATGTGTTTGAAGAAAGGCCACTGAGTAGTTTTTAAAGGAACAAACTTATCCAAAAGCGAAATTAAGAAAACAATTCAATTCATATGTATAATAGCATCAAAAAGGATAAAATCCTTCGAAGTAAATTTAATAAAAGAAATGTGGGACCGGGCGCAGTGGCTCACACCTGTAATCCCAGCATTTTGCAAGGCCGAGGCAGGAGGATCACAAGGTCAGGAGATTGAGACCATGCTGGCCAATATGGTGAAACCCCATCTCTACTAAAACTACAAAAATTAGATGGGTGTGGTGGTGCATGCCTATAATCCTAGCTACTTGGGAGGCTAAGGCAGGAGAACTGCTTCAACCTGGGAGTCAGAGGTTGCAGTAAGCCAAGACTGTGCCACTGCTCACCAGCCTGGCGACAGAACAAGACTCCATCTCAAAATAAATAAATAAATAAAAAGTGGCCAGGCACGGTGGCTCAACCTGTAATCCCAGCACTTTGGGAGGCCGAGGTGGGTGGATCACCTGAGGTCAGGAGTTCAAGACCAGCCTGGTCAACATGGTGAAACCTCGTCTCTACTAAAAATACAAACATGAGCTAGGCGAGGTGGTGTGTGCCTGTAATCCCATCTATCCGGGAGGCTGAGGAAGGAGAATCGCTGGAACCTGAGAGGCAGAGGCAGCAATAAGTGAGATCAAGCCACTGCACTCCAGCCTGGCTGACAAGAAGACTCTGTCTCAGATAAAAGGAAAAAAGGGGAAAGCGCAAGTGAAAGGAAAGGAGAAAGGAAAAAGAAATGCAATGTTTTCAAAATATTGTTGAAATCAATCCACCAATCAATGAAAAAACACCCCATGCTCATGGATTAGAAGACTTGTAAAGTCTTGTTAACACTGTTAAGAGGGCAATACTCTTCAAACTGATCCACAGATTCAACACAGTCCCTATCAGAATCCCAGGGGACTTCTTTGTTCTGACAAGTTGATTCTAAAATTCTTATGAAATTGCAAGGGACCCAGAATAGCCAAAACAATCCTGAAAAAGCAAGCAGGGGCCAGGTGCAGTGGCTTACACCTGTAATTCCAGCACTTTGGGAGACTGAGGCAGGCAGATCACTTCACTCCAGGAGTTCGAGAACAGCCTGGCCAACATGGCAAAACCCCATCTCTACAAAAAATACTAAAGTTCGCCGAATGTGGTGGCACATGTCTGTAATTCCAGTTCCTTGGGAGGCGGAGGTTGCAATGAGCTGAGATTGTGCCACTGTACTCCAGCCTGAGCAACAGAGTGCAACTGTCTCAAAAAAAAAAAGGAGGAAAAAAAAAAGCAGGACTCAAACTTTGCCAACTGATTTTTTTTTTTTTTTTGAGACGGAGTCTCGCTCTGTCGCCCAGACTGTAGCGCAATGGTGTGGTCTCGGCTCACTGCAACCTCCGCTTCCCAGGTTCAAGCGATTCTCCTGCCTCAGCCTCCCAAGTAGCTGGGATTACAGGTGCCTGCCACCATGCCTGGCTAATTTTTAGTAGAGATGGGGTTTCCCCGTGTTGCCCAGGCTGGTCTCGAACTCCTGACCTCGTGATCCACCCGCCTGGCGTCCCAAAGTGCGGGGATTACAGGAGTGAGCCACTGCGCAACAAGGATGCCAAAACCATTCAATGGGGGAAAGAATAGTCTTTGCAAAAAATAGTGCTTGGACAACTAGATAGGCAGTCACAAGCAAAAAAAAAAAAAATGAAGTTGGACCCTTACCTTGAACCACAAACAAAAATTAACTTGAAAATGCATCAAACACCTGTAAGTAAGAGCTAAAACTATAAAAACTCTTAGAAGAAAACAAGGGTAAATCTTTATGACCCCAGATTTGGCAAACGATTCTTAGGACACAAAAAGCATACTCAGCAAGAGAAAATGTTAACTTGGACTTCAAAGTTTAAAACTTCTGTGCAAAGATCATCATCAAGAAAGTAAAAACAGCCCATGGAATGGGAGAAAATATTTGCAACATGTATCTGATAAAGGTCTTATATTTTAAAAACTGTCACAACGCAATAATGAAAGACAGATAATTCAATTTAAAAATGGGCAGGGGATATGAATAGACACTTCACCACAGATGATATAAAAAGGGCCAATAGGCGGGCATGGTGGCTCACATCTGTAATTCCAGCCCTTTGGGAAGCCAAGGTGGGTGGATCCTTTGAGGCCAGGAGTTCGAGAGGAGCCTGGCCAATATGGTGAAACCCCATCTCTACTAAAAATACAAAAATTATCTGCGCATCATGGCACGCACCTATAGTCCCAGCTACTTGGGAGGCTGAGGCAGGAGAATGGCTTGAACCCAGGAGGCGGAGGCTGCCAGTAAGCTGAGATCACGCCAGTGCACTCCAGCCTGGGCAACAGAGCAAGACTCTATCTCAAAAAAAAAAAAAATTTTTTTTTTGTTTAAAGGGCCAATAAGCATAATGAAAGATGCTTAACATCATTACTCATCAGGGAAATGCAAATCAAAGCCACAATGAGATACCACTTCACATCCACTAGGATGGCAAGAATCAAAGTCAGGTAACAGTAAGAGTTGGTGAGAATGTGGATAAATCAGAACTCTCATAACACTGCTGTTGGAAATGTAAAATGGTCTTTTCGTTTTTAAAATTAGCCTTGCAGTTCCCCCAAACGATTAAACATAAAGTTACCACTACGACCCAGCGATTCCACTCCTAGGTATGTACCCAAAAGAAATAAAACATGTCCATACAGAAACTTGCACACACGTTTATAGCAGCATTACTCATAAAAACCAAGAGGTGGGGAAACAACTCAGATGTCCTTTACTGGATCAATGGCTAATCAAAATGTAGTATATCCATACAGTGCAATTGTATTTGGCCATGAAAAGGAATGAAGTACTGATATATGCTACAGCGTGAATGAAATCTCAAAACACGCTAAGGGAAAGAAGCTAGCACAAAGGACCTCACACCATATAGTCCATTCACAGGAAAGTCCATAACAGGGAAACTGACACATCAAGCATTACTGGTTGCTTAAGGCTAGGGGGTTGGAGGAATAAAGGACTGACAGCTAATAGATACAAGGTTTTTTTTTTTTTTTGAGACGGAGTCTCGCTCTGTCGCCCAAACTGGAGTGCAGTGGCTGGATCTCAGACCACTGCAAGCTCCGCCTTTCGGGTTGACGCCATTCTCCTGCCTCAGCCTCCCAAGTAGCTGGGACTATAGGCGCCCGCCACCTCGCCCGGCTAGTTTTTTGTATTTTTTAGTAGAGACGGGGTTTCACCGGGTTAGCCAGGATGGTCTCAATCTCCTGACCTTGTGATCCGCCCGGCTCGGCCTCCCAAAGTGCTGGGATTACAGGCTTGAGCCATCGCGCCCGGCCGATACAAGGTTTTCTTTTGAGGTGATGAAAATGTTCTAAAATCGACTGTAGTGAGGACTGTACATATCTGTGCATATATTAAAAAGTACAGAATTGTACATTTTAAATGGACTAATTATATGGACTAATATAGCCGTAACGGCTCACACCTGTAATCCTAATACTTTGGGAGACCAAGGCTGGCAGACTGCCTGAGCTCAGGAGTTTCAGACCACCCTGGCCAACATGGTGAAACCCATCTCTACTAAAATACAAAACAAAACAAACAAACAAACAAAAATTAGCCAGGCGTGGTGGTTGGTGCCTGTAGTCCCAGCCACTTAGGAGGCTGGGGCAGGAGACTCGCTTGAGCTGGGGTGGCAGAGGCTGCAGTGAGCCAAGACCACACCACTGCACTCCAGCCTGAGCAACAGGGCAAGACTCTGTCTCCAAAAAAATAAATAAATAAATAAATAAATAAATAAATAAATAAATAAATAACCCAATAAAGCTTTTCTAGGCCTAACGAAATTAGCCCAGGTCACATTCTCTTCTACCTTACCTGTGCGAACGGACTAGTTGTGGAAATAGCTAATCATCTGTCTAAACACTGACTCTGTACTCCAGTTGCTACTGAAAAGTTCTCCCAATTAACTGTTTTCTGAAATCAGGAGTCCCGGACACCTGGGCCACGCTGCACAGCAGATGGTGAGCAGTGGCAAAGAGAGCACTGCACCTGAGGTCTGCCTCCTGGCAGATCAGCAGGGACATCAGATTCTCATAGGAGCATAAACCTTACTGTGAACTACGCATGTCAAGAATCTAGGTTGTGTGTTCCTTATGGGAAATCTAACACCTTCAAAACCACCATCTCCACACCCAACACCCCCAATCCATGGAAAACTGTCTTCCACGAAACTGGTTCCTGGTGACAAAAAGGCTGAAGATTGCTGCTCTGAAGTTCAAGTATTTACAGATGAAATAATCAACGTCTTGGGGTTAGCTTCAGAATAATTGCATTGGGGGGATTAATAGATAAAACTAGACAAGCAATGAGACAATAACCGTTAAAGCTGAGCAGGGGTACAAGGGGACGTATTTTACTGGTCCCTATTCCATCATGTTTTTAAATAAAAGCAATAAGTAATATGTAGTAGTGTTAATTATAAAAAAAACTTGTGGCCGGGCGCGGTGGCTCAAGCCTGTAATCCCAGCACTTTGGGAGGCCGAGACGGGCGGATCACGAGGTCAGGAGATCGAGACCATCCTGGCTAACATGGTGAAACCCCGTCTCTACTAAAAATACAAAAAACTAGCCGGGCGACCTGGCGGGCGCCTGTAGTCCCAGCTACTCGGGAGGCTGAGGCAGGAGAATGGCGTGAACCCGGGAGGCGGAGCTTGCAGTGAGCTGAGATCCGGCCACTGCACTCCAGCCTGGGCAGCAGAGCGAGACTCCGTCTCAAAAAAAAAAAAAAAAAAAAAAAAAAAAAAAACTTGTATCTTATTATAGAAGTCAAGCAGAACTGATTATCAAATATTTTCTTATCTAAAATTCATGACAACCGGATGAAAAATTTCAAAGGCTGTCTTTGTGCATGACTAAAAGAATAATCATATATCCAGAAATAAAAATGTATCTGCAAAAGAGCCAATCAAATATCTTGCACTAAAGTCCAAATCCCTTCTAATTACCAAAAATAAAAGTTGCCAATATATACTTACTGGAATCAGGCATAATGCGAAGGTCGCCTTCTTTGTAATCATCTAAGAGTTGGTACATGTACAAGACAGGGTCTTTCTCATAGGTAATGTAAAACCATGTGTTCATGACAGGTGCACGTGCTAAGACCATTCCCCTCCACTCATCTTTAGAACCATCCTCTGTCTCAAACATATGTTCCACTGCTTTGCCAATCATTGTGTCTGCCAAGTGTGCATCGCTGATTCGAGATGTTGCTGGGGATTTAAAAAAAAACAAAAACAAAAAAAAAGTTGACAAAGCGTTTCACTGATTACCGACTATGAAGACTGAATCTACGAAAGGCGGCTACCTGACATTTTGTCCATGCAATGTATTAGCAAGCATCAGAATCTGGGAAAGCTTTAAAAAGTACAAAAAACCAAAGACAAACTACTGGGCCCCAGCTCAGAGATGGATTCAACAGGAATAGAAGGAAGTATTTTGTCCCAAGTTGGTTAATTGAAAAAAATATGATTTTTAAAAAAATTTTTCTGGACTCATCTGCTCTTGGTTCTGTACCCAAATCAAAGGTTTTAACTGTTCATTCAAGGTACAAAATATTTTTTGCTACTGTTTACTTAACAGTTAAATTTTGAGATAATTTCAGACTTACAGAAGAATCGCAAAAACAGTCGAGTTCCTGTATACGGTTCACTTTGCTTCTCCTGTATTAGCATCTTACGTAACCACAGAACGTTTATTTAAAACTTAGAAATTAACCTATTCAAGGCACAGAGGTTTTTTTTTTATTTTAAAGAAATTGGTGTTTGTTTTCCTTCAGTCTTATTTCCATTTTTTATTAAGGCATAGGTTTTTACTCTCTTGCTCCTACAATCTTATTCTTCACTGCAACCAAAGTAATCACTGTGTCATTGATACCACATTGTGTGATTTAAAATGTTCCCATGCCTTTCCTTCGTAATTTGAAAAACAACCAAACTGCTCACCATGGCCCCCAAGCCCTAAGCCATCACGCCTCTGCCCTCAAGTTTTCCCATCTTCCTCCTCATTGCTCATGCCTTCTCTACTCGGCTCTTCTTCCTCTCCCATTAGGACACACTCTCCTCTGCCTGATGGCTCTTCCCCACATCTTCAGAAGGCCGGTTACTTTTGGGGTTCTCCTCACCAACAAGGTAGCCCCACAAATCCCAGTCACATTACCCAATTTTACCTCTTAGTAACATTCACCATGATCTAAAGTTATCCCATTTTATGCATTTGTGTATTTGTTAGCTGCCTGTATATCTCAATGAAAGCAGAGACCTTCCCTTTCTTGTTTTATACCTAGATCATAGCAGGTCAGTATTTTGTATGATTTAATCAGATGCCCCATATTGGGGGCTCAGGTCTCTGAAATGATAGATTAACAGTTCTAGCCCTTAATACTTTTCTAATGAGGTGAAAATTATCACCTTCATCTTTTTAACACTGGAAAAACTATGAAGGATCCTATTGGTTTTAAGATTTCTCCAGTCCACAATTTTAGATAACTGTCTTTATACAAAATTAAAAGAATTTTCCTAAAAAAAAAAAAAAAAACCAAAAAACAAAAAACAATTAGCGACAGGCACAGTGGCTCACACCTATAATCCTAGCACTTTGGGAGTCCAAGGCGGGCTAATCACTCAAGCCCAGAAGTTTGAGGCAAGCCTGGGCAACATGACCAAACCCCATCTCTACCAAAAAAACAAAAAGTTAGCCAGGTGTGGTGCAGGCCCCTAGTCCCAGCTACTCAGGAGGCCCAGGTGATGAATCACCTAAACCCAGAAGTCCAGGCTGCAGTGAGACAACGTGGCGCCACTGCACTCCAGCCTGGGCTACGGAAGTGAGGCCCCGTCTTAACAACAAAAAAAACCAGTTAGCACTCCTATTTTCCTCATTCAACAGAGTTCTATTTCTGTTAAATCAAAAGAAACAAAAAAGTTAGATTTTCTTGATAAATGTATCACTATTCAATTTTATCAGCATACCCTAAACTTACATGGTTGGTTTTAAGTATGCAGTAATAATAAAAAATTACATAGAATTCCCCCCATGTACGATACTAAAAAACCCCCACTAGTTTCTTAGGGCCAGTAGATCTCAGACTACTAGATCTCAGAACTCCACTGCATTCTTAAAAAATTACTGGCTGGGCACAGTGGCTCACACCTATAATCCCAGCACTTTGAGTCCCAGGCAGGAGGACTGCTTGAGGCCAGGAGTTTGAGACCAGCCTGGGCAACATAATGAGATTTCATCTCTACAAAAAGTTAAAAATTAGCAGGGTACTGTGGTGCGCGCCTGTAGTCCCAGCAACTCGGGAGACTGAGGCAGGAGGACTGCTTGAGCCCAAGGTGTTGAGACAGCAGTGAGCCCTGATCATACCACTATACTCCAGCCTGGGTGACAAAGTGAGATCTTGTCTCTAAAAAAATAATTAAAACATAAATAGAAATTACTACACACCTAAAAAACCATCTGTTTACATAGATAATGCCTACCAATATTTACTACTTCAGAAAATAAAAAACATAGAAACATTTAAAAATACCTATATATCGATGTATTTTAAATTAAAAATAACTATTTCCTATCAAAAGATAGTAAGAAGAGTGGCTTAATTTTTCATTTTTGCAAACCTCCTAATGTCTAGGTTTTAAAAAGAACAAGCAGATTCTCATATCTGCTTTAGCACTCAATCTGTTATGATCTGCTCTTTCGGTTCATGTATAAAATCCAGCCTCTCAAAAGATATGATACTGAAAAGAGTATTCTAATTGTCTTTCAGATAATTCTAAATATTCTTATATGAAACTACAAAAGTCAACAGTTAGCTCCTTAAAGGTTAGTTACAATGCAGAATCTGAAACCATTAATAAATTTGTCATACTGTTACATTACAACTCATGTCTCCAGAACATATAAAGAACTCCCACAACTCAGCAAAAATCAAATAACCTAATTAAAAAATGGTCAAAGGATGTGAGTATTTCCCCAAAGATGATTTACAAGTGGCCAACAAGCACATAAAAAGATGTCCAACATCACTAATCATCAGAGAAACAGAAATCAAAACAAAATGAGGTATCATATCACACCCATCAGGATGACCACTATGACAAAAACAGTAAATAACAACTGCTGACTAAGGGATGGAGAACTGAAACCCTTGTGTACTGTAGGCAGGACTGGAAAATAGTACAACTGCTGTGGAAAACAGTATGGTAGTTCTACCTAAGAAATTAGAATTACGACATTAAAATTAAAATTATAATTACCATATGATTCAGCAATCCCACTCCTGTGCCTATATCCAAAAAAACTGAAAGCAGGATCTCAAAGAAATATCTGCATATCCATGTTTACAGTAGCACTAGTCACAATTTTACATGGTACAATTTTACATTCTACCAAGAGGCAGAAACAATCCAAATGTCCATTAATGGGCGAACAGATAAACAAACTGTGGTATATAGATACAATGCAATGTTCTTTCCAGCCTTAAAAAGAAAGGAAATCCTGTCACACATTACAACATGAACGAACTTTGAGGACATTATGCTAAGTGAAATAAGTTATTCACAAAACAAATACTGTGTGATTCTACTTCTATGAGATATCTAGAATAGTCAAATTCATAGAGACAGAGTGTAGAATAGTGGTTGCCAGGGGCTGGGAATGGAAGGAAAGGCATGTTGTTTTGTTTAATAGGTAGAGAGCTTCAGATTTGTAAGATGAAGAAGTTCTGGAGATCTGTTTCAACGATGTAAATGTACTTAACACACTACTGAACTGTACACTTAAAAATGGTTAGGACAATACATTTTATGCTATGTGGTTTTTTTTACAATTAAAAAAAGTAGTTAGTCTTGCACTTAGAATAGCTCTTTCACCAGTGCATGATCTGGTACCACGCACTATTCATAAAGAAAATACTGTGCTCACTAAGTTATGCAAATATTCCAAATACATAGTGGGAAACTCCACTGTGTAACTGAGAAATAAAAGAGAGTGAAAAGCATGAATTACAGCTTAACAATCTGAAAATATTTCTGACCTTGCAAATCTCCTGAATGGGCTTCAGAGAACCCAAGGGTCCCCAGACCTTGCTTTGGGAACCACTGCTCTGTGACATCACATGCATTCTGGCTGACTGACTTTTTCCTCCAACTTTAGCTTAAGAAAAACATAATTTTAATTATACTCTAATGTACTGTCTGAAGCAATTGCTTCCTATGTAAAACGTAAGTGAAGAGCAAGTAATTTTTTAGACTAAAGTAGGCTGATGCCAAAGTAACTGCTGTTTTCGCCATTACTTTCAATGTCAAAAACCGCAATTACTTTTGCACCAATCTAATACGATAAATACTAAAATTAATAGCAACTATTAGCTGAATGAGGCACATACATCGCTGATTTACATAAAAGCTCTTAGATTTCTTTTTATATTGCTTTACTGTTTACAAAATCACTATTGTTGGAAACCGAGATAATCCCAAACTATGAACAACATGGAACCCTTAGTCCCATCACCAGATACTTGTATAGTTTCTATCCTTCGATGACGAAAGGACCAGCAATCACAGGTCACGCAGCAATATGCAGGAACCTTCAAGTGAGCTACCTGTCGTCTCAGAAGGGGCAGAGACTAAAATTCTGCTGTTAAGATTCTTAATATGTTAAAGTTTCTTATGTGGGAAATGGATTAATGCCATGATGAAAAAGAAATGTAGGATGTGCATCAAGAGGAAGAGCAGGGGTTCAGTCACACTTAAGAAGAGATGAGAATGTTGAAAATAACAAAGACTTAATATCACTTTTAGGAGTAGTAAGAAATATTTGCACTAAACGAAAGATTTCTTTGAAAACTGAACCATATTTATACAGATGAGTAAAGATTTAGCAGTTGATATCTAAAGAGAAGATTAACAAAGTAACTTGCTACTAAGGCAGAATTAACTTCCTAAGGAAACTCATTATATCCCAGGGACACAATGGCACAGTCTGAAGAAAAACAAAGCGAGGAGACTGAACTAATTTCTTCCTGTGACAATTTGATCCCAAAATTCCTACCTAGATATGCTGAAGCTTTATTATTTAATGGTATAGACCTTTAAAGACAATTCTAAAACTACAAACCAATATTTTAAACAAGAGCAGCATCACTGTAATAAGAAAGTATTTCAAAATAAATGCTTCAAAAAAAGTAGTATTAGTTTGGGTGTATCCCACCCTACTAATAAAATCAGTAATTTATTATTTACCTTAGACCTTATGCCTTAAGGAACACTTGCAAGGCAAAACTGACATTGCAAGACATTTAAAAAGAACCATTCATTTCCACAAACATTCTTCAGTCAAGCTCTGTGTATAATAAAGATCACGTTTTGGTTGCTTAAATTTTGGCTCAAAGTCCAATTATCATTTACATTGTACACAATCAAAGATACACTTTCACAGAAAGATTCCAAAAGAAATGCACAGCATTCTCTTATCTTTTGTATCTGATGAGATTAACACACAGGATATTTGAGCTACTGATAACCTTACACATCAGAGTCCAGAAAACAGTGAGCAAAAATGTTAAAAATAACCGTATTATAAATTATTAGGTGGCAAACTTCTTGGGGGGAAAATACACATCTCTATATCCCTCACACAGTTCCTTGAACTGCTTTGGATCAATTTTTGTGGTTTTCGGTGATTTAATATAATGTTTATCAAGAGGGGTGCTTGTGTTCCAATAAAAGTGAAGTATTAATAATGTAAAATAAAAAAGCATCCATTTCAATATCATTTTTAAAGCATATAATGCACAAATTATAAAAAGAACTTACCAACTCTATCAGGGAGGACTTCAAGCGCAGAAACTCTTTCATCTTTATTAAGTTCTAGTCCATAAACACAGTCAAATCCATCGTATTTTATAAGATACAAAGAAGGATTTACAGGCACCTGGTCCAGAACGGTTCCTTTCCACTGGGTAACAGGGCCATTCCCCTCTTTCCACCCATGCTGAATCCTGCAGCCTACGATGTTCCGCCGGGGCTGGGAAACAGGTTTGCTCGGACCCACACTGCTCCGATGTTTTCTGTATTCACACATATACACACATAAGGTATTATCTCAAAAGTATGCATGCCTAGAGCTAACATAACCACTGGCTAGCATGATCTCATTACAGATGGTCCCAACATATGTACAAACTCATGTTTGCCACATTCCTGCTTCAGGTGACTCAAGGTGGTTATCTTCCACCCCGTACCAGTGGTGGTGAGTGTGTAACACGGTATGTTAGTAATACGAGCTTGTTGTGCACTTCCACTGTGTATAGGCAGAAAAAACTACTAGTCAATAGCAACTTAAGCCCTACCATTAAGCATCAGGTTATCAGCTTTCTGAGTTTATTTTAATTCAATCAACTCAAAATTATCCAAGTTAATTAAAGAAGGACTGATCCATGAAATACATGTTATCAATAATCACACAGGTATATAGCTTTATATAATATCCACTTCAAATTAAAAAGAAATGTACAACTATTCAATCTCACCCATTCCCGTGCCCAAATAATTCTGCCTGTACAGGCTTAACTAACAAAAATAAACTAGACAATTTTCTATTAAACTGAGGTCCAGACTAGCTTATATCAATGCACTACAGAAACATTACTTGTCTAGGAAACACATAATCTTAAAACTGAAGTTTATAACAAACAATGTAATATTACAAATTATTGAAACATCAAACTACTTTTTTTCTGGTTTATTATTAGCAATTGAAAAATCTACATAGAAAGTTTATAAATAATACACCTGGCTCTTGATACCAGGAAAAAATCTTCATTTCACCTTGAAACCTTGGCTTCTTGGATGCAAGCTGAAGGCCAAAACCAAGACAACAGATGCTCATATATGCCGAGAATGAAAAGAGCTGAAAGGAATTCCGTTCCCAGTTTTATGGGTATAAAGCTCTCATTTCGTACACTATGAATAAAAGTGACTAACATCTGATATATAACACAAACAAGTTTTAAGGAAACAATTTATTGTAGGTTGTAATAGTTAAAACTAAAATTACGTATTTTCTAAATAATTTACTCTAGACCGGTAACATAAATTTAGCTAAGTCAGAGGGGAACAGGCTATGAGAGACAATAAGGAGTACTCGCTGCAGAAGGGAAGCTTCTCCCCTGGGGTGAAAAACTAAGCAAGGAGATCTGAACCTAACCAAGGAGACTGGGAAGGAGATTCACAAGGCTAAGTGCAAGACTGTAAGGCCAGAAAACTCAGGTCTGCCTAAGCCCCCCAGGACTGTGCGAAAACCCAGCAAACCTTCCTTCCAGAAAGACAAAGCCCCTCTGAGTACACAATCCTCACTGACCAGGACAGGACCACAGGGTAAGGAAAGCAGGATTCAGGCAGAAATGAGGGTGGCAGGTCTCAGAAAGTATGACAGAGGTGGCTACATAGAGAGGTCTTAAGCTAGGAAAGTTTTCCTGGAATCCTCTCGTTTACACGGGTCTGGAAGCATCACAGTTGGACAACATACGAAAGTATTTTGAGGAGGAAAGAGACTAACAATGTGACAGATGTTCTGACAGGCGGGAGCAGGCCTCAAAAACAGGCTTGTGAAGTAGATGAAAACTACTATTGAACACTGAGCAAATGACAGAAGCCACAAAAGAGAGACTGTGATGATTAATTTTATGTGTCAACTTAACTGTGCCACAGAGTGCCCAGATTAAACACTGTTCGCGGGTGTGTCCGTGCATTTATATCAGCAGACTGAACAAAGAAGATGTCCTCACCAATGTGGGTGGCCATAATCCATTCTGTCAAGGGCTTCGATAGAACAAAAGGTAGAGGAGGGAGGAATTTACCCCTTTTTCTTCCTGCTGGCCTGCCGGAGCTGGGACATCAGTCTTCTCCTGCCCTTGGACTGGAACTGACACCACTGGGTCCCCTGGTTCTAGGCCTGCAGACTGAACTCCCCTTCCAGCTTTCCTGAGGCTTGGGTTACAGATAGCACTCCATGAGATTTCTCAGCTTTCAAAATAGCATAAGCCAATTTCCTCATAATAAATCTCCTTCATATTTTATCTATTTCCCAATGGTCCTATTTCCGTGAAGAACTCTAACATAAGAACATATATCAGAAACGGGAAAGATGAGAAATGAGATCGCTAGAAAAGATGAGAAATGAGATCACTAGACAAGATGTGAGAACTACCAGACAAAGTAAAGAATAATTTGAAAATTTTTTTTCAGAAATTAAGACTAGAAGAACATGAGAAGAAACAGACACCATGGGAGCATATGAGGAAAGTGGATGATGAAAAGGGGACAGATGTGGACAACAGCAAAAAGAATTAAGAGATAGTAACAAATATTCCAACTTCTGTATAATAGAAGAACCTAAAAACTAAAATCAAAGTTCACAGAAGAGAGTACTAAAAACCGTAATTCAAGAAAACTTTCCTGAAACAGAACACTTGAACATACAAATGCACCCCATGGGAAAACCCAGAATGACTGGTGCTAAGGCATATCCAAGTCAAATAAACGAATTTTAAAGAAAACAACACAAAAGGACCAAATCATGTGTAAGGGACAGACTCAGAATTTGACAGCAACACTCTATGCCAGAAGGCAACAGAGTAACAAACTTAAGGTTCTCAAGGAAAAGAAAATGTGAGCCAAGGATTTGTTCATCAGCCAAGAATGCACACTGACCTTCGAGTATGAAGGCCTCCAACAAAACTGTAATGAACATGTCAGAAGGCAGGGGATACTGTTTTTATCAAGTTACATGACAATGAGCTTCAGATAACCAAGGAACTCACAGAGAAGGTTCAGCACTGAGAGGAAGCAATGAATACATTTAACTGTGCAACAAATGGTGACAAGGAGAGACTATAGTGTGTAACCGTTATCTGTTCTGATATTTCAAATTTAACACAACTCTCAAAAACAGGAGGAAAGAATATGTAAAGTAGAATAAGTATAGTGAGTGCCTTATACAACTTAGATCAAAAAAATAATTTAAATTAGGATTGCAGAGAGAAAGGAGATGACAAAGAGCTAAATTCAGTATTGTTCACAGTAAGGAACATATATATATATATAAAACAAAAATAAATAAAAAGTCTGTAACTTTACTACTCAGAGATAGAAGAAAGTTGATTTCTAGACAACTGCATAATCTCTAGGAATATACAATAACATCCAACTGGCCTCTTCAGGACAACAGCTGGTGAAGGAGATATTTCCACTTTAGAATACAAGAACCTTTTGTAGTAATACTTTTTTTCTTAAACTGACAACCAGTTACATATCTTCTTTTGATTTCTAAGCAGAAGATCCAATGAGTTACTCCCTGTACAGGATCGGGCTTTCTTCATATTCAGCGCAAAGGCTAAGGTTAGTTCCCAAACCTCACTAAGGATAGAATTCAATCATGTGTCCCATTTTGTAATTTACACAGACATTCCATGATTACTACCAAAATTATAAACAAATACAGCATCTTCAATCATATGGTAGTTAACTTTGTGTGTCAAATTTGGTTACACCACAGTACTCAGATATGTGGTCAAACACTACTCTAGATGTCTCTGTGAAAGCATTTTTTAGCTGGAATGAACATTTGGATCGCAGACTATGAGCACCAGCAGACTGCCCTCATAATGTAGGTGGACCTCATCCAAGAAAAAAACTGGCCTCCCCAGAGAAGGCAGGAATTCTGCCTCCAGACTGGCTGTTCATGCTGCAGCTTCAACTCTTCCCTGGGTCTCTAGATGGCTGGCTATCCTGCAGATTTTGAACTTGTTCAGTCTCCCCAATTGCATTAGCCAATTCCTTAACATAAATCTTCCCCGCTTCCCTCCCCATGTGTTTCTTTCTCTCTCTCTCTCTCTAGAGGCATGAAATTTTCTACCCTTGATTTTCAAGAAAACCAACATAAACGTGACCTATGACAGCAGAATTTTTTGTTGCTGCTGCTCCCTCCTACACTTGTTAGCAGCATTCCTCTGCAAATGGGAATTATCTGCAGTCGCTCCTGATAATGGCTAGAATCACATGTCAGAATAAGCAGTTTTTGTACTAGACACCTCCAAGGAGCAAATAAGGTCTCCTCCCTCTTGAGCATTACACAAAGGGCTTGCATCTTGCCAGTCCCCCTCCTCAAACCGGCCTGGGGTCCTTTAATTCTGAGGATGCATATTCCTCTTTTGAATTGATTTTATTTCCTCATCTTCTTATTAAGAGTTACCTTTTGCTGTAGTAAATGATACCATGAGTCTCATACTTAACATTTTGTTCTGTGTTGTCTACCTGTCTTCTGTTTTCCTCACTTTCCTCTCTTCCTATATCTGTGCCGCTAGAATGATTGAAGTTTCTTTTCACTAAAGCCTCTAATGCAAATGATGTATCTTATTTCTAGTCTTCCAGCAATTATCTTTAATGTTCCACACATTATACCTAAACTTTCATTTTTCTATTACAATCTGTGATTAATCAAAACCTACACTTTTCATCTCCCAACCAAAGCAACACTAAAACCAAACAAGAAAAAGTCCTTAGTAAAAGAAGAAAAACTTAAAACCTTACCTGGCTAATTCTACTGCATTGCTGAAATGTAGACTTTTCTTCCACACTGATATTTTTCATTTTGCTACTATAACTTTTTAATTTAGAAACAAGAAAGGTTTTTTGGTGGCTTTTGGCGTAGTATTTTCATTTTTTTCTCATGTATATTCTGTCTTTCTAGATACATCCTCTGGTAATTCTTTCAGGTAAAGTTCAGAAATACCAACTTGCTAGATTTTTACAAGCCTCAAATTATTATTTTGCCCTCATCCCTGAATTGCCTATGTATACAAATCAGGTTCAAAATCTTTTTCCCCTCAGTACTTTGAGAGACAAAAAAACTTTCACTGTCTTTTGTAATCTAGAATTACAGACGATAGAAACCAATATGATCCTTGTGTTCCTTTGAGGGGCAATTTTCTCTTCAAGGTATTTTATTGTTATTATTTTTGGAGGGAGTCTCACTCAGTCACCCAGGCTGGAGCATAGCGGCGCAATCTCAGCTCACTGCAACCTCCACCTCCCAGGTTCACGATTCTCATGCCTCAGCCTCGCTAGTAGCTAGGATTACAGGTGTGCACCACCACACCCGGCTAATTTTTGCATTTTTAGTAAAGACAGGGTTTCACCATGTTGGTCAGGCTGGCTCAAACTCCTAGCCTCAAGTAATCCACCTCACCTCAGTATCCCAAAGTGCTGGGTCTTCAAAGAGTTTTAGAATTTTCTTTGTTCCTAGATTCTAAAATGTCACAAAGACTTGAGACATGTGTTTTTAATTATCCCTCACAAGAAGTTGGTCAATCTAAAGACAGCAGAGCAAAATTTTCACCCATATGTAGTCTGGATTATTCTCCTCCTCCAACCCCTTTTGGACTGTCATTAGACAAATGCTAGCACTTTTAGATCAATCCTCCATGATTCAACTGCCCTCTCATATTTTTCATCTTGAAGAAATCTTTAGCTCAATTGTTAGTGAATTAAGTAAACTCTACTTTCAGCCTATTGAATATCTTGCATAGTATTTTTAACGTCTAAAACCTAGTTCTTTGTCATCATACCTCGAATGGTTTTTCTTCTCAATGAACATGCTTTCTGATATCTAAGTTTCATTTTTTCCTGATTCTTCTAGTAACTCTTTAGGATCAGGTCTCCTCTGTTTTCTACACATACATGGTGATTCCTGGCTTGTACTTCTGTTTTGACTAGTGACGGTCTTTTATGTGTTTCGTGCTCTAAGATGCCTCATGATTCTTGGTGTTCGTATTTGTAGATGCAAGTCAAGATGAAGTGGCATTTGTAGATACAACGTATGTCTTCAGTTCAAGTCAGACTCTCTGGCCTCTGAGCAGTAAATGCAGGTTCTGATGAGAGAAGCCACGACCCTCATAGCTACACAGAGGCTAAGAAGTGACAGGTATCTTTAAGTCAGGAGGAGGTAAGCTGAGCATCTTCTGTTCCAATGTCAATTCTGTACAATCAATTTTCTTACCCTTTTAATATTTGGTGACTGTACCCAACCCATTCTATCTCTGATCCTGGCAGTAATCTGAATCTAGTTTATTTACTTTTTGGCACCAGAGCTCCTCAGTGGAGTCTTGACATAAATTTGTTGCTATCTGCTTGAGATCTAGAAACTTCTTAGTGCTCTGGTCTGCCAGCAGATGACCTTTTTATATTAACAGTAACAAAAACTTAGAATTTTGATAATTTCATAATTTTACTACAAATTATGATGAAGTACTATTTTCTATCTGTGTATAAAATGAATAAAACCTTTCTAGTGATTAGTTTGGCAATATCTGTCTTACCATTTGGAGTTTCCATTGTTCCAGTGAGTCCACATCTACAAACTTATCAAAAGAAAATAATAACGGATGTGCACAAAGATGTTACTAACGGGGGAAACTAAACATATAAAATGTTTAACAATAGGCCCCATTAATTTAAAAGTTCAGAGCGTATCTCTATGATGAACTATATACGTATTAAAAATCATGAAAAAGAATTTAATTTTAAAGAAATGGGGTCTTGCTATGCTGCCCAAATTGTCCTCAAACTCCTGGGCTCAAGCAATCCTCTTGCTCTGGCCTCCCAACTAGCTGGAACTACGTAGGGGTGCCTGGAACTACGTAGGGGTGCCTGCCACCATGCCCAGCTAATTTTTAATTTTTTGTACAGACAGGGTCTCACTATGTTGCCCAGCCTGGTCTCAAACTCTGGGGCTCAAGCAATCCTCCCACATTGGCCTCCCAAAGTGCTGGGATTAGAAGTGTGAACCACTGTACCCAGTCTTAAAAACTTTTCATTTTAAAAACCCACAGGTGTAAAACATGGCCACATGAAAAATTTTTATACACAATCCTTACAGGTATGTAGGAAGAAGTTTTTAAAAATATACATTAAATCAGCCGGGCGCAGTGGCTCAAGCCTGTAATCCCAGCACTTTGGGAGGCCGAGGCGGACAGATCACAAGGTCAGGAAATCGAGACCATCTTGGCTAACATGGTGAAACCCCGTCTTTACTAAAAATACAAAAAATTAGCCAGGCGTGGTGGTGGGTGCCTGTAGTCCCAGCTACTCGGAGGCTGAGGCGGGAGAATGGCATGAACCCGGGAGGCGGAGCTTGCAGTGAGCAGAGATCGCGCCACTGCACTCCAGCCTGGGCGACACAGCCAGACTCTGTCTCAAAAAATAAATTAATTAATTAATTAATTAATTAAAAATACATTAAATCATTAACAATCTCTGGGAGATGGCATTATAAATAAGTTTTCTTCCTCTCTGTTTACCTGTTTTCAAAATTTTCTACAACTTAAGTATTTCACTTTTGCAGCCACATAAAACACAATTGTTTTTTCCGAGATGGTGTTTCACTCTTGTTGCCCCGGCTGAAGTGCAATGGCGCGATCTCAGCTCACCACAACCTCTGTCTCCCGGGTTCAAGCAATTCTCCTGCCTCAGCCTCCCAAGCAGCTGGGATTACAGGCATGTGCCACCACGCCCGGCTAATTGTGTATTTTTAGTAGAGATGTCAGGTTGATCAGGCTGGTCTCAAACTCCTGACCTCAGGTCATCCACCAGCCCTGGCCTCCTGAAGTGCTGGGATTACAGGTGTGAACCACCGTGCCCGGCAAATCACAATTTTTAATTACTGCTACATTCATGCAATGTGTATACTAATTCGGCAAGAAATTTATATAAAAACAGACTTGCATATTTTAAGGATGGCAATTTCTACATTTATTTCTATTGCCTTTTTGTGATTCAAGAGCAATTCTTCTTTCAGAATGTAACTTTGTCGTTTCCAAAAGAAGGATTAAAGAATATCTGTTATAGATACAATTTCTGTCCAATTTTTTTAATGAATAACTACATTTGACTGAAAAGGCAAAGGAAACAAAGGTAATTTTCCCCTCAAGGCTGAAGGCAAAAAACGAGTTATTTAATAATATACTAATTGTTAAATCTGGAGTCCAGCTTTCCAATTACGGGACCTCGAACGCACAAGGCTGCTGAGCAGCCAAAGTTCACAAGGCAGAGTGTTTAAACAAACCGAGACTGTGCTCACCGCTAAGAGCACTGAACTATGGAAGCTGTTAACAAATTTATTTCAGTTCTTCCAACTAGTACCTACTTGAAGACAGGTTTAGATACACTAACAATATCTGATATTTGATGTAGATTACTGAAGCTAGGTGAGGAATGCCAAGATTTATGATATACTACTATATATTTTTCTGTATATTTAAAATCTCCCACAGTAAAAAGTTATTTATATATGGAACAATTTCCTAAAAGATATTTTAATTTCTTATCACTTATTAGTTCTAAAAAATAATTTTAAAAAACTATTAATAACAAAAGTTGCTTACTTACATGAGCTGAAATAGTGTATACAAAAGCAAACTACTAGGAATTACTAGAAAGGAAATAAAATGACCAAACACCCTTTGGTCATATCTGGATCATTCAGTCTAAGAATATCCCAAATAGAGTAAACTGATTAGCAACTTAAATGTGATTTAAAATGAAGGTTCTTTGAATATAGTGATTTTAATTTAAATACTCTCTGGATATATATATTGTTAAAAGCCCTTCAGTCTGTTATATTTTCTTGGAAAAGGTGTAAAATATTCTTACTCTCATTTATCAGTTACTAACATCCCCTCACAGGGCAATACTGTAAAACAAACATCAAGATACTTCATTCAACCTGGGACATCTTGAAATGCAGTCAGAATTAAACATCTATAACCTCTTTTATTGTTTCATAACTCCAGAAGCTATTTCTTGAAACAATTCAAGAAAAAAATAAAGTGATTGAAAGGTATTTAGCATCATTAGGGATAAGCTGGTATCAGTGTTAACGGCTAAAAACACTTTTCTTGTACTTTCAATGTGAGTAAATGGTGAATAATTACACAGCACTACAACCACCTTTCACTGCTATAATTTTGTATACTAATTTCCAACCACAATTTAACTTTAATTCTCCAACGTGCTTAAGATACCATTCCAGGGCGGGCACGGTGGCTCACGCTTGTAATCCCAGCACTTTGGAAGGCCGGGCGGGTGGATCACCTAAGGTTGTGGGTTCGAGACCAGCCTGACCAACATGGAAAAACCCTGTCTCTACTAAAAATATAAAATTAGCCGGGCGCGGTGACACATGCCTGTAATCCCAGCTACTCAGGAGGCTGATGCAGAAGAATCCCTTGAACCAGGAGGCGGAGGCTGCAGTGAGCCGAGATCGTGCCATTGCACTCCAGTATGGGCAACAAGAGCAAAACTCTGTCTCAGGGAAAAAAAAAAAAAACCATTCCAACAACGATTTAGGCCAGTGCTTCTCAAATTTCAGCATGCATGTGAATCATCTGGAGATCCTCTAATGAGACTCTCCAAACCAGCCCCCAAAGCCTCTTGGATTCAGCAGCCTGAAGAGGAACCAAAGAATTCCTATAAGCTCCCAAGTACCGAACTGATGCTGCAGTCAATCCACGAACCACACCTTGGGTAGCACTGATTTAGAACATATGTGTTCATGTTCCCAAAAAAGTAAACTGAGATTGTAGGAAACATTATGTACTCTTCTCAATACTTCAAAGTACCATCACTTTGTGCTGAAGTCTTGTGTTGAAAAACCTGTTTAGGAGTGCAAAAGGCTTATTGGGGAAAAAATAAGACAAATAAAGAAATGGAAAGGAAAGGAAAGAAAAAAGACCTTTCATCTTTTTACCTAGACTCCCTTAATGGCTTGAATTAATTCCTATTCCTAATCAGCATTTAAATATCTAATCTTGGTATCCAATATTTACAGACATCATACATGTTAAATTTTCAACAATCACAATTCTACCACATACCTGTAAATGCCTGTCATACACTGTATACTAGGTTGTAAGAATTAATTACTGATACTCTTGGTCTATTTGGTATTGTTATAAAGCAATTCTCCTACTCTGGGCTATGGTAGATTTTAGAAGAAAAGACCAGTTAAATCAAGATAACTTTCTTTTTGCAAGATGCAAACCAGAAAGAGAGGGAAAAACCTGCTTTGCTGGTAATTGTTGTTCAATAAAAGTTCTATGCCAAGTACTGTCATTTCCCAGATTAAAATGTCAACAATAAAACAAGATAGATCCTAAAAAAGTCAGTTCTCCATCCACATTAGCATGGTTCCTTTCACTACTTTGTCTACACACTGTGTACTTTGGGAATACCAGAGATGTCCACAGCAAACATTACAACAGCTTTAGGGCCTCCAAGTGCTACTCTCATTGCTGGCATGAATGACTTACTGCAAGGAGATTAAAAAGCATTCAATGTTCTGACCAACTTAAGACTGTAAACACCATGGTGTACATAGATGCCCGCACCAAGAGTTACCCAGTCTTCATGTTCACGACTGAAATAACCAATTTCTGAGAAGAGAAAGCAAAACGTGCAGTTCAGTAAATATGGCATGGTACTTAATAACATGGGCTCTGGAATCAGACTGTCCTATTTGAGTCCTAGCTCAATCACCTACTAGCTGCATGACCTTGGACAGGTTACTTAATGCCTTCATGCATCAGTCTCCTCATCTGCAATAAGGGGTCATAGTTCCTACTTGACAGGGCTATCATGAAAACTACATGAGAACACACCAGGGACAAGGTGGAGTACAACGACATTTTTGCCAGTGACTAGTATTTGTGTCTTATAAAATGGGAGGGGAAAAAATGCCTGGAAATACCTCCATTTAGTGTTTAGCAGATTCTAGTCCACTTTCTAAGTTGGTGAAAAATATACCAAAATCCAATCACCCCTTTCAACAGGTAGCATGGAATGGAAATCTATTCCCTATTCAAATTGCAGGATGGGGGAGGGAATTTACATTTGAAAACTGAAAAGAAGTAATAAATTTGTCTTAGACACTCCCCAACTATATTTTCCCTCCAAGATGTACTTTTAGGCTGGGCACGGTGGCTCACGCCTATAATCCCAGCCCTTTGGGAAGCTGAGGTAGGTGGATCACTTGAGATCAAGAGTTCAAGACCTACCTGGCCAACACGGTGAAACACCGTCTATACTAAAAATTCAAAAATTAGCTGGGCGTGATGTGGCTCGCCTGTGGTCTCAACTACTTAGGAAGCTAAGGCAGGAGAACCAGTTGAACCTAGGAGGTGGAGGTTGCAGTGAACCAAGATTGCAACATTGCACTCCAGCCTAAGCAACAGAGCAAGACTCCGTTTCAAAAAAAAAAAAAACCAGATGTACTTTTACTGCAAATGTTTGTCCCAAATCATGGACAGCCCAGAAAGGTGTATCCACCAGTTCCACCCAAAACAGTGCAAGGTGCTCGGCCTGTAGGAAAAAAACAAGATTGCTTCTATTTTCTTAAAAAACAAAAACCCAGCTATATAATGTTTCCTGTGCGGTCTCAGTACTTCACACCAGACTCCCTGAACCTTCCTAACACCTTCAGGGACAGGTGCTACTGCTCACTCAGTGCAGTTCTGTGACTTTTCCCTCAAGCAACCAGAGGTTCTTTCTCGGCCCCCCAATACTGACTTGAGAAGAGACAGAAGGGGTGGCCACCATCACTGAGTCCCAGTGTCAAGCCAGGTGGCCCTTATTCCTTGCAACTCCCGTGAGTCAAAAGTGGAGAAAGTGAAGGGGAGAGGGATGCTATGGTTCTGTGTTTTTCTATATTTGATTTTCATAAAAATTGCATTTTAGAAAGGAATCTATGCTAAAAAGCTGCAAACCTCATTGTTCCAGTTCAATACCTTGATTTTAGACAGGATTAAGCCAACCTTAGATACATTAAGGAACTTCCACAGGCCTAACAGCCAAACTCCATCAGGCTTCCTAACTCGCCTGGGAGAGCCTGCCTCCCCACCAGGCAGCCTCTTCAAAGCTCCATGCAGCCATCCCTGCTCACTGCATGGGAAAAACATTAATAATCATCATTCATGAATGTGGAAACTTCTGTTTCAGCCTTTCCTTCTACCCATCTTCAGATTCACACTGAGAATAGGAAAACAGGACTCACAACTTTTCCTTTCAGTTTCTCCCTTTTGCTAGAGAGTAATATGCTCAAGGCTTCCAGTCTTCAAGACAAGTATGTATGCCTGTGAAAGCACTAAATCAAGGTCCCCAAATGTGGAACATACAGGATGAGAGACTTTTTCAGTTACTATGCATATGAACTTCAGGTGTTTCGTTTCTTATGCTTTAGGGAATCAAACCTATGAATTAATGAACAGTATTGCCTGTTAGGATGAGGCAGATGGAATCTTACTGCACAAATAACACGCCCAAGAGCTCAAACCTATTAATATCTGAAATCCTAAATGAACTTTTAATCATAGATGATTAGAAAATATGGAAAAATGATTAGAACGCACATTAATATTCTAAAAGCCTTTAACTTAATTTGCAAAATCTATTTTGAATGAACTGTTCTGGTCTTGCAAAGTTAAGGTTTAACTTGCCTTTGTCCCCATTGTATTTAAGTTTTTCATCATTACCTAATATTTATGGCTTACATTTGTTTTTATTGTTATGCTTTATTTGTGGCAAGACACAGCTTAGCATTTATAGTAATGACGTGATAATGAGCAGAAACATATCACTGGATATGGCAAAACCATGAAGATGATGAGCACATGGATAAAATTCGAGAAACTATTAAACCTCAGAGATACAAGAACTTACGTAGCTTACCTCCACATTTTTACTTTCCAGGTAGTTTCTTATGCTAAATATTACAAATATTTGTATTATGTATAATGTACACATTTTGGAGACTTTTGTTTGGTCCAATCACTAACAATTACTGAAGGGCATTCATCTAGCCCTTCCCTGATAGCCAAGAGGCCTCACATCCTCTTCAGCTATTACAGTGTGGTGTCTAAGGGGCATACACTTTCAATACCAATATTTTGGGGAAAAAATGTTTTAAAGAGTGCCTCACATGGTGCTAGGGTCAAGGAGTGTCTTCTCCGTATTTAATCATCTGTGACTAAAAAGAGTCTTACAATCAGAACAGATTGTTAGAGTGACATTTCCAGTTTGTAACGGCATAGTCACCAGTATAGGCTAGACAGTTGTGAAATCAATTATATATAATAAAGTGAAAGTGGGCCGGGCGCGGTGGCTCAAGCCTGTAATCCCAGCACTTTGGGAGGCCGAGAGGGGCGGATCACGAGGTCAGGAGATCGAGACCATCCTGGCTAACATGGTGAAACCCCGTCTCTACTAAAAATACAAAAAACTAGCCGGGCGACGTGGCGGGCGCCTGTAGTCCCAGCTACTCGGGAGGCTGAGGCAGGAGAATGGCCTGAACCCGGGAGGCGGAGCTTGCAGTGAGCTGAGATCCGGCCACTGCACTCCAGCCTGGGCGGCAGAGCGAGACTCCGTCTCAAAAAAAAAAAAAAAAAAAAAAAAAAAAAAAAAAAAAAAAAAAAAAAATAAAGTGAAAGTGAATATTATAATTGAAGACATTAACAGAATCTTAATTTTCTTTTTTGGATATAACTATGTCACACACACAAAAAAATTTAGGGAAAAAAGTGGCTTCTGTAAGCTGGTATTTATAGAATTTAGGATTGAGAACACATTGTCGGTTTAAATACATGGCTATTGCATTATCTTTTAACATGGATATGCTTTCCCTAAATTCATAAGCTTTTCCTTCATATAAAAATGCTATAAAACAGTGAGCGTGTGACCACATGTTAGGCAGGCCCTCCCAGCATAAGACATGGTCTCTGCCCAAAAGGAACTCCTTGTCAAACAGTGGACCAAGACCAGGAGAGAAAACCTGCACACAAGGCCCACACAGGCATTACAAGGAGAGAAGAGGGAGAGGTTCACCATGCACCTGCCACATTTATTACAACAGTTTTCCTTCCATTGGCCCAGTTCCCATTAAACTGGAGATAGATCATGTCCCAAAGGCTTTTAAAGGCTGAAGGGTAGAACTGGCACACTTCAGCCAGGCCAAGGGGAAGGGAACAGACAGAGAAGATGACTACATACTATTCCTCATCGCACACTACATCTCCTGTGAGCTAGGAAGCCCTCGATCACAGGGGAGGGGGCCTTACCTAGGTGATCTTGTATGCTGCGTAACAAAAGGTCACAAAACACTATTCTAGAACCAGTTTCAGAACTGCTTACTTGTGGGATGTCCTCTTCTTCATCATGTTGGCAGATACTCCAGCATGGCCTGTAAGAGAGATGCATATACAGTCGATGAAAACCAGATTTAAGAATACCTCAGAATGCAGGAAATCTTAACTTCCGAAAAACTGCTATACAGAACATGAAAAGGCACCATTACCAGCAAACATGTAAGAAAAGCCATTTGTTTACTGAACTTTTAAAAAGGAGATACACACAAGAGATTCTTGAAAGACAAAATAGCAGAGGCAACAGTTCTCTACCCCCTCAAATCAGCCATAAAAGCACAAAACCAGAATTGCATGGACAAGAACTACAAGAAAAACTAAGTGTCAGTCTGGTGTGGAGGCTCATCCCTGTAATCCCAGCACTCTGAGAGGCCAAGGCAAGAGGGTGGCTGAGGCCAGGAGTTTGAGACAGGCCTGGGTAACATAGCAAGACCTTGTCTCTACAAAAAAAAAAAAGAATGAGCCAGGTGTAGTGGTGCGCACCTGTGGTCTTAGACACTCAGGAGGCTGAGGTGTGGGGAACACTTGAGCCCAGGAAGTCGAGGTTGCAGTGAGCTGTGTTTGTGCCACTGCAGTCCAGTCTGGGTGACAGAGCAAGACCTTGTCTCAAAAAAACAAAAACAAACAAACAAAATAACCTAACCGGGCACAGTGGCTCAGGCCTGTAATTCCAACACTTTGGGAGGCCAAGTTGGGTCGATTACCTGAAGTCAGCAGTTTGAGACCAGTCTGGCCAAGGATGATGAAACCCTGTCTCTCCTAAAAATACAAAAATTAGCCAGGCGTGGTGGTGTATGCCTGTAATCCAGCTACTTGGGAGGCTGAGGTGGGAGGACTGCTTAAAGCCAGGAGGCAGAGAGGTTGCAGTGAGCCAAGACTGCACTACTGCACTCCAGCCTGAGCAACAGAGTGAGACCCAGTCTCAAAAAAACAAAACAAAACAAGACTAAGTGACAATCCTAGCCATAAAGTCCTAAATGGTACAGAACAGTCTTACTGTCATAAACAACTGAAAAACAGGATGAAATATATGAAACACCTGGTTTCAGCTGCTGGCCGATAGGCAGCACAGGTGTGTGGGATCTGGGAGCAGAAAACACACATGGGGAACCCTGCACAGGCCCTGACCTCATTCCTGGAAGCAATTTTTGGGCATGGTGTATGAAGGGGGAACCAAGAACACTATCCTTTTACCATGTCGTGAGTCAGTCTGGAGTTGGGAAGGGTGGGCTGGCTGGAATTTGTGGAACTACATGTGGGCAAGAAGGGATCTACTCAGAAGGGAAGCTCAAAAAGTCTGCATTTGAGAGTGGATGTCTTAAGTCTTTGGCTAACACAAATCTGCACATAATTCTGAGAAGTCACAAAGGGACAGTTGTCCAGATTCCATCGTCACCTCTTAACACTTGGGGCAATCAATAAAAATGGCAACAGATGGCCCTAACTAGGAAATATGAGGAAGCCTGGAACAAAACCTCAGCACCTGCTTACCAAAATAGACTCCAATACTCTCTAAAGGGCATCAACAAAGTCCCAACACTCAACAACACGAGGTTTCAAACGTTCAACACCAACAAAAATTATTAGACACAAAAAAATTAGCAGATTGTAATTACATAATCGAGTTGGCTATGAGTGAAATAAAGTATTTAGCAGGCAAGGACATTGAGAACATTAATAAATATGTTAAAATATTTAAAGGAAAATAAAAATACTTAAAATACAAAATGGAAAATATAAAGAAAACAAACGAAATTAGTGAAAAACACACAATCTGAAATTAAAAACTCACTGAATGTGAGATACAAAGATCGGTGACTTTGATACAGAGCAATACAAACTACTCAAAATAGCACACAAAGAAAAACCTGGAAGAAAATGAGCACAACCTCAGTGACCTTTAGGACAATATCAACTGGCCTAACACTTAGGAAAGTAGAATCCAAGACAAAGAGTAGAGAGAGGAGTGAGGGGAAAATATAATGGTAGAAAGTTGTCCAGATGTGATAAAATGCATATAACCACAGGGCTAACAAGCTCAGCAAAGCCCAAGAACAAAAACAAAGGAAACCACACCAAGGCACTTCTTCATCAAATTTCTAAAAACCACTGATACAAATAAGTTTTTTTAAATAGCTAAAGAACAGAAGATACATTAAATATAGGAAAACAAAAATAAAACTGGCTCCAAAATTGATGTCAGAAACAACGTAAGCCTGAAGACAGTGGAATAAATCTTTAAGGTGCTAAAAAATAAGCAAACCAGGCTGGTGCAGTGGCTCACGCCTGTAATCCCAGTACTTTGGGAGACTGAGGGGGGCGAATCACATGAGGTCAGGAGTTCAAGACCAGCCTGGCTAACACAGTGAAACCCTGTTTCTACTAAAAATACAAAAAATTAGCTGGGTGTGGTGGCGCACGCCTGTAACCTGTAATCACACCTATTCGGGAGGCTGAGGCAGGAGAATCGCTTGAACCCAGGAGGCGGAGGTTGCAGTAAGCCAAGATTGTGTCACTGCACTCCAGCTTGGGCAAGAAGAGCAAAACTCTGTCCAAAAAAAAAAGCAAACCAACTTACCTATGGACTTAAAATGCTATATTCAGCAAAAAATACCTTCTACTTGCAACACATTGATAATTAAACTAAATGGAAACAGTCTAATTGTACCAATTAAGACTATAAAGGGAAAAGCCAAACAAATTAGCTTCAAGACAAACAATGTTACCACAAATCAAAGGACAATTCCAAATTCTAAAAGAGTGAATTAATTAAAAAGCCATAATAATCTTAAATGCATATGAACTCAGTTACAGAGTACTGAAACACATGAAGTAAATCTGACAGAAAGACAAAGACATATCTATAATTATACTTAATTATACAACTCTCTTCTCTCAGCAGTTGATATAACAAGTGGATAGGAAAATCAGAAAGATTATCATGAATATGCCAATCAAAAAAATAGAAAAATTTAAAAGAAAATCAAAAGGAATATAGAAGACCTGAACAATCTGAACAACCAACCTTATTTAGTAAAGAATACTAAACCATTAACACCAAAATAGTTTTCCAAGTTCACATGGAAACATTCACTCAGATACATACTTCTGAATCATACAGGTCTCAGGCGGAGCATGGTGGCTCACATCTGTAATCCAGCACTTTAGGAGAGGCCAAGGTGGGCGGATCACTTGAGGTCAGGATTTTAAGACCAGCCTGGCCAACATGGTGAAACGCTGTCTCTACCAAAAATACAAGGGGGAAAAAAAAGAAAAAAAAAAAAAAGCCAGGCATGGTGGTGGGCACCTGTAATTCCAGCTAAGGCAGGAGAATCGCTTGAAACCGAGACGTGGAGGTTGCAGTGAGCCAAGATCACGCCACTGCACTCCAGCCCAGAGCACGACTCCATCTCAAAACAACAATAACAATAATAATAATAATAATAATAATAAAAGTCTCAACATGTTTAAGACAATACAATCTGAAATCAAAGTTTATAGTTCTTCCATGGAGACTAAAACTGGGAGATGGGCTGACTGCCAAGAACCGCTCTGCCCACTTCACCCAGCATGTTCATACGCACTGAGACGTGGACAGAAGCTCAATAATAGCTAATGGGTGAAGAATTAAGCATGTGATGGCTTCAAACAGTGAAGACAAGATACAGACTGAAAGCAGGAGCAAGTCTACCTGAAGCATCCCTGGAACATGTCTGGTCTTAGAGTAGACAAGGATGGAAGGAGGTAAGAAATGAAAAAAAGAGAAGTAAAAGTAAAAAGTTTTTCAAGAGCTATTAGAATTGCACCAGGTGTCAAGAATCCTTTTCAATCCCCAACATACACACAACCCCACACTGGATGTACTGAGTGCTGGGTTCTAGGAAAGGGTGCCTCAAATGCTAAACATCCCCCTATGTCCCCAGAGTCAACACTTCCATTTAGAAGAAACAGAATTTTGCTATTTATCACTCAAGAAAAGGTAAGCCATTCATAATCAAAGAATTGAGAAAAATGAAAGTGAGCAGCACCACTATCCCTGAAATGATCTGAGATCTAAAATGATTATAAAGAATTGGCATCTCCAAGGAAACTGAAGATATTATAATAACAGAATGGGAACAAGAGTCTATGAAAAGGGAGCAGCTCCTGAAAATTAAAAAATAAATAAAGAGAATCTGGCATTTAAAAAGCTTGCAAGTTAACTAATTTGTCCATAAAAAGTTAAACAAACTAAAAAAAGCAACAACTTCTTAGACTAGTCAGCGAACTAAGGTCACAAGACAAACTGTCCGCAAAACTGGAGAGACAGGCAGAGACAGAGAATCACAACTTACTAGATCAGAAACCTCCACACAGGAACCAGGGCCATGGTAAGAAAAACCTAAACTGCAACCGACATTGCTGGAGAATCAGCATAGGCAAGTCTGACAAAAACTTCAGGGGTTGGGGGCTGTCTTAAGAGGACCCCACACTTTCCTGAATTTTTCCTCTACAAGCTGGAGAAGCTGGTCAAGCCATCCTGTCCCACAAGGGGTGGGGATGGGGAGACTGAGAAGCACAAGCAAAGGTCACAACCCAGGGGTACAAGCCTCAAGAAAAGATTGACAGGCAATCATAGAGTCGACTACAGACTGCTTCCCCTCCCCAGTACACCTTACCACCACCCTGCTAAAGACCTATTACCACCACAGCTCCTCTTACCCAGACATCATGTGCGCCTTTCAACAAGAAATCACAGGCTTATTGAAATGCAAAAAGTAGTATTAAGAGACAAAACAAGCATCAGAACCAGACTCAACTAGGCAGGGAATTACCAACTAGGTCTGTTAATTCCACCCAGACCAGGAATTTAAATGAACTATGATTAATATGCTAAAGTCACTAACGAGTAATATAGACAACATGAAAGAATAGATGGACAATATATACAGAAATGGAACTTCTAATAATCAAAGAAAGCTATGAATAAACACTTTAACAAAAGCGAAGAATGCCTTTCAGATACAGGCTTATTAGTAGACTGGACAGGACGAACCAAAGAACGTCTGAGTTTAAAGGCATGTTAATAGGAACTTCCAAAACTGAAAAGCAGAGAAAAACCCCTGAATATCCAAGAACTATGGGACAAGTACAAAAGGCATAACTTACACATTATGGAAATACAAGTAGGTAAAGGAAGAAAGGAACAGAAGCAATGTAAAGCAAAGACTGGGGGTTTTTTTTTTTTTTTGAGTCTTGCTCTGTCGCCCAGCCTGGAGGGCAGTGGTACCATCTCGGCTCACTGCAACCTCTGCCTCCCAGGTTCAAGCGATTCTCCTGCCTCAGCCTCCCAAGTAGCTGGGATTACAGGCATGTGCCACCCCAGCTAATTTTTGTATTTTTAGAAGAGATGGGGTTTCACCATGGTGGTCAGGCTGGTCTCGGCCTCCCAAAGTGCTGGGATTACAGGCGTGAGCCACCACGCCTGTATAAGACTGAGATTTCCCAGAAATTAATGCCAGACACCAAACCACAAATCCAGGAACCTCAGAGAATGCCAAGCCGAATAAATGGCAGAAAAAAACTACACCAAAGAGTATCATATTCAAACTGCAGAAAAATCAAAGGTAAAGAAAAAAAAAAATCTTCGCTGGGCATGGTGGCTCACACCTGTAATCCCACTGCTTTGGGAGGCTGAGGTAGGTAGATCACTTGAGGTCAGGAGTTTGAGACCCACCTGGCCAACAAGGTGAAAATCCATCTCTATAAAAATACAAAAATTAACCAGTAATTCCAGTTACTCAGGAGGCTACAGCAGGAGAACTGCTTGAACCAGGGAGGCAGAGGTTGCAGTGAGCTGAAATCAGGCCACTGCATTCCAGCCCAGGTGACAGAGCAAGACTGTCTCAAAAAAAAAAAAAAAAAAAGAAAAGAAAAGAAAAAGAAAAACATCTTGAAAGAAACCACCTTACCACAGAGGAATAAAGAATTATATAAGACTTCTCCTCAGAAGCCATGCAAAATAAGAAGATAGTAGAGGGAACTATTTAAAGTGTTGAGAGGAAAAAAACTACTAAACTACAGTTTTATATCCTGCAGTATATCCTGCAGAATTACTTAAAGGGAAGGAGAAATAAAATACTTTCTCAGACAAACAAAAAGTGATGAAATTTTTCACCAGCAGACCTGCCTTGTAAGAAATGTTAAAAAGAAGGTCTTTAGAAAGAAGGAGGACTGGCGCGGGGGCTCACGTCTGTAATCCCAGCACTTTGGGAGGCCGAGACGGGCGGATCACGAGGTCAGGAGATCAAGATGATCCCGGCTAACATGGTGAAACTCCATCTCTACTAAAAATACAAAAAATTTAGCTGGGTGTGGTGACAGGCGCTTGTAGTCCCAGCTACTCGGGAGGCTGAGGCAGGAGAATGGTATGAACCCAGGAGGCACAGCTTACAGTAAGCCCAGATGGCGCCACCGCACTCCAGCCTGGGCGAGGGAGCGAGACTCTGCCTCAAAGAAAAAAAAAAACAGAAGGAAAATTTAGCTGGGTGTGGTGGCAAGCGCCTGTAATCCTAGCTACTTGGGAGGCTGACGCAGGAGAATTGCTTGAACCCGGGAGGCGGAGGTTGCAGTGAGCTGAGATCGCACCACTGCACTCCAGGCTGGGCAACAAAGCAAGACTCCATCACTCCATCTTTTAAAAAAAAAAAAAAAAAGAAGCAAAATATAGGTCAGAAGCTCAGATCTATATAAAGGAAGGAAGAACATTAATGAAAAAATAAGTGAAAATAATATAAAATAATATAATAACATACAATATACAATTACAATAAAAACATATTTATAATAAAAATAGAATATAAAAACTTTTTTTCAGACAGGGTCTCACTACTCTGTCACCCAGGCTGGAGTGCACTGATGTGATTATGGCTCATTGCAACCTCAACCTCCCAAGACTCAAGTAGTCCTCCCACCTCAACCTCCCAGGTAGCTGGGACTATAGGAATGCACCATCATGCCTAGCCAAATTTTTTTTATTTTTCGTAGAAATGGGGTCTCACTATATTGCCCAGACTGGTCTCAAACTCCGGGGCTCAAGTGATCCTCCCACTTAGGCCTTCCAAAAGGCTGGGACTACAGGCATGAGCCACAGCACACTGGCCTGGCCTATTTTTCTTAATCGAGCAACAATGTATGTACACACACACACACACACAAACACACGCACAAAATGAATGGCAGTGATGATGATACAACCAGACTAGAGAGAGAATTAGGAATACAGCCATCCCTCCTTATCTATGGGGGACTGGTACTAGGACCCCCTTCGACACCAAACTCCAAGGATGCCCAAGTCCCTTACATAAAATGGTGTAGTATTTGCATCTAACATAGGCACATCCCCTCCCATATACTTTAAATCATCTCCAGATTACTAATAATGCCAAATACAAAAGCTATGTAAATCATTGTTACAATGCATCATTTAGAAAAAAATGACAATAATGTACTTGTTTATAGTATAGGCATAATGATATTTTTCTGGATATTTTCTATGTGTGTTTGGTTAAATCCACAGATGTAAAACCCACAGATGCAGAGGGCCAACTAAATTTTATCATTATAAGGTACAAGGCACTACCCCTAACGCAATATAATGTTATTTCAAAGTAGGTTTGGGGAGGGGGAGTTTTGTTTTGTTTTTTTTTTTAAGGAAAAAAAACGGGGAGAGGAGGGGAGGGAAAAGGGAAGAAAGGGAGGGAGAAAGAAACGGAGAGGCCAGGCGCGGTGTCATGCCTGTAATCTCAGCACTTTGGGAGGCCGAAGCAGGTGGATTACCTGAGGTTGGGAGTTCAAGACCAGCCTGGCCAACATGGTGAAACCCCATCTCTACAAAAATACAGAAAGTAGCTGGGCATGGTGGTGTGCACCCTATAGTCCCAGCTACTGGGGAGGCTGAGGCAGGAGAATTGCTTGAACCCAGGTGGTGGAGGTTGCAGTGAGCTGAGACCACGCCACTGCACTCCAGCCTGGGCGACAGAGCGAGACTCCATCTCAGGAAAAAAAAAAAAGGACAGGTAGAAAGGAAGCGAGAGAGAAAAAGAGACACAGAGAAAGAAAAGAAAGAAAGTAGACTTGGATTACTTGTAAATGTATATTGTGAACTACAGGGCAATCACTAAAAAAGTTTAAAAACTTAACTGGCTGGGCACGGTGGCTCACGCCCGTAATCCCAGCGCTTTGGGA
Organism: Rhinopithecus roxellana; assembly: GCF_007565055.1. Lineage (NCBI taxonomy): Eukaryota > Metazoa > Chordata > Mammalia > Primates > Cercopithecidae > Rhinopithecus > Rhinopithecus roxellana. The sequence continues at coordinate 37,100,907 of NC_044564.1, read as the reverse complement.
GACCAAGGTGGATGGATCGCTTGAGCTCAGGAGTCCAAGACCAGCCTTTGTAACATGATGAAACTCTGTCTCTATTTTTAAAAAATTTTTTTAAATTAACCAAAAAATCCTTGATATGCTAAGAAATGGAAAAAAAGTGGAATAATATAAAACGCTCAATTAAAACCACAGAAGGTAGAAAAGAGTGGAAGGCAAAAAAAGGAAAAAAGGACAAGGGCAAAGAATAGACAACAGCAACGTAAGTATGGCGCGGCATCACCCCACCTACATCAATAATCATTTTCTACGCTACTCATCTAAGTATACCACTCCAGACAGACTCAGAGCGGATCAAAAACAAGATGCAACTTCACGCTAGGTACAAGACATCCACTTTCACTATAAATACACACACATTTAAAGTAAATGGATGAAGAAAAGATACAGCTTGCTACCAATAATCAAAAGAAAGTGGGAAGCTATATTAATGTTAGAGAAGGCAGCGTTTGGAGGAAGAAAAGTTATCAAAGATAAAGAGGGGCATTACATAAAACAAAGGTGTCAACTCTCCAAGAAAACAGAACAATCCTTAACGTGCATGTGCCTAAAAATGGGGCATCAAAATATGTGAGGAAGAAAACTGACAGAACCATAGGAAGAGACAGATTAACTCCACTAAAGGTTGAGTATCTCTTATTCAAAATGCTTGGGACCAGAAGTGTTTCACATTTCAGAATATCTGCATATGAAATGAGGTATCTTGGGAATGGGACCCAAGTTTAAACACAAAATTTGTTTCATATAAACCTTCTATATACCCCTTGAAAATAATTCTATGTAATATTTTAAATAATTTTGTGCATGAAACGAAGTTTATACTCATTGAAGTATCAAAAACCAAAGGTGTCACTAGCTCAACCCATGTGGACAATCTGTTATCATCATCATTCCTGACACTGAATTTATATGCTACCAACAGCAACCATTCTCTTACACTAATTCACATACAAGTTCTTAACAGGAAAAAATATAGCACTCCATTAACACAGTGAAAAAATAATGTGTTCAGGATACCTAAGCAGCACAGTAGCAGCGCCAGAATACCTATGTCAGCTATTAACAGCAACAACAAACAACAGCTTGCCTTTACTCTTCACCTACAACGCTGTGTTTTGTGTGTTTTATTTTTTTAGGTGAGAAAAAATATTAGAAGCAGTTGAGGCAGCAGAAAGTGGGTCCTTAGGAATGAGCAAGCATTCTACTGGATGGTTTTTCAAAGTGTTTCCTCTAGTCAACTGCCTCATGAACAAGTTTTTATCTTAAGTTTCTCTTTGATAGTATAAATTGACATGGTTTCTTGCTGTATTACAAATGCACCCTGCTCTAGTCCTCCAATAAGCCCATCACACGTTTTCCCCATGTCGTCAACAGGCACTTTTTCTTTAGTATTAATGTCATCTTCATCACCCAATTGTGGAATCACGTGAGTTACTCAAAAAGTTTCAGATTTTGAAGTATTCTGGATATTAGGTTTTTGGATTAGGGATGCCCAATCTATATTATGGTTATGGACTTCAACATCCTTCATCAATAATGGACAGATCCAGAAGACATAAAATCAGTAAGGATATGGATGAACTCAACAAGCACCATCAAATCTATCTGACTACAGATCAAATCTAATCTATATATTTGATCTATAGTCAAATCTAAAGACTACTTCACACCCAACAGCAGCAGAATACAAACTCTCTCAAGTTCACATGGAAAAAACACACCAAAACAGACCACATTATGAACTGTAAAACACAGCTTCACAAATTTTAAAAAATACAAATCATATAGTATATGCTGTCATACGACGATGGAATTAATCTAGAAATCAGTAACAGAGAGATGCCTGAAAAATCTCAAAATACATGGAGATTAAACAACACATTTCTAAGCACATGGGTCAAAGAAGAAACTGCAAGAGAAATTTAAATATATTTTGAAGTAAGTGAAAATGAAAACATAACTTACCAACATTCAGCAAAAGCAGTGCTTACAGAGAAATTTATAGCAATTAATGCATTAATTTATAGCAATTAATAATCTTTTCTTTTTTTTGAGACAGCGTCTCGCTCTGTGGCCCAGGCTGGAGTGCAGTGGCATGATGTTGATGCGCTGCAACTTCCACCTCCCAGATTCAAGTGATTCTCCTTCCTCAGCCTCCTGAGTAGCTGGGATTACAGGTGCACATCACCACGCCCAGCTAATTTTTCTATTTTTAGTAGAGACAAGGTTTCACCATGTTGGCCAGGCTGGTCTTGAACTCACCTCTGTCTCCCTTAGCCTCCCAAAGTGCTGGGATTACAGGCTTGAGTCACCATGCCCAGCCAAAGAAAGATCTAAAGTCAATAATCTAAGCTTCTTAGGGAGCTAGAAAAAGAAACCACGGTGAGGAGAGGAAAATCAAATTATAAAATTATAAAATCAATTTTTTTATAAATAAAATTATAAAAATTAGAGCAGAAATCACTACAGTTGAAAATCAAAATCAATAGAGAAAAATCAATGAAACCAAAAGTTAGTTGCTTGTGGAAATGCAAAATGGTACAGCTGCTCTGGAAGACAGTTTGGCAATTTCTTGCAAAGCAAACATACTTTTAACCGTAAACCAGGAGTTGTGCTCCTTGATATTTATCCAAGTGTTGAAAATATCCCTACACAAAAATCTGCACAAAGATATATATAGCAGCTTCATTCATTTTGTTGTGTTGTTTCCTTTTTTTTTTCTTGAGACAGGGTCTCACTCTGTTGCCCAGGCTGGATGAAGTGTGGTAGCATGATCAGTGCTCACTACAGCTTCTCCCTCCTTGGCTCAAGCCATCCTCCCGCCTCAGCCTTCCAACTGGCTGGGACCACAGGTGTGAGCCACGGTGCCCCGCTACTTTTTGTATTTTTTGTACAGATAGGGTTTTGCCATGTTGCCCAGGCTGATCTAGAATTCCCAGGCTCAACAGATCAGCCTACCTCGACCTCCCAAAATACTAGGATTACATGTGTGAGCCACCACCCTAGGCCTATAGCAGCTTTATTCATAACTGCCACAATTTGGAAGCAACCAAGATGTTTCTTCAGTAGGTGAATGGATAAACTGGTGCATCCAAACAGTAAAATATTATTTGGTGCTAGAAAGAAATGAACTATCAAGTCATAAAAAGACACAGAGGAAATTTATGTACATATTAATTACTAAGTGAACAAATCCAATCTAAAAAGACTCCATACTGTATGATTCCAACTGTATGCCGTTATTCTGGAAAAGACAAAACTAGGGAAACAATAAAAAATCAGCACTTGCCAGGGGTTAAAGGTGAGAGAGAGAAGAACAATGGGAAAACAAGGGATTTTCAGGGTAGTGCAACACCAAGAATGAACCTTAATGTAAACTATGGACTTTGGGTGATAATGACACATCAATGTAGGTTCATCAACTTTAACAAATATACCACTCTGTGGGAGGTGGGGCGGGGATGGGGGAGGGTATGCTGCAAATTTGTGAGGGAAAGGGATATATGGGAAGGAACTCTGTTATTTTCCTGAGTACTTAAAACTGCTCTAAAAAAAAAAAAAGTCCGTTATCTCTTTGCAACTCTAAAACTGTATCAAGCAAGATCATAAGTTTAAAAACTGTCAGTCTAGACTTATTCTTCTGTCATCAACGCTGAGCTAGAAAGTCAGGCGCTGTGGGGCACACCTGTGGTCCCAAGCTACTCAGGTGACTGAGGCAGGAAGATCACCTGAACCCAGGAGCTTAAGTCCAGCCTGGGCAATACAGTTAGACTCCTTCTCTTTAAAACAAACAAAACTGGGCCAGAAAACAGTAAGACAAGAGAGTAGTATTGTCAATATTGAAGCAAAATGATTTTGAACTCTGAACTTCATACCTGGTTAAGTTATTAACTGACAGTATACACATTTCTATACACATATGGGCTAAAAATTATATTTCATATACATCTTCTTTGGAAGTTACTGAAGGATACATTTCAGGAAATAAGAAAAGTAACATAAACACACAGGATCTGAGAAACCATAGATATAACCTAGAAGAGCAGAAGGTTCCAGCAAGACTTATGTGATATAGGCTGACAGACCCATTCAGGTGGGAGTGAGACACCAGGGACTCGAGAAAGGCTGTTTCCAAGAAACTGACTCCACGCAACGTAAGTGTAAGAAGGTAAATGACCCCATCACAGATTAAAGGTTAATAACTGATGTAAAAAAAGTTTATGCAAGTAATGAAGAAAAATAGATGTAATATCAGAGAAAGGAAGGCCAAGTAGGCCCTTACAAGCCAAGATCACAAATAAAACTGTACAGACATCGTTTCTCACCCACAAGACAGACAAAACCACATATTTGACAACATATGTCACTGGCAAGACTGTGAGAAGACAGAAACTCTTTACATATTTTATTACTGGTAAGAATGCAAAATGGGCCTGGCACCACGGCCCACAAAGCTCAGGAGCTCAAGAACAGCCTAGTCAACATGGTAAAACCCCATCTCTACAAAAAATACAAAAATTAGCAGGGCGTGGTGGCACATGCCTGTAGTCCCAGCTACTTGGAGGTTGACGCTGAAGAATCGCTTGAGCCCAGGAGGTTGAGGCTGCAGTGAACCCTGACCATGCCACTGCTCTCCAGCCTGGGTGACAGAATGAGATCCCATCTCCAAAAAAGAAAAAAAAAAAGAATGCAAAATAATACAGAATTGATGGAGGAGAATCTGGTGAGCTCTCACAAAATTATACATGAATTGAAGATTTGACTCAATTCTATTTCCAGAAATTTATCCAGTGACACAACACCAAGACACACTGACAAAGGTAAGCTTTTTTTTTTTTTTTTTTTTTTTTTTGAGCTGGAGTCTCACACTTCACCCAGGCTGCAGTGCAGTGGTGCGATCTTGGCTCACTGCAACCTCCACCTCCCAGGTTCAGGTGATTCTCCTGCCTAGCCTTCCAAGTAGCTGGGATTACAGGCACCCACCACCATGCCCAGCTAATTTTTGCATTTTCAGTAGTCATGGGGTTTCGTTATGTTGGCCAGGCTGGTCTCAAACTCCTGACCTCAAGTGATCCACCCGCCTCGGCCTCCCAGCATATTGGGATTACAGGTGTGAGCCACTCCGCCCAGCCCATTGTAGCTATTATCTGTAAGAGCGGAAGAGTAGAAACAACTCACATGTCCAGTAATAACGGATACCAAATGAATATGGTACAGCCACACAATGAAGTACTATTCATCTGTAAAAAACAATGAGGAAGAGCTCTACATACTGCTAGAGTGGTCACCAACACACACTGTTAAGCAGAAAAAGTAAAGAACAGTAAGTTAATGGGTACTTATTAACTGGATACTGTTATCAGTTTGTCACTAAAAGGGGAGTTATATCACCCATCACTGACTTCCCAGTGGAAAACAGAAGATCCTTTAATATATAGCTTTATTATATCTATTTGTTAAAGAAAACAGAACCGTAATTTATAAAATAAACTATTCTATGACTCTAAAACAGTTAAACGATACTAAACCATAATATGCAAGAAACAAAATACAACCAAAACTGTTTAACAGAGACTTACTCAGGCACATGTTCCAAAATAAGACCAACTGTTTTAAATGAACTTTGTGTACACTCAGATGCTCCAATGATAAAGACCAATGTCTGATCCAGCAGCTCATCTAGATCAGAAATTCTAAACCAATCCCCATCTATATCATACTTCCTGACTTCCAACCCTATGACTCACTCCTCCCCTTGAGTTCTCACTTAACTATTGATAAGTTCTTGGAAACTGAAACTTTACACAAAACAACATAAAGCAGGTCCTCGAACACTGTCAGTTCAATGTTCAAAGCTGTTTCCTTGTAACACTGGAAAAACTGGTTTTGTTTTCCTTAAAGTCACAGTTTGCAAGAACTTATGGACAACATTAAGTGAGGACTTACCATATCTTTCTTTCTTTGAAAATTTCACTGAGAGTCCACCAAGGTGATACTCTCCTTGTTGCTCACTCAGCTTTGTATGACAGACAGTCGTCTCTGGGGATGCAGCAGGTAAAGAAATATGACTACATAAACTTAAAAGAGAAATAAGAAAATATGAGAGATGAGTGATCATCATCTATGGAGGACATGTGATAATCCATCTCCAAAGAAAACACTTCACAGACTCCCCAGTAAGGCAGGAGAAGTCCAGGCAACAAGAGCCATTTCCTCGCAGACAGCTTGCCATCATCTTGGTGCCTTCCTAGAGGAACATCCTAGGATCAATAGACTCAAGGAAAGCCTCCAAATGAAACAGAAACTAATAGCAGAGACACAAAGAAACTCATAAGCAACAAGGCTAATACTAGAAAGGCTGTTTAAAAAGCAATTTATCAGCAGGCACAGTGGTTCATGCCTGTAGTTGCAGCACTTAGGGAGACCAAGGCCAGTGGATCACTTGAGCTCATGAGTTCAAGACCAGCCTGCACAACATGGCAAAACCCCATCTGTACAAAAAATACAAAAATTAGTAGGGTGTGGGGGCACTCACGCCTGTAGTCCCAGCTACTCAGGAGACTGAGGTGGGAGGATCTCTTGAGCCTCAGAGGTTGAGGCTGCAATGAGCCAAGATCATGCTACTGTGCTCCAGACTGGGTGACACAGCAAGACCCTCTCTCAAAACAAACAAAAAATAATTTATATCCCCAGAAACATAAGCTACTTGTATGTATGAAATAAACAAGTATGAGGATAAAAAAGCTGGGTGCAGTGGTACATGTGCCTATATTCCCAGCTACTTGAAAAGCTGAGATGGGATGATCTCTTGAGCCCAACAGTTTGAAACCAGCCTGGGTAAAAGCAAAAGGGGGAGGAAGAGGGAAGGCATTTAGAAATTAAGTTGCTGACTGAAATAAAAACACAAAACAAAACAGAAAAGGTGGGAAAATATAAAGTCAATAAGCTTCCCCAGAGAATGGAAAAACGTGCCGGGTGCACTGGTTCACGCCTGTAATCCCAACACTTTGGGAAGCCGAGGCAGACGGATCACAAGGTCAGGAGTTCGAGACCAGCCTGGTCAACATAGTGAAACGCCAACTCTACTGAAATAAAAAAAAAATAACAAAAAACAAAATTAGCTGGGCGTGGTGGCATGCACCTGTAATCCCAGTTACTCAGGAGGCTAAGGCAGGAGAGGCAGAGGTTACAGTGAGCCGAGATCATACGACTGCACTCCAGCCTGGGTGACAGAACAAGACTCTGTCTCAAAGAAAAAAGGGGGAAAAAAAAAAGGAGCCAGGGTGGCTCAAGCCTATAATCCCAGCACTTTGGGAGGCAGAGGCGGATGGATCATCTGAGGTCAGGAGTTCGAGACCAGCCTGGGCAACATGGTGAAACCCTGTACTCTACTAAAAACACAAAAAAGTTAGCCGGGTGTGGTGGTGCATGCCTATAATCCCAGCTACTCGGGAGACTGAGGCAGCAGAATCGCTTGATCCTGGGTTTCGGTGAGCCAAGATAGTGCCATTGCACTCCAGCCTGGGCAACAAAAGCAAAACTCCATCTCAAAAAAACAAAAAAAGAAAGAAAAAATGTATCATAAAAGGAAAATACTGCAACCTTTGCTAAAATACTAAAAATGGAGGTTAACACCAGTGGAAAACATGTGAAAAAAATTTTTTACCATATACCTGAATAGTACTTGCTACCCAATGTCATTAGGCATAAACTGCGACTTAGCAACCAATTAAATTTCAACATAATTATAGATAAACATAAGTTATTTTCAAAATAGAAATTCCTGATATGGTGAATGAGATAAAGAAAATATAAAATTATTACTTTCAAATGTTTCCTCAATCATTCACCCTCTATGTTAAAGACAGGTACTGGGGGTCATGGCAGATGTTGGAAGTTGCCTACCCAATCTATTTACCACTGTAGCAGTTTTAAAACATAGCCACAAATTCTTTGCTACTTCTCCCATCAAGTAGAGTGCCTATGCTCCCTCCCTGGAAACTTGGTGAGCCTTTGTGACTGCCTCAATGAACAGAATGCAGTAGAAGTGAACCTGTGTAAGTTCCAAGACCAGATAAAGGCCATACAGCTATAACAGTTTCTCTTAGGGATACTATCTGGAAGCCTCCTTTAAAGGTCCCCGCAAGAAAAGAGATGCCCCAGGAGGCCAGGTGGCTAAAGCTCCAGGCTATTTAAGTTCTATCAGCCAATGGGCCGGGCGTGGTGGCTCAAGCCTGTAATCCCAGCACTTTGGGAGGCCGAGACGGGCGGATCACGAGGTCAGAAGATCGAGACCATCCTGGCTAACACGGTGAAACCCCGTCTCTACTAAAAAATACAAAAAACTAGCCGGGCGAGGTGGCGGGCGCCTGTAGTCCCAGCTACTTGGGAGGCTGAGGCAGGAGAATGGCGTAAACCCGGGAGGCGGAGCTTGCAGTGAGCTGAGATCAGGCCACTGCACTCCAGCCTGGGCGACAGAGCGAGACTCTGTCTCAAAAAAAAAAAAAAAAAGTTCTATCAGCCTATGTGAGTGAAGAAACCTGCCTGAGGGCATAGCTGAGCCACCTAATCAACTCTAAAATGCCTACCTGGGCTTCTTGCTGCCTGAGACAAAACCGTTTTTTGGTGATTTTTCTTTCATTTGCAAACAGACACATTGGTAACTGATACAGGGACTTAAAAGCAGCAGACCATTTGCCTATGCTAACAGGAAGAATTATTAAGACTCTATTTTACAAACAATACGGATCCCGGGGTCAGCAATCTTTCCAAAATAGGGTCTACTTCTGTAATACTGTGAAATATATATATTTGGCCTTCCTCCTCCTCTTGACGTACAGCTTCCAATACCCTTGGAAACTCCAGAGTGTAAGTGTCTTCCGTTTGCTATGGGATAACCAGAGACAGCTTCAGGATGGCAACTGGTCTCTAGTAGGACCAAGGAATGACTTGAGGATCAGAACTTTCAACCACCCATCGTTACAGGACAGGGGCTGAAGGCTGAGTTGATCATCAATGACCACTGATGTAATCAATCATGCCTACACAATGAAGCCTCCATAAAAACCCCAAAAGACAGGGTTTAGAAGAGCTTCCAGATGGCGCTACACTATCTGGAGGTTCCTGGAGGGTGGTAGATGCGCCAATGCCCCTTTCTGCATGCCTTGCCCTGTGCATCTCTCCTCCTTCCATCTGGCTGTTCATCTGTATCCTTCGTAATATCCTTTATAATAAACTGGTAAAAGTTAAGTGTTTCATTGAGTTCTGTGACTTGCTCTAGCAAATTAATTGAGCCCAGGAACAGGGCTGTGGAAACTCCAATTTACAGCTGTTCAGTCCAGAAGTTCCAGAGGCCCAGATATGCACTTGAACTGGCATCAGAAGGAAGGAGCGGTCTTGTGGAACTGAGCCCTCAACCTGTGAGATTTGATGCTGTCTCCAGGTGGACAGTATCAGAACTGGATTGACGTGAGATGGTCTGCTGCAGAATTGCCTGGTTGCTGATGGGAAGCAACTCTTCCCCTTCGCACATATGGGTGACCAGAGGTACTGTGTTGTATTGAATTACGTAAGAGAATAGGCGGAGGCCGGGCACAGTGGCTCATAAGTGTAATCCCAACACTATGGGAGGCTGAGGCAGGAGGACCGCTTGAGCCCAGGAGTTCAAGACCAGCCTGGGCAACACTGCGAAACCCCGTCTCTACAAAAAAATCAGCCAGGCTTGATGGCACACACCTGTGGTCCCAGCCAGTCAGGAGGCTGATGCAGAAGGACCGCCTGAGCTCAGGAGTTCAAGGCCACAGTGAGCTCTAATCGAACCACCATACTCCAGCCCATGTGAGAGAGAGGGACCCTGTCTCTTAAAAAAAGAGAGAGAGAGAATAGGTAGGAAAAAGCACTTTGGTTTGTTTTTCTTGTATCTTCTTACACAACATTAAAAATAAACTCACGGTCTCTTATGCTAAAATATCTAACACGCCAACTAGGATTTACACAGAACCTATTTTGTCTTTACGCCTATGCCACATGCTATTTAAAAAAAACTAAACGATAAGAAAATTTCAGATCAAAGTACTTGTTAGGATTAACAATCTCCCCCTTAAAAAAATAAAGTCTCTTGGTTTAGTTCCTTCAGTTACTTCTACCATATTACACTTCACTTTACTCAGCCTGCTAGGTTTCTCACAAGATGACTTCAATATCGATAAAGAAAATAGCAATGTTCACAGCCATGAAAAACGATGAAATCATGTCTTTTGCAGCAACAAGGATGCAGCTAGAGGCCATTATCCTAAGTGAACTAATGCAGAAAGAGAAAACCAAATATTGCATATTCTCACTCATAAGTTGGAGCTAAATCTTGGGTTCATGTGGACATAAATATGGAAACTATCAATACTGGGGACTCCAAAGGGAAGGAGGGATGTAGTAAGGGCTGAAAAACTTCCTGCTGGAACTAGTATATTCACTATCTGGGTGACAGGATCAATAGAAGCCCAAACCCCAGCACCATACAATATACCCTTGTAATAAACCTGAACACGGACCTCCGAATCTAAAATAAAAATGGAAATTTAAAAAAAGAAAGAATGTTGAATCTCAAATGCTGTATGCTTACATAATATGAACTTTGGAAAAGGAATTACTATTTCAAATGACAGAGACCTAGGAGGTTTCACAAGTCAATAAACACCTGACAGCAATTTTTTCAATTAATGAGAAGAAATAAAAGTATCTTATTCTAAACATTATGATCAATAATAATACTATTAAAAGTGCCAGGCCAACTACCTAAACATTTGACTCACATCTCATTTAGTCCTTAACCCCAATAGGTACATTAATAGTCCTATTTTTTGGCCAGGTGCGGTGGCTCAGGCCTGTAATCCCTGCACTTTGGGAGGCCAAGGCAGGAGAATTACTTGAGGTCAGGAGTTCAAGACTGGCCTGGCCAACATGGTGAAACCCCATCTCTACTAAAAATACAAAAAATTGGCCAGGCATGGAGGTGCATGCCTGTAATCCCAGCTACTGGGGAGACCGAGGCAGCAGAATCGCTTGAACCCAGGAGGCAGAGGTTGCAGATCGCCTGGAACCAACATTGCCTAAGCGACAGAGCGAGGCTCCATCTCAAAAAAAGCAAAAGAAAAAAAAAGTCCCATTTTTTTAGATGAGAAAAACTAAGGCTCAAGAAGACTAAGAAATGTATCCATCTTTATACAGCTAATAAGGGCTAGGATTCTGAATAAGCTCTCATATACCTTAAACGTCAGTCATCACCAACCCAAATTAATCTTACTGACAAATATTAAATACTTAAATGAATATTATCTTTGTAAAACAGAATCTAAAATAAAGACAAGGGGTACTCAGAGATCTTAATTCTTGTGGTTTTTCTACAATGGAACTCCCAATACTATAGTAAATAAATAGAAGAAATTGTTCTAAATCACTTACGTTTGTACTATTAATAATAATTTTTATAGAATAATTCTGATTCATTTGTCAAAGAACCCTAAAACGTTACGACAGACTTTTTTCAACATTCAAATGTATGTCTGAAATGGAGAAGAATGCTTTTCAAGTCCCAAAGAAAGTGTGACTTAGCTATTTTATAGGGTATCCTATAAGATTTTGTTTATCTTTATTGGGGGGTACACTAAAAATCAGGCAAAGACTAACTTCTATTCGAGTTATACTAGCTATGTGCCACAAAAATAAGATTAATGTAATTTTTACCAAAATTTCCATACCAGTAAACTTCTTTCAAATAAACACAAGAAATTCCAAGTTTATCTTTCTTCCTTAAAGCTGCTCCAACTCATGTCACCTCACTTTAACTCTTTCGAAAAGAACTCCTTTTACTATAATCCTATTAACAGATATTTACAATTCACTTGCTAAATTTACTAGACATTTACAACCTGCTAGAAGATTATACAGAAATTTCATGTGACTACTTCCCTTTCAAGAAACTTAAATCTGCTTAATATATGCATATGTGTATAACATACTAGAAATGACAGTTTTTCACTAGCTATTATGTGAAAGTACCCAATTTTACACTTGTCTGAAATGTATTATATTAAAATATATATTTAAGTATGTGTAGAACCGCAATGCCTACCTGCATCAGCTCTGGACCGCTGGCCAGGTGTCTTTCCGAATGGGGTCTTCATTCATCTGTATTTAAGTGAGCAGCAGAGCTGCTGGACTAGGGTGAAAATTCAATATTCTCCAATTTGAAACTTTTCACAGAATGTTAGTGTTTTCGTTAATCCACCATCCAAGTGTCTCTTTTATAAGTCCAGCAAAAATACGTGAAATCACAAGCACTCTGTAAAATAGTGAAACAGTTCATTACTAGAGTATCAAGAGAGCAAAATTATGCCTAGTGAGCCATTAAACATAAAATTGTAAGCAAAAGTATTAGCTAAAGTGCATTTTGTCCCAAAGCAATTAACTTTATTTCCTAAGACTTGGGTTCTTAGGACATGACAAAGTAGAAAGGAGAAAAAGAGGTTGATAGACTATTTAAAAAAAGAAGCCTGGGACATGTGCAAGACCCAAAAGTGAAGTTCTCCCAAGATCAACTGGAATACAATACAGCTGCTGTCTGGCATCCCCATTATTATCCTAAAGCATCCTGCTGCTAGAAACCAGAAAAGGGTGGATGCCGGGATTTCACAGAAGATTTAGACAGCATGGCCCACCTCTCTAATGGAACACCAAGAACCAGAGTATGGGGGTGGGAGACCGGGGTGTGAGGTCACGGGGCAGGCAGAGTGGAAGGACAGCATGGGGGCAGCACAGGAAATCATGTTCAAGACAGAGTAACAGCAAGGCTGAAGATCAGTAGGCCAGGGTCTTGGGCAAGAGAAAGAATTCTAGCCAAACACGTCTCTACGTTTCCCTTTCTGCTCAGAAGCTTCCAGAAACTAAAGAAGATCCAGGAATTTCAGAGGAGTCTCAAAAAAAGTTTCTCACCCATGCAAATGCCAAAGTCATTTTATGGAAGCAGTGTTATCTTTTATTTATTTTTATTATTATTATTTTTTGAGACTGAATCTTGCTCTGTCGCCAGACTGGGATACAGTGGCGCAATCTTGGCTCACTGCAGCCTCTGCCTCCCGGGTTCAAGCAATTCTCCTGCCTCAGCCTCCGGAGTAGCTGGGACTACAGGCATGCACCACCACGCCCAACTAATTTTTGTATTTTTAGTAGAGATGGGATTTCACCATGTTGGTCAGGATGGTCTCGATCTCCAGACCTTGTCATCCACCCGCCTCGGCCTCCCAAAGTGCTGGGATTACAGACATGAGCCACTGCGCCCGGCCAGAAGCAGTGTATCTTTTAAACCAAATTTAGTTCCTAGAGATATAGCAGGTCTGTCTCAACACTCAATGATCTAGAGAGACTAGGCCTAAGATGAAGGCTATCAGGACAACTGGTTGCTTACTTGCCTTTCCCTGAGAGCCTATCCAGCTGCCACATCAAATCTCATATCCCTCTTTTCCCTCATTCAACTCTCTTCCCACTCAGACCTGTCGAATGGGTCCCTATCACTCTCTTCCCCCAGCCTATCCAAACCTCTCCAGAAGGTAAAGTCGTTCTTCAGTAAAGTGCAGTCTACTTTGACCTACCACCAATAGCTCCCCCAAAAGACGGTTGTATTTCTCACCGCATACCCTGGCACAATCTCTCCTACCCCAATCCTCACCCTAGAAGCACATGTCATAGCACTAGTCATAATAGTTATTCCTTTTTGTTACTTTTCTACCCGTTAATCTTCCACCAGTCATCTGCACACATTTGTTGAAGATTATGTTATCGGCTTTACTTCTTTTCCTCCATAATTCTCATCAACATTCTTGGCAACCTCAATGTCCACACATGTGATTCATTCAACCTCCCCTCTGGCTCTTAGACACCCTCCCTTTAAACCACTTACCCTACACTTCATCTATGCTCACAGTCCCAACATAGACCTTTTTATCAACAGTAACTGCAATAACCCCAAAACCTTTATTTCAAGTATCTCATACTCAAAACCATCTCTGATCATTCCAGTTTTCTTACACTGACACTCCCATTCCAACAATTCTTTGATGCAACCAGTACCAATCTACAGCTTTACTGTTTTTCCAGTATCGCATTACCTCCCTCAGGGACTAACTTCCCTCATTACTCTGCTTAGATTTTCATGGATGGTCAATCACATTATGATGATTATTATTCCATTGCTTTTCTCAATTCTCTTACCCTTCTCTTCTTGTCACTGTAGTATGGCAAAACCCTAACCCAAATCCCCTGCTAGAGTGATTACAACGTAAAGTGGTTAAATGTGGATGAAAAACATACACAAATTTCACTTCAAATTTGTAATCTCATATCTCAAGTGAGCATTCAACAATACTAACCACAGCCTCAGCAGACAGGCTTGCTACTGGCTAAGAAAACAGAAGCAAAGAGAACTACTCAACTACTCATAACTTCACCACCAAATTGACTGATCAGTACCCTTTGTCTCCATAATAAAAGATGCACTATCTCTGAGCCACGTTCAACCATGTTACTTGCCTAATCAATCCCATCCTTTTTCTCTGTATACATTTACCACTAGCATAGTTCCATCAGCATACAACACATGATGTAAAGGCCAGGCGCAGTGACACCTGTAAACACAACACGTTGGGAGGCCAAAGTAGGCAGATCACTTGAGCTCAAGAGTTCGAGACCAGCCTGGCCAACATGGTGAAATCCTGTCTCTACAAAAAACAAACAAAAAAAATTAGCCAAACGTGGTGGCGTATGCCCTAAGTCCCAGCTACTCGAGACGCTGAGGCAGGAGAATCACTTGAACCCGGGAAGCAGAGGTTGTAGTGAGCCAAGATTACACCACTGCACTCCAGCCTGGGTGACAGAGTGAGACCCCATCTCAAAAAATTACAATAAATAAGATCAAGAGCTTTTATAAAAAAAAAAAAAAAAAAAAATCATGATGTAGGCCGGGCACAGTGGTTCACGCCTGTAATCCCAGCACTTTGGGAGACCAAGGCGGGCGGATCCAGATCACCTGAGGCCAGGAGTTTGAGACCCGGCCTCTACTAAAAATAAAAAAATGAGCCAGGTTTGGCGGTGCACACTTTTAATCCCAGCTACTTAGGAGGCTGAGGGAGGAGAACCGCTTGAACTCGGGAGGCAGAGGTTAGAGTGAGCCAAGAATGCACCACTGCACTACAGCCTGGGTGACAGAGCAAGGCTCTGTCACAAAAAAAAAAAACAAAAAAAAAACCCATAATGTAATATTTCCCAATTTTAAAAAACCATGACTCTATTCCCTTTCTGTGCTCTTTAGAGAACGACTTCAAAGATTAAGAAAAAAAAATTTTGTTTGAGATTACAGGCATGAGCCACTGCGCCCGGCCAAATTAAAGAAATTTTTAAACTACATAAAATCAATTTATCCTAACAAATTCATTCGATCAAATGAGAATTTTAACTTACTGATATTCTGAAGTGTGCACCTTTCCAACAGATTAAAGCTTATCTTAGCAATATTTTCTGCTGCTTTCCACTTCATTAAAATTTCAAGTTGAACTTAGTAAACTAAAAATTTAAGACAGGAGTTGAAGGAAGAGTTGCAGTGGGGGAATGATACAAGGTGGCTATTTAAATAACATTAGCATGCAAAACTCCAGATAAGAGCCCTTCCCTCGGCTGGGTGTGGTGGCTCACGCATGCAATCCCAGCATTTTGGGAGGCTGAGGTGGACGATCACCGGAGGTCAGGAGTTCAAGACCAGCCGGGCCAACATAGTAAAACTCAGTCTCCTCTAAAAATACAAAAATTAGCCGAGAATGGTAGTGGGCGCCTGTAATCCCAGCTACTCAGGCGGCTGAGGCAGGAGAATCGCCTGAACCCAGGAGGTGGAGGTTGCAGTGAGCTAAAATGGTGCCACTGCACTCCAGCCTGGGCGACAGAGCAAGACTTCATTTCAAAAAAAAAGGTCCTTCCCTCATGATGAGAGGTAGTCTAAAAAATAATAATAAAATAATGACCCTGGTTTTGTTTTAACAGCTGCCACGTAAGGCTTTCAAAATTCAGATGAACTAGAGCTTTCCTAAAACAAATCCCACTCTCCTTTGACTGGAAAAGGCTAAACTTAATTTGCTCAGGTTTGTTTAAAGGTATACCATATCTCTACCTCAAGTTATTCTACTAAGTGATTAACTTCGTAGATGAAAACTGAAGGAAACAAAAAAAATTTAGGTTCCGAGTTAGCATTATTTCTAGGTTAGCAGAACCTTCAAGTGTTATGGAAAATATTGTCAAATGGAGCTTAATTATAAGACCATTAAGAAGAAGGTCCTGCATTCAGAGAGACCCATCAATAGTTACTAAAACCATCAGGAGAAAGGCTGCTGGAGAACAGTAACTGTATGGTATCAAAGGATCGCTCCATAAGTTACCTGTTAATTATAAAGGGGAAAATGTTGTTGCTTTACAATAGAGCAATCTTGACCCTTCACTACAATAGAACGGAAAGATAAAACAACTTGGCATCATTAAAAGGGAATCGACTTCCCTTTATCCACTTCTTAATGTGACATGACAAAGCAGACTACATCACTTATAAAATACTCTCGTTTTACCTCCAGGTGAAGTGTGGCAATATATTAAAAAAAAAAATCTAGTCAAGCTTTTAGATGGAATGTCTAGTTTATATGAAATACAGGTGATGCAGAAGCAACTTAGACCAACACCATGAGGAAACAGACAAATTAAATTAGTAAAGTGGACTTTGCACATGAAAAGTGGGCCATACTCTTCAAAAAGTCAGTGTCAAAAAAGAAAAATGGTAGACATACTGCCCTAGACTAAAAGAGACTAAAGACTCAACAATAAGACACAATGAATAAACCACATGGTTTGGTTGGGGGTTGGGGGGATGCCAAAAGCTACAAAAGACACTTAAGGCCAGGCACAATGGCTCCCGCCTGTAATCCTAATCCTTTGGAAGGCTGAGTGGTGGATCACTTGAACCCAGGAGTTCAAGTGATCAACACAGTAAAGATAGCTGGGTGTGGTGATGCACATCTGTAGTACCAGTTACCAGCTACTCAGGAGGCTGAGGGAGGAGGATCACATGAGACCAGGAGGTCAAGGCTGCAGTGAGCCATGATCGAGCCCAGGCAACTGAGGCCCTGTATCCAAAAAAACAACAACAACAACACACACACACATATACATTTAAGACAACTGGGGAAATTTAAATGCAGACTAAATATTAGATATTGTAAGATTATCGTTGAATTTTAAAAGCACAAGGACATTGTGGTTATGCCTGAGAACGTATTCTTTGGAAACACATGCTGAAATGCCTAAAGAGGTAGACTTGCAATTTCTGTAAGCTAACTTCAAATAATTCAGGGAAAGAAAAGAGTACATACATGAGGGTTAACATAAGTATCAAAAGACAAAATTACAATAATGTGGTTTAAGGATCTTAAACAGCTTTATTTGCAATTCTAGAATCAAGCAACGCTTTGTTCCATAAAATAGAATGAGCATTCCAGTGAGCAGAGTAGAGGCTACATGTACAGACACAATAGGCCTGAAGAAAGCATAAACAAAGAACTGTGAAAATAATTGAAAATCAAATCTGCTGGAAGTTTTTTAATTATTTTCAGCCTTAAAGAAATGTGATAATGGGACCTGAGTCACATGACAGGCAGCTTTAGTCCTCTGATTATAGATCAGTCTTTTACCTACACTGTTTTGTAAAATGTTGGAAAAGACTAATGGGCTCCAGAGAAGACCCCCATCCCTCTAAACTTAATCTTCATTGTAGATTAACTTCCTTCTCTTACACAAAGACACTAAGATGGAATGTTAAATAAACTCTTTTAAATTGGAAAAGGAAAAGAACTGTAACTAATCAAATTGCTATAACTCATAAACCAACCTTGTATGGAAAATGTGGCAATCCTGTTAAACTTGTTTTCTGCCTAAATAAGCAAGACCTTAAACTTTTCGGCTTCAGAGGACTGGCTGGCTCTATTCCTCTGGATTCTGTGTTACCCAGTTGGCTGCTCTCAGTTTTGCATTTGAGTAAAACTCGTTTGTTTTTTTGTTTTGTATTGCTTTGTTTTTTTGAGACGGGGTCTTGCTCTGTTGCTCAGGCTGGAGTGCAATGGCACGATCTCAGCTCACTGCAACCTCTGCATCCCGGATTCAAGCTCTTCTGCCTCAGCCTTCCGAGTAGCTGGGATTACAGGCATGCGCCACCACATCTGGGTAATTGTGTACTTTTAGTAGAGACGAGGCTTCTCCATGTTAGTCAGGCTGGTCTCAAACTCCCGACCTCAGGTGATCCGCCCGCCTCAGCCTCCCAAAATGCTGGGATTACAGGCATGAGCCATCGTGCCCAGCCTGAATAAAACTCTTTTAAACTTGACTGTGATCCTTTTGATTATTTCAGGATGGCAGAACAAAAAGCAGATTGGTCATTTCAAAGTTACTTTCCTTGTAAGGAAGGAATGAAAAAACAGGAAAATAGAGAAATAACTGATTGGGAACTGCATTATCATGCCAACTGGAACCGTCTGGTTTGAGAAATTAAGGCTATTCCTCTCTCCTGATTTCTGGGAAGGTCCAATAACACCTCAGTTTGGTAGTCTGGAACCATGAGTGGCTCCATTTAGATTTTAGTCTGGTCTACTGTTGCCTAGTGCAGATTAGCTCAAAACAATGGCACCACCTACAATTTTTAACCAACACGAACATGGCAAAATCTTTTTTAATGTAGGTGAAGAGCATATTAGTGTTCACTAATGTTATTCTTTGTACTTTTATTTCAGTTCAAACTTTTTAGAAATTAAGAGAAAAAAGATGCTGGATTTTCCTTTGCTAAGTCTATCTTCATTAAATATAGTTAAGTACTGTTATAAAGTTTCAATGCCGCAAAATAAATAGCACTCGAATCTAAAATTTTCTTTTTCTTCTTCTCAGCAAGGCAATTTACTCCCATAGAAGGGTGCACCCTCACAGATGGAGCAATGGCGAGCATACTACCTGGACAAGGGAGGGGAAGGGGTTCTTATTCCTGATGTACGTGGCCCCTGCTGCTATGTCCTCCCCCAATTGGCTAGGGTTAGACCACACAGGCTAAACTATTTCCAATTGGTTAATTTAAAGAGAGTGATGGGGTGAGTGGTTTGTCGGGAAAAATGGTTATGACAGAGCAGGAAATCAGAATGAGTCAGGGCGGAGAATGAGTCAGGGTGGAGAATGAGTCAAGGCAGAGAATGAGTCAGGGTGGAGCAGGTAATCAGAATGAGGGTGGCAAAGGTTGCTTTAAGAGGAAGTTAATTTTAAAAGCAGAAGGCAAAGAACTGAACATACTGACATTGATTCTTTGAGGAGAAATTCAGAACTCATATCTAACAGTATCCAGGCCTGCAATTTTTCTAATCTTAAAAATGTGTCATGAACTTAAATTCTGAAACTCAAAATTCTCATTCTATAATAATCTCAAAGGAGATCAAAAAACTCTCCAACTACTTACCAGAAAAATGACCGTTCACTGAGCACTCTCTATGTGTCATGCACTCCTCACAACCGTGAGGAGGATACGTACTATAACTATTCCATCTTGGAAACTGAAAAACTGCAGCACAGACATTAAAGTAACTTGGTCAAGGTCACACAGACTGCAACTAGCATTGTCGAGATACACTTCCTATTTAAAAATAAACACTTAGATTGCTTCAATAAAGGAATATGGTATCACGAAATCAATGACCATGTATTGTCTCCAAAAAGGCTAAAACATGAACATTTCAACATTTCAGATATAAAAGCAGTAATCTCAGGAAGTAGAGTCATATCAAAGTATTTGTTGCCTGTTGCTATTACTGAACAGTGTTATTTATAAAGAAAATAGATTCCTAAAACTATTTACGCAAAAATACTAACTTCCCAAATCTTAACACCAGGACCACTAATGAAAAAGTATACAGGAGCACTAATAGTGAAACATGTCAAGCCCAAACTGAAGCTTGGGCTGTCAACAAGTTGTCTTAAAACTGCTGTCTCGGTATGTAACAAGATCTAAAAAAAAAGGAAAAAAATGGTTGTCACACAAGGTTAAATATGTGAAGAAACATATACTTTGTTCTTCCATTTCCTGGCACCCAAATTCCTAAAACTCTAGGAATACCAGTGTCTTTTTTATGCTAATGAGATGAATGATGTCTGATGGCTTCTGGACAGCCTCAGGAAGTGGCTTGATTGCCAGGGGAACCCGCCAGTGGTGAGAGGGCTGGAACTTTCAGCCCTACCCTGGGAAGGGAGGCGGGTAGCGCAGAGGGCTAAAAGCTAAGTTGATCACTAGTGGGCAATGACATAATCAATCATGCCGGCTTACTGAAGATTACAGAAAAACCCTAAAGGACAGGTGCAGAGAAACTTAAGGTTAGTGAACACATGGAAGTACTGGGAGGGTGATGAGCCCAGAGTAGGCAGCGGAGTTCCACACTCCTCCTTTGCCTTATGCATCTCTCTTCCATCTGGCTGTTCCTGAGTGGTATTCTTTATTATAAAATGGTAATCTAGCAAATACACTGTTTTCCTGAGTTCTGTGAGTGATTCTAGCAAACCTGAAGGAGGAATCACAGGAGCCTCCAATTTATAGCTAGTGTGTCAGAAGCACATAATATAACCTGGACTTGGCTGGGGCATGGTGGCTTATTCCTGTAATCCCAGCACTTTGCAGGCCAAAGGCCAGCAGAACACTTGAGGTCAGGAGTTCAAGACCAGCCTGGCCAACACAGTGAAACCCTGTCTCTACTAAAAATACAAAAATTAGCTGGGTGTGGTGGCACGCACCTGTAGTCTCAGCTACTGGGGAGGCTGAGAGAGGAAAACTGCTTGAACCCGGGAGGCGGAGGTTGCAGTGGACCGAGACGAGATCACACCACTGCACTCCAGCCTGGGCAACAGAGTGAGAACTCCATCTCACAAAAAATAAATCAGTAAATAAATAAAATTAATAACCTGGACTTGGGATTGGCATGAGAAGTGGGAGCAGTCTGGTGGGATGTGATGCTATTTCCCAGTGGATACTCTCAGAATTAAGTTACACTGTAGGACAACCCACTGGAGTCATCAGAGAAAATGAGACACAGATAATGGAAAGAAAACCCACACACATTTGATCACAGAAGTGTTGTGCTGAATACGAGTATAGAGAATAAGAATTTGCTTTTCCTTTAAAACATAGTGGGGATTACATGTATTATCACAAACATACAAAAAAATATAGCTAAAATCTGAATACAGGACATAGATATTAGATATGAAGGGCTAATTAGCTTTCTTAAATATGGTATGTAGTTACAAAGAATAACAACCTTACTCTAAGAAGTGTCATGATGTTTGCAATTTAAAGAGACTTTCAAATGGTTCAATAGCAAAAAACAGAGCAAAATGTAAGCAAATTAAAATACTGATATTGGGTATACAGGTTGGGTCACTGTGCTATAGTTCCAACTTTTCTATGTGTAGAAAATTTCATTTACAGCCAGGTGCAGTGGCTCACACCTGTAATCCCAGCATTTTGGGAGGCCGAGGCAGGCAGATCACCTGAAGTTGGGAGTTCGAGACTAGCCTGACCAACATGGAAAAACCCCGTCTCTATTAAAATACAAAATTAGCCAGGTGTGGTGATGCACGTGTAATCCCAGATACTCAGCAGGCTGAGGCAGAAGAATCTCTTGAACTCAGGAGGCAGAGGTTGCAGTGAGCCGAGATCACGCCACTGCACTCCAGCCTGGGCAACAAGAGCAAAACGCCATCTCAAAAAATAAAAAAAGAAAAAGAAAGAAAATTTCATTTAAAAAGTTTGGGAAAAAAACAGCAGGGGAAAGGACTAAGTTTAGACCTAGCAGCAGCATCACAAGAGTTTACCAGTTAAGTTTGTAACTAAGACATCATTATTAAAAGTAGACAAATGCCAGATGTGGTATGCATCTGTAGTTCCAGTTCGGAAGGCTGAGGTGGGAAGATCCCATGAACCAAAGAATTTGATGCTGCAGAGAGCTATGATCAAGCCACACTGCACTCCAGCCTAGGTGACAGAATGAGACCCCATCTCTAAAAATAAATAAAACAAAAATAGGGTAAGAAAGGATGGTTTAGCAGAAAAGAAATTTAAAAACATAAAGAGGAAAAGACAGCAAAATATCTGCAATTCCTGAATGTAGATGCTGAGTACAGATATTAACTGCCTGTTTCAACTTTTCTATGTTTGAAACGTTTCACAACAAAAATTTAAGGGTCAATGGTTTTAGGTTTCATAGTTCTGGAAAGAAAAAACACTCAAAGCACAACTCAAAACCTTCCTAGGTAACTACAAGAATTTATTAGATATTCTTGGGCCGGGCGCAGTGGCTCATGCCTGTAATCGCAGCATTTTGGAAGGCCAAGGCGGGCAGATCACAAGGTCAGGAGATCAAGACCATCCTGGCTAACACGGTGAAACCCCATCTCTACTAAAAAAAAAAAAAAAAAAAAATTAGCCAGGCATGGTGGCGGGCACCTGTAGTCCCAGCTACTCAGGAGACTGAAGCAGGAGAATGGCGTGAACCTGGGAGGCAGCGCTTTCAGTGAGCTGAGGATGCGCCACTGCACTCTGGCCTGGGCGACAGAGCGAGACTCTGTCTCAAAAACAAAAAAAAAGTTATTAGATATTCTCATTTAAAATGTTACAATGGGCAGGGAGGGGCTCACACCTGTAATCCCAACTTTGTAAGA
Organism: Rhinopithecus roxellana; assembly: GCF_007565055.1. Lineage (NCBI taxonomy): Eukaryota > Metazoa > Chordata > Mammalia > Primates > Cercopithecidae > Rhinopithecus > Rhinopithecus roxellana. The sequence continues at coordinate 37,078,053 of NC_044564.1, read as the reverse complement.
CCAAAGTGGGAAGGTCATTTGAGTCCAGGAATTCCAGACGTTCCTGGGCTACACAGTGAGACCTCATCTCTATAAAAAATTTTTTAAAAAATTAGCCAAGTGACGTGGTGCACACCTGTAGTCCCAGCTAACTGGGAGGCTGGGGTGGGAGGATCACTTAAGCCTGGGAAACAGAGGTTGCAGTGAGCCAGGATGGCAGCAAGACCTTTCTCAAAAAAGAAATGTTACAATGGATGAAACCTAAGGACGATGTTCTAGGGGCCTATGGTGTAGGTTCTGCCTTTAGCTGAAACTTCAAAGATTAAAATAAAGGGCTCAATCCTTACAAAGTATTGCTAATTACACAATGTTCAGCAACTTAAGGATCCTGGCAAAGCAGCTATCATATATACCAAGTAGATATCTGAAGGCCTTCAGAGCCCAAATTCTCCTATCAATATAAAAATTATTAGGCCAGGCGCGGTGGCTCACACCTGTAATCCCAGCACTTTGGGAGGCTGAGGCAGGCGGATCACAAGGTCAGGAGATCGAGACCATCCTGGCTAACATGGTGAAACCCCGTCTCTACTAAAAATACAAAAAATTAGCCAGGTGTGGTGGCAGGCGCCTGTAGTCCCAGCTACTCAGGAGGCTAAGGCAGGAAAATTGCCTGAACCCAGGAGGTGGAGGTTGCAGTGAGCCAAGATCATGCCACTGCACTTCATTCAGCCTGGGTGACAGAGCGAGAATCCATCTCAAAAAAAAATTATTAAACACCCTAAACCACTAAACATCTAAACACCAAGTTTTAATACAAGTGTAATACATGGTCAACATTTATAAGGACCAAGGATTTGGACAGGAGAAAAATTTTATCTTCATCTTTCCTAACCTCTACCTGAAGTACAGCAGTTCCTTCTATCATGAATGTAAACAAACCACAGTATCAGTAGTACTTCCAACTTCTCAACAATAGAAATCACATATATTTCCATCCCATTGAATTTGTTGTAGCTCAAAACACCATTTAAGCTCATCAACTGACACTTGACTAGACTTGCCACCAGAACAGACAGAGCACAGACTCTTCTCATGCAGGCGCGCAGGCACAGCTCAGGTCAGCCATGTGCTTATCACTAGGCCTGGTCCTTACGCATCAAATTGAATGCAGAATTGCTGACTGTGGTATAACAAAGAGCTTGGATGGCCTTTGTCCCAGCTCCAGTTAGTGCCCTTTAAATCCCTGAAATGTCCTGAGAGGGACAGGGCATCTCTGTGATTCACGGTGAGCACCTAGTTTATACTAACAAGATGTCTCAGGATGTGAGGCTGGGGAGCTGGCCAAACCAGAAAGACCAATCATGGCATCAGAAGGCTGGGGCTCTGAGCCCCAGGATGGCAGCCCCAAGTCCAGAGAAGGGAGCTAGAAATTGAGTTCAAGTTCAAAGCCAATGATTAAATGGATCATGCTGATGTAATTAAGCACCAATAACTCTGGACACAGAGGCTCACGTGAGCTTTCCTGGTTAATACTCTGTGTGTATAGTCACACATGGAGACACCGAGATGATCCACCCTGTCTCCATAGGAGGGTATGAACACTTCACATCTGGGACCTTCCCAGACACCGTCCTATATGTCACTTCTGATGGTTGGTCCTAAGTTGCATTTTTTTTGTTACAATAAACTGTCAGTACTGGACTTTCTTGAGTTTTGTGAGTCATCCTAAGTGAATTATCAAACTTGAGTGTGACAGAAACCTCCCATTTGTACTCAGTCAGAAATAAAAGTAACACAGGAGCCCCTCAAGTTTGCACCTGGTATCCAAAGTGAGAGGGCAGTCTTGTGGAAACCTATTAACTTTGATCTAAGTCGAAATGTATCGCAATGATACATTCCCCATCAACAATTATTTGTTGATGAATATATAAAAGGAGATAAGCCAAAGACCACCACACAACTGATTTTTATTAAACATCAAAACCTTAATTTTGGCCCAGTGCAGTGGCTCACACCTGTAGAGTGTGAGGCCTTGGGAGGCCAACACTTTAGGAGGCCAAGGCAGGCAGACTGCTTGAGGTCAGGAGTTTGAGACCAGCCTGGCCAAAATGGTGAAACCCCGTCTCTACTAAAAAATTAGCCAGGTGTGGTGGTGCGCACTTGTAGTCCCAGCTACTCAGGAGGCTGAGGTACAAGAATCGCTTGAACCTGGGAGGCTGAGGTTGCAGTATGCCAAAATCGCACCACTGCACTCCATCCTGGGCAATACAGGGAGACTGCCTTTAAAAAAAAAAAAAAAAAATACGGCCGGGCGCAGTGGCTCATGCCTGTAATCTTAGCACTTTGCAAGGCCAAGGCGGGAGAATCACGAGATCAGGAGATTGAGATCATCCTGGCTAACACGGTGAAACCCCATCTCTACTAAAAACACAAAAAATTAGCCGGGCATGGTGGCGGGCGCCTGTAGTCCCAGCTACTCGGGAGGCTGAGGCAGGAGAATGGCGTTAAGTAAACCCAGGAGGCGGAACTTGCAGTGAGCTGAGGCTGTGCCACTGCACTCCAGCCTGGGCGACAGAGTGATACTCCATCTCCAAAAAAAAAAAAAACACCTTGGCCAGACAAGTGGCTCACGACTGTAATCCCAAGACTTTAGGAGGCCAAGGCAGATCACCTGATGTCAGGAGTTTGAGACCAGCCTGGCCAATATGGTAAAACCCCATCTCCACAAAAATTAGCCAGATGTGGTGGTGTGCACCTATAGAGCCAGTTACTTAGGAGGTGGAGGCAGGACGCTTGAACCTGGGAGCCTGAGGCTGCAGTGAGCCAAGATCACACTACTGCACTCTAGCCTGAGAGACAGAGCAAAACTCCATCTCAAAAAAACAAAACAAAAAAACCCTTAATTTTAGTATCTTAAAAAACAAAATCTGAATTATCTATGTATCAACAATATTGTCTTGTCACTTCAATTACTGACAAAGAGGTCTGGTGCGGTGGCTCACGCCTGTAATCCCAGGCTGAGGCAGGCGGATCACGAGGTCAGGAGTTCGAGACCAGCCTGGCCAACACAGTGAAACCCCATCTCTACTAAAAATATAAAAATTACCCAGGTGTGGTGGCATGCGCCTGTAGGCCCAGCCACTAGGGAGGCTGAAGCGGGAGAATCACTTGAACCCGGGAGGTGGAGGTTGCAGTGAGCTGAGACTGTCCCATCTGAACTCCAGCCTGAGTGACAGAGCGAGACTGTCTTTAAAAAAAAAAAACAATTACTGACAAAGACGTCAGTCTTCTGTTTAACAGGGTAATAATATTTGTCTAACTGTTTAAATATAATTGGTTTCTGTTGTGATCCTGTGTATTTCATTCATTGTGTTCAGAAAGATTCTGAAAAGGCATCCATAGGTTTCATAAAACTGGCAAACAGTCCATGGCACAACCCTAAGTGCCCAAAACTATGGGCAACAAGCAGTCTCTCTGGGTCTCTGATGGGTTTCTGAAGGTCACCCGCAAGGATCAACGTAAATGGCCAACTCTTGGTAATAATGGACTGGTAATTTAAACAATCCTCCCAACACAGCTACAAAATTAAAGTAAAATTTACACGGACATCCCTTGTAAAAACTATCAGAAACCAGAGTTTCTTAGAGAAATAGCCGATTCCAGATGAAGAGAAGGATATTAGAGGAGCTTGAAATATCCTGTCATACCAGAAGCAAGAAAGCTCTATCAACGACTGCTGGAATTATGTTAAGGATACAAACGGGGTTGTTTTGAACTATTTTCTTGACTTCTGCATATAACTGAAAACTACCATGAGAAAAAGTTGAAAATAGGCCAGGCACAGTGGTTCACACCTGTAATCCCAGCACTTTGGAAGGCAAGGGAGGGAAGATTGCTTGAGCCCAGGCATTCAAGACCAGCCTCAGGAACATAGGGTGATCTCATCTCCACTAAAATTTTAAAAAATTAGGCACGGCAATGCATGCCTGTAGTCCCGGCTACTAGGGAGGCTGACACAGGACAGCTTGAGCCCAGGAGGCCAAGGCTGCAGTAAGCCAAGATCATGCAACTGCACTCTAGCCTGGGTGACAAAATGCGATCTTGTCTCCAAAAAAAAGCTTTCTGCCCATGGATGACACTGAAGCATCATTAAAGTCTCTCTTCTCCATGCCATCATGTCTAAGTTACAGTCTCCTAAAGAGCCCCAACAGCTGAGGAAGCTCTTCACTGGAGGGCTGAGCTTTGAAACAACGGATAAGAGTCTGAGGAGCCATTCTGAGCAATGGGGGATGCTCACGGGCATGTGGTAATGAGAGATTCCAAACACCAAGCTCTCCAGGGGCTTTGGGTTTGTCACATGTGCCACTGTGGAGGAGGTGGATGCAGCCATGAATGCAAGGCCACACAAGGTGGATGGAAGAGTTGTGGAACCAAAGAGACCTGTCTCAAGAGAAGATTCTCAAAGACCAGGTGCCCAGTTAACTGTGAAAAAGACATTTGTTGGTGGCATTAAAGAAGATACTAAAAAACATCACCTAAGAGATCATTTTGAACAGTTCTGAAAAACTAAAGTGATTGAAATCATGACTGACCGAGGCAGTGGCAAGGAAAGGGGCTCTGCCTTTGTAACCTTTGACGACCATGACTCCGAGGGTAAGACTGTCATTCAGAAACACCAGCCTGTGAATGGCCACAGCCGTGAAGTCAGGAAAGCCCCGTCAAAGCAAGAGACGGCGAGTGCTTCATCCAGCCAGAGAAGCGAAGTGGTTCTGGAAACTTTGGTGGTGGTCATGGAGGTGGTTTCGGTGGGAATGACAACTTTGGTCATGGAGGAAACTTCAGTGGTCGTGGTGGTTTTGGTGGCAGCGGGGATGGCTATAATGGATTTGGTAATGATGGAAGCAATTTTGGAGGTGGTGGAAGCTACAATTATTTTGCCAATTACAACAATCAGTCTTCAAATTTTGGACCCGTGAAGGGAGGAAACTTTGGAGGCAGGAGCTCTGGCCCCTATGGTGGTGGAGGCCAATACTATGCCAAACCATGAAACCAAGGTGGCTATGGTGGTTCCAGTAGCAGCAGTAGCTATGGCAGAAGATTTTAAGTAGGAAACAAAGCTTGGCAAGAAAGGAGAGTCAGAGAAGTGACAGGGAAGCTACAGGTTACAATAGATTTGTGAATTCAGCAAAGCACAGTGGTGGCAGGGCCTAGATGCTACAAAGAAGACATGTTTTAGACAAATACTCGTGTATGGGCAAAAAACTCGAAGACTGTATTTGTGACTAATGGTATAACAGGTTATTTTAGTTTCTGATCTGTGGAAAGTGTAAAGCATTCCAACAGAGGGTTTTAATGAAGTTGTTTTGTTTGTTTGTTTGTTTGTTTGCACCTATGCTGTTGATTGCTAAATGTAATAGTGTGATCGTGATGCTGAATAAATGTCTTTAAAAAACAAAAATGTTGCACACACACACTAAATATATGCATGAAAGCATCAAATAACTTGGAAGATAGTAAGGTAAGAGAGAGGCAGGATCTAAAAAGGCAAACCCTACATTTATAACCACTTTGGTCCCTGAGAGCAACTGCCAAGGACCAGCTGGGTTTACAGGGGGACTGGTAAACTCATCTCCCTTCGAGTTGGAATCCTGAATAGCTGCACTTAGGAAGTGAGGGAAAGGGAAGCAGCCAGGCTCTAAGACGTGTAGCTCAACTGCAACTTATCTTTATCCCCAAAACTGAACCAAGGTGATCCCAAACTGCCTATTCCCTAAGATGCCTGAGGTAGAAAGAAGCATAAATCTTCTCTAGATATATCATCCTAGACCCCATATTATTCAAATGATATTTAATATGTGATCTACTAGATGTGCACGTGTGTACACACACACACACACACACACACACACACACACACACAGAGCCAACAAGGAGAAAAAAATGAAAAACCAGCAGGAAAAAAAAAAACAAAAAAGAAAAGCAGGCCAGGCACAGTGGCTCATGCTTGTAACCTCAGCACTTTGGGAGGCCGAGGTGGGCAGATCACCTGAGGCCAAGAGTTCGAGACCAGCCTGACCAACATGGAAAAACCCCATTTCTACTAAAAATACAAAATTAGCCGGGCTTGGTGGCGCATGCCTGTAATCCCAGTTGCTTGAGAGGCTGAATCAGGAGAACCTCTTGGACCCGGGAGGCGGAGGATGCGGTGAGCCGAGATCACGCCATTGCACTCCAGCCTGGGCAACAAGAGCAAAAATCCCTCTCAACACACACACACACACACACACACACACACAAAAGGGCTGGGCACGATGGCCACGCCCGTAATCCCAGCACTTTCGGAGGCCAAGGCGGGTGGATCACAAGGTTGGGAGTTCAAGACCAGTCTGCCCAACATGGTGAAACCCTGCCTGTCTGTATAAAAACTACAAAAAATAGCCAGGCATGGGGTGGCTCAGGCCTGTGGTACCAGCTGCTCAAGAGGCTGAGGTAGGAGGATCATTTGAGCCTGGGAGGTCGAGGCTGCAGTGAGTCGAGGTCGTACAACTGCACTCCAGCCTGGGTGACAGAGTAAGACTCTTGTCTCAAAAAAAAAAAAAAAAAAAAGAGAGAGGGAATGATTCCAGTCACAGGAATGAATTTTAAAACTGACACTGTACGTCTTACATAAAAAAAAAAAAAAAAAAAAAGGAAAACTTAAGATACAATTCAATAGCTTCTTTTTAATTTAAAAAAATTAGAGATGAGGTCTCACTATGTTGCCCAGAGTGGTCTCGAACTCCTGAGCTCAAGTAATCCTCTCGCCGTGGCTGCCCAAAGTGCTGGGATTATAGATGTGAGCCACTGCACCTGGCCACAATTCAATAGCTTATTTTAACACTTAGAAGAAAACTGACAACTTAGAATTCCGTACACATCAAAAGTATCCTTCAAAGGGGAAGATCGGGCCGGTGGCTCACACCTGTAATCCCAGGACTTTGGGAGGTCGAGCGGATGGATCACTAGGGATCAAGAGTTCAAGACCAGCCTGGGCAATATGACAAAACCCTGTCTATACTAAAAATACCAAAAAAATTAGCCAAGCATGGTGGCACACACCTGTAGTCCCAGCTATTCGGGAGGCTGAGGCAGGTGAATGGCTTGAACTGGGAGGCAGAGTTTGCAGCGAGCTGAGATCACACCACTGCACTCAAGCCTGGGCAACAGAGTGAGACTCCATCTTTTTTTTTTTTTTAAAGGAAGATCAATTTGAGGCATGTCTAGACTAACACATACTCAGGAAATTCACTACCAGAAGTTACACAAAAGGTGGGAAGCATAAAGGATGTTCTTCAGGCAGAAGAAAATGTTCCAAGATGGAGGATCTAGTTAGGAAATGAAAAAGATAAATTCTGTGGGTAAATCTAAATGGTTATTGAAAACACAAATTAATCACATCAAGATAAAATACAGACAGAATTAAAACAACACAATAATGACAATGTGAATAAAAATGAGCTCAACAGACTATTCAGGAGAGGAGGTTAATATCAAATAATATTAGATTTTGATAGTAAAAGATTCATGTTTAAGTAACTTCCAAGTTAGAACAGCAGAACAAACATAAAAAAATAGCATCTAAAACAAGGCAAGAAAGGACAGGAAAAGGTACAAAACAGGCTTGACAGGTAGAAAGTGCTTACTAACAGATTTGAACCTAAATGTCAGTTACTTTGTCAAATGCCAATAGACAGATGCTGTAATCACAAGAAACACACAAGATTTTTAAAAATTCTAGTATATACTGACTGGGCATGGTGGCTCATGCCTGAAATCCCAGCACTCTGGGAGGCCAAGGCAGGTGGATCACAAGGTCAAGAGATGGAGACCATCCTGGCTAACACAGTAAAACCCCGTCTCTACTAAAAATACCAAAAAAATTAGCCAGGCATGTGGCGGGCACCTGTAGTCAGGCTGAGGTGGGAGAATGGCGTTGACACGGGAGGTGGAGCTTGCAGTGAGCTGAGATTGCGCCACTGAACTCCAGCCTGGGCGACAGAGCGAGACTCCAACTCAAGAAAAAATAATAATAATAATTCTAGTATGTATTGTTGGCAAGAGAATCTTTCAAGACATAAGTACAGTCATGCCCCATGCAGTGACGTTTCAGTCAACAATGGATCACATATACAACGGTAGTCCCGTAAGATTATAACAGAGCCAGGCACAATGGCTCACACCTGTAACCCCAGCACTTTGGGAGGCCAAGGTGGGCAAATCACTTCAGTCCAAGGGATGGAGACCAGACTAGGCAACGTGGCAAAACCCCATCTCTACACACACACACACACACACACACACACACACACACACACACGCCAGGCATAGTGGCAGGCACCTGTAGTCACAATTACTAGGGAGACCGTGAGGATCACTTAAACCCAGGAGGCAGAGGCTGCAGTTAGCCAAGATCGCACCACTGCACTCCAGCCTTGGCCACAGAGTGAGACCCTGTTTCAAAAAAAAAAAAAAATTATAATGGAGCTAAAAAATTCCTATTGTCTAGTATTTCATAGCCATTTGTGGTGATGCTGGTGTAAACAAACCCACTGTGCTGCAAACAAAACTACTGTGTTCAAAATCATATTATAGTACAGGCCAGGCACGGTGGCTCACGCTTGTAATCCCAGCACTTTGGGAAGCTGACGTGGATGGATCGCCTGAGGTCAGGAGTTCAAGACCAGCCTGGCCAACATGGCGAAACCCTGTCTCTACTTAAAAAAAAAAAAAAAATGAGCCAGGCATGGTGGCAGGCACCTATAATCCCAGCTACTCAGGAGGCTGAGGCAGGAGAATCGCTTGAACCCGGGAGGTGGAGGCTGCAGTGAGACGAGGTCACGCCATTGCACTCCAGCCTGGGTAACGAGGGCGAAACTCCATCTCAGTGTGAGGGGTAGGGGGAGTACAGTACAGGGCAGGCACGGTGGCTCACATCTGTAATCCCAGCACTTTGGGAGGCCAAGGTGGGTGGATCACGAGGTCAGGAGTTCAAGACCAGCCTGACCAACATGGTGAAAACCCATCTCTACTAAAAATACAAAATAGCCAGGGATGGTGGCACATGCCTGTAATCCCAGCTACCTGGGAGGCTGAGGCAGGAGAATTGCTTGAACCCGGGAGGTACAGGTTGCTGTGAGCCTAGATCGTGCCACTGCACTCCAGCCTGGGAGACAGAGCGAGACCCCGTCTCAAAAAAAAAAAAAAGTATAGTACAATTATGTACAGTACATAGTACTTGACAATAAACAACTATGTTACTGGTTTATGTATTAACTATATGTTTAATCATTAGTTTAGACTGTACTCATACTTACTTAAAAAAGAAAAAGTTCAGTGTAAAACAGCCTCTGGCAGGTCCTTCAGGAGGTACTCCAGAAGAAAGCACTGTTATCACAGATGACAACTCCAAATGTGTTATTGCACCTGAAGACCTTTCACTGTGACAAGGTGCCGAGCTGGAAGACAGTGATACAGACGATCTTGAGTATTCGTTTTCTTTTCTTTTTTTTTTTTTTTGAGACAAAGTCTTACTCTCTTGTCCCCCAGGCTGGAGCGCAATGGCGCGATCTCGGCTTACTGAAACCTCTGCCTTCCGGGTTCAAGCGATTCTCCTGCCTCAGCCTCCCGAGTACCTGGGATTACAGGTGCCTGCCACCACACCCGGTTACTTCTTGTATTTTTAATAGAGATGGGGTTTCACCATGTTGGCCAGGATGGTCGTGAACTCCTGACCTCAGGTGATCCGCCTGCCTCGGCCTCCTGAAGTGCTGGGATTACAGGCATGAACCACCGCGCCTGGCAAAGTATCTTAGCTTTTAACAAAAAGTTTAAAAAGTAAAAACAAAAGTAATACACTTTTAAAATAGAAAAGGCTTACAAAATAACAATACAGAGGAAGAATTTCTATACATCTGTACAATATGTTTGTGTTTTAAGCTAAGTACTGTAAGAATCAAGAAATTTAAAAATTATGAAGTTAATAAAGTAAAAAAGCTACACAGTTTCTAATATAGATGCAAGAAAAAAGTGTCTTCGCTGTCTGAGTGCAGTAGCAAAGACTAGATTGAAGAATTGGGGGGGTAGGCCGGGCGCAGTGGCTCACACCTGTGATCTCAGCACTTTGTAAGGCCGAGGCGGGTGGATCACGAGGTCAGGAGATTGAGACCATCCTGGCTAACATGGTGAAACCCCATCTCTACTAAAAATACAAAACTTAGCCAGGCATGGTGGCGGGCACCTGTAGTCCCAGCTACTGGGGAAGCTGAGGCAGGAGAACTGTGTGAACCCAGGAGGCGGAGCTTGCAGTGAGCCGAGATAGCGCCACTGCACTCCAGCCCGGGCGACAGAGCAAGACTTCGTCTCCAAAAAAAAAAAAAAAAAAAAAAGAATTGCGTGGATGGAAAAGAGTAAGCTAACGTTAATTTATTATTGAAGAAAATTTTTTTCTATAAATTTAATGTAGCCTAGCTGTACAGGGTTTGTACACCGTCTACAATAGTGCACAATAATGTCCTAGGCCTTCACATTCACTCACCACTCACTCACCCAGAGCAATTTACAATCCTGCAAGCTCCATTCATGGTAAGTGGTCTATACAGTTGTACCATTTCTGTATCTTTTATACCATGTTTTCACTGTACTTATAATTACTTACCATTGTGTTCCAACTGTCTACAATATTCAGTTCAGTCACATACTATACAGGTTTGTAACCTAGGAGCAAATAGGCTTATACCATTTAGCCTAAGTGTGTCAAAGGCTACACCATCTAAGTTTTGTGCAAATACATGCTCTAATGCTCACCTAACAATGCATTTCTCAGAACATACTGTCATCATTAAGCAACACATGCTTGAAAAATAAGACTGAAATTAAAGAGTAAAAAAGGATATACCCTGCACATACTAACCAAAGGAAAACTCTACAGCAACATTAATATCAAGCTAAATAAACTTTACCTCTAATAATACTTCTCCCTTAAAATGAACGCTTAATAGTGGTTTTCTATTTTTTCCCCGCTTTGGAGACAGGGTCTTACTCTGTCACCCAGGCTAAGTGCAGTAGTAAGATCGGGGCTCCTGAGTGCATCCTTCATCTCCCAGGCTCAAGTGATCCACCCACATCACCTTCTCGAGTGGCTGGGACTACAGGTGTGTGCCACCACACACAGCTAATTTTTTTTAATTTTCTGTAGAGATGACGTCTTGCTATGTTGCCCAGGCTGGTCTCAAACTCAAGACTCAAGTGATCCTCCCGCCTCAAGCCTCCCAAACTGCTGGGATTACAGGCATTAGCCATCACACCCAGCCAATAGCGATTTTAATAAAAGACCTGGTTGATATACAGCTCTAAATACCAATGCATCTAAGAACATACCCTCATACTATGACAATGTACAAAGCACAAAGTATCGGTGCTAAGGAGAAACTGACAAATGCAAAATCAAAGTATTTATATATCTCTTTCAATAACCAATAGAACAAGGTGAAAAGCTTCTGCACAACAAAGCAAACAAATGACAGAGTGAAGAGACAACCTGTTGAATGGGAAATGATGTGTGCAAACTATTCATGACAAAGGACTAAAATCCATAACATGCAACGAGCTCAAATAATCAACAATTAAAAAAAAACAAATAGGCCGGGCGTGGTGGCTCAAGCCTGTAATCCCAGCACTTTGGGAGGCCGAGACGGGCGGATCACGAGGTCAGGAGATCGAGACAATTCTGGTTAACCTGGTGAAACCCCGTCTCTACTAAAAATACAAAAAATTAGCCGGGCGAGGTGGCAGGCGCCTGTAGTCCCAGCTACTCGGGAGGCTGAGGCAGGAGAATGGCGTAAACCCGGGAGGCGGAGCTTGCAGTGAGCTGAGATCCGGCCACTGCACTCCAGCCAGGGCGACAGAGCGAGACTCCGTCTCAAAAAAAAAAAAAAAAAAAAAAAAAACAAATAATCCCACCAAAAAGTGGGCAAAGGCCATCAAAAAACATACAAATGGCCAAATGATATACGAAAAAATGCTCACATCAGTAATCACCAGGTAAATGCAAATAGAAACTACAATGAGATAGCACCTGATCAATTAGGATAACTATTATCAAAAACACAAACAACAGACGCTGGCAAGGATGTGGAGAAAAGGGAATTCTTACACATTGGGAATGGAAATTAGTAAACCTATTACAAAAAACAGTACAGAAATTTCTCAAAACACTAAAAATAGAACTACCACATGATCCAGCAATCCCACTATTGGCTATTTATCCAAAGGAAAAGAAATTAGTATATCGAAGGGATACGAACACTCACCTGTTTATCACAGCACTATTTACAAAAGCAAAGATACGGAATCAACCCAAGTATCCATGGATGAGCAGAGAGATAAAGAAAACGTGGCGTATAAACACAATGGAACGCCATTCAGCCAGAAAGAAGAATGAAATCATGTTTGCAGCAACATGGATGAAGCTGGAGGTCATTATGTTAAGTGAAATAAGCCAGGCCAGGCACAGAAAGACAAATACCATATGTTCTCACAAATACATGGGAGCTAAAAAAAAAAAAGTTAACCTCATGGAAATAGAGAAAACAATGACAGGTATCAGAGGCTGGGAAGGGATGGGGGGTGAGGAAGACAGGTTGGTTAATGGGTACAAACATACAGTTAGAAAGTTCTAATGTTCTATAGCAGAGTAGGGTCACCATAGTTAGCAAATATATACTGTATATTTCAAAGTAGCTAAAAGAGAAGGCTTGAAATGTTACCAGCACACAGAAATTATATATACTCAGCCAGGCATGGTAGTTCACACCTGCAATCCCAGCACTTTGGGAGGCTGAGGCAGGTGGATCACTGAGGTCAGGGGATCCAGACCAGCCTGGCCAACATGGTGAAACCCTGTCTCTACTAAAAATACAAAAATTAGCCCAGCATGGTGGCACACACCTGTAATCCCAGCTTACTCAGGAGGCTGAGGCGAGAGAATTGCTTGAACCCAGGAGCCAGGAGGTTCCAGCAAGCCGAGATCGCACCACCGCACTCCAGCCTGGGCAACAGAGCGAGACTCCGTCTCAAAAACAAAAAAAGATAAATACTCAAGGTGATGGATGCTCCAGGTACCCTGACTTGATCATTATACATTCTATGCATGTAACAAGTATTCGTATGTATCCCATAAAGATGTAAAATATTATGCAATAAAAGGAAAAAATAAGAATTTAGCAATGTATTTCTATGCAAAGTCTTAAAACATAACATCTCAACATAAGCGAGAACGTAAGTTCCACAATTTGTGTCTCTCATTAAATGTTACATTTTTCGTGTAATAAAGTAGGCCCTTGGCCCTCTTATCCCTTGAATTCCACATCTGTGGATTCAACTAACCTCAGATTTTAAAAATCTTGGGAAAAAATGGTTTCATCTGTACCAAACACAAACTTTTTTCCTTGTAGTTATTCCCTAAACAATACAGTATAACCATTTGTATAGCATTTACACTGTATTACATACTACGAGTAATTCAGAGATTAAAGTATACAGAAAGATGTGAATAGATTATATGCAAATACTACACCATTTTATATAAGAAACTTGAGCATCCATGGATTTTGGTATCCAAGGGGGGCGGGGGGTGAGGAGTAGGTCCTGGAACCAATTCCCTAATATGGAGGGATGGCTGTATGAATTTTTTTTCCTATCAAACTCTTATTGTTAACAGTGGCAGAATATTCCAGTGTATGTGTATGATGGTCATTTACTCTGTCTTAACTCCATTATTGGACAGTTGTTTCTGATTTTTCTCAATTACAAACACTGATACAATGAAAAACCTTACACATACATATTTGTATACTGTCCAAATTTACCTATACAATAAAATCCTAGCAGTGCAACTGCTGGATCAACAGAGTACATACATTTTAAATTCTGTTTTAGTGTAGCTATCCTCCAAAGAGGTCCTAGCAAAGTACAGTTTCACCAACGATGCAAGTTATTTATTTAAGGGCTATGCATTTAGGTGAACCTTTCCTTATGAACTAATATTTTATTAGTCTCGCTCTGCTGCCCAGGCTGGCTCACTGCATTTAGGTGAACCTTTCCTTATGAACTAATATTTTATTAGTCTCGCTTTGTTGCCCAGGCTGGCTCACTGCAGCCTCAACTTCCCCAGCTCAACTGATCCTCCCACTTCAGCCTCCCACGTAAATGAAACTACAGGCACAAGCCACCACATCCAGCTAATTATTCTTTTTTTTTTCTTGAGGCGGAGTGTCACTCTGTCACCCCAGCCGGAGTGCAGTGGCACGATCTTCGCTCACTGCAACCTCTGCCTCCTGGGCTCAAGCAATTCTCCTGCTTCAGCCTGCCAAGTAGCTGGGATTAAGGCATGGGCCATGATGTCCGGTTAATTTTTATATTTTTAGTAGAGATGGGGTATCGCCATGTTGGCCAGGCTGGTCTCAAATTCCTGACCTCAGGTGATCCGCCTGCCTTGGCCTCCCAAAGTGCTGGGATTACAGGTATTAGCCACCATGCCAGGCCAAATATACACTCTCATACAAGGTGAGTGCCTGTTTCTCGTTAGGTGGGAAAAAATCTAATTGAGGCATCAGGCCTTGTGGGATGGGCCTCAGCCAATCAATCCAACTGTTAAGAGCCCTTTCTAACCCCTTGAACTATAACACTGAATCCAGAACCTCTACTTAGTGAGCCCATATCAATAAATTCTGCCTGACCCAACTTAATGTTCCTTCCTCTAAAACACTACATTCCTAAGCTCCATTGCCACAAATACTCCTCCAGGCTCCTGACTATATAGTGGCAAAACTACACAATCTTTCGGAGTGTAGCATACCTTTCTCATGGGTCACCTCACTCTCCGGGGCCTGCTGCCAACTACAGTCCAGTCACAGATCCACAAGAAAGAAGGATTACAGGGCAGATTATCAGAAAGACAGTACCGTGCAGAGCAACTACCCAAAGGGAGGCCAATTACAGGTTTTTCAGGCAAACAGAGATTAAGTTCCTCTGAAAAGGGTTGGAAACGCTGCTTCTCTGGCAAAGGTAGCAGAGCAGCACTTAAGGATTGAAGGTTTCCAGCTTAAACAGACTCTGACCATATGCCTCCAATCCAATTTTCAGGATTCCATTCCTACCAATCAATTATCTCACCCACAAATTGAGAATTACATTTGCATTTTTAGAGCAGCCACAGAAAACTTCAGGTCCCTTGCATGCAACCCGAGCTAAAAATTCAAAAGCCTGAGCTCATCATTCTGTTTTGTCTGGTTTGAACTTGGCTAAGCTGAACTATATTCCCCCGAATTTCCTTTCCTTTATGTCTCCTTGCATGGCTCACAGAGATTCTTGTGCAGCAGGTGAAGGGTGCAGGAGATGAAGCAACCACCCTGCAGCCTGCACACACTGTTGCTGCTCATCTTCTGACTCACCCCATTCATGTGAGGCAGTGGTTGGCCGAGAATCACAGCTGCATCCACTCCACCTTCCTCTGGGTTCTCCTTAAGCTTCTCTGCTCCTGGGCTACATGTACCAAGGATCCAACTCTTACAGGCCACCCACACAAGCAGGAACAAAGGCAACTAGAACTAGCATGGTTTCCATGTACCTTGCCTGTGGCCTCCTGTGTCATCTTCTTCCCCACTTCACATCCATCGTTCTTTCTCAAACGACTGCCCTGTGGACTTCAAACTCCAGCATCAAGCACAAAGACAACAGCCTAATAGAAACTGCTTGGCCAGCTTCTACACTGTGTGAACTCAAGTCACTGTAACACATGCCTTAATACATACACAGACATATTTCATGTATGTTTTTCTTTATCCATCCTAGTGGTTTCATTTTTCTAAACCTTATGAGGTCCTGAAAAGAAATTACAATTGCAAATCAACAAGGCCAGGTTCAGTGGCTCACGCCTGTAATCCTAGCACTTTGGGAGGCCAAGGCAAGTGGATCACCTGAGGTCAGGAGTTTGAGACCAGCCTGACCAACATGGAGAAACCCCGTCTCTAAAAATACAAAATTAGCCGGTGTGGTGGTGCATGCCTGTAGTCCCAGCTACTCAGGAGGCTGACGCAGGAGAATCGCTTGATTCCAGGAGGCGGAGGTTGTAGTGAGCCAACATTGTGCCACTGCACTCCAGCCTGGGCAACAAGAGCGAAACACCCTCTCAAAATAAATAAATAAAAGTCAACAAACTGTTACTTAATAATCACTGTATGACAAATACCTGTGCAGCAGACAAGACATTTAACCAACTGGACAGCCTCAATTTCCTTATGATTTAATTCTAGCTACTGCACAGGGTAGCTTGAGTCCTCACAATCCAGACATTGAGCTAGATACCAGAAAAGTAATTACAGGCAAAAACAGGAACGGTTCTGCTTTCATGAAACTCAGCCTTTGTGGGAAAACTAAAATTAATTAAATCACACAAACTAATATAACACTGTAATTCTGATAAGCACCAAGAGGACCTGACTGCAGAAGGGTCAAGAAAAAACTTCAAGAACTTCAGACAGCCGGGCACAGTGGCTCATGCCTGTAATCCCAGCACTTTGGGAGGCTGAGGCAGGTAGATAGCTTGAGTCCAGGAGCTCAAGACCAGCCTGGGCAACAAGGCAAAATCCTGTCTCTACTAAAAATACCACAATAAACTAGCCAGGCATGGTGGCTCATGCCATAGTCTCAGCTATTCAGGAGGCTGAGATGGGAAGATCACCTGAGCCCAGGGAGGTCGAGGCTGCAATGAGCCAAAACTGTGCCACCGCACTATAGCCTAAGTAATAGGAGTGAGACCTTGTCTCAAAAAAACAACTTCAGGCCAGGCACAGTGGCTCACACCTGTAATCTCAGCACTTTGGGAGGCAGAGGAGGGCAGATCACTTGAGGTCAGGAGATGAAAACCAGCCTGGCCAACACGGTGAAACCCTGTCTCTACTAAAAATACAAAAAATTAGCCGGGTGCGGTGGCAGGCGCCTGCAGTCTCAGCTACTCAGGAAGCTGAGGCAGAAGAATCGCTTTAACCGGGAGGTGGAGGTTGCAGTGAGCCAAGATCGCACCACTGCACTCCAGCCTGGGCAACAGACTCCATCTCAAAAAAAAAAAAAATTAGCCAGGCGTGGTGGCACACACCTGTAGTCCCAGCTACTTGGGAGACTGAGGACGGAGAATCGCTAGAACCTGGGAAGCGGAGGCTGCAGTGAGCTGAGATCGCACCACTGCACTCCAGCCTGGGCAACAGAGCAAGACTCTGTCTGGAAAATGAAAAAAAAAAAACTTCAGGCAACCGATGCTTGTTGGAGTAGGTGATGAATATCAGTATACTCCAATCTCTTTATCTTATGAAAATTTGCAAGCATGCACACAGAAAATTTCATTAAAAAGTGATGCTTGAGCCAAACTCTAAAGACCAAGAATAACTGTTAACAAAGAAAGGCATTCCAGGCAGAAGAAAAGAACAAGTGCCAAGATTCCTGGTGGAGAAGATGGAGGAGAAGATTCCAGGAGAATGAAGGAGGCCCCATACAGCTGGAGCAAAGAAAGCAAGGGGGAAACTAGTACAAGATGAGGCTGAGGCCCAAAAGTAATTAGTCATGCACCATCTAATAACGTTTCTGTCAACAGACCCATAAATCAGTGGATCCATATCATGAGGCTGTTTTAAGCTAAGTGCTATTTAAAAAGACAAAAAGTTAAAAAAAAAAGTTTAAAAACTTGTTAAAAACTTACAGTAAGCCAGGGTTAATTACTGAAGAAACTTTTTATAAATTTAGTGTAGACTAACTGTAGTGTAGACTAACTGTAGTGTTTATATACAGTCTACAGTAGTGAACAGTAATATTCTAGGCCTTCACATTCACTCACCACTCACTCACAGACTCAACCCAGTGCAACTTCCAGTCCTGCCAGCTCCATTCATGCTAAGCGCCCTACACAGGCATTCCATTCATCTTTTATACCATGTTTCTACTGTACTTTCTCTGTGCTTAGGTATGTTTAGATATATAAATACTTACCACTGTGTTCCAACAGTCTACAGTATTCAGTTCAGTCACATAATGTACAGGTTTGTAGCCTAGGAGCATTAAGCCATACTACATAGCCTAGGTGCCAGCAGGTTGTCCCATATAGGTCTCTGTAAGTACACTCTATGAGGTACACAATGAGGTTCTCTGAATGTATCCCCATTGTTAAGGGATGTAAAACTATATGTATACCAAATATATGTGTACTCTTGAGGCTACTCTATAAACTTTTGTCCTTAAGGCACTGGAAAGCCATTCGGAGTTTTTTTTGTTTTGTTTTGTTTTCTGACACGGAGTCTCACTCTGTTGACCAGTCTGGAGAGCAGGGGCATGATCTCAGCTCATTGCAGCCTCCACCTCCCAGGTTCAAGCAATTCTCCTGCCTCAGCCTCCTGAGTAGCTGGGATTACAGGCATGCACCACCACGCCTGGCTAATTTTTGTATTTTTAGTAGAGATGGAGTTTCACCATGTTGGCCAGGCTGGTCTCAAACTTCTGGTTTCAGGTAATCTGCCCACCTCAGCCTCCCAAAGTGCTGGCATTACAGGTGTGAACCACCATGCCTGCCCGGCCACCATTTAGAGTTTTAAGTAAAAGGCTGACATGGTAAGATCTGCCTTTTAAAATGTAATTTTTTTTTTTGAGATGGAGTCTCACTCTGTCACCCAGGCTGGAGTACAACAGGGTGATCTCGGCTCACTGCAAGCTCCGCCTCCCAAGGTTCAAGTGATTCTCATTAGGAGTAGCTGGGATTACAGGCGCATGCCACCATGCCTGGCTAATTTTTGTATTCTTAGTAGAGATGGGTTTTTGCTGTTGTTGTTTTTGAGATGGAGTCTCCCTCTGTCGCCCAGGCTGGAGTGCAGTGGCGCAATCTCAGCTCACAGTCTCTGCCTCCCGGTTTAAGCAATTTTCTTGCCTCAGCCTCCCGAGTAGCCGGGATTACAGGCACGCACCACCACGTCCAGCTAATTTTTGTATTTTTAGTACAGATGGGGTATCACCATGTTGGTCAGGCTGTTCTCGAACTCCTGACCTCATGATCCACCCACCTCAGCCTCCCAAAGTGCTGGGATTACAGGCATGAGCCACCACGCCCACCCTGAAAATGTTATTTTTTAAGGCTGTATTGGTGCCTGACGCCTGTAATCCCAAGATTTTGGGAAGCCCAGGTGAAAGGACTGCTTGGGGTCAGGAGTTCAAGATCATCCTGGGCAACACTGTGAGACCTCATCTCTACAAAAAAAAAGTTTTAAAAAGAAAATATGCCGGGCGCGGTGGCTCAAGCCTGTAATCCCAGCACTTTGGGAGGCCGAGACGGGCGGATCACGAGGTCAGGAGATCGAGACCATCCTGGCTAACATGGTGAAACCCCGTCTCTACTAAAAATACAAAAAACTAGCCGGGCGAGGTGGCGGGCGCCTGTAGTCCCAGCTACTCGGGAGGCTGAGGCAGGAGAATGGCGTAAACCCGGCAGGCGGAGCTTGCAGTGAGCTGAGATCCAGCCACTGCACTCCAGCCTGGGCGACAGAGCGAGACTCCGTCTCAACAACAACAACAACAACAACAAAAAAAAAAAAAAAAAAAAAGAAGAAAATATAACTGTTTTGCCACTAACAAAATCACAAATGTGTTTACCTTTCACCCCACAATCTATCTTAAAGCTGTAAGTGCACAAATACAAAACATTATACCCACAAGGTTATTCATTGCTGCAATATTTATAACAGCCAAGAGAACATAAACAACCCAAATGTTCATCAATAGGAGATGAGTTGCAAGCACAAAAGAATGCACTTCCACAAAGCGATCTCCAGAATGTATTAAAATAAAGCAGAGCAGTGTGCATAGAATGCTGCCTACTGTGTAAGAAAGGGAAATAAAAATGTACACATACACTTACATTTGCAAAAATGAAATATCAGAAGAATAAAGCAGAAACAACTGGGGCAGGATAGAAATTAGTGGAGGGACAGAATTAAAATGAAGCTGTGAACATAACTTTTTAATACTGATTGGATTTTTTAACTATATAAATGTTCACATAAATGTTCTACATGTTAAAAAATACATTAAATGAAAAACTAAAGCAATTCTTAAAGGAAGAATTTCAGGCAAACAAACCAAATTAATTATCAAACACAAAATCAGAGAAATGCTTTTCAAATGGCCTTACAAATCAGAATGTCAACTGTACATGCTTATGTGGATACATTTTAAGAACAAAAAGAACCATAACCAAACATAAACCTAGAGTTGCTTGTTATTAGTGTTATTTTCAAACTACTACATTACTATAAGATAATGCAATTACATTAATGCTGCTAAGAATGTAAATTTTCAACGTTAGAAAAAAAGGATAAGCTCATAGTAAAAACTCTGTGATGTTAAATTCGAACTGGAAATACCAATATAAAAATCAAAATCTGTATGTTTCCCATGGCTGTCCTATAAAAGCATGGGCATCCTAACAGTAAGAACATATAACAATTTAGATTTTTGTATCTAAATTCTACTGCTCAATAAAACAAGCTGCAAGAAACGGCTGATAGGTATTTGGCAGGAAAAGCACAAAGTGAACCTCAGACTTCTCGTGTCAGAAAGCAAGAAAAGCTTCAGAGATTACGTGTCACATCAAAGCAAAGAGAACTAGGTTGAAAGGACCTCAACACGTCCAAGTTGTGACAAGTTACGGAAAAACAGTGAGTATTTGATTAAAACACATTGGATAAGGCCAGATGTGGTGGCTCACGCCTATAATCCCAGCACTTTGGGAGGCTGAGGTGGGAGGATTACTTGAGATCAGGAGTTTGAGACCAGGTGGACCAACAAGGTAAAACCCCGTCTTACGAAAAACACAAATTAGCCAGGTATGGTGGTGCATGCCTGTAATCCCAGCTGCTTGGGAGGCTGAGCCAGGAGAATAGCTTGAACCCAGGAGGTGGAGGTTATAGTAAGCCAAGGTCCCACCACTGCACTCCAGCCTGGGTGACAGAGCAAGACTCTTTCTCAAAACTAAAAACACAAAAACACACACTGCATGCATAAAAACTCATGGGTCTACAATGATGCTCAAGAGAGAAAGAAAAAAGAAAGTAATTCAAACCCCTACCTCCAAAAAAAAAAAAAAAATCAGGCCAGGCGAAGTGACTGACACCTGTAATCCCAGCACTTTGGGAGGCCGAGGTGGGCGCATCACGATGTCAAGACATCGAGGCCATCCTGGCCAACATGGTGAAACCCCCATCCATACTAAAAATACAAAAATTAGCTGGTTGTGGTGGCGCACGCCTGTAGATCCAGCTATTAAGAGGCTGAGGCAGGAGAATCACTTGAATCCAGGAGGCGGAGGTTGCAGTGAGCCAAGATTGCTCCACTGCACTCCAGCCTGGCGACAGAGCGAGATTTCGCCTCAAAAAAAAAAAACCCCAAAGTACGAAAAAGGGACATTCTTTTCTCTCCTTGTGGCCTGTGTCAGGTTAAGTAATAGTAATTCACACATATGATGTGTTAAATAATGTAAACACAGGCCCAAGCATAAACAACTACAAAGAAACATAATCTAGTTTTTAAAAAAAACTGCCTATTTTGTTAACATGCTACTATAATCTAACATCTCAAATGGTATAAAGATGCCTTACTAGTCTTTTCATCTATTCTCTCAACCTTTGGATAAAATATTCACATTGAATAAATCCTTCCCTCCCTTCAGGGAAAAAAAAAAAAAGGCACATTTAACGTAACATTAAATATTCTGAGTTCAGACCAATACCCCATGTCTCAAATGACTTCACCAGCTTCTCTAACAGACTAGACTCTGGAGATTAAAGATCCTACGCAGGCAAATTTCTCTAACCCACCTTTCAAACTGTTCTAAAACACAGGTCCAATCCTGTCCCTGCCTTTCAATGGCTTCCCCCTACCTATAAATTCAACACCAACCACCTTAATGTTATATGCAGAATTTAAAATGTGGCCCCCAAATTCACCTCTAGACAGATCAGCCGTAGGAAAGAAACTACAGGTGGTGTAGGCAGTGGTGACATCATCATCAATATCAACTGGGCATTTACTGTATACCAGGAGCCTATGAATCATTTTACTTCATTTAAGCTCACCCCAATGAGGTAGGTGTTCTCGGCCCCTGCTATACGTAAACACACTCACAAAAGAGGATAGAAGATAGATAGATAGTAGGTAGGTAGGTAGGAAGGAAATAGAAAAAGAAAGATGAGGGAGGGAGGGAGGGAGGGAGGGAGGGAGGGAGGGAGGGAGGGAGGGAGGAAGGAAAAGAGATTAGAGAAGAGAAGAGAAGAGAAAAGAAAAGAAGGGGCTAACTTTTGGCTGGGAATGAAATCCCCAATGGCCTCTGCTTCTGCTTTCCTGTCCATCCAGATGTCTTTCCTCTCCCATTCTGATATTCTGTAGAATCACCTTCTCTTCCCAGATACCCTTCAGCACAGAATTCCCTCATTATATGCATGTGTATCTCCTCTATCAGACTATAAAGTCTGTAAGGATACATCTGTGTTTATATATTTAGCCAAACATGACTTGTTCTATAAAGGGTTTACGGCAATTTTAAGGTCATGAATAGGTTCCCAGTAAAGGTGTAATTTAAAATTAAATTGGACTGAATACTGACGCACAACTAAGCCAACTGTTTACTTCACAATAAAAAAATGCTAACAACTACAGCAAAGTTCAAAAGCAGAAAGGAGAAGGAAATCAACATCTACTGGCGTCAGCTGCTGTATTTCAGGAACTGTACTGAAAACTCTATAAATCCATTTCACGTAATTCTCAGAACAGACTTACACCATAGGTTTTATCCCAGTTTATAGTTAAGGAATTGAAGGTTTTAAAAGGCTTTGCGGGTTGGCTCTTTCACCATTATTTGCTGGAGTTTGGGTTTGCAGGCTTTCTGGATCATAGATTTCTTTCCAGGCTACCTTGCAGCAATTTGTGAACTGGCATCACTTTCCGCTGGGTCCCAAAGATCCAGGAAGAGCTTAGTGCTGTTGACTAGCCCTCGGATGGACCCACCACAAAAGTTTAACCCAACCTTGACCCCAGAATCTTCACAAATGCTCACTGAAGAAAATTCCCAGGACGACTCAGGGGCCTTTCTTCTGCTCAGAGATGTCAATAAAGAACTTTAGTAACATGACTTTCAACCCTAGGACCTTCCCTTCTACCAGGAGATTCATTCCAAAAACTGGATAGAAGAGAAACAACCTTCCAGGACACCAGAGATGGCTTGCTATCTATGCAGAAAGAAAGTATGGTAAAATTGAGATCCCTGTTACTCAACAGATGTTCTTGGCTTGAAAAACAACTAGACACCGGGCCAAAGGGAGAATTCAGAATGAATCAAGAAGGCAGCCATTCAAACGAGCTGCAGTTTCTGTGTCACAGACAGCCTGAGAATGCTAGAACAGGGAATCATGACACCAAGCCACTTCAACCATAAACTGTCATTCTTGTACTTTTTTTCTTGCTGATAATTTTATGCATTCGGTTGAGAAACCTACTCTATGCTAGAACAGCCTGTATACCAGTAATTCTGATGAAGAGTTCTGGAATTTTTTTTGGTGTATTTTCATTTCTGCCATGATACCAGTAATTTATAAGAGATCCATGTAGCTTGAATGTATTTGAGTAACTTCAACATACTTTAGCTCTCCTCTCTGATGTGACCCAAAGAGCCAGTAGGTCCTAAATGTCCTTTGTGTGTCAGAAGCCTGAAGTCAGTGAGATGAAGTCCAACATCAAGAATTTAAGTAAAGCAACTTGTGGGGCAAGAATGTAAAGAAAACACTGGGTAGTTTGGCAAGAGCATAATTATTGAATTTTCTGGTTTTCAAAAATGTGAACTCCAATAAAAGGATCTTCAATGTACTATTTTTGCAATTTTCAGTAACAAATGTGTGTATAGAGAAAATAAAACTGACATATTCGAGTAGCTTTAAAAAAAAACTTTCTTTAAAAAAAAGGCTGCATGATGAATCAGTTATGTGGCTTTGGACCAGTAAGGAGTCAATTTCAACCCAGATTGTTCTGACTTGGAAGGCCATTGTGACTCCATATCAAACTCCAGACTACACTGTTTTCACAATACCATAATATCTTCTAAACTGAACAAAATACTTGCACGAAATAGTTGATTCTCTTCTTCCAGTTTCTTTTCATTCATGGAAAGGGAAAGAAGACACATTGAATTAAACGTCCAGCAAATATAAATACAGTATTAACATTGAAACGCTTTCTCAGTAAATATTTTAAAGGATAAACCAAAAGAATTATATATCGAACATACTAGAAAAAAGATGCTAGCAATTAAGGAGTGCAACCAGTAACGTTATAACTAAGTGCAATCAGGTAAGTCACTCGGAAGTGAAAACCACCTAAATTTCTGTCAATAAAAACCAAATTAATAACTCTCATCAATATGATAGCCAAATTTGAGACACTACCCACAAAATGCAGAGGGGCACACATTAACCACATCAATATTGTGATCCCTCAGTCCACAAGGCAGACATACAATTATCTGAGATACACTGTAAGGACACCAATAACCAACATATGGCATCGCAATGGCTGTTCCAGGGAACATCCATTTTCACTGTTCCCTGGATTTCAGGCACAAAAAGATGACTGAAGACATATACTGGCCCTTTTGCCTTGACCCAATTCATAACCATTGTAAAAGTAACCATTTCGCTACTCAAAAGATTATAAAGAAATTCTATTTTTCGTAAGAATCTACGATCTACTAGCACACACATACTGTACCTTAATATATAATTATCAAATCTGATAACGAACGTTCTGCAAATTACCAGCTACTACAATATTTTGGTGTTTGCCTTTTAACTAAAGCTGGGGGGGAGTAGGGAGGTTGGAAGAACACTCATTTTACTTGCCCTTTCCAAAATTTCACTTCAAAAGAGTGTTTAAAAACTCAGTATGTCCAGATATAAATCTCCAAGCTTAATTTACACTGCTTAACAAAAGCGATGTAGAAAGCAATTACTGTACCCTCCATCAATCCTTTCGGATTGCATAGAATTCCTTCCAGAAAATTCCAATAGAAAAAAAGTTAGACAGGTATTTGCGTTTTGGTGCGTAAGTCGTCTTTGGCACACGTCACGTAGCGTGAAATCCTTTAAGACGTTTAAATGTTCCTGGTATTGTTTTGTGATGAACGTGATAAAATAGTCAAACAATCCATATTTACCAAGAGTAAAAACACTTCCACCACGCACGGAAAATCTCTCCAAAACACAAAATCTGATTCAAAAATTATAAATAAAAAGAGAATAAATGTAAAAGCAAATGCATAAACAAACTTCGAAATGCGTATGCGATGACATTACTGAAGCCATTACTCAAAACGAACCTCTCTAAAATCGAGAACGCACAATCAATGCAATAAGATGCTCGAGAAAGCCAAACCCGAGGCGCTGCGCAGTTCCCGCATCACACAATTCATTTCAACACATTCCTTGACGAATACATCCAAGGTCACTCACGATGGAGAGGAGAGTGCCTCTCTCTCTCCAGAGCACGCAACCCGTTCGCCGCGCCCCCACGGAGGGCGGCGAGGAGACGGGCGCATCAGGAAAGGGGCTGCGCGGGCGCGAGGACTGGCCGGTGGGCGTTCCGGCGCCGCGGAAACCCGCGCATCCGCGGAGCCTGCAACTTGCAAGATCCGCGGCCATCCCCCCGGGCCTGGGAGGGGTGGCCCGAAGGCAGGCCCGCGTCCCCGGGGTGACCCGACCCGCCGCGCCGGGGTCCCGCCCCTCCCCCCGCCCCGCCCCCGTCGCCTGCCCGGGATTATGCAACGCTCCCCCTCCCCGCCCGCATTCTGGCGCAGCGCCCCCTCCCCGCGCCCGACTGCGCAGCGCCGCCGCCCCCTGCCCGCGGGCCTCCCCGCCCGGCTCCAAACAAAGCGCGCGCTAAGGGGCCAGCGGCGGCCGGGAAACTGGGGACTGGAGGGTGGCGGCCATGTTGGCGGGGGGCGGCGGAGATTGGGGGACTGAGGGGTGGGGGCCGGCGAACAAAGGAGCGCGCGCCCGCCCGGAGGCCCAAGTCCGCCCCGCCCGGGTCCCCGCCGTGGCCCGGCCGGCAGGGGGCGCTGTGCGGGCGCCGCCCGCTGGACAATGCTCCGCCGGGCCCCGCGCGGGCCGCGCTCACCTGCGCCCCCGGGCAGGCCGCCGCACCCCTGGCCCGCCGGCAGCCCGCACCCCCTCACGACCCACGCCCGCCCTGCGCGGGCCTCACCTGCTGGCCGCCTAGGCTGCAGTCCACAGGCCCACAGGTTCCGTCGTCTCTCGTTCGCGCTCCCGCCGGCCCCAGCCCGAGCCAGACGGCGCCTCCCCGCCCCCGCTCCCTCGCCGCGGACGCCGCCCGCCCCCCAGCAGCCAGGGCGCACGCGCACTGCGCCCGCCGAACTGCGACGGCCGCGCCGCCCCGGCGCCTGGCGCCGACGGCGGACTGCGCAGGCGCAGTGGGGCGGGGCGGGGCCGGCGGGGGCGGGGCCCGGTCCCTCTCACCTGGCTGGCGGCAGGGCGGGGCCCGAGACCGGGAATGCCAGGTGCGCGAGGTGAATGGGCGGTGGCAGGCGCGCGGAGCCCGGGCGCCTGAGGGGGCGCAACTTCTCCCGGAAGGCACGCAGCCTCAGAAGGACTTCGTTTTTGCGCAGTAGGACGTTGAAGAAAGGACAAGCCCCCTTTGTCCTGGGACGTAAGCCGCAAGTGGTCCTGAGTAGTGCACACCGCGAAGACTGAGGAAGCTGGATCACAGGGCTGGGCCGTGAGCCCTGAACCTTGGAGAACGCCGCATTACTGCTCCAGCGCGCCGGTTCAGGACCGCGGGACGCGAGCCCTTTAAAAGGATGGATTTGCTTCCTGTGACTCCCTGGAAGAGACGTCTTCACCACCGCACTGCGTAGAGGCCGGCGTCGTCGCCCGCTCACCTCGCTTGCTGCCTCCCCGCACAAAGCCCAGCCCAGGTAGCTCAGGTTAGCTGGAGCCCCGGAGCCTCACCTACAAATACCTGGCCTGGCCTAGGTTGTGTGGGGACGGGATGTGGCTTCTGCAAGCCCAGAAACCTGTTTCCACTCCCCCACCAGAAATGGAAGTCACCCAGCTCTACTCGCAAGGTTAGGAGCCAAAAATTCCCATGATCGCACGCGAATTCATTTGACTTCCGTTTCAGTTAAGATGCCTTTTCAGCATTTTGTTGCTTGTTTGCAGGAGAAGGGAGAGAGGTAGCGTCAAGAATAGTTTTTACTCCTGCAGAGTCGAGTGCAGGACTTGAAGGCTGAGTTCAGGCACTCTCCCCTCCCCGCTAGCCCCGTGTCCTGGAGCAGGTCACTGACCCGGTTCCTCGAGTGCGACAGCGCAGCCTCATCGTAATAAACCGCCTCCCAAAGCGTTGTCAGATCAAATTTCAGAACATGTTATTGGAAAGCACCTTAAACACTCTAAACTGCGGCACAATTATTAGCAATACTCTTTGGGGTTTGAATGGCACCTTTTCTTCCAAATAAGATTGATAGATGCCTACTCAAACAAATTGAAGTGCTTGTCTCAGATGACACACTTGGCAGGCATGGGACGTTCACAGGCCAACTAGAGGGCTAATTTCAATACTGAGATATAAAAGTGTATCGCTGTACTTACAAGTTCCCAAGTGTTGAGAAATTACTCACTCATTTGTGTATTTAATGTCTTTTTTGTGTGTTTGTTTAGACGGAGTTTCGCTCTGTTTCCAAGGCTACAGTGCAGTGGCATGATCTCGGCCCACTGCAACCTCTGCTTCTTGGGTTCAAGCAATCCTCATACCTCAGCCTCTCGAGTTGCTGGGATTACAGGCGCGCACCACCATATCCAGCTAATTTTTAAAAATATTTTTAGTAGAGACGGTATTTCGCCATGTTGGCCAGGCTGGTCTCAAACTCCTGGCCTCAAGCAATCCGCTGGCCTCAGCCTCCTAAAGTGCTAGGATTACAGGCGTGAGCCACCATGCCGGGCCTGTTGAATGTCTTATAGTGGGATTATCTCAGAAACAGAGGGTAGGTGCCAAAAAGTCTGCTGGTTGGAAGAGTTCATCTCGTTGGTGAGACCCCTGGGTTTCTCCACCTCAGCACTGTTGGCTTTGGGGATGGGGTAATCCTTTCGTGTGGGGTCGGTTCCATGCTTTGTAGGATGTTTTAGGGCATCCCTGGCCTCCACCCACTAGATGCTAGTAGCACACACGCTCCTCCAAAATTTACAGAAAATGTCTTCAAAGTCAAATATGTTGCCCCACCTCCATCTCCATCCCCCAACCCCTGATTTAAAATGTGGCACTAGTAATGATCACATTGGGAGCTGTTGAGAATACGCAGGACTGTGGCTTACACCTGTAATCCCAACACTTTGGGAGACTGAGGCTGGAGGATGGCTTGAGCCCAGGAGTTCGAGACCAGCCTGGGCAACATAGCAAGACCTCAACTCTAAATTAAAATAAATAAAATTTTAAAAAATTTTACAAAGGCCAAGAACAGTGACTCACACCTGTAATCCCAGCACTTTGGGAGGCTGAGGCAAGTGGATCACTTGAGGTCAGGTGTTTGAGACCAGCCTGGCCAACACAGTGAAACCCTATCTCTGCTAGAAAGACAAAAATTAGCCAGGTGTGGTGGTGTACGACTGTAATCCCAGCTGCTCCAGAGGCTGAGGCAGGAGAATTGCTTGAACCCAGGAGGCGGGGTTGCAGTGAGCCGAGACTGTGCCACTGCACTCCAGCCTGAGTGACAAGAGTCAGACTCCATCTCAAAAAAAAAAAAAAAAAAGAGAATACACAGCATTGTGGCTTATGCCTGTAGTTCCAGCACTTTGGGAGGCCAAGGTTGGGAGGATGGCTTGAGCCCAGGAGTTCAAGACCA
The DNA here is from genome assembly GCF_007565055.1 of Rhinopithecus roxellana. NCBI lineage: Eukaryota > Metazoa > Chordata > Mammalia > Primates > Cercopithecidae > Rhinopithecus > Rhinopithecus roxellana. The sequence goes on along the minus strand of NC_044564.1, from coordinate 37,049,051 downwards.
GCCTGGGCAACATAGCAAGACCCCCCAACTCTACAATAAGTAAATAAAATGTTTTAAAATTTAAAAAAGGCCAGCCGGGTGCGATGGCTCACGCTTGTAATCCCAACACTTTGCGGGGGGCCGAGGCAGGCAGATCACTTGAGGTCAGGAGTTCAAGACCAGCCTGGCCAACGTGGTGAAACCCCATTTCTACTAAAAATATAAAAATTAGCCAGCCGTGGTGGCAGGCACCAGTAATCCCAGCTACTTGGGAGGCTGAGGCAGGAGAATTGCTTGAACCCAGGATGCAGGGGTTGCAGTGAGCTGAGATTACACCACTGCACTCCAGCCTGGGCATCAGAGTGAGACTCTGTCTCAAAAAAAAATTTAAAGTAAAAAAAAAAAGAATGCACAGTCCAGTAATGTCACCCAGACCTATATCAGCAAAGGTCATACTCCAGAGGAGTACTTATCTCAACTGCATCTAAGGCCTTGCTAATTAGCTCATTAGAATGTCACAAATGGGTTTTTATATTACCCATGTATAACTGCCAAAAATGTTTAAGTGAATCAAGTTGGGAAAAAAAATAAGAAAAATCCGGGTTGGAAGACATTCAGCAAAACAATTTCCCTGCACTGCAGTCTTCAAAAATTCAAGCTAGGGAATTGATCTAGACAAATAACAACTGGGTCAGTCCATCGAGTGACCCCTGATGCAGCACTGCATTGAAGGCAAAAAAGTTGTGAGAGAGATTTGAGGGACAACTGAGAAACTTTGTTGTTATATATGGACTATATATTAGGCAGTATTATTGTGTCATCATTAGATTTTTCGGTGTGATAATGGCTGTTTACAAGAATGTCCTAGTTCTTAGGATGTTAGTGCTGAATCATTAGGTAAGAGTCCTGATGGCTACAGCTGACATATAAATGCCTCAGAGACTGATGTATTTTATATGGAGGTAAAGCAAATGTAACAAACTGTTAATAGTTGGTGGATCTAAGTGATGAGTCTAGGTGGGTTCACTGTGCAGTTTTTTTCAACTTTTCTGGAAAACAAACTTTTCAAAATAAAAAATTGGAAAAATAATTCAAGTTAATTTATGAATTTCTAGGATACTAAGACACATTGATTCAACTTGCCAGGCAGCTCCTGCTGTCCTCCAACTTGCTAATGAAATATTTTGAGAACTTACATATATAGCAAATTTCTTTCATTTTGCTTTTGTTATATTTTGGAGAAGGGGTCTTGCTATGTCGCCCAGGTCTGCTTGAACTCTCCATCATTCACCTTGGCTTCCTGAATAGCTGGAGCTACAAGCATGCACCACCAGCTCTGGCATATAGGTAATCTCTTTACAGTTTCTCAACCATACTCAACTTCTAAGATTGAATCAAAAGTTCTACATATGTTTTTCCTCCTATAGCAAGCTTATTAAATACAAATTGGCATGTTAAAAACCTTGGCCGGCTGGGCGCAGTGGCTGATGCCTGTAATCCCAACACTTAGGGAGGCAGAGGTGGGCGGATCACCTGAGGTCAGGAGTTAGAGACCAGCCTGGCCAACGTGGTGAAACCCCTTCTCTACTAAAAATACAAAAAAATTAGCTAGGTGTGGTAGCGGGTGCCTGTAATCCCAGCTACTTAGGAGACAGAAGAATCGCTTGAACCTGGGAGGCAGAGGTTGCAGTGAGCCGAGATTGCGCCATTGCACTCCAGCCTGGGCAACAAGAGCGAAACTCCATCTCAAAAATAAATAAATAAATAAAAGCCTTGGCCTATACTAGATATATGTCTCTTTTACCTCTGGGTTCCTGGGCTCCTACTTGGGAGGATTTCTGCCCTAAGGATGAGTATACTTGTGATTTGGAGTGGAAGAAGGAAGAGATACCAAAGGCATGAGGGGTGGTTAATATCTACAGTGAACCTTGATATGTTCACCCCACTGGCATTGATGTAATAATTGGGAACTGACCCTGGGGATCCTTTTCAAATTAGTATATTTATTATAGAATTATTCAACACAGCAAAAAGTATTCAGTATCCAATATATACCCCAAGCCCATGGATAATTATTTGATTGGCTTAACGTCTAGGTGGATGAGCTTGAAGATCCACCTTTAGGAAAGGATGCTGTCTCCCCAGTGCTTGCGTGTGTCATACGCAGATTGGTCAGGCAGCGGTCCTCCAGCTAGGACTGCTCAGGTTCTCCCACTGAGTGAATAGTAACGTGTTGGCCCTCAATATGAGGGCTTGAGGTTCATGCTGGCTCTCCCACTCACACTCGTAGCTATAGATTTATGGATGTGCTGATTAGGCAACTCTAAATGCTATGGTTTGAATGTTTAACCTCCTCCAGACTCATGTTGAAATTCAGTCCCCAATGTGGCAATATTGAGAGGTGGGGCTTTTAAGAGGAATAGTCCATACATGGATTAGTGGATTAATGGGTTGTTGTGAAAGTGGAACTGATGGTTTTATAAGAGGAAGAGAGACCTGGGCTAGCAAGTGAGCTCACTCAGCCCCTTCTCCATGTGATGCCCTGCACAGCCTCAGGACTCTGCAGAGAGTCCCCACCAGCAAGAAGGCCCTCTTGAGCTCAGACTTCCCAGCCTCCATAACTGTAAGAAATAAATGTCCCTTGTGGCTGGGCATGGTGTCTCACGCCTATAATCCCAGCACTTTGGGAGGCCAAGGAGTGCGGATCACCTGAAGTCAGGGGTTAGAGACTAACCTGGCCAACACGGTGAAGCCCCGTCTCTACTGAAAATACAAAAATTATCTGGGCATGGTGGCACGTGCCTGTAGTCCCAGCTATTTGGGAGTCTGAGGCACAAGAATTGCTTGAACGTGGGAGGTGGAGGTTGCAGTGAGTCGAGATCATGCCACTGCACTCCAGCCTAGGCAGCAAAGTGAAACTGCATCTCAAAAAAAAAAGAAATTCCCTTTCTTTATAAATTACCCAGTTTCAAGCAACAGATAATACACTAAGACACCTAACATGTGAATCCTGATAAGATGGTGGCCTCACTGAGACAGAGGCAGCTCTTCTGTGTTGGATGTGATGAGGCACTGGGGCCGAATCTCTGAGAGCCACAACTGATACAGGCTCTACATGAGGAAGTGTGGAGTCCATCCAGGCTGTCGGTCAGAACCGAAGTGACCAGCACCTGCCTAGATGGTCAGCATTAGGACCAGAGGAGGGGAACAAACAAGGAAAGCACAAACAGAGACGGGGCAGAAACAAACTGAGCACACACAGCCCTGCTGGGAGCCTCTCCGGGTGTTGCCTGCTCACCTGGGTTCCAGGAGGCTGGCAAGGATGGGAGCACGCTCCATGCCTCCTCTAGCGCTCTATCACATTATCATAGTCTTGTAAGCTGCCAGAGCATACATCCTTTCCTCTATTCTGTGCTGTATCTCCACTGCCTGGACAAAAGTCTGGTGAGAGTAGGGGGTCAATAAAGGCACTAAAGGGTGGGCACTGTGGCTTACCCCTGTAATCCCACCACTTTGGGAGGCCTAGGCAGGAGGATTGCTTGAACCCAGGAGTTCCATACCAGCTTGGGCAAGTTCCAGAACGGCTCAGGGCTTATTGACAGTTTAGAGCCTGCGGATGGCTTCCCCATGTTCGTACTACAACTTCAATACAGAAGTTATTCTTCCATGGGAAGTAATTGGTTTAAAAAAAATAAAACTGGGTGGTCTCTGAAGGAGCCACACCCAGTCCTAGGTCCAGCCCCCATCCTCTGACCCTTTCTCCCACCATCCTGTCACCTTGCTAGAGTGTGAGTCTTGAATGGTGGGGGCCTGTTTAGTTTACTTCTCAGGAACCCTCGGACTACTGGACTCCACACCAAAGCTTCTTCCTGATAAAGAAAAATATCAGACAAGATAAGTTTAACGGAGTTTCTTTGACCAAAGAACAATTCACCATCATGCAACCCTCAGAACAAGAAGAGATTTCAAGCGCTCATCTCTGCAATGTGGGCAGTGAGTATTTTGGATGGATATGTTGAGAGTAAACCTTTAAGAGATTTATTCTTAGCCAAATATGAGTGACCATGGCCTGTGACACCGCCCTCAGATGGTCCTGATGTTAGATATGAGTTCTAAATTTATTTTCAAACAATCAATATGTCAGTATGTTCAATTCTTTGCCTTCTACTTTTAAAATTAACTTTCTCATAAATCAGCCTTTTTGGATTACCTGCTCCACCCTGACTCATTCCATTTACCTGCTCTGTTATAACCATTTTTCCTGCCAAACCCCTCACCCCGTCACTCTCTTTAAATTAGCCAATCAGAATTAGTTTATCCTGTGCCCTCTAACCCTAGCCAATAAGGGAACGACACAGCAGCAGGGGCCATGTGCGTCAGGGATAAGAACCCCTTCCCCTCCTTTGTTCAAGTGTGTGCTCACCATTGCTCCATCTGTGAGGGTGCACCCTTCTATAGAAGTATCTTGCCTTGCTGAGAATTAAAAGAAAATTTTATATTCGAGTGCTATTTTTTCTGTGGCACCAAAACTTTATTTATAACCCTGAGAACATGTGCCCAAGGTGGTCGGGGCACAGCTTGATTTTATATTATTTTAGGGAGGCCTGAGACATCAATCAAATACTTTTAAGAAATACATTGGTTTGGTTCTGAAAGACAGGAGAACTCAAAGAGGGGGCTACCAGGCTATAGGTAAATTTAAACATTTTCTGTTTAACAATTGGTTGAGTTTATCTGAAGACCTGGGATCAGTAGAAGGGAAATGGTCAGGTTAAGATAAAGGATTGTGGAGACCAAGTTTTATTGTGCAGAGGAAGCTCTCAGATAGTAGACTTCAGAGAGAGCAGATTGTGAAATGTTTCTTATTGGACCTAAAAGGGTGCCTGGCGCTTAGTTGATTATCTCCTGGATCTGGAAAGGGAGAAAGGTTAAAAATAAATAAATAAATGGGGGAAAGGGGATTCTCTGTAGAAGGTGGATGTTTCCCATAAGACATGGCTTTGCAGGGCCATTTCAAGATACGGCCGAGAAACATGATTTGGGGTAAAGTATTTTGATTTTCTTCCATGTTACGCTGGAGTCAGATTGGAAAGTCACAATATACAAGGTTAAATAAAACCTATCTGATATGATTTGTAGGGCATGATTCCCCAGACCCCTTAGATAGGAATTTTGGCAAGATAAAAAAAAAGAAATCAGAGCTTAGTCCTTAGGTAAAAGGATGAAGAAAGCAGAAACAAAGAACGAAAAAGCAAATTGGTAGGTTCAAAGTTGCTTTCCTTATAAGGGTTAAAGCAGAAGAGACTCCCTTATCAAGCCAGCTAAAGCTGGCCTGTTTGGGAATTTGACTTTTCTCTCTCTCTCTCTATTTTTTTCTCTCTCTCTCCAACCCCCCCCCCCCCTCAATTTCTCAGGTCAGCTAACTTAGTTTCAGTTTGGTGACATCAAACTTTAACAGGAGGGACTCCATCTTGGATTGGTCTGTTAGCGCTGGTGCAGGAGCTCAGTGGAGATCAATGGCCTCCTACGAATGTTATGTACATTCCTATTAAAGGGAGAGGAAGCCAATGGTGGAGTTCAGCACACGCCACCTCAAAACAGCACTCCAGCCTGGGTGACAGAGCGAGACTCCGTCTCAAAAAAAAAAAAAAAAAAAAAAACATGTCTGTAGGAGACCAGTATATGCCATTCCAAATATGCCTCTTTGACATAAGATTACTTTAAACTGATTATTTTGGGAAACAACAGACACAGGAGAAACTGAAAACAGTCAACAGTTATCCTTTTGTAAGGGAAACTTTCTCTGTAAAGAAAATCTGCATTTGTAATGGTGCTTTCCTCTCTGTACCAGGAAGACAAGGATGACTAAATCATTGCAAATTCTTTTTTTTTTTTTTTTTTTTTTTTGAGATGGAGTCTTGCTCATCACCCAGGCTGGAGTGCAGTGGCGTGATCTCGGCTCACTGCAAGCTCCGCCTCCCAGGTTCACGCCATTCTCCTGTCTCAGCCTCCCGAGTAGCTGGGACTACAGGCGCCTGCCAATGCGTCCGGCTAATTTTTTGTATTTTTAGCAGAGACGGGGTTTCACTGTCTTAGCCAGGATAGTCTCGATCTCCTGACCTTGTGATCCACCCGCCTCGGCCTCCCAAAGTGCTGGGATTACAGGCGTGAGCCACCGCGCCCGGCCAGCAAATTCTTATTTTATTTTATTTTATGTTTTTGAGACAGAATTTTGCTCTTGTTGCCCAGGCTGTAGTGCAGTGGCGCTATCTCGGCTCACCGCAACCTCCCCTTCCTGGGTTCAAGCGATTCTCCTGCCTCAGCCTCCCGAGTAGCTGGGATTACAGGCATGCGCCACCACACCCAGCTAATTTTGTGTTTTGTTTTGTTTTTTTTTTTTAAGTAGAGACAGGGTTTCTCCATGTTGGTCAGGCTGATCTCAAACTCCCGACCTCAGGTGGGCCACCCGCCTCAGCCTCCCAAAGTACTGGGATTACATGTGTGAGCCACCATGCCCAGCCTTGGAAACTCTTATTAATGCAAAAAACACAAGCTCAATCTGCATCACAAACCTGGCTTTTGTTTACCCTGTACCTCTTGGCCAGGTAGTCCTAGCAGAGGATGAGGGTGGTCTGGCCCACGCCTTTCATTATTTGTGTCAGGGAATGATGGTAGGGAAGTCTGAAGCTACCTCTTTGAGATCTAAGATTGTCTCATTTCTCTGAGTTATCTCCCATGTATTTATAAGGTAGTCATGTCAATAAACTTGTTTGCTTTTCTCTTGTTAATCTGTCTTTTGTTCTAGCAGTCCATCTCAGTGAAGAACTCAGAGAGGGTTGAGGGAAAATATTTTTTTTTTTCTCCCCCAAACTAGCCTGCCACTGTCTGCTGGAAGCCAGGCAGCAGTGGGACTACAAGGGGCAAAGAGAACCCAGGAACTGTGTCTCTTGGAAGGCATCCCCTCTCCAGACTCATTTATACTGTGGCTTCATGCCATGCTCCTGGAGCCTCAGCAAAATCACAAATTGTAGTGCCATGCCCTTCCAGGCTTCTCTCAAACAACTGTCCCTGTCTGTATAAAGAAAACCAGAGGCCGGGCACGGTGGCTCACGCCTGTAATCCCAGCACTTTGGGAGGCCAAGGCGGGCGGATCGATCACCTGAGGTCGGGAGTTCGAGACCAGCCTAACCAACATGGAGAAACCTCGTCTCTACTAAAAATACAAAGTTAGCCGGGTGTGGTGGCGCACGCCTGTAATCCCAGCTACTGGGGAGGCTGAAGCAGGAGAATCGCTTGAACCCAGGAGGCGAAGGTTGCAGTGAGCCGAGATCGCACCATTGTACTCTAGCCTGGGTGACAAGAGCAACACTCCACGTCAAAAAAAAAAAAAAGAAAGAAAGAAAAGAAAACCAAAACAGCCCTTCCATTCCCTAGTTCAGCAGATACCATTGTTCATTAGCCTCTGGAGGGGGCACAAAGTCTGTATCCACAAGAACATTTACACATCACAGGGTTGGGGAGCGGGGAGACATCACATGGTACTCAAGAAATGTTTACTCAAAGGAGGACTTGAAGAGAGAAACAGCAGGAGCAGAGTTCAGCCATCTGGTCAACTTACCAGGCTTCTTTCCATTTCCCTTGGCTGATTCCCCACCTCCCTATAGGTCATTTTCTGCACAGCAGGCAAATAAATACTTTTGAATATCACCTCCTCAGAGAAGCCTCCCCTGACCACCTGCACAAGTAGATTGCCCACTATTACTCTCTTTTACTTACACCTTTGTTGTTTCCACTTGTAGCATAGATCCCTTTTTGTAATTGCATAGATATCAATTTGTTTACTTGTGTATCCTCTGTTCTCCTAGCCCATTATAAAGTCCAGAGGGAACAACAAACTGTTTTCATTATCAGTATACTCCTAGAGCACAGTAAGGGTTCAACAACTGTTAATTATGAATAAATGCATGACATGGTCTGGGAATACTTGGTCATGTGGATTTATTAGGACACGGGTTGTGAAGCGCCAGGATATTGCGGAAATTTAAACTCTCATTGCCCATTCTTACAGAGTTATGTCAAGGATCAAAATAAGTTATATACAGGACTACACTTTTATAAAGGAGTTTCACCATACAGTTGGAAACCATTTAAGTTGTTCGGTCAGGTTTGTGGGGTAAACTTTGCTGAGTCAATCTGGTGCTATCTAGAGAAAATGGAGAGGAGGGCCGGGCGCGGTGGCTCAAGCCTGTAATCCCAGCACTTTGGGAGGCCGAGACGGGCGGATCACGAGGTCAGGAGATCAAGACCATCCTGGCTAACATGGTGAAACCCCGTCTCTACTAAAAATACAAAAAACTAGCCGGGCGAGGTGGCGGGCGCCTGTAGTCCCAGCTACTCGGGAGGCTGAGGCAGGAGAATGGCGTAAACCCGGGAGGCGGAGCTTGCAGTGAGCTGAGATGCAGCCACTGCACTCCAGCCTGGGGGACAGAGCAAGACTCCGTCTCAAAAAAAAAAAAAAAAAAAAAAAAAAAAAAAAGAAAATGGAGAGGAGGAATTTTGAGATATAGGAGACCATGTAGAAGACTGTAATAAACTTTTGGGGACAGGATTTGACCTGATGGAGTGTTCATGAAAAGGATAGTATAATAATTGTCAGGCTGGGTGCAATGGCTCACCCATTTAAGATGGTGAAACCCCATCTCTACTACAAATACAAAAATTAGCCAGGTGTGGTGGCAGGTGCCTGCAATTCCAGCCACTCAGGAGGCTGAGGCAGGAGAATCCCTTGAACTCAGCAGGCAGAGGTTGCATTAAGCCGAGATAGCGCCACTGCACTCCAGCCTGGGTGACAACAGTGAAACTCCGTCCCAATAATAATAATAATAATTGGCAACAGCAAGTATACTGGGTACTTGAAGATCGCAGATAATTATTTTATTGGGGAGTGGGATGATGGTGACATTATGGTTATGTTGAGAAGGAGGATATTTTATATATATATAACCACCTAAAAGGTTCACCTTGCCTGCTGGCTAGACAGAGCCAATTTAAAGAGTAATTCGCAGGCCGGGCGCGGTGGCTCAAGCCTGTAATCCCAGCACTTTGGGAGGCCGAGACGGGCGGATCACGAGGTCAGGAGATCGAGACCATCCTGGCTAACACGGTGAAACCCCGTCTCTACTAAAAATACAAAAAAACTAGCTGGGCGAGGTGGCGGGCGCCTGTAGTCCCAGCTACTCGGGAGGCTGAGGCAGGAGAATGGCGTGAACCCGGGAGGCGGAGCTTGCAGTGAGCTGAGATCTGGCCACTGCACTCCAGTCCGGGCGACAGAGCGAGACTCCGCCTCAAAAAAAAAAAAAAAATAGTAATTCGCACAGAGCCATACGGAGATGGGAATTTTATTATTACTCAAATCGGTCTCCCCAGGCATTCGGGGATCAGAGTGGGGTTTTTTTGTTTGTTTTTGAGACGGAGTTTCACTCTTGTCACCCAGGTTGGAGTGCAATGGTGCGATCTCGGCTCACCGCAACCTCCGCCTCCCAGGTTCAAGCTATTCTCCTGCCTCAGCCTCCCAAGTTGCTGGGACTACAGGTGTGCACCACCACACCCGACTAATTTTTGTATTTTTAGTAAGAGATGGGGTTTCACCATCTTGGCCAGGGAGGCAGAAGTTGCAGTGAGCCAAGATTGCGCCATTGCACTCCAGCCTGGGCGACAGAGTGAGACTGTCTCAAAAAATAAAAAGAAAGAAAGAAAAAAAAAAGAACAACAACAAAATAGGCCGGGCGCGGTGGCTCAAGCCTGTAATCCCAGCACTTTGGGAGGCTGAGACGGGCGGATCATGAGGTCAGGAGATCGAGACCATCCTGGCTAATACGGTGAAACCCCGTCTCTACTAAAAAATATGAAAAACTAGCCGGGCGAGGTGGCGAGCGCCTGTAGTCTCAGCTACTCGGGAGGCTGAGGCAGGAGAATGGCGTGAACCCGGGAGGCGGAGCTTGAAGTGAGCCGAGATCGCGCCACTGGGATCAAGCAAGTCTCTGCCTCAGCCTTCCAAGTAGCTGGGATTACCGGCATCCACCACCACACCTGGCTAATTTTTTGTATTTTTAGTTGAGACAGGGTTTCACCATCTTTTCCAGGCTGGTCTTGATCCTGATCTCATGATCCACTCACGTCAGCCTTCCAAAGTGCTGGGATTACAGGTGTAAGCCACTGCACCAGGCCCTTGAGTTTTTCTATAAAGTATGAGACTTGGCTGAGATTTATTTTTTTGCTTTTTAATGTCCAATTGTTCCAGTACCATCTTTTGAAGAGGCTGTCTTTCCTCTGTTGAATTGCTTTTGCCCAATTGGTTGGGCATATTTATGTGGATCTATTCCTGGGTCTATGTTGTGTTATGTTATGTTATGTTATGTTATGTTATGTTATGTTATGTTATGTTATGTTATGTTAATCTATGTGTCTATCCCTCTACCAATACCAAACTACTTGATTACTGTAGCTATATTATGAGTCTTGAAATCAAGTGAACTGATTGCTCCTACTTTATTCTTTTTCAGAATTGCTTTAGCTATTCTAGTTCCTTTGCCTTTCCACACACATTTTAGAATAATATTACATCTATATCTACAGATAATCTTGCTGCAGTTTTGATAGGAATTGCATTATACCTGTATATCAACTTGGAAAGAATTGCCATTTTTACTATGTTCAGTCTTTTAGTCCATCAGCATAGTGTGTCTCCTTATTTAGAGATTCTTTGATGTCTTTCCTGAAATTTGTGTAGTTTTTAGCAGGTAAGTCATGTACATATTTTGCTATGTTTATACCTAAGTACTTTTTGAGTGATTTTAAATGGTACTCCATTGTTAATCTTGATGCCTTCATGTTCATGCTAGTATGTAGAAATACAATTGACTTCTGCATTACTTCTAGGAAGTTTTTTTTTTTTTTTACTTTGAGATTTTCTACATAGAAAATTATGATATCTGGCCAGGCACAGTGGCTCACCCCTGTCAGCACACTGTGGGAGGGTGAGGTGGGTGGATCGACTGAGCTCAGGAGTTCAAGACCAGCCTGGGCAACATTGTAAAACTCCATCTCCAATAAAATGTTAAAAATATATATGCTGGGGCAGATCACGAGGTCAGGAGATTGAGACCATCCTAGCTAACACGGTGAAACCCCGTTTCTACTAAAAATACAAAAAAAAAAAAACAAAATTAGGGCGTGGTGGCAGGTGCCTGTAGTCCCAGCTTGGGAGGCTGAGGCAGGAGAATGGCGTGAACCCAGGAGGTGGAGCTTGCAGTGAGCCAAGATTGTTTCACTGCACTCCAGCCTGGGTGACAGAGCGAGACTCTGTCTCAAAAAATATATATATATGTATATATATAATGTGTATATTTATATGTACATATATGTATATATAAGTATACTGATATATAAGTATATATACACATATATAGATATGTATATCTATATATCTTTATATATGAAGACATGTAATTATAATATAATTAATTGTGTATGATTAATTATAATATAATATATTATAATTGTAAAACATATTTAAATATATGTATATATAAATATATAAGTATATATAAATATATAAGTATATATACATGTATTTAAATATATATTTTATATATATATATATGCTATCTGCAAATAGGGACAATTTTGTTATTGTTGTTGTTGTTATTTTGAGATGGAGTCCTGTTCTGTTGCCCAGGCTGGAGTGCAATGGTGTGACCTTGGCTCACTGCAACCTCTGCCTCCTGGGTTAAAGTGATTCTTGTGCCTCAGCCTCTTGAATTGCTGGATTACAGGCATGTGCCACCATTTCCAGCTAATTTTTGTATTTTTAGTAGAGATGGGGTTTCACCATGTTGCTCAGACTGGTCTTGAACTCCTGACCTCAGGAGATCCACCCACCTCAGCCTTCCAAAGTGCAGGGATTACAGGGGTGAGCCACCATACCCAGAAATTTTTTTTTTTTTTTCAGATGGAGTCTGGCTTGTTGCCCAGGCTGGGGTACAGTGGTGCCATTTGGGCTTACTGCCACCTCTGCCTCCTGGGTTCAAGTGATTCTCATGCCCCAGTCTCCTGAATACCTGGGACTACAGATGTGTGCCACCACACCCAGCAAATTTTTTGTATTTTTAGTAGAGATGGGTTTTACCATGTTGGCCAGGCTGTACTTGAACTCCTGAACTCAAGTGATCCTCCCATTTTGGCCTCCCAAAGTGCTGGGATTATAGGGGTGACCCACTGTGCCCAGCCATGGACAAGTTTACTTCTTCCTTTCTGATCCATATGGTTTGTATGCCTTTCATTTCCTTTTCTTGCTTTATACACTGCATACAACTTTCAGCATTATGTTGAATAAGACTGATAAGAGTTGGCCGGGCGCGGTGGCTGAAGCCTGTAATCCCAGCACTTTGGGAGGCCAAGACGGGCGGATCACGAGGTCAGGAGATCAAGACCATCCTGGCTAACACGGTGAAACCCCGTCTGTACTAAAAAAATACAAAATCTAGCCGGGCGAAGTGACGGGCGCCTGTAGTTCCAGCTACTCGGGAGGCTGAGGCAGGAGAATGGCGTGACTGATAAGAGGTGATACCCTTTCCTTGTTCCTGATCTTATTTTTTTTTCCTTGTCGCTGGTCTTAAAGGGAAAACGTTACGTCTTTCACCATCAAGTATGTTAGCTGTAGGTTTGTTTGTTTGTTTGTTTTGGAGACAGGGTCTCACTCACTTTGTCACCCAGGCTGGAGTGCAATGGTATGATCACAGCTCACCACAGCCTTGCCTCCCAGGCTCAAGTGATCCTCATGCCTTGCAGAAGCTACCATGCCCAGTTAATTTTTTTAATTTTGTTTTTTGTAGACACAGGGTCTCTCTGTGTTGCCCAGTCTGGTCTTGAGCCCCTGGGCTCAAGAGATCCTCAAAGTGTTGCAATTACAGCCATGAGTCACCATGCCTGGCAGCTGTAGGTTTTTTGTAGATGGAAGAAGTATTTTTCTCTATTACTTTTTTTTTTTTAAGTTGTTATCATTAATGGCTGAATTGAATTTTGTCAAACTTGAATTTTGTCAAAAGCTTTTTCTGCATCTATGGACAGGATCATGTGATTTGCTTCTCTTTACGCTACTAATATGATAGATTACACTGATTTTCAAATATTAAACCATGCTGGCATCCTTGGAATCAACCCTACTCAGACAAGTTGTATAATTTCTAAAGATATATTGTTGAATTCTATTTACTAATATTTAATTAAGGAGTTTTGCATCTCTACTCATGAGGGATATAGGTTTATAGTTTTTTGTTTTAATTAATTAATTTTTAAATAGAGATGGGATCGCACCAGGTTACCAACATTAGTCTCTGGAACTCCTGGGCTCAAGCAACCCTTCTACCTCAGCCTCCCAAAATGCTGGGATTATAGATGTGAGCCACTGTGCCTGGCCTGTGTTTTTAATACTTTCTTTGATTTTGGCATTAGGTGGATATTAACTTCATAAAATGTGTTAGGAAATATTCCCTTCTCCCCTATTTTCTAAAAGAGATTGTGTACAACTGGTGTTAACTTTTTAAGCATTTGGCAGGAGTCTGCAATGAAACCATCTGGCCCTGAATTTTTCCTTTTTGAGAGTTTTAAAATTATGAATTCAATTTCTTTAATAGTTATGCAGCTATTCAAATTATCTGTTTCATATGTGTGAGTTGTGGTAGTTTCCTTATTCCTCATACTGAGCACAACTAACTGTCCTGGGTATTATGTATGAAACAAACATCACAAGATTTGAAGGACAGAAGACAGCCGCTGACCAGGAACCTCAGGACCACAGGGATGACTGGGTGGTGAGTTCCCTGGATTTTCTTTTTGCCTCATAGTCAACAAACTATTATTTAATATTTAAATTTATCCAAACTTTCTTAATTTTTTTGATACAATATTATATCCAAGAAAAGTATTTCTTTGTGTTTAGTTTAATCACATTTAAATAACTCTTCTGGGCTCATGTACCATGCCAGGTATACACACTACACAATCTCGAAACTACGCTTGCAAAATTATGACTGAGACAGTGAAAAAGATCTAATTTAACCAGCTCCATCTTGCTTCTAACCTCTAAACTGTCCTTGTTCATTCCTGAGTGTAGGCTGAGCTAACTTTGGGAGAAATTTATAGTTTAAAACAAAGATGAAAACAACCGTTTTGCAAAGCAAACCTCCTTCTTGCCTGAGGACTAGGTTGCCTCTTAGGACTAACATTAGCCACAAGATTTGAAATTACGATTTAGGAGTCAGGCAGCTGGAGGCTACAAGATTTTGACCCTTCCTAAACTGCTCCTAAGATCAGTGATTGAGACATTTTGCAGATCCTGTACTTGACGGATCAGCTGGTTCATCTGATCTTGTGGCCTCCACTCAGGAACAGATTCAGTCCAAGAAGATAGCTCGGATTCCCTATGATTTCACCCCTGACCAATCAGCACTCCTGGCTTACTGGCTTTCCCCCACCCACCAAGTTGACCTTAAAAACTCTGATTCATGGGCTGGGCGCGGTGGCTCATGCCTGTAATCCCAGCACTGTGGGAGGCCAAGGCGGGCAGATCACAAGGTCAGGAGTTCAAGACTAGCCTGGCCAACATAGTGTCTCTACTAAAAATACAAAAAAATTAGGTGGGCGTGGTGGCTCACGCCTGTAATCCCAACACTTTGGGAGGCTGAGGTGGGTGGATCACCTGAGGTCAGGAGTTTGAGACCAGCTTGGCCAACATGGTGAAACCCCATCTCTACTAAAAATACAAAATTAGCCAGGCGTGGTGGTGCGCACCTGTAATCCCAGCTACTCAAGAGGCTGAGGCAGGAGAATCACTTGAACCCGGCAGGCGGAGGTTGCAGTGAGCTGAGATTGCACCATTGCACTCCAGCCTGGGCAAAAAGAGTGAAACTCCATTTAAAAAAAAAAGAAGAAAAGTTTCAACTGAATTATAAGGCAACCTGCTCGGGTCCCCTTGCATGCTGTGGAAGCTTTGTTTTTTCACTCTTCACAATAAATCTTGCTGCTGCTAAAACAAACAAACAAAAAATTGCATAATGTAAGTGGCCCCTGGGGCTTAGGGGCTGTCTCTTAGTTGTCTAGTACCTGGCTCTGGGATGATTAGGGCAGGAGTGTGGTAGCCCAGAGGGTGAAAACCCCATAGAGGAGGTGATTGAGACTGTTAAGCGGCTGGTTTTGTCTACCAAAAGTTGAGGCTGTTGAGACAGAAATAATTTTACAAGGGATTATTGAAAGCTGAACATAAGAATTGGC
This sequence comes from Rhinopithecus roxellana, assembly GCF_007565055.1. Lineage (NCBI taxonomy): Eukaryota > Metazoa > Chordata > Mammalia > Primates > Cercopithecidae > Rhinopithecus > Rhinopithecus roxellana. The sequence continues at coordinate 37,033,742 of NC_044564.1, read as the reverse complement.
CCAGGAAGACCCACCAACAAACTTGCAGTTGTTCTGGAGTCTGTCACTAGGTGAAAGGTTTTGTTTGTTTTTGTTTTGTCTTTTTATTTTTTATTTATTTATTTGTTTTGAGACAGAGTCTTGCTTTGTTGCCCAGGCAGGTCTCAAACTTCTGACCTTAAGTGATCCTCCTGCCTTGGCCTCTCAAAGTGCTGGGATTAACAGGTATGAGCTGCCACGCCCCACCATGGGGAAAAGTTGTTTTTTATTTTTTGTTTTTTTCTGAGACGGAGGCTTGCTCTGTCACCCAGGCTGGAGTGCAATGGCGCAGCCTTGGCTCACGGCAACCTCTGCCTCCTGGGTTCAAGTGATTCTCCTGCCCCAGCCTCCCGAGTAGCTGGGATTACAGGTGCCCACCACCAAGCCCAGCTAATTTTTGTATTTTTATTAGAGATGGGGTTTCACTATGTTGGTCAGGCTGGTCTCCAACTCCTAAAGAGTTTTTTATAGGAAAGTTTAAAAGAAAGGAGGAGGACTTCTCAGACTGGAGTTGTTCTCTTTTCATAGGCGGGTACAATACAGAAGTCGTGATCATTAGCTACAGATTACATCATGCGGGCTAAAAAATGCCTACATGCAAGACAATCAGTAGAACTTCATGCTTCAGCTAATCTTAAAATAAATCAGCGTCCTATTCAGTGTCAGCAGGCTATGCATTCATCAGTACATCAACAATTTGCAGTACTTTCGATAAGATTCTTTACTCAGAGACAGAATGTCACCATCAAGTCACAAGATCTTCCCCAGGGGGATTAATTTGTAAGCCTGCTTATTTGTAAGGTAAACTGTCAAATATAACCAGAAGGTTATCAGTTTTTATTTGAAAAGTGTGGTCGGCCGGGTATAGGGTGGCTTATGCATATAATCCCAATACTTGGGAGGCCAAGGCGGGTGGATCACTTGAGGTCAGGAGTTTGAGACCAGCCTGGCCAACATGGTGAAACCCTGTCGCTACTAAAAATACACAAAATTAGCTGCGCATGGTGGCGCATGCCTGTAATCCCAGCTGCTGAGGAGGCTGATGCAGGAGAATCGCTTGAACCTGGGAGGCAGAGATTGCAGTGAGCAGAGATCCATTGCACTCCAGCCTGGCCTGGGTGACAAAGCGAGACTGTCTCAAAAAAAAAAAAAAAAAAAAAAAAAAAGAGACTGAGTGCAGTAGCTCGCGCCTGTAATCCCAGCACTTTGGGAGGCTGAGATGGGTGGATCCCCTGAGGTTGGGAGTTCGAGACCAGCTGGAGACCAGCCGGACCAACATGGAGAAACCCTGTCTCTACTAAAAATACAAAAAGTAGCCGGGTGTGGAGGCACATGCCTGTAATCCCAGCTACTTGGGAGGCTGAGGCAGAAGAATCGCTTGAACCTGGGAGTGGGAGGTTGCCATGAGCCAAGATTGTACCATTGCACTCCAGCCTGGGCAACAAGAGCAAAACTCCATCTCAAAAAAAGAAAAGTGTGGTCACAGGAGGATAGGAGGTGGACTCCTCCTGTAAGGGGCTTGGGGACAATAAGAGAGGTAGGAGGCCAAGGCAAGGTGACTCACACATAATAACAGGTTGTCCAGAACAATGCATATCTGACATATGCAGATGTTAAATACAGATTTACAGACACTAGAAACATGGCTGATACATGTACACATATATTATCACTACAAATGACAAGTGTTGTGTTCCTCTGTTTTCATTCTGCTGATAAAAACATACCCGATACTGGGAAGAAAAATATTTAAATGGACTTAGAGTTCCACATAGCTCGGAGGCCTCTGAATCATGGCAGAAGACAAAAGATACTTCTTACACAGTGGCTGCAAGAGAAAATGAGGAAGAAGCAAAAGTGGAAACCCTGATAAACCCATCAGATCTTGTGAGATTTATTCACTATCATGAGAATAGCACATGAAAGACCAGACCCCATGATTCAATTACCTCCCTCTGGGTCCCTCCCACAACACATGAGAATTCTGAGAGATACAATTCAAGTTGAGATTTGGGTGGGGACACAGTCAAACCATATCATTCCACCTTTGGCCCCTTCAAATCTCATGTCCTCACATTTCAAAACCAGTCATGCCTTCCCAACAGTCCCCTAAAGTCTTAACTCATTTCAGCATTAACCCAAAAGTCCACAGTCCAAAGGCTCATCTGAGACAAGGCAAGTCCCTTCTACCTATGAGCCTGTAAAATCAAAAGCAAGCTAGTTACTTTCTACATACAATGGGGGTACAAGTATTGGGTAAATACAGCCATTCCAAATGGGAGAAATCAGCCAAGACAAAGGGGTTACAGGGCCCATGCAAGTCCAAAAATCCAGCAGGGCAGGCAAATTTTAAAGCTTCAAAATGATCTCCTTTAATTCCAGGTCTCACATCCAGGTCATGCTGATGCAACAGGTGGGTTCCCATGGTCTTGGGCAGCTCTGCTGCTGTGGCTTTGCAGGTTACAACCTCCTTCCTGGCTGCTTTCACAGGCTGGCATTGAGTGTCTGTGGCTTTTCCAGGTGCACGGTGCAACCTGTCAGTGAAACTACCATTGTGGGGTCTGGAGGATGATGGCCCTCTTCTGACAGCTCCACTAGGCAGTGCCCCACTAGGGACTCTGTGTTGGGGCTCCAACTCCACATTTCTGCGCTGCCCTAGCAGAGATTCTCCATGAGGGCTCCACCCCTGTAGCAAACTTCTGCCTGGGCATCCAGACATTTGCATACATCTTCTGAAATCTAGGTAGAGGTTCCCAAACCTCAATTCTTGACTTCTGTGCACCCACAGGCTCAACACCATGTGGAAGCTGCCAAGGCTTGGGGCTTCTACCCTGTGAAGCCATAGCCCATGCTCTACGCTGGCCTGTTTTTTCCATGTTTGGAGCAGCTAGGACCCAGGGCAACAAGTCCCTAGGCTGCACACGGCATGGGGACTCTGGGCCTGGCTCACGAAACCACTTTTTCCTTCTGGGCTTCTGGGCCTGTGATGGGAGGGGCTGCCATGATGGTGTCTGACATGGCCTGGAGACATTTTCCCAGTGGTCTTGGAGATTAACATTAGGCTGCTCGCTACATATGCAGATTTCTGCAGCTGGCTTGAATTTCTCCTCAAAAAATGGGTTTTTCTCTTTTACTACATCGTAAGGCTGCAAATTTTCTGAACTTTTATGCTCTGTTTTCCTTTTAAAACAGAATGCTTTTAACAGCACTCAAATCACTTTTTGAATGTTTTGTTGCTTAGAAACTTCTTCCATCAGATACCCCAAGTCATCTCTCACACGTTCAAACTTCCACAGATCTCTGGGGCAGGGTAAAAATCCTACCAGTCTCTTTTCTGTTTTTTTTTTCTTTTTTGAGATGGAGTCTTGCTCTGTCACCCCAGCTGGAGTGCAGTGGTGCTATCTTGGCTCACTGAAAGCTCCGCCTCCCAGGTTCATGCCATTCTTCTGCCTCAGCCTCCCGAGTAGCTGGGACTACAGGTGCCTGCCACCACGTCTGGCTAATTTTTTTTTTGTATTTTTAGTAGAGATGGGGTTTCACCATGTTAGCCAGGATGATCTCAATCTCCTGACCTCATGATCCGCTTGCCTCGGCCTCCCAAAGTGCTGGGACTACAGGTGTGAGCCACTGCGCCCAGCCCACCAGTCTCTTTTCTAAAACATAACAAGAGTCACCTTTGCTCCAGTTCCCAACAAGTTCCTTATCTCCATCTGAGACTACATCAGCCTAGACCTTATTGTTCATATTTCTATTATCATTTTTGTCAAAGCCATTCAACAAGTCTCTAGGAGATTCCAAACTTTCCCACATTTTCTTGTCTGCTTCTGAGCCCTCCAAAGTGTTCCAACCTCTGTCTGTTACCCAGTTCTAAAGTTGCTTCCACATGTTTGGGTATCTTTTCAGCAACACCCTACTCCCAGTACCAGTTTATGACATGAGTCCATTTTCATGCTGCTGGTAAAGACATATCTGAGACTGGGAAGAACAAGAGGTGTTTTTTTTTTTTTTTTTTTTTTTTGAGATGGAGTTTCCCTCTTGTTGCCCAGGCTGGAGTGCAATGGCGTGATCTGAGCTCACCACAACCTCCGCCTCCCGGGTCAAGTGATTCTCCTGCCTCAGCCTCCCAAGTAGCTGTGCCACCACTCCAGATAAGTTTGTATTTTTAGTAGAGACGGAGTTTCTCCATGTTGGTCAGGATGGTCTCGACCTCCTGGCCTCAGGTGATCCGCCCACCTTGGCCTCCCAAAGTGCTGAGATTACAGGAGTGAGCCACCGCCCCCGGCCCAGAACAAGAGGTTTGATTGGACTTGCAGTTCCACATGGCTGGGAGGCCTCAGGATCATGGCAGGAGGTGAAAGACACTTCTTACATGGTGGCAGCAAGAGAAAATGAGGAAGCAAAAGTGGAAACTCCCGATAAACTCATCAGATCTCGTGAGACTTATTCACTGTCATGGGAATAGCATGAGAAAGACCAGCCCCCATGATTCAATTACCTCCCCCTGGGTCCCTCCCACAACAGGTGGGAGTTCTGAGAGATACAATTCAAGTTGAGATTGGGATGGGGACACAGACAAACCATATCAAGTGCTAAGTCAACTGTAGATATGGCAGCCATGTATTGGCACTGAGCCCAAACTGATAGTGTCTGAGTTAGCTTTTCTCTTTTTCTGATATGTTAACTCCAGGATTTTTGCAGATGGTATTTATCGAGTTGAGGATGATCCCCTCTATTCCTAGTTTGCTGAGATTTTTATCCTGAATGGGTGTTTAATTCTGTCAAAAGATTTTTATATATTAACTGAAATGATCACGTTTTTCTTCTTTTTTCAATATAATATAGAGAATTATAATAATTGACTTTTGAATGCTAAACCTTCTTATTTCTAGAATAAGCCCACTTGGCCATGATAAACCCAATCCTACAAATGTATTGCCAAAGTAGATCTGCTAATATTTTATCAAAGAGTTTTGCATCTATATTTGTGAGGTCTATAATTTTCTTGTAATGTAATGTCCTTTTTTTGTTTGTTCGGTTGGGTTTTTGTTTTGTTTTGAGATGGAGTCTTGCTCTGTCACCCAGGCTGGAGTGCAGTGGCGCTATCACAGCTCACTGTAGCCTTTAGTTCCTGGGTACAAGCAGTTTTCTTGCCTCAGCCACCTGAGTTGGCTGGGATTACAGATGTGTGCCACCACAACTGGCTAATTTTTGTATTCTTAGTAGAGATGGGATTTTGCTATGTTTGGCAGGCTGGTCTCAAACTCCTGACCTCAAATTATCCATGTGCCTCGGCCTCCCAAAGTTCTAGGATTACAGGCATGAGCCACCACTCCTGCACTTAAAAAAAATATATGTATATATACATGTGTGTATATAGATATATGTATGTGTGTATATGTGTGTGTGTATTTATATGTGTGTGTATGTATATACATATGTGTGTGTGTGTGTGTATATATATATATATATAGTCTCTGCTTTGTCACCCAGCTGGAGTATAGTGGCATGGCATGATCATGGCTCACTGTAACCTCAAACTTCTGCTCTCATGTGACCCACCTGCCTCAGCCTCCTAAGTAGAGGGAACTACAGGAGTGCAGCACCACACCCAACTTTTCTTGTCTTAATCAAATTTTTGTTCCAGAATCACACAGGCCTCCTAAATAAAGCTGTGAAGCATTTCCTCCTCCTGTATCTTCAGAAAGCGCTTGTCTAGTATTAAAATGATTTCTTCCTTATTTGACAGAATTCACTAGTAAAATCCTTTCTATAGGGGGAAGATTTTTTATTGTGAATTAAGTTTCTTTATAGATATAAGACTCTTTACATATTCTATTTCATTGGGTCAGCTTTGCTAATTGTATGTTTCAAGGAATCTGTCTAAGTTTAGTAAATTTTGAAAGTGAGTTGTAGGCCAGGCATGGTGGTTCTTGCCTGTAATCCCAGCACTTTGGGAGGCTGAGGTGGGCGGATCACCTGAGGTCAAGAGTTCAAGACCATCCTGGCCAACATGGTGAAACCCCGTCTCTACTAAAAACACAAAACTTTAAACTTAGCCAGGTGTGGTGGTGGGTGCCTATAATCCCAGCTACTCAGGAGACTTGAACCTGGGAGGTGGAGGTTGCAGTGAGCTGACATCACGCCACTGCACTCCAGCCTGGGCGACGAGTGAAACTCCATCTAAAAAAAAGAAAGAAAGAAAGAAAGAAAGTGAGTTGTAGACTAAAAGACAGAAAAATAGCCATGTGGTCAAAGATGTGGCATGCAGTTGTGTGTGTACACACAAGCTATTTGTTGCAAGAGCATAAAGGGTGAAAAGTGGTAGCAACATAGATCGGAGGCTGAACGTGAGTCAGGTACCTCTGAATCATCTTTTCGTCTAGGCCTCATTCTGGGTCCTCTCTTTAGCCGGACAACTCCAGTGGAAGCTGTTGAGGCCAAGGGAAAACTTCCCCTTCACTCTCTGAATGTAACTGCCCCATGGGTTCACCTTGCCCACTGCCTAGACAGAGCCAATTGATCAAGACAGGGGAATTGCAATAGAGAAAGAATAATTCACACAGAGCCAGCTGTGCGGGAGACCAGAGTTTTATTATTACTCAAATCAGTCTCCCTGAGCATTCAGAGAGCAGAGTTTTTAAAGACAATTTGGTGGATGCGGGGAAGCCAGTGAGCCAGGAGTGCTGACTGGTCAGGAATGAAATCTTAGGGAGTCAAAGCTGTCTTCTTGAGCTGAGTCAGTTCCTGGGTGGGGGCCACAAGATCAGATGAGACAGTTTATTAATCTGGGTGGTGCCAGCTGATCCATCAAGTGCAGGGACTGCAAAATATCTCAATCACTGATCTGAGAAGCAGTTTAAGGAGTGTCAGAATCTTGTAGCCTCCAGCTGCTTGACTCCTAAACCATAATTTCTAATCTTGTGGCTAATTTGTTAGTCCTACAAAGGCAGTCTAGTCCCCAGTTGAGAAGGAGGTTTGTTTTGGGAAAGGGTTGTTATCATCTTTGTTTAAAACTGTAAACTAAGTTCTTCCCAAAGTTAGTTCAGCCTATGCCCAGGAATAAACAAGGATAGCTTGGAGATTAAAAGAAAGATGGAGTTGGTTAAGTTAGATCTCTTTCACTGTCTCAGTCATAATTTTGCAAAGGCGGTTTCATGAAGGTTTGCTGAAAATCACTGACAAGATGCAGATTAACAGGAGAATAGGCATACAAATTTATTTGATCATAGCTTTATGCGACATGTGAGTCTTCAGAATGAGGACCCAAGGATACAGGGGAAAGTGTCCATTTTTATGCTTAGGTTCCTCAGAATGCACAACCATGCAGAAATATGATAGGACAGAAAGAGTATGGTCTATTGCGATTAGACGGAGTGGGGAAATCCAGCAAGGCCTGTCTATCTAGACTCTTCTTGACTTCTCTGAGCAGCCTTCCTTCCTTCTGTGTGTGGGGCAGGACGCTCTCTGGAATAAGGGTCTTATGACATACAGTCAAATAAGGTAGGTCACATAATTTATTTTTTAAAAATCGTTTTAATTGGCTGGACGCGGTGGCTCAAGCCTGTAATCCCAGCACTTTGGGAGGCCGAGATGGGTAGATCACGAGATCAGGAGATCGAGACCATCCTGGCTAACATGGTGAAACCCCGTCTCTACTAAAAAATACAAAAAAACTAGCCGGGCAAGGTGGCGGGCACCTGTGGTCCCATCTACTCTGGAAGCTGAGGCAGGAGAATGGCATAAACCCGGGAGGCGGAGCTTGCAGTGAGCTGAGATCCGGCCACTGCACTCCAGCCTGGGCGACAGAGCAAGACTCCGTCTCAAAAAAAAAAAAAAAAAAAAAAATTCTTTTTAATTAAAATAAATATTTTAAAGAGACAGGGTCTCACTGTGTTGCCCAGGTTCAATTGGAACTCCTGGGCTCAACCAGTCCTCCTGCCTCTGAGGAGTAGAAAAATACTGAATATCAGAGGTCAGAAAAGTCAGGAAACTCCCCTTAATGCTAGAACAACAAGGTTATCTGGAAAGTCCCTAGCAGGGCAAACGGCCGTTTGTGGTTTGGTCAAAGGGCGGGAACCAATGAACAACTGACTAATGTTTAACTTTAAATGTCAGCCATTTGTAAACCTACAACTGTAAAAATCCCCAGTGACTCTGTAACTTGCTGTAACTTGTTTGTGTCTGACTATAAAAGACGGCTGAGCACTGAGCTCAGGGTCTCTCCCTAGGATCTGACGCCTGGCCGGAGAGATCGGAGTTCGAACTCGAAATAAAGCGATCCCTGCTGCTTGGCTTTGTCCCTGGACTCTGGTGGTTGCTTTTGGGTCATCGCGGGTCTGGGCATTACACCTCTGCTCCCCAAAGTGCCAGGATTACAGGCATGAGCCACCACCCCCAGGCCCAGATAATTTCCTTCTAACCAGTTTTTACACAGAAACGTGGGTTGGTGGTGGGAGAGTTAGAATAATATTCTTAGGTTTTATGACTGGCTTTGGAGAAACAGGGTTCAGGTTTCTACGACCCCCTTGGGGAAGATGGATTTTTTTTCTATGGCTAGGCTTGGGGGAGAGGGAAAATGAGAAAAAGAGGGAAGGAGAAGGTCAGAGAAAAACTTGCTTCTGAGGCCTTCATTCTGGGGAATTGATTTCTGAGTCTCAATATAGCAAAAATACTACCACACCAGTTGGGAAGGAATTAATCCTTCGCTCTAGATATCTGATTCTCTGGCCTGCCGTCAGCTAAAATCTTAGTAAATCAGTTTAGCAAGAATTCCTGCCCCCCCACCCACTCCAGTTCCCCTCTTAAGTAATTTTCCATCCTTTGACCCCCTCACTCTGCTCCTTAGCTTTTCTTGTTTTTGCTGTATTGAGAGTTTTTTGTTGTTGTTTATTTTTACTTTTTTTTTGAGACGGAGTCTTGCTCTGTCGCCCAGGCTGGAGGGCAGTGGCGCAATCTTGGCTCACTGCAACCTCCACCTCCCAGGTTCAAGCAATTCTCCTGCCTCAGCCTCCCAACGAGTAGCTGGGACTACAGGCATGTGCCACCATGCCCAGCTAATTTTTGTATTTTTATTAGAGGTAGGGTTTCACCATATTGGCCAGGCTGGTCTTGAACTCCTGACCTTGTGATCCACCTGCCTCGGCCTCCCAAAGTGCTGGGATTATAGGAATGAGCCACCATGCCCGAACAGAGTCTGTTTAATTTTTACTATTATTTTTTTTGAGACAGGGTTTCGCTCTTGTTGCCCAGGCTGGAGTGCAATGGCATGATCTTGGCTCACTGCAACCTCTGCCTCCCAGGTTCAAGCAATTCTCCTGCCTCAGCCTCCTGAGTAGCTGGGATTACAGGCTTGCACCACCATGCGCAGCTAATTTTGTGTATTTTTAGTAGAGACAGGGTTTCTCCATGTTGGTCAGGCTGATCTCCAACTCCCAACCTCAGGTGATCCGCCCACCTCGGCCTCCCAAAGTGCTGGGATTACAGGTGTGAGCCATTGTCCCCGGCCAGTTATTTTTATTTATTTATTTATTTTGAGATGGAGTTTCACTCTTGTTGCCCAGGCTGGAGTGCAGTGGTGTGATCTTGACTCACTACAACCTCCCCTCCCAGGTTCAAGTAATTATCCTGCATCAGCCTGCTGAGTGGCTGGGATTACAGGTGTGAACCACCACACCCCACTAATTTTTGTATTTTTTGTAGACACAGGGTTTCTCCATGTTGACCAGGCTGGTCTTGAACTCCTGACCTCAGGTGATCCACCCGCCTCGGCCTCCCAAAGTGCTGAAATTACAGGTGTATTCAGAGTTAAACTTAATCTCTCTCCCTGATTGCGGCCATCTTGACACCAATATCAATAGTCCTGAATAGTCTTTCTTCCTGTTTTAACAAGTGTCTGAATAATTTTTCACTTAATGAGGCTGCAGTCCTAAGAAATTTGGATTGGATTTTCTATGCTTTCAGAGCTTAAAAAAAATCTAAGGCATGATTAGATTTTTCAGTATGAGACTTAATAATGACTTTCTTAGGATAAATATATTGAGTTTTTTAATTGTAGTCTAACTTGCACAAAAGGATTTTCTTTTTTTTTGAGATGAGGTCTTGCTGTTTCACCCAGGCTGGAGGGCAGTAATGCCATCTTGACTCACTGCATCCTCCACCTCTGGAGCTCTAGTGATCTTCCCACCTCAGCCTCCTGAGTAGCTGGAACTATAGGCACGTGCCACCACACTTGGCTAATTTTTGTATTTTTGGTAGAGATGGCATCTCGCCATGTTGCTCAGGCTGGTCTTGAACTCCTGGGCTCAAGCAATCCTCCCACCTTGGCCTCCCAAAATGCTGGGATTAAAGGTATGATATGGGTTGTCTGTGTCCCCATCGAAGTCTCAACTTGAATTGTATCTCCCAGAATTCCCATGTGTTGTAGGAGGGACCCAGGGGGAGGTAATTGAATCATGGGGGCTGGTCTTTCCCATGCTATTCTCGTGATAGTGAATAAGTCTCACGAGATCTGATGGGTTTATCAGGGGTTCCTGCTTTTGCTTCTTCCTCATTCTCTCTTGCTGCCACCATGTAAGAAGTGCCTTTTACCTCCTGCCATGATTCTGAGGCCTCGCCAGCCATGTGGAACTGTAAGTCCAATTAAATGCCTTTTTCTTCCCAGTCTCAGATATGTCTTTATCGGCAGTGTGAAAACAAACTAATACAAGGTGTGAGCCGCTGCTCCTGGCCACAAAAGGAAATTTAGTGGCCGTATGTTGTTCCCAAAATGAAAGGATTAGAGAACCGGGCTTAGAAAGGATGAGGAAGGAGGCAAGCCTCAAGGGACCTGGAGCAGGAAGATGGAAGTCTCTTAAAGGTGAAGTCAGGGACCATTTTTTTTGGTGTCTTTATAGTTCTGCACAAGGCTCCAGTTCCATCGGCAGTGGGTTTGTCTGTTAGTTTCTTTGGTCCTCCCAGAGTGGCAAACCCCAGCTATGCCTGCACACTGGAATCACCTGGAGAGTTTAAACTTTTTTTTAATTTCCCAGCCCTACTCCCAGAAATTCTGACTGAGGGTAATTGGCCTGGGGCCCCTCTGGGTCTTGTTTTTTTCTTTTTTTTTTTTTTGGAGATGAAGTTTCTGTTGCTCAGGCTGGTGGGCAGTGTTACAATCTTGGCTTACTGAAATCTCTGCCTCCCGGGTTCAAGAAATTCTCCTGCCTCAGCCTCCTGAGTAGCTGGGACTACAGGTGCACTCCACCATGCTCGGCTAATTGTATTTTATTTTTTCACCGTGTTGCCCAGGCTGGTTTTGAACTCCTGAGCTCAGGCAATCCGCCCACCTCGGCCTCCCAAAGTGCTGGGATTACAGGCATGAGCCACTGTGCCTGGACGGTCTTGGTCATTTCTGGAGCTCCTAGGTGCTTCCAGGACACAAGAGGAAAAACAGCCCACCCCCGGGGCCCGAAAAAAAGTGCACTGGGGGCTGCTCCGGGCCTGTGCTTTGAAGATGGAATTAAAAACAAAATCCCCTTCTAAGCTAGAAAACCTCTCCACAAAATAGAAGAGAAAGAAAACAATTTTATTATCGAATAAGCATCAAATAGAGTGATGTCCATCACAGGCAATCTGCTAAAAGATTGCAAAGACTGAAAGAAACTTCCCTGTTTTGTACAGGCAAGTGGCTGCAACACATTGCAGTAATTAGGTTTGCAGTGTGGAGTCAGGTGGCAAGTAAGGCCCATCTCCTCTCTGCATACTGGGAGACAGGGCCATTCTCTTCCTTGATGGTTACATTTCAGACTGGGAGACAGGGTCATTCTCTTCCTTAATGATTACATTTCAAACTGGGAGACAGGGGCATTCTCTTCCTTGATGACTACATCTCAAGGAGATGTCTCTTGGGTCCTTGCGGAAATATTCCTGGCATTGGGAGGCAGGAAAGAGGCTTGTTTGGCCATTAGTAGATTTACATACATTTGAAAAGGACAGAGATGCTGGGGGTGGTGGCTCAGTAATTCCAACACTTAATGGGAGGCCAAGGCAGGCAGATCACCTGAGGTCGGGAGTTTGAGACCAGCCTGACCAACATGGAGAAATCTCATCTCTACTAAAAATACAAAATTAGCTGGGCGTGGTGGTGCATGCCTGTAATCCCAGCTACTCGGGAGGCTGAGGCAGGAGAATCACTTGAACCTGGAAGGCAGAGGTTGCAGTGAGCTGAGATTGTGCCATTGTACTCCAGCCTGGGCAACAAGGGCGAAACTCTGTCTCAAAAAAAAAAAAAAAAAAAAAAAAACAGAAAGAAAAGGTAGCAGGGGTGTGGTGGCTCAAGCCTGTAATCCCAACCCAGCCTTTTTTTTTTTTTTTTTTGAGACGAAGTCTTGCTCTGTCATGCAGTGGCGCAATCTCAGCTCACTGCAACCTCCGACCTCTGCTTCCCAGGTTCAAGCAATCCTCCTGCTCCCAAGTAGGTAGGAGAACAGGCATGAGCTGCCACACCTGGCCAATCCCAACACTTTGGGAGGCCGAGGTAGGCAGATTGCTTTGAGCCCCAGGAGTTCCAGACCAGCCATGGCTGACATGACAAAACCCCATCTCAGCTGGGCATGGTGGCTCACTCATGCCTGTAATCCCAGCACCTTGGGAAGCTGAGGTAGGTAAATCACTTGAGGTCAGGAGATCAAGACCAGCATGGTGAAACCCTGTCTCTACTAAAAATACAAAAAAAAAAAATTAGCTGGATGTGGTGGTGCATACCTGTAGTCTCAGTTATTCAAGAGGCTGAGGTGGGAGGATGGCTTGGGCCCAGGAGGCGGAGGTTGCAGTGAAAAGGTAGAAAGAAAGAAAAGGTGAGAAAAAGAAAAGGTGGCTGAATATGGTGAGAGGCTCACACCTGTAATCACAAAGCTTTGGGAGGCCAAAGTGGGAGTTCAAGAGCAGCCTGGGCAAACATAGTGAGCTCCCAGCTCTATTTTTATTTTTATTTTTTTTGACACAGGGTCTTACTCTATCACCCAGGCTGGAGTGCAGTGGCATGATTACAGCTCACTGTAGCCTTGAACTCCTGGACTTGGGCAATCCTCCCACCTCAACCTCCCAAATAACTAGGACTACAGATGCATGTCACCAAGGCTAGTTAACATTTTTGCATTTCTTGTAGAGATGAGGTCTCTCTATGTCACCCAGGGTGATCTTGAACTCCTGGTCTCAAGTAATCCTCCCACTTTGGCCTCCCAAAGTGCTGGGATTACAGATGTGAGCCATTGAGCCTAGCAAGACCCCCATCTCCACAAAAGATTTAAAAATTAGCCAGTCATGGTGGTGTGTGCCTGTGGTCCCAATTACTTGAGAGGTCAAGGTGGAAGGATTGCTTGAGCCCAGGAGTTCAAGGTTACAGTGACTTTTGATTGCTCCACTGCACTCCAGCCCAGGCCACACAGCGAGATGAAAGAAAAGAAGAGAGAAGAGGAGAAAAGAAAAAAGGCTGCAGGAGTCTCTTATTTTCTAGGAGAATATTAAGCCTCCTTATTTCTCCTTTGTATGTGCTTTTGCACTGGGAGCCAGGACCCTCATGTGCCTGTCATTGGAGCTGCTCGGTAGGTTCCTGCTGTGCAGATTCCTGTCCTGTTGGACACAGGCTCACTCACCAGCCTTCCCTGGAGAGGCTCCATTCTAGAGACACCAGCAAAGGGCCACAGTGGAAATGTTCCCACCGGAACCATTGGGTTGATATATTATTGGAATGCAAGGCTCATCCCTGTCGTCAGAGGACTGCTGTCTCCCTAGGGTTTGACACAGCAGGACCCTGGAGCCACAGCTCTCACTGTGGCCTAATGTTGGGATATATGAGGCACCAGTGCCCTATCTGATGCCCTCTGGGACTGAGGGGAGCTTCTGGGTAAGAGCATAGAGAACTTTTTTTTTTTTTTTTTTTTTGAGACAGGGTCTCATTCTGTTGCCTAGGCTGGAGTACAGTGGCCTGATCCCTGCTCTCCGCAGCCTCAACTCTCCTGGCTCAACTGATCCTCCCACCTCAGTCTCCCTAGTAACTAAAACTACAGGCACAAGCCGCCACCACACCCAGCTTTTTTTTTTTTTTTTTTTTTGAGATGGAATCTTGCTCTGTCAAAGAGCCTGGAGTGCAGTGCTACAATCTTGACTCACTGCAACCTTTGCCTCCTGGGTTGAAGCAATTCTCCTGCCTCAGCCACCCCAGTAGCTGGGATTACTGGCATGGGCCACCATGCCAGGTTGATTTCTGTATTTTTAGTAGATACGGGGTTTCACCATGCTGGCCAGGCTAGTCTGGAACACCTGACCTCAGGTCATCTGCCTGCCTTGGCCTCCCAAAGTGCCAAGATTACAGGTGTTAACCACCACACCTAGTCTAATTTTTTATTTTTTTGTAGAGATGGCATCTCCCTATGGGTTCGAGCCCCAGGCTCATCTTGAACTCCTGGGCTCAAGCAATCCTCCTGCCTTGGACTCCCCAAGTGTTGGGATTCTAGGCATGAGCCACTGCCCTTGGCCAGCTGAGAACTTTGGAAGCCAGCAGTGTGCTTTGTGAACGAAGGCTGTTTTCAGTGGTTTACGGCTGTACTTCAGGATTCAGGTGTTCTTATCCACCGACTGCTTGTGAGCTCCCCTGCCCTGGCAGGGAAAGTCGTGAGTGCAATGGACAGGCACTATCTAAGGTTTCCACATTTGGCCTTTGATAAGGGCAGACATTTTGTCTCCTGTAATGGAAGAACTTGACAAGGAAGAAAACCCCCAAGTGCTCCTGAGAAACATCCTATCCTTAAGGAAAATATCTTGGCCGGGCGCACTGGCTCACACCTGTAATCCCAGCACTTTGGGAGGCCGAGGCGAGTGGATCACGAGGTCAGAAGACTGAGACCATCCTGGCTAAGATGGTGAAACCCCGTCTCTACTAAAAATACAAAAAATTAGCTGGGCATGGTGGCGGGCGCCTGTAGTCCCAGCTACTCGGGAGGCTGACGCAGGAGAATCTCTTGAACCCGGGAGGCAGAGCTTGCAGTGAGCCGAGATCGCGCCACTGCACTCTAGCCTGGGCGACAGAGCCAGACTCCGTCTCAAGAAAAAAAAAAAAAAGAAAACTATCTTCACACAAGTAAAGTGGCACCAACTTCTTTCACCTTATAAACCCTTTTCCTTTCAATGTACCCATTCAATAAGCACCAGACCTGGTTTTCAGAGACTCAGAGAAATTTAGAACAACATACCAATGGTAGGAGATGTATGGGGAAAGAAAGAGCCTTTTTTGACTTGGCTCAATGGCTCATGCTCACAATCCAAGCACTTTGGAGGCCAAGGGGGGAAGATCATTTGAGCCCACAAGTTCAAGATCAGCCTGGGGAGCATAATGGGGCCAGTCTCTTCGAGAATTTTAAAATTCACCAGTCGTGGTAGTATGCACCTATGGTCCCAGCTACTCAGGAGGCTAAGATGAGAGGATTGCTTGAGTCCAGAAGGTGGAGGTTGCAGCACACCGAGATTACACCATTGCACTCAAGCCTGCGGGACAGAGCAAGACCCTACCTCAAAAAAAAGGAAACCCAACCACCTTTTCTTCCCCATCAGTCAGTTCATATCTGAAGCCCCTATAACAAAAGACAGATTAAGAAGAGAAAAGCATACACATTTATTTTACATAAGTTTTATGAAACACTGGAGGCTTCAGAAATGAAGACCCAATGAAACAGGGAAACCTATGTGTTCTTTTTTGAGAGGGAGTCTCATTGTGTCACCCAGGCTGGAGTGCAGTAGCACAATCTCGGCTCAATGCAACCTCCACCTCTCACGTTCAAGTGATTCTCCTGCCTCGGCCTCCCAAGTAGCTGAGATTACAGGTGTCCGCCACCGTGCCTTGTGAAACCTATGTATTTTAATGCTAAGTTTGATGAAGACTGGACAGGCGTGCAGAAGTGTGATTGAACAGAGGGACATGACCTAATTGTAAGAGACAGGGGATTTGCAAGACATGTTTGTTCAGATTCTTCTCAGTGTGCTTGTGTCTTCAGAGATAAGGACATTCCTTTCCTCCGAGTGTAGAGAGGACACCTAAAAAATGAGGATTTAATGACCTGCTTCAGGGGAAAAGGGTGAAGGGGAGGGTGAGGGTCACTTTCCTGCCAGGCTGGAGTGCAGTGGCATGATCTCAGCTCACTACGATCTCTGCCTCCTGGGTTCAAGTGATTCTCCTGCCTCAGCCTCCCAAGTAGCTGGGTCTACAGGTGCGTACCACCCTACCCAGCTAATTTTTGTATTTTTAGTAGAGATGGGGTTTCATCATGTTGGCCAGGATGGTCTCGCTCTCTTGACCTCGTGATCCACCTGGCTTGGCCTCCCAGATTGCTGGGATTATAGACATGAGCCACCGCACTTGACTTTTTTTTTTTTTTTTTTTCTTGAGACAGAGTCTCACTCTGTCACCCGGACTGGAGTGTGATAGCTTGATCTCAGCTTACTGCAACCTCCGCCTTCTGGGTTCAAGCAATTCTCCCTCGCTCAAGTGATTCTCCCACTTCAGCCTCCCAGTAGCTAGGACTACAGGTGCACGCTACCACAGCCAGCTACTTTCTGTGTTTTTTGTTAGTCACTTCTCAAAAATGAAAGAGGGCTGGATGCAGTGTCTCACGCCTATAATCCCAATGTCTTCGGAGGCCGAGGTGGGAGGATTGCTTGAGTCCAGGAGTTTGAGACCAGTCTGGCCTGTAGTCCCAGCCACTCAGGAGGCTGAGGTGTGAGGTGTGAGGATTGATTGAGCCCTGGAGGTTGAGGCTGCAGTGAGCCATGATCTCGCCACTGTGCTCCAGCCTGGGCAACAGAGTAAGATCCTGTCTGGAAAAAGTAAAAATACATAATAAAATAGTAAATGAAAGTGCTTTTGATATATACTGCTGACTTTTTTTTTTTTTTTTAGACAGAGTCTAAAGAGACAGGCTTTCACCATACTGGCCAGGCTGGTCTCAAACTCGTGACCTCGTGATTCACCTGCCTCGGGTTCAAGTGATTCTCCTGCCTCAGCCTCCCAAGTGGCTGGGATTATAGGCACCTGCCACCATGCTGGCTAATTTTTGTATTTTTAGTAGAGACGAGGTTTCACCATGTTAGCCAGGCTGGTCACGAACTCCTGACTTCAGGTGCTCCACCTGCCTCAGCCTCTCAAACCGCTGGGATTACAGGTATGAGGCACCATGTCCAGCCATCAAATACAATTTATAGGAAAAAGATTAATCAAAGTGTCCATCCAAGTCAACACAATTTTCATTATTGTTTTTAAAAGTTCTATATGAAACCCAGAATAGAAAATGTATAAAATTTTACATTAAGTAGATCCGCTTACTGGATCCGCTTAGTAGAATGTGATTTCTTTTCCACCTATAGACTGGAGAAAAGGGGCAATTGTCAAGGAAAAAGAGAAAGAGAAGGGAAGTAATAGTAGATGTGGGAAGGGGAGTGGCCCTTAAAACCACAGCCCTCATTAGGGAGAGACCGTTAGAACTATAAATACCAGATCAGTTCACAACAAAGAAAACAAAGCACAGTTAAGCATCCACATTTGGGGATGGGGAATGCAATGATAGTGAATGTGTAGTTATCTGGGAAGAATATCAAATTATCCATTTTCCTTTTAGACATTAAGAGCATTCCAAGCATGAATTTTTTTTTTTTTTTTCAAGACAGTTTCACTCTTGTTGCCCAGGCTGGAGTGCAATGGCGTGATCTTGGCTCACTGCAACCTCCGCCTCCTGGGTCCCGGTTCAAGCAGTTCTCCTGCCTTAGCCTCCTGGGTAGCTGGGATTACAGGCACACGCCACCACACCCAGCTAATTTTTGTATTTTTAGTAGAGACAGGATTTCACCACGTTGGCCAGGCTGGTCTCAAACTCCTGACCTCGTGATCCACCTGCCTCGGCCTCCCAAAGTGCTGGGATTACAGGCATGAGCCACCGCGCCCGGCTCAAGCATGAATTTGAGTTCCCAAATTAGTTGCCAAACATTTAGCTTTTCCAGCCCCAAGCTTCTGATCTCGAAAATGAAAGTGGACAGGCAACTTGAGTATTCGTTCTGTGCTCCTATGACCTGTGTACTTCTATGACCTTAATAGTTTTTTGTTTGTTTGTTCGTTTTTTGAGACGGAGCCTCGCTCTGTCCCAGGCTGGAGCGCAGTGGTGTTATCTTGACTCACTGCAACCTCCGCCTTCTGGGTTCAAGAATTCTCCTGCCTCAGCCTCCCAAGTAGCTGGGATTACAGGCAAGCACCACTATGCCTGGCTAATATTTGTATTTTTGGTAAAGACGGGTTTTCACCATACTGGCCAGGCTGGTCTCAAACTCGTGACCTCGTGATCCACCTGCCGTGGCCTCTCAAAGTGCTGGGATTACAAGCATGAGCCTCCGCACCTGGCTGTTTTGTTGTTTTTTTTTTTTTTTTTTTTTTTTTTTTTTTTTTGAGATGGAGTCTTGCTCTGTCACTCAGGCTGGAGTACAATGGCCCGATCTTGGCCCACTGCAACTTCTGCCTCCCGGGTTCCAGCAATTCTCCTGCCTCAGCCTCCTGAGTTGCTAGGATTACAGGTGCGTGCCACCATGCCTGGCTACTTTTTGTATTTTTAGGAGAGCAGGGGTTTTACCATGTTGGTCAGCCTGGTCTCGAACTCCTGACCTCACGATCCACCCACCTTGGCCTCCCAAAGTCCTGGGATTACAGGCATGAGCCACCGTGCCTGCCTGGTTTAATAGTCTTTTTAATGAGGAGGGCTAAGAATTATCTTGTTTCCTGTAGTATAAGTGATTGTTATTGACTACCAAGAATAAAGAGAAATAATTATCTAGTCTTCATTAAGTGCCCCCGTTGCAGGAGAGGATGTGAGGGATTAACACCTCTCTCTCCCTGAGAGCTGAGGCATTCTGGCTTCCGTTATAATGAGCAGGCGACGATTTGTCACCTGCTCCTTGCCACTAATGCCCACAAGTTGATTGGCTTCAGGCAGTTTACCTCCCAAGGGGCTGAAGCACATAAATTCAGAGTGGAGACTCTGTCTTATTACCTCATCTGCCGGGACGTCATCTATCCACCTTCTTCCTTAGACAAGGCTGATGGAAGTTTCCTTAGCATTTGGAGTTGTTAGTTCTTCGTGTTCCTCCCTGGGGAAGGCTTCTGTTTTCCTTTATGAGGTCTTCAGGGCACCAGTGCATTTGGTGGTGCTGTTCTCTGTTTGACATAAGTTATAACAATCCTGAGTTAGTTTCTTTTGCCCAACAAGTCTTTGTAAAAAGGCAGCTCTGCAAAGGTTTCTGCTAGGTGCTGCCAGGAACACGAAATAGGAGTAGGATATAACAAGAATGCATCAGTTAGGGATTGCCTTTGGCTGCATATAACAGCAAGCACAAAATATATGGTGACTTGGCCGGGCGCGGTGGCTCAAGCCTGTAATCCCAGCACTTTGGGAGGCCGAGGTGGGCGGATCACAAGGTCAGGAGATCGAGACTATCCTGGCTAACACGGTGAAATCCCGTTTCTACTAAAAATACAAAAAATTAGCCAGGCGTGGTGGCACACACCTGTAGTCCCAGCTACTCGGGAGGGTCAGGCAGGAGAGTCGCTTGAACCTGGAAGGTGCAGGTTGCAGTGAGTGGCGATCATGCCACTGCACTCCAGCCTGGGCAACAGAGCAAGACTCTGTCTCAAAATAATAATAATAGTAGTAAATAATAATAGTGACTCAAACTCAAAGGGTTTATGAAAAAGTAACACGGGACTGGTGGTTTTTGGAGTTTCCCAGCTGGATGCCGTTGTTGAGGTCTCAGTGACTCCTGCCTGCCTTCCCTCTGGTCCCAAGATAGCTGCCGGAGCCGCAGTCATGCCACTACAGACAGGAGGGGAAGGGAAGCACGGAGGACACAGCCAAGTGTGTACTACCCACATCCCCCACTGTTTTTTTTTTTTTCTTTTTGAGACAGAGTTGTCTTCTGTTCCGCAGGCTGGAGTGCAGTGGTGAAATCTCGGCTCACTGCAACCTCTACCTCCAGGGCTCAAGTGATTTTCCTGTTTTGGTCCCCCAAGTAGCTGGAACTACAGGCGTACACCACCACACACAGCTAATTTTTGTATTTTTTGTAGAGACGGAGTTTTGCTATGTTGCCCAGGATGGTCTGGAACTCCTGAGCTCAAGCAATCCTACCAGCTCAGCCTCCGAAAGTGCTGAGATTACAGACATGAGCCACCACGCCCAGCCCACAGAACTTTTATCATCTTGCAGACCTGTGTAGGGGAGGGAAAAAATCTTCCCCCCTACCCTTTCAGGTTTACCAGCTGGGGCCCTGGAAATTAAACTGACAAAAGACAGATTAACAAGAGAAAAACAAACGTAAATTTGTTACCATGTGCACTGTGCATACACAAGTAGCACTCAGGAATGAGTAACTCAAAGGGGTGGTTAGACAGGAGCTTGTATTGCATCTTGACAAAGGACAATATATTTGTAGAGAAGTGATGAGACAGAGGAAACGATGTCTAGGCTTTTCTAAACAGCAATCCGTGGGAAGGTGAAGATGTGCAGGGAAACTTGGGAAGGAAGATTGTTGTTTTGGCAAGGTTGGTTACCTAGATTCCCCTTGGGTGCTGTCTCTGGGCCAAAAAGAGTCTCAGTGATTAAGTGTCTAAGCCTGCTTTTAGGCAAATGATGGGGGAGGACAGAGAGCTTTTTTGGCATCTGCTGCTTCTCAATTATTATATAATATTTGGCTCAAAATAATAATGTCAAAGAGACATGTTTTGGGATAACTATTTATTTATTTATTTATTTTAGACAGCGTCTCACTTTGTCACCCAGGCTGGAGTGCAGTGACGCAGTCTCGGCTCACTGCAAGCTCCCCCTCCCAGGTTCACGCCATTCTCCTGCCTCAGCCTCCCGAGTAGCTGGGACTACAGGCGCCCGCTGCCATGCCCAGCTAACTTTTTGTGTTTTTTTTAGTCGAGACTAGGTTTCACCATGTTGGCCAGGATGGTCTCGATCTCCTGACCTCATGATCCGCCCACTTCAGCCTCCCAAAGTGCTGGGATTGCAGGTGTGAGCCACCGCGCCTGGCCAACACTTTTTTTTTTTTTGAAATGGAGTCTTGCTCTGTTGCCCAGGCTGGAGTACAGTGGCTTGATCATGCCTCACTGCAGCTTCAACCTCCTGGGCTTAGGTGATCCTTCCACTTCAGCCTCCATATTAGCTGGTACTACAGGCGTGTAATCTGCCCGCCTCCACCTCCCAAAGTGATGCGATTACAGGCATGAGCCACTGCACCTGTCCGGGATAGCACATTCTGATGCCCTACAAGTGAAACCCTGTACCCATCAAACAATAACCCCCCTTTTTCCTGGCTTTATTTTGTGGTTAAAAATATATATATATTCGGCCAGGCGCAGTAGCTTACACCTGTAATCCTAGCACTTTGGGAGGCCAAGGCAGGCGGATCACAGGGTCAGGAGATCGAGACCATCCTGGCCAACATATGAAACCCCGTCTCTACTAAAACTGCAAAACTTAGCTGGGTATGGTGGTGTGCACCTGTAATCCCAGCTGCTCAGGAGGCTGAGGCAGGAGAATTGCTTGAACCTGGGAGGCGAAGATTGCAGTGAGCCGAGATCGTGCCACTGCAAACACAAACCAAATATATATATATATATATGTATATATTCTATGTTAGAGACTTTTAAATGTGTCTCTTGTTCTCTTGAATTACCCATTGTGGGGGTGAGGAGTAAGCGAGGGACCCAACCCAAGCAGTGAATTCTCCCCATTTACCCCAATCCTGGCTTCTGTCCTCCATCCTACCTACTTGCTAGAGTTCACCACGCTTCTGTAATGTTCATAATTAGGTGAACATGCCCTCCACCGGTGTGTGTTTCCCGCAAGTGTACTGAAATTTCTCGTGTTGGCCACCACTTTCTCCTGCACCACCACTTCACTCTTGCTTTATTTGGATTTATTCACTCCTGTGCCTCTGAATTCTGTATCGTGAGGCCTCATCAGGTGAGAGGTAGGTATGTATGATTGGTCTGCCATCCTGAATTGAAGTTCCTTATTTTTTTAAAACCACTACTGGGGCCAGGCGCGGTGGCTCAAGCCTGTAATCCCAGCACTTTGGGAGGCCGAGACGGGCGGATCACGAGGTCAGGAGATCGAGACCATCCTGGCTAATACGGTGAAACCCTGTCTCTACTTAAAAATACAAAAAACTAGCCGGGCGACGAGGCAGGCGCCTGTAGTTCCAGCTACTCGGGAGGCTGAGGCAGGAGAATGGCGTAAACCCGGGAGGCGGAGCTTGCAGTGAGCTGAGATCTGGCCACTGCACTCCAGCTCGGGCGACAGAGCGAGACTCCGTCTCAAAAAAAAAAAAAAAAAAAAACCACTACTTAGTTTTCTGTATTAAAAAGGTGCCATGGTTTATGTAAGTTTCCCTTTTGATGGACATTTAGGTTGTTTTCATTTTTCCATTGTGGTAAACAATGCTTCTATAAACACATGTATACATGCATGAACGTTTCTATGGGACAGCTTTTTGGAAAGTAATTGTTGTCATAAAGTGTATGCATACTGTAAATGTTGATGCTTGAAAGAGTTCATCTAAAAACTCTATACAGATTTTCTACCAAAATTGTATGGGGATATGGTCTTCCTCCCCTTTCCATATATGTACATATGCATTGGTCTGTATGTTATTAATCTTTAATATTTATGCCCATCTAAATAGTTTAAATGATATCTCACTGTTTTACTTCACATTTTCTGATAACTATTAACAGAAAGCATCTTTTATTGACCAACCATTTATATATATATTTTGTTTGTTTGTTTGTTTTTTTGAGATGGTATCTTGCTCTGTTGCCCAGGCTGGAGTATAATGGTGCAATCTTGGCTCACTGCAACCTCTGCCTCCCAGGTTCAAGCAATTCTCCTGCCTCAGACTCCCGAGTAGCGGGGATTATAGGTGCCTGCCACCACACCTGGCTATTTTTTGCACTTTTAGTAGAGACAAGGTTTCACCAACATGTTGGCCAGGCTGGTCTCGAACTCCTGACCTCAGGTGATCTGCCCACCTTGGCCTCTCAAAAGTGCTGCGATTACAGGTGTGAGCCACAGCACCCAGCCAGTATATTTTCTTTATAACATGTGTATTTCATGTCCTAATTAGTAAATACTTTACCACCCAAGACTTACAGAAGTATATTCCCTTGGGGCCAGGAACTGTGGCTCACGCCTGTAATCCCAGCACTTTGGGAGGCTTAGGCAGGTGGATCATGAGGTCAAGAAATCGAGACCATCCTGGCCAACATGGTGAAACCCCGTCTTTACTAAAAATACAAAAATTAGCTGGGCATGGTGGCATATGTCTGTAGTCCCAGCTATTCAGGAGGCTGAGGCAGGAGAATCACTTGAACTTGGGAGGCGGAGGTTGCAGTGAGCTGAGATTGCACCACTGCACTCCAGCCTGGGTGACAGAGCAAGACTCCATTTCAAAAAAAGAAAAAAAAAGAAAAATATACTCTCTTGATTTCTTTCAGCATATGATTCTTTTATAATATGCTTACATCTAGGACCTTAGTCAATAAAAGAAATTTTAAGGATGTGTGATCTGAGGAAAATATTGCAGTTTTTCCACAGAGATCGTTGTCTCAACATTACTATTTTAAAAATAATCCATTCTGTGCTGGCTTATGCCTATGATCCCAGTGCTTTGGGAGAGTGAGGTGGGAGGATCCCTTGAGCTCAGGCGTTCGAGACCAGCTTGGGCAACATAGTGAGACCCTGTCTCTATAAGAAATAAAATTAGTTGGGCATAGTGGTGTGCACCTGTAATCTACTCAGTGGCTGAGGTGGGAGATTTGCTTGAGCACAGGAGGTCAAGGCCTGGGCAGCAGAGCAAGAGCCTGGCTTTAAACCAACCGTTAATAAAAAAAATAACTGTGACTTTTGTCATGTACTAAACTCCCATTTGTTGAGTTGCCTCCATCAGTGCCAAAGCCACACAATTTTTATTTCAATGCCATGGGCTACTTGGACTTGTGATAGGATCGTGTGCTCTCATTCTTCCTCTCCTTCAACATTTTCCTGGCAGATTTTCTTTCTTTCATTTTCTTTTTTCTTTTCTTTTTCTTTTTTTTTTTTTTTTTTTTTGAAACAGGTCTTACCCAGGCTGGAGGGCAGGGTCTTGCCTAGGCTGGAGTGTAGTGGTGTGATTTTGGCTGACTGCAGCCTTGACCTCCCAGGTTCAAGCAATCCTCCCACTTCAGCTTCCTGAGTTTCTGGGACCACAGGTGAGGTGCATGCCACTATGCCTGGCTAATTTTTTAAATTTTTTGTAGAGGGAGGGACCTCACTATGTTGCCCAGCCTGGTCTCGAACTCCTAGACTCAAGCAATTAGCCTGCCTCGGCCTCCCAAAGTGCTGGGATTACATACATGAGCCACTGCGCCAGGCCTATTTTCTTTTCTTTTCTTTTCTTTCTTTTTTTTTTTTTTTTTGAGACAGAGTTTTGCTCTTGTCGCCCAGGCTGGAAAGCAGAGGGGAGATCTCGGCTCACTGCAACCTCTGCCTCCCAGGTTCAAGCAATTCTGCCTCAGCCTCCGGAGTAGCTGGGATTACAGGCATGTGCTACCACGCCCGGCTAATTGTTTTTGTTGTTTTTGAGACAGAGTCTTGCACTGTTGCCCAGGCTGGAGTGCAATGGCACAATATTGGCTAACTGCAACTTGTGTGTCCCAGGTTAAAGAGATTATTGTGCCTCAGCCTCCCGAGTATCTGGGATTAGAAGTGCCCACCACCACACCCAGCTAATTTTTGTATTTTTAGTAGAGGCAGGGGTTTCACCATGTTGGCCAGGCTGATCTCGAACTCCTGACCTCAGGTGATCCATCCACCTAGGTCTCCCAAAGTGTTGGGATTACAGGCATGAGCCACTGCGCCTGGCACTATTTTCTTTTTTAGAAGAATTCTAGGTTTAACTTTCCAAGTTCCATTAGGCTTAGGATTGGTTGAATTTGTAGTTCAAATTTGATAAAAATTTTCTAGTTTTGTTTGGGATTCTTAGGCATTTCATTTTCTAACCAAATGTTCCTTCATTATAAAAAAGCTAGTGGTTATTGGCCAGGTGGGGTGGCTCACACTTGTAATCCCAGCACTTTGGGAGGCCAAGGTGGGCGGATCACAAGGTCAGGAGTTCGAGACCATCCTGGCCAACATGCTGAAACCCCGTCTCTACGAAAAATACAAACATTAGCCAGGTGTGGTGGTGGGCGCCTGTAGTCCCAGCCACTCGGGGGGCTGAGGTAGGAGAATGGCGTGAACCCAGGAGGTGGAGCTTGCAGTGAGCTGAGATGGGGCCACTGTACTCTAGCCTGGGCGACTGAGCAAGACTCCGTCTCAAAATAAAATAAAATAAAATAATAAAACAAAATAAAATAACAAAAATTAGCCAGGCATTGTGGCGGGCGCCTGTAGTCCCAGCTACTCAAGAGGCTGAGACAGGAGAATCTCTTGAACCTGGGAGGCGGAGGTTGCAGTGAGCCGGGATCGCACCATTGTACTCCAGCCTAGGTGACAGAGGGAGACTCTGTCTCAAAAAAAAAAAAAAAAAGCCAGTGGTTACTGTTTGTTCGAACTGTACCTGTCCATCTTATGGAACTTTCCTGTTAGTTCCACTAGTTTTTCCATTAACCGTTATGCATTTTGTGTGTAAGACAGTCATCCATTTTGTTATTCATACTCCCTGGTTTTTTCCCTTCTATTGCATTAGCCAGGACCTCAACCACCTGGTTTTCTTATTTTATTTGAAAATTCCATATTTTTAAATTTATGAAATTTATGTAGACAATTACATTTTTCACAAAGTCTTCAAAATAAAATTTGTGATTTTTATTTGTTTTCTCTTACTATTATCTTGTTCACTTTATTTTATCTTATTTGTTTATTTAATTTTCTATTTGTTTATTATTAGGTTGGTGCAAAAGTAATTGCAGTTTTTGCCATTATAATGTCTTATTTATTTTTATTGGTTTATTTTCTAATTATAAATGTTTTTCGTGAAAGGGGGGGTCTTGCTATGTTACCCAGGCTGTTACTCCTGGCTTCAGGTGATCCTCCCTCTCCAACCTCCCATAGGGCTGAGATTACAGGCTTGAACCACTGTGTCTGGCCTTGTTCTTCATTTTTAAAATGGACACAGAATAACTGTACATATTTATGGGGTACATCGTGATGTTGTGATACATATAATGTAAGTGATCAGATCAGGTAATTAGCATATTCGTCATCTCAAATATTTATCATTATATTGGGAGCATTCAATATCCTTCTGCTAGCTATCTGAAACTACATAATATAGTATTATTAACTGTAGTCATTCCACAGTGCTATGGAACACTAGAACTTATTCCTCCTATCTAAGCTTGTGATAGGATCGTGTGGTAAAAATGTATAATTTTTGGCCGGGTGCAGTGGCTCACGCCTGTAATCCCAGCACTTTGGGAGGCGGAGGCAGGCGGATCACGAGGTCAGGAGATCAAGACCATCCTGGCTAACAAGGTGAAACCCTGTCTCTACTAAAAATACAAAAAATTAGCTGGACGCAGTGGCAGGTGCCTATAGTCCCAGCTACTCAGAAGGCTGAGGCAGGAGAATGGTGTGAATCTGGGAGGTGGAGCTTGCAGTGAGCTGAGATGGCGCCACCGCACTCCAGCCCGGGTGACAGAGCAAGACTCCGTCTCAAAAAAAAAAAAAAAAAATTATAATTTTGTACTCTGAAATACTCGTCACTGTAAACAGCAAAAATCAAATGGACACATCGGTAATAAAATAATACATTCAAATAGAAGATATTATAAAATATTTCCTTGCCAATAAAAAGATTCTAACTTCTCCTGTGGTTAACATTCTAAATTCTGAGAAAAAAATTGTCAGGCCTCTGAGCCCAAGCTAAGCCGTCCTATCCCCTGTGACCTGCACATATACATCCAGATGGCCTGAAGCCACTGAAGATCCACAAAAGAAGTGAAAATAGCCTTAACTGATGACATTCCACCATTGTGATTTGTTTCTGCCCCACCCTAACTGATCCATGTACTTTGTCATCTCCCCCACCCTTAAGAAGCTTCTTTGTAATTCTCCCACCCTTGAGAATGTACTTTGTGAGATCCATTCCCCGCCTGCAAAACATTTCTCCTAACTCCACCACCTATCCCCAAACCTGTAAGAACTAATGACAATCCCACCGACCCTTTGCTGACTCTCCTTTCAGACTTAGCCCACCTGCACCCAGGTGAAATAAACAGCCTTGTTGCTCACACAAAGCCTGTTTGGTGGTCTCTTCACACGGATGCACGTGACAAAAATGTCCATAGAATCTTGGGGCAAAAATATTTCCAAAAGATATAAAATTCAGTTCATATATTGAGATAGAGGAAATTTATCTTGTATGAAGCTACCTAGCGATTCAAAAGCAGTTGAATATTGTGTTTTAGCAATTACAAAAAGAGTACCAATCTTAGATGAAATGTAACCTTCAGGATAGTAGAAGTGAGGAATCTACCAGATTACTCACTGCGGGGATGAAACCCAATCCGCATGCCGTGCCCAGGATCCTGTGAATAAATCTCTTCTAAGGCATGGAAATGGCATCACTAATTCTTGAGTAGTCTGACAATGTGTCTATTTGTAATCATAGATTTCTTTTTTTTCTTTTTCTTTTTGAGATAGGGTCTTGCTCTGTTGCCCAGGTTGGAGAGCAGTGGCATGATCTCAGCTCACTGCAATCTCTGCCTCCCAAGTTCAAGTGATTCTCCTGCCTCAGCCTCTTGAGTAGCTGGAATTACAGGTGCCCACCACCATGCCTGCTTAATTTTTGTATTTTCAGTAGAGACGGGTTTTTCACCATGTTGGCCAGGCTGGTCTCGAACTCCTGGCCTCAAGTCATCTGCCTGCCTCGGCCTCTCAAAGTACTGGGATTACAGGGGTGAGCCACCTTGCCTGCCAATTTCTCATTTTATTCAATAACTTCTATTCTGGCTTCATATCCCAGAAGTCTTCATTTCCCTTCCCGGAAATCTTTTTTTTTTAAGCTATAAGTGCTTTCAGGACACCTGGAATGTTCTTTTGCTCCTCTTCACCTTGTTAGCCCTGTTAGTCCTTCAGACCGCAGCATAACCACCACTTTATCAAGGCAGCTCTTTTTGATGTCCAGGCAGGGCCAGACCTTCTTGGTGGGTGCTTTGAGCTCTCTTGACTTCACATTCCAGTCATCTATCACAAGCATGGCCCGCATCAAAGCTCTTTGGGGCATGGATCAGGCGTGTTGCCCCTCCAGCAAAGTATTTCAACCCACATTCGTCCATATTTGTACAATGAATGAGTGGATACTGTATTAGTTCATTCTTGCATTGCTATAAAGAACTACCCGAGACTGGGTAAGTTATAAAGAAAAGAGGTTGAATTGGCTCACGGTTCTGCAGGCTATACAGTGAGCATGACTGGGGAGGCCTCAGGAAACTTACAATCATGGCAGAAGGTGAAAGGGAAGCAGGCATGTTCTACGTAGCTGGAGTAGGAGGAATCGGACGACGGGGGAGGTGCTACACAATTTTAGACAACCAAATCTCGTGAGAACTCACTATCACCAGAACAGCAAGGGGGATGTCTGCCCCAGCAATCCAATCACCTCCCACTAGGCCCCTCCTCTTACACTGAGGATTACAATTTGCATGAGATTCAGGCAGGGACACAAGTCCAAACAATATCAGATAGGTTTCAGTCTTGAGTTTTGTAAAGATTCTTGACTTGACTGTGCTATGTTGTGAATGTGTTCTCCAGAATGTATGTGTTGGAAACTTAATCCTCAATGCAGCAGTGTTGGGAGGTGGAACCCATAAGAGGTGATTAGGTCATGAGGGCTCTGCCTTTATGAATGGATGAATGCTGTTATAGCAGGAATGGGCTCCTGATAAAAGAATGAGTCCAGCCTGCTTCCCCTTGCTTACTCCTGGGTACTCTCTTGCTCTTCCACCTTCTGCCATGAGATGTAGCAGCAAGGAGGCCCTCACAAGATACAGCCCCTTGAACTTGGACTTCTCAACCTCCAGAACTGTATGAAATACAAATTTGTTCTGTTTGTTTGTTTGTTTGTTTGTTTTTTGCGACAAAGTTTTGCTCTTGTTGCGCAGGCTGGAGTGCAATGGCACAATCTCAGCTCACTGCAACCTCTGCCTCCCAGGTTCAAGCAATTCTACTGCCTCAGCCTCCCGAGTAGCTGGGATTACAGGTGCCCACCACCACACCTGGCTAATTTTTTGTATATTTAGTAGAGACACGGTTCCACAATGTTGGCCAGGCTGGTCTTGAACTCCCGATCTCAGGTGCCACCTGCCTCAGCCTTCCAAAGTGCTGGGATCACAGACGTGAGCCAATTTTGTTCTGTGGTATTCTATTGTAAACCAAAAACAAAATTCTAAGCCTCCCCACCCCTCCCGCCAACCATCTAGATGGACCCTTCCTCTCAGCCAAGGACTTTCCAAAGTTGTCTCAGGCCATGACAGGAAGGGAGGGTTGGACATGCCTCATTACACCCTCACCCTGCCTACTTTTGGGATTCAGGAAAAACTGACCAGCATTTAAGATCAACACAGATCTTAAGTATAATAAGAAACCTTTATAGTCTATTCTCACTGAAGCCTGCTACCCGGAGGCTTTATCTGCATGATACAACTTTGGTCTCTACAACCCCTTATCATTCCTTTATCAGACATTCCTTTCTATTGATTCGAGGTCGTTAGATAATAACTCTTTCAACCACTTGTCCTGCCTTTCCAGACTGAACCAATGCATATCCTACGTATTTGATTGATGTCTCATGTCTCTCTTAAATGTATAAAACTAGGTTGTGCCTTGACCACCTTGGGCACACGCTCTCAGGGTCTCCTAAGGGCTGTGTCATGGGCCATTGGTCACTCATATTTGCCTCAGAATAATTATCTTCAAATATTTTACAGATTTTTGACTCTTATTGTAGACACTGTTAGCGCAGAACAAACAAATACAAGGCCCTTTTGTGTGTGTGTGTGTGTGTGTGTGTGTGTGAGAGTGATGATGTTTCACTCTTGTTGGCCAGGCTGGAGTGCAATGGCGTAATCTTGGTTCACTGCAAACTCTGCATCCCGGCTTCAAGCGATTCTCCTGCCTCAGTCTCCCAAGTAGCTGGGATTACAGGAATGCGCCACCATGCCTGGCTAATTTTGTATTTTTAGTAGAAACGGGGTTTGTCCTTGTTGGTTAGGTTGGTCTCGAACTCCCAACCTCAGTTGATCCACCTGCCTTGGCCTCCCAAAGTGCTGGGATTACAGGCTTGAGCCTCCACGCCCGGCCCTGAAGACAGGGCCCTTTAATGTAGGGTATGAGCAGGAGGTCCCGTTGGTTCACTCAACCTTTGATAGTGCTGCATCAACACCTTGTTTAGCACCATCAGTGTTTGTCACATTCATCCCATTTCCATTTTTCATCCAAAGTCTTCCACCTGTTGGGGCAAGTTTCTTGATTCTTGCCTCTGTCTCTCCTTCCTTCTTTCCATTCCTTCCTTCCTTCCTTTCTCTCTCCTTCCTTCCCTCCCTCTCCCCTTTCTTTCTCCCTCCCTCCCTCCCTCCCTCCTTCCTTTCTTTCTCCCTCCCTCCCTCCCTCCTTCCTTTCTTTCTTTCTCTTTCCCCTTCCTTCCTTCCTTCCTTCCTTCCTTCCTTCCTTCCTTCCTTCCTTCCTTCCTTCCTTCCTTCTCTCTCTCTCCTTCCCTCCCTCCCTTCCTCCTTCCTTCCTTCCTTCCTTCCTTCCTTCTTCCTCCCCTCCCCTCCCCTTTCCTTCTCTTCCCTTCTTCTCACCTCAGCACCCCAAGTCCGGCTAATTTTTTGTGGGTTTTTTTTTTTTTTGGTACAGACAGGGTTTCACCGTGTTGCCCAGGCTGATCTTGAACTCCCACCTCAGCCTCCCAAAGTGCTGGGATTACAGGTGTGAGCCACCGCACCTGGCCATTAAATCACTTTACTGTCCTTGGTATCAGCAAGACCTATACAGGGAAGCTGAGACAGGTGATCTGATAAGGATTTGTGGATTGTCCTCTGATTCTGCAGAAGTAATGTCACATGGGACACCCATGCAAAAGGAGCCCCCTTAACCCCAGCATTTACCATGACCTGGGTAACAGGCATATTCAGTGAGTGAATATTTCAGTCATCATAAAGCCAGTCCCACATGGCTTGTATACAAAGCATTTAAGCTGCTTCATCTGCGGGGCTCCACTTAGCACCAAAATGGAGTCAGGTGGTTTCCCTTCTCAGGGTAAACAGACCTTTCAGTGGCTTTACTCAGTCCACCGGGCTGGCTGTTCCCTAGGGAATTACCTCTATGTGTCTGGATCATGTGCAGTCATTGGTGATTGTTTCATAGTGGACTATAGGTCCTGCATCAGCCGAAACTTGCTCTTCTACTCTGGCATTCAAAAGCAAAAATGCTGCCCCTAAATGAGTTACTCTCACAATCCACTTGAGTGAAGTTTCCTCAGGAAGCTGGTGGACTGAGTCACAGAATGAAACAACTCCTTCACTCCGTACCCCTGGCTGTAGTCCTTTCTTAGTTTTGCCATCCTCTCACATGGACAACCTTGGTGACCAGAGGTCTTGGAAGTACTTTTTCTTTCTTTTTTTTTCTTTTCTTTTTTCTTTCTTTCTTTTTTTTTTTTTTTTTTGTTGTTGTTGTTTTTTGAGACAGGGTCTCACTCTGTCGCCAGGTCAGAGTGCAGTGGTGTGATCTCAGCTCACTGCAACCTCCGCCTCCCAGGTTCAAGCGATTCTCCTGCCTCAGCTTCCCCAAGTAGCTGGGACTACAGGTGCGCACCACCACGACCAGCTAATTTTTGTATTTTTAGTAGAGACAGGGTTTCACCATGTTGGCCATGATGGTCGCAATCTCTTGACCTTGTGATCTGCCCACCTCAGCCTCCCAAAGCGCTGGGATTACAGGCGTGAGCCACCGCCCCCGGCCGGAAGTACTTGTACTTTTGGGGGTGGCTTTGAGGCTAGTGGCTGAAGCTTGAACTAACCCACATCTGAGTTTGGTCTAGCCTCAAGGTCCAAGCCAGCACTCTCTTTGAATTTCATTTTAGCTATAACACTCTCACAGTACCCTCAGAACTGTATGTTTAGCATGCTTCTAATTATTTTGCATTTTCTTATGTACCCAAAGGGCCAACTCCTCAAGAGTTGGGTGTAATACCATCTCCAAATTCCATGGGTAACTTTTACCTTTTGAATGTAACCCAGCTGCACTTTCATACCATGCGTAACCATGTCGCCATTCAGGGATCAAAGGTTCCTGATC
Organism: Rhinopithecus roxellana; assembly: GCF_007565055.1. Taxonomy (NCBI): domain Eukaryota; kingdom Metazoa; phylum Chordata; class Mammalia; order Primates; family Cercopithecidae; genus Rhinopithecus; species Rhinopithecus roxellana. The sequence goes on along the minus strand of NC_044564.1, from coordinate 37,001,319 downwards.
TCTCATCCTTTCCTCCTGTCTCTTTCCAAACCACATGTTTCCATGAGTCAGGGCTATTCTAGCAAATCCCTAGAAATCCCTTTTCTAACATCAAATGTATAGGAAAAAAACCTGACTTTTTTCTCTCAGCTTTAGAACACTTCTGTGACCAAATGGGTGGGTTGTTTGCAATTCAGTTCCTTGGAAGACACCAGCTGGGTGTCCTACTCAATTCTGACAACATCTACCTGAGATAGCATCAAACCCCACAGGTTAAGGGCTGTGTCCCACAAGACTGCCCCACCCTCAGCTTCCACTGCCAATTTCAAATCTAGGTATTGCCTGTATTTCTGACAAACAAGCTATACATCCAGCATTCCTAAGACCCCCTTCTTAGGCTTGATAATTTGCTAAAACGGCTTACAGAATTCAGGAAAATGGTCTATTTACTAGATTGTGGGCTTATTATAAAGGATACAACTCAGGAACAGCCAGATGAAGAGATACATAGGGCCAGGTCTGGGGGAGGACGAGGGCTCCGTGCTTTTTCCAGAGCACCACCCTGCAGACCCATCCATGTGTTCACAGAGCCGGAGGCTTCTCAGCGTGTTATTGTTTAATCCATTTTCCACTGGTAGACATTTAGGTTATTCCCATTTATTTTGCTCCCACAAACAATGCTGCAATTAATTGCCTACATCTCATGTGCTTAGTGTAGCGTCTTTCTGGGGAAGCACTTCCCAGTCTTGTCGCATGACGGTGCACAGTGCACACGGCACCACATGGTGTGGCACAAGGGAATCAGTGGACAGAGGAGCTGCTCCCAGCTGGAGGTGCCGATCTCTGGCCATTCCAGCTGCTCCTGGCCCTGCTTAGACGCCCTGAGGACTGAGACTGTAAACCTGGCAGGTCGGCATTCATCTCATAGCACACGAAGAGCTCGCAGTCTGTAAGCTCTGCCCCCAGGGAATGAACCTGACAGGGAAATTACTGAGCATATGGACAGTGAGCTCCATGAATTATCGTCCAGATGTTCTTCAAAGTAGTTGTAGTAATTGATACTCTGAATGCCTCTTTCATTCTTTTTTGTTTGTTTGGAACAAAGGATTCGCTATGTTGGCCAAGCTGGCCTCAAACTCCTGTCTTCAAGTGATCCTCCCATCTTGGTCTCCTAAGTAGCTGGGATTACAGTTGTGAGCCACCACGCCCGGTTCAATGCCTCTTTCAATCTGAAGATTGTGTCTTTCTTCATTAACTTTCTTCAGAAAAGTTAATTAATTATTTTTAAATGTTCTTTTCTTTCTCTTTTTCTCTCTTTCTCTTTCTCTCTCTCTTCCCTTCCTTCCTTCCTTCCTTCCTTCCTTCCTTCCTTCCTTCCTTCCTCCCTCCCTCCCTCCCTCCCTCCCTCCCTCCCTTCCTCCCTCCCTCCCTCCCTCCCTCCCTCCCTTCCTCCCTTCCTCCCTCCCTTCGACAGAGTCTCACTCTTATCATCCAGGCTGGAGTGCTGTGGCACAAATTCGGTTCACTGCAACCTCCGCCTCCCGGGTTCAAGCGATTCTCCTGCCTCAGCCTCCCGAATAGCTGGGATTACAGGTGCTTGCCACTAGGCTCGGCGAATTTTTGTATTTTTAGTAGAGATGGGGTTTCACCATGTTGGCCAGTCTGGTCTTGAACTCCTGACCTCAGGTGATCCGCCTGCCTCAGCCTCCCAACGTGCTGGCATTACAGGCTTGAGCCACTGAGCCAGGACTATTTATTTTATAATTTTCTATCCCTCATTTTGTGTTCTGTTTCTTTCTCTCTCTCTTCTTTCCTTCTTCTCCTTCTTCTTTTTTTTCTTTCTGAAACTGATGTTTATTTTCCCTCAGCCTTATTTCCATGTTGCTTAAGAGCCTGTGCAAGAACAGCTTAAGACCATTCACTGGTTGCTCCTACCCACTCAGTGGCCTGAGCAGTGGGAGCTGCAGACCAGTCTTCCGTGGCAGGCTGAGCGTGCCAGTCTTCAGTAGGGAACTGCAGATAGGCACAGAGGGCACCTGCACACCTTCAGACCAGTCTGCAACCTCAGGCTGAGTGGCAGTGACCTCAGGAGCTGGAGCAGTCCGTTCACCCTGAAATTCCTCCTTGGTCACAGCCTTTTCAGCAGCAGCCTGCTCTTCTTTTTCAATCTCTTCAGGATCTCTGTAGACGTAGAGATCAGGCATGACCTCCCACAAGTGTTCATGGGAAATGGTGGCATGCATGCACAGAACTTCCCGAGCCAGCATCCACCACATCTGACCCACTGAGTGAGCTCCCTTGTTGTTGCATGGGATGGCAATGTCCACATAGCGCAAGGAGAATCTGTGTTACACAGAGCAATGGTAGGTAGGTTAACATAAGATGCCTCTGTGAGAGGCTGGTGGTCAGCCCTGGGGTCAGTAACCACAAGAAGCCGTGGCTCCTGGAAGGCTGCCTGGATCTGGTTAGTGAAGGTTCCAGGAGTGAAGCGGCCAGCAATTGGGGTAGCTCCAGTGGCAGCAGCAAACTTCGGCGCGGCCCTCTGTCTGGTATTCCTGGAAAATATGACACACCAGCAGGGTATTCAATGGCAACAATGGCACGGGGCGCCAGCAGAAGCTTCTCCCAGGTCCTCTTCAGATTTAGGATGTAGATGCCGTCACTTTTCCTTTTCTAGATGTACTGTTCCATCTGGAGGTCAAGATTGGTGCCACCTAAGTGGGTTCCTGCTGTAAGGAACTTAAGAACATCCTTCTTCATTTGCAAGACATCAAGGGCTCCAGACATTGCGAAAGTTTTCCTTTAAGTTATGACAGGAATCCAGAACAACGCCATATGGACCCCTCTGTGGGTAGTGCAGAAATAATTTTTGTATTTTTAATAGAGACAGGGTTTCACCATGTTGGCCAGGCTGGTCTTGAACTCCTGACCTCATGATCCACCTGCCTCATCCTCCCAAATTACTGGGATTACAGGACTGAGCCGCCACGCCGGGCCTGTTTTATGTTCTTATTTCTCTGAATTATCTCTGTGTTATTTGATGTTAAATTTCTGTCTTTGTCTTTCTCTCCTTTTGGAATCCTCATTGCTTTCTTTCATACCACAAGTTTTCTCTAATCTGCAGTGAGCCTCTGTTAAGCTTTTATATTTGAGAATGAGGGACTATAAAGGCTGACAGAAACTCTGGGACATGAACAGGGACTGCTGCCTTTAGATCACCCTTTGGCGAGAGTGGGCAGAGAACTGGCCATGCTAAGTGGGGGCTCTGCCCCCTAGCCACTCCACTGTGGGGAGGCCTTTACTCTGGGCGTGCACACCAGCTGCTCAAGTCCTTCCAGACTGGGCACATGACTCTTCGCCTGGAGTCATTACCTGGCTCGATGTCCTCACAGTTCTGTGCATGGGGTGGGGTGGGGATGCAGGTGTTGACTGTTTTACACACAGGTCTTCAACCCTGCTTGATTTTCAGCCCCACTGGACTCTCCTACCTCTAACTGTGGAGCCCTGGCCCCATCCCAGACTCTACAGAGCACAGCAGTTTCTTCCATGGCTCCACCCTCCATCATCCCATCCCACCAGTAGCTGCTTGTCTAGCTGTGGCTTCCTCTGAGTTGTGGTTTCCTCTGCTATTTCCTCCAACAACGCTCTTCACTCTGGGTTCAGTGTTGCAGAAGTAGTCTGTTGTCTTCCCTCTGCAGATGTCATCATCAGCATTGTCCTCATTCTATTTGTGTTTTTTTTTTTTTTTTCACCTGTCCCATTCCTTCACTTGTGTGCTGTTGCTGGAACCTATGGGAGGCTCTTAGCCTATGGCAAACCAGACACAAAGGTCCAAAGAAACTACAGAGCTAAGTGCAGAAACAGAAAGATTCTGACGCAAGTGTTCTGATGTAAACATTTAACATATTGAATTGTTTGGGGCATTTGATCCATCTGCAAACACGTACATCCATGATGTAGTTGCTAAGCCACATTCTGGACCTATGCAGAGTCTGTAAACGCCTCTCCTCCAACTCTGTAAAATTGAATCTGTGGACCTGGCATGGTGGCTCATGCCTGTAATCCCGGCACTTTGGGAGGTCGAGGCAGACGGATCACCTGAGGTCGGGATTTTGAGACCAGCCTGACCAACATGGAGAAACTCCATCTCTACTAAAAATACAAAATTTGGCTCGTGTCTCTAATCCCAGCACTTTGGGGAACCAAGGCAGGCGGATCACGAGGTCAGGATATCGAGACCATCCTGGTTAACATGGTGAAACCCCGTCTCTACTAAAAATACAAAAAAAAAAAAAAAAAAAAAAAAAATTAGCCTCGCATTAGCCGGTGCCTGTAGTCCCAGCTACTCAGGAGGCTGGGGCAGAAGAATGGCGTGAACCTGGGAGGCGGAGCTTGCAGTGAGCCGAGATCGCACCACTGCAACTCTAGCCTGGGTGACAGAGTGAGACTCCGTCTCAAAAACAAAAGCAAAAACAAACAAAATTAGCCAGGCATGGTGGTGTGCAGCTGTAATCCCAGCTACTCAGGAGGCTGAGGCAGAAGAATTGCTTGAACCCAGGAGGCGCAGATAGCGGTGAGCCAAGATCACACCACTGCACTCCAGCCTGGGCAACAAGAGCGAAACACCATCTCAAAAACAAAACAAAACAAAACAAAATTGAATCTGTGTCTGGTGGCAGTTCTGACCTCAGAGATTCAGTGTGCTAAATCGCTGCCTGTTTTAGAAACCAGCCTGTGTAGCTGAGGCCCTACAGCATGTGATCATGTCCACATCTGTCATGAGTAGCACAAGGTCAGACATAACCAGGACCATGCACATTGGTGTCTTTCCACAAGGCTGAACTTTTATTGATGCTATTTCAGTCATAAAAGCCATGAACTACATGAAGTTCCCTCAGAGGCAATTCTCCTTAGTATACTCCATTTACTCAGTAGTCAGAACCTTGGGCACACAGGCTCGAACCCCTCCACAGGTCAGTCAATACTGCAAACCATACTTTAGAGTATACTTAATCAATATATAAATATTAAGATTAAACATTCCACATCAAGCAAAATAATATTTAACATCATGAGTAAAGGGGAGGCCAGGCACGGTGGCTCACGCCTGTAATCCCAACACTATGTGCAGCTGAGGCAGGTAAATCACTTGAGGCCCGGAGTTCGAGACCAGCCTGGCCAACATGGTGAAAACCTGTCTCTACTAAAAATACAAAAATTAGCCAGATGTGGTGGCCCAAGTCTGTAGTCCCAGCTACTTGGGAGGCTGAGGCACGAGAATCACTTGAATCTGGGAGGCAGAGGTTGCAGTGAGCCAATATCTCACCACTGCACTTCAGCCTGGGTGACAGAGAGACTCCGTTTCAAAAAAAAAAAGAATAGAGGGGATAGGAAGAGAGGTTCACAAACCAGTCCAAGAAGAGCAACATGGACAGTGTCCTCAGCTGGTCTGGGCACTTGTCAACATCTTGCAAGGAAGAATCTTTGATGCAGGCCGAGCCTTCAGTGGCAGATGCTGGGTGCTGATCACCAGTGACAGCAAGACATTGTCTGTTAAGACGGCCATTTTGAACTGATGACGTTCTGCATGTTTTATGACCACACAGTCCTCTGGTGAGGACTGATGGTAAAAGAGTGTGCTTGTCTATGTCCTGATCTGGTTGGATGCCATCTTTATTAATTAGGTAAACCTCTCTGGTCCCTGCTGGTATGATGCCTTCTGAAATGTAAGATGGAGTCTTTTTCTAAGATGGAGTCACTTATGTCAAGCATGCTCCATACACCCTCTCTCCTGGCACCCATGACCCTGCCCTGGAGCCCTCTGGAATCGGGGCTGTGGTAGCTCGTGATGTGTGGGTATGGCATGGTGGCCAGCCACCCAGGCTTCATTTTCTGCTGTGTTGGTTTCCCTGACACCATTCACTGCCAAGTTGCTGGGACCCCTGACTATATCCTGTCACTTGGGCCTTTTACTGAATGACAAATGGCCCAGGGACTTAGTAGTTTCAGATGACAACCATCATTTCATATGTGCAAACTTCTGTAGGTCCAGAGTTGGGCAGGGCTCAGCCAGGTTAGTTTTGCTCCAGGTGATGTCAGTTGGCAGATCGGCTGGGGGTGGGGACCCCTGGGGCTGGCCCAGGCAGGATGGCTAAAGGAGCTGAAGGCTGGACAGACATCTCTCTTATTCCAAGTGGTCTCTTTCCCGGGGAGCCTGGGCTCTGTGTGGTGCTAGGGAGGAGTGGACAATGGTGAAGGAGGCAGAGGGAGGATGAGGAGCTGCAGGCCCTGCCGGCCCTGTCTTGGTAGCCACACCGAGGGACTCCTGCTGCGTGCTCTTGGTCAAAGCCTGTCTTGGGCCAGCCCAATGCAAAGGGAGGGAAGTCCACGCCACCTCTTGGTGGAGGAGGGGCAGGTCACTCTGCAGAAGGGCAGCTGGGGTGGGGATGTTGCTGCAACTTTCTGTGGAAACATAGCCTACACCCCGGGCCCCAGCATGGACTCTTTCCCTGGTGAACTCAGTGGCCAGTGGCTGAGTCCAGATGCTGGCTTTGGTTACTTGCAGGTGGCTTAGTCTAGGATAAGGAATGTGTCTATGCCTCGCCAAGTCCTGAAACAATGGAAATGCCTTTCAAATCATCAAATAAATATTTAGACAGTGTTGTCCTTATCTAATGTTTTTTGTTCCCCATAAAGAAAAATGATTATTGCAAAGGTTTTGTTTTGGTAAGCATTTTCCTGTAGGATTGCGCTCCAAGAGTTACTGTCAGTTTCCCTGTTCTTTACTTCTCCCTAGTAGGAGTATAGCGAATTCTTCCTGGAACGGGTGCAAATTTTATTTCAAATAAAAAGTATGCAATTGGGTATCTATTCTCCCAAGCTGGAGCTGTGAGGGGACTTTAAGACAGAGATGGGCATATAAGAAATAACATTGCTTATTACAACCAGAAATGTATACTACATACCCTGCCAAAAAAAAAAAAAAAAGCTCAGAGACATGTACAGAAATAAATCCTTTCCTTTTTTTTTTTTTCAAGAATCAGTCTCGCTGTATCGCCCAGGCTGGAGTATAGTGGCGTGATCTCGGCTCACTGCAACCTTCTCCTCCCAGGTTCAAGCGATTCACTTCTACCTCAGCCTCCCGAGTAGTCAGGATTATAGGCATGTGCCACCACGCTCAGCAAATTTTTGTATTTTTAGTAGAGATGGGGTTTCACCATGTTGGCCAGTCTGGTCTCGAACTCCTGACCTCAAGTGATCTGCCCACCTTGGCCTCCCAAAGTGCTAGGATTACAGGCGTGAGCCACCCTACCTGGCCAATTCTTTTATTTTCTATGAAAAATGATGAGAGGCAGACGCAAGAGCATGGTGAACCAGCAGAGCACGGGGAAGACCGCCATCCATTAGGTGAGAAGGCCTGGGGAAAGGATCTGTCCCTTTGGGTAGGTGCTAGACAGAAGACATCCACATTCCTACTTCACTGCCTTCACTACACAAATAATTCAGCTTTCTTACCAAAAAGGTAAAAGGTGGGAAATAGCAAAGACTTCAGTGAATGATTCAGTTTTTCTACAAAGAAAGATCATCCCCTTGCTGTACCAATCTGAGGGAATTATCTAAAAAATTGTCAGCATCTGGAAATATTTTAGCCTTACAGAAAAGATGTGACAGCTACAGATGACTTAAGGCCTGATATATTTCTCCCTGTACAAATAAGCTTAAATAATGACACACTGGAGATGCTGTAGACTTTGAATTCTCTGTGGAAAGCCCTGGGACAGCAGGAGGTTGCCAGGACACAGCTGGATGGGCTTCGCTGGAGGCTGAGGCTCAGCCAAGCAGCTCATCCCAGAGACCTGGGTACAAACCCAAACCCACCTAATTCAAAGAGCGTTGGGTGCTCGCCATGACAAGCAAGGTCTATTAGCTTATTTCGGCCTGTGCTAACATCTGCTACTTGTTTTGCCTAAAGTGGAGAGGCTATTCATTACAATGTGAGTGACGTTGAAGCGGGGGGGGGGTTTCTGTTGTGCAGCGGCCTCTTAATTAGGGAACACATTTGACCCTGCATGGTTCGTGTCCAGACCCCTTCTCTTAAAGCAGCAGCCATCGTAAAGAAAAGTAAAAAACTGGCCAGGCACAGTGGCTCACGCCTCTAATCTCAGCACTTTGGGAGGCCGAGGTGGGCAGATCACGAGGTCAGGAGATCGAGACCATCCAGGCTAACACGGTGAAATGCCGTCTCTACTAAAAATACAAAAAGTTAGCTGGGTATGGTGGCGGGTGCCTGTAGTCCCAGCCACTTGGGAGGCTGAGGCAGGAGAATGACGTGAACTTGGGAGGCAGAGCTTGCAGTGAGCCGAGATGGTGCCACTGCACTCCAGCCTGGGCGACAGAGTGAGACTCCGTCTCAAAAAAAAAAAGTAAAAAAAAAATAATTCAGTAGAATTTGAACCGAAAAAATTACGTTGAATTTCCATATTTGTAGAAGTTCTACCTTCTAAAGAAGAAACAACTTTCTTCTGCATAAAAATTTGTACCTGGAGTATTAACACGATCGTCTCAACCTTTCTCCCTTTCTTCATCCTTCTCCTTTCTCTATTATCTCCATCCTGCAAAAATGGGCCACAAAGGCATGTTGAGGGGAAAAGAGAGTGGTAGAAGGCAAAACAGGGCCTTTAGGACAAGTCTTTCGAGAGAACCAAGGTGGTGATGAAGCCAAGGGGTTCATAAGCATGAGGAGTCTTTCCTCAAAGCCACCCTGCGGGGCCACACGGTCAGCTCCCTTCTGTGGGCCAGGCTGCGGGACAGCAGAAGCAGGCACAGCCCATCCTCAAGGGCCCCAGGTTAACAGGGAAGTAGACACACGCACAGGTAAAGTCAGTACATGAAGTTACTACTGTTCATTCTTCAGATGAGGCAACTGAGGCTCAGGCTTCTTAACTAACCTTATTCAAGGTTACACAGTAAGTGGCAGATCCAGGATCCTGGTCTTCTCCCCTTGCACCAACTATTTCGTCCTTTGCATGTTATCTGATTTATTTATTTATTTATTTTTTGTAGAGACAGGGTTCCACTATGTTGCCCAGGCTGGTCTTGAATTCCTGATCCCAAGTGATCCACCTGCCTCAGCCTCCCAAGATGCTGGAATTATGGGTGTGAGCCACAGTGCCTGGCCTATTTTATTTTATTTTATTTTATTTTATTTTATTTTATTTTATTTTATTTTATTTTTTGAGATGGAGTCTTACTCTGTCCCCCAGGCTGGAGTACAATGGCATGATCTTGGCTCACTGCAACCTCTGCTTCCTGGGTTCAAGTGATTCTCCTGCCTCAGCCTCCTGAGCAGCTGGGATTACAGGCACCCACCAACATGCCTGGCTAATTTTTGTATTTTTAGTAGAGACAGGTTTCACCAGGTTGGCCAGGCTGGTCTCGAACTCCTGACCTCATGAACCACCTGCCTTGGCTAATTTATTTATTTATTTATTTATTTATTTATTTATTTATTTATTTATTTTTGAGATGGAGTCTCGCTCTGTCGCCCAGGCTGGAGTGCAGTGGTGTGATCTCAGCTCACTGCAAGCTCCGCCTCCCAGGTTCATGCTGTTCTCCTGCCTCAGCCTCCTGAGCAGCTGGGACTACAGGTGCCTGCCACCATGCTCGGCTAATTTTTTGTATTTTTTAGTAGAGACGTGGTTTCATGTGTTAGCCAGGATGGTTTTGATCTCCTAACCTCGTGATCCGCCTGCCTCGGCCTCCCAAAGTGCCGGGATTATAGGCGTGAGCCACTGTGCCTGGCCTTGGCTAATTTATTTTTTTTTAGAGACAAGGTCTCACTGTCACCCAGGCTGGGATGCAGTGGCACAATTACAGGTGGAGCCTCAAACCTTTCGCATTTTAGAGCACATCATTTGCTCATTTGTTAGTAACATTAATTAGAAAAGTCCCACCCAGAGACAGACGGACACGGCTTTTATCCTTTTAAGAGCACCTGGGTCTGGGTACAGTGACTCAGGCTTGTAATTCCAGCACTTTGGGAGGCCAAGGTGGGAGGATTCCTTGAATCCAGGAGTTCAAGGCAAGCCTGGGCAACATAGTGAGACCCCGTCTCTACAAAAAATACAAAATTTAGCCTGGCATGTGACATGCACCTGTAATCCCAGCTACTCAGGAGACTGAGGTGGGAGGATTGCTTGAGCCATGGAGCCATGGAGGCTGCAGTGAGCTGGGATTGCACCACTGCACTCCAGCCTCGGTGACAGAGCGAGACCCTGCCTAAAAATATATATGTATATATATATGCACTTGGGGAAAGGAAGAATCCTAGATAAAACTCTGAAAACCCTCGCTAACACCTCCTGCCACCCCCGCATCCCACTAGGTAATGTTCCACTGGAGTAGAATCCTCCCTCCCAAAAAGAGAGAACCTGCTGGAGTCCTACGCTTGATTTTCCCTGGCTGGACCAAGAATGGTGACTTAAAGTTAACTGTCTTCAATAGCAAATACTCACCAGAAGAGAAGAAAGAAGCAAGCTCATGCCTGTAATCCCAGCACTTTGGGAGGCCGAGGCGGGTGGATCATTTGAGGTCAGGAGTTCAAGACCAGCCTGGCCAACATGGTGAAACCCTGTCTCTACTAAAAATACAAAAATTAGCCAGGTGTGGTGGCATGAGCCTGTAATCCCAGCTACTCAGGAGGCTGAGGCAGGAGAATCACTTGAACCTAGGAGGGGGAGGTTGCAGTGAGCCGAGATCGCGCCACTGCATTCCACCTGGGGTGACAGAGCAAGATTCCATCTCAAAGAAACTCAAACAACAACAACGACAACAACAACCATACACAAGAAAAACCAAAACAGAAGTTTATTGTCTCAGAGTTCTGGAGGCTGGAAGTCTGAAATCAAGGTGTCAGCGAGCTGCACTCCCTCTGAAAGCTCTAGGGGAGATCCTTCCTCTTCTCTTCCAGCTTCTGGTGGCCCAGAGGTCCCCTGTGGCAGCATCACTATCATCTCTGCCTCCATCTTTCCATGGCCTTCTCCTCTGTATCTGTGTCTTCTCTTTTGTCTCTTTCTCTCTCTTTAAAACAATTTTATATTGAATAGAGGTGGGGTCTCACTGTGTTGCCCAGGCTGGTCTCAAACTCCTGGGCTCAAGCAATTCCCTCACGTCGGCCTCCCAAAGTGCTGGGATTATAGGCGCAAGCTACCATGGCTGGCTGCTTCTCTCTCTGTTTGTTTATTTATTTATATTTTTTGAGATAGAGTCTCACTCTGTCGCCCAGGCTTGACTGCAGTGGTATGATCTTGGCTCGCTGCAACTTCCGTCTCCCGCGTTCAAGTGATTCTCCTGCCTCAGCCTCCCGAGTAGCTGAGATTACAGGTACTCACCACCATATCCAGTTAATTTTTATACTTTTAGTAGAGACGGGGTTTCACCATGTTGGCCAGGCAGGTCTCGAACTCCTGGCCTCAGGTGATCCACCCGCCTTGGCCTCCCAAAGTGCTGGGATTACGCTCACGCCTGACCACTTCTATCTCTTAAAAGGACATTCTTCATTGGATTTAGGTGCCATGCAGATAATCCAGGATTACTTTGTCTCAAGATCTGTAATCATGTCTGCAAAGACCCTTTTCCCAATAAGGTCACATCCGCAGGTTCTTAGGGATAGGATGTGGGTATATCTTTTGGGGGACCACCATTTAGCCCACTGAATTCACACTGTACCCTAAAATGTAGTCAGATTAAATATGGTGTGAATTCAGGAAAGTGTTTTTTTTGTTATTTATTTATTTTTTTTTTGAGACAGAGTCTCACTCTATTGCCCAGGCTGGAGTACAATGGTGAGATCTCGGCTCACTGCAACCTCCCTCTCCCGGGTTCAAGCGATTCTCCTGCCTCAGTCTCCCAAGTAGCTGGGACTACAGGCGCATGCCACCATGTCCAGCTAATTTTTGTATTTTTAATAGAGACAGGGTTTCCCCATATTGGCCAGGCTGGTCTGAAACTCCTGACCTCGTGATCCACCCACCTTGGGCTCCTGAAGTGCTGGGATTTCAGGTGTGAGCCACTGCGCCCAGCCTGTGTTTTTTGGGGGGAGAGTGGGGGGTGGTTTGAGACAGGGCCTCACTCTGTCTGTCGCCCAGGGTGGAGTGCGGTGGCACAATCTTGGCTCCATGCAGCCTTGACCTCTCTGGGCTCAGGTGATCCTTTCGCCTCAGCCTAGACTACAGCCTAGAGTAGCTTAGACTACAGATGCATGTCATCATGCCCAGTTAATGTTTGTATTTTTTGTAGAGACAAGGTTTCGCCATGTCGCCCAGGCTGGTCTCGAACTCCTGGACTCAAGCCATCTGCCAGCCTTGGCCTCCCAAAGTGCTAGGACTACAGGTGTGAGCTACTGCACCCGGTCTGAGCAAAGTCTTAAATACAGATAAATATATTTTAAGAGTAACTTCCAAGTGTTACTATTTGACTGAGATTTTGAGTGTAGGATTTTATTTTCTGGTCTGTTTGGGTTAAACGAAGGTTTAACGCTAGAGTGACACTTTCTCTCCACTCACATGGAGGAGTCCAAGGGGTTGGGCCCAGGCTGGTGTCTGAGTCAGAAACAGTGCTTCTCCCCTCCTCTTGTCAGACCTCTATGTGGAGGGGAGGAGAAAAATAGGTTTTTCTCTTTACCCATCTTAGGTGCAGTCAAATTAGACTAAGAAAAGACAGATTAGTGAGTGAAAAACAAGGAAGTTTATAATGCATGCATTTTGCTTACATGCAACACTCAAGTGTGTGACTCAAAAGGTGGCTAGAACGCAGGTGTATATAGCATCTCAACAAAGAATAATAAATTTGTAGCAAAGTGGCAAGACAAAGGAAAAGGACTTCAGGCTCCTGGGAGTGTCAAATTGTAGGAATGCAAATATATGGGGAAGCTAATGGTAGATACGGGCTAGGGAGGAATGCTCATTATGTGGGTTCTGCTGGTGCTGTCTCCAGTTGCCACCGATAATTACCTTTGGTCCTTCCTGGTGGAGAGAGGTCTGGGGACTGTTTTACAAATGTATGCCTTGCTTTTAGGAGAAAGGGGGAGGGTAGAGAGCTCTTTCTGTTTCTGCCTTTTTTCAATTACCTTCAGCTCAAAGTAATGCTTACACCAAAGTGGCTTATTAGTGGCTGGGGAGGGGGCCGGGGTGGGGGGCGCACATATTCTTTCTTCCGTCACCTGAAAAGTCTGCAAAGTCCTGTGTGGGCCACCCCTGCCTTGCAAATCAATCCCCTCTTTATCAGTGCACCAGATGTGTCAAGTTGTAAGTGACCTTCTGTGAGGGGCTAAACATAAATCCCCCTTGTGTTATAGATCACACCCATATTTGACCCTCCAGAGGGTCTGACAGTGGTTCAATGGGATAGGCTGCTACCAGGTGCAACCAGACAGGGACAAGCTCTCGGAATGTGAGGCCTTCAGCAGGTGAGGACAATGTTCCCATAGGGGTGAGGCTCCTTTTCCTGAACAACTGTAGCATAAAATGTTATTTATTGTTTTTCCAGATAATGGTGCTGAGAGTACTCTTCATTAGTGGCTTCTTAAGGTTGTATTTCTTCTTCTTCTCCTTCTTCCTTCTTCCTTCTTCTTCTTTCTTCTTCTTCTTCTTCTTATTATTATTATTATTTTTTTTTTTGAGACAACGTCTTGCTCTGTAGCCCAGGCTGGAGTGCAATGGCACAATCACAGCTCACTGAAACCTCAAACTCCCGATCTCAAGCCATCCTCCTGCCTCAGCTTCCCAAGTACCTGGGACTACAGGCATATGCTGCCACGCCCAGCTAATTAAAAAATTTTTTTGTAGAAGTAGGATCTCATCATATTGCTCAGGCTGGTTTCAAACTCCTGGCCTCAAGTGATCCTCCCACCTCTGCTTCTCAAAAGGATTGTATTTCTTGATTAAGCCAGCCCACTAACTCATTTTTCTACTTCTGCTGTGAGCAGTGACCTACATCTCTCCAACCCATGCGTGGCTCAGGATGCGTGGGGTGCCAGGCACAAGCAGGAGGCCCTGCGCACAGAAATAAACTTCAATGGAACCAACGCCTGATGTGCTGAGGGGGAAATTTGGTTTAGTTTTGCCTTTTAAAACCTAAGGCTTCAACAGAAATAAATGTTACTGGCTGTGGATGCCTGCTGCTTTTAGGAAAAAAAAAATTGGTTTAGCTCTGCCTTTTAAATCTGGATACTGTGAAGCACATCTCTATTCACTACCCTTTGCTGAAGACCTACTTAGTGCGGGGCTTTGTGCTAGATTCCTAGCATCGCTTCAAGAAATCCACCATTTAATTAAGAAAAGGAGACAAAGGACTGAAGGGTGAAAATACATGAAAGATAAATAACAGGTAAATAACAGGAAGGAAGGGCAGTGTAAGGTAAAATCCCCAAATGAGTGGTAAATGTCAGCATCACACTTCCCACTGTCATGAGGGACTGTGATGCTGTCAAAAGCAAAGATTCAAGTCTTGGGGACCTCTGGCTGCAATATTAAAACTGCCTCCATAGCTGGATCACAGGCCAACTTCACCGCTTCAACTGGACGATGATGAAATTGGACTCAGCACAGTGAAAAACTTAGAAACCACTGGAGCAATAAGGGATGGTGATTATACAGATGCATTCGTCAAGTTTTTAAATTTTCAAGTGTAGAGGCCTCATAGGATTGATCAATTAATTGATACTTATTGACAATCTGAATGCAGGACAAAGTGATCCCTGCCTTAATGGAAGTAAGAATGGGAGGCTGAGGTGGATGGATCACAAGACTCCATCTCAAAACCCTGTCTCTACCAAAAATACAAAAAAAAAAAAAAAAAATAGCTGGGCACCGTGGTGCATGCCTGTAATCCCAGCTACTTGGGAGGCTGAGGCAGGAGAATCACTTGAATCTGGGAGACAGAAGTTGCAGTGAGCCAAGATAGCGCCACTGCACTCCAACCTGGGCAACAGAGTGAGATTCTGTCTCAAAAAAAAAAACAAAAGTTCTGAAAATTTCTGAATGAGTATGCTTTGAGGGTTCTGAGCAATTTGAGGGACCTGAGCAATTTGAAAGTTGTGAGTATTTCTGAGTATCGCCCATGCTGATGGACACATCAGCTGTATTTCAATGTGCTTTGCATGTGATGTCTTATCAGTAAAAGCCTAGTACTAGATATTAAGCAATCTGTGTGAGTCTATTGTAATTAGGCCCCCTCTTGTTTGAAAAATAAAACACACAATGAGAATCACTGTTAGATTTTGAATGCTATGAATTTAAGTGTGAATATCCTGGTTGTTTTTTGGCTCACCACTGAAGTTATTCAAATGTGATAAGGAAATTGGTTCCCAACGTGGGAAAGGATCGAAACCATGGAAATGAAAGACGTAATGAGAAACACAGGTGTATTGCTTGGAGACTGCCTAACACAGTTTAGTTGCCAGCCTAACGGGCTAAATTTAGAAGGCAGGAACAAAGCTTGTTTCTTCTCTTGATTTGTGGGATAAAATGGGTCACCCGGGCATGAAGTAATCAAAATTGCAAGTGGACCAGAACTGCTTCTATGTTATTTGGAGCTTGCCTCCAGGTCTGGGGCCTCCCCTCATGGGCCTCAGTTTCCTTATCTAGTTTTTTTAAATTGAGGAGTGTTCCAGCATTGTTCAAGTCTAAGAATGCTCAGAACCCAGAGTGTCTCTTTCTTCATGGGAAATTATTCTTCTCAGAAGTAACCAAAACAGATGAAAACCACGGCTATTCTGGTTGAAAGGTGGTGGGGACAGGCGTTTTCCCTCAACTTTTCATCCTGTGTGGTCCTGAGTACTGGAAGAACCTTCAGTTCCTAAAAAAGTACCATCTGAAAATCCTGGGATGATGTAAGAATTGGCTTTTCCAGGTCCTCCAAGCTGCACGTTGTTCTGCTTTCTGTTGCTCATGGCAGACCACCCCAAACTGAGTGCCAGGTTTTGGTCAGGAGGCGGGAGCAGGAGTGAGGAGGAAGGTGAGGCCAGAGCTTTTACTGGGGCTTCTGTGAGAATGGCAGGGCAGAGCAGGGGAAACAGTTTAGGATGGGCTACTTCGAATGATTCCAGTAGGCTTTGGGCTTTAAGGGTGGTCTCTAGTTGCCTGGTCCCCAGCTCTGGGATGATTCAGGACAGGGGAAATATTGGCTTGGTGTGTGAGAGTGAGATAAAGGGGGTGGCTGAGGTATAGACTTGGAATTGGTTGGTTTGTATAGGAAAGACAGGGTCTCAGCACAAAGCCCTTGGCTAGCTCTAAGAATAGCTTAACCCCTGGAGGGGCAGCCTCTCCCTGGCCAGCCAGGTTTTTAAGATGTCCAAACATTATAAAAGAGCTGGGTGTGGTGGCACCTGCCTGCAATCCTAGGTGGGAGGATTACTTGAGGCCGGGAGTTCCAGACCTGCCTGGACAACATAGCAAGACCTCATCTCTAAAAAAATAATTATAAGATACAGAAGACAAAAAATGTGACTAATACATAGGAGAACCTGGAGGAAGCCTCATCCAGGCTTTTATGACCCAGCTTTGGAACTCACAGTGTCTGTCTCAGCATGCTGTTTTGGTTGGAGCCATCCTGAACCCACCCCGATCCATAGCTGGGTGCCCAGCTATCCCAGTTTGCTGGGAGTCTTTGCTGTCTTTTTGTTTTGTTTTGTTTGTTGTTGTTGTTTAGACTGAGTTTTCACTCTTGTTGCCTAGGCTGGAATGCAATGGTGCAATCTCAGGTCACTGCAACCACTGCCTCCCGGGTTCAAGTGATTCTCCTGCCTCAGCCTCCCAAGTAGTTGGTATTACAGGTGTGCACCACCACACCCGGCTAATTTTTTGTATTTCTAGTAGAGACAGGGTTTCACTATGTTGGTCAGGTTGGTCTCGAACTCCTGACCTCAAGTGATCCACCCGCCTCGGCCCCCCAAAGTGTTGGGATTACAGGCGTGAGCCACCGTGCCAAGCCCTTTGCTAGTTTTGGGGACTTTCCTTGATAATACTCAGAATACTCTGGGCAAAAAGGGACAATTCAAGGGGAGGAGACCTAGACCTCACCTCTCGGGGAGGAAGCGGCCAGGTCACGTTGTAGGAGTACACATGCGATGGGAGATATTTCTGTAGCTGTCTTTGGA
Source organism: Rhinopithecus roxellana (assembly GCF_007565055.1). NCBI lineage: Eukaryota > Metazoa > Chordata > Mammalia > Primates > Cercopithecidae > Rhinopithecus > Rhinopithecus roxellana. Next base: position 36,984,185 of record NC_044564.1, on the reverse strand, counting down.
AAACACAGACTGCTATAATGCATCAGGAAGGGAAAGTGTCAACACAGACAGGAGTCAGGGCCTGGAGACTTGCCTGGTTCTCGGGAAGGGCACTGGTCACAGAAAGAGAAAGAAAAGGTTGCTAGAGATACATGTAGAAGCAAATGCCCTGACGAGATCAGATGGCCATGTAAAAAAGCATTCCAATTCACAGTAAAGTTAGTGTACCTATGCATTTACAGATTCAATCTTTTTTTTTTTTTTTTTTTTTTTTTTTTTTTGAGATGGAGTCTCTTGTTGCCCTGGCTAGAGTGCAGTGGCGTGATCTCGGCTCACTGCAACCTGTGCCTCCCGGGTTCAAGTGATTCTCCTGCCTCAGCCTCCCAAGTAGCTGGGATTACAGGTACCTGCCACCACACCTGGATAATGTGTTTTTACTAGAGACAGGGTTTCACCATGTTGACTGGGCTGGTCTTGAACTCCTGACCTCAGGTGATCCACCCACCTCGGCCTCCCAAAGTGCTGGGATTACAGGTCTGAGCCATCACCCCTGGCCCAGATTCAATCTTTATTACACATACATTTAGAGTCAAATAGCTTATGACAATAATACAGATATTCAGGTGGTTTCAAGGATTTCACAACCAAGTTTTGCAGTTTATTTCAGTGGCACCTATTAATTACACATCACATCTAAACCTTGTCAGAGATTGGTTATATTTGGCTATATTTGGAAAAGTTCCTCAAGGCAGGATAAAAAGACTTATAAGATATTCCCCTGAGAAATGAGACTTTGTAGCCCCCAAATATGGATTTGCCTTTTCAGTCTGAAAGGTGATGAAAGGGATTGGAGGGGCTGGGTCCAGATGAGCCTGGAGCAGCCCCTTTGTCCTGGGCATCACCATCCTTCCACCACACAGGGACTAGGCGGCAAGAAGAGGGGGTCACAGGAGGGTGAGCACACACACAGGATTCTGGGGTGAGTAGCCGGCAGACTCTTCACTGAGATGGGCTCTCTAGTAATAGATTGCTAAAATGCTTCACACCTGAAGCAGCAGTCCTCAAACACTGATGGAAGAAAGAGTCACATTTAGCATAACAAGAAGGAGAAGAAATATCTCAGAATACACACCTGGAAATGTACAGGAGTACCCAGAGAAAAGTTTCAAATGAACAGAGGAACAGACAGGGAACTTGAGTAGATTAAGAGACATGTTCATCCTGAGAGAGGAAGACAGCGTTACAAAGATGCCCCTCTCTCTAAGGTCATCTAAAAATTTAAGGTGAGGCCAAAAAAACCCAAAAAAACAAAAAACAAAAGCTTGAATTTTCCCTTTAGCTTAGTGATTTTGGGGGGCCAAGATATTTTCCCGGCTGGGTGCGGTGGCTCGCGCCTATAATCCCAACACCTTGGGACGCTGAGGCGGGTGGGTCACTTGAGGTCAGGAGTTCAAGACCAGCCTGGCCAACATGGTGAAACCCCATCTCTACTAAAAATACAAAAATTAGCCAGGCGTGGTGGTGCACACCTGTAGTCCCAGCTACTCAGAAGACTGAGGCAGGAGAATTGCCTGAACCCAGGAGGCAGAGGTTGCAGTGAGCCAAGATCATACCACTGCACTCCAGCCTGGGAGACAGAGCAAATTTCTGTCTCCAAAACCATAGGATTGTGAAATATGTGTATATATATATACATACATATATATATATATATATATATATATATATTTTTTTTTTTTCCTTTCACAATCCTATGGTCAAAAAATAATGTGGTCTTTGTGGAAAGGAGAGGGGCTAGAGGTTGTGCTTACTAATGACCAATGATTTAATCACTCACACCTACATAAGGAAGCCTCCATAAAACCCCGTAAACAGTGGGGTTCGGACAGCTTATTGGTGGGTGAACACCTGGAGCTGCTGTGAGGGTGGGGCACCTGGAGAGGGCGTGAAACCTCAGCACCACCCCATACCTGGCTGTTCCTGAGCTGTGTCCTTAGCTTTGCACACAAAGTTGGTGATAGTAAAGCGTGTTCCTGAGTTCTATGAGTCGTTCTAACAAATTACCAAAGCTGAGGAGGGATCGTGGGAAACTTCAATTTATAGCCAGTTAGTTGGTCAAAAGTACAGGAGACCCAGGACTCGTGACTGGCATGGTGAAGTGGGGACAGTCTGTGGGACTGAGCTCTTAACTTTTGGGATCTCCTGCCATTTCCAGGAAGATAGTCCCAGAATTGGGTAAAATTAACTGCAGGACACCCAGTCGGTATATGAGACTTGGAGAAATAGTGTTGGAAAAGACACCACACATGTGGCATCAGAAATGTGATGGGGAAAACCTTTGCTTCTCTTGGTGTCAAAAACGTGAGATTTGCTAGAAAGGCCCTGGCTCACAGAAGCATATGGTTTGCGAAGAAAAAAGGTAAAAGGGTGTGGGATGAGGAACCTTTGATTCCTGGGGGAGCCATAGCTGTGCTGCAATCTGTTACTAATGGTAAAAGTTACCAAGGGAGGCTGGGCGTGGTGGCTCACGCTTGTAATCCCAGCACTTTGGGAGGCTAATGTGGGCAGGTCATGAGGTCAGGAGTTCGAGACCAGCCTGGCCAACATGGTGAAACCCCATCTCTACTAAAAATACAAAAAATTTGCCGGGTATGGTGGCAGGCACCTATAATTCTAGCTACTCTGGAGGCCGAGGCAGGAGAATTGCTTGAACCTGGGAGGCGGAGATTGCAGCGAGCCAAGACTGTGCCACTGCACTCCAGCCTAGGCAACCGAGCAGGCTCCATCTCAAAAAAAAAAAAAAAAAAAAAAAAAAAAAAAAAAAAAAAAAAAAAAAAAAAAAAAAGCAAAATAATAAGAAAAAAGCAAAATATACAATCTCTTGGTTATTGGTGCCTATATCAGCTAAAATGAAAGGAAATGAGAGTGCCGAGTGGACCTTGAGGCTGGACCAGGGTCAGATTTGGGCTGGTCTGAGTTCAGCTACTAGCTTCAGAGCCGCCTCCCAAGAGAAAAATATGAGGGGACAAATAGAGTCCCTCTAAGACCTGTGGTCACCAAGAAGGTAGTCAGTGTGGACGGCGGGCAAAACCAAGCTAACTACTGAGATCAGGAGGTACATACGGAGAATGGAGCTGACTCATTTTGTGAATCAGTATCATCAGCCTCTGAGGAGCCTTTACCAACGTGAATTCTGAGAATAACTAATTTAGGGGCAGTATCTTGGTTTTTGAATGCTGCAGAGTGGAAGAGCATGTGTGGGTTGATACAGGACCCACAGCTCACTCTAGAACAATCACAGATGGTGGTACACTATTCAGACACACAGGAGGTTATTCCCAAGGGAAGAGTCAGCCTGGTGGACTGGATAAGAGTCACCGTAAGATCTATTTATCCTGAAAAGGGGGCTTGCCCGACTCCCCCTATAAATGCCAAGTGGAGCACCCGAGCTGACATGCTTCAAATGCAAGTCCTGTGGGACTGGCTTATGACTGGGATATTCACCCACTGAATATGCCTGTTACCCACGTCATGATAAATGCTGTGGTTAAGGGGGCTCCTTTGATGTGGATACCCCATATAACCTCACTATTGCAAAACTGAGCGAGAGTTTCAGAAGCCTTATCAAATTTGCTGTTTCAGCTTCCTTGCCTGTGTCTTACAGGTGCTGATAAAAATACTGGGTTAATGAATAAGTGAATGAGGAAAGGCAGAGGGGAGAGTCAGGGACACCTTGGTAAGGGAGCGCCACACACTGTGGTGCCAGGGCTTGTTGGTGAAGCCTTAACTCAGTGGCAATTATACTGAGAGAATATAGAAATGAAAGGATTGGTGGAATTAGGGTGAAAGATTGCATGAAAATTGGGGTATTAAACAGGCTTTATGTGTAGAGGTGGTGTCTCCTCTTCCTGAATGTTTTATGGGAGTGGATATCATGTCTGACTGTGGAATGCCTCCTCTACCTAGTATTGTAAAACAAAAATTGTTGGGGAAGTCCTAATGGAGGCTTCACTTAGGAATATCAGGATTGATGGGATTAAGGTGAAAGGAAGAGTGAAAATGGGTATGTTTGAAGTTGTTGTGTCTCTTTTACCTGAATATCTTACAGAAATGGACATGGTATCTGACTGGGGAACTGCTGCTATAAAACAGAAGGCATTAAATTTGCTTTTCAAGCAATATTAATTGGACATGCTGTATGGGGAGCAGAACGATTGCCTGAGCTCACACAGTGCAGAGTAGAAGCTGGAGTGCGGGGAGAGAGCCCCTCGGTGGGATAGCCCTGTGTGGAGTGTAAAGTGGGGCTAGTGGAGAAAGCCCGTAAGTGCATCCCAGCCACATCTACTGGGCTTTGGACCAGTGAATTTCTACTTGGCAGGCATTTACTAGCTTGCTGTCAGACATTAATTGAAGCCACCCTATGATAAAAGGACATAAAATAATCTTGAAACTGAAAATACCCATGATGTCCTGAGTGATGTCAGAGAAACATTCTAATGGGGACAGCAGTGCTCACAGGAGCTCCATAATAAGATGGAAGTGGTTTATACAGGATCATGCTGCCTGGGGCACAGAGGAGCATAAACTCACAAACAGGGAGCCTCTGTTCCCTCAGAACTGATTCAGAAATTGCATTAGGAGCTGCCAGATCCTATCATCACATGAACAGTGCTCTATAAACTGCTCTTGACTGACCAACAAAGAGCTGCTTCGTGTATTGATGACAGTTCCAAGGTGAACAGACAGCCTGTTTGGAAAGATGCACCTCTTATGGAGGAAGGTAAAAACAAGTCAGCTTAGTGGGCTGAATTTCTAGCAGTGATGGAAGAATTGGAGAGTGGTAAAACCTGTATGTTTCAGTTTTTTACCAGTTCATGGGTGATGATCAGTGGCCTGGCCACATGGTCAGGCAGGAGGCTATAGAAACCTGTCCTATTAAAGTGATACTTGTATGGGGCATAGTTCTATGGAAATTGCTATGGGGATTTTCTTTTCCTTTTTCTTTTGAGACAGTCTCACTCTGTCACCCAGGCTGGAGTGCAGTGGCACCATCTCAGCTCACTTCAACCTTTGCCTTCTGGGTTCAAGCAATTCTTGTGCCCCAGCCTCCCAAGTAGCTGGGACTACAGGCACCCGCCACCATGCCCAGCTAATTTTTGTATTTTTAGTAGAGACGAGGTTTCACCATGTTGGCCAGGCTGGTCTCAAGCTTCTGACCTCAAGTGCTCTGCCCCCCTTAGCTTACTAAGTGCTGGGATTACAGGCATAAGCCACCACGCCTGGCCACTGTGGGAATTTGAGGGGTGCACTAAAGTAAGACATGTAGAGGCTATCAGAATAATGGGTACCTTAAATTTCCAGGTCCAGAAGGTGATTGTAATTGACAAGCAGGTATTCCCATATACTCACTTGAGGTGGCTGTCTGGGTCCGTAAAATGACTAGATTGGGGGAGGACTTCAGCAGTGCAGAGATGGACTGAATCTAGACATGTTTCTCTTGCACCTTCTCAGGCACGTAATGCTGATAGAATTGCTCTGTCAGCCAGGTGCAGTGGTTCACACCTGTAATCTCAGCACTTTGGGAGGCCAAGACAGGCGGATCACAAGGTCAAGAGATCAAGACCATCCTGGCCAACGTGTTGAAACCCAATTTCTACTAAAAATACAAACAATTAGCTGGGCATGGTGGTGTGTGCTTATAGTCCCAACCACTCTGGAGACTGAGGCAGGAGAATCGCTTGAACCTGGGAGGCAGAGATTGCAAAGAGCCGAGATCACGCCACTGCACTCCAGCCTGGCAATAGAGTGAGACTCTGTCTCGGAAAAAAAAAAAAAAAATATCAAACAAACAAAAAAGCTGCTCTGTCTGCAAGCATAAGAGACAGAGACTGCAGATGGTCATGGAGCAGATTCCCTAGTGGGGAGGCCCTGGAAAGAGCTGGCAAGTGAGACTGATGTGGTAGCCCTGGGGACTACGAATAGGTCCTAAGAGGAACAGACATTGACTCTGGACTGGGCTTTGCTTACCTGGTAGAAGATGCATGTGCTCACAGTGCTATAGAAAAACCAGAACAGGAAACGTTGCCCAAATTTGGACAGCTGATGGTAATTTCTTCAGACCAAGGACACAGTATAGTCCTTACATCCAGCAATGGGCAGGGAGATATCCCCCTTGGAGTAATAGTTTGATAAAAAAAGTGGAACAGTAGGCCAGGTGTGGTAGCTCAGACCTGTAATCCCAGCACTTTGGGAGACTGAGGTGGGCAGATCACAAGGTTCGATGGTCAAGACCATCCTGGCCAACATGGTGAAACTCCATCTCTACTAAAAATACAAAAATTAGCCGGGCATGGCGCCGTACGCCTGTAGTCCCAGCTACTTGGGAGGCTGAGGCAGAATTGCTTGAACCCCGGAGGTGGGGGCTGCAGTGAGCCGAGATCCTGCCACCGTACTCACTTCAGCCTGGGAGACAGAGTGAGACTCTGTCTCAAAAAAAAAAAAAAAAAAAAAAAGGTGGAACTGGCAATTAAAACGTTGGTTGTGTAATACAAGGCGGAGATAAAAACATGAAAGGTTGGCTGACACACTTTCTTGAGTGTGTGCTCATACTCAACATGAGAAATACTAAAAGAGTGTCCCTGGCTGGGTGCAGTGGCTCACACCTATAATCCCAACACTGTGGGAGCCTGAGGAGGGGGGATCACTTGAGCCCAGGAGTTTGAGAGACCCCCCCCCATCTCTGCACAATTAAAAAAAAAAAATAGACAGGCATGATGGTGCACGTCTGTAGTCCCAGCTACTTAGGAGATTGAGGTGGGAGGATCACTTGAGCTGAGGAGGCTGGGGCTCCAGTGAGGCATGACTGCACCACTGTACTCCAGCCTGGGCAATACAGCAACATCCTGTCTTGGAAACAAACAAAAAAAAGAATGACCCCAATGGATATTTCTCTCTCTCTCTCTCTCTCTCTCTTTTGAGATGGAGTCTTGCTTTGTCACCCAGATTGAAGTACAGTGTACCCAGGCTGCAAGATCTCAGCTCACTGCAACCTCTACCTCCCAGGTTCAAGCGATTCTCCTGCCTCAGCTTCCCAAGTAGCTGGGACTACAGGCGTCCATCACCATACCTGACTAATTTTTGTATTCTTTGTAGAGATGGGGTATTGCCATGTTGGCCAGGCTGGTCTCAAACTCCTGGCTTCAGGTGATCTGCCCATCTCAGCCTCCCAAAATGTTGGGATTACAAGCATGAGCCACCACACTCAGCCAATATTTCTCTTTCTGTGGATCTGGGGAAGAGGGAGTGGGGATGATGCTGGTATATCTATGCAGTTCTTGCCAAGAGAGGAGTACACTGGTTTAACAACTATAATTTTTTCTTTTTTCTCCACCTCACCTGAGGTTGTTTTTTTCCTACCTGATGCGGTGGTCACTGGATCAGGCTGCGACTATTGCAGGGATGGCTCCTGAATTAGAAGCTGTAATTATTGGCCGGGCGCGGTGGCTCAAGCCTGTAATCCCAGCACTTTGGGAGGCCGAGACGGGCGGATCACGAGGTCAGGAGATCGAGACCATCCTGGCTAACACGGTGAAACCCCGTCTCTACTAAAAATACAAAAACTAGCCGGGCGAGGTGGCGGGCGCCTGTAGTCCCAGCTACTCGGGAGGCTGAGGCAGGAGAATGGCGTAAACCCGGGAGGCGGAGCTTGCAGTGAGCTGAGATCTGGCCATTGCACTCCAGTCCGGGCGACAGAGCGAGACTCCGCCTCAAAAAAAAAAAAAAAAAAAAAAAAAAAAAAAAAAAGAAGCTGTAATTATTATTATTATTATTATTATTATTATTATTAAGACAGAATCTTGCTCTGTCACCCAGACTAATTTTTGTGTATTTAGTAGAGACGGGGTTTCACCATGTTAGCCAGGATGGTCTCAATCTCCTGATCTCGTGATCCGCCCGCCTCAGCCTCCCAAAGTGCTGGGATTACAGGTGTGAGCCACCGCGCCCAGCCTAGAAGCTGTAACTATATTTTTAAACCTTGGACAGAATTCCAAAAGGCCTCATGGGGTAGGCTGTGCCTTCACCCCATTTGCCAAAATTGGGGCTAACAGCGAATGCAGCTATCTTGTGTGATGGTGAAAGCAGCCCAATCGTCCTGTGCCTGTGTAACCTTACCCTCTCTGAATGGGAGTGGACTGAGGAGGCGGCTCTCGCTTGACTATACTGCTGCCTGCAATCTGGACTAGCATGGTGGCTGAACCTAATGTCCCTCCCAAGGTGGAAAAGTTTGGGTATAAATCAAAAGGAGGAGCATAGTTAAAGGTAAAGGAATGAATAAATGGGTTATGTAATAAGGGAAACCCAATGTTATATTAACACTTTGAAAATGGCTCAGAGGAAGAGATGATAACGTCTCTTAGCTCAGAGGCCTGAAAGGGCAAAGCCATATTTGCAGAGACCCCACCTGTTTCCGGAAGCTGACAAGATGGAATGGCAGCCTGCAAACCTGTGAGATATTTTCATACAATATGATAGACTGGACCAATTATTCTTGACTGAAGGGGATTCTAAGTAATGTGACAGTGTCTTTTGACTTCTGTGATCCTTCACAATAAGGTATCCATGGTCAAAGACCAGGGAGTGACCTGTGATATAATAAAAAAATAAATATTTGGCCGGGCGCGGTGGCTCACGCCTTTAATCCCAGCACTTTGGGAGGCCAAGACGGGCGGATCACCAGGTCAGGAGATCAAGACCATCCTGCCTAACACAGTGAAACCCAATGTCCACTAAAAAATACAAAAAGATTAGCTGGGCGTGGTGGCGGGCGCCTGTAGTCCCAGCTACTTCGGAGGCTGAGGCAGGAGAATGGTGTGAACCCGGGAGGTGGAGCTTGCAGTGAGCCGAGATCTTGTCACTGCACTCCAGCCTGGGTGACGGAGTGAGACTCCGTCTCAGAAAAAAATGAAATTAAATTAAAAAATAAAATAAATATTTGGTCTTTGTCCCCAGTTCCTGGCACACAGCTCTTAAAACCCTTGGAGTGTCCTGAAGGATAGGAGTGTCTTTGTATGCTAATGAGATGACTGATTAGCATCAGGATGGGGGCTGGCAGCCAAAAGACCAAGGCAAGATTAGAGGGAAAGGAGCTGGTGGTTGAGTTGATCACCAATTGCCAATGATTATCAATTATACCTACATAATCAAACCTCCTAATGAAACCTCCCTGAACGACAGGGTTCAGAGAGCTTCTGGGCTGTTGAACATAAGGGTGCTGGGAGTGGGTTACCCAAAGAGGACGTGGAAGCTCCATTCTCTTCCTACATACTTCGCCCTGTGGAGCTTTTCCATCTGGCTGTTCCCGACTTGTATCCTTTGTAACAAATCAGTAAATAAACTTAACAAATGTTTTCAAGTTCTGTGAGTCCGTCTGGCAAATTATCAACTGAAGGAGAGGTTGCAGATACCCCAATTTATAGCTAGTCAATCAGAGGTACAGGTGGTCTGGGACTTGTGACGGGCATCTGAAGGGTGGCAGCAGTCTTATGGAACAGAGCTCTTAACTTGTGGAGTCTGTGCTATCTCCAGGTAGATGGCGTCAGAATTGAATTGAACCATAGGCCAACCAGCTAGTGTCAGAGAGTTAGAGAACTGGCGTGGAATAAACACTATATGTTTGATGTCAGAGTGTGGTAAGGGAGACCCCCGCTCAGCTTCCTATGGTTGTCCTCAGCCTGTAGGAATGCGGGTGAACAGGTGGGGCAGTCCTAAAAGTATTCTGAGTGCAGGTATGACCTGCTCAGCCTCTGGATTCTCTGGGCTGCCAATGTTCCTGTCAGGTCCTCTAGCCTCCCCTTCCTCCCGGGGTTCCCACTCACCCTCTCGTGAGTGGTGCAAGGTCAGAGATAACCAGGTCCATGCACGTTTATGTTTTTCCACGATGTCAGACTTTTACGGATGATATTTCAATCATAAAAGCCAAGAGCTTCATGGGGTTCTCAAGGAGGCAATTCGCAGTATTCAGAGATGTAGACACACAGGCTCAAGCCACTCCGCAAGTCAGTCAATGTTGTAAATAGTACATAATGGTATACTTCATAGAAAAACGGTACAGAGTAAACATTCCACAACAAAGTAACATTTAATATCAAGAGAAAGGGGATGGGACTAGGTATGATGGTTCATAAAAAGTGTAATCTCAGCACTTCGGGAGGCCAAGGTGGGAGGATCACTTGAATGCAAGAGTTGGAGACCATCCTGGGAAACATAATGAGAAATCCCGTCTCTACAAAAATTTTTTTCTAATTTTTTTTTTTTTTTTGAGACAGCGTCTCACTCTGTTGCCCAGGCTGGAGTACAATGGTGAGATCTCGGTTCACTGCAACCGCTGCCTCCCAGGTTCAAGCTATTCTCCTCCCTCAGCCTCCCCAGTAGCTGGGATTACAGGCACTCGCCACCACGCCCAGCTAAATTTTGTATTTTAAATAGAGACGGGGTTTTGCCATGTTGGCCAGGCTGGTCTCGAACTCCTGACCTCAGGTGATCCACCTGCCTCAGCCTCCCAAAGTGCTGGGATTACAGGTGTGAGCTACCAAGCCAAAGTTTTTTTATTTTTTATTTTTTATTTTTTGAGATGGAGTCTGGCTCTGTGGCCCAGGCTGGAGTGCAGTGGTGCTATCTCAGCTCACTGCAAGCTCCGCCTCCCGGGTTCACGCCATTCTCCTGGCTCAGCCTCCTGAGTAGCTGGGACTACAGGCATCCCACCATGCCCGGCTAATTTTTTGTATTTTTAGTAGAGATGGGGGTTTCACCATGTTAGCCGGGATGGTCTCCATCTCCTGACCTCGTGATCTGCCCGCCTCAGCCTCCCAAGGTGCTGGGATTACAGGCATGAGCCACTGCACCCTGCTCAAATTTTTTAAAAAGAAGGGGGTAGGAATGGGCTAATGAACCAGTCCGGGGAGAGCAATGTAGACAAAAGGAATATCCTTGTGTGGCCCAGGAGACCCACCAGTCTTTCAAGGAAGAGTCTGATGTGCGCAGAACATCAGTGGCAGATGCTGGGTGCTGATCAGGAGTGACAGCAAGACCGTGTCTGTTATGACGGCTGTTTTGACCTGCCGAAGTCCTGCTCTTTTAATAGCCACAGAGTCCTCTGGTGAGGCCCTGATAGTGGAAGAGTGTGTTTGGTTATGTCCTTATCTGGTTGGATGCAGTCTTTATTTATCAAGGCAAAACATCTGGTTCCACTGGCAAGATGCCTTTTGAAATGTAACACAGACTTTTTTTCTAAGATGGAATTATGTCAGTGATGCTCTACACACACTCCCTCCTCCCACCTTCTCTGTCATCCAGCCTGTGCTCATCAAACTAATGTGGACACGCATCACCTGGGGATATTGTTGAGTGAAGGTTTTGATTAAACAGCTCAGGGGTGAGCTCAATCTCTGCATTTTCTCACAGGCTCCCAGGAGATGCCACTGGAAGCAGCGAGGCCTGGTCTCTCAGTCTTAACGGATGTTTTTTTAATGTAGAATCTCAGCTACTGATTTCTCTTGCCTCCTTCTCAGCCCCCACTTTATGCAGAGCATTTTTAGCTAATGAGTTTGTCTGTTATCATCTTACAGACGCAACATTATGCTGTGTGTGAAAACCGTGCACTGGAATTTATTTTGATCAGTGAGAACACATTTCAACATATGCACTAATCACAAGTGAATGGACTGAGTGAGTTTCACTCACCGCCATGCTGAGCAGTAGACAACATCCCAGTGGCACCGTCAAGGGGAGATGGAGGCACTGCAACAGGGGTGGTTTGGGAGCAGGGTTGAGGGTGTCTGATGACTTCAGACGTGTCCTCCCAAACTGTACTAAATCACAGTTGCCTTAGGCTGGGCCAACCATAAACAGCTCTGTGGGACCAGGTACCTGCGTTCGGCCTGTGCCCTGTCACTTGGGCTACAAGGTGAGAGGGCTCGTCAGGACACCTTTGCAAGCCAGGGTTTCTCATGGGTCAAAGATAGCTACTGTCACCTGCCCAGCAGGTTTGGAAGGCCATCTGAGGGCAGCCAAGGGTTTTTGAAATGAAAATTCTTCAAAGGATTCTTGAGAGTGCTGAAAGCATCAATGCCGGGCAAGCCTCAGGGAGGCGCAGGCCCTAGAGACAGCAGAGGGACATGGGGGAGACGTGGTGTCAGCAGTGAGATGGGACTTTTGGGAGGAGAAAGAGCCCGAGAAGGGATTGCTGAAGACAGGTGGGCAAAGGGCCTTTCTGGCCCCCAGGACGACTAAAGATTGGAGAAGTTCTCAGACTGGGCGCGGTGGCTCATGCCTGTAATCCCAGCACTTTGGGAGGCTGAGGCGGGCGGATCACGAGGTCAGGAGATCAAGACCATCCTGGCTAACATGGTGAAACTCTGTCTCTACTAAAAATACAAAAAAATTAGCCAGGCGTGGTGGCACATGCCTGTAGTCCCAGCTACTCGGGAGGCTGAGGCAGGAGAATCGCTTGAACTGGGGAGGCAGAGGTTGCAGTGAGCTGAGGTCACGCCACTGCTCTCCAGCCTGGGTGACAGAGTAAGACTCCATCTCAAAAAAAAAAAAAAAAAAAAAAAAAAAAGACTGGAGAAGGTCTCCTAGATATGGCTTCAAGGTTTGGGACATCTTAGAGAAAAACAGGTTTCAGTCATGGGAGGAATTGGGAAGAGCTTTTCCCCAAATCTGGACAATGGAGTTATTGATTCATTAATAGACCAAAGGGGGACAATTAAAAGGGGAACTAGGAGGAGAGATGGGAGATGAGGCAACAGACAGGAGCAGTTAGATGGGTTGAATTGTGTGAGGAGAGGTTACCACTGTGCCCACCAGGAGACAAGAAACCTGGAATCACAGAGGAGACCTGAGCAGAGTTTGGCAACTCTTTTCTGTTTGTTTTTTGAGATGGGGTCTCACTCTGTCACCCAAGCTGGAGTGCAATAGTGCCATCTCGGCTCACTGCAACCTCCCCCTCCTGGGTTCAAATGATTCTCCTGCCTCAGCCTCCCGAGCTGCTGGGATTACAGGCATGCACCACCATGCCCAGTGAATTTTTTGTTTTTAGTAGAGATGGGGTTTAGCCATGTTGGCCAGGCTGGTCTTGAACTCCTGACCTCAGGAGATCTGCCAGCCTCAGCCTCCCAAAGTGCTGGGATTACAGGTGTGAGCCACTGTGCCTGGTCAGAGTTTGGCAACTCTTGAGGGAGAGATGAGCATGAATGTATGGACTTGTAGAATGGACAGGCCTCAGGCTAGCCCGACACTGGATCCAGCCTGGGCTGTAGGTCTCAGCGCAGATGGTATAGTCTCTACCATTGTAACCTCTGTGCCCACAGGACCCAGCATGCACTCCGGGTTGTTCTTGATGATGAAGAGTAGGTTACTCCAGAAATGCTTGTTTGGTGAAGACTCTCTGATGGAGGGGGAGAAAGATTTGTCCGTGAAGTGACATTGACATGGAATGCTCATGTACATTCACACACACGTGAAAATTCTGGAAACTATGCAATGGAATACGGTGCTCAGCTTGCAGTGTGATGGATACTCAAGATCTCTCCTTTATTTTCTTTTTTGTCACCAGTGCTAGGTTTTGAAAATGAAAGAACCGGCCGGGCGCGGTGGCTCAAGCCTGTAATCCCAGCACTTTGGGAGGCCAAGACGGGCGGATCACGAGGTCAGGAGATCGAGACCATCCTGGCTAACACGGTGAAACCCCGTCTCTACTAAAAATACAAAAACTAGCCGGGCGAAGTGGCGGGCGCCTGTAGTCCCAGCTACTCGGGAGGCTGAGGCAGGAGAATGGCGTAAACTCGGGAGGCGGAGCTTGCAGTGAGCTGAGATCTGGCCACTGCACTCCAGTCCGGGCGACAGAGCGAGACTCCGCCTCAAAAAAAAAAAAAAAAAAAAAAAAAAAGAAAATGAAAGAACCACATTCTGCCATATTTCAAAGTATGATTCAAAGGAAAATTATTCATCACTAGCAAAGAAAAAAAAAAAAAAAAAGAAACTCTGTGTAGCTTTCTTCCAGAATCATTTAACTGGTAGTTGTCACTGGTTTATGTGACATCTGAGATTTAGTGCAGAACAAGGCAGAAATGCGTTCATGCAATGGTGTAAAGGTGACGAGGTCTGTAAAGCAGCCTCAGTGTGCACTCGCGTTCTAGCTGCTGTCATGCAGGCCTGGGGAGGGAGGGCGCTCCAATGTGACCGTAGCAGGGCGACACAGAGTGGGTGCTGTTGACTCTCACATTTGGTATTGATTTCCTTAATGTCTTTGTGGCAGATTCTATTTGTTCAGCTTGGCCACAGCTGCATTTCTGGTCCTGTGGGCTCCTCCTGAGCCTTGTCACTCCTGATCAAGACATTGCATCTCTGTTCTCTCACCTCTAATCAGGTTGAGCCTTTGTGACTGTGGCCAGATGAAGAAACTGCGTGGCTTCTTGCTTCCCCCCAGACTCACTTTTGGCCAGGGAGGCTGCCCCCCACCGCTACCCTCCATGGGCAGCATCACCCGAGCTTCCTTGCTGGGGTCAGCCAGCGCAAGGCAACAGGAGGAAATGAGGGCAACAGGAGGGACTGAGCCTGGGTTGGTCAAATCTTCAGAGCAACCCAGCTTCTGCTTGGCTCTCTCTCAGGAGCCCTAAGCCACTGTCCAAGTGGACTGGCTACTCTGGGACCGCTGTCTAGGGCACCAACCTGCAGCCACCACAAGGTTTCATCACATGGAGCAAAGCTGTGCCATCCCACAAAACCTGCCCGAATCACAGATCTGTGGGCTAAAGACATGGTGGTGGTTTTAAGCCACTAAGTTTTGGTGTAGTTATGCAACAGCCATGCTGGAAGCACTTCTATCTTTTCAGACACTCTCGTTTTGGGATATCTTAGAGACTGGGAAGCAGAGAGCACAAACTTAGGATCCGGAAGCATTCCCACATCTTCACCGTCATAGACCTCGGTGTATCCGACCTCTATGACCTTCTAGGATTCCCCAGCAAGTTCCCAGTGCTTTGCGTCAGGTCATTTTGTTGTTAGATGTTTAAGGCTCTTTATGTATACATATACATGTATGTATGTTTGTTCTACATACATCAAAATATAAATAACATCCAGGAATCAAAAGATAGAGGAAGATCAGTCGTGTGTCATCTGTCTGTATCCATCACAATCCCGGCAGGACACACTAAAAATATTAATAATGTATCTGAAAAGATTTTAATGAAGAGATTCTTTACAGAGTTGGGTAAAGAAACCAACAAAGGATGGGGAGGCACCTGGGACTCTGGGTAGTGGTTACTCCCAGCCCTGAAGGGCAAGAAGAATGTTTGCTGGGATCAGAGGCTGGTGAGGGCGTGGAGCCAGGGACAGGGCCACATGGAACACAGCCATGCCAGGCTAGCAAGGGAGGAGGAGCAGAACAACTTCCCTGTCATCTCTCTCTCCTCCCGCCCTTGTTCCTTCCTGTTGCCTTGCGCTGGCTGACCCCAACTGGCAGCCAGAGGCAAGGGAGCTCAGGCGATGCTGCCCATGGGGACGGTGGAGTCAGGGGCAGCCTCCCTGACCAAAAGCAAGTCTGGGGGCAAACCAAGAACAGCTGGCCTGCTCTGCCTCTGCAGCACTACTGGTCCACAGCTTACATATGAGGGAGGCGCCCCAATTTTAGGGGTTTAGGTTATTTAGGCTTTGAACAAAAGAGAGTTTTTGAGATCAATAGAATGATGGCTACATAAAAATAAAGCCCCTACATAATTAATAACATCTAGCTTGAATAACAAGCTTAGCATATCAATATACCAGAAAAGGATTTTTTTTTTTTTTTTTTTTTGAGACAGAGTTTCGCCCTGTCGTCTAGGCTGGAGTGCAGTGGTGTGATCTCGGTTCACTGCAACCTCCACTTCCTGAGTTCAAGTGATTCTCCTGCCTCATCCTCCCGAGTAGCAGGGACTACAGGTGCACAATACCATGCTTGGCTAATTTTTGTATTTTTAGTAGAGACGAGGTTTTGCCATGTTGACCAGGCTGGTCCCAAACTCCTGACCTTAAGTGATCCACTTGCCTCGGCCTCCCAAAGTGTTGGGATTACAGGCATGAGCCACCACACCTGGCCAGATAAAGGATTTCTTATAGTCAAATTCTTTAGAGCCTGATTCTTCAGTGAGCTCCAATTTTTACCCACCTGTTTACCTTAAATGTCTCTGGGGCAGGTAGAATTCTGAGATGAACTTCAAGATTCCTGGCCCCTGGTGCACACATACCTCCTCTGTTTTTCAAACACTTACCCGAAGTCCTCCTCTGCTTTCTTTCGTTTATTTTGAGACAGAGTCTGTCACCCACACTGGAGTGCAGTTGTTCCCCGACCAAACTGAGGGTTGGGCTGCTATTTCTCGTGGCCCAATAATGAGATGCAGATGAACTGGGGAAGAAGAGAGTTTGTATTTTCTGCAACCGGTTACAGAGAGAACGCCTGGAAATTATTGCCAGAACAACTCAAAATTACAAAGTTTTCCAGAGCTTATACACCTTCGAAGCTATATGTCTTTTTTGTTTGTTTGCTTGTTTTGTCTTTTTTTTTTCTTTTTGTGGAGAACAGGGTCTCGCTATATTGCCCAGGCTAAGCCTCAAACTCCTGGGCTCAAGCTATCCTCCTGCTGCTGTCTCCCTAAGAGCTGGGATTATAGGTGTGAGCCACTGTGCCTGGCTAAGTTACATGTCTGTGTGTAAGTGTGCATTCATCTGAAGACATTAGTGATTAACTAAGATCTGAGTCCTGAAGCCCTTCCTCTGGAGCCTCAGTAAATTTACTTAACCTAAATGAGTCCAGGTGCTGGGGTGATTACCCTTATCCCGTCTCCTGCTGGGATTACGATGTGCGCCACCACACCCAGCTAATTTTTGTATTTTTAGTAGAGACAGGGTTTTGCCATGTTGGCCAGGATGGTCTCAATCTCCTGACCTTGTGATCTGCTCACCTTGGCCAACATGGTGAAACCCCACCACTCTGGAGCCTGAGGCAGGAGAGTCGCTTGAATCCAGGAGGCAGAGGTTGCAATGAGCCAAGATCGTGCCATTGCACTCCAGCCTGGCGACAGAATAAGATCTCATCTCAAAAAAAAAAAAAAAAAAAAAAAAATTGAAAATAATAACACTGTTCTCATATCTGTAATCCCTGCACTTTGGGAGGCTAAGGTGGATAGATCACAAGGTCAGGAGATTGAGGCCATCCTGGCTAACATGGTGAAACCCTGTCTCTACTGAAAAATACAAAAAATTAGCCAGGGGTGGTAGCGGGCGCCTGTAGTCCCAGCTACTTGGGAGGCTGAGGCAGGAGAATGGCGTGAACCCGGGAGGCGGGGCTTGCAGTGAGCCAAACTCGCGCCACTGCCCTCCAGCCTGGGTGACAGAGCGAGACTCCATCTCAAAATAATAATAATAATACTGTTATGGGCTGAATTGCTTCCTCCCAAAATTCATGTGCTGAAGTCCTAACCCCAGTACATTATTCTACCATTTGTATATGCAATGGGAAAGAAAATATATTGCTTAGCTTTGAAATCTGAGTAGCAAGCACAAAACTAGCCCTCCAAGAGAAGGTCAATATTGTCATCGTTAGATAAAGATTTTCAGCGGAAAAGAAGCTGTAGAGAATTTCTGGGATATAATCTGGCCCTACTTTGGGGCGAGGTCATGAGAGAGCCCTGGGAAACAGGGGTTTTACTCCATTTGGAGCAGCTGTGATAGGGCTAGGACTTGCATATCCGGCAGGAATATGGTCAGAGAAAGTGGGCTGCTCTGAATTTTGCCTTTCTAAGTTTAGTGTGGCTTATACCCAGCTTTTAGGCAAACATCAAAGTAAATCATGTTGTGGGATGAAATGAAAGTACTCAGACATTGAAGGGCTGTCAGAAGTCTCATGATCAAAACAAATCACATATAGAAAGAATCTGATGCAAGCTGACATGATTGAATTCTCAGGTTAAAAGGATAACAAAATAGCAGCAGGGATTCTGATGATGATACCTCTCCTTCTCTTGGTCATGCTGGTTCAATCTGGTTGGACTGGCTTCCTTCTATGCTGGGGCTCTGTGCCTGCCCTGAGACATCCCCTCCCATCATCTTAGGGATCCCCTTTTCTGCTATCCCTTGCTGTATCTCTTGTTTCCTAGTTTACACTCTTGCTGAGGTTGAGTATATTCTTCAGTAGGTTTTGGCAGAAGGGTGCTTGTCACATTGCATGTCTGAATATGTCATTATTCTACCCTTTTTGATTGATAGTTTGGCTGGATATAGAAATCCTGGATGCCATTCTCATAGCATTTTAAAAGTTGGCTACACTGTCTTCTAGCTGTTGAATGTGGCACCATTCTAATTCATATCCTGTATGAGTGACTGTCTTTTCTACCTGAAAGCTTGTAAAATCTTTTGTCCCGGGGCTGTGAAGTTTCACCCTGTAGTGCCTTGATGTGTAACTGTTTTCATCCACGGCGCCAGGTACTCTTTCAATCCGGAAATTTTTGTCTTTTAGTGAGAGACATGTTCTCAAATTATTTCCCTGTAGATTTCCTTTTTTTCCTTTTTTCTCTTTCAGAAACTTCTGTTCAGATCTAGGTTTCATCCTATTATTATTATTATTATTTTCTTTTCACTCTTGTTTTCCATCTGTCTTTTTGTTTTAATTTGTGGGTGATTTCCTCAACTTTTTCATCTAACCCTTATTCTGAGTTTTAAAATTTCTACTATAATTAGGAACCCTCCAACACACTAAACATTTATTTTTCATAGTATCTTGTTATTGTTTCTCTTATCTCTCTGATGATATTAATGATTGGTTTTGTTTCTTAAAATCTTCTTGCATTGGTGGGGAATGGTGGCTCAAGGCTGTAATCCCAGCACTTTGGGAGGCCGAGGTGGGCGGATCATGAGGTCAGGAGATCTAGACCATCCTGGCTGACACGGTGAAACCCTGTCTCTACTAAAAATACAAAAACATAGCTGAGCGTGGTGGCGGGCGCATGTAGTCCCAGTTACTCGGGAGGCTGAGGCAGGAGAATGGCGTAAACCCGGGAAGAGGAGCTTGCAGCAAGCCGAGATTGTGCCACTGCACTCCAGCCTGGGTGACAGAGCGAGACTCCATCTCAGAAAGAAAGAAAGAAAGAGAGAAAGAGAGAAAGAGAGAAAGAGAGGAAGAGAGGAAGAGAGGAAGAGAGGAAGAGAGAAAGAGAGAGAAAGAAAGAGAGAGAAAGAGAGAAAGAGAGAAAGAGAGAGAGAGAGAGAAAGAAGGGAGGGAGGAAGGAAGGGAGGGAGGGAGGAAGGAAGGAGGGAAGGAAGGAAGGAAGGAAGGAAGGAAGGAAGGAAGGAAGGAAGGAAGGAAGGAAGGAAAACTTGCGTGATCTGTTTATTCTTTTTTTTTTTTTTTTTTTTGAGATGGAGTCTTGCTCTGTCACCCAGGCTGGAGTGCAGTGGCCGGATCTCAGCTCACTGCAAGCTCCGCCTCCCGGGTTCACACCATTCTCCTGCCTCAGCCTCCCGAGTAGCTGGGACTACAAGCGCCCGCCACCTCGCCCGGCTAGTTTTTTGTAGTTTTTAGTAGAGACAGGGTTTCACCGTGTTAGCCAGGATGGTCTTGATCTCCTGACCTCGTGATCCACCCGTCTTGGCCTACCAAAGTGCTGGGATTACAGGCTTGAGCCACCGCACCCGGCCGATCTGTGTTTATTCTGTGTTGTTTTCAGATGCTTGTGCATTTGTTTGCTTAGTTTGGTCCCTTTCTTCCATGTTAGATGCTTTCCTCCAACTTCTGGTAATTTTTGGCTGCCTGGATTAAGAAAGGAGGACAAAAAGGTGTTAGGAGCTCTGAGCATTTAGATGGGCTTCATGATTTTGAGCTTCACTGTAAAATAACATAAGTTGGTCTTTTATCTGCTAGGGAAACTCTGAGGTCAGCATCTTTAGGTTTTTTCCCTGAGGCAGGTTAGATACTTCTCTGTAAATTCTTCTAATTTTGGCTGGGCACAGTGGCTCATGCCTGTAATCCCAGCACCTTGGGAGGCTGAGGCGGGCGGATCACTTGCAGCCAGGAGACCAGCCTGGCCAACATGGCAAAACCCTATCTCTACTAAAAATTCAAAAATTGGTGGTGGGTGTGGTGGCGGGCGCCTGTAATCCCAGCTACTCGGAAGGCTGAGGCAGGAGAATCGCTTGAACCCAGGAGGCAGAGGTTGCAGTGAGCCGAGAGGCACCATTTCATTCCAGCCTAGGTGACAGAGCGAGATTCTGTCCCCATCCCCCTCGCCCCTCAGAAAAAAGCAAAAAAAGAAAAGAAAATAAGAAAAGAGGGCTAACTAGGTCGATGACGCCAAACGCAAGAGGCCGGGCCTACCGCGGGAGCCTGAGGGAAGCCGTGCATTCTGTTTCAAGGTGTCTGTGAGCCCGCGGAGCATACGCCATGAGCAAAGCTCACCCTCCTGAGTTGAAAAAATGTATGGACAAGAAGTTATCATTGACATTAAATGGTGGCAGACATGTCCAAGGAATATTGCGGGGATTTGATCCCTTTATGAACCTTGTGATAGATGAATGTGTGGAGATGGTGACTAGTGGGCAACAGAACAATATTGGAATGGTGGTAATACGAGGAAATACTATCATGATATTAGAAGCCTTGGAACGAGTGTAAATAATGGCTGTTCAACAGAGAAACCCATGTTCTCTCTCCATAGGGCCTGTTTTACTATGATGTAAAAATTAGGTCATATACATTTTCATAGTAGGCTTTTTGTTAAATAAACTTTTGTAATAGTCAAAAATGCTTTCTCAGATGTTCTGAATATAGAATATTAGCTCTCATTCCAACTTTTTCTAACATGAATTTTCCTGATTGACACTGATTTCAAAGGCTTTTATGCATTAAAGTGGAAGAATCTTGTTAAATGTGGAAAAAAAAAAAAAAGAAAATTCTAGTTTTCTGTCTGGACACTAAATGTTTGACATCAATAGATCTGAAAGCCTAGGGGTTGAAGTGGGCTGGGTATCTTTGTGTTCAGTAAGCTGTGTGCTGACAGTTACTTGGTCCTTCTGTTTTGATGCACTTCTCAAGACCTTCGACGTTGCTCTCTGTTGAGAACTCTTTCCACCAAGTGAACATCCAAGTTTCTCCCTGACAGGTGGCAAGCTCCAGCAGGTGAAAGGTGAGGGCATCTCAGGATCTACCTGCTTCTCAAACCCCTTTCACAAGAGCCCCCCTCATGTGACTCCCCACTCTTCCCTCATCTGGGAACTTTTGGGAAATCGGGTGTCACAAGTGGGATGCTTGTGATTTCCCTAATTTCCAGCTTTCCTTTTGATCTTGGATTTGGCCCTCATAAGCCTGATGAGTCATTTTCACTCATCTAATTGCTTTCTAGCTTCAAAGTTTGTTGTTGTTGTTGTTGCTCTTGTTTTCTTCATCTTTATGGGTTCATAGTTTATTGCTGTTTTGTTTAAATCCCTGTAATATGGCTATCACTGGATTCCAGGAATAAACAGAGTTAAACGCATTCAATGCCACTTTAAAGAAGGACAGGGCTTGGTGATTTAAATTTCTCTGTTTTCTTGTTTCCACTCTTTGCCACTATTATGAACCTCTTGAGGATGAAATTAAATAGTAGCTAGAACTACAAATGTGCTGGGTCAGGAAGAGTAGCTGACCAGCAATTTCTCAGCAGGGTGGGTTTGAAATTGTTTTTGGCCGGGAGTGGCGTGCTCTCTGCCTTGGCTCTGTGCTTTCCCTATTATGGCCTGCTATCTCTTATATATGTGTGTTGCTAGGGGCTGTATTTCTCTGCAACTCACTGTATACTCAGTTTTCTTTCTTTCTTTCTTTCTTTCTTTTTTTTTTTTTTAAGTATTAAAAGAACTCTAATACTAGTTGAGATCTGGCTGCCCTGTAGTAAAGCTTCATAAGCTTGGTTGCCCTTTCTGCTTCTTGGTTTTTCTCTTCTTTACCTTCCTTTTCTGACAGCCCCTTTCCCCATTCTTTCCTTCCTTGCTTCTGCAGATGGAGCCCTGCCTGCCCTTCCACGGGCTGCTCTCTGCTCCGTGCTGTGAACAGTTTTCCTGTGTGGCTGCTCTCAGGCTGCCAACACTGAGAATCCTTCCATTTCAGCCTATGGACTTTCCAGAAGAAAGCCACCTGGAAGAGCAAATTCCACCTGGAAGACTCTGCCTCTAAAAGTAATAATTATAATAATAAATTTAAAGAAACATAAAATGGGGACATTGGGGGTGGCTTAGGGAGGGAGGGTAGAAACTTAGGGAGACCTAACACCTAAGGCCATTTGAACTACAGGTTTCCCCCACTGATAGTTGATAGCGGTCCCCTCCGAAATTCCTGACTCTTGACTCATCCTCTGAGCAGGCACCTGAAAGGCACGAACTCATGGCCAGACCACTCTCCTTTTTTAGTTAAATGAAAATAAACTTTTTTTTTTTTTTTTTTTTTTTGGGGGGGATGGAGTCTCGCCCTGTCACCCAGGCTAGAGTGCAGTGGTGCAATCTTGGCTCACTGCAAGCTCCACCTTCCGGGTTCACGCCATTCTCCTGCCTCAGCCTCCCGAACAGCTGGACTACAGGTGCCTGCCACCATGCCCGGATAATTTTTTGTATTTTTAGCAGAGATGGGGGTTTAACTGTGTTAGCCAAGATGGTCTCGATCTCCTGACCTCGTGATCTGCCCACCTCGGCCTCCCAAAGTGCTGGGATTACAGGCATGAGCCACCGCGCCCGGCCCTTTTGTTTTTTTTTGAGTCGGAGTTTTGCTCTTGTTGCCCAGGTTGGAGTGCAATGGCGAGATCCTGGCTCACCGCAATCTCCACCTCCCGGGTTCAAGCGATTGTCCTGCCTCAGCCTCCCGAGTAGCTGGGATTATAGGCATGTGCTACCACAGCCCAGCTAATTTTGTATTTTTAGTAGAGGTGGGGTTTCTCTATGTTGGTCAGGCTGGTCTCAAACTCCCGACCTCAGGTGATCAGCCCACTTCGGCCTCCCAAAGTGCTGGGATTACAGGCGTGAGCCACCACGCCCAGCCAAAAATAAACTTTTTATATTTTTCCTATTGCAAAAGTTGATGCATGGTCATGTAAAAAATGTAGAGAAATAGTAGAGAAGCAAGAAAGTAAAATCAGCTTTAATCTATAGGTAATTACTGATCATTGACCATGCTTTGGTGTACACTGCATATACTGCCTGGGCTGCTGGCTCTCTCTGAGTATGTGTGTGTGTGTGTGTGTGTCTGCGTGTGTGTTTGTCTCCATGTACATCTATTATCATAATTGCTATGTTCACATGAAATGACAGGTGAGTTTCCTTCAAATCATATCTAAACTGGATACTCTTGGAATTGATTGATCACTCAGCCACACTCTGAGGAAGGTAGGATCTTTTCTGGAAGCCCTTTCCAACCAAATGTGTCGGTTCATCTTCCAGGAAGAATAGCAGCAGCAATCACACAGCAGAGGAGCAGGGATGCAGGGATTCTGGCTCCCTGGCTCCCTCCTGACCTTTGTTTCTGGGCCACGACTCACCTGGCTGTTTGAGGTAGGCCACCCCATTCATTGCTACCATTCTTGATTTGGTATGACGTCAGCTCAACAGTTACACTGAAGCCAGGAATTAAGGAGCAAGTACTAGGCCGTTTCCTCGGCAACCCAGCTTCTGTGGGCAGTCGTTGTGGCCACTGATGATCCACAGTTACTACTGCGGGGCAGAGCACTCAGTGGAATGAGCTAAAATGAGCTTTTTCAGGGGCCATTGGCAGAAATCTAATTCAGAGAGTTGCTTAGGAATCCTCTGGTCCTCAGGTCAGGGAGACCAAGGAAACTTAAAAGACACACTTCTTCTTTGTGGCTTTCATACCTGCAGGCACTTCCTCTCGTCCCCGCTGCCCGCAACCCCGGGCTTCCCTCCTAAACCACGGATCTGAGGGCACTGTGCTCTTGGTTAAACGGCCTTTGACACTTCCTTGAATGGAGAACAAAGCCCAGGTTCCTCAACATGCCATTCCGGAAACCCATCACTGACCCCAAGTGGGCTCTTGGTTGCTTCTCACTGTATTATTATTTCTGGTCCAGCCTCACCAGAGACCCACCTTGCTAGAATCACAAAGCATTCCCTGCAAACTTGGCTGAGGGCATTTTTTCACTTTACGTTCAAATGTGACTGCCTAGCCATCAAAGGCTAGCTGAAACAATACAAAGGTCTACTTTTAATCAAGTTCTCCTATTGAACCTCGCATCATTTTCATTTGTCTTTGTTTTCTTCTCTTTAATTGTTAAATGATCCTTTTCGGGGCAGAGGGGACTCAATCCTTTCCCAATAGCTTTACTCTAATTTGAGCAGCATTTCAATGTGAGAAACAATGCATTATGTTTATGATTTCCAGGTTTATGTTTTAAAAATTGCTTTTTAGAGACTGGTGTCTCATTATGATGCTCAGGCTAGACTCAAACTCCTGGGCTCAAGCAGCCCTCCTACTTCAGCCTCCCAAGTAGCTGAGTCTACAGGTGCATGCCACTGTGCCTAGCCTCATTTCCAATTTTGACTTAATATTTGGCATACTTTATAATTACATTGTGTCATTGGATGCCCACAGCCCCCGAAATCAGTCAGAGAGTAGGGTTGAGTGAGTGAGGGTGACTTGGGAATAAACAGAAGGATTCAGATATGAGGGATTTTGAGTGGATTGATTTTGTTTGTTTGTTTTTCAGACAGAATCTTCCTGTCTCCCAGGCTGGAGTGCAGTGGCGTGATCTCGGCTCACTGCAAATTCCGCCTCCTGGGTTCAAGCAATTCTCCTGCCTCAGCCTCCTGAGTAGCTGGGATTACTGGCGCCAGCTACCACACTTGGCTAATTTTTGTATTTTTTTGTATTATTATTATTTTTTTTAGTACAGATGGGGTTTCACCATATTGACCAGGCTGGTCCCGAACTCCTTATCTCAGGTGATCTGCCCACCTTGGCCTCCCAAAGTGCTGGGATTACAGGCTTGAGCCACCACTCATGGCCATGAATGGATTGCTTTTGAATTTGGCGAATGCACAGGTGTTTATGACATTATAATTTACTTTATTTGTAACCTGCAAGGTTACCAGGAATTATAAATACTTAGATAAGGCACTCAGTGTTTCTTTGTCATTGTTTATACATTTTTAAAATTTTAATATACAACTGTGAATATAGGTATATGTGTGAGTGTATATGTGTGTATAAGCTCATTGTTTTTCTTTTATCTTTTATATTATAGGATTTTTCTCATGTTATTACACAGGTTTTATAAATGTTTTAATGGTTATATTTCAGTCTACCATATAAATGAGCTAATTTGACTCAACTATTACTCTAATAATATCTTAAATTGTTTCTTTTTTTTTTTTTTTTTTGAGACGGAGTCTCGCTCTGTCGCCCAGGCTGGAGTGCAGTGGCCGGATCTCAGCTCACTGCAAGCTCCACCTCCTGGGTTTACACCATTCTCCTGTCTCAGCCTCCCGAGTAACTGGGACTACAGGCGCCTGCCACCTTGCCTGGCTAGTTTTTTGTATTTTTTAGTAGAGACGGGGTTTCACCGTGTTAACCAGGATGGTCTCGATCTCCTGACCTTGTGATCCGCCCGTCTTGGCCTCCCAAAGTGCTGGGATTACAGGCTTGAGCCACCACGCCTGGCCCCTAATAATATCTTAAATTGTGTCTAAGGAAAATTCTTAAATTGTTTAAGTAATAAAGATAAAATTTTGTACATTAAGTTTTTCTGTCTTTTCAGATTATTTAAGGATCAATTCAGAGAAGTAGGATTAGTGGGTTAATGATCACAACATCATTTTAAGGTATTTTCTTTTAATCACAGAATTATACCAAATTATCTTCCCTTTAGCAGTTACATTTCAGTCTAGCCATTGAATATGGATATTCATATATGTAACCTTTTTCAAATTCCGCACGCAAAATGGAGATTATTATTGTTTTAATTTTCATTTGATTTATAGTATGGTAGAATATAGTTTCTCTTTAATTTTATTTGTAAATAGTTTGTTTATGTTTACTGCCCTCACTAAACTTCAGGGTTATGTTTGCCTTAACCAATGTGCACAAATCATTAATGTTAAGGTTATAACCTCTTACGTTTGCTACACACTCCCTGTCATATTTAATTTTAAACATAAAAATTGTTTTTAATTTTACGTTTTTAAAATTTTCAATGCAGTCTCCAGTATTGACTTTCTACTGTGTAATTTTTTCAATTTATATTAAGCTTAAACATTTTTCCCACCCAGAAAATGAATATCTTTATTTTTTTCTGCTCTTCGTAAATTTGTATTTAAATATTTTTTAATTATTTAATTTATTTATTTATTTATTTGAGAGAGAGTCTTGCTCTGTCCCTCATGCTGGAGTGCAGTGGTACGATCTCTGCTCACTGCTACCTTCACCTCCCGGGTTCAAGGGATTGTCCTGCCTCAGCCTCCCCAGTAGCTGGGCCTACAGGTGCCTGCCACCACACCTGGCTAGTTTTTGTATTTTTAGTAGAGACGGGGTTTCACCGAGTTGGCCAGACAGATCTCGAACTCCTGACCTCTGGTGATCTGCCTGCCTTGGCCTCCCAAAGTGCTAGGATTACAGGCATGAGTCACCGCGCCTGGCCTAAATATTTTTTCTTTCTTTTTGAGACGGAGTCTGGCTCTGTTGCCCAGGCTGGAGTGCAGTGGCGCGATCTCGGCTCATTGCAAGCTCCGCCTCCCGGGTTCACGCCATTCTCCTGCCTGAGCCTCCTAGTGGCTGGGACTACAGGCGCCCGGCACGCCCAGCTAAATTTTTGTATTAGTAGAGACGGGGTTTACCCGTGTTAGCCAGGATGGTCTCCATCTCCTTACTTCGTGATCCACCCGCCTTGGCCTCCCAAAGTGCTGGGATTACAGGCGTTAGCCACCGCGCCTGGCCACTATTTTCTTTTTTAAATTCACATATCCAGAACTGTTGGCTTACAGAACCCTGTTCTAGGATATGAGATTAACTAATTTATTCATTCATTTAGTCATCCATGACTTCAAGAAATAATTATTTGGTGCCAATTCCTAGCTCTGTGCTAGGAATTGGTACACCAGCATTTCCTCTTCTGACAAGCAAGTGTGTACAGCAGCTCCGCGAGGTTCTGTGTGGCGTCTTGGGAAAGTGGTCCAATGACAGGGGACACCTGGGGAAGAGTGAAGCTCACCAGGGCCCGGGAAACAAGGTGATTCAGACGCGGAGCTCGAAGCTTGAGACGGGAGGGTGAGGGGGGTGTGTTTGAGGAGGGGCAGTGTACAGGAGTTTTAAGGTTGTGAGGAGGAGGGAGCCTCCCGCACGTAGGACGGGCTGAAGGTGCCCAGAGGAGAGGCGGGACCACAAGCTGGCTGAGCTCAGGCAGAGACCAGGTGAGGAGGCAGGTGGCCTCCTGGGATTCCATTCCGGCGTCAGGGGCAGCGTGCAAGGAGCAAGCTAATCTAGGATTACATCTAGATCATCACAATACAGGTAAATATTCTCATGGGACATAGATTCTTATATGTTATGTATAGATTGTTATACTAGATTAGATCTACTATACACTAGGAACCTAATCTATATCTTGCTTACATTTCCTCCACCTCCAGGACTGCACCCCACTGAGGGGCAGGAGTGGAGCAGAAGCTCTGTGGCCATCAAGCAGGAGTTGAAGGTGTCCTGGATCAGCACGGTGGCTGCTGAATGGAAAAGGGAACAGGCACAAAGGCTACATGGAGGTACCTTGAAGGTCTTGCTCAAGAACTGGATGTGGTGCATGAAGAGAAGGAAGAAACAAAGATGAATTCTTGGGCTTTGGTTTGAAATTTGGTAAATGTGCCATTTACTGGGATTGAGGCAGAGGGCAAGTGAAGAATTCTGTTTTAGCTTAAACTTTGAGATGACTCAGGTATTGAAATAGTGAGTAAGGAATAGAAATTTGGGTTTGGAGTTTGGGGGAGGATTCTGGGTTGATTTT
This sequence comes from Rhinopithecus roxellana, assembly GCF_007565055.1. Lineage (NCBI taxonomy): Eukaryota > Metazoa > Chordata > Mammalia > Primates > Cercopithecidae > Rhinopithecus > Rhinopithecus roxellana. The sequence goes on along the minus strand of NC_044564.1, from coordinate 36,956,154 downwards.
GAATTTGGTAGCAGGTAGGTGTTATTTAAAGTCCATAGTGTAGGCCGGGCATGGTGGCTTACGCCTGTAATCCCAGCACTCTGGGAGACCAGGGTGGGTAGATCACTTGAGGTCAGGAGTTCGAGACCAGCCTGGCGAACATGGTGGAAACCCCATCTCTACTAAAAATACAGAAATTAGCCAGGTGTGGTACAGCACACTTATAGTCCCATATACTCAGGAGGCTGAGGCAGGAGAATTGCTTGAACCCGGGAGACAGAGGTTGCAGTGAGCCAAGATTGCACAGCTGCACTCTGCAACCTGAGGACAGAAAGACTCCCTCGCAAAAGAACAAAAAATAAATAATAAATAAATGAAGTCCATATTGGATAGCAGATCTAATCTAGTATAACAATCTGTACATAAAATATAAGAATCTATGTACTTTAAGAATATCTACATGTACTATGATAATCCAGATGTAATAATTTGATTAACCATACCTTCTGCAAGAAAAGTCATAAAGTCACAGGACTGGATGAAATTAGCAAAGGAGGTAGTACAACTAGAGGAGATTTCAATGGGCTGTTATGGTCCCTGCAAAAGTGGAGGGAACCCCCTGAATGCTAAGTCCTGATATTGAGGCTGGTGGCGCCACACACACAAGAGGGTATGAAAGAAAAGGCTTATTACTCAGATGATGGCCGTCTCTGGGAGAGTGGGACAGGCCTCCCAAGCAGGTCCCAAATGGCTCGAGACAGGAAGGGATCCTGGCTTGGGGTTTTACTGTGGTCAGGGTGAAGTGGTTAAGGTTTCCATATACAGGCAAGGGCTTGTGTGGTTGACTCTCCTGCTGGGACCAAAGGAGGGAGCATTATTTCTCATCAGTGTGTGTGTGGAGGGGAGACTTCCTCTATCCTCTTAAGTGCAATCCCTGGGGCCTGTGAATTAAGCTGACAAAAGAAAGACTAACAGGAGAAAAAAGGTTTATTTGTATGTATATGTTAGAAAACAAAAGCAGCAGCTAGCTTGCTAAATTAAAGTTAATGGCTTACAAACCTAACTTAGAAGGGAAAAAGGAGTGGAGAGAAAGGCTTTTATGGGAATTGGGAAGAGCAAATAGGTTTCTTTAGGAAAGACAAAAGGGTTTTTAGGAGAACAAAGAGGAAAAAAAGTTTCTAATAATATTTGTTTATGCAGGTATGAGTGGTCTTTCCCCTCTTCCTCAGGGCCATGAAACTTTTATGATAGGGTCTCAATCTTCTTCTTGTGAGTAGAAACTGCCCTAAGGGGAATTTATGGCAGCCTCCCTTTTAAAGTTTCTGCTTAATATTACTCAGATAAGGAGTGTTCCAACTTCTTTCTGCATCTGTTGAATCGCCAATGTCTTCAGCAATAAAATAATCTTCATGCTAACTCTAAGGTTCCTAGTGGGTCCCCACAGTAGCTTGTCCAGATGTGGGGCAGAGGGGAAGAGAAAAGGGGGGCTTAAATGCTGTCATCAAACAGGCTCCTCATTCCACCTGCTGATGACCCACAGGGCTCTGGTGGAGCGATGCCTAGCAGCAGAGTGGAGAATTTGGCTGGCCAGGGAGTCAGGAAAGCTGGGAGGGGAGGAGAGAGAGGAGCCAAATGACCAGAAGGTTTCAAAGCATGGGGAGGGTCATCTCGGTCCAATGGGATAAGGAGGCTGAGGCATTCACTGGATTTGCCACAGGTAGGCCGGCGAGAGGAGTGGTTTCAGGAGTGGTTGAGCTGGAAGCCTAACTGAAGAGTTTGTTAGAGAAGTTAGAGTTGGCAGAATATGCCACCCCAAAATATTCCACTTTGTCATAAGGACTGTTTTGGACTGAAGGCAATTGAGAAACAGCAGACAGAAGATCTCCCTCTCCTCCCCCTATTTGCCTAAAAGAAGGACAGAAATTGGTAAAGGTGCCCTCCTTCCCTCTCAACCAGGAAGGACAAAAGTTCATTGTTAATCACAGGAGACAACTTCAAACTCTTGGCAGCCTGGAGACAGCACCAGAGGAACCCACATAACAAACCTTGCTAACCACCCGTATCGTCCCCTTGGTCTCCCCATATATTTGCCTTTCCGCAGTTTGCCGCTCCTTGAAAACTCAGTCCTTGGCCTTGGCCTTGGCCTTGTGACTTCTCTGCTAGTGTACTATTCCTTGTTAGGATGCTACATAACCGACCGGGCGCGGTGGCTCAGGCCTGTAATCCCAACACTTTGAGAGGCCGAGGCAGGTGGATAACAAAGTCAAGAGATTGAGGCCATCCTGGTTAACAAGGTGAAACCCTGTCTCTACTAAAAATACAAAAATTAGCTGGGAGTGCTGGCACATGCCTGTAGTCCCAGCTACTCAGGAGGCTGAGGCAGGAGAATCACTTGAATCTGGGAGGCGGAGGTTGCAGTGAGCCGAGATTGTGCCACTGCACTCCAGCCTGGCGACGGAGACTCCATCTCAAAAAAAAAAAAAAAAAAAAAAAAAAGATGCTACATAACTGTTCCTTTTGGTTAACTCATCTTTGAGTCTGGTGTGTCTGCACAGTGCATATGTTAATAAACTTCTGTTTGTTTTTCTCTTGTTCATCTGTCTTTTTTCAGTCTAATTTGTAGGGCCCCAGCTGAAAAACCTAGGAAGGTGGCGGGAAAAGAAATTTTTCCTCTCCTAGGGTAGTGAAGATGCAAGTGTAGACAGATGTTTTTTTTTTGTTTTTTGTTTTTTTTTTTTGAGGCGGAGTCTCGCTCTGTCGCCCGGACTGGAGTGCAGTGGCCGGATCTCAGCTCACTGCAAGCTCCGCCTCTCGGGTTTACGCCATTCTCCTGCCTCAGCCTCCTGAGTAGCTGGGACTACAGGAGCCCGCCACCTCGCCCGGCTAGTTTTTGTATTTTTAGTAGAGACGGGGTTTCACTGTGTTAGCCAGGATGGTCTCGATCTCCTGACCTTGTGATCCGCCCGTCTCGGCCTCCCAAAGTGCTGGGATTACAGGCTTGAGCCACCGCGCCCGGCCGACAGATGTTAAATAAGTTTTATCATGAAGTGATGTGGGTGTGGGGTCAGGACAGTTGTTTCTAAGTGATGGGAGCTGCTAGAACGGGTTAGTATGCCAAAGAGCAACGGGGTTCCCCAGGAGAGGGAGGTAATGGGGTAATGATGAGGATGGGAAGTCTTCCCCTAAGTGAGAGGACCCAGAGCTGGGGAGGGAGGGGCCGTGACAGGATGTGTGTGTCGCATTGGAGGAAGAGGGGGTGCTTTCCTTGACTGGACTATAAGGGGGTTCATTAGCTGTGAGTGAGGCAGGGTGGTGGACTCTTAGGACAAGGGAGGAAGTTGGCATTTTGTATGCCCCTGTACTGTTCCCCACCCTCTTGGCTACAGAGGACAAGCGTCCTAATGAGAGTTGGAGCCATCTATGAATTAGCTCCAGGGAAAATACAGAAAGAAAAATCCAACCACATGGAGGGCTGGCCTCCTTTACTGAATTGTACTACCTTAGCAATAAGCAGTTAGACTGATGCGTCTTAGCCTTCTTTTGGTTTTAGGCCCTTTTGAGATTCTGATGAAAGCTACATTACAGAGTGACTCCCCAGAACAATGCACATGCCATTTGGGGGAATTTACAATACTGGGGGAACTCTAGGCCTCCTGATTCATATCCCTTATGCTGGAGGATATGCTATGGGCAGAAGGGGCACGCAGCCCGGGCCTTTTCTTGGAAAAGTGGTAGATGCTATCATGCCCACATAGAATTCCGTCTGCTCCTGTCCCTTGAGATCTGGTTAACGCAGGTGACATGTGACTTCACAAGATTCCAGCCTCCCTCCATCCCCACCCATCTCCACAACAATTATAACTTTATAGTCTCCTAATTCAAAGAGTGGCTTCATTACCCATTGTTGACTAAACCGCAAATAAAATTCAAATTCTCAGAACAGCCCACATTTTCTCCTTAGTGGTCCTTTTTTTCTGAGGAAGAATTCGATTTCATTTTCCCAAAGGGTATAAAACCTTCATTTCATTTACTCAGAAAATATTTTTGGAGAGTTCAGACACCCCAGGCATGGTCCTAGGAGCTGAGGAGACTAAGAAGGCTGAGGCAAAAGGGAGCCTCTGTCGTGGTGGGGTACGGAGCGGAGATCAGCCAATGCATTGTAAAATGATGACTTTAAATAGACATAACTGCTAGGAAGAAAATACTGTACATGAAGGCGTATCAGAAAGATCTCCCTCTTGGCTGGGCACAGTGGCTCACGCCTGTAATCCCAGTACTTTGGGAGGCTGAGGTGGGTGGATCACGAGGTCAGGAGATCGAGACCATTCTGGCTGACACAGTGAAACCCTGTAAAAATACAAAAAAAATAGCCAGGTATGGTAGCGGGCACCTGTAGTCCCAACTACTCGGGAGGCTGAGGCAGGAGAATGGTGTGAACCTGGGAGGCAGAGCTTGCAGTGAGCTGAGATCGCGCCACCACACTCCAGCCTGGGCGACAGAGCGAGACTCCATTTCAAAAAAAAAAAAATTGATTCATCAGAGTTAAAGTAAACGTAGACTCTGAATATAAACCCTGTATAGACATAGTGCATATACCTGATTCTCTCATCTTTATACTTCGTTTGGGATCTTTTGTTATATGGAAGTTTTAAATTTCTGTATAGTCAATTATCTTCTATCATTTCTGTGCTTAATCTTGCTTAAGAAGGTCTTTTGTACCCCAGTTTTGTAAAACGTGCTCTTACGCTATTAAAGCATTTTTCATGTTTATGCCTTTACTGCATGAGGAATGTGTGCTTGCACAGGTGAGATAGAGATCTCAGTTTCTAATGTACTTGCTCCAAGAATTTCTATTTCATTCCATTGTTTTATGTGTCTAACTCTGCCAATATTTGAATTCCTAGGTTGTGTGTAATGTACATGTGGTGATACGTGCTTTTTTTTTGAGACGGAGTCTCACTCTGTCACCTAGGCTGGAGTATGCAATGGCATGATCTCAGCACACTGCAACCTCCGCCTCTCGGGTACAAGCGATTCTCATGCCTCGGCCTTCTGAGTAGCTGGGATTACAAGCGTGCGTCACCATGCTCGGCTAATTTTTATATTTTTGGTGGAGATGGGGTTTCACCATGTTGGTCAGGCTGGTCTTGAACTCCTGATCTCAAGTGATTTGCCTGCCTTGGCCTCCCAAAGTGCTGGGATTACAGGTATGAACCACTGTGCCCGGCCTACATTAAATAGATTTATCAATGTTAAAATATCCTTGCATTCTTGGGATAAGCTCTACTTGGTTATGATATATCATTATTTTGGTTCATGCTGGATTTGATTTGATAATATAGAGGGGACCGAAGAGCTGAGCACTGGCAATTAAAGGTGGCATCACAAATGCCACTCCTTGTCACATTCCATTGGCTAAAACCAGTCAAATGACCACGCATAACTTTCAAACGACAGGAAGAAGTAGAGGAGAATTGGATACTGTCCAACACTATGAGTTTCTATCAGTCAGGGACCACACCATTTATCATCCAAACTGGAACACGTTTGAGAGTGAAAGGGGCGTTATTAATAATTATGCTCAGATGACATGTGTGTTGGGTTTTGAATATTTCTTCGTTAGGACCATGCACAGTGGCTCACACCTATAATCCCAGCACTTTGGGAGGACAAGGCGGGTAGATTGTTTGAGCTAAGGCATTCCAGACCGGCCTGGGCAACATGGCGAAAACCTCTCTCTACAAAACAATACAAAAATTAGCTGAGCATGGTGGTATGCACCTATAGTCCCAGCTACTTGGGGGTGCTGAGGTGGGAGGATTGTTTAAGCCCAGGAGGTCAAAGCTACAGTGAGCCATGATCTCACCACTGCACTCCAGCCTGGGTGACAAAGCAAGACCCTGTCTCAAAAAAAAAAAAAAAAGTATTTTTTTTTTGTGAATGTGTGTATTTATTGGGTTGAAAAGTTTTCCCCCAAATTCACACCCACTCAACCTGTGAATATGACTTTATTTGGAAACAGGGTCTTTGCAGATGTAATCAAGGTACGATGAGGTCCTCTTGGACTAGGGTAGGCCCTAACCCAATGACAGCTGTCCTTGTAGGAGGGAAACTTGCACACAGATACACACAGAGCAGAGACTGCCACATGAAGGGGAAGGCAGGGCATGAAGTTAGGTTGCCATAAGCTAAGGGACACCAAGGATTGCTGGAAACCCCCAAAAGTGGGAAGAGGCAAGGAAGGATCCTTCCCTGGATCCTTGGAGGGAACATGGCTCTGCTGACACTTTGATTTTGGACTTCTGGCCTCCAGAGCTTTGAGAGAATACATTTCTGTAGTTTTAAGTTACCCAGTTTGTGGTACCTTGTTATGGCAGCCACAGCAAACTAATACAGTATACGTGAGGTGCCTCTGGCTCACAGACAAGAGTTCTTATTGAACACCTTGCCATAAATCATCAGTGCACTGGCACTGCCTCATCCCAGGCCTGTCCCCTGGGGGACGTGATGCAAGCCGATGGGAGGAGGACACTCCATAGGTGAGGAATGGGGAAATGACTTTCCCTGCTTGTGGATGGGAAGGAGGCAGCTGTTGCCTTCCTTCCTAAAAGAGTATCCTTGGAAATACTGGGCCTTTTGGTATGTAAATAAAATCTCCTGGAGCCTGCTAGCCTCCTGTGTGTGTGTGTGTGTGTGTGTGTGTGTGTGTGTGTGTATCAGCTGGGTTTTGTTTGTTTGTTTGAGACTGGAGTCTCGTTAAGTTGCTCAGGCTGGACTCCACCTCCTGGGCTCCAGTGATCCTCCCCCTTGGCCTCTTAAGTAGCTGGGATTGCCCACCTCTGGCTTTTAGACAGAGTTCTGCAAGTTCTGAGGCTTCCTTGTCCTTGAGATGTGAATACCTAGACAGGCAGCTTCTCCAGTCTTTTTGTTACCTTGGGGGCTTAACCTAGGGACCTAGCTCGGGCCACCACATTTGGCCCTCTTGGGGAGATAAGAGAAGTTGTGTTGTACTTAAATAATCAAATACGTCAACTAGACAAATAGCTACAGATTTCATACTTGTGACCTGTGAGGACAGTCGGAAAGCTGGGGCTTTTACAGGAGCCCCGAGAAATCCAGGGAAATTTTGTTTCTCCATAAAGTGTAACCTGGGAGAGTCCCGAGAAAATTGGAACATAGGTCACCCTATCTATCAGAGGGTACAATGTAAAGAAGCTGGAGATTAATCACACATATGCATGCACATGTATGTGTCCCCTCTGACACTAAAGATTTTGAAATTTATAAGTCACAATCCCATGGAAGAAATGTGTCAAAGAGGAAAGTAAATCAACTTGTAAAATCTCAGCATTGAGGACCTGCAAATCAATACCAACAACCTTCAATTATTTTATTATAAACAATAATAGTAAAAAAAGAATGATCTGAGCAAACTTTGCTTAAACACCACCACCAAGCAAATCATCCTTATAAATATACAGAAACAAGATCTTAATTATGGCAGAAGATAGTAGTACTAAACTGATAAATAAATTCCAAAGCTAGTACTTTGGGAATCTTCCCAGCCATATACAAACAATGGCGTATATCATCTGTAAAAATGTAATAAAAGAGAAACTGGGATAATGAAAACTAAAAGTGCTAAAGGGGTTATAAGGCCAGATGAAGAGAATATCGTAAATACTTCCATGCTAAGAAATTTTATTTTATTTTTTTTGAGACAGAGTCTCACTGTGTCACCCAGGCTGGGGTGTAGTGGCATGATCTTGGCTCACTGCAACCTCTGCCTCCCGGGCTCAAGTGATTCTACTGCCTCGGCCTCCCCAGGAGCTGGGATTCCAAGCACGCACCACCACTCCAAGCTAATTTTTTTAATTTTTAGTAGAGATGGGGTAGCCACCATATTGGCCAGGCTGGTCTTGAACTCCTGACCTCAAGTGATCCCCCCACCTCAGCCTCCCAAAGTGCTGGGATTACAAACCTGAGCAACCGTGCCTGGCCTGAAAATTTTTAATAAAATGAGTAACTTTCTGGAAAAAAAAAAATTCAAATTGACTAAAGAAAAATATCTGAGTATACTAAGCAAAATATGCTAAGAGAAATCAAAGAGACAGAAATCATCTTTTAAAAACAAAACATTCCATTTGTAAATGATTTTACAATACTAATTTGAAAGCTTGAAGAAATAAATTTTCACCATGTACAAAGATTACACTTTGGGAGGCCGAGTCAGGCAGATTGCTTGAATCCAGGAGTTTGAGACCAGTCTGGGCAACAAGGCAAAACTCTGTCTCTACAAAAAAAATACCAAAAAATTAGCTGGGCATGGTGGTGCGTGCCTGTAGTCCCAGCTACTTGGGAGGCTGAGACAGTAGGATCACTTCAGCCCAGGATGTTGAAGCCACAGTGAGCTATGTGCACTCCAGCCTGGGTGAGAGAGTGAGACCCTGTTTCAAAAAAAGAAAAGAAAAAGATTAAAACAAAAAATTTCCAAATTTATTAAAAATGCAGAATGTATGTACTAAAACTTAAATAAGATGGTTATCCAACTCCAAAAAATTATAGATCAATTTGAGTTAAGACTATTGTATTGATTACCTATTGCTACCTAACAAATTACCCCCAAATTTAGTGGCTTTAAACAACACATATGTGCAGCCTCACACACACTCTGTGGGCCAGGAGTCCGGCCACTGCCCACTTTTGGCTTTTAGATATAGATTTCTCCACATTCTCAGGCTCACTTCTCCTTGAGGTGTAAATACCCAGAGAGGCAGCCTCTCCAGTCTTTTTGTCACCTTGGGGGCTTAACCTAGGGACCCACATCAGGCCACCACATTTGGCCCTCTTGGAGAGATAAGAGAGGTTTTATTATACTTGTGGATCAAATAAGTCAACTGGACAAATAGCTATAGATTTGATTCTCATGGCATGTGAGAAGAGTCAGGAAGCTAGGTTCCCCTGAAAGGCTGCAAAGTATTGTGTTGGAGTTCTCATGAGATCTGGTGGTTTAAAGGTGTGTAGCACCTCCCCCTTTGCTCTCTTTCTCCTGCTCCACCATGTGAAGATGGTGCTTGCTTCCCCTTTGCCTTCTGCCATGATTGTAAGTTTCCCGAGGCCTCCCCAGAAGCAGAAGCCTGTACAGCCCACAGAACCATAAGTCAATTAAACCTTTTTTCTTTATAAATTACCCAGTTCCCAGTTTCAGGCATTTTTTTTTTTTTTTTTTTGAGACGGAGGCTCGCTCTTGTCACCCAGGCTGGAGTGCAGTGGTGGCATCTTGGCTCACTGCAACCTCTGCCTCTCGGGTTCAAGCGATTCTCCTGCCCCCGCCTCCTAAATAGCTTGGATTACAGGTGCCCACCACCACGCCCTGCTAATTTTTGTACTTTTAGTAGATATGGGGTTTTGCCATGTTGGCGAGGCTGGTCTCGAACTCCTGACCTCAGGTGATCCTCCCATCTTGGCCTCCCAAAGTGCTAGGATTACAGGTGTGAGCCACTGTGCCCGACCCAGCTATTTCTTTATACAGCGTGAGAATGAACTAAACAGGGTCAATAGTGACAAAGGAAAAATATAGACTCTCTCTTTTTTTTTTTTTTGAGACAGAGTCTCACTCTCACCTAGGCTAGAGTGCAGTGACATGATCTTGGCTCACTGCAACCTCCGCCTCCCAGGCTCAAGTGATCCTCCCAACTCAGCCTCGCAAGTAGCTAGGACTACAGATATGCACCACTATGCCTGGCTAGTTTCTTGTAATTTGTATAGAGACAGAGTTTTGCCATGTTGCCCGGGCTGGTCTTGAACTCCTGAACTCAGGTGATCATCCTGCCTTGTCCTCCCAAAGTGCCGGGATTATAGGCAGGAGCCACTGTGCCCGGCCAAGCATAGACTCTTAGACAAGGTGAGTGTTCAGTGGAGTTCCTTGCTAGGCAGGAAAAAATCTAACTGAGTCATTAGACCTGTGGGATGGGCCTCAGGTTCACTGTCAGAGAAGAATCAAGACACTTATTAGAAAGCACCCAGGATTCACAGTGTGTGCGTATCAGTCCGCTCAGACTGTCATGAAAAGTTCCACAGACTGGGTGGCTTAAACAACAGATACTTACTTCCTTACAGCTCTGGAGACTAGAAGACCAAGATCAAGGTGTTGTCAGGTTTGTGTTCTCTGAGGCCTCTCCTTGGCTTGTAGATGGCATCTTCTCCCTGTGTCCTTACATGGTTGTCCTGGCGTATGTGTCTGTGTCCTCATCTTCCCTTCTTATAAGGACAGTCAGATTGGATGAGGGCCCACTCTAATAGCCTCATTTTAACTTAATTACCTCTTAATTACCCTTAATTAAAGACACTATCTCCAAATGATGGCCCACTCAGTGGTACTGGAGCTTTAATATATGCTTTTTTAGGGAGACACAGTTTACCCCATAAAGTGGGAAGGCAGTCCCTAGGAAGACCCTCTCCCAAACTAGATGGAGCTCAAAGACAAATGATCAAAGCTGCACAAGGAAAAGTGATAGGACATTTAAACAGGTATTTGGCTTGCCATTTCAGGGTGGGTTTGTCATAGTAGATTATGTCCTGGGCCAGTCTTTGAACCCTAAGTCCTTTAAGGCAGTGGTCCCCAACCTTTTTGGCACCAGGGACCAGTTTCTTGGAAAACAATTTTTCCATGGACAGGCGGTGGGATTGGGGATGGTTTCAGGATGATTGAAGCACATTACATTATTGTGCACTTTATTTCTATTATTATTACATTGTTCTCTCTGTATATATTATATAAGTTATATATTATATGTTATATATCATGTTATATAATGTTAAATGTTATACTATATATTATGTATTACATATAATATATAAATTATATATGTTATATATTATACATATACATATAGTGAACAGTGGGTGAGCAAGCAAAGCTTCATCTGTATTTACAGCCACTCCCTATCACTCACATTACCGCCTCAGCTCCACCTCCTGTCAGGGCATATATATATGGGGGAAATATATATATATATATATGGAAAAAATATATATATATTTTAAAGGCAGAGTCTCACTCTGCTGCTGAGGCTGGAGTGCAGTGGCATGATCTTGGCTCACCACAACCTCTGCCTCCCAGATTCAAGTGACTCTCATGCCTCAGCCTCCCAAGTAGCTGGGATTGCAGGTGTACACCTTCATGCCTGGCTAATTTTTTGTATTTTTGGTAGCAATGGGGTTTTGCCATGTTGCCCAGGCTGGTACATTGTAATGCATAATCAAATAATTATACAACTCACCATAATGTAGAATCAGTGGGAGCCCTGAGCTTGTTTTCCTACAACTAGACATCCCATCTGGGGGTGATGGAAGACAGTGACAGGTCATCAGGCATTAGATTCTCATAAGCGCACACCCTAGATCCCTCACATGTGCAGTTCACAATAAGGGTTGTGCTTCTATGAGAATCTAATGCTGCTGCTGATCTGACAGGAGGTGGAACTCAGGCAATAATGTGGGAGATGGGGAGCGGCTGTAGATACAGATGAAGCTTCGCTCGCTCACCCTCTGCTCACTTAACTGCTGTGCAGCCCGGTTCCAAACAAAGACCTGGTATCTACTCCATGGCCTGGGAGTTGGGAATCCCTGATTTAAGGTTTTGGAAATTGTGTTGAGTCCCAAGAGTACAATGGAGCCACAGACTGCAAAGGGCCTCAAGTTCATGGTCAGGCTATTTTTCTGCTGTCTCTGGTCAGTTCTCCAAGGAGAGGTTGCTCTGGTTCTCTCTTGCTTTGTTTTTCCCCCTCCAGCTTAAGGTTAGACCCAACGTTAGGTATAGGGTTGGGCAAAAGGAAAGAAAAACGCACATTCTTAGGGCCCAGGAAAATTTCTTTTATCGGGGGTTGGAGGGAGGTAACCCTTCCTCCTGGGGAGAAAGGCAAGGGGTCTGCAATCCGTGGGAAGCCAAGCTAGGAGAAGGGGATCTTCCATTCCCAGTCAGCTCCTTGTCCAGGCAACCCTGGTCACTGCAACACGCCATCACCATTCCTAATGATGAAACAGTCAATGTATGCCTCTTTATTTATTTATTTATTTTTGAGACAGAGTGTCGCTCTGTCGCCCAGGCTGGAGTGCAGTGGTGCCATCTCAGCTCACTGCAACCTCCACCTCCCAGGTTAACGCCATTCTCTTGCCTCAGCCTCCTGAATAGCTGGGACTACAGGCGCGCGCCAACACCCCCAGCTAATTTTTTGTATTTTCAGTAGAGGCGGGTTTCACTGTGTTAGTCAGGATGGTCTCCATCTCCTGACCTCGTGATCTTCCCGCCTCGGCCTCCCAAAGTGCTGGGATTACAGGCATGAGCCACCATGCCTGGCCTGTATGCCTCTTATCATCAGGAACAACACAGGGACTGGTACCAAAACACCAGAGAGTTCGGTCTAGGTCCTGCTGCTTGCTGCACAGAAAACCAATCACTGAGACATGAGTAGTGCAGGGAAGAAGGCTTTAATCGGGTCCTGCAGCTGAGGAGACAGGTGCTCAGTCTCAAATCCATCTCCCTGACAGACTAAAATTAGGAGTTTATATAGCAGGGAAGAAATGTAACTATGTGTGAGAAAACAGGAACTAGGGAGGGGCAAGGAAGCCATCATGATGAATGAGGGGTCTGGCATCTAGTAACCTGGATCAGACGATCTGGTGAGTTTCAGTTCGTTGGTTTTTTTGAGAGGCATGGGGTCCTTTCCTGAGGAAGGAACTCAGATAAAACAAATGTAAGTTTCAGGCTTAAAGACCAGAGGGCCAATTTCTTTGTTTATTAAAAAAAAACTGTCTAAGGGATTATTGGGTTGGTTTCAGGGCCTTTAACCATAAACACTTTAATATGTTCTGAAACAGAAGTAAGATGGAAAGTAAAAACAAAATTATAATAATCTGAAGATCATAGGGTGATCTACCTAAAATTGAAAACAAAAATCAATAGCAAATCACTTAAAATTAATTACAGTTCAGTTAGTCATACATATTTTTAAAACTCAGTAGTTTTCTGACATACTTTCAATAAGCTGTCAGAAAATATGAGCCAAAATGAATATAATTCGTAAAACAAACAAAACTAATGTGTAACATGATACCTAGGTTGAAAGATAAGAAAAAAAAAGTTCTTTTAAAATAAACATGCTGGGTGTGGTGACTCACACCTGTAATCCCAGTGTTTTGGGAGGCCGAGGCAGACGGATCGCTTGAGCACTAATCATGTTGCCCTTCCTGAGCAACATGACAAAAATTCCATCTCTACAAAAAATACAAAAACTAGGAGGGTGTGGTGACACACTTCTGTACTCCCAGCTACTCAGGATGCTGAGGTGGGAGAATCGCTTGAGCCCAGGAAGAGGAGGTTGCAGTGAGCCAGGATGGCGCCACTGCACTGCAGCCTGGGTGACAGAGTAAGACCCTGTCTCAAAATAATAATAACAAAAAAATAACAATATCTCTTTTTTACCTTTCACCATATTAGCAAGCAAAGGGAAAATGAGTATATTCGCTGTCATAGTTGCTGAAAAAGACATGTAGTAAAAGTCATAATTCATAACCTTGACATTACCTCTTTAATATTGTCCTGATTTTTAAAATCAGGACAAAATCCAAATAGAGTATAGATGTTTCCTTAGCATGATGAAATGTTTACTTATTATGGAAATAAATTAATATCACCCAAATGAGTACAAGCAAAGGCTGTTTATTACAGCTTGCTGCAGCTGGATAGTCAGCACTATCGCTGGTGTTTCCAGGGCCTCCCTGGCTGGCTGAGGAGTGAGGAAGCTTCATGGTGGGAAAAGGGAAGGCCCAGGTGGGCCCTGAGGAAGGCTGCTAGGCTGGGGACGCTGGGGTGACCAATTAGAAGGGGCATCCTATGCAATTGATTAAGATTTGTCTTTCTCTGGTTGGTCTTAAGTTGAAAGCAGGTGCAAAAATTAGGAAAGGTGATGGTTTTTAAAAATTTTTATTTACTTATTTTTAATTTTTAAATTATATATTCACAGATTACAGCTATATACATTTATAGGTACAAAGTGATGTTATGACTTTTGAATACAACATGAAATAATTAAATTAAGCCAATTAAACCTATTCATCACCTCAAACATTTGACATTTGTGATGATGAGAACATTTGAGATTTCCTCTCTTAGCAATTATTATCTCCATTATTAGCACTCAATTATTAGTTCTATTTACCATGTTGTGCAGTAGATCTCAAAAAAAATTCAAACTTGTTCTTTCTGACTGAGACTTTGTACCATTGGATCATCATCTCCCCTTTCCCCCACCCTCTGCCTCCGTAACCACCATTCTCCTCTCTGCTTCCATGAGTTCAATTGCATCAGATTCTACATAGAAGTGAGAACATGCGGTATTTGTCTTTCTGTGTTTGGCTTATTTCACTTAGCATAAATGTTCCTCAATTTCATCCCTGTTGTCACAAATAACCATTTCTTCCTTGTTTAAAGGTGAATATTCCACTGTGTATATATGCCACATTTTTTCTTTTCTTTTCTGTTTTTTTTTTTTTTTTTTTTTTTTTTTTTTTTGAGACGGAATCTCACTCTGGTGCCCAGGCTGGGGTGCAGTGGTGTGATCTTGCCTCACTGCAAGCTCCACCTCCCAGGTTCACACCATTCTTCTGCCTCAGCCTCCCAAGTAGCTGGGATTACAGGCGCTCGCCACTACGCCTGGCTAATTTTTTGTAGTTTTAGTAGAGATGGGTTTTCACTGTGTTAGCCAGGATGGTCTCGATCACCTGACCTCATGATCCACCTGCCTTGGCCTCCCAAAGTGCTGGGATTACAGGCGTGAGCCACTGCGCCTGGTCACACATTTTTTCTTACCTATTCAGCCATCAGTGGACCCTTAGTTTGATTCCATATCTTGACCATTGTGAATAGTGCTGCAAGGAACACAAGAGTGCAGATAACTCTTCAACATGCTGATTTCAAATATTTTGGATAGAAATCCAGGAGTAGGAGAGCTGAGTCACTGTCAGCTGTTAAACAAGTCCTGGCCATTTTGGGCTTGCTATTACAGGGCTTGTTGTTTGGCTTCCTCGACTGCTTGTTGGATAGTGGCCTGACTTTCTGCAGGTCTGACTTACAGCAGGCTGGCTTCCTGGGCTGGTTACTGTGGACAGCAGGTTGGCCTCCTGAACTAGGCTGCAGGTTGTGAGAAAGATCCTTTTTTATACATAATCTGCTCATTGTCTATTTGTATTTTCAGTCTTTCACTGCTGATATCTCCAGTCAGAAACCAGTGTCCTGCTTAATGCTAAGACTCTAGAAACAAGAAAAGTCAAGAACAAGAATGTAAACTCTACATCACTTCTTTATTTAATATCATCCTGGAAGCAAATGCAGTTAAACAGTAAGTAAAATGGAGGATGTGAAAGTTGGTCAGGAAGAGACTAAATTACCACTGTTGGCAGATGATATATAAAAGCACACATGGGGTCAGGGGCGGTGGCTCATGCCTGTAATCTCAACACTTAGAGAGGCTGAGGGTGGATCACGAGGTCAAGCGATCAGGACCATCCTGGCCAACATGGTAAGACCCTGTCTCTACTAAAAATAGAAAAATTAGCTGGGCATGGAGGCACACGCCTGTAGTCCCAGCTACTCAGGAAACTGAGGCAGGAGAATTGCTTGAACCTGGGAGGCAGAGGTTGCAGTGAGCGGAGATTGCGCCAGGGCATTCCAGCCTGGGTGACAGAGTGAGACTCTATCTCAAAAAAAAAAAAAGAATATCTCTATATATAGGTTATTATTACTATTATTCTGAGATAGGGGCTGTGGAAGATTGTATTTTCCAGAGATGTTCACAGAATTAATGTCTCTCCTCCCAACTCTTCTGTGTGTGACCATGTCAGACCAGCCACAGAGACTCTCTTATAACCACAGCGTATGGGAGTACTAATGGTGCCTGACTTCAGAGGCAAGGCCAGAAAACCCATGCAGTTTTCTCCTGGTTTTCTCAGTGCACTCACTCTTTCTTGAGATTCAGCTGCCCACTGTGGGAAGCCACCTGTTGGTGCTCTAGTTGACAGTCCTGCCAGAGCCCAGCCTCGAGCAGCAGGCCTATGAGTGGAGAAGCCTTCAATCCAGCCTCTTTTTTCTTTTTTTTGAGATGGAGTCTCGCTCTGTCGCCCAGGCTGGAATGCGGTGGTCCAGCTGGATCTCGGATCACTGCAAGCTCCGCCTCCTGGGTTCACGCCATTCTCCTGCCTCAGCCTCCCAGGTAGCTGGGACTACAGGTGCCTGCCGCCACGCCTGGGCTAATTTTTTGTATTTTTAGTAAAGACAGGGTTTCACCGTGTTCGCCAGGATGGTCTCGATCTCCTGACCTCGTGATCTGCCCGCCTCGGCCTCCCAAAGTGCTGGGATTACAGGCGTGAGCCACCGCCTCCGGCCTCTTTTTGTTTTTTTAAAGTCCTCCCAACTGAGGCCCTGGACAGCAGGGAAAAGAAATGAGCCATCTGTGAGCTTCACCACAGGCGCTCAAAGCAAAAGCAGTTCTAAATGACAGTGTTTCTTCTTGGCTTGATCTTGAGGTGGCGCTGCTGTGGGCAGTGTTAGCCCTGCCACGTGGTGGCTCCTGAGAGGCCAGGGTGCAGCTGCAGATCCCGCTTTACAGCTGCCCCAGGAGTCAGGGATGGCACAGGCCACAGGGCTGCAGCAGGGGCCTGAGTTGGTCTGTAAGGCTGTTTTCCAGGAATGCGGGGGCTGGAGGAATTGGATCCCTGGTTGTCCAGTTTTGGTGGAAGTAAAGTGTATTGGATTGCTTTGGGACACAGGGACTCGGAGCCCCTGGGGACTGTGGGGCCAGGGAAGCCCTGCTGGAAGTTGGTATCTAACTAACTGTAGCACGTCTTAATGGTGGATTGTCCATGAGGTAGGCACCCTTGGTGTCCCCAATCTATAGATGAAAAATCAAGGCTTAGAAACCTGCCCATGGCTGCAGAACCCCCGCTGTGGAGCCATGTTTTCAATCGCGATGTCTGTAGAGGATCACTGGGAGACTTATAAAAAAAGAAATTGACAAAATAATTCCAATTTCATCTTGAAGAATAGACAGGTGAATATGCAGCAGAGTTGCATCTTACAGATCTATGTTGACAGTGAACTTGCTATTAGGAAATATGTGGAAAAAATTACTACTGCAAACCTCTGTATCAAGTTTCCATCACCAAGACAGTCTCCCTACAGCACAAAAGTAAGGAATCATAAGGAAAGGCATTTCTCTCTCCATTGTTTTTATTTTATCTTCAACTCATGTGTCATATTTTCTTTTCTTTCTTTTTGTTTTCTGAGACAGGGTCTCACTCTGTCACCCAAGCTGCAGTGCAGTGGAGCAGCCTCAGCCCATTGCAGCCTCAGACTCCCTGGGCTCAAGCAATACTCCAACTTCAGCCTCCCGAGTAATTGGGACTTCAGGTGTGTGCCACCACGCTTGGCTAATTGTAGTCCCATTTTCTTTTCCTTTTTTTTGAGACAAGAGTTTCACTCTGTGCCCAGGCTGGAGTGCAGTGGCGTGATCTCGGTTCACTGCAATCTCTGCCTCCCAGGTTGAAGCGATTCTCCTGCCTCAGCCTCCCGAGTAGCTGGGACTACAGGTGCCCGCCACCACACCTGGCTAATTTTTTGTATTTTTAGTAGAGATGGGGTTTCCTCATGTTAGCCAAGATAGTCTCAATCTCCTGACCTTGTGATCCTCCCGCCTCGGCCTCCCAAAGTGCTGGGATTACAGGCGTGATCCACAGTGCCCAGCCTATAGTCCCATTTTCATAGGTGAAGTGTGTGCTGGATGCAGTTCCACTGTGACTGGGAAAGTCTTACTTAGAGCACTGTGACATGGACCTGGCCATACACCCTGGGGATGCGCCCCCACTTTGATGATCTCCCCTAAGAATGGGACTTTTCCTGTGGATTAGTTCCCCCCTCTAGCTCTGATGTTGTGTAATTCCAAAGAGCAATTCCCAGGCCTCCCACGCTCTAGTTAGGGTTGTCAGCTCCCAGTTCTCCGTGTGCTTTCCCATGTAATAGAGGGATAAATCACAGAAGCATTCGTTCTATTTCATAGAAGGATGAAATTAGAGATTCTCACATGATTTAAATAGTACTTTTGATAGAAAACGTTTTTAAATATTTCCTTTTGGGGTGAAGGAAGGGATAAACAGGAAAAACAATGAACAGAAATAGAACCATAATTTGTAAAATTTCCCAGAAAATATGGAAAAAATTGCAACTCCCCTTGAAAACAAAATAATACAAATTTAAAGTACCCAAAAAGAAGGGGGCAAAAAGGTACATAGAGATACTGGGCCCAGTAGGGCGGCTCACATCTGTAATCCCAGCACTTTGGGAGGCCAAGGCGGGAGGATCACTTGGGCCCAGGAGTTGGAGACCAACCTGGGCAACATAGTGAGACTCCATCTCTCCAAAATGTTTTTTAAAATTTAGCTGGGTGTGGTGGTGCACGTCTGTAATCCCAGCTACTCGGGAGGCTAAGATGGGAGGATCACTTGAGCCTGGGAGGTTGAGGCTGAGGTGAGGCATGATTGAGCCACTGCACTGGAGCCTGGGCAACAGCATAAGATGCTGTCTCAAAAAAAAAAAAAAGAGAGAGAGAGAGAGAGAGAGATACTGTTCCACACTGTTTCAGTTAGCTCATTTTGTAAATGAAACCAATCCAATTGTCCCATAGACAGTCTTTTTGGATAAACACAGACAGGGAGGATGGTCTTAAAGCTTGAACCTTACTTTGTTTTATCTGAGTTCCTTCCTCAGGAAAGGACCCCCAGGCCTCTCTAAAAGTATCAAAGAACTGAAACTCACCAGATCACCACATCCAGACAATGAGACTGTCTTATTTATCATGATTATTTCCTTACCCCTCCCAAGTTCCTGTTTTCTCACACATTGTTACACTTTTTCCCCTGCTATATAAACCCCTAATTTGAGTGGTCAGGGAGATGGATGAGACTGAACTCCCATTGTCTTGGCTGCAGCACTTGGTTAAAGCTTCTTTCTTGGTAATACTCATCATCTTAATCATTGGCTTTCTGTGCTGAGAGCAGCAGGACCTAGACTGAACCTCTGATGCTTTGGTAACATAAAAAATAATATTCTTTTTTTTTGAGAGAGTGTTTCGCTCTTGTCTCCCAGGCTGGAGTGCAGTGGCATGATCTTTGTTCACCACAACCTCCACCTACCAGGTTCAAGCAGTTCTCCTGCCTCAGCCACCCAAGTAGCTGGGATTACAGGCACCCGCCACCATGCCCTGCTAATTTTTGTATTTTTAGTAGAGACGGGATTTCTCCATGTTGGCCAGGCTTGTGTTGAACTCCTGACCTCAAGTGGTCTGCCCGCCTCGGCCTCCTAAAGTGCTAAGATTACAGGCATGAGCCACGGCGCCCAGTCCAAGAATAATATTCTATGTTGATGTGGTAAACTTGGTAAAAACACATGTTGTTGTTGGCAACTTTGCAAAACCACTCTGCAAAGCAATTTGACAGTATGTATTCTTTGTAATACAACGTCTGGGTATAACAATAGCGTATAAGAATCACAAACATACTCTAAGATCAACGTTTTTGTATCTATTATTTCACTTAATTTTTATAATAATGCTGTGAGGTGACTACCCTTACGTGTCCTGTTTTACGGATTAAGCTCAGAGACATTAGTTATGAACCCTAGGCCACACAGCTAGGGGAGGTGTGTGGGATTTAAAGTCTCAAAGAATTTGGAGACTGTTGCCCTTTAACTCTTACTGACTGAGATCTATCTGTATTCCAAACCACTAAATAGCAAATCAAACAAGTAATTTGATCATTCGGCTTTGTAAAAGAACCACACAATGTTATTGTATATGAGAGAAATAAAATATAAAGTGATGTAGACCAGGCATGGTGGTTCACACCTGTAATCCCAGCACGTTGGGAGGCCGAGGTGGGCGGATCATGAGGTCAGGAGATCAACCACCATCCTGGCTAACACGGTGAAACCCCATCTCTACTAAAAATACAAAAAATTAGCCAAGCGTGGTGGCGGGCACCTGTAGTCCCAGCTACCTGGGAGGCTGAGGAAGGAGAATGGCTGGAAGGTGGAGGTTGCAGTGAGTCGAGATTGCGCCACTGTACTCCAGCCTGGGTGATGGAGCGAGACTCCCTCTCAAAACAGAAACAAAAAAAACCATAAAGTGATGAAAAAGAAAAGATTTCCTGGGGATAATTTACAACAATTCAATTCCACTTGGAAATGTAAATGGGAGGAAGGTTAACGCTATAGAGTAAATAAAGGATACATTTTATAAAAAGCGCAGTTGCAGAAGTACTGCATGTTGTTGGTAACACCGCAGCATGTCCCTTGGCACTCACTCTTGCTCTGTGGGGAGAATTTAAATTACCTTGTGCTATGGCTGAATGGCATGCCCCTAAAAATTCCTATGTTGAGGCCCTAACCCCCAGGACCTCAGTGGCTATATTTGGAGACAAGGTTTTTACAGAGGTAATCAGCTTACAGTGAGATCGTACGGGTGAGTCCCGACTAACACGACAGGTGTCCTACAAGAAGAGATGAGGACACAGACACAGGGACAGAGGGACGGCCATGTGCGGACACAGGGAGAAGACACCACCTGCAAGCCAAGGGGAGAGGTCTCAGGAAAAATATCCTTGCCGACACCTGGCCCTTGGACTTGCAGCCTCCAGAACTGTGAGAAAGTAGATGTCTGTTGTTCCAGCCACCCAGCCTGTGGGCCCACGTTGCGGCTGCTCTAGACTCTAAGGCCCTTTGCACCCATGTGTGCTGGTGAGGCACAGCGCCCCCTGGGACCGTTCCCTCGTCCTCTCTGCAGCCCTCGCCCCAAACTCTCTCCGCATAACGGGTTTGGCCAGCATGTGAGATGCAGCGTTTTCCCTCATCTGCACTGTTGCATGAATTCTAAAGTACCAGCATTTGGGAGAAAGCAAGCGGGAGTGACAGCTATGGTGCCCATCATTCAGTTTACACTAATAAGGTGCGAGCCAGAGCAAACGTGTGCTCCTCAGCGCAGGGGCTTACACCCGTGCTGCAGCCTGCTTTGATTTCCTAGAGTCTGGAATATTTCACTCGGTGAGCAGGAAACTGAGCGGCTAACCACTCGGCTGCAGCGCTCTCTACATTAGCATCGTGCTGCCTGGAAATACATAAGCCTGCCTCGTCATCAATAAGACAATTCAAGATGTCGTCAAAAAAGGGTCCTGTTTTCTTTTTACCAATAAAAGTTATTCATTGTCAGCTCATGGGTACTGAGGGGGCTTCGTGCTTCACAACCCAATCCCTCTGAGTAGACTACATTGTTATGTTTTAATGAAGTTAAGGAATTAATCAGCAGAGCCCCTGACTTTGTCCCTCTTGTGTTTTGAGCTGTGTTGTTTGAGAAAGTGCTTGAGCACTGAGGTTGTTGGCAACTGTGGAAGCATTGTGGAAACAAAAAATAATAATAATAAGCACTTTTGTTTACATGTCCTAGCTTTATGGAATCTGAAGAAGACAAAGGACCTTCTCACATGGTGGGCACTTGCTTTAAAACCTCACTCTTTAGTAGGCGGCCTCGTGGGCTGACGCCTGCACCGTTTCTCAGGGCCCGCCCTCAGAAGGCCCATGCTTGTTGGCTTAATGCTCTGCTGTCACCATCTTGAAATTCTTAATAATTTTGAACAAGGGGCCCCCACATTTTCGTTTTGCACTGAGTCACAGATTATGTGGCTAGTCCTGCTCTTTAACCAGGAGCTAGAGATATGGTCTCCAAAAGGAACATACCTATTTACTAAGTGAAAGAAGCTAATTTGGTTCCAACCCTATAACATTCTGGAAAAGGCAAAACTATGGAGACAGTAAAAAAAAAAAAGATTAGAGATGAATCGGTCAAGCATAGAGGATTTCTAAGACAGTGAAGCCACTCTGTGGGATACCACAGTGGTGGAACATCATTATACATTCGTCCAAGCCCACAGAATGTACAATGCCAAGAGTGAACCCCGGTGTCAACCACAGACTTGGGTGATGATGTGTCAGTGCGGGCTCATCAGTGGTAACAGATGGACCACTCTCTGGGGGATGTTGACAATGGGAGAGGCTGTGTGTCTATAGGGCAGGGGAGATATGGGAATGCTCTGTATTTTCTGATCCTTTTTGCTATGAACCTAAAACTGCTGTAAAAAGATAAAGTCCACTATAAACAAAAAGAACAATGCACCAATGAGAATCTGGGAATGGCAACGTGAGGGTTGTTGTGCAAATGGTCAAACCCGACACCCACCAGATGAGAACTGGGAGAAGCAGGGCAGAGATCCCGGCATCGGGGCACGCCTGACTCCAGTTCTGCAGGCTGCGGGGATAATAGAGCTGTCTGCTTTGACGGGGCCAGACCCTGCAGTCCAATAACCATGCAGGCTGTCCCGACGCCGGTGTCTGCCAAATCTCACTTTTTCCCGGCAATGGGCCAGGTCATACCAGCCAAGAGACTTTTCCGGGAGGCTGAAGGCACACCTTCCTTGTGGAGAATGCTGAGCAGTTGCATAGCTTGTTTCTTTTAAACACAAAATCGCTGAGGATAAACATGAAATGTTTTATTTGTTTTAAAAAAAAGTTTTTCCTTGTTGTGGTTCCTATTTTTCCTTGTTGTGGTTCCTGTTACCCAAAGGATTGGTTTGCTTTGTCTTTTTTGCTGGCATTTCAGGGAACTCTCATTTACAAGCGAAACTCACGCTTTAAGTTTTAG
This sequence comes from Rhinopithecus roxellana, assembly GCF_007565055.1. NCBI lineage: Eukaryota > Metazoa > Chordata > Mammalia > Primates > Cercopithecidae > Rhinopithecus > Rhinopithecus roxellana. Next base: position 36,933,379 of record NC_044564.1, on the reverse strand, counting down.
AACAAATCCAGACAGACTGCCATCGGGGTTTACCAGTCTTTAAAAACCAGTGATTTATTTAATGTTGTTGATGAAAACCTAGCTGCCAAAATGTTTTCTTGTGAGATGAATGCTTGGTCTTAGTTTCTAGAAGGCCAAGTCCCTCCACCACTCAATCATGTGTGATGACCTCACCCGTTCATCTGCCCAGGAAGGGAAACCGACTCCAGTGTCCATAGAGACATGCATGGGAGTCTGGCTCTCATTTCCTGACTTGCAGGGAATCCGGCTGGCTGCCCCTGGTTTCAGTGGGACTGCTCAAAGCTGAGAGCTCAATTTCAGCAGGAAATGCAGAATCAGCATTAAGAAAGCCAATGTTTCTCGAATTCCAATCAAAGACTGAGTTCCAAATGCTGTATAGTCATGCAGTAGTCTTTGAATAGAAAGCAAGCAAGCATTAAGACAGCAGAAAAGACTATTTTCCAATCCATGAGGTTTGTGTTGGCAAAGGGAGAGAGAGTGCAAGGTTATTCTGGTAACTTAGGAGGTATAAGTGACTGAAGATATCCATTTGTGCATGCTGAGGGGCTTGGTCTGTACAATCAAGCAGGCAAGCATGCTTTCATTGCGTTGTCCAGACACTTGAGGCTAAAAAAAAAAAAAAAGAAAAAAAAAAAAGTCAGTCGCAGTGGCTCATGCCTGTAATCCCAGCACTTTGGGAGGCTGAGGCAGGTGGATTATCTGAGGTCAGGAGTTTGAGACCAGCCTGGCTAACATGGTGAAACCCTGTCTCTAAGAAAAATACAAAAATTAGCTAGGTGTGGTGGCGGGTGCCTGTAATCCCAGCTACTTGGGAGGCTGAGGCAGGAGAATCGCTGAACCAGAGAGGCAGAGGCTGCAGTGAGCTGAGATCGTGCCACTGCACTCCAGCCTGGGCAACAAGAACAAGACTCTGCCTCAAAATGAAACAATCAAACAAACAAACAAAAAACCAAAAAAAAAAAAAAAAAAAAATCCAACCTTAACTTCTCAGTACCTTGTATTATAATCCTGCACAGACTGAGGAGAGATTACGAGCACACAGAAACATTTGGGGTTCTGGGGCATTGAGGCCTGCAAAACAGTCAGCTGCCTTGTCTGATGCTCAGTGAGGTTGGGCCATGCCCTTGGCCATCAATATTCCTTTCTTTACGACATCCCACTGGCAGCACCTGGACTGCAGGCTGGTGTGCACCACCTCTGCCCCCTCCACACTTCTCTCTCTGGGTCCCTGTCCCACTCCAGCACTTACTGCCTCTCCTGGTGGAGCACTTTTTCCTGGACAGCGTCCTGATGACACCTGGAGAAAGCCCCTGCCCTTCTGAGATCACTTTCTACACTTGCACCATGAGAAAGTGGCACCTGAAGCTACCTACCTGTTCTAAGACATTAACAGGTTTTGAGACCATCAGGTTGGAACCATGGCAATTTCTGGGGAACCCATAGGCCCCCCACGAACTCTGCCTTGTTGAAGGAGCTAAGTGAAGAGTTCTGGTTAGAGCTGAATGTCCAGGGGAGCTCCAGAGGCGCTCCCCCCTGTCACCCCACCGCAGACAGTGGGCTTTCCTCTTGCATTTGTTTTCTCAGGTTTGCAGCACACACTGCTCTGAGCAAATATAAACCTGCTATTTGTCCAATGCTTTAAATCCCAACAACATTCCCAGATTAAACATCATACATACTCAAGTGACCGTGATTTGAGATTGGCCAAGCTGGCAGAATCTAGTTTAACAGTGGAGGGGGCGGGGATGCAATGGAGAGAATTCAGACTTGGAGTCAAGGGAAAGTCAGCTGTAATGTGAACAATCTTCTTGGCCTTCTGCAGGTGTTACTTCCTTTGTGCCATATTTTCCTATCCTGCCAAATAGGAACTCCTTTATAGGGTTGTTAGGAGGCTCAATAGCCACGTCTTTTTTTTTTTTTTTTTTTTTTTTTAGGCAGAGCCTCGCTCTATCGTCCAGGCTGGAGTGCAGTGGCATGATCTCAGCTCACTGCAACCTCTGCCTCTTGGATTCAAGTGATTCCCCTGCAGCAGTCTCCCGAGTGGCTTGGATTATAGGCACCCGCCACCATGCCTGAGGCCGTTTCTCTGCTCAGGTTCCAGTGGCTGGTCTAGTTCCTCCACATACTTACAGTAACTTGGTACTTTCCCTTACACTATTTTTGCGTGTTTCCTTTACAACTGAGAGTTCTACTCATGCAATATTTTAGTAAGGCAAAATATCCGGTCAATTTAACACACCCAATCCTGTAGTGAGATAAGTGTATCAAGGTGGAAAGATCTAGCTTTCAAGTCTGTCCAATGTAGGACATTTCAAATTTTTATTTTCTTTTATTTTGAGACAGAGCATTGCTATCACCCAGGCTGGAGTGCAGTGGCATGATCTCAGCTCACTGCAACCTCTGCCTCACAGGCTCAAGCAATCCTCCCACCTCAGCCTCCTGAGTAACTGGGACCACAAGTACATGTCACTCCACACTCAGCTAATTTTTTTTTTTTTTTTTTTTTTGGTAGAGACAGGATTTTGGCATGTTGCCCAGGCAGGTCTTGAACTCCTGGGCTCAAGTGATTCGCCTGCCTTGGCCTCCCAAAGTGCTGAGATTACAGGCATGAACCACCATACTCAGCCTCAGATTTTCATCTTTTAACACATTCCACAGAAAGAAATACATTTTACATTGGGACTAGCTTTAGTTGCACATGCACACACACGGACACACATGTGAACATACAAAACACTTCGTGAGTTTTAAAAATTTAGAGATGGGGTCTCACTATGTTGCCCTGGCTGGTCTCAAACTCCTGGCCCCAAGTGATCCTCCTGCCTTGGCCTCCCAAAGTGCTGGAATTATAGGCATGAGCCACTGTAACTGGCTGAAAACACTTTGATAAATGTTTGATGAGACCATATTTTTTACAATACATCTCATTCTATCCTATTAGATTCCATTAGCAAAGGTAGTTGTTAACCTACTAAATCAATTCCATTTAGTTGGATCCATTAATGGTTGTGATCTGCAGTTTGAAAAACACTGCTCAAATCATCTCTCTTTTGATGTTCCCCCAAGAGAAATATTGCGTCTCGCGACATTTTCTTCCAGGGAGAAAATTGGCACACCAGCCAACATGAGTGTTTCTGCCTATTTGGAATCTATTTCTCATCACAGAAGATCAAATTGGGTTTCTGCGTACAGTGAGCTCACAGCCTCTGTGAGTTTAGTCACACAGGACTCTCCTGGAAGACCGAGAATTTCCAACATTGAATTTCTGACTGCAAAGCTGAGGACCCAGCCAAGACTTGCGTTCCCTCTCAGTCTGGGTACGTGCACATGGAGAAATCGTCAGTGCTTTGTTTTAATGTCATCTTCCCTGTGTACCCTTCTGTTATGAGCTGAACTGTGCCTCCCCAAAATTCGTCTGTTGGAGCCCTAACCCTACTACATCAGAATGTGACTGTATTTGGAGACAGGGTCTTTAAAGAGGCAATTAAGTTGAAAGGAGGTCATATGAGTGGACCCTAATCCAATCTGACTAGTGTCCTTGTAAGAAGAGGAGATTAGGACACAGACACTCACACAGACATGACCATGTGAGGACACAGGGAGAAGACAACTGTCTACAAGCCAGGGAGCGAGGCTTCAGGAGAAGCTAACCCTTCTGACACCTTGATTTCAGATTTCCAGCCTCCAGAACTGTGAAAGAATACAGATGTCCCCCAACTTCTGATGGATTATGTCCTGGAAAACTCATTACAAGTTGAAAAGATCCTAAGTTAAAAATGTATTTCAGGGCGGGCACAGTGGCTCACGCCTGTAATCCCAGCACTTTGGGATGCCAAAGTGGGCAGATCACCTGAGGTCAGGAGTTTGAGACCAGCCTGCCCAACGTAGTGAAACTCCATCTCCACTAAAAGTACCAAAAATTAGCCGGGCATGGTGGCACGTGCCTGTAATCCCAGCTACGTGGGAGGCTGAGACATGAGAATTACTTGAACCTGGGAGGTGGAGGTTGCAGTGAACTGAAATCATGCCACTGCACTCCAGCCTGGGTGACAGAGTGAGACTCCATCTCAAAAATAAAAAGAAATGTGTTTCGAACAATAACATACTGAGCATCATAGCTTAGCCTAGCCTACCTTAAACATGCTCGGAACACTTCCGTACTTCCATTAGCTTACAATTGGGCAAAGTTATTTAACACAAAGCCTGTTTTATAATAGTTGAATATCTCATGTAATTTATTTATTTATTTATTTATTTATTTATTTATTTATTTATTTATTTTTGAGATGGAGTCTCGCTCTGTGGCCCAGGCTGGAGTGCAGTGGCCAGATCTCAGCTCACTGCAAGCTCCACCTCCCGGGTTTACGCCATTCTCCTGACTCAGCCTCCCGAGTAGCTGGGACTACAGGCGCCCGCCACCTCGCCCGGCTAGTTTTTTGTATTTTTTAGTAGAGACGGGGTTTCACCATGTTAGCCAGGATGGTCTTGATCTCCTGACCTCGTGATCCGCCCGTCTCGGCCTCCCAAAGTGCTGGGATTACAGGCTTGAGCCACCGTGCCCGGCCTCATGTAATTTATTGATTACTGTACTGAAAGTGAAAAACAGAAGGATTGTAGGGGTACTCAAAGTACAATTTCTACTGAATCTGATACCAGTGGGCTGGGGGAGGTCCCCAAACACTGGTGGGACCAGTTGAGGAACTCCAGTCAATGTCCAGGCTCTTAACACTGGAGAATGACTTCAAGGCTGGGTTAGAAAATAGTGAAAGTAGAGATTTATGGCAAAGGGAAAAGTACACACTCAAGAAAAGGGAGTGCAGGTGTACTCAAGAGAGTCATGCACAAGGGAGTTTGGGACTGTTGCCTTTATGAGTTTCTTTAACCAAGGGGTGGAATATTCATGAAGATTCCTGGAAAAAGGTAGAGATTTCTTGGAACTGTGGTGCCACCCATTTGTACAACAAATATGGAGATTCTCAGAACTGTCATGACACGGATGGGTATATGATTTAGAATGTTAATGAACATATAAAGAGGTCCTATGTGAAACCTAGGTCAAATCCAGCACCATGTGGGGTCCAGAAGGTTTTAGCTAGCTTGATCTACAGCCTGGGTTTTCAGAGTCTTATCAGCTCATAGCTGCTGCAGCTATTTCAACAGTTTCTTTTTGCTAGTCATGTGAAACTGCTGCCTGGAATGTTCTATTTTCCTGCGACTTCCCTGTATTATTCCTGTTTCAAATGATAGTGTGCATATTGCTTTCTCACCATCATAAAGTAGAAAAATTGTAAGTTGAACCATCATAAGTTGGGAATCATCTGTATGTTTCTATTTAAGCTGCCCAGGGTGGTACTTTGTTATGGTAGCCTGAGCTGACTCGTAGGCCTTCCTAGGTCTTTCCACAGGCATTTAGGAATCATCTGGCTCTCCTCCTTTCCCTGACTTCTGCCGAGTTCCCACAACACTTCATTCCTATCTCAGTTGTTGAAATTGCCATGTTATATCTTATTTATTTATGTGTGACTATAAAGTGCTTTAGGTTGTACTCATATCTTGGTGTAGAATAGTTTGTCAACAAACGCTTGTTTGGTTGAACTCAAAATATAAAATCTAAGAACAAATATTATGTCCTTCAAGATTGTCTCATAATTTCATTATGAAATTCTTTCTTGAAGCAGACTCACCTTCATATCCAACATATATTTGTATTAGTCCATTCTGACACTGCTATAAAGAACTACCTGAGACTGAGTAATTTATACAGAAAAGAAGTTTAATTGACTCACAGTTCCACAGACTGTACTGGAGGCATGGCTAGGGAGGCCTCAGGGAACTTACAGTCATGGATGAAGGGCAAAGGGGAAGCAAACACATCTTCACATGGTGGCAGGAGAGAGAGAAGGAGAGAGAGAGAGAGGGAGAGAGAGAGAACAGGGAAGTGCTATACACTTTTAAACAACCACATCTCATGAGGACTCACTCACTATCATGAGAACAGCAAGGGAGAAATTCGCCCCCCTGATCCAATTACCTCTTACCAGATGCCTCCCCCAATGTTGGGAATTATAATTCAACATAAGCCAAACCATATCATTGCACCCCTGACCCTTCCATAATCACATATCCTTTTCACATTTCAAAACACAATCTTGCGTTCGCAACGGTGCCCCAAAGTCTTAACTCATTCCAGCATTAACTCAAAAGTCCAAGTCCAAAGTCTCATATGAGACAAAGCAGGTTCCTTCTGTCCCTTCAGTTCCCTTTTGAACTTGTAGAATAAAAAAAAAACAAGCCAGTTACTTCCAAGATACAATGGGGATTCAGGCATTGGGTAAATTCCCCCTTTCCAAATGGGAGAAATTGGCCCAAACAAAGGGGCCCATATAAGCCCCAAACCTTGCAGGGCAGTCATTAAATCTTAAAGCTCCAAAATAATCTTTTTTTGACTCCATGTCTCATATCCAGGCCACACAGATGCAAGGGGTGGACTCCTGAGGTTTTGGGCAGCTCTGTCCCTATGACTCTGCAGGGTACAGCCCCTGTGGCTGCTTTCACAGATTGACATTTAGTACCTGTGGATTTTTCAGGTGCACAGTGCAAGATGTCAACGGAGCTACCATTCTGGGGTCTGGATAATGGTGGCCCTCTTCTTACAGCTCCAGTAGGCAGTGCCCCAGTGGGAACTCTGTGGCAACTCCAACCCCATATTTCCCCTCCCAGTTGTCCTAGTCAAGGTTCTTTATGAGGGCTCTACCCCTGCAGCAGACTTCTGCCTGGACATCCAGGCATTTCCATACATCCTCTGAAACCTAGGCAGAGGCTCTCAAACCTCAACTCTTGTCCCCTGCACACCTGCAGACCCAACACCACTTGTAAGCTGCCAAGGGTTGGTGCTTTCACCCTCTGAAGCAATGGCCCAAACTGTACCTTGGCCCCTTTTAGCCACAACTGGAGCTGGAGTGGCTCCATAGAACAGAGCACCATGTTCTAAGGCTGCACAGAGCAATGGGGCCCTGGGCCTGGCCCACAAAACATTTTGTCCATCCTCAGCCTCCAGGCCTGTGATGGGAAGGGCTGCCACAAAGGTCTTTTAAATATGTCTGAAAGGTCTCTGGAGGCATTTTCCCCATTGTCTTGGCTATTAACATTTGGTTCTCTTTACTTATGCAAATTTCTGCAGACTTGAATTCTTCCCCCAGAAAATCGGTTTTTCTTTTCAAACCACATGGTCAGGCTGCAAAATTTTCAAACTTTTACACTGTGCTTCCCTTTTAAATATAAGTTACCGTTTTAGATAATCTCTTTGCTCATGCATATAAGTGTATGCTGTTATAAGGAGCCAGGTTACCTCTTGAATGCTTTGCTGCTTAGAAATTTCTTCCACCAGATACCCTAAATCATTTCTCTCAAGCTCAAAGTTCTACGGATTCCTAGAGTGGGAGCACAATGGAATGCCAGTCTCTTTGCTAAAGCATAGCAACAGTGACCTTTGCTCTAGTTTCCAATAAGTTCCTCATCTTCATTGGAGACCACCTTAGCCTGGGACTTCACTGTTCATATCACTATCATCATTTTGGTCACAACCATTCAACAAGTCTCTAGGAAGTTCCACACTTTCTCTCATCTCCCTGTCTTCTTCTGATCCCTTCAAACTGTTCCAACTTCTGCCCATTATGCAGTTCCAAGTTGCTTTCACATTTTCAGGTATCTTTATAGCAATGCCTCACTTCTCTGGTACCAATTTTCTGTATTAGTACATTCTCACTCTGCTATAAAAAACTACCTGAGACTGGCAAATGTATAAAGAAAAGTGGTTTAATTATCTCACAGTTCTACAGGCTGTATTAGAGGCATAGCTGGGGAGGCCTCAAGGAACTTTCAATCATGGAGGAAGGGCAAAGGGGAAGCAAGCACATCTTCACATGGTGGCAGGAGAGAGAGAGAGTGAAGGGGAATGTGTCAGACATATTTACACCATCAGATCTCATGAGAACTCACTCACTATTATGAGAACAGCAAGGGGAAAAACTGCACCCATGATCCAATCACCTCCTACCTGGTCCCTCCCCCAACACTGAGAATTACAATTCAACATGAGATTTGGGTAGGGACACAGAGCCAAACCATATCAATATATATATTTTTATTATTATTTTAGAGACAGGATCTCTGTGCAGTGCAGTGGTGCAATTATAACTGACTGCATCTTCAAACTCTTGGGCTCAAGTGATCCTCCTGCCTCAGTCTCCTCAGTAGCTAGGACTGCAGGCATGCACAAACGTGCCCTGCTAATCTTGGCCTCCCATGCTCAATCCTCCTGGTGGTAGCAATCAGGAGAATGCATGCATCTGGCCAAATCCCACCAATTCAACATGCTATGAGGATTAAGGGTCTAGTTAAATTTTGGGGGGATCAATCGCAAATAGCCAGAGGTTTCTGGATCATGCTACTTGTTAGTCATAGCAACAAATGACATGAGCAGTGCCTATATATAAATTTATCATTCTAGGTTTACAGGAATAGCAAATGCTCTTCACACTCAAACTATCAAAATTAGTTATTTGAACACACTGAACACAGTCCCTGCAAAGCCATCTCTGCCTCTATTCTTTTTCCACAGGTTCCCTTTTCCTCTTGGTCCTCTGCAAGCTGACTCTGCCCTGAGGACTGTCCCCACTGAAGGTGGCGTCCTCCCTGCTGGCCACCCACCTGGATGTGGTAGCTGTGTCCTTTGCTCCTCATTGCTGCTTCCAGATCATTCCCTCTCCTTCCTCTCTAAAACCTGCTGAGTATCTTATCAGCAATGCCAATACCTGCCCTTTTCTTGCTACAGCTGTCTCCAGACCTTGGGTGAATCTCTCTCATTCCTGGCACATGCTCGCACTCTCCACTACCACTACTGTCTTGATTCCTGTGGTTCCAGCGTTCACATCAATGGTCTGGCCTCAACTCCGACATCCTTTCCTCCTGTGATCTTCCACCTAGACTCAGAGACTGAACAAACTCCTCAATGTCATGTCCTGCCCAGCACCCTCAACCTCATGTCCTGCCGGACATCTCCCACATTTTCATATCTCCCTCGTTTTCACAACTTTCACATTTTCACTTCCCTCAGCTATTCATAGCCACACTCAGGTCCTTAGCAAAGATTTCTCATCCAGCTTGGTGTCCTTGGGTTAGGATCTAATTACTCCATACCTGACTTAGCTCATTGGGGCTGCTATATCACAATACCATAGACTGGGTGCCTTATAAACAACAAACATTTATTTCTCACAGTTCTAGAAGCTGGAAGTCCAAGATCAAGGGGCTGGCTGGAAGTTCAAGATCAAAGATTCCCTGACTGGTGAGGTCCGGCTTCCTGATTCATAGTCAGTGCCTCTGGCTGTTTCTTCACTTGCTGGAAGGGGCAAGGGAGCTCTCTTGGGGTCCCTTTTACAAGGGCACTAACCTCATTTTTGCAGGTTCCACACTCATGACCTCATTTAATCTTATTACTTCTCAAAGCCTCCTGAAACCATGACATTAGGCAGTAGGGTTTCAACATATGAATATGGGGAAGAGACATTCAGTCTGTGACATTCCACCTTTGGCCCCAGCAAATGCATGTCCTTCTCACCTGCAAAATATATTCATTCCATCCCAACAGCCACCAAAGTCTTAACTGGTTCCAACAGCAACTCTAAAATCAAAAGTTTGGATCTCGTCTAAATATCGTCTACATTAGCTATGGATGAGACTCAAGGTAAACTCCCCTTCAGCTGTGAACTGTGAAACCAGACAAGTTATGTGCGTCCAAAGTACAATGGTGGAACAGGCATAGGACAGATGTTCCCCTAAATGGTGCCCCTCTCTCCTTCATCATTCTCACCTGGCAAAACCCCACTCCAGCCAGCCTGCTCTCACCCTGACGATGCCTGGCCCTGGGTGGGGAAGCACACATCCCGATAGCTGGTCTCACTGAGGTGGCAATCAGGACCCTCAGTGCTGCCTGTAATCCTGTTACGTATGGTTCCTCATTTCTGGTCAGTGACTGCTTTCTAGTTCACTGAGGAAACAAGCATGGGAAGAGAACTGCAAGTGCTCCATCCCAACACAGACATCCCTCTGGCTCTGTGCGTGCCTCCCTGCCTTCCCCAAGTTACTCTTCTGGAACCTTCTGAGCTCCCACCCAGGGCCAACTTTACACATGGCAGGGTCCAAGCCCCTCAGCCCCTTCCCTCAGGCCATCCCAGCATTGTTCTCCTGAAATCCGCCCCTCTTTTTTCCATGTCATCTATTTCCTCCTCATCTCTTCCCCCATATCAAAAAAAATCCCTCTCAGCTGCTGCTCCAATATCTTTGCTCTTTGTTACAGAAAAATGTCACAGAATAATTCCCCTCTTGACTTTCTAGTCAGGCGTGAGCCCCACTCCTCACTCTGCTGCTGGCCCTTTTCACCATGACCAGTCACACTCATGTCGCTGAAGCCAATGGGCAGTCCAAAGCCTCACCTTTGACCTGTCAGGGGACTGGACAGTTGAGACCCTCTCCTTTTAGAGACACTTCCTTCAAAGGGCCTCCAGATCCCCCCTCCTCACTCAGAGTCCTGGGTTCTAACACCCACAGAATGTTCTGGAACCATGATTTCCAAAGCTGTTTAGGACACTTTCACATGTCACCAGGCTTTTTAGTACATCCTCCCCATCAAGTCCAACTCTGAATTGGCAAATTTAGCTGTCAAGTGGTGCTTAACAATGTGTGGGTTCATGGGTGCCATGTTCCCCAGGGAATATCTGATGGCTGCCATCGTCCTGGAATGACCTCTTAGCCGGATACCATATTCATGGGTTGCTCGTCCTTTCCCACAGAGTCTATGGATTTTGCTCCATTGACTGTTGACTCTGCAAGTAGTTGCAGAGAAGTCCAAAGCATGACCAATTTTACCCTTTGCAGAATATGTGGTTTCTTTTCCTGGGTGCCTGAAAAAATTCTCTTCTTATATTTTGAAGTACAGTAGTATATCTAGGGTATTTCTCATTGCTGCACAATGTATATATTACTGTTTTTCATGGAACATGAAATATTTTTTGACCTGCAGATTTGAAGTTTCCTCCCTCTTTTGTTTCGTTTTGTTTTTGAGACAAGGTCTCACTCTGCCACCCAGGCGGGAGTGCAGTGGCGCAATCTTGGCTCACTGCAACTGCCGCCTCTCAGACTCAAGCGATCCTCCCACCTCAGCCTCCTGAGTAACTGGGACCACAGGCGCATGCCACCACACCTGGCTAATTTTTTTGTGTTTTTGATAGAGATGGGGTTTCACCATGTTGCTCAGGCTAGTCTCAAACTCCTGAGCTCAAGTGATCCACCTGTCACAGCCTCCCAACTTGTTGTGATTACAGGGGTGAACTACTATGCCCAGCCAGCCTCCCTCTTTAAGGATTTTTTTTTTCTTTTTGTAGTATAACTTTGATTTAATTTTCTGTTACATTTCTTTTGGAGTCTTTTCTTCAGAGACAGTTTTTCTTTTGTTGGATTGTCTCTGTCTCTCTTTCATAATTATCAGCTTCTTTCTAATTGCTTCAATTCCTTTTAAAAATGTGCATTCAATGTCATTATTTTCTCTCTTTTTTTAATTTAATTTTTATTTTTTTATTATACTTTAAGTTCTAGGGTACATGTGCATAACGTGCAGGTTTGTTACATATGTATACTTGTGCCATGTTGGTGTGCTGCACCCATCAACTCGTCAGCACCCATCAATTCACCATTTATATCAGGTATAACTCCCAATGCAATCCCTCCCCCCTCTCCCCTCCCCATGATAGGCCCCGGTGTGTGATGTTCCCCTTCCTGAGTCCAAGTGATCTCATTGTTCAGTTCCCACCTATGAGTGAGAACATGCGGTGTTTGGTTTTCTGTTCTTGTGATAGTTTGCTAAGAATGATGGTTTCCAGCTGCATCCATGTCCCTACAAAGGACACAAACTCATCCTTTTTTATGGCTGCATAGTATTCCATGGTGTATATGTGCCACATTTTCTTAATCCAGTCTGTCACAGATGGACATTTGGGTTGATTCCAAGTCTTTGCTATTGTGAATAGTGCCGCAATAAACATACGTGTGCATGTGTCTTTATAGCAGCATGATTTATAATCCTTTGGGTATATACCCAGTAGTGGGATGGCTGGGTCATATGGTACATCTAGTTCTAGATCCTTGAGAAATTGCCATACTGTTTTCCATAATGGTTGAACTAGTTTACAATCCCACCAACAGTGTAAAAGTGTTCCTATTTCTCCACATCCTCTCCAACACCTGTTGTTTCCTGACTTTTTAATGATTGCCATTCTAACTGGAGTGAGATGGTATCTCATTGTGGTTTTGATTTGCATTTCTCTGATGGCAAGTGATGATGAGCATTTTTTCATGTGTCTGTTGGCTGTATGAATGTCTTCTTTTGAGAAATGTCTGTTCATATCCTTTCCCCACTTTTTGATGGGGTTGTTTGTTTTTATCTTGTATATTTGTTTGAGTTCTTTGTAGATTCTGGATATTAGCCCTTTGTCAGATGAGTAGGTTGCAAAAATTTTCTCCCATTCTGTACGTTGCCTGTTCACTCTGATGGTAGTTTCTTTTGCTGTGCAGAAGCTCTTTAGTTTAATTAGATCCCATTTGTCAATTTTTGCTTTTGCTGCCATTGCTTTTGGTGTTTTAGACATGAAGTCCTTGCCCATGCCTATGTCCTGAATGGTACTACCTAGGTTTTCTTCTAGGGTTTTTATGGTATTAGGTCTAACATTTAAGTCTCTAATCCATCTTGAATTAATCTTCGTATAAGGAGTAAGGAAAGGATCCAGTTTCAGCTTTCTACTTATGGCTAGCCAATTTTCCCAGCACCATTTATTAAATAGGGAATCCTTTCCCCATTTCTTGTTTCTCTCAGGTTTGTCAAAGATCAGATGGCTGTAGATGTGTGGTATTATTTCTGAGGACTCTGTTCTGTTCCATTGGTCTATATCTCTGTTTTGGTACCAGTACCATGCTGTTTTGGTTACTGTAGCCTTGTAGTATAGTTTGAAGTCAGGTAGCGTGACACCTCCAGCTTTGTCCTTTTGACTTAGGATTGTCTTGGCAATGCAGGCTCTTTTTTGGTTCCATATGAACTTTAAAGCAGTTTTTTCCAATTTTGTGAAGAAAGTCATTGGTAGCTTGATGGGGATGGCATTGAATCTATAAATAACCTTGGGCAGTATGGCCATTTTCACGATATTGATTCTTCCTATCCATGAGCATGGTATGTTCTTCCATTTGTTTGTGTCCTTTTTTATTTCACTGAGCAGTGGTTTGTAGTTCTCCTTGAAGAGGTCCTTGACATCCCTTGTAAGTTGGATTTCTAGGTATTTTATTCTCTTTGAAGCAATTGTGAATGGAAGTTCATTCATGATTTGGCTCTCTGTTTGTCTGTTACTGGTGTATAAGAATGCTTGTGATTTTTGCACGTTAATTTTGTATCCTGAGACTTTGCTGAAGTTGCTTATCAGCTTAAGGAGATTTTGGGCTGAGACAATGGGGTTTTCTAAATATACAATCATGTCATCTGCAAACAGGGACAATTTGACTTCCTCTTTTCCTAACTGAATACCCTTTATTTCTTTCTCTTGCCTGACTGCCCTAGCCAGAACTTCCAACACTATGTTGAATAGGAGTGGTGAGAGAGGGCATCCCTGTCTTGTGCCAGTTTTCAAAGGGAATTTTTCCAGTTTTTGCCCATTCAGTATGATATTGGCTGTGGGTTTGTCATAAATAGCTCTTATTATTTTGAGGTACGTTCCATCAATACCGAATATATTGAGCGTTTTTAGCATGAAGGGCTGTTGAATTTTGTCAAAAGCCTTTTCTGCATCTATTGAGATAATCATGTGGTTCTTGTCTTTGGTTCTGTTTATATGCTGGATTATGTTTATTGATTTGCGAATGTTGAACCAGCCTTGCATCCCAGGGATGAAGCCCACTTGATCATGGTGGATAAGCTTTTTGATGTGCTGCTGAATCTGGTTTGCCAATATTTTATTGAGGATTTTTGCATCGATGTTCATCAGGGCTATTGGTCTAAAATTCTCTTTTTTTGTTGTGTCTCTGCCAGGCTTTGGTATCAGGATGATGTTGGCCTCATAAAATGAGTTAGGGAGGATTCCCTCTTTTTCTATTGATTGGAATAGTTTCAGAAGGAATGGTACCAGCTCCTCCTTGTACCTCTGGTAGAATTCAGCTGTGAATCCATCTGGTCCTGGACTTTTTTTGGTTGGTAGGCTATTAATTGTTGCCTCAATTTCAGAGCCTGCTATTGGTCTATTCAGGGATTCAACTTCTTCCTGGTTTAGTCTTGGAAGAGTGTAAGTGTCCAGGAAATTATCCATTTCTTCTAGATTTTCTAGTTTATTTGCGTAGAGGTGTTTATAGTATTCTCTGATGGTAGTTTGTATTTCTGTGGGGTTGGTGGTGATATCCCCTTTATCATTTTTTATTGCATCTGTTTGATTCCTCTCCCTTTTCTTCTTTATTAGTCTTGCTAGCGGTCTATCAATTTTGTTGATCTTTTCAAAAAACCAACTCCTGGATTCACTGATTTTTTGGAGGGTTTTTTGTGTCTCTATCTCCTTCAGTTCTGCTCTGACCTTAGTTATTTCTTGCCTTCTGCTAGCTTTTGAATGTGTTTGCTCTTGCCTCTCTAGTGCTTTTAATTGTGATGTTAGAGTGTCAATTTTAGATCTTTCCTGCTTTCTCTTGTGGACATTTACTGCTATAAATTTCCCTCTACACACTGCTTTAAATGTGTCCCAGAGATTCTGGTATGTTGTATCTTTGTTCTCATTGGTTTCAAAGAACATCTTTATTTCTGCCTTCATTTCGTTATGTACCCAGTAGTCATTCAGGAGCAGGTTGTTCAGTTTCCTTGTAGTTGAGCGGTTTTGATTGAGTTTCTTAGTCCTGAATTCTAGTTTGATTGCACTGTGGTCTGAGAGACAGTTTGTTATAATTTCTGTTCTTGTACATTTGCTGAGGAGTGCTTTACTTCCAATTATGTGGTCAATTTTGGAATAAGTGCGATGTGGTGCTGAGAAGAATGTATATTCTGTTGATTTGGGGTGGAGAGTTCTATAGATGTCTATTAGGTCCGCTTGGTGCAGAGATGAGTTCAATTCCTGGATATCCTTGTTAACTTTCTGTCTCGTTGATCTGTCTAATGTTGACAGTGGAGTGTTGAAGTCTCCCATTATTATTGTATGGGAGTCTAAGTCTCTTTGTAAGTCTCTAAGGACTTGCGTTATGAATCTGGGTGCTCCTGTATTGGGTGCATATATATTTAGGATAGTTAGCTCTTCCTGTTGAATTGATCCCTTTACCATTATGTAATGGCCTTCTTTGTCTCTTTTGATCTTTGATGGTTTAAAGTCTATTTTATCAGAGACTAGGATTGCAACCCCTGCTTTTTTTTGTTCTCCATTTGCTTGGTAGATCTTCCTCCATCCCTTTATTTTGAGCCTATGTATGTCTCTGCATGTGAGATGGGTCTCCTGAATACAGCAGACTGATGGGTCTTGACTCTTTATCCAGTTTGCCAGTCTGTGTCTTTTAATTGGACCATTTAGTCCATTTACATTTAAGGTTAATATTGTTATGTGTGAACTTGATCCTGCCATTATGATATTAACTGGTTATTTTGCTCGTTAGTTGATGCAGTTTCTTCCTAGCCTCGATGGTCTTTACATTTTGGCATGTTTTTGCAATGGCTGGTACTGGTTGTTCCTTTCCATGTTTAGGGCTTCCTTCAGGGTCTCTTGTAAGGCAGGCCTGGTGGTGACAAAATCTCTAAGCATTTGCTTATCTGTAAAGGATTTTATTTCTCCTTCACTTATGAAACTTAGTTTGGCTGGATATGAAATTCTGGGTTTAAAATTCTTTTCTTTAAGAATGTTGAATATTGGCCCCCACTCTCTTCTGGCTTGGAGAGTTTCTGCCAAGAGATCTGCTGTTAGTTTGATGGGCTTCCCTTTGTGGGTAACCCGACCTTTCTCTCTGGCTGCCCTTAAGATTCTTTCCTTCATTTCAACTTTGGTGAATCTGTCAATTATGTGTCTTGGAGTTGCTCTTCTCGAGGAGTATCTTTGTGGCGTTCTCTGTATTTCCTGAATTTGAATGTTGGCCTGCCCTACTAGGTTGGGGAAGTTCTCCTGGATGATATCCTGAAGGGTGTTTTCCAACTTGGTTCCATTTTCCCCCTCACTTTCAGGCACCCCAATCAGACGTAGATTTGGGCTTTTTACATAATCCCACACTTCTTGCAGGCTTTGTTCATTTATTTTTCTTCTTTTTTCTTTTGGTTTCTCTTCTCGCTTCATTTCATTCATTTGATCCTCAATCGCTGATACTCTTTCTTCCAGTTGATTGAGTCGGTTACTGAAGCTTGTGCATTTGTCACGTATTTCTCGTGTCATGGTTTTCATCTCTGTCATTTCATTTATGACCTTCTCTGTATTAATTAGTTTAGCTGTCAATTCTTCCACTCTTTTTTCAAGATTTTTAGTTTCTTTGCGCTGGGTACGTAATTCCTCCTTTAGCTCTGAGAAGTTTGATGGACTGAAGCCTTCTTCTCTCATCTCGTCAAAGTCATTCTCTGACCAGCTTCGATCCGTTGCTGGCAATGGGCTGCGCTCCTTTGCAGGGGGAGATGCGCTCTTATTTTTTGAATTTCCAGCTTTTTTGCCCTGCTTTTTTCCCATCTTTGTGGTTTTATCTGTCTCTGGTCTTTGATGATGGTGACGTAGTGATGGGGTTTTGGTATAGGTGTCCTTCCTGTTTGATAGTTTTCCTTCTGACAGTCAGGACCCTCAGCTATAGGTCTGTTGGAGATTGCTTGAGGTCCACTCCAGACCCTGTTTGCCTGGGTATCAGCAGCAGAGGTTGCAGAAGATAGAATATTGCTGAACAGCGAGTGTACCTGTCTGATTCTTACCTCGGAAGCTTCCTCTCAGGGGTGTACTCCACCCTGTGAGGTGTGGGGTGTCAGACTGCCCCTAGTGGGGGATGTCTCCCAGTTAGGGTACTCAGGGGTCAGGGACCCACTTGAGCAGGCAGTCTGTCCGTTCTCAGATCTCAACCTCCATGTTGAGAGATCCACTGCTCTCTTCAAAGCTGTCAGACAGAGTCGTTTGTGTCTGCAGAGGTTCCTGCTGCTTTTGTTGTTGTTGTTGTTAACTGTGCCCTGTCCCCAGATTTGGCGTCTACAGAGACAGGCAGGTTTCCTTGAGCTGCTGTGAGCTCCACCCAGTTCGAGCTTCCCAGCGGCTTTGTTTACTTACTTAAGCCTCAGCAATGGCGGGCGCCCCTCCCCCAGCCTCGCTGCTGCCTTGCGGTTAGATCGCAGACTGCTGTGTTAGCAATGAGGGAGGCTCCGTGGCCGTGGGACCCTCCCGGCCAGGTGTGGGATATATTCTCCTGGTGTGCCTGTTTGCTTAAAGTGCAGTATTGGGGTGGGAATCACCTGATTTTCCAGGTGTTGTGTGTCTCAGTTCCCCTGGCTAGGAAAAGGGATTCCCTTCCCCCTTGCGCTTCCAGGTGAGGCGATGCCTCGCCCTGCTTCAGCTCTTGCTGGTCAGGCTGCAGCAGCTGACCAGCGCCGATTGTCCGGCACTCCCTAGTGAGATGACCCCAGTACCTCAGTTGAAAATGCAGAAATCACCGGTCTTCTGTGTCGCTCGCGCTGGGAGTTGGAGACTGGAGCTGTTCCTATTCGGCCATCTTGCTCCGCCCCACTCCACCTACTTTTTTTCCATTATTTTCTCTTTATCAGTAATTCCATTTTCAATGATATCGACTCTGTTCCTGTTATAATTTAAGTTAGTTCTGCAATAACACTGCTTTCATCCTTTATCTGTTTCCTTATGTTTGAATTTCCCTATTTCATTTTTTTTTTTTTTTTTGAGATGGAGTTTTGCTCTGTCCCCCAGGCTGGAATGCAGTGGTGCAATCTTGGCTCACTGCAAGCTCTGCCTCCAGAGTTCATGCCATTCTCCTGCCTCAGCCTCCCAAGTAGCTGGGACTACAGGCACCTGCCACCACACCTGGCTGATTTTTTGTATTTTTAGTAGAGATGGGGTTTCACTGTGTTAGCCAGGATGACCTCGATCTCCTGACCTCATGATCCACCAGCCTTGGCCTCCCAAAATGCTGGGATTACAGGCGTGAGCCACCTGGCCAGCTGTTTCATGTTTTTAAAATCATTCATCATCTCTTTGAGTTTTGATTGTTATATATGTTTTTCATCATAATTTTTTAGAGCACAAACTAGTTGGAATTGTGGAATTTTCTTCTGTCCTTGAGTTATGTTTTCTTCCGTTGGGTTCTCTGGGTGTCTTTTGAATTACTTTTCCTTATTTGTATATTTGCACTCTATTGTTGTGAATGACTACATTGTTGCCATGTGGTTTTTTCATTTCATTTTATTCATGTTTGAAAGGTTCTGGCTTGAAATTCTACTTGTTCTTGTAAGATGTGTGTACCTTCTTTGCTGTCTGGATTCTGATTTGTTTCTCTCCTCCTTTGCCTGTTATGCTATAGTTTAAGGTCAGGGTAGACCATGTTCTTACCACCTTTCTAGAGTTTGTACAGTGCTAGGGTTTATTCTGCCCAGTTTGGTGTATGCTTTAATCCTGAGTGGGAATCGGGGAGGCCTTAAATTGTGCACCTAATTTACTTTACCCAGCAGCTATTGCTAACAGTCCTCAAATGCAAGGGAAAAAAGACAAGGAAACCTACGTAGTTCTTCTTTCCTCCAGATTTAAAAATTCAGAGTTTTTTTTTTTTTTTTACATTGGCACAATCTGTAGAGTTTATTCAGACTTCATCAGTTATACATTCAATTTTTGTTTGTATAGCTCTTTGCAATTTTGTCATGGAGCTTTGCATAACCACTACCATAATCAAGATACTCTACTGTATCATCACCACAAGATTCCCTCATTTTACATTTTATAGCCACGCCCATCACTACCTGATCCCTGACTCCTGGCAACCAACTAATCAGCTCTCCACCTTGATAATTATGTTATCAAGCAATGTTTCCTAACCTTTGCTGTAAGTCACAATCACCTGCAAAATGTCCAAAACTGCCAATGCCTGGATTGTACCCCAAACCAATTAAATGGGAATGTGTGAAGGTGGGAATCAGACTAGTACATTTTACAGTTCTCCAGCTGGTTCTAATGTGCAGCAAAGCTTGAGAGCTACTGCCCTAGGTCTTTGCATGATTCCTTAAAGGAAAACACCTAAATCGAAAAACCGTTTTTCTATATGCATGACATTGCTGACACAAAATGTGTGTGTGTGTGTGTGTGTGTGTGGAGGTGGTTCCCATATCAATTAATTATCCAACTCTCTGGACACCAACCAATTCACACTAACTACCTAGAGTTAGTGCAGACCCCAGAAGTTAGGGACTCAGCCACACAAATATAGCCCCCACTTCAGATATCAAGTCCCAGGTTGTCACTGGTACTTCTGACCAACTGGCTGTAAATCAGGGGTTCCCATGACCCTCTCCGCAGGTTTGATAATTTGCTTCCATGGCTTGCAAAAGTCAGAGAAACATTTACTTATATTTACTGATTTAGTATAAAGGATATTACAAAGGATACAGATGAACAACCAGATTAAAAGGTACATAAAAGGTTGGAAGGGGCCTGAGTGCAAGAGCTTCTTTCCCCATGGAATTGGGATGTGTCACCCTCCTGACACATGAATGTGCTCACCAACCTGGCAGCTCTTTGAACCCCATAGTTTGGGGATTTTTATGGAGGCCTCATCACATAGGCATGGTTGATTATTAACACAATTTCCAGCATTTCTCTCCTCCAAGGAGGATGGGAGGTGGAGTTTGGAAGTTTCAAGCTTCTAATGATGGCTTGGTCTTTCTGGTGACCAGCCCCCATCCTGAAGCTACCAGAAGCACACCAAGAGTAGCCTCATTAGAACAAAAGACACTCCTGGCCAGGTGTGGTGGCTCACACCTGTAATCCCAACACTTAGGGAGGCCAAGACGGGATCACTCGAGCCCAGGAGTTTGAGACCAGCCTGGCAACATGGTGAAACCTAGACTCTACCAAAAAATATAAAAAATTAGCTGGGTCTGGTAGCATGGGCCTGTAGTCCTAGCCACGTGGGAGGCTGACATAGGAGGATCACCTGAGCCTGGGAGGTCAAGGCTGCAGTGAGCTGTGATTGTGATACCGTGCTCCAGCCTGGGTGACAGAGTGAGGACTTGTCTCAAAAAAGAAAAAAAAAAAAAAAAAAAAAAAGACACTCCGTTCACCCAGGAAATTCCAAGGGAATTGGGAACTGTGTCAGAAAACAGTGGCAGAGACCAAGTGTTTATTTCTTAGGTCACATCCCCCTAGTTTAGTGTATGGCTCCGGGCCTTAAATTGTGCACCTAATTTACTTTACCCAGCAGCTATTGCTAACAGTCCTCAAATGCAAGGGAAAAAAGACAAGGAAACCTACGTAGTTCTTCTTTCCTCCAGATTTAAAAATTCAGAGTTTTTTTTTTTTTTTTACATTGGCACAATCTGTAGAGTTTATTCAGACTTCATCAGTTATACATTCAATTTTTGTTTGTATAGCTCTTTGCAATTTTGTCATGGAGCTTTGCATAACCACTACCACAATCAAGATACTCTACTGTATCATCACCACAAGATTCCCTCATTTTACATTTTATAGCCACGCCCATCACTACCTGATCCCTGACTCCTGGCAACCAACTAATCAGCTCTCCACCTTGATAATTATGTTATTTCCATGATGTTACATAAATGGGATCATTCAGGATGGATTCTTTTGAGACTGGCTCTTGTGACTCAGCATAATACTCCTCAGGTCTGTCTACATTTGTGTGTATCAATCATTTGCTCCTTTTTCTTGCTGACTGGTATTCTATGGTGTAGATTACCACAGTTGGTTTAACCATTCAGTTTCTGAAGAACATGTGACTAATTTCCCGCTCTTGGTTATTATCAGTAAAACTGCTATAAATATTTCTTTACAAGTTCCTGCATGAAAATAAGTCTTCATTTCTCTGGAATCAATGCTCAAGAGTACAATGTCTGAGTCATATGGGACACGAATGTTTAATTTTATAGGTAACCGCCAAACTGTTTCCCAGAGTGCCTGTGCCATTTTTCGTTAACACCAGCAACGTATGAGTGATCCAGTTTCTTCACATCCTTGCTAGCATTTGGTATTATCACTATTTTTCATTTTAGCCACTCTGATAAGTAGGTAGTGAAATCTTACTCCGGCTTGAATTTGGATTTCTCTAATAGCTAATGATGTTGAATATCTTTGCAGCATGAGTTTATTTGCCATCTGTATATCCTCTTTGGTGAAATGTCTGTACATGCCTTTTGCTCATCTTCTAAATGAATTCTTTGCTGTTGTTTTGGTTTACTGTTGAGTTTTGAGGGTTCTTTATGTAGTCTAGATACAAGATCTTTGTCAGATATGTGATTTGCAGATATTTCCTACCAGTGTGTAATTTGTCTTTTCATTCATTTAAAAGGGTGTTTGTTTCATAGAGAAAAAAATTAATTTTTATAAAGTTGACTATATAAATTTTATAGATAATGTTTTTGGTGTTAGTTCTAAGAATCCTTTGCCTTGTTTTAGGTCCCAAAGATTTTCTCCAATGCTCTATAGTTTTACATCTTTTATGTTTAAGTCCATGATCTATTTTGAGTCAATTTTTTGCATAAAGTATGATGTTTGGGTTGCTGTTTGTTTCTTTCTTCAGTCTTCTTTCTTTTCCTTTCTCTTCCTCCTCCTCTTTCTTCTCCTCTTTTCCTTCTTCTCCACCTCTTCCTTTCTTCTCCCCTCTCCTCTCACTTCTTTCTCCGTCTCCTTCTTGCCTGTGGATGTTGAGTTGCTCCAGCAAAAAAGTTACTCTTTTCTCTATTGAATTGCGTTTGCTCCTTTGTCAATAATTCAGTAGGCATATTTGTGTGGGTCTATTTCTGGGTTCTCTCTGCTGTTCCATTGATCTATGTATCTATCCCTCTGCCAGTACCACACTGTCATGACTATTGCAACTGTGCGGTAAGTCTGAACATTGAGAACAGTGATTCTTTCCACTTTATTTATTCTTATTTTTCAAAATTATTTTGGCTTTTCTAGGGTATCACCCTTTTCATATCAATGCTTAATTAAACTTTTTTGTCTATAAAGAAGTTTCTGGAATTTTGGTAGAAACTGCATTAAATGTGTGGATCATTTAAGGGATAAATAATATCTTTACTATGTTGGTCTTTCAATCCATGAATATGGTGGGTCTGTCCAAGTGTTTAAGTCTTTTATTTCTTTCATCAACACTTTATAATTTTTATCATATGTCTGGCCATCCTGAGCCTGTCATGCTGAGTGGTGACCTGTAGGTGTTCCAGTTGACAGCCTCAACTCAGCTCCCAGCCAACATTCAGCCCCGTGACTGAACTACTCTGGGCGTCCAACTCTGTGGGGTTTTTGGATGGCTCCAGCCCCCAAGTAAAAAATGCCCAACTGAGCTCTTCCCTAACTCCTGACCTACAGAATGAAGAACATAATAAAATGGTTGTTCTAAACTTCCAAGTGTTGGGCAATTTGTTACACAACTATAATAACTGGAACAAACATAAAACAATTTAGTAGAACACCTTATGCTCATAGGTCTTATGAAGAGTTACACGATGTATAAACTGAATAGAAACAAAACTAGGCCAGGCATGGTGGCTCACGCCTGTAATCCCAGCACTTTGGGAGGCTGAGGCCGGCAGATCATGAGATCAGGAGATCAAGACCATCCTGGCGAACACAGTGAAACCTCATCTCTACTAAAAATACAAAAAATTAGCCAGGCATGGTGGCGGGTGCCTGTAGTACCAGCTACTTGGGAAGTTGAGGCAGGAGAATCACTTGAATCCTGGAGGCAGAGGTTGCAGCTATAGCTATAGCTGCACAGAATATAGTTATCTCTAGAGACTTGTTTGAGTTGGAACAAACATATCGTCTGGCAAACAATACTAATGTTGGTAATTTAAAGTTTACTCTTAGTTTTGTTTCTTTTTCTTTCTTTCTTTTTTTTTTTTTTTTGAGACAGAGTCTCGCTCTGTCGCCCAGGCTAGAGTGCAGTGGCATGATCTCAGCTCACTACAACCTCAACCTCCGAGGCTCAAGTGATTCACCTGCCTCAGCCTCCTGAGTAACTGGGATTACAGGTGCCTGTCACCCTGCCAGCTAATTTTTGTATTTTTAGTAGAGATGGGGTTTCACCATGTTGACCAGGCTGGTCTCAAACCCCTGACCTAAGTGATCCAACTGCCTCGGGCTCCCCAAGTGCTGGGATTACAAGCATGAATCACTGTGCCCAGCCTATGGCTGTTTATTTTGAGCCTGCACACCTGAACTATGATGGATCGTGAGACGACTTGATTGTTTATTCATTTTTCTTCCTACTGGAGCCTCACCAATCCTACCGTGATTTTTACTTGGTCTTTTCTTGGCCAGAATGTACCATTTGCACATCTTGTCTGTCTCTGTTCTGTTCTTGCGATAGTTAAAGGAATATTGCATGGTGGCAACTCAATTATCGACACAAACGCCAATGTGACTCTAAAGCCTCTTGATGGCTCCAAGTTATAAAAAGTTGTGTAAATTATTCAAAAGGTGTATGACACACTTTTCTCGAAGACTATCACTTAAATGATAATGTAAATCTCGGGAACTTGGGAATCTTTGAGAATCTCTCCACTCCAGTTCAAAAACTGATGCCTTGGAGTCCCTAGAGAAAAATATGGTTTAAGGTAAACTAGCAGGGAAAGGGGACCTCTAGCCTGGGTTCCTTGACTTATTTTGGGCCATAAACTCCTTTGCAGCTTACCGCAACCCACATACCAAGTCTACATTTTGCATAAGTCGAACTGAAGACATAAGATTGAGAACAGGTAGTTTATTCAGGAGGTGCAGGGAGCACCGGCACAGGTAGGGAAGCAACATGGGGGCACTAAGGTAGCCAAGGGGCGCTGTGAAGCTGGCTTCCTTGGCAGAGGACGTGCTGAATCCTGGGGAGATACCGGGAGAGCTGTGAAACCCTCCCAAGATATGAGGGAGCTGAGCAGTTTACAACAATCCTTGCAAATCATTGGTTGGGGCTCCTAGAGGAGGATGGTTCACAGAGCACACTCTTCCACTTGGAAGGTGAAGCTGGAACGTGAGGTCCAGGAGTGCGGAGGAGGCATTGTAGTGGCCTCTGCAGGTCCCCTTCTCAGAATGATGCTTAAAACAAAACACAAAGAATTATAGGAGAATTCATTTTATTGAAAATCGTCATTAAAGTATAAAAACCCATCTGCGATGTCATAATGCAGGTGCTTCTTTGTTAACGCATGAACAAGCCCTCACAGTGGTCTGATGATGACCATTAATTATGAAATAGTCATGAGTGTGGACACTAATTCAAGGCAAAATGAAAACAACGGAGCTTTCTTCTATTGACAGGGTCACAAAGGTGGTGCTGATACCACTGTGGTTTGTCACCCACATTTGAAGTGGAAGGAAGTGGTAAATTGTTGTTAGAAATTAGTGAAAATAAAGATGCAATTTTTTTCCCCCAATCCAAGTTCTCGGGGCTCAGAATTCTGCCCACACACCTCAGGATGAAAACCTCTGGCCCACACAGAAGCAACCAGGTCATACACATGCAAGCATACGAGTGAAAGACATGGGGCACCCGTGGCAGTGTCTCCCCACACTTCCTTAGCTGGGAGCGCCACCCTGTACAGGTGCACCCTCCTCGGTTTCCTCAAAGACTAAGTTTCCTCCTGAGGCCCTACTGGTGCCCATACCACCTAACCGATCTAGAGCAGAGTCATCTCTATTTCCCACATGTCTCCAGCATTGATTAAACAAGCGGACACCAGGGTCTAAATAGTACAGACTGCACTGCATGTCCAGTAGAGAAGAAACAGCTGACCCAGCTGAAACTCTGATCGACTGGAAACAGCTGGTTGGAACAGTATGAAAAGTGCCAGGTAACTGGGTTGACTTCACACACACAGATGCACACATCATCAAGAATTCCAGAACGGTGGGAAATGCCCCCTTTTGGGGAAGCAGCAAATATGCATGCAGGCCCTGGGCAGAGGGAAGGTCTGGAAAAACAGCCAGGGGAGGGAGGTGGCTGCTGGGGCACTGGGGGACTAGCCCGGCCATGCCTGGCTGTGTGGACAGGGCCCTGCCTAGGGATATACCAGGTGATTCCAAGACATGAGACATGCTTCTGAAGGCCAAGCTGTTCTCTGCTGGGAGGAGGAGCACCTCAGCAAGGCCAGGAGTGGCCTCAAATCAGTCCCCAGAATGAGTAGGTTTTCATAGCAACAGGGAGGTATTCAGGTAAGTTCAGGATAATGCACTGATTGTTTTTTTTGGCCTGAGTTCACTGCATTTCTAGCAAAATCTACACAGGGATGTGAAGTGAAAATAATAGAAAACAGATTGAAAATCGAGCAGAAATGAGGTGGAGTGGGGGGCAGAAGTCAGAGTTCAAGCATTGTTTTTGGAAAGAGAATAAAGAGCTTATTTCTAGGTTCTGATTTTCATAAGCCTGAACTATGCAACTGGACAAATATGTATGGCTCTCCTCCAGCACTGCGGAACCTGTCATGGGTGGCCATGGAGGAATGTCCCTGCATACCGGTCTGTCAACTTCACATTACCCTGCAATTCACCTTGGCGCTGGGAACTGGGGGACCTCCATATTTCTACACCTGTGGAGTAGCCTAGACTGGCTGCTTCTCTGGCTTTGGCTGTTCACATTCTACCACCATCTCTGTGCCTGGAGAACAGGAGGCTGCCTCAGTCTGTGCTCAGAGCTGGGGAGACCATTAGGTCTGGGGCAGGAGACAGTCGGCAGAGTCTGGAGGCCTGGTGGAGGGCCTAGTGGGCCAGCAGGACAGAAGGCGTGATGCGCTCTCCTTTCCAGCGGCGCATCTGGCCGTCGCAGGCTGCTCGCAGGCCTGACAGTATTTTTGTATCTGGACCACCACTTGCTTCCCTCCTCTGTGATGTATGCAGCTGTGTAAACCTGGACACCTGGGAATTCAACTGCCCTGACTCTGGCCGTATGGGGAGAAGCACCACATGACGCATTCTTTTAAGACAGGTCCCAGGAGCTGTTTCATAATGACCCAAGAAGCCACCTGTGAGCATTTCTGTGAGCCTGTTCCAACTCCTTTCTTCTGGCCATCTGCTGATTGAATTGCACTGTCCATTCTAAGACACATCATTTTTTTACAGTCTAACACTTCTGACTCCCGGATACCACCACCAGCCAGGTGGTAAACTGTAGTATTGTTGTAGGAACAATGACTCTGTCGTTTGTGTTGGTGGTGACACCCAGTAGGTGAAGTTTAACTGAAATTTGGTTGTCTCTAATTTTTACTGAAAAAATCACGTGATGCTGCAACATTGAAGGAAAAGTCATTTCAGGCACACACATTGCCTGGGGTATATACTACCCAGTCAGGAATTAAAGGTAGAGAGCACAGTGGTTTTGTTTGTTTGTTTGTTTGTTTGATTTTTTGGGATGAAGTCTCCCTCTGTCGCCCAGACTGGAGTACAGTGGCACAATCTCAGCTCACTGCAACCTCCGCCTACCGGATTCAAGCGATTCTCCTGCCTCAGCTTCCCGAGTAGCTGGGATTACAGGCGCCCGCCACCACACCCGGCTAATCTTTTGTGTTTTTAGTACAGACGGGATTTCACTATGTTGGCCAGGCTGGTCTCGATCTCCTGACCTCGTGATCCGCCTGCCTCAGCCTCCCAAAGTGCTGGGATTATAGGTGTGAATCATCACACCTGACCAAGAGCACAGTTCTTATGCTTGACCCTGGTGCCGTACTCAGCTGTGGAAATTCCTTCTGTCAGAAACTTCCAGATGATTTCCAGCAACAGGAACTCAGATAAACAAAGAACAAGACTGTGAACTCAACTGAAAATGAACAATGCGTAAAACCATGGTGTTCTTCAGTACGGTATTTCAAAATATTATTCTGTCAGTCCCAGTGGTGGCAAAGAGGCCCAGGACTTGAGTAGGTTACGAACAGCATCACTTAACTCCAGGCAACAGGCCAAGCCACAGCAGCCAGGACCTTTAGCTAAGTCTGTACCTGCAGAATGCTTAGAGTCAAACTTCCACAAGAATGGGAGGCCAGTGAGGGAAGGAATATTTGTCAACTTTTTTCCACTACTGTAATTGCCAGTGCCTGGCACATAGAAAGTACAATATTTGTTGAGTAAGCAAAGGTCTGATAATGAAGAAGAAAACCTGTGTCTGGAGAAATATATGCTTTTATCAGTCTATTGCAAATCACTTATTTTTGGCTAGCCATCATCCTTCCCTACTTTTAACTTTTTAAATTTTTTTCTGATAACAGCACTTTCCTCCTTGCCTTGGGGCCTTGTTCTATATCATTTCACGGAGATTTTGGTGGGGCTGCCCAGCCCAGGAATGGGGGCTGGGTCTCAATATGCCAACCAGACACTATCTTGGGAAAAGGAAAGTCATGGGAAGGCACACAGGGAGGCTGTCATCTGAGATCAGCCACAGGGTCGCTCATTGTGCAGGACTCACTGCCTGCAGTGCCCAGGCTCCTGCCCTGCATCCTGTCCACCCAACCAACGGAGGCTGCGTGTGCATCTCTGTTGGTTGTATGAGATAACCGGTGTTCTTAGGATAAGCCCCAAATTTTGTCATGTTTAAATTAATCAGAGTTGATTTCCACCACCCCACTCCCCCATCCAAAAATCCTAAATGAAAAAAGTGAGATAGAAAAGAGTGTCTATTTAAAGTGAGTGCTTCTTTTTTCTAAACAACTGTTATTACAGTGATGCCATGTTCTGCATTTCAGAGCGAGGAAACATATTGGTAGACACACATTAAGCTCTCAGCTCTTGACTACGTTTTGAGATGCATTCAGTAGGCTCCTGCCTCCGCCCTCTCTCCCGTAGACCTGTCCTCCAGCCTGCTGCCTGGAGGGTGGCTCTGAGGTGAGTGTCTGAGTATCTCACTCCAGCGAGAATCCCAGCCCGGGGTCCCTGAGGCGAGTAAGAGTGCTCTTATCCTCATATGGCAGAAGGTCCACAGAGGGGCTCCTGGGCTCCATGGACCCTCAGAATTGTAGATACAATTGTATCTGTGTGCACTATTGCAGCAGATGTGGCCAGAGCTTTGTCAGATTCTCAAAGAGGCTTGTTACTCAGCCCTGAAAACGGAGGCCTGCTGCCTAGAGAAAAGAATCCATGCTCCTGCACACCTCAGCCCAGCCACACTTTTGGACCTTTTGCTGCCTCACTTTTCCCCTTGTGTTCGATAAAAGGAGCATCTCCAAAGCACTTGCAACTGTTTCCATATGCGGGGGTGTTTGATGGTTTTATGTCCTTGTACGTGCTGTACCTTCTGAAATGTTCTCTCCATACAACCTCTCTGCCCCTTGTCAGTGTCCTCTTCATCCGTCCGCACCCCCTGGGAGCATGACTCCCACAGTAGATCCTTGATTACCCCCTGCAGAGAACTGGCTTCTCACCATGACGGCTTTATTCCAACCCACCTAGATCTGTTCCGGCCTAAAGGTCACGTTTGTGCTGCTGATTCATGCAAATCTAGTTCCTTCCCAGGGGACTGTGGTTTTTCTCCCGTGTTCCAGCACACTGCTGGGTCCATAACAGGTCTAAACAAACAAGGGTAGGATAAATGCATCTTCCCAATTAATAAATAACTGATTTAGTTATGAACTATTAATTTTAATAGTAAAAAGGTGCTTTCTTTCTCTGGAATTCTCAGATTATTTTGTTTTGACTTCCCCACCAGTGTTTACCATAGCTTGCCTCGTGTGATAGTTTTTTGTGTGCAATGCTTGCCTGTCTCTGTAAATGGAGGTTATTTGAGGGTCAGCCTGTCTGTGCTTGGTTCAGCTTCAAAGGCCAGTGCTCAAGCTGGTGCATCAGATCGGCTCAGCACATACTTAGGGAACAGTCTTTGAATGGAACATTGTATTATACCCCGAACAGATTTTCTTTTTTTTTTTTTTTGAGACGGAGTCTCGCTCTGTCTCCCAGGCTGGAGTACAGTGGCACGATCTCGGCTCACTGCAAGCTCTGCCTGCCAGGTTTATGCCATTCTCCTGCCTCAGCCTCCCGAGTAGGTGGGACTATAGGCGCCCGCCGCCTCGCCTGGCTAGTTTTTTGTGTTTTTCAGTAGAGACGGGGTTTCACCGTGTTAGCCAGGATGGTCTCGATCTCCTGACCTCGTGATCTGCCCGTCTCAGCCTCCCAAAGTGCTGGGATTACAGGCTTGAGCCACCGCACCCTGCCTTTTTTTTTTTTTTTGAGACAGAATCTCTCTCTGTCACTAAGGCTGGGGTGCAACGGCATGATCTCCGCTCACTGCAACCTCCGCCTCCCGAGTTCAAGAGATTCTTGTGCCTCAGCCTATCAAGTAGCTGGGATTACAGGCGTCTGCCACCACACCCGGCTAATTTTTGTATTTTAGTAGAGACGGGGTTTCACCATGTTGGCCAGGCTGGTCTCGAACTCCTGACTTCAGGTGATCCACTCGCCTTGGCCTCCCAAAGTGCTGGGATTACAGGCGTGAGTCACCGCGCCCAGCCCCTGAACACATTTTCAATGGGTTTGAAGATGTACAGGTTCCCCTCACATGTGGCCATTGGACATTTCTTTTTTTTGAGGTGTAAGATCAAGTTGCTCTTAAGTTTCCTGTGTTATTTGACCCAAGACACTCCCCTCTGCCCCTCTTAGCATGCCCTCACAGCAAGACAGAAGTGAAGATGTGCTGCAGACTATGTGATACAGGGTTTTGTCCTAAGCAGTCATAAGCAGGCAAGTCGAAAGGTTCATTCCTGCGATTAGAACCTTGGTTTCAGACTCTGTCTGCAGTTGTCTGCAAGGCAGAATGCCCTTTCCTGGAGGTGCTCACAAGCACACACTGAGTAACCAAAACTAAAAGCAGCCGGCCTCTGGGGAGCCCAGGATATTCTTGAAGGGAGAGAATGCAGGTGTATTTCCATTATTTCTGCACTCTTGGGAGCAAGGTTCTGGTAGCAGCTGGCAAATTATCCAGGCTGGGCAGGCAACAGGTCACTGCTAAGTATATGGGCTGCTGATGGAGTTTCCATGGTGAATTGTAACTGATGCCTGGTTTTCAAAAGGAGAAAATGAATTCTGATTTTTCTTTAACATTTGCTAGCATACTCTACATCTCCCTATTTAGCTTAGCATTTTTATGGTACTTTTGGTAGCCAGCTTCTAAGATGGCCCCCAATGACCCCATGTCCTGGTTTTTACACCCTTGTAGAGTCCCCTCCAGCATGGGGCCAGGGTGGGTCTATGTGATCATTAGTATACAATGTAGTGAGGAGATATCATTATGAGATTAGGCAATACGAGAAACTATGACTTCTGTCTTGGTGCTGGCTCTCTCTCTCTCTCTCTCTCTCTCTCTCTCTCTCAAATCACTTGCTCTGGGGGAAGCCAACTATTATTTTGTGAGTAGCCCTATGGGTTGGTCTATGCAGGAAGGAACTGAAGTCTCTGGCCAACAGTCAGTGAGGAGCTGACATCTGATGATAACACATGAATGAGTTTAGAAGTAGATCCTCCAGCCCCAGTGAAGCCTTCAGATGAGACCACAGCCCTGATGACAGTTTGACTGCAGCCATACAACAGAATCGAGAGCCAGAAGCCCCAAGTCAGCCACCACTGGATTCCTGACTGTGTAGGTCTCAGGACAATTTGCTATGTAGTCACTGTATTAGTTCATTTTGTACTGCTGTAAAGGAATATCTGAGACGATGTAATTTATAAAGAAAAGAGATTTATTTGGCTCATGATTCTGCAGGCTGTCCAAAATGCATGGCGCTGGCGTCTGTTCAGCTTTTGGTGAAACCTCAGAAAGTTTTACTCATGGTGCCAAGCAAAGGGAGCTGGTGTGTCACATGGTGAGAGAGAGAGTAAGAGAGGAGGAGGCTTGCCACACCCTTTTAAACTACAAATTATTGAGTGAACTAACAGATGGAGAACTTGCTTATTACCATGGGTATAGCACCAAGCCATTCATGAGGGATCCACTCTCATGACCTAAACACCTCCACTAGACCCACCTCCAACATTGGGAATTACATTTCAACATGAGATTTCGAGGGGACAAATATCCAAACTATATCAGTTATATTTCATAAATATGGTCTTTATGGAATATTAGAGGTTTGCATAATTATTTGCATGTATGAGAATGTGAGATTAATCTCACCACTATGAGATTATTTTATGACCATTTTCACAGAGTAAAAAGCAGGTTCAAGGAGATTGACTTGACCAAGTCCGTGATCCAAGAGACAGCTGCCATTAGAAATTAGAGCTTCTGGCCGGGCACGGTGGCTCAAGCCTGTAATCCCAGCACTTTGGGAGGCCGAGATGGGCGGATCACGAGGTCAGGAGATCAAGACCATCCTGGCTAACACAGTGAAACCCCGTCTCTACTAAAAAATACAAAAAACTAGCCGGGCGTGGTGGCGGGCGCCTGTAGTCCCAGCTACTCAGGAGGCTGAGGCAGGAGAATGGCGTAAACGCGGGAGGCGGAGCTTGCAGTGAGCTGAGATCCGGCCACTGCACTCCAGCCTGGGCGACAGAGCAAGAGTCCGTCTCAAAAAAAAAAAAAAAAAAAAAAAAAAAAGAAATTAGAGAGCTTCAAAGTTTTAGCACCTATGGAATCTTTTCTGTGGGTGAACTTCTGTTTGTTTTTGTTTGAAATGAATGAGAAGAAAAAGTCTTTCTTAAAATCTCGTGGCAATTCAGGAGTATGTAGCTGACAGCTATTGCTCATTAAACTATATTCCAACAAATCCTTACAAGCCACGAGTGAGGATGAGCAGAGAGCAAATATCTGCTAAAAACTGTGATGATGAGACAAAGGACAGCGAAGCCCCTGTGACTACAGTGGACAGACAGATTGTATACATAAGCGCCCTGATGCTGATTGTGGGATCTTGCATTAGTTCAAATGTTCACTCGTCAAGTGCTGTAATTTGTTCATTTTGATGAACCATAAGGGATTCAAGTTACTGCTGTGATTTTCCTGTGACGAAAAGATCTGCAGTTACAACTACACACAAAGGTCATGGAGTGTTTCTGTTATGGTCGTTCACACTCACAGATTTATAACGAGACATGAAAACTTTCTTCCAGCTGAAACCCATAAAAGACAGTCTTAGCCTGGGAATGAAATTTAAAACAAAATAAAATAGCTGAGGACCCATCTCTCTCCCTCACCCATGAGGACTATATAGTCTCAGAGAGACTTGTTCTCTGATTTGAATTATGTGACATATATAAAGGTGATTTTTAGTGTACAGAAAATATGGACCATTGGCCAAAATGAGTGTTTTTCTCTTTCATTTTTATTCAACATTTTTCACAGTACTGAAGTTGAAATGAGCCTGAAAGGTGACAGGTGGTCATAGGAAGAGGTGGCACTGTCATTTGATGTTAAAAAAAAGACAATATAGCAGGTCAGCACAACACCTGCAGCTGCCACGCACCTTTTCTATGATGTTTCAGGAATGAAAAAAGTAAAAGAAAAAAGAAAAAAAAAAGACAATATAATTGAGTGCTTACCATGGGGCATCTGCTGTTCTGTATTTTCTGTGTGTCGACTCATCCTCCCAACATTCTCATATGGAACCAACATGCAGCAAACTCAAAATGTTACTGAGGAAAGTAAAAGAAGAAAGTATCAAATCAGAAAAGTTAGCATCTGTCAAGAATGTGCCATGCATTATTCTAGCCACCTGACAAATATACATTCATTTAAGTTGTACAACCATCCTATGAAATGGCTACTCCTATTACTCACACTTTATATATATTGAAGTTGAGGCACAGAGAGGTTTACTATCTTGCCCAAGGTCACAAAGTTAGAAAGCTTTTCAGCTGGGATTTGAACCCAGGCCATCTAGCTCAAAAGTACATGTTCTCAGCCATATTTTTTTTCACTGAAATGGAAACCCATAGCCTCTCTTTGGATGTGAAGCCCATTGTTTTGTAAATTTGGAAATTTAATAAAATTAAAGTCAAAGCTTTCTTTTGGGGGAACACAACAAAATGTTCTAAAGTTCATCCATAAATAATAAATATAGACAAATAGCTTGGAAATTCTGAAAAAGAAAAATAATGAGGGTGACTTTTCCTGGCCAATTTTATGTAAATATATATTGTAAACTCTATAATAATTAAAATAGTAATGATTCTCCTGTTTGAGCCAACAAGTAGTGAAAGAAAATAAGGAAGTTCAGACTCACCAGAAATAGACAGGACTTTATGAAGCAATCAATGAGCCTTGTACATCAGTGGGAAAAGATTTGCCCAACTGTAGTTGTTACAATTAGCCAGCTATTGGGGAAAAAAGTTAGATCCTTCTCTCATGTTTTGCATCAAAATAAATCCCAAATGTTTTAAAGACTTAAATGGAAAAAATACAACTATAAAAACCTGAGAATAGCATATAAGTCAACATCTATACAATCTTTCAGCATGAAGAAAAACTTAACAAGCCTGACAGCAAAGGCAAAGCTCACAAACAGAAAGATCACTAGATCTGTCCCCATAAGTGTATCTTTCCTCTGGTAAAATAGTGAAGTTAATAGACAAAGACACTTTTGCAACACATGCAATAGACAAAGGATTAAAAACATTAATATATAAGGAGGTCTTATGCATCAATCATACAAAAGAGAAACAACGCAAAGGAGAAGATGGTGTAATCCAGGAATCACTGAGTCACACAAGAAGAAATGCAAAGAACTAATAACCAGATGCAAAAACTATCAGTCTCATTAGTAATCAGATAGGCAAAACAAAAGGAATTCTCTTTCTCTTCATATCTTTCTGTCTCATTCTCTGTGTTTCTGTCTGTCTCTCTCTGTCTGAATATCTCTGTCTCTGTCTCTCTCTGGATTTATCAGATGAACAAAACTAATACTCAGTTTTGGGGAGGCAAGTAGGAAAAGATCCTTACATGTCTTTTCGGATTATAAAAGTGATGTTCACTCACTATGAACTACTTTAAGCTGGAAAACGAAAGTTTCTCCCAACACCACACCCAGAGCTGCTCCTGTTACCCCTGCACAGGGTTTATTTGCGCAGGGCTTGGCTTGTTCCACATGGCATCTTCAGCAAGCCCAGATTTGCACTCTGTCCTGCATGCATTGATATCAAGTGTGAGCCTCCCAAGTAGACTGCGACTCCTCAGCAGCAGGTCGCGTGCTTATCTGCTACAATGTTTGCAGCACTGTGCAGGACAATTAGTAGACACTGCGCCCAGGCTGGTTGAGTGAAGGGTGACATTTGTGCCTTTGCGAGGCTGTCTTTGAAGCCCCCCAGCTGAGAATCCTGAGAGCTCTGCCCGGGCTCGTGTGGCATGTATAGCAGCAGTGTGAGGTCTGGGCCGAAGGCCGGCCCAACGGAAGTTTCCACAACAGAGGGGTGTGGTGACAGCCATCCTTCGGGACCATGGGCCACTGACTGTGATGTCCCCACACAGAGGCCCCTGCACCTTTCCTCATTGCCACTCACTCTAGGCAACCTGGGCAAACTGCGGGAAAGGGTTTAATGCCACAAGGGGCTTCACTAAGGCCCTTCAGGGATGGCCTGGACACCTTGAACAACTGATGGCAGTTACAGTTCCTGCCTAGTGGCGTCTGCGTGGATGGTGACATGCCTCACTACTGAGAAAGTCTGTGACTATTGCGAGCACTTAGTGATAATCAAGAAACTTGGTCCCTGTATGTAATTTTAACCCAGGCAAGCGACACTGCTCATGTGTATCAATGTTGCTTTGTTTGATAAAGCAGTGCCTACTTCATGGTGCCGTTGTGGGGGAGGAAAGGTATTTGTACACAGAAAGTGCCAGAAAGGTGCCTGGAGGGAAACAGAGCCTTGGAGGCCACTGGCTCTAGTGGTGGTCATGTTGGGCTCTGACACCTCTAGTGGTGGTCGCCATTGCTGCTGGGCTCTTGCATGGCTGGCTGTGTGTGGTTGTCATGGTTATGGGGACTGTTGATGCTTCTGCTCTAGGTGTTCTTAAGGATGCTATTGGGAGAGGCACAGCAAAGAAGTCAGATGGGCTCTCCCTGTTCCTCTCAGGGGAGTGAGTGGTGCGGCAGTGAAGAGAGTCAGACTCACAGGTGGCACCTATGTGCAAAGCCTGACTCTTTCCAGCTGTGCAACGTGGGCCAGTTTCTTAACGCTTGAGCCTTAGTTTCCTCACCTGTGAAATATCATGCATGATCGTTATAAGGATTGAATCCCATTATAAATACCAGTCATTAGCCATCCTTGACACTGAGCAGATATGAGCTTGGATGGTGTGTTGATCATGGTCCTCCAGAGACACAGAGTGGTAGGATGTATTGAAAGGAGATTTTAGATAGATATAGATATCTTCTATGTATATCTATCTTCTATCTATCTAGATATGTATACATATATACACATACATATCTAGACAGATACATAAGAGAATATATATATATATATATGATTTCCCAAAAAAGAAGAAATTCTGTCTCAAGACTGCAACATAGAAACCTCATTCTCTGTCTATATATAGAGGTATACTATCTGTCTATCTGCCTATCTATCTATCTGACTATCACTTATCTATCTGGGTTTATTTTAAGGAATTGGCTCACATGACTGGGCAGCTGGCAAATCCAAAATCCATAGGGCAGGCTGAAGATTCAGGTCGGAGTTGGTGTTTCAGTCTTGAGTCAGAATTCCATAGGCCAGCAGGCTGGAAACTCAGGTGAGGTTTCTATGTTGCAGTCTTGAGACAGGATTCCTTCTTTTTTAGGAAATCTTAGGTTTTGCTTTTAAGGCTTTCAACAGATTGTTTGAGGCCCAATCACATTATGAAAGGTGTCTGCTTTACTCAAAGTACCAATTATAAAGGTTAGTCACATCTTTAAAATACTGTCACAGCAACATCTGAACTGCATTTGACCATACAGCTGAGCACCATGGCCTAGCCAGGTTGACACACAAAATTTACCCTCACAGACGGTCTTGTAATTTCTCCAAGCCTCAGGTCAAAATTCACCATCACAGACAGTCTTATAATTTCTCTAAGCCTCAGGTTCCTCAGCATGGAATGGCATGGATAATACCTAAGTCATAACACAATTTTTTGGCAGGGGTTGGGGGTGGGGTCTGGGTCTCGCTCTGCTGCCCAGGCTGGATGCAGTGCAATGATGTGATCTCTGCTCACAGCAACCTCCGCCTCCCAGGCTCAAGCGATTCTACTGCCTCAGCCTCCTGCGTAGCTGGGTTTATAGGCGCCTGCCACCATGTCTGGCTAATTTCTTTTTTGTATTTTTCTAGAGACAGGGTTTCATCATGTTGGCCAGGTTGGTCTCGAACTCCGGAGCTCAGGCGATCCACCCACCTCGGCCTCCCTAAGTGCTGGGATTACAGACGTGTTCCACCTCACCAGACTAACTTTTGTATTTTCAGTGCAATGGTGGCCAGGCTGGTCTCAAACTCCTGACCTCAAGTGATCCACCCACCTCAGCCTCCCAAAGTGCTGGGATTGCAGGCATGAGTCACTGCACCTGACATAACACGGTTATTTTCACACACATTTCTTCAAAATCCTCTCTGATCCAGGAAGTTCTCGGTGCTTGGGATACAGCAGTGAGCAAAATAGCTCCCTACATGGAGCTCACATTGGGAGGTGGTGAGGAAGGAAGTTTAATTACTATATTAACTGCCAGATATTGATGAGTGCTAGGAAGGGAAAAGCAGAGCCCGCTGTTGTAAGGAGTAGAGGAGATGGTGCACGTCAGGGTACAGTACAGGCCTGAGCATGCTCAGGTGTACAGCCAGGTTACTTTCCTTGCTTTCCCCCTAGAAGAACCATCATTAAATGTAATACATGATTTTTTCTGTTTCTCTTTTCTTTTTTTTAGATGGAGTCTCACTCTGTCACCCAGGCTGGAGTGCAGTGGTGCGATCTCAGCTCACTGCAACCTCTGTCTCCTGAGTTCAAGTGATTCTCCTGCCTCAGCCTCCCAAGTAGCTGGGACTACAGCTGCGTGCCACCACACCTGGCTAATTTTTGTATTTTTAGTAGAGACGGGATTTCACCATGTTGGCCAGGCTGGTCTTGAACTCCTGACCTCAGGTGATCCACCCACCTTGCCTCCCAAAGTGCTGGGATTACAGGCATGAGCCACTGAGCCCAGCCAATACATGACTTTCTTTGCCCTACCAGAAATTACATTTCCCCCGTTGTCAGTATAGGCCGTCTTTGAGCAAATCTTGGCTATGCATGTGGGAAACCAGGAAAAAGGTGAAAGAAGAACTTTGGCTGTCTTAGGTGCCTGGCAAAGCTGTTTATTTATGGATACAGAAAGCTGGAATTTGGGAAGGGTTGAATAATTGTGTATGGAGTCTAGCAGTCTTTGGGAAGGGAAAGGGCCAAATCCCTAACCAGTGGTTTCCAGCTCTATGAGACCCAGCCCTTCTCCTAGCCCACCCTTAAAAGATATTTAGAAACACTCTATTCACTGTCTTAAAATGAAATTCATTGATTTTATAACCAATGTATGCACATGGTCCAAAATAATCAATATAATTCTCTGTTTGAAAATATGGAGGCTGGACACAGTGGCTTACACCTGTAATCCTAGCACTTTGGGACGCTAAGGTGGGTGGATCACTTGAAGTCAGGAGTTCGAGAGCAACCTGGCCAACATGGCGAAACCCCATCTCTACTAAAAACACAAAAATTAGCCCAGTGTGGTGGCACGCACCTGTAATCCCAGCTACTCAGGAGGCTGAGGCAGGAGAATTGCTTGAACCTGGGAGGTGGAGGTTGTAGTGAGCCGAGATCATGCCACTTCACTCCAGCCTGGGCAACAAGGTGAGACCCTGTCTCAAAACAAAAACAAAGTCAAAAAAACAAACAAACAAAAGAAAATATGGAAGAAAAAACAACTTGTAATACAATGATTTGTATTTCACTATGTAAGTGCCAGGTCACAACTACACTAAATGGCAAAAATGACCCCAGGTTCCCCCACATGCCCCTGTGCCAGTGGGGAGCTCAGTGGGAGGCACCGCAGCACAGAAACTGTAAAGGGATTATTCACAGAGGTGAACACGGGGGCTGGGGAGCCATCGAGTGGTGGTGCAGCCCTTGCG
Organism: Rhinopithecus roxellana; assembly: GCF_007565055.1. Lineage (NCBI taxonomy): Eukaryota > Metazoa > Chordata > Mammalia > Primates > Cercopithecidae > Rhinopithecus > Rhinopithecus roxellana. The sequence continues at coordinate 36,895,019 of NC_044564.1, read as the reverse complement.
TTAGGAGCGGAGAGTGAGGACAGCTGGTCCCTCCCTGGGACCTGGTGGGGCCCTAGGAGAAAGCTATAGTCGTGGGTGGTAGCCACCCAATGGGAGCTGAGTACGACTTTGGCAGAAGAATGGCCCAGGACATGAAACCGTGATGTCAGTCTCCTCCCACCTGCTGAGCTCCTGCAAACTCCTCTATTGGCCTAACTCTTTTCAATGTTGAGTCACTCTGACCTATAGATTCTCTGCAGCCCCTAAGCAATCCTAGGTACCTTGTTATTTGCTCACAGTGACTCCAGGTTGCGGCAGGGAATTTGCCTTTTATAATCAGAAAAAGGGCATGATTACCTGAACTATCTGTATTGGTTCTCTGGTCTCAGTCAGAAAAGCTCTTCTCTCTGGTTTATTTTTGGTTTTGTTTTTAAAAACAAACTGAATTCCATTCTGTTTCTGCCTGTTTGAAGGGAGGCTTGTCTCGTAGTTGAAGGCTGGAGAAGGCTGATGCCCCACCTCATATTCTGGCGTTTTCCACTGCTCTCCGGATGAAGCTCAGCAGGGATGTGGTTCAATCCCTGGTGGCAAAAGGCGAGGGTTTCCCAGCAGCTTTGCTCCCCCGTGAGGGCGGTTAACATAGGGAGAGCCCGGCCTTCTCCTGTCTTGATCCAGTCTCTTCTGTATTGTAAGGTCTGTCACGTGCCACAGCCCACCCAAGGTCTCATATCCTGTGTGAGTGAAACCTCAAATCAGCTTAAACCTAAGAGGGAATTCACTTGCTCACACAAGCTGGGAAGTGTGGGGTAGACGCAGTTCAGGCTGACAGACCCAGGAGTGTGGGGTATCCAGGATGCTCCCTCCCTTCTCCGCTGGTCTCTTTTTGGTTTCATTTCCTAACTGCAGACGGTGGTGGGAATGTGGCTGTGGCAGATCTAGCATCATCTCCTTCTGAATGAGACAGGAGGGGCCATGGCCTTTCTCTCCAGTGCCACATTGTAAGGTCCCAATGACTCAGGTTCCTTATTGCACTGCCTTGGGCCAGCCACTGTGGCCAGGGCCATGGGGTATTTGGCCTAGGTTACCAAAGTACCAGTTTGGCCAGAGATTTGGAACATGTGACTGGCACTTCTCCAAAAGCGTGCCATCAGCACAGTGAAGGCGGAGCTGTTCCCACTAGAGAGAGAACTTATATTCATTCCATCAATGCACTTTTCAACCTACTGACCTTCCTTGAAGTCAGCATGTGTTTATCATGCACACAGGCTAGTGTTCAGACAAAGAACTTGTCTTTATTGAGCAGTATGGAGCCCAACATTGTGCTCAGCACTCCATCCATGCTGCCTTTTGCTGTGGGAAGGTGAAGGAAGCATTGGGGGTGCTTCTGCCCTCAAGACACCTGCAGTTAAGACAGGGTAGAGGCAGGAGTGAGGACTCTCCATGTCTCCCTCTCCTCTCTGCTCCCTGCCCTCACCGTTGGCTGTTCTTGGGCTCACTTGCCTCTAGGCAATCCTTAGTCATGCCTCATGGGTCCCATCCATGACACGTGCTTGCACACGTGATCCAGCAGTCCCATGTCTCTGATGCCTCTGCTGGGGGCTGGTCTTGTTGCCCCTTTCTTCCTGTCTCTGTCTCTGTCTTGGTCGTGCAGCCTTTGTGCAAAGCCTTCTTCTGATTGAAGCTCCTGTAATTCTCGGTGCTCTTCCACCAGCCCCTGGCACTGTTGGTCTGTCTGATGATTGCATGTCAAGTGCCTGGGATGATATAAATTCATTTAACTCAATTCATTGCTAAGTGGGGTGATTAAAAAGCTGGTGGAGCTCGACATCCGTTTGTGGAATTAAATTGCTAAGGTGAGTGGGAATCTGCAAAACACTCCACAGCAAAATCCCCTTGCAAAGTAGAAATCTAGCAAAGCTTCTAATTCAGAATATGATCTATCTCAAGATTAAAATAATTAACCACATTCATTTGTAGACTATCTACTTTGCCTATGAATAACAAATGTTTTCAAGGAGTTTTCAAGTGTCATTGATGCAAAAACTCTGTAACTGTGATATAAGCAAAGGCAAGCACTGTATAGCTGGGGCTTTGCTAGCTTTAAAAATCACTCCTATCTGGAAGACTGGTCTCCCCATCTGAGGCTTAAAAATCCCAGGGCCAAGGCCCCGGCCTGGCAGTTCTGGGCATGCTGTAAAGAATACTTGATTGGAGTGTCGTATTAGTTTGTTAGAGCTGCTGTCACAAAACACCCCAGACCTGGGGACTTCAACAGACATTTACCTTCTTAAGTCTTGGAGGCTGGAGGTCTGAGATCAAGGTGTGCACAGGGTTGTTTTTCCTGAGGCCTCTCTCCTTGGCTTGCAGATAGCCCTCTTCTCCTTGTGTCCTCACCCGGCCTTTCCTCTGTGTGTGTCTATGTCCTAATTGCCTCTTATAAGGACACCAGTCATGTTAGATTAGGCCCCATCCATATGACTCATTTTAATTTTTTTTGTTTTTGTTTTTGAGACAGAGTCTTGCTCTGTCGCCCAGGCTGGAATGAAGTGGCGTGATCTCAGCTCACTGCAACCTCTGTCTCCCGGGTTCGAGGGATCCTCCTGCCTCAGCCTCCCAAGTAGCTGGGATTACAGATGCCCACCACCACGCCCAGCTAATTTTTTTTGAAACCGCATCTCACTCTGTCACCCAGGCTGGAGTGCAGTGGCACCATCTCAGCTCACTGCAACCTCTGCCTCCCAAGTTCGAATGAGTCTCCTGTCTCAGCCTCCCAAGTAGCTGGAACTACAGACACCCACTACTATGCCTGTAGTGGAGATGGGGTTTCACCATATTGGCAAGGCTGGTCTTGAACTACTGGCCTCGTGATCTGCCCACTTCGGCCTCCCAAAGTTCTAGGATTACAGGCGCGAGCCACTGCGCCTGGCCAACACCCAGCTATTTTTTTTTATTTTTATTTTTAGTAGAGACAGGGTTTCGCCATGTTGGCCAGGCTGGTCTCCAACTCCTGACCTTCGTGATCTACTCACCTCGGCTTCCCAAAGTACTAGGATTACAGGTGTGAGCTAGGCGCCTGGCGCCATGACTCATTTTAATTTAATCAGATCTTTAAAGAACCCCATCATCATCATTTTTTTTTTTTCAGACGGAGTCTCGCACTGTCTCCCAGGCTGGAGTGCAGTGGTGCGATCTCAGCCCACTGCAACCTCTGCCTCCCAGGTTCATGCCATTCTCCTGCCTCAGCCTCCCGAGTAGCTGGGACTACAGGCACCGGCCACCACACCCAGCTAATTTTTTGTATTTTTTAGTAGAGACGGGGTTTCACCATGTTAGCCAGGATGATCTCGATCTCCTGACCTCGTGATCTGCCCGCCTCGTCCTCCCAAAGTGTTGGGATTACAGGCGTGAGCCACTGCGCCCGGCCTAAAGACCCCCATCTTCGAATACAGCCACATTCTGAGGTTCTGGCTGTTAGAGCTTCAACATAGGAATTTAGGGGAGTGGTAAAATGCAGCCCCCAAGTGTCTGCTAGCAGAGACTGTGCACACCATGGTCCTCAAGGTGAGACATGCTTTAGTCTCCCAGGAGAGATGTTAACGCTCCATTTCCAGAGCCCATGACAGACCCACTACAGAGGACACTTGGGGGTTTCATCGTTATTAAGTTTCTGAGGGAATTCTTGGTGCCACTAGGTCACCACAGCCAGTGCTTAGGAAACAGTGTCCTAAACACTGCTTGGCTGACCTGGACTCAGTTACCAAAACGGCTCAGGGCAGTGGGGAATGCATGAAAAAATAAATCTGTAGGAAAAAAATCCCTAAGAGTGAAAAGAGTGGGAAGGGACGTTAACAGTTGATGGGGAAATTTCAATTTATTTTTGGAAGCTGGAAAATAGATCACAGGCATTGTTGGAGGAAAAAGAGCGGACAGCTACAGTCCCAGTGCATGTGCAGGGCCTGCAGAGGAGGGGAGGGCTCCCTGGTGTGCCTGATGATCCCCGAGGCTGCGGGGGTGGGGGTGAAAGCAGCGAGGCGGTGAAATCCAGGGAGGAGCTGTGGCAGCTGCGTCTGACCCCACCCTCAGCTCCCCACACCCAGCCCTGCCATGGAGCCAGGAGGTTTTGGGGGAAGGGGGCTTTGGGAGAAAGGGGAACCTGGAGGGCCCTCTGCTAAAGAAACTGGGAATTGAAAGTCTGGTTAGTGTGTTTGAGTCTAATATTTAATTGCCTGAAGCTAATAGTATTTCAATTTTATAAATCAAGAAAAGGTGAAATGGGCAGATTATTTGGAGATACGGAGGTAAATAAATACGAGAATAAAGCAGGCGGCAGATGAAGTGTCCCTCTCCCTCTCCCGTTGGCGGGAGCTGGGCTTCATCAACAGAGCGCCTGAAGAACAGGCCCTTAGAACCAAGTTCATTTCCCTCCACGCAGAGTCGGGCTGCGGCATCAGGATGAGTAAGCTTCCGCTCTAAAGCCACAGTCGAAGGCCCGGCGTGGCACAGGTGCCGTGGCTGTCACCGGCAAGCGCCCAGTTGCCTTCCCCAGTCTCAGGAAGGGGCACGACTGGAGGACAGCAGTGCGGACCATGGCCTTGGCCACACCCAGGCCCGCGGAGACACAGCCACTGTGCTAGGGGAAGCAGGAATAGACTTCTGGCCAGTGCTGGAGGTTCTGCCTCACTGCACAGTTTAGGTAAAAAGGCAAACCTAAACCTAAAGGTGGCTCACGCCTGTAATCTCAGCACTTTAAGAGGCCGAGGTGGGCGGATCATGAGGTCAAGAGATTGAAACCATCCTGGCCAACATGGTGAAACCCCATCTCTACTAAAATCACAAAAATTAGCTGGGCTTGGTGGCACATGCCTGTAGTCCCAGCTACTCGGGAGGCTGAGGCAGGAGAATTGCTTGAACCAGTGTAGCAGGATGAGTAACAGACAAAACCTCTCAGACACTGAGTTAAAGAAGGAAGGTCTTTATTCGGCCTGGAGCATCAGCAAGACTCAGGTCTCCAACAACCCAGCTCCCCGAGTGAGCAATTCCTGTCCCTCTTAGGGGCTCACAACTCGAAGGGGGTCTGTGTGAGAGGGTGGTGATCGACTAAGCAAGCAGCAGGTATGTGACTGGGGGCTGCAGCAGGTATGTGACTGGGGGCTGCAGCAGGTATGTGACTGGGGGCTGCATGCACTGGTAATTAGAGTGGAACAGAACAGGACAGGGATTTTCACAGTGCTTTTTCATACAATGTCTGTAATCTATAGATAACATAACTGATTAGGTCAGGGTCGATTTTTAACTACCAGGCCCAGGGTGTGGCACTGTGCTGTCTGCCTGTGGATTTCATTTCTGCCTTTTAGTTTTTACTTCTTCTTTCTTTGGAGGCAGAAATTGGGCATAAGACAATATGAGGGGTGGTCTCCTCCCTTACCAGGCTCCGGGAGGCAGAGGTTGCAGTAAGCCAAGATCATGCCCCTGTACTCCAGCCTGGCCACAGAGCAAGACTCCGTCTAAAAAAAAAAAAAAAAAAAAGCAAACACAGTTTGTAATCAGGACAGTCTGGTCATAAAACTGGCATAGACAGAGAGATTGTGGGGGCAGAAAGAAATCCTGGTATTCTTTGGCAATCGGTGTGTCCCAAGGGAGTGTCTGTCAGCTCAGAGGAAAAGGTGATTTGGTAAGTGGTTTTGGCGCAACAGACTATCCATCTGGAAAAAATTAAAAGTGAATCCTATTCTTAACATCATCTACTAAAATTACAGATGGAATAGAGCACAGGTAAACAGTGATATAAGACAATGGTTAGGAAAATAATCTAAGAAAATATATGTAAATCCAGGGATTAGAGAGACCTTTTTAAATTCAAACTAAAAACCAGAAACTCTGGATAGACATAGTTGATTCCATAAAAAATTATATACATATGTATGTAATATCTGTTTTGTGTATATATAATACACACGCATATACATATATAAATGATATATACATCTAAGGAACAAAAAATACCAAAGAATTCAAGACTAATGTTAGATTGGAAACGTATTTGCAATGCCTATGAAAGAGAAATAATTAATGCATTAATATACAAAGAACACTTTTGCAATAATTAAAAAGAGAAACAGTAAAAGATGACAAAAGATATGAATAGTCATTAAATAGAAATAAGTAATCAAGGATATGCTAAAATTCAGATATGCAAGTTTACAGAAATTACAAAAAATGATAACCTCTATTGCTGACAAAAATGTGTAGAAAGGGTATTCATTTATTGCTGAGGGAATTGTGAATTGCTCTTGCTGTTGGGAGAATAATCTGGCAATATGTATTAAGATTAAAATATGCGTTCTGCAATACGCCTGGCTCACGGTGAGAACAGGCAACCAAAATAGAAACTCCAACATATACATTTATATAGTAATATTCATTGCAGCATCATTCTACAAGTAACACATATAAAATGCCTAAAACAAAGGGATCGTCCATGCATTGGTCAAGGCTTGTGAACCATGAGATGTACGTTCCATGAACTAGTTGTAAACAATTAGGAATGTGTGAGAGCTACACTGTATGGTGTGGAGGAATTTCCAAACTGTGAATGAGAAAAGCAAGATACAGAAAAATTCGTAAAATAGTAATCCTTTTTGGCCAAATATGACAGAAGAAACACCTAAAGTGTTGTAATATGTTACCATATGATTATAGGCACATAGAAAGAATGGGCTTACTTGGTGGGGAGTGGGGTTAAATGAGTTTAAAGGAGGTACCCAAAAAGTGGCCAAAGAAGGAAAATATATGTAGTAGAAACGGCAACTATGCTATGATCCCGTTTTTGTAAAATTAAGTATGTGTGTGTAAATGCATAGAAATTGGTATGGGATGGAAACCAACAGGTTAACATGGTTAACAGTTGCAGGATTTCAGATGTTTTTCTTACACTTTAAAAAATTGTGTGGGGAGGCAGGGTGCGGTGGCTCACGCCTGTAATTCCAGCACTTTGGGAGGCTGAGGTGGGTGGATCACAAGGTCAGGACCTCGAGACCATCCTTACCAACATGGTGAAACCCCGTCTCTACTAAAAATACAAAAAATTAGCCGGGCGTGGTGGTGGGCGCCTGCAGTCCCAGCTACTTGGGAGGCTGAGGCAGAAGCATTGCTTGAACCTGGGAGGCAGAGGTTGCAGTGAGCCAAGATCGCACCACTGCACTCCAGCCTGGGTGACAAGAGTGTGACTCTGTCTCAGAAAAGAAAAAATTTTTGTGGGGCTACCCATTTTCTCCGGGACCCCTCTCTCTGCAGCAGAGAGAGCTTTGCTCATTCTTTTGCCCATTAGACTTCCACTCTTAACCTCAAAAGTAAGTAAATACATAAATAAATAAATAAATGGTGTGAAAAGTTTAATGAGCATATATTTGTTGTATGACCAGAAAAAAATATTTTAAACGAAAACATAAAAAGGTGATTTGTTACTAATTCCCCAAAATGTGTCTGTGAGTCACCTCCAGGCTCTGTCTGTCCACCTTGCACGCCTTTGAGTGGCATTCCTAAAATCCCACAACCAGCACCTCCCAGGACCCTAAGTGGCTTCCACTGCTGTACTCCCCACTGGGACACTGCCAGCCCAAGACAGAAGCGGTGAAGCCACAGGGCACCCTGGGTGTGCATGGGCCCTGAGACTCTGAATCCACTCAGGAGCAGGCTATGGAAACACTGCTGTTCTAGTAAAAGAAACGTCTACTGTATACTGTTGCCAAAAACAAACGGTATGGCGCTTTTTTTTTTTTTTTTTTTTTTTTTTTGAGAGGGAGTCTCACTCTGTTGCCCAGGCTGGAGTGCACTGGCACGATCTTGGCTCACTACAACCTCTGCCTCCCGGATTCAAGCAATGCTCCTGCCTCCGCCTCCCGAACAGCTGGGACTACAGGCACCTGCCACCACGCCCAGCTAATTTTTTGTATTTTTAGTAGTGACGGGGTTTCACCGTGTTAGCCAGGATGGTCTCGATCTCCTGACCTCGTGATCCACTGGCCTCGGCCTCCCAAAGTTCTGGGATTACAGGCGTGAGCCGCAGTGCCCGGCCTGTACGGCACTTTTCACCTGGGGCTTCCGGTTGTATTCCCAGCCTGTCCACAGTGGGCTTGCAGTCAGTAGGAGTATTCTGGGTTTTTCGTTTTGTTTTTTTCATATACTCTGCTTGATATGTAGCAGTATTCTGATAGAAATGTTTGAGAAGTGCTTTATAGAATATTCTCAGCCCAAGTACCATACACAACATTCTCAGCTATTTAGGATCTTCCTTCCCTCAGTGCGCGCCCAAGGTTTTAAGTAAACTTTGCTTACCTAAAAATATCCTCCCTGCCCGGCGTGGTAGCTCACGCCTGTAATCCCAGCATTTTGGGAGGCCAAGGCCAGTGGATCATGAGGTCAGCAGATCGAGACCATCCTGGCTAACATGGTGAAACCCTGTCTCTACTAAAAAAATAGAAAAAAAAAAAAATTAGCCGGGCGTGGTGGCGGGCGCCTGTAGTCCCAGCTACTCGGGAGGCTGAGGCAGGAGAAAGGCGTGAACCCCGAAAGCTGAACTTGCAGTGAGCCGAGATGGTACCACTGCACTCCAGCCTGGGCAGCAGAGCAAGACTCCATCTCAAAAAAAAAAAAAAAAAAAAAAAAAGAAAGAAAGAAAGAAAAAGAAAGGAAAAAAAGAATCCTCCCCAGGGCAAATTCATGGTGTCTGCAGACGCCGGAACCCTTCTCCCGTGGAGAGCAGGGTTTGTTTCCCTGTTCCCTGAATCCGGGCTGGCCTGTGAGTGCTGCGGCGGATAAAGCATGAGAGAATGAACACTGTGCCAGTTCAGGGAACTGCGAGGGCCCACACCCCAGTGGCCCAGGGAACCCTCATGTCTGTAGGAAGATGGTGAAGGACCCAGCGAGCCTGCCAGCACCGGACATGATGCGGCCCAGGGCGCGGGCCCTCGCGTGGCGGGTGGGGAGTCACTCCGTGCCAGGTGCGAGGAGCGGAGGTGTGAGGGGTTCATCAGGACGAGAGGGGCGATCTTTCCGGCCCAGCCACCCCAGTCTCCCTATCCATCCCGGAGGAAACAATCACATGTATGAACTGGGAAGTGAGCAATGATGTTCACCATTTGGACTCGGGGCCACGCTGCGTCTAGTTTGGAATTCTTTGAGCCGGTTAATTCCCTTCTCTACCTGGTAGGCATTTCTTCCCTGCTTGAGGCCCAGGTACACTGCAAGCCAGCTGAACGCCATCTCCGAGTGAATCCAGCCTCATTCCCTCAACATAATCTATTAACCTCGAGTTCTGTTAACCTCGAGAAATCCTCTGCCTCTTCCCTGACTGGCAGCTTATCCCCTGTGAAGGTTTCTGCCTTCGGGCTGTCCCTGCTGCTGGACTGGGCGTGGCTGGAGGGAGGCGTGGCCTGCTGCTGGTCTTTGCAGCTCCGCCTCAGGCTCAGGAGATACCTGTTGACTGAACCGGCTCGCTAATTCAGAAATACATTGATATGCACATAGCATATACTTTCTCCCGCTCACAGCTTTCTGATAATGAATTTGGCTTCCACCTCAAGGTAAATGCATCATGAACCCATGGTTCATCTAAAGGCCACTTTGTGTAATAATTTTCTTTATTTCTAAAAACATTAAAAAATAAAAAAACAGTACCAAATCTAAGTCACATTGTTTCCTCTTGGATTGCTGTATATTTTTAGCACAGGCAACAACTGCAGTAGGGTGAGGGACAAACTTTTTAAGCTACGGGAGTGTCTGCAGCACTCACTAAACACACTGGGATATGCTGTCATCTTTGTAGTTGAGGGGGACACATTGCTGGATGGTTTTTGCATTTGTGTGCTTTTTGTTGGTGATGTCACTGTTTAAAATGGTCCCCAGCAAAGTGCTGAAATGTCTAGTGTTCCTGAATGCGAGAAGGCTGCAGTGTGCCTTATGGAGATAATTCGTGTGTTAGATAAGCTCAGTTCCGGCATGAGTTATATATAGTGCTGTTGGTTGTGAGTTCAATGTTAATGAATCAAAAATATGGTTCATCCATAAAAAGGAAGAGGAAATTCACCAATCTGCACTTGAGGCTGCTCCAGAAAATGCTAGTAATATCTATAGAGCACGATGAAACCACAGAAAAGATAGAAAAGCAACTAAATTTATAAATTCATTAGCTGATGACTAAAGAAAATCCCCAAGCCCCCAAATCATAGTGGACAGAGTTGTGAGGCTGAAAGCCAAGGCAATTTGCAGTCACGTTACTCAGGGTCAGGAAAATGCCAGACCTTGCTTGGCTAGTACTGTCCTGGCTTGCATGTTTCAAAAGGCAATGTGGTGTGAAAAATGTTAAACTCGCAGGAAAGGCAGGTTCTGTAGATAGGGAAGCTAGTGAAGAATTTTAAAAACACCTTCTAAGTGTTACATAGGAAAAGCGTTATTTGGGAGAGCAAATTTTCAACGATAATAAAAAAACTTACCCGTTTTACAAGGACATTAGCAAACAAAGTTATACAGCATAAATGGTGTTTTGGTTGGTGAAAATGTTGTCTGGAGCCCGGAAGGAACCTAACCCTGTGGTTTAGCTTTTGCTAAGTTGGTGTTTGCGGTGACTTTGTGGAATATAACTACCCCTAAATAATAAGAATAGGCTGTAACCGTGTCTTGTATTTCCTTCTGTTGCTTTTTGCACAGGTTAGAGCTTCCAGGACTAAGTTGAATAGTGGTAGAGAGTGTGGGGACCTTTGCTGTGTTCCCGATTTCATGAGGAGAGCATTCAGTCTTTCACCATTATGTTTTGCAGGATTTTTTTTTTTTTTTTTTTTTTTGATCAGGTTGAGGGAGTTCACCTTTATTCCTAGTTTTCTGAGAATTTTGTTAAAAATCATGAAAGATGTTAAGTTTCGTCAAATGCAGCCTAGTAATCCCTCTTCTAGGCATATACCCAAAGGAAATGAAATCACCACCTGGTAAGGATAACTGCACACCCATGTTGCAGCACTTTTCACAATGGCCAAGGTATGGAAACAACCTGGGTGTCTATTAATGGATGAATGGATAAACTATAGCATAAATAGACAATGGAATATTATTTAGCCTTTAAAAAAGGAGGAGATCTTGGCCGGGTGCATTGGCTCATGCCTGTAATCCCAGCAGTCTGAGAGGCCAAGACGTGAGAATAGCCTGAAGTCAGAAGTTCAAGACCAGGTTGGGCAACATAGTGAGAGCCCCATATCTGTAAAAAATATATAAAAATTAGCTGGACATGGTAGTGTATGTCTGTAGTCCCATCTACTAGGGAGACTGAGACAGGAGGATCACTTGAGCCCAGGAGTTCGAGGCTCCAGTAAGCAAAGATCACACCACTCTACTCTAGCCTGGATGATAGAACAAAACCCTGTCTAAAAACAAAATAAAAAAACAACAAAAAGGAAGATCTGCCATTTGCCACAATATAGATGGAGCTGGAACATATTATGCTAAGTGAAATAAGCTAGATACAGAAAGAAAAATATTGCATGGTCTCACTTATGTGGGGTCTCTAGAAAAAAAAGAGATCAAATATATAAGAGGCAGAGAATAAAACAGTGGCTACCAAGGTTGGAGTTGAGGAGGAAATGGGGAGATTTAGGTCAAAAGACACAAAGTAGCAAATCAATATGTAGAATGAACAAACGGAAAGGTCTAATGAACAATGTGAGGACTACAGTGAATAATAGGGTATCATATTCAGGATTTTTCCTAAATGAGTAGATTATAGCTGTTTTTGCCACAGGAGGAATTATGAATAACTAAATGAGATGATGGAGATGTTAATTTGTTTCACTATAGTAACCATTTTTATATATATAGATCTTATAACATCATGTTTATACACAATAAAATTTATTTAAATAAATTTGTCAAATGTTTTACTGCATCAATTGATAAGATCATGTGAATTTTATTCTGTTAATGTGGTGGACTACATTGACAGATTTTTAAATATTGAACCAACCTTGCATTTCTGGATAAGCTTCATTTGGTTATGGTGTGTAATTCTTAAAAATCGGTGAAGTCGGCCAGGTGTGGTGGCTCACACCTGTAATCCCAGGACTTTGGGAGGCTGAGGTGGGCGGATCACGAGGTCAGGAGATCAAGACCATCCTGGCTAACATGTTGAAACCCTGTCTCTACTAAAAATACAAAAAAATTAGCTGGGTCTGGTGGCGGGTGCCTGTAGTCCCAGCTACTCAGGAGGCTGAGGCAGGAGAATGGTGTGAACCCAGGAGGCGGAGCTTGCAGTGAGCCGAGATCATGCCACTGCACTCCAGTCTGGGTGACAGAGAGAGACTCTGTCTCAAAAAAAAAAAAAAAGAAAAAAATCACTGATGTCTATTTGTTAATACTCGTTGAAGGATTTTTATGTCTGCATGCATGAAGGATATTAATCTGCAGTTTTCTTTTTTTGTACTTCTTTGGTTTTGGTATTAGTGTAATACTAGTCCAATAGAATGAGAAGGGAAGTATTTTCTCTTCTTATATTATCTGGGAAAAATTGATTATTGTTAACATTGATTCTTCCTTAAACAGTAGAATTATCCAGTGAAACAACTTGACATGGCGATTTCTTTTTCAAAGAAAAACTTAGTTTTAAATTTAGAATTAAAATATCTATGCATCTAATTGATGAAGATTGTTACAAAGAATAAGTTCCCTGTGTCTGTTCACCCATTTCCTTCTCCCACAGAGCAACTCTTAAATTTTTTTAGCTAATCTTTTGATATCTTCCTCCATGTCTTAAACAAAAATGCCTATATTGTTACTTCTTTGATTTTGCAGTTTAAAAATTTCTCTAAGACTTCCCAATGTGGAATATGATTTATCTCCTTCCCTCCTTCCCTTCCCTAACCTGACAAGCAATTTCTGTCTTCACTTTCTCCCAATCTAATTAAATAGACATTTTTTTCTTAGGCTTAGTAGTCAGCATTTCTATTACAGTTGCACCTTTCCAGCTGAACCATGGACTGTACAATGATGATGGTGATGGTGGTAGTGGTCATGACAACCACAATAGTTAATCCTCACAGCCTGGGCAACATAGCAAGACCTTGTTCCTACAAAAAAAAAAAAAAAAAAAAATCAGCTGAGTGTGGCAGTGCACACCTATAGTCCTAGCTACTCAGGAGGCTGAAGCAGGAGGATTGCCTGAGCCCGGGAGGTCAGGGCTGCAGTGAGCTGAGATCGCACCACTACACTCCATCCTGGGCAACACAGCCAGACCCTATCTCTAAAAAAAATAAATAAAATAAAATAAAATAAATAAATAAAATAAAAAATAAATAAAATAAAAAAAATTAACATGTACATGGGGCTTTCTCTGGGCCAAGAAAAGATCCAAGGACTTCAATTTTCACAAAATTCTCACAAGACTGTTACAATAATCCTGATTTTACATATGAGGACCATGGAGGTGAAGTGATTTGCCCAAGGTAATTCGGGCTTTAAGTGGCAAAACCAGAATTTGAACCCCAGGCATTCTGGATCTGTATTCTGTGGGAGTGGCCACTACCCTACAGTCTCTAACAAATTTATGTTTGTTCTTGAGTTAATAATAATCTTTTGTTGGTTGCTTATTTTTCTATATATTTATCACTTATGAATTTCAAGTTCTACTTCGGTTGTGAAAAGCTTCTCTCAATGTGTTTGAAGACATTAGCAGTATTATCGTCTTCTTGAAAATATATTCTAGAGTTCTGGGCTATCTGTTCTCCAAGCCTGCTTATGGCTAGCATCCTGGACTCTCCCTCCTCTCCTGTCCTGAGGATTCCCTTCATCTCTCTTTTGTTTGGAACCCACTGTTTTCTGAATGCTAATCATATTCTTTGTTGTTTTATTTCTTCATTTTGATGAACAACATCCTCTCAGCTTCCTGAGACAAAGGAATGGAAAGTAAATTTTGCAACTCCGTCATGTCTAAATATGTCTAGTCCATCTTCACATTTAATTCATACTTTGGCTGGGTATTGAAGAATCTGTAGACAATCTGAATGTTGAAGATACCCCTCCATTATTTTTTAGCTTCTACTGTTGCTGTTGAGAATTTCAAAGCCATTCTGATTCCTACTCTTTGTATTTGACCTGCTTATCCTCTAAGGAAACTTGTAAAGTCATCTTTCCATTCCCAGGATTCTGAAGGTCACTAATGATGTGTTTGATGGGGAACAATTCTCATTTAATGTGCTCCCCACTTGGTGGATGCTTTTCATTTGGCAAGTCAAATTCTTCAGTTATGATATATCTTCTTGAATTATTTTTCAATTCCTCCTGCCACCATTTTTTCAGTTCACTCTCAGAAACTCTCTTTATTGGAAGTTGTCCCTTCTGAAGTTGGTCAACTAATTCTTTAAAATTTTTAAAATAATTAATATCCCCAGAAATGAAACAAAAACCTCAGAAATAAGCAATAACAAAGGGGCTGATAATCACAAATTTAAACTATGATATTAGAAAAGTCACATGAGATCCATATATTTGGCGACATTAAAATCAAGAACTCCTGTTCATCAAAACACACCATCACAGGAGTGAGAGGCAGATGATGGAGTAACAGAAAATATTTGCAATTTTATATCCAAGGAAGTACTTGTATCCAGCATATATAAAGAACTTCTACAAATAAATTTTTAAAAGATGGAAAACCCGTAAATCAATTGTCTATCAGCAACAGAATGACAATACCCTCCACCATGTTATGACACAGCAAGAAGGCCCTCACCAGATGAAGTCTCTCAATCTTGGACTTCCTAGCCTCCAGAATTGTGAGTCAAATATATTTCTTTTCCTTATAAATTATCCAGTCAGTGGTATTCTGTTACAGCAGCATAAAGCAGACTAAGACACTTGTGTTTGTTGTCTTGTCTACATGGTATTCTGTTGTGTGAATATACCACAGTGCATTTGTTCATTCTGCTGCTGATAGACAATTGAATCCAACTTTTATGCATATATGTGCATCTCTGTTAGATATATACTTAGTAGTGGAACTATTGGGTTATAGAGTACTCATATGTTCAGAATTAGCAGATGTTGCCAAATGATTTTCCAAAAAGGGGTTTTACCAATTTATACTCCCTCCAGTAGTGGGTGAGAGTTCAGATTGCTTTAACACTCTCACTAATCCTTGGTATTGTTTTGTTTGTTCTTCACTTTAGCTGTTCTGGTTGATGGAATATTGCTGTGGTTCTAATTACATTTTCCTAAAGCTGAGTACCTTTCATACCCATCAGAATATTCTCCTTTGTAAAGCACCTGTTCAAACTTTTCCCCATTTTTTATTGACTTTCCATCTTTTTACAATTTGTTTGTAGAAGTTCTTCATATATTCTGGATACAAGTACTTCATTGGATATAAAATTGCAAATATTTTCTGTTACTCTGTCATCCGCCTCTCACTCCTGTGATGGTGTGTTTTGATAAACACAAGTTCTTAGTTTTAAGGTTGTCAAATATATAAATGTAGTGTGACTTTTCTGATATATTTTAAATTTATGGTTCTCTGTCAGCTCCTTTGTTATTGCTTATTTCTAAGGTTTCGGTTTTTTGTTTTGTTTCTGAGGATATGAATACTTTCTTCTTCTTTTTTTTTTTTTCCTGAGATGGAGTCTTGCTCTGTCACCCAGGTTGACATACAGTGGTGCGATCTTGGCTCACTGCAACCTCTGCCTCCCAGGTTTAAGAGATTCTCCTGCCTCAGCCTCCTGAGTAGCTGGGATTACAGGCACGTACCACCACACCCAGCTAATTTTTCTATTTTTTTTTCTTTGTACAAGATTTTATTAAAGATCTTTACAGAGCAACATCCAGACTCCAGAATACAGCTGCCAAGGAGACCCTGTTATGCTGTAGGGACTGGCTGGGGCATGGCAGGCGGCTCTGGCTTCCCACCCTTCTGTTCTGAGATGGGAGTGGTAAGCAGTATCTCATCTTTGGGTTCCAGGATGCTCATGTGGTCAGGCAGGGGCTTCTTAGGGCCAGTCTTACCAGTTGGGTCCCAGGGCAGCATGATCTTCACCTTGATGCCCAGCACACCCTGTCTGAGCAACACATGGCACACAGCAGTGTCAACGTTGTAGTTAACAGGGTCTCCGCTGTGGATCATCAGGCCATCCACAAACTTCATGGATTTAGCCCTCTGTCCTCGGAGTTTCCCAGACACCACGACCTCGCAGCCTTTGGTCCAGCTCTCCATGAGGTACCGCAGCACACTATAGCAGGCCCTCCTCACAGCAAGCCCTCCTAGGAGTTTGTAAGGCAGAGACTCTGCCTGGGCAATGGCACACAGACCTCTAGCAGCCACCTTTTCAGCATAAAGCTCTACACTGCCCTCTGGAAAGCCAAACCTCTTCTAAACTACACCAGTCAGTTCCTGAATCCACTGGCCCTTCTCACCAAGAACATTCTGTGTTCTGGTGGCTAAGATAATGATTTCTGTACTGGTTGGTGTAACTCACACCTCAACTCCAGAGTAGCCATCTTCAGCCAGCTCCCAAGTAAGAAACTCATTCAGTTCAGTTTTGAAGATGCCATCAGCGACAAACTTCCTCTTCTTGGAAATTTGCACAGCCATCTTCCCGCCGTGCTCCGCTGAAAGGAAAGGCCTATTTTTTTTTTCAGTAGAGATGGGGTTTCACCATGTTGCTCAGGCTGGTCTCGAACTCCCGACCTCGTGATCTGCACGCCTCGGCCTCCCAGAGTGCTGGGATTACAGGCGTGAGCCACCGCTCCCGGCCTGATATTAATGATTTTCTAAAGCTTTCTTTTTCCTACACAGCCTCTGTTTCTTCCCAGTCATCCTTTTCTGTTTACTTTTTCCCATCAGTCACCTTAGTGGGTTTCTCCAAACGTCCTATGATTTTTGGCTGTCTGGTGATATTTAAGGGTTTTTGTGCACAGCAACTTTCACACAGTATGGTAGGCTGAATGAATTGTCTCGTGGGAGGAATCCCTGTTTTCAATGTATATTTAGGTCGGTCCTCTTGGATTGTTTCCAATTCACCAAAGAATACACTTTCAGTTTCTTCCTGAAGGATAAAACACTGGCTTCCAAGTCTTGAGGTCCTTCTTGGAGAAGGATGAGTGTCCCTAGTTCAAACCAGCTGGAGTCCTCCAATGCAGATAAGTCTTGTTTTATCCTCTCCCTAGAATAAACCTCCAGTTTTCTATCAGAGAAGGGAGGGAGAAGTTTCTCACATGTGGGGAACAGTGGATAGGATCTGTTTGTGAAACTCCTTAAAGAGATCTGGAGCCAGCCTTCTGATTTATAGCCCACTCTTCTCCTTTTCTGCTGGAGGTCCATGGCGCTCACCATTTCTGAGCCCTTGGGGATTCTGGATTGCAAGTCACGCGCCTCTTGGACTTTCCCACTGCTGTCACAAAACTCAGCCTTCCAGGTTCTGCTAAGCCAGCTTCTACCCATCCTTCTGCTTTCTATCTTCAAAAAATTTTTTGTTGTCTCTTTGTAAGTTTATATCTTTAAAAAGAAAAATCTCTTAACTATCATCTTACTAAGTTTTGGGGAAGGAGCCGGCATAGATGAAGGTGCTCAATCCACCATCTTTAACCGGAAGTGACTGCATTTAGCTCCCTAATCCATCTAGAATCTATTTTTGTGTGTGTCCGGTGTAGGGTAGGATAGATAATATACATGTTCTGAAGAGATATTCATTTGTTCCAAAACCATTTGTTGAGTTGTTCATTCTCTCTCCCCTCATTCAGAATGCTACCCTTGTTACGCAGACACGCCATTCTCGCTGTTCCTCTAGCGAGCCAGGTACTAGCCCATCCAGGAACAGGTCAGTGCTGGTCCACGCCTGGGTGTCCTTCTGCCAAATGTCTGCCTAGGATAGTCTCTGTCCTCCTTCAAGCCTTTGCATCAATGCCTCCTGACCAGAGAGGATCATGCACATCACGTACTTAAAATTGCGTGTTACTGCTATCATTCTCTTTCTTCCTCAAGGTTTTTCCCCCATAATATTTCTCCTCTCGAATTTCCTATGATGTTGACTCATCAGTTTTGGCTGATTGTCTTGCCCTGCCTCACTAGACTATAACCTCTTTGATTCATGGATATGGACTGTTTTGGTTGTTATGTTATGCACAATGCCTGTTGTTCATTAAACACATGTAGAATAAGTTAATAAACATGCTACATTTCCAAACAAACACAAACATGGCTGTTTTTGTACTTTCTACTCTGCACTACTTATCAATTTGTTTATTCCTGTAACAGTTCCACTCTGTGCTGTTTTCAATAGTTTTATAATTCACCTCAATATTGACAGAACAAATTGCCATTCATTGTACCTTTTTTTTTTTTTTTTGAGACGGAGTCTCGCTCTGCCCCCAGGCTGGAGTGCAGTGGCGCGGTCTCGGCTCACTGCAACCTCCACCTCCCAGGTTCAAGTGATTCTCCTGCCTCAGCCTCTTGAGTAGGTGAGATTACAGGCACCTGCCACCACACCTGGCTAAGTTTTGTATTTTGAGTAGAGACCAGGTTTCACCGTGTTGGCTAGCCTGATCTCAAACTCCTGACCTCAGGTGATTGACCCGCCTCAGCCTCCCGAAGTTCTGGATTACAGGAGTGAACCACCATGCCTGGCCACTGTACCTCTTTTTCAAAATATTCTTGCCTATTATTGGGCCTTTTTTCCTTTTTTCTCTTTCTTTTCTTTTTTTTTTGAGAGAGTCTCGCTCTCTTGCCTAGGCTGGAGTGCAGTGGTACAATCTCAGTTCACCACAATCTCTGCCTTCCGGGTTCAAGTGATTCTCCTGCCTCAGCCTCCTGAGTAGCTGGGCCTACAGGTGTGCACCACCATGCCTGGCTAATTTTTTGTATTTTTAGTAGAGGCAGGGTTTCACCATATGGGCCAGGCTGGTCTTGAACTGCTGACCTTGTGATCTGCTAGCCTTGGACTCCCAAAGTGCTGGGATTACAAGCGTGAGCCACCGTACTGGGCCTCTTTCTATTTATTTATTTTTGGAGACAGAGTCTCACCATGTTGCCCAAAAATCATAAATGTGATTTTAGCTCCAGATTATTATTTATTCATTAATTAGAGCAATCAGCAATTACTTATCCTTAACTATATATGTTACTATTTTTTCTACTTACTGCTCTTTCTTATATAGTTTCTCTTGGAATTTATTATTTTACTGAAGTACAGCCTCTTTAATTTTTCATGGAGGTTTGTAGGGGTCAAATTTTTTGAGTCCTCCCATGTCGAAAAATGTGCTATATGCTTGAAAGAATTTTGGCCAGGAATAGAAACCTAGTTTAAAAATCCTTTACTTTCAGAACTTCAAAGGTATTGCTATACGAGTTTTCTATTCACTTCTTATGTTTTTGTAAGTAATTTGTTATTTTCTCTCAGAAAGCTTTGAGGATTTTTTTCTCTTTAGTCTTGGCATTTTGGAAGTCTTACCATAAAATAGCTAAGGGCAAATCTGTTTCAGTCTGAAGGTTTGCAGCATTGTTCTTGTCTTAATTCATTGATTATTTTAGTGCCTATCGTTCTCACAATTCTTATAATTTCTTCTGCACCAGTAGGAAGGTCTGGAACTGTCATCTGTGATTTTTTATCATTATATTCTCAACTTGTGGTCTTTAGTTGAGTGCTCAGATTCCCACTTTCCACATGTGATGACAGAGTCAGCAGGTTAAGTAGGGGTGGGTGCAGAAGCCTGAGAAATCCTCAATAAAGGAGAACTTGATAAGTAAGTCCTTGATAAGGATGTTTTTCGAATCTTGTTTTAACCCAACCTCTCTCAACTTGATCACAGGGAAAAGTTTTAGATGTCTTCTACTATTTTGCACATCATTTCACAGAACTGGTAGCCTATATGCAGCTGCTTTTTTTTTTTTTTTTTTGAGATGTAGTGTCGCTATTCTCCTGCCTCAGCCTCCCAAGTAGCTGGGACTACAGGCACCTGCCACCATGCCCAGCTTAGTTTTTGTATTTTTAGTGAAGAAAGGGTTTCACCGTCTTAGCCAGGATGGTCTCGATCTCCTGACCTCGTGATCCCCCCACCTTGGCCTCCCAAAGGGCTGGGATGACAGGCGTGAGCCACCGCACCTGGCCATCCTATATGCAGCTTCTAAGAACGGGCACAGCATAACACTTATAGATTCTCAAATGTTTTTTATTTGATTAATTAACTTATTCATTTTGAGACAGGGTCTTGCTCTGTCACCCAGGCTGGAGTGCAATGGTGCAGCACTCCAGCTGCTAGTGGAGGTTGGCTCACAGCAACCTCCACCTCCCAGGTTCAAACAACTCTCCTGCCTCAGCCTCACGAGTAGTTGGGACCACAGGAATGCACCACCACACCAGGCTAATCTTTGTATTTTCAGCAGAGATGGGTTTTTGCCATTTTAGCCCAGACTTATCTCGAACTCGTGGCTTCAAGTGATTCGCCTCTCAAAGTGCTGGGATTACGGGCATGAATCACTGTGCCCAGCCTCAAATACTTTTTAAAAAATGGTTCTCTCGGTCCATCAATGTATAATGTCTTTCAGAGAGGTAATAATTTAAAATAATTTGGTAATTTATACTCTAGAATGAATAAATTAGTGAGAATAGCCTAAGCATTTCAGCATATGGTAAACTACAAAATGAAAACTTGGCTAAGTAGTCAAACTCCTTCAAAACATCAACCTCAGATGTGCTCAGTAAAACTTCAAGGATGGTTAGGTCATTGTTCACTGGGAAACATGGAAAATTCCTCTTAAGAAAAGCAAGTTATGTATGTCCTCATATCTTGGGCAGGATGAAGAAGACTTCCAAGTCAATTGGAAGTTAAAGTTTAAAGAAAACCAAGGGTGGACATGTGGGGGTAAATTCCAGGCTATGAGGCTAGAGAGAGACAAGATAGCCGGCCTGAGCCTAGAGATGTTTGATCTTAGTTTCTGTAAAGGAAGAAAGCACTTTCTTCTTTCATATATCACACTTTATTATTATTTCCAAACTGAAAGAAATTCACATTTGCTCCAGGGACATCAGACTACCTCCCTAAATTGGCTTTCAGTTTTCTTATTTCAAATAAAATATTTTATTATTTAAAGTAACAATAAAACCCCAGGTTTTAAACTTTTATTCTTATTATAACCAGATGGGAGTTACAGAACTTTGTGATATACATCCGAGGCTGAACATTGGATATCTGGTTAGTCTCTTAGGTAGATTCCATAAATCTCCTGGTTGTTCCCATGAGAAAAAAAAAATGTAGTGAAATAGATGAGACCTGGTTACATATGTTACATCAGATTTTTTTTTTTTTTTTTTGAGATGGAGTCTTGCTCTGTTGCCCAGGCTGGAGTGCAGTGGCACAATTGCAGCTCACTGCAAGCTCTGCTTCCCAGGTTCACGCCATTCTCCTGCCTCAACCTCCCAAGTAGCAGGGACTACAGGTGCCCGCCACCATACCCCGCTAATTTTTTGTATTTTTAGTAGAGACGGGGTTTCACCGTGTTAACCAGGATGGTCTGGATCTCCTGACCTCGTGATCCACCTGCCTCGGCCTCCCAAAGTGCTGGGATTATAGGCGTGAGCCACTGCGCCTGGCCAATTCATTAAATTTCTTTATTTTAATTTTTTATTTTACATTCCTTGTATGGAAGTGATCTCACAAAGACTGTATAAGCAGATCACCACGGGATGAGGGGTTTCCACACAGATTGCCTGGTTTTCTAAGAAAAACACTCTATTTTCCCCAACATGATTGGCAATAGCAAGATGGAGTTGTAATTCTGTGAAAGTAAATTTTCCTCAAAAAATTGTCAGCATCCACATTCTCTTGGAAATAACCATGTAAAAATACTGGGACTTTTACTTTTTAGGAGCCCCTGGACGGCTGAAGCCCCACAGCAAGCTCACAGGGGCTGTGTGGGGCTTGTCCAGGAGCCTCCAGTTTCTACCCACGGGTCCCTAGCGTGTAGGTGAGCTCAAGGCTCCTGCATCTGCTTTCTCACGCCCGTGTTAGCTTATTTTCCACCAGCTGCCAGAAGCAGAACTGCCCATTGTTAATTTCCTTGAGTACTATAATAGTGCCATGCCTAGTTTTAGATAAGAAATGATTGAGTTTTTATATAACAGGGAAGCAAAAATAATGTGTATGATCAATTTCAATTCTGTTTTTTGTTTGTTTACTTTTTTTTTTTTTCGTTAAGGAAACGGAAGCCCAAAGAGTTACAGAGCTTTTCTGTTTTCTGCTCGAGGGTCTTTTCCAAGAGGCCACTTAGCCCCATCAAATGGATCAATAATGACCTCAGCTATTCATCTCAGAGATAACTAATACTTTTTCCTTCCCCAAAATCGGAGTCAAAGGAGTTTCTTCTTAGAGCTCCCAATCATCTCTTTTTTCTTTCTTTTTTAAAATTTAATTTAATTTAATTTTTTTTTTTTTTTTTTTTTTTTTTTTTTTGAGACAGGGCCTCACTCTATTGCCCAGGCTGGAGTGCAGTGGCTCAATCACTGCTTACTATAACCTCCACCTCCCCGGTTCAAGTGATTCTCCTGCCTCAGCCTCCCGAGTAGCAGGCATTGCAGGTGCCCACCACCATGCCCAGCTAATTTTTGTATTTTTACTGGAGACACAGTTTCACCATATTGGCCAGGCTAGTCTTGAACTCCTGACCTCAGGCGATCCACCCACCTTGGCCTCCCAAAGTGCTGGGATTACGGGCATGAGCCACCTCATCCGGCCCCAATCACCTCTTGAGGAATTATCACAGCATCCTCCTTTTCTTACCTTTTAAACTCCCTACAACATCACTAAAAATTATTACTCTATATTGTGTGCACTGGTTTTTTTCTTTTGCTTTATGAGGTGTAACAATACGTGCATTAAAGGAAAGATGGGGCTAAGAAGAAGTTTGAATTGCATTTACTTTGATTGGAAATAATAGCATTTTTTGTGGTAATGCTATATTTGTATAATAAAAGTACTGATTGTTTTAGTGAAAGGATGATTTTTATCTCAAATTTGCATGAGTGAATTATGATTTCATGATGACAGGTGGTTCACTAAACTAGTGATTGCAGGATATTTAATTATACAAACTATACTAGAGATTAAAACAACTAGTATTAACCCTACAATTAGAATGCTGCGTCCTATTACTAAAAATAGTCTAGCCTTTCATACCTATCAGGATGGTTAAAACCCAGAACACTGTCAACACCACATGCTGACAAGGATATGGAGCAACAAAAACTCCCATTCATTGCTTGTAGGAATGCAGAATGATACAGCTACTTTGGAATACAGTTTAGCAGTTTCTTACAAAACTAAACATTCTTTTACCATATGATCTAGCAATTGTACTTTTTGGTATTTACCCAAAGGAGTTGAAAACTTGTCTCCACACAAGAAACAACACATGAATGTTTGTTGCAACTTTATTCACAATTGCCCCAAACTGTAAGCAACCAAGGTGTTCTTCAAAGGCAGATGGTTAAACAGTGCAATATCCAGGCAATGGAATATTATTCAGTGCTAAAAAAAAATGATCTGCCAAGCCATGAACAGACGTGGAGGAAGCTTAAATGCATTATACTAAGTAAAAGAAGCCCATCGGAAAAGACCCAGACTGTATGATTCCAACTATATGACGTTCTGGAAAAGGCAAAACAGTGAAGATAGATCAATGATTGCCAGGAGTTCAGAGAAAGGAGGGATAAATAAACAGATTTTTAGGACAGCGGAACTGTCCCGACCTGCAGGACAGTCGAACGGGCCCTGGAAGGGGGAGTGGGAATGGAGGAGACAAGAAAACACAAGAAATGGAGACAAGACAAATAGCCTGATCAAGTCTCAGTTTATTGAATGTAGGGTCATGCCTTATATAGGCTGGCAGAGGAAGAGGTTGGGCCAGGGCGGTGACTGGAGGCTGGGCTTACTCAAATTACAATCGCGCATGCGCCGTGGGTTTTTACTGTTCCCGGGCGTGGGATCGGGCCTGCGCCCTAGGCTGCATATCTTCCTGGGCGGGAAAATGTTTGCGTGCGCACGAGAAAGGTTGGGGCGCGCGGGAAGTTTAGGCGCGCATGGGAAAAACTTAGGCGCGCGCCGGAAAAGCTTTGGGCGCGGGCGGGAACAGTTTAGGTGCAGCGCGGGAAGGGTTTGTAATAAAGAACCCAGAAATGTGCCCTCTTGTCTCCGCTTTGCGGAGATCAAGCAACAGAGGTCGGCTAATTCCGGGCCTCATGGCTCCGGACACGAAACTACTCTGTATGATACGGTAATAGTAGCTACATGCCATTTTATACTCGTCCAAACTCACAGAATGTACAAACCCAAGAGTGAACCTGAAGGTAAACTACTAAGTTCTTTACTCCTTATTGCTAATATTTTTGAATCACAATGCCTGTAAGTTCCCTCTTTCTTTTAAAAAAAAAATTCCTCCCCCTGATCTTTCTCTCATTCTTCCTCAGGTTTGCTCTTTCCCTTCTAACGTTTGTTTGCTAAACTTAAAAAATCACTGGCTGCGTTCTAACTGAGCACAGTTTAACTTGACTACGTATTTAATTCAAGTCTTAACAAAATCTGCAAAAGAAAGGAGGAACATCAGATGTAAATACGGTAAAGAATAAGCAAATGAATTGTCCAAGTTAGTCCTATGGGATAAAATTTTCTGTTCAAAACCTTTCTGTTGAAAACTGCTGAAGAGACACCAGGTCATGTAAACAACTCTCAAGGCAATGTGGTGCCCAGCTTCTCAGAGTGGCTGTTCTTTTAATGTTATCTTCCCTCCAGGGTAGTCCCTGACTCCTGTGTGACCAGCACACCACATCCAGTGTGTCCTAAGCCCCATGGCCTCTCCTTCAAGATGCGCGAGCCACTGAGCGCCTGCCCAATGTGCAGCTCCCACCCGCACCCCAGCCGCCTCATCTCTCGCTGATGCCAGCAACTTCACCACCGGGGTCCCCGCTTTTCTCACGTTGGGCCCCAGGGTCTGGTCTGTAGGCTACAGTCTGAGTGATTGTTTTTTTCTTCCAGAGACAGCGTCTCACTGTTTCACCCAGGCTGGAGTGCCATGGTGTGATCACAACTCATAGCAGCCTCGAACTCCTGGGCTCAAGTGCTCATCCTGCCTTAGCCTCCCGAGAAGCTGGGACTACAGGTGTGCGCTACCATGCCCAGATAATTTTTTATTTTTTGTAGAGACAGGGTGTCACTATGTTGTCCAGGATGGTCTTGAACTCCTGGCCTCAAATGATCCCCCAGCTTCGGGCTCCCAAACTGCTGGGATGATAGTCATGAGCCACGGTGCCTGTCCCCTGAGTGATCTTCTAGTGCTGAGGCAAAGCATTTCATTCCTCATTGACCCTTCTCACGGTGTCCACGTCCTCTTCAGTCCAGTTTCCTCCCTGTCAGGGCTCCGGCTAGAAATCTCTCCAGCCCTCTCCAGCTCTGACACCTGGATGAATTTGAGCGCCCATTCACCTTTCCCACAGCAAACAGAGGGAATGGGCTTGAGGAAGAAGAGGCGAGAGAGTCCTGCTGAGTACAAGACAAGGTCGCCGCCGTTGCCAGCTTGAAGAGCCCAGGATTGACGATGGTGTAGACATCCTCTGAGGAGTCGACAGCTCCATCCACTGCCCTGATAGAGCGGTTTCGTGGACAGCGTCTTGTTTTGCCTGCCCCCTTACCGTATCTCCTTCTCTGTAGGCATCCTGGGTTCCATTCGGGGAATTCCTGTTGTTCACTGGGTAAAGGCTTGGTGGGGATGTAAATCAAAGTTCCCTGTGCTCCCTGTTCGGAAACCACTGGGCCCTTCCTAGAAGAGCCTTTTTTTCATAGCCTTGGCCACATTCAAATGGTGGGCATTTGCTGTAAAGGGGCCAACCAGGCCCTCCGCTGGGATTTGTGCCTCCAGTGGACTAATGCAAATATGAGGAGTGAGTTGGGGGTTCATTCATTTCAAAATGGAGTGTGAAGAGGTGGCCAAGCTGTTCTTGCTGCCCTGGTTCCCATGGTTTCTGATCTCCATTCTTCAGCCTTCCGGGGAGTGTCTGGCATGCTCCTCATTCTTCCTTTAGTCCTCACTTGGCTGGCATCAGTTTCTGTGCTTGTAAAGGAAGTAGGGGCAGTAGCAGGTGGGAGTGGCACCTGATGTGCCTGAGGGGCTCCAGGCATTACTGTGTGGACATCCCCTCCCTTACTGAAGCAGGAAGTCCATTCAGCACAGTGGGCTCCAGGGCTCCACCTTGTGTCAACTGAGTACAAATAAAGGAAAGGCAAGCAAGGAATCGAACTTGAAGTTTTAATGGGTCTGTTGAATGAAATCTGATAAACTTTCCCAGAGACCGTTGTTACAAATAGCAAACACCGTTGCTAAAGACACACCCTATGATTGTGTGAACTGCAAACCAGATTTGTGGGCTTGGCGGTCTCTGCCAGGAACATGTCTCTAGATGCACCTTTCCTGGGCCGTATCTTCATGAACAGGATATGCGGGTGTCACCATGCAGTCGAGGAGGCAGGCCATGCGACGGCACCTGAAGGACCTTTGAAGTCTCCACCAACTTGAGAGCTTGAGGAGGGTCAGTAAACCTGGGGGTGTCTATTTGCTCTCTGCTTTGAGTCCCACTTAGTACTAACTACCTGAAATACTTTTCGTCTAAACACCTGAGTCTAAGGCAGGAGGCCCCAGGAAACTGCTGCCTTCAATTTGATGGATATGGACTGAACTTTAACACCAGGCCAAGGCGCTGGGGAGAGAGGAGACGGACTGCAAAAACACTGTGCCCCGGAAGCAAATGACTTTGAGAAAAACGGATTTTTCCTCAGTTTAGTCCTCCCTAAGAGCTACTTTGATAAAGTGGTTCAATGTCTTGCCGCTGGCTGCTGTCAGAGTATCAGCTTTGCAGCTGGTAGAACGTTTGAGTTACTCAGGTTGTGTGTGGGGTAGAGAAGCCCCTGGCTCACTTCAGTGCCCCCCCCTTCGTGGCCTGCCATTCCCAGTTGAGGGCATTTGCCTCCTTCCCCTCACAGATTTGATATCCCTGCGTACGGGTAAGCACCTGCAACTCGTGTGTTAATGGGATTGGGCCCACTTTGATTTCAGTTCTGAGAAGGACCCAGTGCGAGCCAGGAGGAGCCTGGAAAGGTCTCACACAGTGGAGGCGACCCCCGGGCCAGCCCCATGCAGCTGACCTAGAGCCTGTCGCCTGAGACGCCTGCCCAGGCACCTGATTCCCTGGGCTGCTGCCTCCTGACTCAGAATCAGGAGCGCCACTGTTGGGTTCAGCTCTGCCACCTGCCAACTCCTTGAAAGTGGTAAATTGTTTCACCTCCCTGAACCTTCTCTCTTAGCTTCTTACCTGAAAAACAAGGAAACTGACTTCCATTTCCTCTGCTAAGTAGGTTTGCAAGGGTAGAGCTGCCATCAACCAAGCTGCCAACTATGCCCCAGTTTATATGCACACCTTAACCCCTGCCCCGCCCTGATGGTACTATTAGTTGAATGAATCCATTGGTTTAATTTAGATGATCTCTTCTTCTTCTTCTCCTTCTCCTTCTTTCTTCTTTCTTCTCCTTCTCTTCCTTCTCCTCCTCCTCCTCCTTCTCCTCCTTCTTCCTCTTTTTTTTCAGACAGAGTCTTGCTCTGTCGCCCAGGCTGGAGTGAAATGGCACAATCTCGGCTCACTGCAACCTCTGCCTCCCGGGTTCAAGCGATTCTCCTGCCTCAGCCTCCCGAGTAGCTGGGATTACAGGTGCCCACCACCATGCCCAGCTAATTTTTGTATTTTTAGTAGAGATGGGAGTTTGCCCTGTTGGTCAGGCTGGTCTTGAACTCCCTGACCTCAGGTGATCCACCTGCCTCGGCCCCCCCAAAGTGCTGGGAATACAGGCGTGAGCCACCGCGCCCGGCCTAGATGATTTCTTCTAAAGTACCTTTCTCCTCCCAGACTCTGTGTGTCTTTAGTCGCAGGCTTTGTGCTTCTCAAGCAGGTAAAATGCTTATCATCCCGACTTTAAATGTCTTTTCTTCATCCCGAGCTATTTTCTCAGAAAAGCAGGGGGGACTCCCAGGAGTTGAGTCAGGAGCTGTGCCAGTGTTGGATGTCTCATAGTGGTGGGAGCAAACTGTCTCTGGAAAAGGAACAGACTTCATTTTCTAAACTGGACAGACACAGCAGTTTCAGTGTTTTTGCATAATAAATGCTAATCACCAACCAGGAAGGAGCGGGTGATTAAATATTCAGTTACACCACTGGGTGCTTTGACTCCTCACCAGCCCTATCCCAGGGTGTGAAGACAAGAAGAAAAGCTAGTGCTGACACCTACTTGTAGAGGCCCTTGACTCTATCCTTGTCTGGGTTGCGAGTGCTGGGTGAGAAGTGTACTTGAGATGACCTTTGCTGGCAAAAAAACAGACAAAACACATCGTCTTGGAAAAGTCTGTGTCAGTTTAACAAAATTTTATTTACTCTTTCCATGTTTAAGCTGTAGCCATAATGCCATGAACTGCGCTAATATGCACTGTTACAGCTTATCCTAGAATATGCAAATTCGTTCTTTGCTTAATGAAATTTAAAGCACAAAATTATGCCTTTCAAATTCTTCAGATCCTCAGCTTTCAGGTTTAAGGATGTTTACATGGCTTTTAATATGCTTAAATTTATTGACATTTTAGACCACTGAAACCTGTGATAAAATCACTTTAAGGAAGTTGCTGGAAATATAATTCCTTGTTATTATTTAATAGTAACTTTTAATAAAAAATTTCACCTCACATTTCCACTTCTACTACCTGAGAGCTTTAGAATACACAAGAAATAGTTCTATCTGTGGCATGTACTTAATGGTACATTTTTAAGGAAAGACAGTGTTCAGAAAACTCTCCCTCACTCTCTAGTCAAGGCCTATACATAGAAAATTCATTGGCCATCAGGTTGGTCTATGACTTCCAGGTCATTAGGGAAGAGACCATCAATTACTGATGTTAAGTTGCATCATCCAATATTGTCCTTTTATTGCTACACATACTCAAGATGCATCAATTTTTTAAACTTAATTAATTTAAAAATGTATCTATTGACCTTTTTTGGGGTCTATAGTTCTGTAAGTTTTAACACCTGTATAGGTTTTTATAATCACCACTACAATTAGGCTGCAAGAGAGCTCCGTTGTATAAAAAGTAAACTCCTGTATGTTACCCCTTTAAAATCAAACCCCTGGCAAGCACTGATCTCTTCCCCATTCCTTGTGGTTTTGCCTTTTTTAGAACATCACAAACACACACAAATCATACAGTGTGTAACCTCTTGAGGTCTGCTTCTTTCTCTCTGCAAGAGTAGGAATTCGTCTGTGTTGTTATGTGTGTGAATACTTTGTTCTCATTTATTTCTGAGTAGTATTTCATCTTATGGATGTATCATAGTTTATTCACCTGTTGAAGGATAATTGGGTTGTTTCCAGTTCTTGATGGTTATAACTAAAGCTCCTATCACCATTTATGTAACAGTTTTTGTGCGTGATCAGACATTTTCATTTCTTTTGGGTAATGACCAAGGACTAGGATTGATGAGAACTCCAGGTTTAACTTGATAAAAACGGCCAAGCGGTTTTTCAGAGTGGCTATATTATTTTGCAGTCTAACCAGCAGTGCATGAGAATTCTAGTTGTTCTGTATCCTCACCGGCATTTGGTATTGTTAGATTTTTTTAAAGTTAGTCATTTTAACAATATGTTTTTTATTGTGTTAAAAAATGTTTCATTTAAATTAGCTGGGTGTGGTGACAAGCACTCGTGATCCTACCTACTTGGGAGGCTGAGGTGGGAGGATTGCTTGAGCCCAGGAGTTTGAGGCTGCGGTGAGCTATGATCACACCACTGCACTCTAGCCTGGCCAACAGGGTGAGACCCTATCTAAAAAATTTTGTTTTTAATTTTATTGAGATAAAATTGACATACAATAAAGTGAACATATTTAAAGAGTACAGTTCAAAAAGTTTTGGCATGCATAAACACCTGTGAAGCCATCATGAATGTAAAGAAAAATGAGCATATTTATCATATGCTAAAGGTTGCCTATTTGTGCCGATTTGGAATCCTTCATGCCACCATGATATCACCTTCCTCAGGCAACAAATGATCTGCTTTCTGCCACTGTAGATTAGTTTGTATTATCTAGACTTTTATAAACGAAATTATATGATATATACTCTTTTGTGTAATATAGTTGTATCAAAGATATCCTTGCCTAGTATGGTCACACCACATGTTTGGTTAAATTGATACTTCCTATTTACATTTCTTTTTTTTTTTTTTGAGACGGAGTCTCGCTCTGTCACCCAGGCTGGAGTGCAGTGGCGCGATTTCGGCTCACTGCAAGCTCCGCCTCCTGGGTTCACGCCATTCTCCTGCCTCAGCCTCCTGAGTAGCTGGGACTATAGGCGCCCACTAACATGCCTGGCTAATTTTTTGTAGTTTTAGTAGAGACAGGGTTTCACCGTGTTAGCCAGGATGGTCTCGATCTCCTGACCTCGTGATCCGCCTGCCTTGGCCTCCCAAAGTGCTGGGATTACAGGCCTGGGCCACTGTGCCTGGCCCCTATTTACATTTCTTTATGTTTGTGTAGCTGTCATTCAATGCAGAGCCAAATTATGACTGTGATGATGATTATTATTATCATTATTATTAATTTTTAATTACTATTATTATTATTATTTTACAGAGTCTTGCTCTGTAGCCCAGACTGGAGTGCAGTGGTGCAATCTTGGCTCACTGCAACCTCCATCTCCTGGGTTCAAGCAGTTCTCCTGCCTCAGCCTCCTGAGTAGCTGCCACTACAGGCACGCACCACCATACCAGGCTAATTTTTGTATTTTTAGTAGAGATGGGGGTTTCACCGTGTTAGCTAAGCTGGTCTCGAACTCCTGACTTCAAATGATCCACCCACCTCGGCCTCCCAAAGTGTTTGGATTACAGGCGTGAGCTGCCACGCCCAGTCATGACTGTGATTATTAATCATTATTTGTTAAATTGTTGGGCGCAGAGCTAGTATTTGTGTTTCTATTATTTACAGAATTTTTTATGAATGTATAGATGTATTTTTTCTCAAATAATTCCATATATTGAGACCTCTTAATACTATTTTCCCATAGGTAAACATTTTATTATGATACCTACAGTTAACAATTTAACTATAGTTAAACATGTATAGTCAACATTTCAATTTTTGGTTTGCTTTACATCTTGAATTCCTTTATTTTATTGCTGTATCTGTCACTTGAGATTTTCTTCACTGTTCTGTGCTGAAATCCCTGTTTCTGGCCACTTAAGTGTCTTTCTCCACTTTCTTAGTTTAGTTCTTTGTTTTGGTATGTCCTTTATTAGCTTCTTGAGGAAGAAATGAAATTACCCACGGCCTTTTATACCTAAAAATGTCTTTATTCTAGCCTTATGTGTAATTGATAATTCAGCTAGATACAGAATTCTGAGTTAACAATAATTTTCCCTCAGAAATCTGAATTTATTTCTCTCTTGTTTTTTAGTATGCAATATTCCTATTGAGAATGTGATAACATTTTGATTTTAGGTGATTTGTATATGACTTGGAAATGTCACAAGGATACTGTTTGGTAGGGGAATGCCTTATTCGTTGTGCTAGAGCGTCAGTGGGGGTCTTTCAATCCAATATGTATCCTTAAGTTACAGGACTATTTATTGAATTTCTTTTGTATACTCTATTTTTTCTACAATTCCTATTACTCGTATATTGGACCACCAAGATTGATCTTTAATTAAAAAAAAAAAATTAAAATCTTGTTTTTGGGATATGTCTTGATTTACTTTATCTTCAACTATTTCTACTGATTTTTTAAAATTTCTTCTAATATATATATTTTTTCTGCTAGTTCTTTTAGAAATAGTACATGTTCCTTTTTTTCAGGGATACGATATTTTTGTATTGAAAAATGTTTAATCACAGATTTTTTTTCCCACAAAATCTTCTGCTTCTTGCACTGTCTCTAGTTCTCTTTCATGATGTTTGTTTTGGTCTCTGTATTTCATGATGAAGGCTTTTCTCTAGTTCTCCTTGGTCCTCCCTACATATTTACGTGTAAAATACAAAAAAGGATTACCAGAGGCGTCAGATAAGAGGGGGTGTCAGAGTGGAAACAATATTCTTTACAAGTTGCGGTTCAAATATCTTTATTTTTGCAAAACTTACAAAAACATATGTCCCATTGTTGATTTATAGCTCTATAATTATTTACAGTTATTTAGTGAGATTTTGGTGGCAGAGGAAATAAATATGGTAATCATTTTGTACACCCCTGCTGAATAATAACTTGGCTGGGAATCGAATTTTTTTTTTTTTTTTTT
Organism: Rhinopithecus roxellana; assembly: GCF_007565055.1. Classification (NCBI taxonomy): domain Eukaryota; kingdom Metazoa; phylum Chordata; class Mammalia; order Primates; family Cercopithecidae; genus Rhinopithecus; species Rhinopithecus roxellana. Next base: position 36,862,652 of record NC_044564.1, on the reverse strand, counting down.
TTTTTTTTAGAGAGACGTGGTCTCACTCTGTTGCCTGGGCTGGAGTGCAGTGGCACAATCCTCCCACCTCAGCCTCCTGAGTAGCTGGGATGACAGGCTCACACCACCACGCCTAATTCTTTTTTTTTTTTTTTTTTTTGTAGAGATGAGGTCTCACTATGTTGCCCAGCCTGGCTTGAACTCCTGGACTCAAGCAATCCTCTCACTTCAGGCTCCCAAAGTGCTAGGATTACAGGTATGAGCCACCATGCCCAGCCAGAATTCTTGAGTCAGTTACTCTATCTCAATATTGTGAACTTACTACTCCTATGTGCTCTTACATTGATAGTATCTGGTGAGAAATCTCTTTATCGTTCATAGTTCATAGTTAATCCTTTATTTATGCACCACTTCCTTTTTTCCTGTGATAGCTTTCCAGATTTTTCTTTAAAGTTCTGAAGTTTTATTATGATGGGGCTAGTTAGGAATTTACTACAATAATTATTATTTATTTAACATTAGGTAGAATTTTTCAATGAAAAAACTCATGTCTTTCAATTTAGGAAAATCTCAGCTTTCATCTCTTTAATTATTACTTTTACTTTTTTTTTTTTGAGATGGAGTCTTGCTCTGTTGCCCAGGCTGGAGTGCAGTGGCACGGTCTCGGCTCACTGCAACCTCTGCCTGCCGGGTTCAAGCAATTCTCCTGCCTCAGCCTCCCGAGTAGCTGGGACTACAGGCACATGCCGGCATGCCTGGCTAATTTTTTGTATTTTTTTTTTTTTTTTTTTTTTGAGGCGGAGTCTCGCTCTGTCGCCCAGGCTGGAGTGCAGTGGCCGGATCTCAGCTCACTGCAAGCTCCGCCTCCCGGGTTCCCGCCATTCTCCTGCCTCAGCCTCCCAAGTAGCTGGGACTACAGGCGCCCGCCACCTCGCCCGGCTAGTTTTTTGTATTTTTAGTAGAGACGGGGTTTCACTGTGTTCGCCAGGATGGTCTCGATCTCCTGACCTTGTGATCCGCCCGTCTCGGCCTCCCAAAGTGCTGGGATTACAGGCTTGAGCCACCGCGCCCGGCCAATTTTTTGTATTTTTAGTAGAGACGGGGTTTCACCATGTTGGCCAGGATGGTTTCGATCTCCTGATCTCGTGATCCACCTGCCTCGGCCTCTCAAAGTGCTGGGATTACAGGCCTGAGCCACTGCATCCGGCCTAATTATTACATTTTTAATATTCATTTTTTTCACTCTTTCAGACATTTCTTTTTTTCTTTTGTTTTTCTTTTGAGACTGCTGCTGTGTCGCTAGGTTGGAGTGCACTGGCACCATCTCCGCTCACTACAACCTCCACCTCCCAGGTTCAAGCAATTCTCCTGCCTCAGCCTCCCAAGTAGCTGGGACTACAGGCACGTGCCACCACGCCCAGCTAAATTTTATTCCAGCTAAAATACTAAAATTGTGTATTTTTAGTAGAGATGGGGTTTCACCATGTTGACATCTCTTTAAATTTATATCATGTCTCTTCATTATTTTTTTCTAATTTCCATCTCTACTCTGTACTAGGAGACTTTCTCAGTTTTCTTTTTAAATTTGCTAATTATTTTGCTCCTGGATATGTCCTCTAGATTTTAAATTATCAAGAGATCTGGTTTTTTTTTTTTTTTTCTTCTCTGACATGGAATTTCACTCTTGTTGCCCAGGCTGGAGTGCAATGGCATGATCTTGGCTCACTCCAACCTCTGCCTCCTGGGTTCAAGTGATTCTCCTGCCTCAGTCTCCTGAGTAGCTGGGATTATAGGCACGTGCCACCATGCCCAGCTAATGTTTGTATTTTTAGTAGAGATGGGGTTTCACCATGTTAGCCAGGCTGGTCTCAAACTCCTGACCCCAAGTGATCTGCCTGCCTCAGCCTTCCAAAGTGCTGGGATTACAGACGTGAGCCACCACTCCCGGCCAGAGATCTGATTTTTTAAAAATACTCATCCGTTCCCTTGCCATAATGGCATTTTAAAATTTCGAATGTTCTTGTTCCACAAATGTCATTCTCTACTTTATCAGTTTGAGGATTCAATATTTTTATCAGGTCGCTTTAGAATTCCTACCGTAAGGTTTTGCATGGGGTGTGTGTTTGAGTGTGCAACTGTGATCAGTGTGAATTACATGCCTACAATTATACTGTCTGTATGCAGCAGACCCGGTTTTACTATTGTCACGACACTAGACATTCTCTTATGTTTTCTGCAATTCTTACATGTGAGTTTATCTTCTGTGGGAATTTTACTTTGTGGGCTCCCTCAGCTGTGGTTGTCTCTTTAGAAAGTAATTTCACATTGACCCACAGGATACATAGATCCTAACCAGATCGCAAGTTAATGACGGGCTCAGGATATCCTGTGGATGAAGGTGATGCAGCCGTGTTCACATGAATGCACCTATTTCCACCTGTGACTGATGCGGAGGCATTCCAACTCCTAACGGCCAGCCCTGCACCCAGTCTGGGTCCTGAATATGAGACTTTCCCAGGTTCAACTCCTGTCCCTGTGTGATATTGGGCCCTGCCCTTTCTCCTGTTTCAATCTCCAAAGGGGAATTTTTTTTAAAGGTGTAGAAAAATAGGGGAAAAATGAACTCATAGATTCCAATCTTGGGTTTGCTAAGAATATTTTCCTAAAAATATGTATATCCTATTTTTAAAATATTTATACATTACTAAAGCAAAAAGAAAGTGTTACTTTCCCAGACATGCTAACTTCCCAGCAAATAACGCTTTGGCAGATTGGCAAGTTTTGCAAATAAATAGGGACCATTCATCATGAAAGATGACAGGCATAGACACTCAAGATTCCAGTTTCTAAAACAATATCTAAACAACGTTTGAGTAAATTACTAACTTTAAAAATAGATTGAATTTAAAAATTTCACAATTTGCATGAAGATGGCTTCTTATTAAGAAACGTTAAAATCTTTGTTTTAATTTCTATTGTGAAATTAAATAATTCAAACTTCAAGTCATTGGAACTTTAAGTTATTCTGAGCCTTGTGACAAATGTGGCTATGCAGCCTGAGTCACGTGGCATGCAGCTGCAACTTCCGCTTTTTTTTCTCCCTGTGAATGATTAAGAAGACCAAACACCACCAGAGAGAAGACTCCCTCAGATCACCACCCCTCCTCATTGAGTCATAAAGTAATCTTCCTTGGCACGTAGCAATCTGTGACCAATCAAATTGCTTTAATGTATGCACTGGTCTCCTATGGAAAATGTTGTAATCCTCTGAAAATGTCTTTGTCTCTGTCTGTAAAAGTGAAACCTTAACTTCTCCACTTGGGAATGCTGGCCATATTCATTTGGGGCTGACGCTTCTTGAGTGACTATCCTCAAACTTTGCACTTGAATAAACTCTATCCTTAGTCACATTTTCTGAATCTCATTATTTAAGGTTGACACTATTTATGAGAAAAAGATGAAACAGAAAGAACTGCAGCCAAGGTGAACTGGTCAAAACTGGCTAAGGTCGTAAAATAGAACTTTTACAACATACAGATGTGAATTAATAAAGTTTAGAAATCAGCTGAGAATAGTAGATTTATATCTGAAGTCCCGCAAATCTGGGTTTCATCAACTGCTTCAACTCAGTAAGCACTGCCAGGGCTTGTTCTAGGCGCAATGCTGTGCTTGGCGATGGGCATGCAGAAGCGACTAACATGTGCCCTTTGCCTCCCAAACAGCTACTTTTTAACGGATCAACCTCAAAACTACGACACCTGGGATCACCAGACATTCTGCAGTGCAACTGGAACTTTCATGCTAAAAAAAATTCAAACCTGAGTCTAAACAAGCGTAGTGTAAACATCAGTGTAAACATCTAAGTGTAAACATCAGCTTACAGGAAATACAGGAAGCAAAAGAATGTATTAGTTACATCATAACAATGCAATTCATCAAGATCCAGACTGTGGAAAACTGAGCAGACCAAACATATGGCCTGAAAGCCAGAAAGAAGAAGGGGAAGTATCACATATTGAGAGAGCTTAAGAGATTTACCAAATGCACGATGTAGACTTTGCATAGAGCCTATTTGAACACACCAACTGCATAAAGTTATTTTTGAGAAAATTTTAAAACAAACTGGATATTAGATGAAATCAAGAAATATTAATTTGAGGAAGTATGATAATGTGTTGTGATTAGGTTTTTTTTACTGAAAACCTGGAATTTGCCTTAAAATGATCCAGAGAAACACTGAGTGGTGAGGAGAGGAAGAGGTGGAGAGTAGATAAAACAAGATTGGCAAAATGTTTATAATACTTGAAGCTGGGTAATAAATACGTGAAGATTCATTATATAGTTCCTTTATTTTTGTGTATGCTTGAAAATATTTATAACAAAATGTTTGTAGAAATAACACAGAACTGAGTTTGACTCAGCAAAGAAAGGAAAGAAGAAGGGAGGGAGGGAGAGAGGAAGGAAGGAAGGAACGAAAGAAGGAAGGAAGGAAGGAAGGAAGGAAGGAAGGAAGGAAGAAGAAGGAAAGAAGGAAAGAAGGAAGGAAAAAAAGGAAGCGGGGGAGAGAATGTACCTGTGTGCAGCAACAGAAAAGCTGCAGTGAGCTTACGAAGATTCGTGGGGAGGGCTGGCTGCCTTCCATGCATGTCTCAGTCTTGGGAAATATCTTAATTCTGCCAGATGTGAGAAGTAATGGAAGGGTAGCAGTATTATAGACATAGAATCTTTTTCTCTTCTGCCCATTTTACTTAATCTTCTCGTCAATAATTTGGGACTATCTCTGCCTTTGGTTGTGTTTGAAGGAAATCAATGTATTTCACTCCAAAATACAGGTCCCTGGTATAATGAGTATTTTAAATTAAAAACCCTTAGAGACCTTTAAGCACTGGTGTTCTCGTATCTATACATACAGGTAGGGCTAACCCACCAAGGAGAACAATTATTCTTGCTGTCTTCCCTGTTATCTCCGTATCCATTACAGAAAAGAAGACCCAAAAATGTAACTACATCCGAACAGACCCTTTTCAAGATAATAACTAGCTCCAAGGATCATTTAAATTCCAAAGAGAACTATTTACAAGTTAATTTCTGTTTCCCATCCAGTCATTCTTTCTAGTAATCATTTATTGCCCCTCAATGGAATTCTTCTTTCCACTCCCATAACCTGTTTTAACAGGATCTAAGCTCCCATTCTTTTTGTAACTGACATTAGTGGACTGCGGGAGGTCCCCAGTTGCTTGTGGGACTTCCACCCCAGTGAGAATAAATTCAAGGCCGAGTCAGAAAATAGTCCAAGTATGGAAATGTATTGCAAAGTGAAAAGTACACACTCAAGAAAGGGGAGCGCGGGTGTACTCAAGAGAGAGTCACATGCAAAAGGGTTTGGAGCGGCTGCCTTTTTAGGGGTTTCTTTAAGGGATGGAATATTCATGAAGATTCCTGGAAAAAGGTGGAGATGTTCTGGAACTGTAGTGCTACTCATTTTCACACCAAATATGGATGTTCCTGGAACTGTCATGGTGCTGGTGGGTGTGTGAGTTGTATGTTAATGAGCGTATCATGAGGTTCTAGGTGAAACCTAGGTCAAATCCAGTGCCACAGTGAGTCCAGTTAGTCTCACCCAGCTTAGAGCACACCCTGGTTTTTCAGGGTCTTATCAGCCCATAGTTTCTGAAGCTATTTCTACAGTTTCCTTTTGCTAGCCATGTGAAACCACTGCCTGGAATTTTCTATTCTCCTGTGACCACTCTTGTTATTCCTGTCTCCTAACCTCAGAATGGTATATAAGCTTCTGTACCTCACTGGGAATTTGGGTGTTCATTCAGAAGGCTCCCAGTGTATACATGTTAAATGAATTTGTATGGCTTTTCTCCTATTAATCTGCCTTTTGCAAGTTAATTTTTCAGTGAAACTTCAGAGAGGGTCAAACGGAAAGCCCTCCCTTGGCCCCATATGTGTTATTGAGGTATGTTTCTCATGGATAAACGCAATCTTTAAGTTATTTTTGGAATTTATTAGTCCCTTACTGGTAACTCCATTTGCTTCTATAAGAAACAAAGGCAGAGACTTATAGTAAATTCCAGGGCTCTCCATAGAATTATTAACCCATTATAAGAGTAGTAAAGTTGCTGAGAAATTACCTGCTTGTTTTCTGGGTGTCCTTTGGTTTATTCTGTTTATATACATTACCTACCACCCTAAAACTTCAGGGCCAGGATGTGGATCATCATGGGTTCCAGGGAGGATCGTGAAGGAAATCAAAATATTTCACTCCAAAATATCCTTCTTTGATGTATTTTGAGATAGCTGTTCAGAGGGCTTGCAAACAGAAGTAGCCCCGAAAAGCTGTCTTTCCTGGGGAGCTTTGCATCTGTGCAGAATCTGCACGGTGCAGCCAGGCCTCCTCTGAGGCCTTCTCTTATTCAGTTCTAGAGAAGATTAACTGAGAGTCCAACATCTTTAAAGGTCTGAAGGAAACTCTTACCACGTATTCTCTCCAAGAGCTGCAACCTGTGAGGTTACATCATCTACATAACAGGACCCCCTTTGCCAGCCAGGTCTCTTCTTCTCTCCCTCCATAACCTGTCTTACTGCCATAACCTGATGTTGGCCATGCTCTGAGCCCCATTCTTTCTGTAACCACAAGATGGTACAAAAGTGTCAACCATCTGGCAATTTCTTTCAGTTTTTATTTTTATTTATTTTTATTTTTTTTGAGATGGAGTTTTGCTCTTGTCACCCAGGCTAGAGTGCAATGGTGCGATCTTGGCTCACTGCAACCTCTGCCTCCCGGGTTCAAGCAATTCTCCTGCCTCAGCATCCTGAGTAGCTGGGATTATAGGTGCCCACCATCACACCCAGTTCATTTTTGTGTTTTCAGTAGAGATGGCATTTCACCATGTTGGCTAGGCTCGTCCGGAACTCCTGACCTCAGGTGATCTACCTGCCTTGGCCTCCCAAAGTAGTGGGATAACAGGAGTGAGCCACCATGCCTGGCCTGAGTTTTTATATTTTGTATGACTCCCAAGCTCATACGCATGTTTCTAAAATTTGTGAGTTTTTTTTTTTTTTTGTTTTTTGAGACAGAGTCTCACTCTGTCACCCAGGCTGGAGTGCAGTGGTGAGATCTTGGCTCACTGCAACCTCCGCCTCCTGGGTTCAAGTGATTCTCCCACCACAGCCTCCCGAGTAGCTGGGGTTATAGGTGTGCACTGACAGGCCCAGCTAATTTTTGTATTTTTAGTAGAGACAGGATTTCACCATGTTGGCTGGGGTGGTCTTGAACTCCTGACCTCAAGTGATCCACCTGCCTTGGCCTCCCAAAGTACTGGGATTACAGGTGTGAGCCACCATGTCCGGCCAGTAAGCTATTTTTCTTTTCTGTTAATCTATTTGTTTTATAAACTAAAATGATCAAACCTTCTGGGGAAAATAGCATCTAAACTTCCCTACAATCGTTACCATGAAATCCTTTCCATTCTAGATTAATCTACTCACATAAAGACTGGAAAAACTGATGAAGATGTGAGTTATTCCTGCCTACTCTCAATTTGGGAGGAGAATGCTCTGGTTTCCTTTCCCTGGAGATATACGATATTTGGGGAAAATGGAAGATGGAGGCTGAGAATATACAAATATGGATACTGGACAATCTGGAGTGTCTAAACATTTTTTTTCTATATAATATACTGCCTTTGGATTCTATAAACTCTAGAAATATCTGAGGAATCAGAGGATTATTTTGATAACCTTTTATTCCCATAAGTGGCCCAAATATCACTCTTGTTCTAAATTTTAGTTGGAAAAATATGGTCACTGAAAGCATAGACTAACCTAAGCAGACTCTCTGCTAGTTTATTTTTAACTAATGCTATATGCCAGGCACTGTTGTGAGGACTTTACCCTTGGAAGCATGCATGATTATTTTTAGAGCTCCTCTGCAGAGGAGAGCACCCAAGTGCACACAGGCATCAAGATGCAGCCAGGACTCATACCCAGACAACCTCATCCTCAGAGTTCTGCACATCCCCACTGCCCCACGCATGGCTGTCTTTTGTTTAGCTTTAACTTTTGTATCTGATGTTTTTTAACATCAGATTTTCTACTGATTTTTCCCAAGTAATAATTAACAAAGCAGTCATACTGAACCTACTAATCACTAGAACTATGCAATGGTAAGAACAAAAAAACCTTTTCTTTGTGCAAAACTGGAATAATTAACCAGAATCTTTGGTACATATGATATTGGAAATCACCCAGCTTCATACTTTCCCCTCTTGGCTTTTTTTTTTTTTTTTTTTTTTGAGACAGAGTCTCACTCTGTTGCCTAGGCAGTGGCGCAATCTTGAGTCACTGCAACCTCCACCTCCTGCGTTCAACCGATTCTTGTACCTCAGCCTCCTGAGTAGCTGGGATTATAGGCATGTGCCATCACACCCAGCTAATTCTTGTATTGTGAGTAGAGACAGGGTTTCACCATGTTGGCCAGGCTGGTCTCGAACTCCTGACCTCAGGTGATCCAGCCGCCTTGGCATCCCAAAGTGCTGGGATTACAGGAGTGAGCCACTGTGCCTGCCTCACCCCAATCCCCATTGCTTTATTCACTGATGAAGCATGCAAACTTATAAACAGATCCTATGCTCTTTTAAAAATTCTTTTGGGTTTTTCATTGTAACTGTGACTTTTTTTTATTACATTCGTACATATGACATTTTCTTTTTTTTCTTTTTTTTTTTTGAGACGGAGTCTCACTCTGTCTCCCAGGCTGGAGTACAGTGGCACGATCTCGGCTCACTGCAAACTCCGCCTCCCGGGTTCACGCCATTCTCCTGCCTCAGCCTCCGGAGTAGCTGGAACTACAGGTGCCTGCCACAACGCCAGGTTAATTTTTTTGTATTTTTAGTAGAGACGGGATTTCCCCGTGTTAGCCAGGATGGTCTCGATCTCCTGACCTCGTGATCCACTTGCCTCGGCCTCCCAAAGTGTTGGGATTACAGGCATGAGCCATGGCGCCCAGCCAATACATATGACATTTTCTAAAATACATCTTCGAAGTGCAGAAATTCAATACTAATAAAGCTATCCTATTGAACAGCGCTTTGCAAGTCACTTTGTTGGATACTTTCTGGAATTAAGATGCATGAGACATGGACACTACTTTCAAGGGGTCTAGACCATGGGGTTGTGAAAAGTGTTTTCCTTGGACCAGCAGGATCTGCATCAGCTGAGAGCATGCTAGAAATTATTGGGCCCCAGAGACTCTGGGAGTAGGGCTCAGCAAAGTCTTAACAAGCTCCTTGGGTGATTTTGATGCACACTAAACTTTGAGAATCACTGATCTAGCAGTGTAAGAAATATAAACAAAAGACTCTAAAACAAAGTTAAAATCAAGTTTAAACAAAATACAGTGGAATTTCCAGGAGGGAAAGTTGAGTTGAGGTGTAGGGAAATCTTGAAAAGGCTTCCTGGATTTGGTACTAGGGCTGGCTCCTTACAGAAGGGTGGGATTGGATGGCGCACATTGGAAGGTGGCAGGAGGTTCATCTCAGGAGGATAACAGAGAAGATGGAGGTGGACACAGTTAAGTGTCCTGTGAGGGGGCCTTAGAATCCTCCATTTGGGTGGAGCAGAAAGTGTGAAACAGCCAGTAGAGGTTCAGTCATGGAAATCTTTGAATATCATTACTAGTACTTTAATAATGAAAGAAAAAAGAGAACACTTGAAGACAATATGCCATTTCTATAAGGGAGGAAAATAGTGGGAATATGAGTATACACAGGTAGAATAATGGGAAACGTTCTTATATTTGTTAGGACTTCAAGGAAACCTGGAAAACGATGATACTTTAAAAATATTTCTTGTGTAAATTTAAAAAATACTAAAGTACTCATTACTTTTTGAAGACACTACTATGGGAATTTCAGTCACAATATGGATAACATTTTTGCCTTATAAAGAAGTGTGGTAGTGACACTGTATTATTGTAATAGAGCCATAATCCTAATTCTTGGCCTTTGCTAGATAATTTCCTGATTCAACTTTAGAAATGGCTTCAAAGAGCATTTTGAGAGAAGTTGTAATATGAATAAGTATAAGGTAGACAATAATATTGCTATTAAAATGAAAGCCTGATATTGAAATATAAAAATGAACTTGCACCATAATAACCAGAGAAATCTTTTAAATATCCAAAAATAAGTATATTTTTAGGTTTACTATTCAAAGAAAGACTGCAGAAAGTCAAAGGAATTTTATCTGGAGAACACAGTGTAAAATGAAAGAGATTTTAGAGGGCTTTAAATTTGGTTGAAACAGAGTGACAATCTCCTGCTTGAAACAACCAAAATAAATCATAAAAGAACATGACATGGCAGGGACATCAGACAACAAAGGACAGTGATCTCTAAGAAGCATCAGAAACGTGTAGTTGAGAAGGAGGCTGGGAGGACTTGCTTTCCAGTCACAATCCTGCTGACTAAGCCAGGATCTGGTCAAAACAGGACGCAGTGAAGAAACTGGCAAAAACCAGCAGGTGGCTCAAAGGCAGCTTCTAGTTGCTCCCAGTGCTCGTTAGTATAAGATACTCTCATCAGCACCAAGACAGTTTACAAATGTCATGGCAATGACCAGAAGTTACCACCTCTTTTTGTGGCAATGACCAGGAAGTTGCCCCCCTTCCTAGAAAGTTCTGAATGACCTGCCCCTTAATTTGCATTAATTCATCCCTTAATTTTGCATATAATTAAAAGTCGGTAAAAGTAGGTAAAAATACAGGTAGCCAACAGCCCACAAGAGATGCTTTGGGGTACTGCCTGTGAGTTAGCCCTGCTCTGTGAGGACAGTTCTGGTTCAATAAAAGATTGCTGTCTAATACTCCTGGCACACCCTTGAATTCCTTCGTGGGTAAAGCCAAGAACCTTCCTGGGGTAAGACTCCAATTTGGGGGCTCAGCTGCCCTGAGTCAAAGTGAGCCCTAAGATTGCCCACCTTATGGCTCTGAGAAAGCTTTCAGGCCATGGCACAGGGAGGGGCATCCAGGTGGAGCATGGTGGTCTTCCTGAGTTGAGACAGAGCTGGGAATTGGGGAAGTCAAGAGAGCAAGAGTTCTGAAGAGAAGAGAGCTGCACAGAGGAAGAACCCTGGAGACCTGCAGAGAGTTCCATGGGATCTTGAGCAGAGCACTGATCAGTACATATGTGTGAGGAAACGCTTTGAGGATGGGGGAAGAATGATCCAAAAGATTGAAGAGAACAGTACTTCAAAGAACACACAAGGCCAAAAATAGCACCTGTTCCCAAAAAGCAGAATGGAAAACCTTGTAATTCAGAGAGCATCAGTTAATGTACTAAGAACCGCCTTGCCACTGTAGTGGAGAAAAATTAATCCTAGAATAAATTCAGATCTGCTTCTAATGAGCAAATCTTAAAAGCAAGCCCAGAAATGATCAAACTCTTTCAAAGTACCTTAACTACATCTCAGAACAGAGCTCAGAAATATTTATAGGAGTACAAAAATAGTCAACAACCTATGAAATAGATCATCAGTATCTACCATTCAAAGAAAAATTGCCAGACATTCATAGAAGCAGGAAAATCCAGTCCATAATGAGAAGAAAAATCAGTGAATCAAAACCAGCTCCAAAATGACACAAATGATAGAATCGGCAAGGCCTGGCCGGGCGCGGGGGCTCAAGCCTGTAATCCCAGCACTTTGGGAGGCCGAGACGGGCAGATCACGAGGTCAGGAGATCGAGACCATCCTGGCTAACACGGTGAAACCCCGTCTCTACTAAAAAATACAAAAAAACTAGCCGGGCGATGTGGCGGGCGCCTGTAGTCCCAGCTACTCGGGAGGCTGAGGCAGGAGAATGGCCTAAACCCAGGAGGCGGAGCTTGCAGTGAGCTGAGATCCGGCCACTGCACTCCAGCCTGGGCGGCAGAGCGAGACTCCGTCTCAAAAAACAAAAACAAACAAACAAAAAAAGAATAGGCAAGGACTTTAAAACAGCCATTCTGATCAAATTTCATATGTTTAAGAAGCTGGAGAAAAGATTAAAAATGCTAAGTAGTGACATGGAAGATCCAAATCAAACTTCTAGAGATGAAAACTTCAAAAACTGAGGTGAAAAATATATTAGATGAGAATTGCAGCAGATCAGAAATTTTAAAAGAAAATATCAGTGACCTAAAAGACAGTACTAATAAGATGCTATCTAAAATGAAACACCAAGAGAAAAAATGATTTAAAAAAAACCAACAGAGTGATCTCTTGGAAAGATGGGGCAGCTTGGGAACTTTTCCACTGAAGCACTTTGTGCTGGATAAGAAGGCGATTACTGCAATCTTTGACCAGTTACTGGAGTTTGTTACTGAGGATCATATATTGCTGAAGTATGTGAATCTCCCTTCTCAGCTCAAGATCTGAAGATCCAATCCAGGGTGGAATAAAAAGAGCAACATATAAGAATCTAGAACTTGACTGAGCTACTGAAGATAATCAAGTAGAAATACAAGAATATAAAAACAAGCTTTCTATCATTGGTAAGGTGCTATCTCAGAGACAAATGAAGGTGGCACATTTTGGCAGGACAAGCTCTGTTATCAATGCAATGTTGTGGGATAAAGCTCTCCCTAGTGGGATTGACCATACAACCAATTGCTTCCTAAGTGTTTAAGGGACCAATGGAGATAAAACCTATCTTATGACTAAGGGATAAGATGAAAAAAGAGCGTAAAGACAGTTCATCAGCCCTTCAGATGGACAAAGACTTGGATGCTGGCTGTCGTACACATGTGTTTTGGCCAAAGACAAAGTGTGTCCTCTTGAAAGGTGAGATAGTTTTAGTAGACAGTCCAGGCACAGATGTCACTACAGAGCTGGATACCTGGATTGATGAGTGTTGCTTAGATGCCCATGTCATCATTTTGTTTGTAAACTCTGAATCAACACTAATGAACACAGAAAAACATTTTTTCACAAGGTAAAAGCAGCTTTCCAAGCCTAATAATTTAACTCTGAATAATCACTGGGTTGTCTCTTCATCAGAGCCAGAATATAAGGAAGATGTATGCAGACAGCACATGGAAAGGTGCTTGCATTTATTTGTGGAGGAGGTTAAAGTTGTGGATCCTTTAGAAGCACAGAATCATATATTCTTCATTTCAGCAAAGGAAGTTCTTAGTGCTAGACAGCACAAACCACAGGGGATGCCAGAGGCGGTGAAGTACTTGGGAAAGGATTTCAGGCAAGATTACAGGAGTTTCAGAATTTTAACAAATCTTTGAGGAGGGTATCTCACAATCAGCAGTGAAAACAAGGTTCAAACAGCACACTATCGGAGCTAAGCCAAGACTAGATATTGTGAAAAACACAATAGATTCAATAAACGTGGCAGCGACAGAGAAGAGCTTATTCAAAGGAAGAGCGGGAAGAACAAATTGGTAGACTGAACTTTATCCCAAACTAGATGAACCTTTTAACACTAGATGTTAAGAAAAAAATCAGGAAGGCCGGGCGTGGTGGGAGGCTGAGGCAGGTGGATCACAAGGTCAGGAGTTCAAGACGAGCCTGGCCAACATGATGAAACCCCATCTCTACTAAAAATACAACAATTTGTCGGGCGTGGTGGCAAAGCGGAGGTTGCAGTGAGCTGAGATCGCGCCACTGCACTCCAGCCTGGGTGACAGAGCGAGACTCCATCTCAAAAAAAAAAAAAAAAAAAAAAAAAAAATCAGGGAGGTTACCAAGGAAGTGGCAAACAAGGTTTCACGTGCAAGGACAGATGAGATTTGTTGACTGTTTTGGTTGATGGATTTTGTTCAGAGTTTCATCCTACTCTAAGTGGATTAAAAGTATATAAAAGTGACTTAAATTAGCACTTAGAAGATGGTATCAGAAGAAATATGGTTGATTGATGCACCAGTGAAGACAATGCCTCAATGTTTAATCCAAGCAAGAAATTATTAAAAATTTGAAACCATTATTTTCAGCTGACATATAGAATAAACTGCATACGCTGATCTCTTGCAAGAAATTTGATCTCAGTTATCACCTCTATTGCCACAAGTTATGACCGGATTTTCAAGAGGACAGTGTATTCCATTTTTCCCTGGGCTGGTCTTCACTTGTGCATTGATTCCTACAAATGCTCAGAGGGCGCTCCTGGGATTGTCAGAGCCTAACTTTCCCTAGTTCTTTAGCCTGTACTCCCACTGCTTCTATCAACCCAGCAACACCAGATAACGCATCACACACAGAACTCATGGTTACCTTCATAACAGGATTAGCTTCTCTTACATCTAGGATTTCTATGGGCATCTCTGTTGGAGGAGTAATTTGGAAAACTGTAGGCTGGCAATTCATATATGTTTCATTATGTATGTATGGAATTTGGTATCTTTATGAAAGGCTGTCCTGGAGCACCTGTGCCAAGGAAAGAGGCTTTAAACAGCGGTTTGTGAACTACGCATCTGAGAAACTTCAGATGTTTGCTAGCTTCAGGAGTGCAAACTGCAGCCACAAAGTACAACAAGAAATGGCTATCACTTTTGCTTGCCAGTGGCAACAAGTTGTTGTTACTCAAAGATACCTGGAAGAAGAAATTACTAGATTATCCAAAGAAATAGATCAGTTAGAGAACATACAAAACAATTCAAAGCTCTTTTTTTCATATTCATAGCTTTAATAGTGTGTTCTACTCAACATTTCTACTTTCATAACTATTGCACTTAATAGCTTCCAACAGTATTTTATGTTATGTTATGTTATGTTATGTTATGTTATGTTATGTTATGTTATGTTATGTTATTTTAAGATGGCGTCTCACTCTGTCACCCAGGCTGGAGTGCAGTGGTGCAATCTCAGCTCACTTGAACCTCCACCTCCCGGGTTCAAGCAATTCTCCTGGTATCCAGGTGGCAGAGGGAAAATAGAGTCTGGAGAAGGAGGCCGGACACAGCGGCTCATGCCTGTAATCCCAGCACTTTGGGAGGCTGAGGTGGATGGATCACCTGAGGTCAGGAGTTTGACACCAGCCTGGCCAACATGGTGAAACCCTGTCTCTACCAAAAACACAAAAAATTAGCTGGGCATGGTGGCGGGTTCCTGTAATACCAGCTACTCAGGAGGCTGAGGCAGGAGAATCGCTTGAACTTAGGAAGTGGAGGTTGCAGTGAACCGAGATCATGCCATTGCACTTCAGTCTGGGTGACAAGAGCAAAACTTCATCTCAATAATAATAATAATAATAAATAAAAATAAAGAAACACACTTAGTTAGCTTACCATCCTGTGGGTCAGCAATTTAGGATAGACTCTGCTCTGCACTTTGGCTGGTGTCAGCCAGCCTTGGCTCATTCATGTATGCGTAGCCAGCTGCTGGTCCAGGCTTCCTGGTTGTTTTTATGCAGACTTTTATATCTCCCACCATGTTCTGGTCCACACCTTATGTCTGCCTTCAGGGTACCCATGTCTTCAATCCCTGAGCATTTTCAAGTTCTGCAGGATGAATCAGTCCTTGGTAGGCATCTAGTTTTCATTCTACACATTCTGCTAAGGCAGTTCCCAGTCCTCAAATGTTCAGTGTGCAATGAACAGGTATCTCTTGGCCTCATTTAAAAAGTCTGTGTTTCTGTCTCCTTCTTCTTCTTTTCTCTCCCATTCTCCTAGCTCATCATTAATTATCAAGGGAACATGGGTGCACAGACATCTTTACTCTACCATACACAAAAGTCTGAAATGCAACTTCTTAAATAAATGACGACCCTTGTTTAATGTCAAAGAAAGGAGTGATGAGTCTAAACCCAGCTCTCTGAGTGGCAGCCATGCGGGGAGATGTTTCCCCAGTTACTAAATTAGAGCGTAACCCACAAGAATAGACTGTGACGATGGCAACAGGAGTTTGAAGGCTCTGTCAGAACATTCTGGATGTTCTTATGGCACATGGACTCATAAATTCAAAGAGCTTTCTTATTTTTTACTAAAGGCTATGTCTTTGACTTTGGGGCCTCTGTCCGACTCCAGTTAGTAAGTGCACTAAAGGCTGGAAGGTTGGCTGTTTTGGGGTGTGAGATAATGATGGTTGAGCTCCTAATAATCCGCATTGGGTGCCTTTTGTTCTGGAAAGTATTTACTACTGCATTATGGTGGCTTTTGAATATGATTTTCAAAACATCCCAATGATGTCATTTATTTACTTTGCTGAGGAGAGATTATTTTGAGGTTTGAGAAAAAATTAAATTTCTGGCATTAGAACTGTAATAAAGCCATTTTGGGGGTCTGACTGCTCATTGCTTTCAAGCCTGGCCCCTCTCTCTTCCTCTCTGTCCACTACTGGACAGGCTGGTGCTCCCTCCTTCAGCACCGGTGGGAGATTCACACCACACCAGACCCTGTCATCATGGAGGAACCTACACCTCAGGCCCAGCCACTGACCTCCATTGAAATCCAGCCAGTAACCTTTCCTTGTTCTCTCACATCATTTTCTTTGTGCATTTTTCTACTCCTTCCCTCTCTTTTTTAGCAAATTTGCAGAAATTCTCTCTGTATTTTTGACGTTAAGTTTTCACATGTTATGAATGATGCAAATATTTTCTCCAAGACTGTCACTTATGTTTTAGTTTTGCTCATTTCTTTTTTGCAGTACCAACATTTTGACTTTCATAATGTCATATTTGACAATCTTTTATTTTGGATTTTGTAACATTCTTAGAAAGTACTCCCTCCCTGCCCAAATTATGAAGGTTATGTTTTCCTTCTAGAATTCCTGTTAGATGGCCACTGGAATTTCTGGATCTCTCTCCCCTGTCTCTCATATTTGTTTGTATTGCATTCTGGGGTAATTTCTTAATCTTTCAGTTTACAAATTTTATCTTCAGCTTTGTCCATTTTACTATCGCACATCTACTGGCCTCATTTACTGGCCTCGTCTACTGGCCTATTTTTATTTTGGCAATCATTGTTAATTTTTGAGGTGGAAGAATAGGGAGTTGGGGCAACCAAGGGTTAAGGCGTAAGCAAAAGGACAGCAGATGCAGCTAGTTCTAGGCAAGGTTAAGCAGCCTACAGGCCACACCCTCACTCCTGTGATAACCAGACAGAAGTCTCCACTTCAGCCTCTGATTGGCTACAGGCCAACTCTTCACTTCAGCCTCTGATTGGTCACAGGTGAAGTCTCCACTTCAGCCTTTGATTGGCTGTAGGCCAGTCCTTCAAAGGGTGTAATCAATTAGAGGCCTCTAAAGGGCACCTAGGGGGTGTTACCAAATTATTTTAGCTTAATAAAAACCCTAAAGAACATTGTAATCTGGGCTCTTGAGCCACTTGCTCCAGCCTGCTACCACTCTCTGGAGCATACTTTCGCTTCAGTAAATCTGCACTTTCATTGCTTCTTTCTTCTTTTTCTGTTTTGTGTGTTTTGTTAAATTCTTTGTTCAACATGCCAAGAAGCTGGACAACTCACAGTCAACACTTTCCATCTGTGGCCAGGCATGGTGGCTCACGCCTGTAATCCCAGCACTTGAGAGGCTGAGGTGAGTGGATCATGAGGTCAGGAGTTCGAGACCAGCCTGGCCAACATGGTGAAACCCTGTATCTACTGAAAATACAAAAATTAGCTGGGCATGACGGTGTGTGCCTGTAATCCCAGCTACTCAGGAGGCTGAGGCAGGAGAATTGCTTGAACCTGGGAGGCGGAGGTTGCAGTGAGCCAAGATCGTGCCACTGCACTCCAGTCTGAGCTACAAAGTGAGACTCCATCTAAAACATTAAAAAAAAAAACGACTTTCCATCCAGTAACATTTTCAATAAGTTAATTTTTTTTTCATAACACTTAAAAAATGCAGTATCTACTTAAACTATTCTCAGGATATTCATTATACTTATGATGAAAATCCTTTCCTCTTTGCTGTACTAGTTTTGTTTTCTTTGGGGCTACTTCTGTTTCCTCAAATGATTGATTCCAGGTTTTCTGTTCCTGAGTGTAGTTGAGGGTCTATATTAAACATTGGGTTTCCTCAGCCTGTGGGGAAACTCCTGGTGGTCTGATGATAATTGTCATGGAAGAAACCCTACACTGGTCAACCTGGGAGTGGAAAAGACTGTGTGGTCCTCTGGCATGGGAGCAGGGGGTTGCCTTCTGAGTTTGATTTCCCACTCCTCTCCTTATCCAGGGGGCTTGGACCCTGGCTTGGGGTCTGCTCTAAAAGTGGGGAGTTCTAGGCTTGTATTTTGATTCTTCTTCCCCACCCAGGAAGGTTTTGTTTTCTCTTCAGAGTGTCCATCACTTGGGTCCAAAGCTGTCGCTCCAGCAGCTCCATGTAGGGTGACAGAGAGGCATGGTGGCCCACCGACCCTGCATGCTGCTCTGAAGCCTCCTGGGCAATCTGCCTGAGCCCCATTCGGGGCTTTGTGTTTATTGGCTCTAAGCCTGGAATTTTCCAAGGACATTGTTAACAACCCTGAATACTACATCATCTGGATACTTCAATTTTTCTTCCATCACTTAAAACCCATCTTCTTCCCCCAATTTTTATTATTATGAAAGTTATTATATACATGTATCAGGAGATATTCTAAGAATGCTTATAGCAAAATACAGCATTCTCTTACACCCTGTGTCCTACACACCACCCCAGCTTTTCCCCAACCCAGAATGCTTTTTCTTGGGGGGAATTTACGTGCTGTATCTGCAAACAACATGCTTATGTTGTCGCATCTTGAAATTTTGGACTTGCAGATCCCCTGTTGCCTTCCCAGCCCCACCACAGACTTCCATCCTTCCCACTCCTCTACCCGTGCTGTCAAGACGGTCGCATCCTGGTGCTGGTAGAACAGTGCTCGCTACTCACGTTATGACAGTAATAGACATGTCTGCTGTCACTGAGATTTTTGCAAAAGCCTATCTATGTTGGTTTTTCCTTTTCTACCTCAACTTTTTGTTTTCCCTAGAGATAGCGTTCATTTTATTGTTTATTCCCCCCTCCCTTTTTTTTTTATTGTTGTTGAGACGGAGTTTCACTCTTACTGCCCAGGCTGGAGTGCAATGGCGCCATCTTGGCTCACTGCAACCTCTGCCTCCCGGGTTCAAGCAGTTCTCCTGCCTCAGCCTCCCAAGTAACTGGGATTACAAGCATGTGCCACCACACCCAGCTAATTTTGTATTTTTAGTAGAGATGGGATTTCACCATGTTGGTCAGGCTGGTCTCAACTCCAGACCTCAGGTGATCCACCCACCTTGGCCTCCCAAAGTGCTGGGATTACAGGCGTGAGCCACCACGCCTGGCCTATTGTTTATTAACTTGGTTTTAAATACATACATAATCGTCATTAATCCAAGCACAATTTTCCACCAGTTATTTAAGTCTCTTCTCAGTATAATCAGGTGCATCAGGTATTTTATCACTTTTCTCTTTCTGAAGACGCCTTTCCCACCCACTCCAATCCTTCCTGGGTTGAATCTTCTGTTTTCTATATCACAAAATTTCTTCTTTTTGGCTGAATTCTCTTTTTGGGCAAAAGGACATCCTCTAGTGGCTTCATGAGATACTCTCATTATTTGCAGGTTCCAAACTTCCAAATTTGCCTGCTCGCTGAAATTCATTTGTAACCCCTGAATCAATCATTGTCAGGCCTCCTCAGTCATTCACAAGCGCGAGAGGTAAAAAATGTGTTTCTGCAGGCACAGTTCTTAGCTGAGGTCAAACAAGGCAATGTGCTGCCTCTTGTTTCAACTGCCGTACTGTAACCGTGTCCTGCTCACCATCTATTTAGTGCCACATTTTGTACATTTTTGTGCTTTTTGTCAGTAATTTTTTTAAAAGAAAAATTTCATTTTAATCCAGCCTGATCCCTACACATGTGTTTCACACAGACCTTATTCTTTAAACAGTTTATCGTATTTAATACATTATAAAATTTGAAAAATTGTAGGAAAGCAGCAGACTTGAACTGGAGCAATTCAAACAAGGAATCATTGTGGCCCCTTGGCAAAACTGATCAGTTTTAAAACAAAGTAAAGTTCACATCTGTGAGGTGGACAAAAAAGCGTGACTTCTGTTCAAACTTCTGTACATTTAGCATTTCATGTCTAATATCTTTCAAATGCAATGTGCTCATGAGGGTTTTTCTAAAGTCTTGCCTGGTCCCTGCCAAAAGAGAGATGTGGAACCTCCATATAGAAAGAAACTTGATTCAAGGTGTTGTTGTTGTTGTTGTTTAAAAAAAAAAAAAAAGGAAAAGGAAAGACAAAGGAAAAAGAAAGAATGGATGGCTGTTGGCAATGGAAACTGTAAGGAGACTGTGTCCTCACCGCTCATGGCTTGTTTATTAGTCAGAGGCCTCGGGAGGCCCAGGACGCTTCATGGCCATCACACCACCAACTGCGGCTAGCACCCTTTTTTTCTTTTTTTCATTTCCTATCTTTTGACATATATATATATATATATATTTTTTTTTTTTAACACCTTGAGGATATCACTATTCCAATTGTTCCCATATGAATACAGGTGTGGTCTCTATTGGATATAAATGTGTCTTTTATTCAAGTTTAGGTCCAGGACTTGGTTTGCTGTCCCAACTGCACATAAATGTCCTTTTTTTGTTGTTGTTTGAGCAATTAGTTGTATGTGTTTTCCTTTTTGCATAAGAAATATGTCCGTTTACTCCAGAGGCTCTTGCTTTATCTGGGTGATGGAGGGTACGGGGGACGTCCGCCTCAGTTCCCTATAAAGGACGCATTCGCTGAACTAGGAGGAGCCCACTCCTTCCTCACAGGAGCCCACGATTTCAAATGCTCTTTGCTGCAGCCTCTCGAGGACCTGGACTGAGATGAGGTGACAGTAGCCACTTAGTGGAAACCTGACAAGGTCTGTTAGGTCGTGATTCTAGTCTGCATTGACAGAGTTACACATCGTGTCGCCAATCTCTGGAAATACCTGACGACGTGTTGCGTCGTGATTCTAGTCTGCATTGACAGAGTTACACATCACGTCGCCGATCTCTGGAAATACTTCTTCTATCGGGGATTTGTCACCGCTTAGTGTAATCCTTTCTCTGAGGTCTGGGGCCACATGCGCAACAAGGCACTCACAGGGCCTTTAAAAACGACCAGTTTCTCTGTCCTGCTTCAACAAATAGTGCTGTTTGAGACTGTCCAAAACAATGGGCTCTGTACCATCAAAAAGTCTTCCGATTCTGGTTACAGGGTATTTGGGGAGGGTGGCCAGGCTGCTGGTGTACTTGTGGCCGCCCACATCAATGTGGACAGGTGCATTGGATTTTGTGAGTTGTGCCGGTGTAGGGATGCCTTGGTTGTTCAGCGGAGATGCAGGGGATCTAGTGATCAGAGGTCTTGACATACTGGGCCGACTGTCCCTCTGGCGGATAACCGCGCCGGCCGGGCGGGACAGAGAGACGGCCGGCAGGGGGGCGGGACTCCCGGTCTGGCTTATCTAAGTAATGCCCGAGGAGTAGTGCCCCTTCCACTGCCCCTCATTGCCCCCTGGAGCCGGGGGATCGGGGCAGCGCCTGTGCCGGGCGTGCTGCGGGTGTTGCCGCGGGAAACCCATGTCTGGGGCCGCCCGCGGTGGAGCCTGTCAGTGATTTAATTGTTTAAAATGGGCCCCCAAGTTGGCCGGGCCCGGTGGCTCACGCCTGTAATCCCAGCACTGTGGGAGGCCGAGGCGGGCGGATCACGAGGTCAGGGGATAGAGACCATCCTGGCCAGCATGGTGAAACCCCGTCTGTATTAAAAATACAAAAATCAGCCAGGCGTGGTGGCGCTCACCTGTAATCCCAGCTACTCGGGAGGCTGAGGCAGGCGAATTGCTTGAATCCGGGAGGCGGAGGTTACAGTGAGCCGAGATCGCGCCACTGTACTCCAGTCCTGCCAATAGAGTGAGACTCCGTCTCAAAAATAACATAACATAACATAACATAACATAACATAACATAACATAACATAACATAAAATAATAAATTTTTTAAAAATGGCCCCCAAGTGTACTGCTAAAGTGCTGTCTAGTGTTCCTAAGTGCAGAAAGGCTGTGATGTGCTTTACAGAGAAAATATACATGCTAGACAAGCTTGGCTCAGGCATGAGTTATAGTGCTGTTGACAGCAAGTTCAACAGCATTGAGTCAACAATACTTTACATCCAGAAGGAGGAAGAGGAAAGTCATTGATGCAGATGTGAGACCACTCTGAAAAGTACCCAAGTAACATCTATAGTACCTGGTAAAGTTATGGAAAAAAGAAGAAGGAGAAGGAGAAGAAAGAAGAAGAAGGAGAAGGAGAAGGAGAAGGAGAAGGAGAAGGAGAAGAGAGGAAGAAGAAGAAGAAGAAGAGAAGAAGAAGGAGGAGGAGGAAAGAAGAAAAGAAAGAAGAAAGAAGAAGAAGAAGAAGAGGAGGAGGAGGAGTGAAATTTGTGGATTCATGAGATGACATTAAAAATTTAGTGGACTGGCTGGGCATGGTGGTTCGCCTGTAAACCCAGCACTTTGGGAGGCCAAGGCAGGAAGATCATGAGGTCAGGAGTTCAAGACCAGCCTGACCAACATGGTGAAACCTTGTCTCTACTAAAAATACAAAAATTAGCTGGGCATGGTGGTGCACGCTTGTAATCCCAGCTACTCAGGAGGCTGAGGCAGGAGGATCTCTTGAACCCAGAAGGTGGAGGTTGCAGTGAGTCAAGATTGCACCACTGCACCGCAGCCTGAGAGACAGAGTGAGACTCCATCTCAAAAAAAAAAAAAAAGTTTAGTAGACAGCATTGTTGTGAGGCTGACAGCCAAAGAAATTTGTAGTCACATTACCCATGGTCAGGAAAACGCAAAACTCTTCCCAGCTTGTGTTTTATTATAAAGAATAATACATATAGTTAGCTATTGGTAAGAAATATATATTAAACAAGGTGTGTGTAGATAAAAACACATAAAACAAAAATATGTATTGGTTGGATGACAAAAATGTAGTGACCAGAAGCATGGAAGCTAACCGTGTATTTCTCCAGGAGCGATGGTTCAGTATCGACTAGCAGTGTTCACAGTGTCTTTAGAGAACATACTCCAGCACTCACCAAGGCCATGCTTCTTGCATCACAGCTAAGCTTCCTGCATCCACCAAGGCCTTGCCTCCTGTGTTATAGCCATGCCTCTTGTACCCACCAAGGCCACGCCTCCTGTGTCATGGCCCACCCTCCTGTACCCACCAAGGCCGTGCCTCCTGTATTCATCACTGCTATGCCCCCGTTCAATAGCCACACTATGCTTCCTACACCACAGCCTTGCTCCCTGCACCCACCGCAGCTATGACTGTCCAATAGCCACACCTCCCCTACCACAGCCACACCCCTAGCACTCTCCACAGCCACACCCCCTCCATAGCCACACCCCCCACAACCGCACCCCCTCCACAGCCACGCCTCCTCCACCCACCACAGCTATGACCATCCAATAGCCACACCTCCCCTACCACAGCCACACCCCCAGCACCCACCACAGCCATACCCAGCACCCTCCACAGCCACACCCCCTTCACAGCCATACCCCCACAACCGCACCCGCTCCACAGCCACGCCTCCTGCACCCACCACAGCTGACTATCCAATAGCCACACCTCCCCTACCACAGCCACATCCCCAGCACCCACCACAGCCACACCCAGCACCCTCTACAGCCACACCCCCTCCACAGCCAGCCACGCCTCCTGCACCCACCACAGCCACACCCCAGCACTCTCCATAGCCTTACTTCCTGCACCTTCCACGGCCACGCCTCTTGCTCTGGCCTTCACAGGCTGCAGTAACGTCTCCTCTCCTCCCTCCTTTCCTTAACCCTTGTGGCTAATCTTTAGGTTCCTTTAACATCACTTTTATTTCTTTTATTTCTGCCGATACTTCTGGTTAAATTCTTTTCATTTAAATGCACTCCAGCATCCGCCTCTCTTCTTTCAGACCTTGGCTGACTTCCTTCTTTACCAGCTGCTCGGAAGCTGTCTGGCCTCTCCACAGGACCCATTCATTTCCCTTTCTTCCAGAATCCCCTTTTCCCCCCAGACTTCAGCAGGACCCTGCGCCAACGAGATCCACAGAGCAGAGTAATTTCTCTTCGATATTGTCAGTCTCTCCTCCTCTAAGGAGATAGGAATAGCACGGGTAGTTGCAGGAGTATGGACAAACCCGAAGAGCCCCTGAAGCAGGGGCTGGGCAAAGAAACTACAGGGTAGAGAAAGCCCAAAATAAGGCAGAGAAAGTGACCAAAACCCTGGTCAGGGTGACATGTCCGTGACTCTTCCAGGCAAACCCAAATAAAGGAGAAAGGGGGCAACAACAAGAGCGGGGAGAAGTCCCTGAAATCCCCTCCTTTTCCAGAATGCCTAATGAGCATTCCACCTCCTTATTAAAGAAACATCCCGGCCGGGCGCGGTGGCTCACACCTGTAATCCCAGCACTTTGGGAGGCCGAGGCGGGTGGATCATGAAGTCAGGAGATCGAGACCATCCTGGCTAACACGGTGAAATCCCATTTCTACTAACAATACAAAAAATTAGCCGGGCGTGGTGGCAGGCACCTGTAGTCCCAGCTACTTAGAAGGCTGAGGCAGGAGAATGGCGTGAACCCAGGAGGCGGAGCTTACAGTGAGGAGATTGTGCCACCGGACTCCAGCCTGGGGGACAGAGCGAGACTCTGTCTAAAAAAATAAAATAAATAATAAAAAAAGAAACATCCCTAAAATAAGAAACCCAGCCTCCTTTGTGCCTGACTTGTTCTCACGGGCATGCCAGCGCTTCTCTCAAGCGCACACTTCCGCTTTACAATGGAAGCTTCTTGCCTTGAGCTTGATTCTGACTCGACCCGTGCCTGAATTCGTTCTTGTGATGCTGTCAAGAACCTGGAAACCCGGCTGGGGCTGGGGTCTCACTGGCATCCGGAGACCTACCTGAGCCCTCCAGCATAGCTTCTTTCTCTGAGATATAAACACAATTGCATGATTTTCACCTTAAAAGATAAAGAGAGAGCTATCCACCTCAAGTCTTCTTCATAGTCAAATTTCTAAAAATAGTTTCATTTCCCTCCTAACTTCCCTTCTGGCTCAACCCCATTCAAAATCTAGCTTCCACCTTCTTCCCTCTATTGAGACTACTAGAACACAGGACTCCAGTTTTATCCAGAATCATGAGAGTTGTAGACGCTTCCCACCCTCTGCCGCGTGCCCTCCCGCTGACTTTTGGCACAGATGCCATCCCCTCCTTCCTTCCTCATTGCTCCATTTCTGTGATTCCTGCTCTTCTCTCCACTGCCACTTCATTCTCAGTGACCTGAGTGTTCACATGTCCCTCCTTCTCCCAGTCTCTCACATCGTTCTCAAAGGATCTGTGGATTCACCCAGCCCAAATGCCAATGACTGTCAAGTTTCTCTCTAGATAAATCTCTCTTCAGCACTCCAGACCAACCTTCCAAACGGCTGCCTGGGTTTCTACACTGAAAACCCAAATCATGATTAGCACCTCAACTTCATGTGCCCAAAGCAGAAGCTCTGTCTTCGCTTCATCAAACTTATCCTTGTTTCCTGAGATTCCTGGTTTGGGTATTTCCTACCTTGTCACTCAATTTCAAAACCTGGGAGCCGACCCACTGATCTCAAGATAATCATCCAATCATTTTAACCCTGACTCCTGTAGGGTGAATTCTGTGTGTCAACTTGATTGGGCCACAGTATGCCCAGATATTTAGCAACACATGGTATTTAATATATAATGGGTGTGTCTGTGGTGTTTCTGGAAGACAGCAGCATTTGAATTGGTGGACTGAGGAAAGCAGGTGGCCCTCCCCAATGTGGGTGGACAGTGTCCAATCCGTTGAAGGCCTAAATCGAACAAAAAAGGTGGAAGAGGGTTGAATTCACTCAGCCTGACTGAGTTGGGCCATTGAATTGTTCCTGCCTTTGGTGCTCCAGGTTCTCAGGCCTTCAAACTTAGACTGGAATCTACAACTCTACACCACTGGCTGTCACGCCCTCAGGCCTTTGAACTACACCATCAACTTTCCTGAGTCTCCAGCTTGCAGGTAGTAGATCATGAGTCTTCTCAGCCTCCATAATCCTGTGAGCCAGTTCCTCATAATAAATCTCTACGTACACACACACACACACACACACACACACACACACACACATTCTATTTGTTCTGTTTCTTTGGAGAATTGTAATAATACTCCTAAATATTTCTCAGATTTGTCTTGCCTCTTTCTCCATTGCCTTATTTCAGATTCATCTTTTCTCACCTGGATTAATGCAGTAATCTTGTAGCTCAGTGGTTCTCAAAATGTGCTTCCTGGACCAGTAGCCTCAGCATCCCCCATGCTAGAGCTTCTCACTAGACATCCAATTTAAAAGAATGTCCAAGTTATAAGACTCCAAGAATGTGACAGTTTTCTAAATTGTTTGCTTTATTATCTAAAAACATGAAAGTGGATAAATCACACAGCTTGTCAAGATCCTGATTCTTTTTTGCATCCCCTTCCTCTGTTCAATTCTGTTCCAAAATTAAAGTGATTCAAAGCACCTGTGTTCATTAGCCACATGTTTTCTTTCTCATTTCCATCTGCATTTCCAAAGCCTTAACTGCTTACTATTTTTAGGAAGATGAAGGCAATAGATCTTTTGTTCTTTTTCTATTAACAAGGATCTGTACGTATCTCACACACAGTTCCTTTTTTTATGACTTTGGAACATCATGAAAGCATTTCATGATATTTCATTAAAAAACAAACCCTGAACAATAGTTTTAAACTCTGGGAAGAACTTAGAATCAAGATTTTAAAAATACAACTGAAAAACATGGTAGGAACAAAGTTCAACTGATGCTTGTGTTGAGAAGTGCCAGGCAGATGGGGCCTTTGGCAGTGGGTGGGACCCTCCGTTCCCACGGTGACTGCTCCCACACAGACAGATGGAGTTTCCCCTTCAGCCATCAATACCTTTGCGACCATGATTACAGTCGTGTCAACAGGTTCTCAGGCTGTTGTTCCCATTTATTTAACTGGCGGAGCTTTGAAAACCCCTGATGTCCAAACCAATGACCTTAGACCCCTGGGACTGGGGGGGAAAGCAGTGGATCAGGACTTTCTAAAGATCCCTGGTGATTGCAATGTGTCACTGAGGCTGAGAACCATAAATTAAACTGTTTCTTTCCAGAAAGTACTTACAGATTATGTGATTGATCTCTTGCTGTTCTTCTCCTGCTAGTGAATGATTTCTTCTGACAGAGACGATAGAAATTCAGTTTTTCAAGGAACTACTTCTTTAGTGGCCTACTGCAAAGGCAAAGAGGCAAAACGTCAACAACAACAATAATAATATTTAATGTCAGATGGCCATGTATAGGAATCCAATTATTTTCAGAAAATAAACTATCAAGAAATTGATTTTATAACCCATAAATGCAGAATTGAAAATAAGAGTCTTATTTGGGAAAACTGAGATTCGATTGTTAAATGCAAATTATCTCTATTATCAAATGCAAATGTCTCAGCAAAGATTATGTTGACTGTGTGGGTGTTTGTGTGTGTGTGTGTGTGGTGTCAGCAAAATGCCTACTTTGTTTTTATCAACTGAACCAACAAGTAACACTTAAAAGTCTCAGCAGGGGAAGACTTACGAACAATCAATCTTCTGGCTGCTGTGCAGCCAAAGGAGATTATTTGATCATCAATTATTAAGTAAGGAAAGCCAATATAGATGTCTCCAGATTCTAACATGTGCCCTAAACAGTTTTTAAATAGGCTAGTATGCACCTAGTATGTTTGTTTATATTTATCATGGGTTTATATATATTTATCCTTAAAATATTTTAAGTATACCTTTACATTATAACCCTGTGTTCATTATAACATGCAAAAATAGAAATTAAAAGGGATAAATTGGAGATGAAATAAGCATTATTTAAAAATACTTGCATTGTATCTAAGATATAAAAACCTATTTTACTTTTACTAGAAAATATTCTAATACAACAATGTGATTGGACGTGTATTGTTATTTTTGAAAAATTGAGCTTGAATCTTTTGATACAACTTCTTTTGTGAAGTTCTGGCTCTAGATTCCATTTATTTTGATGCCTGGTTTCTATCTCCTTCATTGTTGCAAAGGGTTCTTTGAAACACAAGAATCCAGACAGAAGCCTGTGGCTGTGCTGCCCTTGCCATCTGTGCGTCCCAGAGTCCAGGTCCACCTGCCGGCTTTGCAGAGATCTGAAGGGAGTCAGACTCATCTTTCCTGATGCAGTTCAGGAGGCCTTGCAAATCGATTAGAAGGGGTTTTACTTTTTATGTTTTATGAAGTAGGTTCTTCATTCGGAAGATTTCAAAACATTAAAAAAAAAAACTCTGTTCCTCAATTTTTAAGTGTGTTATAAGAAATTTCACAATGACACAGAATTTTCTCATCTCTCTTTCAAAAAAGGTTGTTTTTTTCCTCCTTGTTAGAATCTAAACTTTGCCTTGAAAGAGTAGATTTTTGTCTGTTCTTTTTTATTATTATTATTTTTTGTTGTTGTTGTTGAGACAGGGTCTCGCTCTGTCGCCCAGGCTGGAGTGCAGTGGTGCGATCTCGACTCACTGCAAGTTCCGCCTCCCGGGTTCACGCCATTCTTCTGCCTCAGCCTCCAGAGTAGCTGGGATTACAGGTGCCCGCCACCACACCTGGCTAATTTTTTATATTTTTAGTAGAGATGGGGTTTCACTGTGTTAGCCAGGATCGTGTTGATATCCTGACCTCGTGATCCGCCCGCCTCAGCCTCCCAAAGTGCTGGGATTACAGGCGTCAGCCACTGCCTCTGGCCGTCTGTTCATTTTTTGAAAATATCTTCCAGGCAACAAATTACTAAGACATTTCTATTTATAGAAACTTTTAGCAGCATTAGCACATTTTGGTTGCAATGTTTAAGGTAAAAACTCTGGTTTAAATATTTTATTATGAGATGACCTACAAATTACCATGAATGCCAAAGACTTTCTTGGTTGTTCCCTGTATAATTATGATACTTCTCAATTAAGAGATTTTCAACTTAATAATAATACCTATAAATTCACTTAACTGGATGTGGGCAGAAGTTCATGAGCAATAATTGAGTGTGGGGGCCGCTCTCATTATGGAACTTCTGCTTATTTCTCAGATGCCCCCACCACCCCCTTGTGACAAGGGGGCATAAACCCTGAATCCAAATGGCAGATCTGATGGCTCCCCCCATGGATTTGGAAACGGCTGGTCTAGACAACTAAGAAGGTGAGAGTTTACCAGGAATTCAACAATTCTGCTGTTCATCTTTTTTATTTTTCCATTTTATATTTTTGTCTTTTAAAGTTTTAATCATACAGGTCTTCTTCACTTCTTGCTACACGTATTTCTACCTATTTTTAATTAGGTCATTATTATCAATGGGAAATTTTAAAAAGTGGCTATTATATGAAATTCTGAGCACCATTGCTTCTGGATATTGGCCCTACCACTTACTAGCTTTTGACTTGTACAAATTACTAGCTTCTTTGTGCCTCGGTTCCCTCGTCTTTACAATGGAGATAACGGTACCGTGTGCCTCTCAGGATGGTTATGAGAATGAAACTAGCTCATGTGTGAGAAATACTCAGCACAATGCCTGGAGAGAGTGAGCTGTCATGATGATGATGATGATGATTGTCCAGCCATCTCGCTGAATTCTTTTTTCCTTATGATAAAATTTTTATTCTTTTATATTTTCCAGGCATATATCATCTAAAAATAATACTTTTGCCTCCTTCTGTCCTATATTTATACCTTCTTTCTTTTGTCTAATAACAGGCAAAACAATTTAATAATGAGAATACAACTAAGTAATGGAGATAACACACAACCACATGTGCCTGATTTTAATGGCATATTTTATCATTAAGTGATGCGCGCACACACACACACACACGTCTTATTGAATAATTGAAATATTTTTATTTCTATTATACTTATGGCTTTAATCAAGAATGAAGGTTTTTTTGTTTTGTTTTGTTTTGTTTTGGGATGGAGTCTCACTCTGTTGCCCAGGCTGGAGTGCAGTGGCATGATCTTGGTTCACTGCAACCACCACCTCCTGGGTTCAAGAGATTCTCCTGCTTCAGCCTCCCGAGTAACTTGGATTACAGGCATGTGACACCACGTCTGGCTAATTTTTGTATTTCTAGTAGAGACAGTGTTTCATCATGTTGGCCAGACTGGTCCTGAACCCCTGACTTCAGGTGATCTGCCCTCCTCGGCCTCCCAAAGTGCTGGGATTACAGGCATGAGCCACTACGTGCGGCCTAAGCATGAATTTTTAAGTGATCATACAGTTTTTCTCGTTGATTTTTAATATGATTAATTATACTGGTTGATTTCCTGATATTGCACCATCTTCGTGGTGACTGAGATGACCTTTAACTTGTCTGAAGTTTATGATTTTATAATGCACTTAATAAGGTCTATTTATTAATATCTTATTAAGGATTTGCATTAATATTTACTTTAACAAGGGAGATTTGTCTCTTGATCATTTTTAACATCTCCCTTTGCTCCTCATATTTCTGCTGGATTAGTATTGTTACTAAGAACTTGATTGGATTCAAGTGTGGTTATTTGGGAAGTCTACCTCACAGGTGCTGTTCTCTTCCATCAGAAGACTTTTATTGTCTGGCAGTCTCTCTCTGTTGTTTTTTTTATTATTATTGAGACAGGATCTGGCTCTGTTGCCCAGGCTGGAGTGCACTGGTGCAATCGTAACTCACTGCAGCCTCAAACTCTGAGGCTCAAGTGATCCTCCCACCTCAGCCTCTCGAGTAGCTGGAACTACAGGCGTGCATCACAGCCGGCTAATTTTTTTATTTCTAGTAGAGACGAGGTCTCACTACATTGCTCAGGTCTCAAACTCCTAGGCTCAAGGAATCCTGTCACTTCAGCCTTCCAAAGTGCTGGGATTACAGGCATGAGCCACCCCACGCCCAGCCAGGCTGTCTCTTTTTGTGATGTCAGCAGCCAGTGATGCACAGAGCTTATATGTTAATTCAGTAGAAAATTGCAAAATAGTGGTATTATAATTGTATCAGCCTTTATCTTCATTTATTATCTGGAACACTAACTTTTCCTTATCTATTTCAATTTGTAAAGGAAAGATGAGAAGAGAGCTGGAAAATTTTATTTTCCCCCCATTAGCATCCTCCAAATGTGACTAAGGAGCCAATATACATTCTTTATTTTTTTTTTTTCCTTGGGAGGGAAAGGAGTTGTGTGTATTTAATATGATTATGTATTTAGTATTATTTTGAACCAATATGTTTAAACATACTTGATGTGCTTCAATCAATTGTGGTTATTGAGCATCAAATTGTTCCACCATTGATCAGTGGAAAGTTTTTAGGTTGGCTCCTGAGGCCTTCGGATGCAACCTTACTTCTTTGCTATGTGGGTGACCAGATGTTTCAGGTCATTTCTGCCCCTGAACAGGAATCAGCCATCTTTCCAAGGAGCCCTTGTTCATTTAAGTGAGCAATGGCCACAGAAACCACAGTCTGGGGCAAGCACTGCTCCTAGCTTCAGGGTTGGTCAGTGGTTCTCGATTTATCAGCAGATAGAAACAGGACCTATGTTGAGTTATTTTTGTTTCTTAAGGAAAAAAATACATCATACATTAATACTTATATTTCCAATTCAAGTTCAGCAGTTCTCCTGTAGCTGGGCACAGTGGCTCATGCCTGTAATCCCAGCACTTTGGGAAGCTGAGACAGGCAGATCACCTGAGGTCAGAAGTTCAAGACCAGCCTGGCCAAGATGGCAGAAATCCCATCTCTACTAAAAATACAAAAATTAGCAGGGCGTGGTGGTGGTCACCTATAATTCCAGCTGCTTGGGAAGCTGAGGCAGGAGAATCTCTTGAACCCAGGAGGCAGAGGTTGCAGTGAGCCGAGATTGTGCCACTGCACTCCAGCCTGGGCAACAGAGTAAGACTCTATCTCAAAAAAAAAGTTTTCTCCTGTAGAACAGCACATTCACAGGGATGATGCTGATAATGATCACAATTTGCTTTCTTAGGTTATACTTTTTTTCATAATAGATTCTTTGTTTACCTGTTTCATACTATGTTCATTTTCTTTGCTTTTTACTTCCTATAAAATGTTTGCTCGGTTACATATGTCACCTTACCAAATTTAGCTGTTTAAATAGGTAATGTACATACCTGCTATAAAATTAAAAATAAAAAAGGGTCCATGTGAAAGGAAAATATTACTACCTGCAGTGTAGGTCCAGACCCTTCCGTCCCCTCAAGTAGCAACCTCTTTCTGCTGCATCCTTCCAGAGATAGTGAGTGTATTCCAGTATATGAGCGTCTTTCTTTCATGAATTGTAGCACTCAATAGAAATGACCTTTTGTTTTCCCTTAAAAGTTGTATCATTCAAGGTTCAGGGCAGCAAAAAGAAACTGCTCCAGGTATTTTAAACAGAAAATGATTTAATGCAGGGATTTAAAAATTGTTAGGCTTCTAAGAGCAACTCCTAGAACACAGCCTAAATGACTTCCCAAGAAAGCTTCTACCTCTGCAGAAAAGGAAATGGTATGTAAGTACTGCCTGTTACTATGATTATTATTATTATTGGATCGACAGATAGATGATTGAAAAGATTATATAATAATAGAGTAACAATAATAGCAATAATAAATAGATGAAGATGGATAGTTTTTCACTGGTAGATCAACAATAAGTTACTCAAGTTTCCTCTACTGAGGAGTATTATTTTGTGACCCATTTTTGCTTCATGAATAATGCTGCCTTAAGAGCCCCTGTATATTCATCTCTGTGCTCCTGAAAGCATAGATGTTACAAAATTTCTGGGTCTTAAAGCACATCCATGTTAATATTGGACAGATATTACCAAATTGCTCTCCATAGAAACTATAACAAATATTTGAAATGACTTGTTTCTCCACACTTTCACCAACAGGGTGAACAGTTTTTTAAACATTTCAAAATGAAATGGATGAGATGATGGATCTCACTGTGGTTTTCCTTTTCATTTCTCTTTGGGAGGTTATTCTTACATCAAGGAAGTAATACTTTGTCACATGCATTGAGTGTTTTCCCTCATTATATTTATCTTTTAAACTGTATGATCAGCCTTTTTTTGAATTTTATGAAAAAGAATGTCTTATTTTTAGACTTCTAGGCTTTGTATTATAATCAGAAAGTCTTTCTCACTGATATTATAAAATTAAAATGCAATCATTTTCCCTGAATTTTCTGTATTTTAATTTTTTACACCTAAATTTTTAAGTTATCTGGGGTATATTTATATTTTCACAGGAAGGCTTTTGATTTTTGTATATGAATTGTATTTCCACCACCTTACTGAAATGTCTTAATTTCTTTAGCAGTGATTTTCTAGTTTATTCCCTTCAGATTCCTTGATATACACTGTGTCTCCAGCACTAAAAGAATATTTGCACCACCTTCTCAATTTCCTTCCATTCTTCCTTCTCTGTTTTCTTCTTTTACCTTCCTCCCTCCCTTCCTTCCTCTGATTTTATCAGCTAGTGTCTCCAGAACAATGCTAAACAATGGTGTATATCCTTGTCATATTTCTACCTTATTGGTAGAATTATTTCTCCATTAAATATAATATTGGATTTTACATCAATTAAGAAAATATTTTTCCATTTTATTAAGAAGTTTTAAGGAATAGATTTCAAAATTTGATCAAATCTTATTTCAATATCTATGGAGATGATTTTTTTTCTAATTTTATCTATAAATATGATCAATTTTACTGATAGACTTTTAGTATCGAGCCATCCTTGTATTCTACTTATGAAGACAATTGATCATGATATAAAATGCTGCTGGATTCCATTTCCTAATATTTTACTTTGAATTTCTGCATTAGTAATTTTACTTCAGATTGCTTATGAGATTATTTCTTAGGGCTATCCACTTCAGAATTTGGTGTCAGCATTATGCTGACTACATAAAAATTTTATGTTTCCCTTTTCCCCCTGTGCTTTGGAAACCACTTAAATATCTTTGGTTTACCTAAACCTAAGATGGGTAGTCTTTTTTTTTTTTTTTTTTTTTTTTGAGACGGAGTCTTGCTCTGTCGCCTGGGCTGGAGTGCAGTGGCTGGATCTCAGCTCACTGCAAGCTCTGCCTCCCGGGTTTACGCCATTCTCCTGCCTCAGCCTCCCGAGTAGCTGGGACTACAGGTGCCCGCCATCTCGCCCGGCTAGTTTTTTTGTATTTTTAGTAGAGACGGGGTTTCACCGTGTTAGCCAGGATGGTCTTGATCTCCTGACCTCGTGATCCGCCCATCTCGGCCTCCCAAAGTGCTGGGATTACAGGCTTGAGCCACCGCGCCCGGCCAGATGCGTAGTCTTTATTTGTAAAATCATCTGTGCTCTTTTCTCTCCATGGGGGTAGTCTTTTGAAACCATTCTCATTATTTTTTGATACTCAAATTGTTAATATTTTCTACATAATTTCCATTTATTTTTCCTAGAAAATTATCTATTTTATGTATTAGATATTCTAATATTCTTTTATATATTTTAGCTGATTTTAGGTTTATTCGTTTTTTTGTTTTTTGTTTTTTTTTGAGATGGAGTCTCGTTCTGTTGCCCAGGCTGGAGTGCAGTGGTGTGATTTCTGCTCACTGCAACCTCCACCTCCTGGGTTCAAGTGATTCTCCTGCCTCAGTCTCTGGAGTAGCTGGGATTACAGGCATACCACTATGCCTGGCTAATTTTTGTATTTTCAGGAGAGATTAGCCATGTTACCCAGGCTTTCCCCGAACTCCTGACCTCAAGTGAAGGGCCTGCCTCAGCTTCCCAAAGTGCTGGGATTACAAGCATAGCCACCACACCAGCCCCATCTATTATTTTAGTGTTTCAGTTAGTTTATTTTAGATCTATTTTTTACATATTACATATACATTAGGTTTTGCTTTGTGATTACATCTGACATTTAAAAAATTTTTTAATTGTGGTAAAATACACATAACATAAATTTTACCACTTTAACTTTTTTTTCTTTTTGGAGACAGAGTCTTACTCTGTTGCCCAGGCTGGAGTGCAGTGGCACAATCTCGGCTCACTGCAACCTCCACCTCCTGGGTTCAAGTGATTCTCCTGCCTCAGCCTCCCGAGTAGCTAGGATTACAGGTGCCCACGACCACGCCTGGCTAATTTTTTTTATTTTTTGATATGTTGGCCAGGCTGATCTCGAACTCCTGACCTCAGGTGATCCGCCCAACTTGGTCTCCCAAAGTGGTAGGATTACAGGCATGAGCCACCTCGCCCAGCCCCACCTTAGCCATTTTTAAGCATACAGTTCAATAAGTACATTCATCAGTCATCAGAACTCTTTTCGTCTTGCAAATCTGAAACTCTGTACCCATTAAACAATAACTCCCCATTCCCTCTTCTCCCAGCCCTTGGCAATCACCATTCTACTTTCTATCTCTATGAATTTGGCTACTCTTGGTACCTCACATAAGTGGATTCATAC
Source organism: Rhinopithecus roxellana (assembly GCF_007565055.1). Classification (NCBI taxonomy): domain Eukaryota; kingdom Metazoa; phylum Chordata; class Mammalia; order Primates; family Cercopithecidae; genus Rhinopithecus; species Rhinopithecus roxellana. The sequence goes on along the minus strand of NC_044564.1, from coordinate 36,827,129 downwards.
AGTATTTATCTTTTTGTAACTAGCTTATGTCATTGAACATAATATCCTCAGGTTTCATCCATGTTGTTGTAGCATGTGTCAGAATTTCCTTTTTTTTTTTTTAATTTTTTAAAAAATTTTGACAGAGTTTTGCTCTTGTTGCCCAGGCTGGAGTACAATGGCACGATTGTCTCACCGCAACCTCTGCCTCCCGGGTTCAAGTGATTCTCCTGCCTCAGTCTCCTGAGTAGCTGGGATTGCAGGTGTGCACCACCATGCCCGGCTACTTTTGTATTTTTAGTAGAAATGAGGTTTCATCATGTTGGCTAGGCTGGTAACTGGCCTCCTGGCCTCAGGTGATCCGCCCACCTTGGCCTCCCAAAGTGCTGGGATTACAGGCGTGAGCCACCCTGCCTGGCCTCCCTCTCCAGACTCTGTTTCCCCTCTGCCACTTGGATACCAGAGAAAACTAAACCTGGGGGATGGGTGGATCTATACATTACAAAAGAAGGCTAAGTTACTGAATGACCACACAGAAGAGTGGTAAAAACATTGCTCTAACATTACTAGGGAATCAGAAACTATGGAAAGTATTATTTTCTTGCTTGAACTATGGGAACCAAGATAAACCATTGTGAAACTTACCATTGTGTAAGTGTCCTTGGGGAACTAATGAGTCACAGCAGATGGTCTCGGTCCCCTAGTTAATCGCTGCAAATGAATATGAGTGTTTTGCCCCTTAAGATTTTAAATTCTGTCTTGTAACCACCATATGGTATCCTGTCATCTGTATAGTTATCTGTCATTTGAACGGTGACTTATTTATTATACGGCAAAAATATTTGCAGAGTGAATACTAGATACTAGTTAAAAATACTCATTAGAATCTGGTTTCTGAAAGCGATCACTGAGTGTCTCAGAGCATCACCCACCCCATGTCCCCAAAACCTAATAACTCAAAAAGGGAGGGTTTGCTGTGGTGTGAAGTATGCAGCGCACCTACTTTTATGTTTCAATGTCAGCTTCATGAGAACATCCTGTGCTTATTAATTTTTACTTATTTTGCACAAATCGAAATGAAAGCTTAACTTAATCATTGGAACTCATGCAATCTCCTTGCCTATAGCAGCCTTACACTCTTGTCACCTGGGAAAACATTGGATTCCTGTTCAGTTTGTTCACCTCATCCCTCAGAGCCCTGCAGTGGCTAAGTGCCAGAAAAGATGTTTTCTTATCATTCCACAAATGTAGCTCTCTTACAGCTGTGATTTTGTTTGTGTTTTATCTTTTTCTTTCTTGAAATGGTGGGTTTGTGAGCATGAAGGCCCTTTCTTGCTAAGACCCACCAGCAAAGCTGCAGCTGTTCCTGATGGCCACTACATTGAGATGTTTAAAATGAACAGCGTGGGTCGCCTAAAGAAGCAAATCAAATCTGACCTTATTTGGACAGCAAGCTGTGGAGACAGGTGCTCACAAGATTAAAATTATTGTGCCACAAACAATTTCTTTGCCTGTTTGTTAAGTAGCTCTTTCTCTTCCTGGAAGTTTCGTTTGTTTTTTACCTAAAACTGATTTTGTTCCCCTGAAGTAATGCTTATTGAATTTGGCTGTAGCATCAGTCTGTGCTGCATTTATTTGCATAATTGAGCTTTTCCACTTCCCATTTAGGAAAGGGTAAAGGCTGAAGCACGGATGATGGGAGAGAGAGAGAAAGGAGAAGAAATCAAGAAAGACCGCATCACACCTAGTGTTGCACTGTTTCCAACTTGGACATGAAAGAGGGTCTTCTGGGGCATAGCTAATTTTAGGTCATGCATGTGGTGGTGTGCTGAAACACTTCCACAGGCAAGGATGGGTCTGTGGCACTTTTAGAAAAGAAAACTCCTTAAAAATATTATACTATTGGCCGGGCGCGGTGGCTCAAGCCTGTAATCCCAGCACTTTGGGAGGCCGAGACGGGCGGATCATGAGGTCAGGAGATCGAGACCATCCTGGCTAACACGGTGAAACCCCGTCTCTACTAAAAACTACAAAAAACTAGCCGGGCATGGTGGCGGGCGCCTGTAGTCCCAGCTACCCGGGAGGCTGAGGCAGGAGAATGGCGTGAACCCAGGAGGCGGAGCTTGCAGTGAGCTGAGATCCGGCCACAGCACTCCAGCCTGGGTGACAGAGCGAGACTCCATCTCAAAAAAAAAAAAAAAATATATACTATCAGCTGGGTGCCGTGGCTTATGCCTGTAATCCCAGCACTTTGGGAGGCTGAGGCAGGTGGATCACCTGAGGTCAGGAGTTCGAGACTAGCCTGACCAACATGGTGAAACCTCATCTCTACTAAAAATACAAAAATTAGCCAAGCATGGTGGCACGTGCCTGTAATCCCAGCTACTCGGGACGTTGAGGCAGGAGAATCACTTGAACCCAGGAGTCGGAGGTTGCAGTGAGCCCAGATCGTTCTATTGCACTCCAGCGTGGGTGACAGGAGCGAAACTCTGTCTCAAAAAAAAAAAAATATATATATATATATAAAGATATATATTTAATATATATAACATATATAAAGTATATATTAAATATATAACATAATATATAAAGTATATATTAAATATATAACATATAATATATATATAACATATATTAAATATATATAAAATCTAGAAAATCACATCTACAACTTCCAGGAAAAGAAAGCTGAGAGATGGTTGTAGGGTTATCTCTACAACGTCTGACAAAATGAACGACAGAGAAAAGAAACGAGAAGCACACATATGCATGTGCACACACATGAGCTGTCATCCCTCAGCCAATGATGAGAAAGGAGACTTTATAGCCATGATCTCTGCAGAGTGGTGCTCACAGAAAGAAAGAAGCAGAACAGCCTGACTTGGTTTGCAGAAGTACCTAGCCTCAGAACACTCCCCCAAATAAGGGGAAAGAAGTGGGTGAACAAAATCTTGAGAATTTTCACTGATATTTAAAACTTTAGAGGAAGTAATGACATTGATTGTTGCCAACACACATTATTGAGAAAGGGAGGGAGATGAGGGAAGACACAAAGAAAACCTTAGAAAGGAGACGCCCTTCATTCTGACTGCAGGGACAAGTATAGGGAGAGGTAATTGGGATCTTCTGAGCTCACCACTTTCATTTCTTCAAGGTGGGGGGAAAATAAAGGCAAAATTATTAAAATCACAAAGATCTAATAATTCTCATGAAAAGACAGAAACCTAACAGAAGGGAAGAAAAACGAGAAACAAAAACCACACAATCCCTTTGGCCAGGCGCAGTGGCTCACATCTGTAATCTCAACATTTGGAAGGCTAAGGCTAGAACATCATTTGAGCCTAGGAGTTTGAGATCAGCCTGGGCAACATAGTGAGACCCCCAACTCTATAAAAAATTTAAAAAGTAGCCAGACATGGTGACACATGCCTGTAGTCCCAGCTACTTGGGAGGCTGAGGCAGGAGGATTGCTTAAGGCCAGGAGGTCGAGGCTGCAGTGAGCTATGATCACACCACTGCACTCTCACCTGGGTGACAGAGCAAACCCTGTCTCAAAAACAAAACAAACAAAAATCCCCAAAAGGAGGAGAGATGGTGGGGGTCGGGGGAGGAGGATAGATCTCAGGAAGGAGGTGAAATGTTAGCTACAGCCCTGGAGATATTGAGCCATAAGGGCTAACTCAGGTGGAAACGAACGCCCCCCATGGCAGGCCACAGGAAACTGAGTCTGAAACCCATGGGCTCAATCCCACAGCAATAAATACCTCTGACACAAAATGTAACCAAATTGCAGAAGAAATAGGAGTCTTCATAGGGCAATCAAGGTTGTGCCCATTCCTAGCTGAGCTCCCCATCCTGAAGTGGCCACCACCCAAGAAGGCAGGGAAGACATTGAGGACGTGCCATATCCAGGCCTCACTGCCTGTGAGAGTGGCCGCAGGGAGGCTTCAGAGGTAGTGGGAGGATAATGGGACCTATTTCAAAGCCTCAGAGCTGCCTCGGGTGAGCAGGACTTAAAGATGGCAAAGTAAGGACTTCTCAGACCCCTCTTTTCTCTTAAACCATAAGAAAATGACACAGAGACTAAGAACAGAAATGGCAATCTTGGTGTTAATAAGAGAACATCGCTAATGCTAAACTTCAATATACTTGAAGCAGGGCTGCCAAGGGCAGGGGAAACTCGTAAACCTGAACACACAACAGGACCAGACCTTGTACACAGCTGGAGAGCACGGAAAAGGCACAAGCAAGAAGGCGCTCCCTACGGTGTGCAGATCCAGCATGGCATGGGAGCTCATGGGAGGAGCTGGTGAAAAAACTTTAGAGGAAGTAATGACATTGATTGAAGTCTTTTGATAATTCAAGAACTGTGATGGCTACTACAACTACCGGCAGAAATACAGTAGAGCAGGCTGGAGAACATTTGCATCTTGGTTGCCATGAAAGCACACTGAACAGAGACAGCAAGCCAGGTAGCACCAGGGCAGTGTACAATTCAAAAGCAGTCTTATCTTCAGTGTTTGCAAGAAAACCTCCCAGGTCAGGGGCTCTCAGACTATTTTGCTCTAGACCATTTGGTAAGAAATATATTTTTCATCACACACACACACACACACACACACACACACACACACACACACAATTTACATTATTAAATACAATTTTTGTTTAGAAATACATACTCTTATTACAAGGGATACGTTCTGGTATCTTCTACATAATCCTATTCTATTTTCTAAATATAGATGGGGTGATAAGAACCTAAGATGATCCCCAATGAACTGTACCTACTGGTGTTGACACCTTTGGATACTCCCCTCCCCTCAACTCTGGGCAAGACCAGTGACTTACGCTCCTATGGGTTAATAGGACCAGCAAAGGTTATCATATGCCACTCCCGGGACTATATTATGTCATCAGACTGGAGTGAGAGAGCCTCCTTGCTGGCTCAGTGAATGGAGTGCTACACTGAGGAAGCCCATGTGGTAAAGAACTGTGGATGGCCTCCAGCAACTGTGGGCAGCCTCTAGGACCAAGGGTGGGTTCCCACCAACAGCCAAAAAAAGGCAGAAGCCCTCAGTTATACAGCCACAAGGAAATAAATTCTGTCAAAGGCCTGAATGAGCTTGGAAGTGGATTCTTCCCCAGTCGAGCCTCCAGATAAGAATGGTGCCCAGATGGCATCTTGATTGCAGCCCTATGAAACCCTGAACAAAGGACCCAGCAAAGCTGTTTGTAGATTCCTGACCTACAGAAACTGTGAGATGATAAATATGTGTTGTTATAAGCTGCTCATTTTGTCATAATTTGTTATGCAACAATAGGAAACCAATCCAGCAGATTACAATCTGCTAAATAGATTTTATGACCCATCATGAGTCACAGGCTGCAATTTGGAAAACACAGACTTGGCTGGGTGTATTGGGTCATACCTGTAATCCCAGCACTTTGGAAGGTCAAAGCAGAAGGAATGCTTGAAGCCAGGAGCTTGAGACCAGCCTGGGCAATGGTGTTATGCCCCTATAGTTCCAGCCACTCAGGAAGCTGGGATGGGAGGATTGCTTGAGCCCAGGAGTTAGAGACTGTAGTGAGCTATGATCACACTACTGCTCTCCAGGCTGGGTGACAGAGCAAGACCTCTTCTCTTTAAAAACAAAAAATGCAGACTTAGTAAACTGAAAGCTACACATATTTCTATATTCTACAGGAATGTGACCTTGTGATAACAGTAAATCTTGTAAGTGTATTTGTTTTAAAAAAATGGATTTCTGTGCCTATAGAAGAGGACTAAACAAATGTAACATATAAGTATTTAGGATGATGATTCAAAAATTTTTCTTGAAATGAGAGAAGAATCAAATCTGCAGATTTAAAAAGTGCACCATGTTAGGGAGGAAAATGATATAGAAAAGTCATCACTCAGCCATACCCTGGTAAAGCAATTAGACTTCAAAAATAAAGAGAAGATAATTTGGGCATCTTCTAAAAAAGATCAAGTGACTCAGAAAGAGAAAAATAATAAGACTTGATTCAGATATCTCCTCCTCCACCATGGCAGAGCCTGCCAGCTGTCCAACAAAACCCCATTTTCTCTGCTTCCTGGGCACACAGCTCAACATTCCCCTACCCCCACCACCACCCTCCCCCACCCCCTGCCAGTGCAGATAGGTGACCAGTAGTGACTTAGCAGCAGAAGTGAATGTGCCATTTGGAGCTCGTGTTAAGAAAGCTGCAGTCCAGTCCCCTCTCCAGACTCTTTTTTTTTTTATAGTAGGTGCTGAGGTCCTTAGGCTTATTTTCAGGGTTTCTTCCTCTCCATGTTTTTTTTTTTTTTTTTTTTTTTTTTTTTTTTTTTTTTCTGTTCTGACTCAGAGCCAAGGTTCTTTTCCCCCTTGTATTTTTCTAGCATCTCTTCATGTCCCTTGGGAGGAGCCAGGGATAGAAGAGGAAGCAGCTTGTTATGTTAGATATAGCTTTCTTCATATTATCAGACATAAGAGCAGGCATTGAAAGAGATGCTAAAATGTATATCATTGCACAAGACTTCCTGGGCAATTTGAATGGAGATAATGTACCTTCTGAGAACAGGTCTCAAGTCCCAAGTATTTATCACGTCAAAGTTTTAATCTCCTTAGTGCCATATTATTCTCATCAGCGGGAGGCTTCTGGGCTAAAAATACAAAGTCAAAGCAAAAAAGAGCAGGGGAGAGGGCAAGCAATTACCTAAGCATCTGGTACTGTATAGGAAAATGTTAATATGGATCGTTCAGGGGAAGGAAAGTATTCCTCTAACCTCACCCAAATGACTGAATTTCTGCTTCATTTTAGCATTTGCGTGTTTGTGTTCGTTTTTCTTGTCCCCCAGGTTCTTATGGAGCTGGTACATCCAGATGACACTGGCACATGAAGTAAGTTGTATGAGAAGAATATGAACATGAGAAATCCATCACTTTAATAGCAAGCAGCAAACAAACCTCCTCTTTGTCCAGAGAGAGGCATTACTCCATCCCTCAAGGTTGCCTGCTGCGAACAGCCCTGAGAAAAGGCTCAGATAAAGCATGAGCACGGCTTGGCATTTGTGGAAATCAGAGTGACGGGCAGTGGCCTGAGAGACCCAAGAGGGCTAACTTTCCTCAAGAGGGAGGAAGTGGAGGTGGCAAGAAAAGCACTTTTAAATGGAAAAGTGAAGAGGCTGTGGGAGCAGGATGGTCACTCAGTACTGATGGAGGCCTCAAGTGCAGCTTTTGAGGCAATGTGGCAGTGACTCCAACTGATCTACCAGTCCTGACCTTTACCGGACAATGTCTAATCATTGAGGGAGGGAGGGAGAGAGACGGGAGGGAGAAGATAGAAGAACAATCAGGAAGAGTAGAAAGGAAATAAAGTGAATCTGAGGTATTTGCGAAGGAGGCAGAATGATGTTTAGGGAGACACAAGATTATGGGAAGAGTGGCTAGGGTTTGCTTCTTGGATGTGACTTATTCAGCAAAAAGTTCTGCCAGAGCACGGGAGAAAGTCAGGAGAGAGATGAGCAGCAGCGGAGCTGAGGATACCAGTTGCCAAGGAAAGTATCTGTGCAGGTCCCCATGGCAGGGCAAAGACTTCCGTAATCATATGCACCAAAGGCTGAGGTAGAAAAGGCCTGGGAACATGGTCCATATGCCAGCCCACAACAGGTCACACACAGAAGCAAAGAGGGGTAGGGGCTGGAGGGAGCTGGGGCTGGGGAAATTCTGTGCAGGATGGAACCTGTAGGAGAAATGAAGGAGTCCCAGGGCCACCCAGTGACCCACACAGAGGAGCCAGCATTGGATGCTGCTGAATCTGGGGATCTCAGGCTAAGGAAGGGGACCACAGACACGTGTCTGATTGCAGGAGCCCACAGGCCCTCCCTGCCCTCTGCTAATGAGCAATGGGCCCTTTCATACACCAGGAGGAAGGAGGGGAAGAACCAAGAGTGGGAGAAGACTCCCTCAGGAGCATCAAGAATAAGGGGGAAAGTGATTAGATCTGGCAGAAAAGTTCTCTGAAGGAGACAGCATTTTAAAACTGAAAGTGACTAAAGAACCAAAATGAAGCTAAAATATAAAATTGATTCCTCTTAGCAGAGAGAGAGACAAGAAAATTTCATTTTCTGAACACATCTTGACTTTGTATTTTTAATTTTCCTGTTCATACCTCTTTCACCCAGTGGTAGAAGGTGATACAGGCTCATGTAATCACAGTCCCCTCACCCCAGAGCAGAGGCAGCCCAGACAGGGGCTTTCCTCCCACAGTGGGACAGGCAGAGATCTTTTTGGCAGCCCAAAGAACAATGGGCAAGGGGCACGCTGCCCTGCGGAACCTGATGCCTCCAGGTTCCCTTTCACCTGCACAGATGACGAAAGCTGGCACTAGATGTCTGAGAGCAAGTGAGGAAGGCGCTCTGGTCCCATGTGCTGGTATCTCTTGCTGACACCCAGAGTCCTGGGGAAGTGCACTACACCAGCTTGGACAATGAAAGCTGGCACCAGATGGCCGAGAGCAAGTGAGCAAGGCACTCTCGTCCCATGTGCTGGTATCTCCTGCTGACACCCAGAGTCCCAGGGAAGTGCACTACACCAGCTTGGACCAAGGGAAGGACACGGACAAGAACAGCACTGCAGGAGCTTTGAAAACTCTATTGTCATTAGAACCACAGCCCACATGCCAGGCGTGGTGCTTCACGCCTGTAATCCCAGCACTTTGGGAGACTGAGGTGAGCGGATTACCTGAGGTCAGGAGTCTGAGACCAGCCTGACCAACAGGGAGAAACCCTGTTTCTACTAAAAATACAAAATTAGCCGGGCGTGGTGGCATATGCCTGTAATCCCAGCTACTTGGGAGGCTGAGGCAGGAGAATCGCTTGAACCTGGGAGGTAGAGGTTGCAGTGAACCAAGATCACGCCATTGCACTCCAGCTTGGGCAACAAGAGTGAAACTCAGTCTCAAAACAAACAAACAAACAAACAAGACACAAAAGAACCACAGCCCACAGAAGCAGGAACAGGACCTATGCACTAAACTTAAACAGGGTGACTGCTAGAAGAGGAGATTTAAGTAGAATCTAAAGTCTCCTCACATAATATCCAAATGTTTAGGATACAACAAAACTCACTTGTCATACCAAGAACCAGGAAATTTCAAGTGGAATGAGAAAAGACAATCAACAGATGCCAATACCAGGGTGAATCAAAGTTAGAACTATCTCACAAAAATTTTCAAGTAGCCATCATACAAAAATCATTCAAAAGAGCAATTACAAATATACTTTGCAGATGAAAAAATAAATGAAGTCTCACTAAAGAAATAAAAGATATAAAAAGGAACCAAATGAAAACTATAGAATTGAAAAGTACAATAGTTGAAAAAAAGAGGCTTATTGGATGGGTGCAATGGCAGAATGAATATGACAGAAGAAAAAAAATCAATGAACCTGAAGATAAAAGCAACAAAAATTACTCAATCTGAACAACAGGGAGAAAAAGACTTAAAACAAAAACAAAAACAGAAACAAAAGGACCTGTGAGACTATAACAAAAGATCTAACATATGTAAGCAGACAAAGAGAATAGGGCTGAATAAATTTGCAAAGAAATAATGGGCCAGGCACAATGGCTCATGCCTGTAATCCCAGCACTTAGCGAGGCCAAGGCAGGCAGATTACCTGAGGTCAGGAGTTCAAGACCAACCTGGCCAACATGGTGATAACCCTATCTCTACAAAAAATACAGAAATTAGCTGGGCGTGGTGGTGTGCGCCTGTAGTCCTAGCTACTTGGGAGGCTGAGGCAGGAGGATCGCTTGAACTTGGGAGGCAAAGGTTGCAGTGAACCAAGATTGTGCCACTGCATTCCAGCCTGGTGATAGATTCCATCTCAAAAAAAAAGAGAGAGAGAGAGAAAAAAAAGAAATAATTGGTGAAGACTATCTAAACATGGCAAAAGAACTAAGCTTATAGACTAAATTACCTAAGTGAACCCTAAGTAAGATAAACCCAAGAAAACTCATGCCAAAGCATATCATAATTAAATGAAAGGCAAAGAAACAATATCTTGAAAATAGTCATCTGGAACCATGATACCAGAAGGAAGTAGAAACAATTTTTCAAGTACTGGAAGAAAAAAACTCTTCATTGTAAGTTGTATATTTCGTGAAATTATCCTTCAGGAATGACGAGGAAATAAAGACACGTTCAGATGAAGGTAAAATAAGAGAATTTGTGGCTAGCAGACTGACTCTTAAGGAATGGCTAAAGGAAATTCTCTAAACAGAAAGGAAATGACAACAGAAGAATTGGAAATCAGTAAGGAAAGAATAACAGAATGATCAAAAACAGGAGTAAATAGATGATCTTCCTTGTGAGTGTCTAAATCGTATTTCATGGGTGAAACAAAAAATATAACACTATCCGATGTAGTGTTTAATGTATGTAGAGGAAATACTTAGACAGTTAAACTTAAAAACTAGGCAACATAAAAGAAACTAAGAACCAAGGTGTCTACAGTTCACCTGAAGTGGTAACACTTTGTGTGACAGTAGACTGTCACAATTTATGTATAAATACTGTAATGCCTAGAGAAACCACTAAGAAAACTATCCAGAGCAATATGCTAAAAAATCACATATATATTTATATATCTCATTAAAATAAAGAAAATGTTGGCTGGGTGTGGCTGGGTGCGGTGGCTCACACCTGTAATCCCAGCACTCTGGGAGGTGAGGGGGGCAGATCACCTGAGTTCAGGAGTTCCAGACCAGCCTGGCCAAAATGGTGAAATCCCATCTCTAATTTAAAAAAATACAAGAATTAGCCAGGCATGGTGGTGGGCACCTATAATCCCAGCTACTCGGGAGGCCAAGACATGAGAATCACTTGAACCTCGTTGGGGAGAGGTTGCAGTGAGCTGAGACAGTGCCACTGCACTCCAGCCTAGGTGACAGACTGAGACTGTATGAAAAAAAAAAAGTTAAAGAGAAACAGGAATAAGAAACAGAGAGAACAAACAGAAAAAAAAGATAGTAAAATGAAAGACTTTAGCCCTAATATTTTAATAATTATTTCAAATGAAATGGTCTAAATCCACTAAATAGATATTGGAATAGTGGGTTAGAAAAACCACAACTTAACTGTATGTTGCCTACAGGAAACTCAACTGAAAAGCAATGACATAGGTAGGTTTAAGAAATTATGTAAAATGAGGCCGGGCGCGGTGGCTCAAGCCTATAATCCCAGCACTTTGGGAGGCCGAGACGGGCGGATCACGAGGTCAGGAGATCGAGACCATCCTGGCTAATATGGTGAAACCCCGTCTCTACTAAAAAATACAAAAAACTAGCCGGGCGAGGTGGCAGGCACCTGTAGTCCCAGCTACTCTGGAGGCTGAGGCAGGAGAATGGCTTAAACCCGGGGGGCAGAGCTTGCAGTGAGCTGAGATCTGGCCACTGCACTCCAGCCTGGGCGACAGAGCAAGACTCCGTCTCAAAAAAAAAAAAAAAAAAAAAAAAAAAAAAAAATTATGTAAAATGATAATGCAAACATTCATTTTAAAAAAGTAGCCATGGTTATATTAATATCAGATAAAGTAGACTTCCAAGCACAGAAAAACACTAGGGACAAAGGAATATCACTTAATGATAAAAGGATTAATACACGAAGAAGACCTAACTGTGCATGCACCAAACAACAGAGCGTCAAAACACTGAAGCAAAATTGATGGAGCTGAAGAGAGAAAAAGACACACACAGAGTATGTTCTCTGATCACAAAATATCAACTAAGAAATCGGTAATAGAAAGTCAATAAAAATATTCCCAAACTTGTATACTAAACATCACAATTCTAAATAATCCATGGGGCAATAAAAACTTTCAAATAAAAATTTAAAATACAGAGAAGAAGAAAAATGAAAATATCATGCATTCAATTTTGTGGAATACAGCGAAAGCAGTACTGAGAGGGAAATTTAAGCATGAACTGCTTATGTTTAAAAGAGAAAAGATCTCAAATTAGTGATCTTAAGTTCTTACTTAAGAAGAAGGTAGTAAAAGAAAACCTAAATTAAATCCAAACAAGCAGAAAGAGGAAATAATAAGAGCAAAAATCAAAGAAGTTAATACAGGAAAACAATAGAGAAAATCAGTGAAACAAAAGCTGGATCATCAAAAAAAATAATAAGTAATTGAAAAACCTCTAAGAAGGCTGATAACAGTGGAGATAATATGCAAATCTCCAGTGTCAGAACAAGATGGAATATCACTATATCTGTTGTAGTCATTAAAGAGAAAGTAAGGGACTACTATGAACAAGTTTATGCCCATACATTCAAGAATATAGAAAATCAGACTAATTCCTTGAAAAACACAAACTATCAAAATGCAACCGAGATAAAATAGATCACCTGAATAGTCATATAACCATTAAAGAAATTTAATTTATAGCTAAAACACCTGTGAGGAAGTTTCCAGGCCCAGACAGTTTCACTGGTGAATTCTACCAAACATTTAAAGAAGAATTAAAACCAATTTTACACAATGTCTTCCAGAAAAATAGAAGAGAAAACCCTTCCCCACTGTTTGTGTAAAGCAAGTATCACCCTGATACCAAAATTAGACAAAGACAGAAGAAAGAAGAGAGGAAAGACAGAAAGAGAGCAAGGGAAGGGAGGAAGGGAAGGAAGGAAGAGAGGGAGAACAGGAGGGAGGGAGGCAGGGAGGGAGAGAGGGAAGGAGAGAGGAAGGAAGGAAGGAAGGAAGGAAGGAAGGAAGGAAGGAAGCAAGGAAGGAAGGAAGGAAGGAAGGAAGGATCCATATCTCTTATGAACTTAGACATAAAAATCATCAAAATACTAGCAAATTTAATCCAACAATGAAAAGAATTACATGTTATGATCAATTAGGATTTATTTCAGGTATGCAAAGTCAATCTGATATGCAAAAATCAATCAACATATGACTAGGCTAAAAAACAAAAAGGTTTTCTGAGCATATCAACTGACACCAAGAAAGTCTTTGACAAAATCCAGCATCCACTCGTGATGAAAATTCGCAAGACACCAATACTAGAAAGGAACTTTCTGAACTTGACAAAAAGCATTTTCCCAAAGAATTACAGCTAACATCGTAGTTAATAGTGAAGAACCAAATGCCCTTCCCTAAGATCAGGAGCAAGGCAAAGATGTCCAAACTCACCACTCATAGTCAACGTAATACCGGAAGTTCTAGCAAGTACAACATGGCAAGAAAAAGAATTAAAAGGCATAGAGATTGGAAAAAAAGAAATAAAACTGTTCCTATTGACAGATGACATGATCATCTACACATAGAATCTCGAAGAATTTTCCTCAACAAACCTCTTAAACTAACAAGAGAGTCCAGCACATTTGTACAATACAAGATTAACACACAAAAATCAACTACATTTTTATATACTAGCAACAAACACGTGGAAACTAAAATTAAAAACACAATACCCTTTACAATTGTACCCTCCCTAATGAAATAGGTATAAGTCTGAAAAAACATGTACAGAATCTACATACTGAATGTTGCAAAAATGCTGACAAAAAAAATTAAAGAAGACGTAGTTAAATGCAGAGACATATTGTGTTCATGGATTGGAAGACTCAATATAGTAAAGACATCAATTCTCCACAAAACTGATTTGAGGATATAACAAAATGTCTATCAAAATCTCAGCAGTTTTTCTTTTTTATTTCTTTTCTTTCTTTCTTTCTTTCTTTTTTTTTTTTGAAATGGAGTCTTGCTCTTTTGCCCAGGCTGGAGTACAATGGTGCAATCTCAGCTCACTGCAATCTCTGCCTCCTGGGTTCAAGCAATTCTCATGCCTCAGCCTCCCAAGTAGCTGGGATTACAGGCACCTGCCACCACACCTGGCTAATTTTTGTAATTTTATTAGAGACGGGGTTCACCACGTTGGCCAGGCTGGTCTCGAACCCCTGACCTCAAGTGATCCACCTGCCTCGGCCTCCCAAAGTGCTGCGATTGCAGGCATGAGCCACCGTGCCTGGCCTCAGCAGTTTTTCATACTGAGGCAGGAGGACATAGAGAAGCACGTTCTAAATGTATATGGAAAGGCAAAGGACCTAGAATAGCTAAAACATTTTGAAAAAGAACTAGAAAATGGAGCTGGGTGCAGTGGTGCATACCTGGAGTCCCAGCTACTCAGGAGGCTGAGGTGGGAGAATCAGTTGAGCCCAGTTCAAACACAGCCAGGCAACATAGCAAGACCCTGTCTCTAAATAAGTAAATAAATAAATGGAGTGGAAGAAATCACTCTACCTGATGTTAACCTTACTATGGCTACAGCTGTTAAGACTGTGATATTGGTGAAGGTATAGACACGTAGATTAATAGAACGGAATACAAAACCCACACAGCCATGCCCATCTGATTTTTCATAAAGTGCAAAAAGTAACTAAATGGAGGAAGGATCACCTTTCAACAAATGATGCTGAAACAATGGGACACCCACAGGAAAAAGAATGGACCCAAACCTCACATCTTATGCAAACATTCACTGAAAATGGATCACATAGATGTGAAAGGTAAAATCATAAAGCCTTTAGGAAAAATAAATAGGAGAAATCATCTGGATTTAGGGTTAGGTAAAGAATTCTTGGACGTGGCCCCCAAAGTACAATACATAAAAGGGAAAATTATAAATGGGACATCATCAACATTTTAAACTTTTGTTCTGCAAAAGCATAAAAAAACAAACAATGCAATGAGAAAATGGGCAAGGCTGGGTGCTGTGGCTCACATCTATAATCCTATAGCTTTGGGAGGCTGAGGCGAGAGGATCACTTGAGCCCAGGAGTTTGAGACCAGCCTGGGCAACATAGTGAGATGCTGTCTCCACAGAAAAAGAAAAAAAAATTAATCGACAGGGCATGGAGGCACACACCTGTGGTTCCAGCTACTTAGGAGGGTCAGGCGGGAGGATCAGTTGAGCCTGGGAGGTCAAAGCTGCAGTGAGCCCTGCCACTGCACTTCAGCCTGAGTGACACAGTGAGACGTCAGAAAAGAAAGAAAAGGAAGGAAGGAAGGAAAGAAGGAAGGAAGGGAGGGAGGGGAGGGAAGAAAGGAGAGAATGAAAGAAAGGAAGAAAGGGAGAGAGAGAGAAAAAGAGAAAAGAGAAGGAAAGAAGAAAGGGGAGAGAAAATAAAGAAATTGGGCAAAAGGCAATGAATAGACATTTTTCCAATGGCCTATGTGTCTGGCAAATAAGCACATGAAAAGATGTTTATCACTCTCCTTTAGGCAAATTACAACCATACTGACATCACCAGACACCTATTAGAACAGCTTTAAAAAGCAGTGATCCACCAAATGCTGGGGAGATTGCAGAGAAACTGGATCTCTCATATTAGTATGAATGTAAAACGGTACAGCCACTCTGGAACATAGCTTGATAGTTTCTTTTCAAACTAAGAAATGCACATAAGATATGATCAGTAATTGCACCACTGGTCCTGTGTCCCAGAGAAGTGAAAGCCTATGTCCACAACAAAATACATATGCACAGGTTTACAGCAGCTTTATTTGCAGTAGCCCAAAACTGGAAACAATCCTGATGTCCTTCAGTGGATGAATGGTTAAACAAGGTGTGGGAACTTTCACACCATGGACTATTACTCACCAATAAAAAGGAATTCAGGGCTGGGCGCGGTGACTCACACTTGTAATCCTAGCACTTTGGGAGGCTGAGGTGGGCGGATCATGAGGTTAAGAGTTTGAGACCAGCCTGGCCAATATGGTAAAACCCCATCTCTACTAAAAAATAAAAAAAATTAGCTGGGCATGGTGGTGGGCACCTGTAGTCCCAGCTACTCAGGAGGCTGAGGCAGGAGAATCGCTTGAACCCAGGAGGCGGAGGTTGCAGTGAGCCAAGATCGCACCACTACACTCCGGCCTAGCAAGAGAGTGAGACTCAGTCTCAAAAAAAAAAAAGGTGGGGGGGAATCAACTACCGATATGGCAACAACTTGGATGCATCTCAAGGGAACTACGCAGAATGAAAAAAGCCAGTCTCAAAGGTCACATACAGTATGATTCCATTTATAAGTCATCTTGTAATAGTGACATTATAGGCTGGGCGTGGTGGCTCAAGCCTGTAATCCCAGCACTTTGGGAGGCCAAGACGGGCGGATCACAAGGTCAGGAGATCGAGACCATCCTGGCTAATACGGTGAAACCCCGTCTCTACTAAAAAATACAAAAAACTAGCCAGGCGAGGTGGCAGGTGCCTGTAGTCCCAGCTACTTGGGAGGCTGAGGCAGGAGAATGGCGTAAAACCCAGGAGGCGGCGCTTGCAGTGAGCTGAGATTGGCCACTGCACTCCAGCCTGGGCGACAGAGCAAGACTCCGTCTCAAAAAAAAAAAAAAAAAAAAATAGTGACATTATAGAGATGGAGAGTAGATTATGATTATTGGTTGCCAGGGGTTAGGGATGGGAGGCAGGATGGGCAGACCTCTTATGTCTTTTCCCCCTAGCTGCTCTGAGCCCACATGAGCACTTTCTTTTAATTCCCCAAGACAGGTCTAAGTTCACAGCATGTGAATGATGTGCTGTTTCCCAGGGGGAAGGACAGGAGAATCCGTATTGCACACTACAGTTCAGAAGCCTCATCGCAATCCTCATTGGCTCCGTGTTTCTTCCCACAGTTCTATCAGTTTTCTCATCTCTTTTCTCCTCACCTCCACCCAGCATAACCTCTAAAATCCACGTCATTGCCCATGGACGCACGGGAACTCGATTCTTGCCTGTACTTTTCACACCCTACTCAGCAAAACAAAAGCTAGTAGCTTCTAAATGGCTGCCATTTATGATTTCAGGCATACTTGGGTAGCAGGTAGGGATCATGCTTATTCGGGGTTGTCGGGGAGGTCTCAGTGCATCTACTTATTATGATTATTATTACATGAATATATCCCCTTCTAGCCCATATGCATCTTGAGTGCAGAGACTCTCTTATTCAACTTTTATCACCCTTTTTTAAAAATCTCGAGTGCTTAGCACAGTGCCTGAAAACAGAAGCTTAAAATATTTGCCATGGGAACAAACGATTAAGTGAATGAACACTATAAGGCACCTGTGACTTCCCTTCCCTTCCTTCCTTCCTTCCTTCCTTCCTTCCTTCCTTCCTTCCTTCCTTCCTTCCTTCCTTCTCTCCTTCCTTCCTTCTCTCCTTCCTTTTTTCTTTCTTTTCCCCCTTTCTTCATTTCTCCTTTTCTTTTGACTTTGGTCCAACATATCATTTCAGTGCCTAAAAGATGTTGACCAACCATGGCCCACTTTGCCTGTTTTTGTAAATAAAATTTTATTGAAACATAGTGACACTCATTCATTTATGTATTGTCTGTAGTGTGTTCATACAATAGAATGAGTTGAATAGCTGTGATTGACAGTAGAGTCCACAAAACCCAAAATATTTACTATCAAGTCTTTTACTTTTATAGAAAAAGTTTGCCAATCCCTGCTTTTCAGGGATTGGTTGATGAGAAATTTTATATTCCATTCCCGAGTGATAACTCAAGTACAAAACTCATTATCTCATAAAGATGGTTTACATTATTTTTCCTACTGTGCCCAGAATATCAATCATTCATATAATTTGAGTTAAGATGAATCATCCACATCATCTATTCTGTCTCCCTTGTTTGCAGCTAAGGAAAATAAAGTCTGTATGGAAAGACTTTCATGAAACCTTCCCCAAAATCATCTTACCTGCTTTTCATGTCGTCCAACTTCAAGCCTGCATGAATTAGTAGTAATTCCTAGTGAGTCTTACTAGTAATTCCAAACACTAAATTCGGGGCAAGAATTCTACCCATGCATTTGGATGGAACATTTGTACTCAGTGGGAAAGCTAACGCACAACCCAAACAACTCGAAATTTGCCTCTGAACATTCTGGCCTCCGGAACATACCATGGCTTCCTACTCCAAAGAGAAGGAAAGGACCACTAATGATTCCTTGTCCCACCATTATTTTATATTTTATTATTTCTAATCAATAAGATTCTATTAGTAATTTTTAAAAAAGTCTTAGATACTCATGAGAAGCAGTTTTATTAAATGCAGCCTGTGATACTTCTGCAGCGTATTTTTTGTTAATGCACATTACTTTTAGGTCAGTTTTAGGTTTATAGAAAGATGAGCAGGAAGTAAATATAGCCCACTCTTTCCACCCCACCCTAACTAGCAGTTTCCCCTATTGTTAACACCTTGCTTTGGAACGGTACATTTGTTTCCATTGGTGAACCAATATTGATGCATTCCTATTAACTAAAGTCCATCATTAACATTAGGGTTCACTCTTGTGTTGTACATTCTACGACCAAACGCATAGTACCATGTGTCATCATTATAATACCATATAGAATAGTTTCGGCCGGGCGCAGCGTCTCACGCCTGTAATCCCAGCACTTTGGGAGGTTGAGGCAGGTGGATCACAGGGTCATGAGGTCGAGACCATCCTAGCTAATACGATGAAACCCCGTCTCTACTAAAAATACAAAAAAAATTTAGCCGGGCATGGTGGTGGGTGCCTGTAGTCCCAGCTACTCTGGAGGCTGAGGCAGGAGAATGGCGTGAATCCAGGAGGCGGAGCTTGCAGTGAACCGAGATTGCGCCACTGCACTCCAGCCTGGGAGACAGAGCGAGACTCCACCTCAAAAAAAAAAAAAAAAAAAAAAAAAGAATAGTTTCACCGCTTTCAAAATCCCATGTGCTCCACCTTATTCATCCCTCTCCTCTTCCTCCTGTGCTTCCCAAATCCCTTTGAAACCATACATTACATAGTCTTTTCACATTGGCTTATTTCACTTAACAGTAGGCATTCGTGTGCAGGTTGGGTAGACATAAGTTTTGAACTCATAGGGTAAATACCAAGGAGTGTGGTTGCCTGATGTATGGGAAGAATATGTTTAACTTTGTAAAAACACTGCCAAATTTTCTCCCAAAGTAGCTGAATCATTTTGCTTTCCCACTAGTAGTGAATGAGAGTACCTGTTACTCCACATCTTTACTGGCATTTGGTATCATCAGTATTTTAGATTTTAGTTATTCTAATAGGGGTCTTCTTATTGCTCGAATTTGTGTTTCCCTGATGTGTTAGGCTGCATTTGCATCACTATAAAGAAATATCTGAAGCTGGGCAATTTATAAAGAAGAGGGGTTTAATTGGCTCACAGTTCTACATGCTGCACAGTAAGCATGGCACTGGTACCTGCCCCTGTTAGGGCCTCAGGAAGTTTACAGTCACGGTGAAAGGAGAAGGAGGAACGGGGCATCACATGGTGAGAGTGGGAGCAGAAGAGAGAGTGGGGAGGGGCTACACTCTTTAAACAACCAGATCTCACGTGAACAGAGTGAGAACTCACTCATTATTGTGAGGACAGCACCAAGCCATTCATGAAGGATCCTCCCTCATGACCCAAACACTCCCCACGAGGCCCCACCATCAGCATTAGGGATTGCAGGGATTACATTTCAACATGAGATTTGGAGAGGACAAGCATCCAAGCTTTATCACCTAACAGCATATGATGTTGAGCATATTTTCCTATGCTTGCTTTTAAGCTATATATCTTCTTTGGTGAGGTGTCTGTTCAGATGGTTTGTCAATTTAATTGGGCTGGTTTTTTTTTAATTGTGAATTTTTAAAGAGTTCTTTACATATTTGGATACACATCCTTTACCAATAGTGTTTTGCAAAGATTTTCTCCTAGTCTGTGACTTGTCTTTTCATTGTTTTAACAGTATTTTTCACAGATAAGAAGATTCTAATTTTTTTTTTTTTGAGACGGAGTCTCGCTCTGTTGCCAGGCTGGAGTACAGTGGCGCAATCTTGGCTCACTGCAACCTCCGCCTCCTGGGTTCAAGCGATTCTCTTGCCTCAGCCTCCTGAGTAGCTGGGACTGCAGGTGCATGCCACCATGCCCAGGTAATTTTTGAATTTTTAGTAGAGATGTGATTTCACCATGTTGGCCAGGATGATCTCAATCTCCTGACCTTGTGATCTGCCACCTTGGCCTCCCGAAGTGCTGGGATTACAGGCCTGAGCCACTATGCCCAGCCCAGAAGATTCTAATTTTAATGAAGTCCCACTTAACACTTTTTTTTCGTGGATCATGTTTTTAGCATCATATCTTAAAACTCATTACCAAAACGAAGGTCATCTAAATTTTTCCTTATGTTACCTTTTACATGTTTTATAGTTTTGCATTTTACATTTAGATCTATGATTTTTTTTGAACTAACTTTTGTGAAAGATGTAATGTCGTGTCTAGATTCTTTCTTTTTCTGTTTCAAAAGGAACTCCAGTTCCAGCACCATTTTTTTTTTTTTTTTTTTTTTTTTTTTTTTTTTTTTTTTTTTTGAGACGGAGTCTCGCTCTGCCGCCCAGGCTGGAGTGTAGTGGCCGGATCTCAGCTCACTGCAAGCTCCGCCTCCCGGGTTCCCGCCCCATTCTCCTGCCTCAGCCTCCCGAGTAGCTGGGACTACAGGCACCCGCCAGGTCGCCCGGCTAGTTTTTTGTATTTTTAGTAGAGACGGGGTTTCACCATGTTAGCCAGGATGGTCTCGATCTCCTGACCTCGTGATCCGCCCGTCTCGGCCTCCCAAAGTGCTGGGATTACAGGCTTGAGCCACCGCGCCCGGCCTCCAGCACCATTTGTTAAAAAGACTATCTTTTCCCTTTCTCCATTGAATTGGTTTTACCCCTTTGTCAAAGATCAGTTGGCTATATTTGTATGAGTTGATTTCTGAATACTCTATGCTGTTTCTTTGATCTGTCTATTCTTTCACCAATGCCACACTATTTTGATTATTGTAGCTTTATAGAAAGACTTGAAGTCAAGGAGAGTCCGTCTTCTTTGTTCTTCTTCAATATTGTTTCGACTATCGCATCTTTTTGCCTTTTCATGTAAATCTTAGAATCAGTTTGCAGATATCCGCAAAGTAGCTTTCTAGGATTGCACTGAATCTATGGATCAAATTGGGATGAACTGACACATAACAAGATTGAGTCTTCTTATCCATTCATATAGTTTGTCTTTCCATTTATTTAGATCTCCTTTGATTTATTTCATCAGAGATTTGTAGTTTTTTTCACATACCTTTTTTACTTATTTTGTTAGCATAATACATATTTCTCCCTCTCTCTTTTGGTAATAATATTAATGGTGTTGTATTTTGATTTCAAATTCCAATTGTTCATGGCTGGTATATAGGAAAGGAATTCACTTTCACGTATTAAGCTTGTATCCTGCAACCTTGCTATAATCTAGAACTAATTAGTTCTAGATTTGTTTGTTTTGCCAGTTCTTTGGGATTTTCTACATGGACAATCATGTCATCTGTGAACAAAGACAATTTAATTTTCTCCTTCATGATTCATGTACTTTTTATTTCCTTTTTTTTCTTAATGTCTACAGTGTATTTTCAAAGCAATATATAACTACAAATATGATTACAGACAACAAGGTGCATCCTTTAAGCCAAGGTCTATAGTATTTTAATTATAAGTTTTAAATGCATTTTCTAAACACTAGATAAAGTTCTTAAAAACAGGGAATTTCTTTGAATGTATTTCCATAGTCTATCACAGAGTCTGTACATGGTAAGCACTCAATGAGTATGTAGTGGGAATGACTGTAAGATGTAATTTTAAAACTTAACATCTATGTTTGGGTTTAAGCAGAAAATAGAATTCACATCAGATACTTCAAATGAAGAGACTTTAACACAGTGGACTCTCAACCATGACTGCCATTAGAACCAAAATTCCCCCCGTCTGAGAGTGAGACATGGGCTTCTCAGGTCATTCCAATGGCCAGCACTAGTTAAAAATTAGTAATAAAAGGGCTACTTGTAGACGTGTAGACAAGATTAAGAAAATCAAAAAGGGATGTTGTGGCACTTGCTTTATAAATGAAGAAACTGAAGCTGAGTGAGGAAAAGTAACTAGCTGAAGGTCATGAAGGTAGTTCATGGCTGAGATGGGCTTCAAGCCTAGGGATGTCTAATTCTATACTATATGCTGCGTTCGAAATGAGTTTTTCTCTGAAACAAAACATAATGTTTGATCAAGCCTGAAGTAAAAAACACTTTCAAAGTAAACATAAGATGCTCCTTTACTTAAAAGCACATCAAATAGATTAAGATCAAAGGTTCCCTTGTGTTCTCAAAAGAATTAGCACCTGAAATAAAACCCATCTAGTTTTTGTGATTAATATAAGACATGTGATGCTCTCTCCTTTAATCTCCATCTTGCAGATAAAATCATGTCAGGACTTTTCTGGAAAGAGAATGATGAGAAGCCAGAATGACAGATATTATATCTGCTAATGTGTGGTCTGGGAGATAGGACACCTGGCAGGGGAGTGGGTTAGGAGGGCAGAGAAGATGTTGACCTCTGATTAGAGCAAATGCCCAGACTTGGATTTCAAAAGCTCTTTCCCTTCCAGTGTTGCTGTGTGTAGCATCCTAGCTTTGCCTCTGAACTAAGAACTTTATGCAAACATATTTTCAATTGATCTGCCACTTATTGTTGACTAGGTTATAAACCACTTAAAGCTTCTAAGACCAGCAGGTACCTCTTAAAATGAAGTCATCTCCTGGTTTTGTGTAACACGCATTTGTCTTTAAAATGCTTTATAGTTTTTATAATTTTCTCCCTCATATTATCTAATTCACAACTCCATTCTATTTTATACACCTTGCATGTCCCTATTCATGCCGAAGCCTCTTCTCACTACAAAATGAAAAATAAAATGAAATGATTCTCGGGAAGGTGCTGAGCTTAAACTGAAGCAAGTTTAGTGGATGCCAGCGGCACCCTGAGCTGAAGAAACCTCTCAGGGTCTGCGGCGCTTGCGTGTCAAAGGAAGGTGTGAGCCCAAAGGTCTGGACCCAGCTTATAGAAATGGGACGCTGGTCATCAAATACTGTAGAAGAAAGCAGAACCGAGAGAGAGACAGAGGAAAAAAAAAAAAAAGCACTGTAGAGGGTCCTCAACGAGGAGTTCTTCAGATAGTAGAATATACAGCTGAAAGAAAGAAGGAAGGAAATCAAGATCAAAGTCCAAATCTCGGTGCAGAGATCTTCGGCCTCATTCACATTCTTATGATAGAAGACTCAGGCATCAATCAAGGAGTGGATCTCATGGCTCTAAAAGGAAACTAACTCGAAGTTGTTCAAGGGGTCGAGGGAAATCCTATGGAATTAAGAGGTCTAGGTCAAAAAGCAGAATAAGAAGATCTAGGTGAAGGCCTTGTCCACGTTCTCACAGTCAGAGCAGTGAAAGGTCCAGCCACAGAAGAATGCATAGTTGTTCTCGGGATAAAGAACAACGTAAAGGTAGAGATAAAGAGAAAAGGGGAAAGATAAGGGAAGGACAAAGATTACATAACATTAAACATTGGGAATCTGGAAACATCAAAGCTGGATTAAAACATCTGCCACCAGCTGAACAGGCCAAAGCCAGACTACAGCTGGTTCTTGAAGCTGCTGCAAAAGTTGATGATGCATTGAAAGCCAAAGAAAGAAATGAGGAAGAAGCAAAGAGAAGAAAGAAGGAAGATCAAGCCACCCTGGTAGAACAAGTGAAAACAGTAAAAGAAATGGAAGCTGTTGAAAGTGATTCCTTTGTTCAGCAGACATTCAGATCAATTAAGAAGTCAAAAAGTTAGTGGAACCTAGTGAGGCAAAATATGCAACTTCAACATCAGGACCAGCATTAGCAGGTGTTGATCCACCCAGTACTGAAAAACGAAATACAACTGAGCAGCATCCCTACTTCTATCAAGTACCAAGATGACAATTCCCTGGCCTATCCAAATTTATTTATAGAGAAAGCTAGTGCTGAGCGAAAATGATTCAGAGGCTAATTGCTCTCTGACAAGAAAGACTAATGGGCAATCCTGTGGCCTAAGTAATATACATATGGTTGGATTGGATGGCCAGCAGAAACATTAGACATTTAGGTTTTTAAATACCAATATTAACTTTTTGCCCATAAAAAGAATTCAGCTGATTATATAAAAAGGTAATCTCATCTCATTCTTCTTTCATGTAGGCTTGAATATTTGATTTGAATTAATATGCTTGTTTTTAAGCTGTATGTTTTAAACTGTAATATTATGAAAATTAAAACATAAAATTTAAGAATTTGTGAAAATGTTACACTGTTAATAAAGCTAATTATAGATTTTTTAAAAAGATTATCTGGGTATGGCACGTGTTCTGCAGTAGACTGCAGTTTCCAGAGCTCCCTATTGATGCCTAATGGACCCAGGTTGTCTATCTGGATGCCAAAGGCATATGTGTATGTATCTTCTTCTTTTTTTTTTTTTTGGAGATGGAGTCTCGCTCTGTCACCCAGGCTGGAGTGCAGTGGCCGGATCTCAGCTCATTGCAAGCTCCGCCTCCCGGGTTCACGCCATTCTCCTGCCTCAGCCTCCCGAGTAGCTGGGACTACAGGCACCCGCCACCTTGCCCGGCTAATTTTTTTTATTTTTTAGTAGAGACGGGGTTTCACCGGGTTAGCCAGGATGGTCTCAATCTCCTGACCTCGTGATCCGCCCGTCTCGGCCTCCCAAAGTGCTGGGATTACAGGCTTGAGCCACCACGCCCGGCCATGTGTATGTATCTTCTGTCCTCCTTCAGCCAGTTCCCTAGTATTGACTGACTTATGAAAGTCAGCAGATGTGTGTGTTTGGGGTTATGTTGTTTTATTTTATTTTGCCATGCAGAATATATATTTTAAAATGAGTTTGAATATATCTGACAGTGGACTAATATCCAGAATTTACAAGAAATTCAAACAACTCTGCAAAAATACCTGTAAAGAATCCCATTAAAAAGTGGAAGAAGGACATGAATAGTCAGTTTTCAAATAAGTCACACAAATTGCCCACAGGCATTTGAAAAAAAGTTCAACATCACTAATCATCAGACAAATGCAAATTAAAACCACAATGGGATACCATCTAACGCCAGTCAGAATGAATATTAAAAAGACAAAAAAAAAAAAAAAAAAAAAAAACAGATGTTAGCAAGATGTAGAGAAAGAGAACCCTTATACACTGTTAGTGCAACTGTAAATTAGTACAACCTCTGTGGAAAACAGAACAGAGATTTCCTAAAGAACTAAAAAAAAAAAAAAACAAAAAAAACAAAAAACTACCATATGATCCAGCAATCCCACTACTGGGTATCTACCCAAAAAGAAAGAAATAATCACATTAAAAAGATAACACGGCCGGGTGCGGTGGCTCACGCCTGTAATCCCAGCACTTTGGGAGGCCGAGGCGGGTGGATAACAAGGTCAGGAGGTTGAGACCATCCTGGCTAACCCGGTGAAACCCCGTCTCTACTAAAAAATAAAAAAAATTAGCCAGGCTTGGTGGTGGGCCCCTGTAGTCCCAGCTACTCGGGAGGCTGAGGCAGGAGAATGGCGTGAACCCAGGAGATGGAGCTTGCAGTGAGCAGACATTGTGCCACTGCTCTCCAGCCTGGGCAACAGAGCAAGACTCTGTCTCAAAAAAAAAAAAAAGGATAACACAAACTCATATGTTTATCACAGCACTATTCACAATAGCAAAGATATGGAATCAACCTAAGATTCCATCAATGGCTGATTGCATAAAGAAAAGGTGGTATTATACACACTTGAATACTACTCAGCCATAAAAAAGAATGAAATCATGTCTTGCTGTAACATGGATGGAACTGGGGGTCATTAACCTAAGTGAAACAAGACAAACATAGGAAGACAAATATCACATGTTCTCACTTATAAGTGGGAGCTAAATGAAGTGTACACATGGGCATAGAGTGCAGAATAATTGACAATGGAGACTCAGAAGGGTGAGAAGGTGGGGAAGGGAATGATGAGAAGTTACCCAATGGATACAATGTACATTATTTGGGTGATGGATACTTTAAAATTCCAGACTTCACCAGTATGTAATGGATTCATATAACAATATTACACTTGTACCCATAAATTTATATAAATAAAAATGTTTTTAATAAAATAAAAATGAATGTGAATATTTATACTTTTATGACCATAGATTTGTTTTTGCTTTTTCTTGTCATTCTTTATCCTCACTTGTTTCTCTAGATTATTATATTTAAACATTATATTCATAAATAAAATTCATGTGTGACATATTACTTGGGAATTTCCAAAATGTACCCAAATTATTTGAATTGAGAAAGTTTAGAATGTGGAAAATATCATGAAATTATATAGGACTAAAAACTACATCAGAGATATTTAAAATGTCTAATTTTGATCAATAATTGGTCTAAATCAAATGGTTTATAATTATAAAAGGAATGAATTTCACATTAAAGTAATCTCCATGCTGAAAATAAGAAAAACTGATTTTCCAGCAATGATTTTTTTCAGTACCACTTATTGGTGAATAAATAAAATTCAATATCTGCCTTCCCTACCTCAAACGATTTACTAAGAACAGATATCCAGGTATTGCTCTTCTTTCTATTATGAATTTGAGTTTAAATTGAATAGAAATCAGAATACAACTTAGCAGACAAAAGAAAACTGATGTAAAAGGACTGAAGAGCTGTGTGGGGACGGAAAGAAGGAAGGAAGGAAGGAAGGAAGGAAGGAAGGAAGGAAGGAAGGAA
Organism: Rhinopithecus roxellana; assembly: GCF_007565055.1. Classification (NCBI taxonomy): domain Eukaryota; kingdom Metazoa; phylum Chordata; class Mammalia; order Primates; family Cercopithecidae; genus Rhinopithecus; species Rhinopithecus roxellana. Next base: position 36,800,446 of record NC_044564.1, on the reverse strand, counting down.
GGAAGGAAGGAAGGAAGGAAGGAAGGAAGGAAAAGGGGGAGGGAGGGAGGGAGGGAAGAAAGAGGAAATACATAGTTGGAACAGTTAGAACCAAACCCTCAGAACTTTGGTATGTCAAGAGTGTCTGGGCAGTCTTCTTCTTCCATCCAGGCCCCATCATTGCAGAAAGATCTTTCTTGAGCACTGTCAGAGAAGTCTGCAGGGAAGTCACCCTCCCTCCCTCCCTTCCTTCCTTCATTTTTGAGACAGAGTCTTACTCTGTTACCCAGGCTGGAGTGCAGTGGGGCGATCTTTACTCACTGCAACCTCTGCCCCCCAGGTTCAAGCAATTCTCCTGCCTCAACCTCCCGAGTAGGTGGAATTATAGGCACCCACCACCACACCCAGCTAATTTTTGTATTTTAGTAGAGATGGGGTTTCACCATGTTGGCCAGGCTGGTCTTGAACTCCTGACCTCAAGTGATCCTCCCGCCTCAGCCTCCCAAAATGCTGGGACTACAAGCATAAGTCACCGTGCCTGGACCTTTCTTCATTACTAATTCTTGTCAGTACCTCCCATCTGCTAAGCTTGGGAGCATTTCCTAATGTCTAACTTACATCCTTACTCTTTCAATTCAGGTTGGTTATCACATTGGGCAAATGAAAATGCTCTCCTGGATTAGATGTCTAATTCATAGTGCCCCACATCTCCCATTTTCTCAGCACACGTCTCCAGCAGCGATCCCCAGGCAGGCACGACCCAACTGTACACTGTACTTGGCCTCCACTGCAGGGTGTAGTCCCGCCTCCTGCTCCAGGGCTTGAGGACAATGCTCTGGCACCGATGGAACGTGAGGGTGTTACCATCTTACAGGTCACTGGGAAACAGGAGCTGATGGAAACACCAGGGTTCCACAGATAGAGGTACTAGCTGCCCGCAACAGTGAGTCACTTGAGAATTCACCCTGTATTACCTTCCCATCCTTTCCTGTTGCAGTCCTCCATTTCTGTTCTCTGGAATTACCTGCACTCCTTTGGCTCAGCCCTTGCTTTTGTGAGGAACCCAACGCAATGTGCTCAGTATCAGCACATATCCTTTTTCTCAGCTCTTGAAGGCTAGTTATTTAATGGTGTTTGATTTGGGATAAATTAACTCACCTTTTCACCCCAGAGAGAAAGCTCCTCCTAATAAAATGCTTACTTAGTGTCCAATAGTCTCTGCCATTTTAAGGGATCTCATAGTATTTCATATTCTCTCTCTCTCTATATATGTGTGTGTATATATTTGAGAAACTAAAAATTATAGAGAGATACAGAGAATAATGTCATAAACACTTCTGTACTTATTACACAAAAAAAACAAATCTAGGCCGGGCGCGGTGGCTCAAGCCTGTAATCCCAGCACTTTGGGAGGCCAAGACGGGCGGATCACGAGGTCAGGAGATCGAGACCATCCTGGCTAACACGGTGAAACCCCGTCTCTACTAAAAAAATACAAAAATCTAGCCGGGCGAGGTGGCGGGCGCCTGTAGTCCCAGCTACTCCGGAGGCTGAGGCAGGAGAATGGCGTAAACCCGGGAGGCGGAGCTTGCAGTGAGCTGAGATCCGGCCACTGCACTCCAGCCCGGGTGACAGAGCGAGACTCCGTCTCAAAAAAAAAAAAAAAAAAAAAAAAAAAACCAAATCTAGATATTTTATTTCGGACACATTTATAAAAGAACATAAAAACACTGGAGAGAACGTTGAAATCTCTATTTTTAATTTTCCAAGCCTCATTTCCCTACATCAATCCCCAGAAGCTGCCACTACTCTGAATTTGATATATTTTTAGCCTTATTTTGTTCGCAAAATATTATTTTGCATGGTTTAATATTTACACCATTATTTCAATTAAAAATTTGCTTTAAAATTTACATAAATGGTATCACACCGTATGTTTCATTTTGAAACACTTTTATCCGTTTTATTTTTGTAAAGTGTATGCATGTTGATACATATGGTTCCAGATCATTTCTCTTATTTACTGTAATATTCTACTATATGACTATAATTTATTCATCTGTTTCTTCTTTTAGACATTTTTGGATGTCCCTGGGGTTTTTCCCTCCTATGAATAGTACTGCTGCTGTGAACACATTTTTGTACACATCTTTTGGTATACATGTGCAAGTTTTTTTTCAGGTGTTTTCTTGGTCACAAGGAAAGGACATTTCTAACTCTTCCATATGTTGCCAAACTACTCTTTCGAGTGGTTCTTCCACTAGCAAAATGAGAATTTCTGCTTTTTCATATTTCAGTCATCATTTGATATACTAAACTCCTTTAAAATACTTCGCTAGTCTTATGAGTTTGAATGGATCTCCTTTTGTTTCATTTTGCATTTCCCCAATTATTAGTGAAGTTTAGTGTCTATTCAATTATTGAGCCATGAGTTTTCTTCTTTTAAGATTAAAATGTCTGTCCGTTGGACTGCTTTTGTCCAACTGATGTGTAAGAATTCTTCAGATCTTTTTATACCAAGCTTTTGCTTATTGTTGATGTTGCAAATCTATTTCCTGGTACTGTGTCCCAAGTTGGTTCCTTTTGGTGGGTTCGTGATCTCACTGACTTCAAGTATGAAGCTGCGGACCTTCCTGGTGAGTGTTACGATTCTTAAAGGTGGCAATGACCCAAAGAGTGAGCAGCAGCAAAATCTATTGTGAAGAATGAAGGAACAAACAGTCCACAACGTGGAAGCCGGTTGCAGCTGCCGGCTGGGGGCGCCAGCATTTATTCCTTTGTCTCCACCCATGTCCTGCTGATTGGTCCATTTTACAGGGTGCTGATTGGTCCATTTTACAAACCTCTAGCTGGGTACAGAGCACTGATTGGTGCATTTTACAAACCTCTAGCTAACTGTGGAAAAGTTCTCCAAGTTCCCACTCGACCTAGGAAGTCCAGCTGGCTTCACCTCTCAATATGTCTCCTATATTTAGTTTGTCTAGAGTGTCTTCTGTAGTACTCAATTTTTAAAGTTTGATTAAGTCAAATATATCAATTTTAATTTATCAGCTAATTAATTTTCATGTAGTCAGACTTTTCTCATGAGTTAATCAGCTATTTTAAAGAATCATCTTTCAGTTTGGTTTGTCTGCTTGGTTTGTTGGTTTATCTTTCTCTGATTTCTGTTCTTTTTTTTTTTTGAGACGGAGTCTTCCTCTGTCGCCCAGGCTGGAGTGCAGTGGCCAGATCTCGGCTCACTGCAAGCTCCGCCTCCCGGGTTTACACCATTCTCCTGCCTCAGCCTCCCGAATAGCTGGGACTACAGGCGCCTGCCACCTCGCGCGGCTAGATTTTGTATTTTTTAGTAGAGACGGGGTTTCACCATGTTAGCCAGGATGGTCTCGATCTCCTGACCTCGTGATCTGCCCGTCTCGGCCTCCCAAAGTGCTGGGATTACAGGCTTGAGCCACCGCGCTCGGCTGTTCTTATGTTTACTAATTCTTTCTTCCCCTTATTTCAGCAGACTCTGTTTTTATTTTCTGACTTTACTACCTTCATCTTAGTCTTTCAACAAATTCATTTTAATTCACTTTGTCTGCATTTTTGATATTTTGAAGTATACAGTACTTTTAGTGACAATGGTTCTAGAGATTTTCCTTCTTAAACCATGGTACACTTAAAATTTTTAAGTTTAAACAAAATAATTTATATACATACTAGAAAAGGAAAACAGAATTTATCTCCCATTTCTCCTGTCCCTCTGTTCCCTCCCCAGATGAGGGCAACAAGATTATTGGAGCGCCAACCCAGGTTACTTAAACTTTATGTTATGTAAGATGAGAAAAATGGGTGTTTATTTGAAATGATATATTATTATATATTATTTACTTTTCTGTTACATAAATGCTATCATTTAAACAAAATGAAATGATGAATTTATTGTTTAAACAAAAACAACAGAACTAGCTGACAGTGGCAATTAGTAGTAGGGATGATTAAACAAAAAATATGTGTGAGGGAAATATAACAATATTTTCATAATTTTTTATTCTCTGACATATCAACTTATTTTAACTATTTATTAAATTTAATAAATTCTGTAGGTCATGTAATTGTGTATTCTCAAGATACATGTGGGCCGGGCGCGGTGGCTCAAGCCTGTATCCCAGCACTTTGGGAGGCCGAGACGGGCGGATCACGAGGTCAGGAGATCGAGACCATCCTGGCTAACACCGTGAAACCCCGTCTCTACTAAAAAAATACAAAAAACTAGCCGGGCGAGGTGGCGGGCGCCTGTAGTCCCAGCTACTCGGGAGGCTGAGGCAGGAGAATGGCATAAACCCGGGAGGCGGAGCTTGCAGTGAGCTGAGATCCGGCCACTGCACTCCAGCCTGGGTGACAGAGCAAGACTCCGCCTCAAAAAAAAAAAAAAAAAAAAAAAAAAAAAAAAACAAGATACATGTGAATGTTTTAACAAGGAGAAAGTAGAATAGGACTAACCAAAGAGAGATTACCTATATTAAGTCAAAAACAACAATGATATCTTTCTTCTGTACCATGAGAGAGTGGGATATTTTTACTCTTTCTGTTTCATTTTTCTTAATACTTCCCTGAACTGCTACACGCTTAAGTCACATCAGTCACCTCACTCACTCATCACTCAATGCCCCATTGCAGGGAACCCCAACTTGTGGGTGCCAACATCAGTGGGCAATGGCCATGGTTGCAGGGGATCTATGCTGTACTCGGCCCCTATTTTTTAGGACGCCCTATGGGTTTTGTACTTTTCCCTCAACTTTCCTCATCCATCATGAAAAACTGAGACATCTTGTGTCCTAGGACTGAGGATTTTTCCAGAGTGTGGGACTGACAGTCCTGAGTCAGCCTGGACACCTGGCCACCCCAGCAAAGTAGTAATTTTAGCTCTTAGCTGGTTCTCTTGGTCTTAGTCTCCATATTGCTAAATAACATACTTACATTGCTATTTCTTGATTATTCTATCTCAGATATCATTTACTGTGGTTTAGTATGAAAATGAGGATTTGACTCTTTCCAAATCCTTTTTTCTTATCTCCAGTGTATTTCTTTTTGTTGCTTTCCATATTCACTTTTTTTTGGAGAAAACCATGCAGTGGCTTCCCAAGAAGTGTTGCATGCGAGGGGAGGTTTTTAAAAAATAAGTGTCTGTGCATCGCCCCCCATCCCATCGTTTCCCGTCTGGAAAAACACACAGAATTGTGTGGGGTGTTTTTGATACTCTAAAACAATGACTTTACAAAGGAAAAGAGTCTTATCCCAAAAACACACTCTTTTCACTTATCCCCAAAGGAGACTAACCATAAAAAGTTTTCAAAAGTGAATCAAGATGTCAACACCTTCATTTTTAAGGACTGGAAGGTACCTATGCTGCCAAAATGCCTGCACCATCCTCTCACTCCATTTCCCATTTCCACATTCACAGGGCAAGATCTTTTCAAGGCAACTCTTATTAAAACGTGTTGGCTATTTCCTTATAGAGCATCAAGATAAGAAAGGCTGATGTTATTATGCCTGCCCCTGCTTTGATGTGGTTATGGAAAATTGAGCAGCTCAGCTTTCCTGGTCACTAACACTAACCTTTCACATCAGGATTTCCTGCAGTTTAAGGGTGAGAGACTGACTAGGGGAATGCTGATGTCTTACAGCAGTAGCAATAGATTTTCTATTTCTTTATGATGTACACTTGGTAGATTGCGTGTTACAGCAAGCATCACTTGCTTTTCACACGTGGTTCCTACAGACTCCTCAATTTTGTCCAAAATTTAATGCTCACCTTTCTTTACAGTGCCATCTGCTGCTGCCTCTGACTACTGCATTTTTCCCGTTTGCTTAGTCCACACCCAGTGTGGTAAAAGATGGGAAAGAGAAAGCCATCCTCTCATTAAAGTAAATATTGGTTCGGCATATACTAAGCATCAGGCACTTTTTTTTTCACAGACACTACAGAAATATATTGACACAGGCAAAATGTTGTATTTTCTGTACCCTATAGTCTCACTTAATAATAGGTACATCAGGCTGGACACGGTGGTTCATGCCTATAATCCCAACACTTTGGGAGGCTGAGGCGGGTGGATCACCTGAGATCAGGGGTTCAAGACCAGCCTGGACAACATGGCTAAACCCTATCTCTCTTAAAAATACAAAAATTAGCCAGGCATGGTGACTCATTCCTGTAATCCCAGCTACTCGGGAGGCTGAGGCAGGAGAATCACTTGAACCCAGGAGGCGAAAGTTGCAGTGAGCCGAGATTGCGCCATTGCACTCCAGCCGGAGACAGAGTGAAACTCCATCTCAAAAATAAATAAATAAATAAATAAATAAACAAACAAAATAATAGGTACAGTAAGTAACAGGGGATGATATCAAAGAAAAATTGAACAGAATAAAATGCAAAGAGACTTGTGGGGTGCTATTTTATACAGGGTGGTCATGAAAGACCTTTCTGCTAGCTATTTCTGAATGTAGTGTAGGCATTGAGCCATGTAGATGTTTGGGAGAAAATTTTCAGGCCTAGGATCAGCAAATGCGGAGATCTAGGAGAAGGATCATTCAGCAGAGGGAACAGCAAATACAAAGGTCCTGAAGCAGAAGCACATGGGGCATCTTCCAGGCTGGGGGAGGAGGTGGTGCTTGAGAGCAGAGTGAGGGAGTGAGGTGCTGGTGATGAGGGCTGAAGTAGAAGCCATGACCAGGTCATGGAACACTATATTGGCCACAGTGAGGACCCCAAATTTTTCTAAGTGTGATGGGAAGCTACTGGGCAGTTTTGAGCGGAAGAATATCATAATCACATTCAGATTTTGAAAGAATTGCACTGTCTGTTATGCAAATAGCCAAGAGCAGAAGAATAGACAGTGATGCCATCCTGAGGGCTAGCAATGGAGGCAAAGGGAAGAGATTCTGGGTTTTGGATATATGTGAAGAGAATGCTGAAAGGATTTGCGAGCAGGTTAAATACTGAGTGTGAAACAAACACAGATGTCAACGATGATGCAGAGTTTTGGCCTGAGCAGTAGTGTGAATGGCGGTGCCATTTTCTGAGACTGAGAATCCTGGGGGAAAGCAGGTTTGGGGACAAGAACAAGAGTCTGGTTTTGGATGTCGATTTACATTTGCATTTCGAACCAACATTGCATTCTAGGAATAAATCCCACTTGGTCGTGATGTGTAAGCCTTTTAATGTGCTGTTGAATTCAGTTTGCTGGTATTTTGTTGATGATTTTTGCATCGATATTCATTAAAGATATTGGTCTGCAGTTTTCTTGTAGTATCTTTGGCTTTGGTATAAGGGTAGTGCTGCACTCATAAAATGAGTGTGGGAGTGTTCCCTGCCTCCTCTTTAATTTTTTGAAAGAGTTTTAGGAGGATTGGTATTAATTATTCCTTAAATATTTGGTAGAATTCTCCAGTGAAGTCATCTGGTCCTAGGCTTTTCTTTGTTGGGAGGTTTTTGATTATTGATTCAATCTCCTTGCTAGTTTTAGCTCTCTTTAGATTTTCTATTTCTTTATGATGCAGACTTGGTAGATTGTGTGTTTGTAAGCTACCAAGATTATCCAATGTGTTGGTTTATAATTATTCATAGTAGCCTCTCATAATTGTTTTTATTTCTGTGGCATTAGTGGTAATGTCTCCTCTTTCATGTCTGATTTTAATTATTTAAGCCTTTTCTCTTTTTTTCTTAGTCTAAGGATTTGTCAATTTTGATGATATTTTCAAAAACCCAATTTGTGATTTTATTGATTTTTTAAATTTTCTCTTCTATATATTATTTATATATTGCTTATTTATCTCATTTTATTTTTTATTGAGGTGGAATTTGGCTCTTGTTGCCCAGGCTGGAGGGCAATGGCACAACCTCGGCTCACTGGAATCTCCGCCTCCCGGGTTCAAGCGATTCTCCCACCTCAGCCTCCCAAGTAGCTGGGATTACAGGTACCTGCCGCCACACTCAGCTAATTTTTATATTTTTAGTAGAGTCAAGGTTTTGCCATGTTGGCTAGGCTGGTCTCAAACCCCTGAGCTCAGGTGACCCACCCACTTCAGCCTCCCAAAGTGCTGGGATTATGGGTGTGAGCCACCGCACCCAGCCTGTTTATTTATTTTATAGATAGGCTCTTGCTATGTTGCCCAGGCTGGCCTTAACTCTGGGTCTCAAGCAATCCTCCCACCTCAGCCTTCCAAGTAGCTGAGACCATAGCTGTGTGCCATCATGCCCACTTCTATTTTCTTGTCTTTTTTTTTTTTTTTTTTTTGAGATGGAGTTTTGCTCTTGTTGCCCAGGCTGGAGCACAATGGCATGCACTCAGCTCACTGCAACCTCCCCCTCCTGGGTTCAAGCGATTCTCCTGCCTCAGCCTCCTGAGTAGCTGGGATTACAGGCGCCCGCCACCACACCGAGCTAATTTTTGTATTTATAGTAGAGACGGGGTTTCACGTTGGCCAGGCTGGTCTCAAACTCCTGGCCCCAGGTGATCCATCTACCTTGGCCTCCCAAAGTGTCTATTCTCTATTTTATTTATTTCTGGTCTAAACTTAATTATTTCCTTCCTTTTGCTAACCTTGGGTTTAGTTGGGTTTTTTTTTTCCTAGTTCCTTGAGGAAGAAAATGATCCTTATGATTTTCCTCAGATCTTTTTGCTGCACTCACACATGTAGAAACCTTGTCTTTAATCTGCCATGGGATTAGTGAAAAAAACAAAACAAAACAAAAAAAAACTTTGTGATCTGGAAGAAAGCAACAGTGTTCTAGCTAAAATTCTCCAAGAACTATAAGAATTAAAAATCCACCCAGTTTTGAAGCCTTACTACACTCATTCTTTTTTTTTTTATTTTATTTTTATTTTTTTTATTTTTTATTTTTTTATTGAGACAGAGTCTCGAGCTCTGTCGCCCGGGCTGGAGTGCAGTGGCCGGATCTCAGCTCACTGCAAGCTCCGCCTCCCGGGTTTACGCCATTCTCCTGCCTCAGCCTCCCGAGTAGCTGGGACTACAGGCGCCTGCCACCTCGCCCGGCTAGCTTTTTGTATTTTTTAGTAGAGATGGGATTTCACCGTGTTAGCCAGGATGGTCTCGATCTCCTGACCTCGTGATCCGCCTGTCTCGGCCTCCCAAAGTGCTGGGATTACAGGCTTGAGCCACCGCGCCCGGCCCTACACTCTCATTCTTAACCTTTGTGTACTATCTTAAAATTCAATTTCTTTCTGGGCCATAGAAGAACAGCATTTTCATTGTGAAATTTTACACCACAGTTTACTGGTTCCATATATGCCCTGGCATACAACAGCCCAAGTCCCCTCTCAGATCTCCTTCTATGAGACACCCCTGAGCCTGAAGTCAGATGTCCCCACCAGGATACAAAGACAGCAGTGCATACTGATTGATAGGACAGTTGTGTAATTTAGTTATAAGAAGCCAACCAATTTCTCAGATGGCCAGTGGAATTTTTAAAATGTATTTGCTGAAATGAATGGTTGTCTCTTCATATAAATTTTAGAAATGTATTATGGTGACTTCATCTCTTCTGAAGGAAATAAAATGTTTTTGTCATTGGTAGTAAGAATTGTGTGACTTACAATGTCTCTGGCTTAAATTCCTTACCAGAAAGAGCCAAGTCAAACTTTCAGCTCAGTTAAGTAATTATGTTTCCTTTTACTGTTGGCACATTTACTTTATCCTTTTGCTTTGCTTTCGATTTTATATTTTCAAAATTTACTACCCTATATGGTACATGTTTTTATGTAAACCATTTGCATATTTTTAAGAGCCTTTGTGAAAAAAATCCTCAGTTTTCTTCAGAGAAAAGGAATAAATGAATTGGATAAATAAACTGTACACCCGGAGATTTTGACATAAAAAATATCTACTCTTGGCTGGGCATGGTGGCTCATGCCTGTAATCCTAGCACTTTGGGAGGCTGATGCGGGTGGATCACCTGAAGTCAGGAGTTCAAGACCAGCCTGGCCAACATGGTGAAACCCCGTCTTTCCTAAAAATAAAAAAGTTAGCCAGGTATAGTGGTGCGTGCCTATAATTCCAGCTACTTGAGAGGCTGAGGCAGGAAAATCTCTTGAACCCTGGAGGCAGAGGTTGCAGTGAGCCAAGACCATGCCATTGCACTCCAGCCTGGGTGACAGACTCTCTAAAAAAAAAAAAAAAAATCTACTCTTCCGCATAAAATATCTCCCTGCGTTACAGATCACTACAAAGATGACTACAGATCTCTCTTATTGTATATTTGTATGGAGAATACTGAAAAAAGCATCCTTCTCATCAGCTTCCACTGGGAACCATGTTACAAACTACTGCGGTTTCAGGCCAGGCACGGTGGCTCAAGCCTGTAATCCCAGCACTTTGGGAGGCCAAGGCAGGTAGATCATGAGGTCAGGAGATCAAGACCAGCCTGGCTAACACGGTGAAACCCCATCTGTACTAAAAACACAAAAAATTAGCCGGGCGTGGTAGCGGGCGCCTGTAGTCCCAGCTACTTGGGAGGCTGAGGCAGGAGAATGGCGTGAACCCAGGGAGCGAAGCTTGCAGTGAGCCAAGATCACGCCGCTGTACTCCAGCCTGGGCGACACAGCAAGACTCTGTCAAAAAAAAAAAAAAAAAAAACAAACAAACTACTGTGGTTTCTGTGCGTGCATGTGTGCGTTTCTGTAAAATTCCTCTACATCAGTTTTTTCCATACTATGCACTGAAAAACACCAGTGTCAGAAACAACCCAAATATCTACTAAAATGGATAAACTGACTACAGTATGTTGATACAATAAAATACCACTGAGCAATAAAAATTCTCAACTACCGATACATACAACAGCACTGATAAATCTCAAAAACATTGTGTATTATGAGGCCAGGTGTGGTGGCTCACACCTGTAATCTCAACACTTTGGGAAGCTGAGGTAAGAAGATCGCTTGAGCCTAGGAGTTTGAGACTAGCCTGGGCAACAAAGTGAGACCCTGTTTCTATAAAAAAAATTTTAAAAATTGGGCTGGGTGCGGTGGCTCATGCCTGTAATCCCAGCAATTTGGGAGGCTGAGGCGGGCAGATCACCTGAGGTCAGGAGTTCAAGACCACCCTGGCCAACATGGTAAAACTCCATCTCTGCTAAAAATACAAAAATTAGCAGAGTGCAGTAGTGCGTGCCTGTTACTCCAGCTACTTCAGAGGCTGAGGCAGGAGAATCACTTGAACCTGGGAGACAGAGGTTTCAGTGAGCCGAGATTGTGCCATTGCACTCCAGCCTGGGCAACAGAGAGAGACTCCATGCACATGGAAATATGAGGAAAGAGGAGGGAGATGGAAGATGGAAGGATGCATGCAGCTGTCAGTGCTGTGCTGTCTATGTGGAACTGCCTGCCCCAACCAGCATCTAAGTGTATCTAGGATGCAGATTTTCTGAGCAGCACCATGGTGCTTTACATACTTTATATTTTTATAGGTATTTTATGAACCACTTCAGAAAGCTTTCATGAAGCTCAGGTTTAAGCTGATGACCTAAAATTACATGAAGTTCCTAAAATTATATGAAGAAAATCTATCCTGTTATGAGGCTGGCCAGAAGGATAACCGGAATCTCCAGCGATGTCATCAGCTTCCCAGATAAGCCATGGTCAGGGGCCCTTCCTCTAAGCTTCCTAGGACTGAATGGATAGGTGAGGCTTTTGGGCAGCAGCCGCTCATCTTTCTGTCCCACTTCAGCTGCAGTGAGAAGAGGTTAAGGGAACACTGCATATTGGAGCCTCACTTAGTTTTCTTTGTCATGCAGTGTGCTTTTGAAAAAAGGCAAATAATTGCCAACATGTAAAAATTGAGAATCTATTACAAATAGATTCTGGCTTTTCAAAAAAATCACTGAGTTTGGATTCATGCTGTCTTGGATAACAGACATCAATTTCTTCTTTTTTTTTTTTTTTTTTTTTTTTTTTTTGAGATGGAGCTGTACTCTGTTGCCCAGGCTGGAATGCAATGGCACAATCTCGGCTCACTGCAACCTCTGCCTCCTGAGTTCAAGTGATTCTCTTGCCTCAGCCTCCTGAGTAGCTGGGATTACAGGCATGCACCACTAGGCCCAGCTAATTTTTGTATTTTTAATAGAGACAGGGTTTCGCTATGTTGGCCAGGCTGGTCTCGAACTCCTGACCTCAGGTGATCTGCCTGCCTCAGCCTCCCAAGGTGCTGGGATTACAGGTGTGAACCACCACGCCCAGCTCAGAAATCAGCTTCTAAAAAGTCATCTGGTAAGTTGATGGAGATTGCATACTTAGATCAAAGAGTTTAATTGCTGACACCACTTCAGCTATAAGCATTAGCAGAAAGTAAAAAATGTATACTTTTGAAAGGGTTCAGAGTATGGGGGTTCATAGTATGATGCTCCAAAACATGCCACTGTAGCATAGGATTTATTTTGAGCTAAAGGCAGTTGAGAAAAAGCAGACACAGGATGAGTCCTTTGCCCTCCTGCCCTCTGTCTAAAAAGTAAAATACAAATTCCCCTGAAAAGGTGCCCCTCCCCATTCCTGTGTTAAGAAGGGAATAACAACCTTATCACTGGAGATGAGATGGCACCCAGAAAGAGCCTAGACAGACAAACCCCGCTAACTAGCACTTATTGTCCATTAGCTTCCCTGTAGATTTGCCTCCTCATGATTGGCCACCTCTAGAAACTCAAAGGCTTTTTTCCTTTGTCTTATTCCTTCTCTGCAAATGTATTGTTCTTTGTGAAGATGCCACATAAACCCACGATGGAACCACTACTTTGAGTTACTCATCTCTGAGTGCTCCCATGTGAATACATGGTGCATATGTTAACAAACTTCATTTTCCTCTTGCTAATCTGTCTTTTATCAGTAGAATTTACAGGACCCCATTCAGTGAACCTAAGATGAGCAGAGGAAAAAAGAATAGTTTTCCCTTCCCTATAGTTTCTTATGAAATATTCTTTTGTTGAGCAACTGACTTGAATATTTTGATACTTCCGGATTAAAAGTATTCCTTATGTGCAAAGAAATACAAATGGTTATTGTTAGGGGAGGTATTAAATGCATTGATTGAATTACATTATTTTATAGATCTTATTCATCACATTAAAGGTTTTGAAAGATCAATATGTGTTCTTGTTTGTGTAAAAAGAGAAGACAGATGTTAATAACAATTCACTTATTAAACTAATTCTGTTATATTATTAAAATTTCTTTCTTCAAAATAACCCCTAGGAAGCATTAAAAAAGTAATTAAGAGCCAGGCACAGTGGCTCATGCCTGTAATCCCAGCACTTTGGGAGGTCGAGGAGGGTGGATCACCTAAGGTCAGGAGTTCGAGACCAACCTGGCCAACATGGTGAAATCCCATCTCTACTAAAAATACAACAAAAAATTAGCCGGGTGTGGTGGCAGGCATCTGTAATCCCAGCTACTCAGGAGGCTGAGGCAGGAGAATCACTGAACCCAGGAGGTGGAGGTTGCAGTGAGCCGAGATCGTGCCATTGTACTCCAGCCTGGGCAACAAGAGCGAAACTTCATCTCAAAAAAAAAAAAAAGTAATTAAGTACCTGCCAAATACCCACCTTTGAGTAAGACTGTAGCAGTATCCACCTGCTGAAGTTCCGGATCACCAACACGTTTTCACTTGCATTTTCTTTTCCAGAGACTATTTTGGGGAGATTTAATTCGATATACCAAATGTGTCTTTCCTAGAGAAAAAAAATATGCACTCAAGTCACTTCAAGAGCACATCAAAGTTTACTAAAACAAAGTTTTAGTAAATTGCTAAAATACTAGTTTCTTATTCTGTACTCAGCAAGACCACAAATAAAACTGTCATTTAAAAAAATGTAGAAAGGGGGCCGGGCGCGGTGGCTCAAGCCTGTAATCCCAGCACTTTGGGAGGCCGAAACGGGCGGATCATGAGGTCAGGAGATCAAGACCATCCTGGCTAGCACGGTGAAACCCCGTCTCTACCAAAAAATACAAAAATCTAGCCGGGCGAGATGGCGGGCGCCTGTAGTCCCAGCTACTCCGGAGGCTGAGCCAGGAGAATGGCGGGAACCCGGGAGGCGGAGCTTGCAGTGAGCTGAGATCCGGCCACTGCACTCCAGCCCCGGCGACAGAGCGAGACTCTGTCTCAAAAAAAAAAAAAAAAAAAAAAAAAATGTAGAAAGGGAATAAATTCTGTAGCATCACCTCCTGCTTGAGTTTCCAGCCTCTAGTCTGCCCCACAACTTCAAACTTACCTACCCTACAGACTTTGGACTAGTCAGTCCTCACAATTGCGTGAATCAATTCCTTGAAATAAATCTCTAGAGCCTTAGGAGGACAAGAATTTTTGTTTTGTTCGCTACTGGATCCCCAGCGTTTAGAACAGCGCTTGACACATAACAGAGGTATAACGAGTGAAGTAATGACAACTTTATTTTTTAAAATATGGAAAAGTATCTGCTAGGTGAAAGCAGAGAGTATGAGATATAACACAGAAGAATTCTGTTTATGGGGTGGGGCAGTTGCAAGAGACCCTTCTCCGGTCCTCACCGGGGAGACAGGCATCCACAGAACCCACTGGATGGTGCCTTGGGCCCTACTGCTTTCATTCCATCTGGTGGGGCTCTCAGTCTTGCCTTTTCTTTTCTCATATCCACATTCCAAGAAGAATAGAAAATAAATGACTTAATTACTGCTGTGGTGGATCTCCTCTCAGGGCGAAGGCCCTCATTTCCTGGCTGCTGGGAGTATCGGCTGCTGATGGCTCCCTCCTCCGGAACTGCCCTCAGCAGAAAGAGGCTGCCTCACTCAAGTCATGTTCCTTTCGTGGGGGGCAGCTCAGAAAAACCATCCCAGCTCAGAACTCCACGTGGTCCACTGAGGCTGCTGTTGCACCCACATCACAGCCCAAGTCTGCCCCTTCCCTCTTGCTACTCACATTCCTTCACAGGATGATTCCCATGAGGGTGCCTCAAAGATCCTGGTGTGCAAATCTCCTCAAAAACTCTGTTCTAGGGAACCTCAATTATAATGAGGTGTCTGACACTTCATTTTTGTTGTTGTTGTTGTTGTTGAGACAGATTCTTGCTCTGTCGCCCAGGCTGCAGTGCAGGGGCACGACCTCGGCTCACTGCAACCTCCACCTCCCAGGTTCAAGAGATTCTCCTGCCTTAGCCTCCTGAGCAGCTGGGATTACAGGCAGATGCCACACCTGGCTAATTTTTGTATTTTTAGTAGAGACAAGGTTTCACCATGTTGGTCAGGCTGGTCTCGAACTCCTGACCTCGTGATCTGCCCGCCTCAGCCTCCCAAAGTGGAGGGATTACAAGTATGACCCACCACACCCAGCAACACTTCATTTTTTAAAAGAATGTTGCAAAAATATCAAAATGTCCAACCCGTTATCAGATTTTAATGTACTGGTCTCAAGATTTTCTCTTAGACATTGGTATTTAACTGATACCGACAAAAGGATGTTAATTTTTGCTCAGTGATGTTCAATAAATTCATATGACACAAAAATTGAAGTCAATTTAGTAGAAACAAAAATTATAAAATTAATTCTTTTGAAGCATAATTGTTTTTGAAAAGTACTTACTTGAAATGTATAACCATTGCATTCACTTGTGCTTTGAACAGCCTTGGTTGAGAGGAATCCTGCCTTCCAACACACAGGGAGTTGCTCTTGTCAAAATCCATCTCAAAAAAAAAAATTGTCAGCCAAAAATGGGAGCAAGACATGCTACTTCTCTGCTGACCTTGGAAACCAGGCACTCTGGACACATCTGTGTCGTTGTGGGCAGGGATTGAGGTGGAGGATGAAGGTAGAAACATCCTCTTTCTGTCCACACGCGACACTGCCCTCCGGGCGGGCTTGTAGCTTACCTGTAACTTCATTTTAGACTCTATTTCAATGTCATGCCGCCGATGATCCAAAGACAAGGTAGGGGATGAGTCAAGGAGAGAGTGATTTGGCAAAGAAGATGCATTTTTGGTTTCTTTTCTTTCTTTCCTCAGTCCCCAAATCCGTCCTACCCATGCCACACTGGGTGTCCTGAGGAAACCTGGGCCCAGGGTGGGGCCCTTCCCATTCTCAGAGCCACGTGTAAAGCAAACAGTGGTCACCACCAGTCCCAGAGGGGCTTTTCCTCCAGACGGAGACTGCTCTAATCAAGTAGAGGGATGCAGGTTGACAATAACGTCTCCCATGTCGTTCCTTGAAAATGTGGCATGGATTTTTGCTTTTTTTTTTTTTTTCTTTTTGAGATGGAGTCTCGCTCTGTCGCCCAGGCTGGAGTGCAGTGGCGGGATCTCGGCTCACTGCAAGCTCCGCCTCCCAGGTTTACGCCATTCTCCTGCCTCAGCCTCCCGAGTAGCTGGGACTACAGGCGCCCGCCATCTCGCCCGGCTAGTTTTTTGTATTTTTTAGTAGAGACGGGGTTTCACCGTGTAGACCAGGATGGTCTCGATCTCCTGACCTCGTGATCCACCCGTCTCGGCCTCCCAAAGTGCTGGGATTACAGGCTTGAGCCACCGTGCCCGGCCTGCATTTTTTTTTTTTTTTTTTTTTTTTTTTTACCTTGAATCCTTGAAGAAAGTTACCAGCAAGTCAGTGAGCGCCCTGTGACCCACTCACAAAATGCAAAGGGAAGCCATGTGGCGGGAAGTAAATGACCTGTCAATCATGGGGACAGAGCTACGGTGGGATAGAAGAGGGTCCCTGATATCAGCAAATGCAAATAGGCAGAACTTCTGACTCAAAAAAATAAATAAATAAAAGTCATTGCCAGTATTAAAAAAAAAAAAAAAAGTTCAGTACTTGACCACCCACAGGAGGCACACGTGAAATAAAAATATGCAAGCAGGCGGGGCGCAGTGGCTCACACCTGTAATCCTAGCACTTTGGAAGGCTGAGGTGGGCGGATTGCATGAGCTCAGGAGTTTGAGATCAGCCTGGGCAACTCCATCTCTACTAAGAATACAAAAAATTAGCTGGGTGGGGTGGTGCATACCTGTAATTTCAGCTACAAGGGAGGCTGAGGCGTGAGAACTGCTTGAACCTGGGAGGCGGAGGTTGCAATGAGCCGAGATTGTGCCACTGCACTCCAGCCTGGGTGACAGAGCAAGACTCTGTCTGAAAAACAAACAAACAAACACGAAAGCACATTAGAAAGTAAGATTGGCCGGGCGCGGTGGCTCAAGCCTGTAATCCCAGCACTTTGGGAGGCCAAGACGGGTGGATCATGAGGTCAGGAGATTGAGACCATCCTGGCTAACACGGTGAAACCCCCGTCTCTACTAAAAAATACAAAAAACTAGCGGAGCGAGGTGGCGGGCGCCTGTAGTCCCAGCTACTTGGGAGGCTGAGGCAGGAGAATGACGTAAACCCTGGAGGCGGAGCTTGCAGTGATTTGAGATCCGGCCACTGCACTCCAGCCTGGGCGACAGAGCAAGACAAAAGTAAGATCACCCTGCTGGTGCAGACTGAAAGCAAGTGTGTTTCTTATAAAAGTCACTGAGAGACAACTTCCACGTGGGATGATGTGAAGATTAACTACATGCAATGATATTAAATTTGTGACCTCAAAAGCATGACTAGACAGAAGAAGAATGATAATACCTCTATTTCTACCTAGATGATAGGAGATCAAGAACTGGTATTAAAATTGTTCCTCAGAATAACAAAATAAACGTAGACTTGATCGGCAGGTGGGAGATATCAGGAGGGACACTCTAGTGGGGATCCCAGATGTGGATGTGTGAAAACTCCAGAGAGCAGACCCAGCACCATTCTCACTGCACCTGCCCCCAGAATATAAGCTCCACTTGGAATAGGCACCGACTCTGCTGAGGGTTGGAATGAAAATGTCTTTAATTGTACCTGACCCACTTCATATAAATAAACTTGTTAATGGGCCAGTAGAAGGCCAGGATTTCTATGCTGGGTTTTTCTGTTTCTTTCCCCGCCCCCGTCCCTCTGTCATCTCCTTCCTACTTTAGCCCCGCCTTAATACACACATTCCTTTCTAGGATTTATTTGTAAACTGCTAATATTATGCCACCCGCAATAAACCAATGCTGAAACAAAAGCAGCCATATGTAAAAAACAAATTAATAAATTGTCTGACATGCCCTAACTTCCAAACCAAGAATAGTAAAGACGCAGCTAAGTAACATCCACGCTGCCAGGCACTGAGCAAGGAAAGGTGTCCATGCAAGCTAAATACAAGGCCTTCCTCATAAAGTGAAGTTTGAACTACCCTGAAATATCATCTCTAACTATATAGACACTGGATTTAGGAATATCCAGGTAGGATCAAGGGGTGTAAATCATGTGTAGGAGAAACAACGGTTAGGCCTAAAATAGGATTGTCACTCAGGGGCTGAAGTCACAATACACATTGCATCTTGGCAGAATGATTGACACCAATGAAAGGGAAATGGCCTGGGAGTACTTTAGACAAAAGAGCCTACAAGTTGCAGTATGGATTTTTCAGTGTTTTAGCCACGTGCACAGTGAAGCTGTTCTGGCCAACTTGTGGTCTACATATGGGAGTGATGGACGTATCAGCCACAACAGGACACAGCTCTCAGCTTCCAATTCATAGATGCTTCCTGAGGCCGCCATCTGGGAAGGTGCCTCTAATGTGTCGGATGCACCCCTCTCCTCCACCCCAGCACAGCCTCCTAAGAATAATGGACTTCCAATATTGAGGGCAGAGATGTGCAACAGAGCAGAACTGTGCTTCTTCTAGTCCTTTATTCACTCTGAATTTAAAAAATCAGGGCCAGGCATGGTGGCTCATGCCTGTAATCCCAGCACTTTGGGAGGCCAACGTAGGTGGATCACCCGAGGTCAGGAGTTCGAGACCAGCCTGACCAACATGGTGAAACCCCATCTCAACTAAAAATACAAAAATTATCCAGACATGGTGGCGTGTGCCTGTAGTCTCAGCTACTCAGGAGGCGGAGACAAGAGAATTGCTTGAACTCAGGAGATGGAGGTTGCAGTGAGTCAAGATGGTGCCACTTCATTCCAGCCTGGGTGACAGACCAAGACTCCATCTCAAAAAAAAAAAAAAAAAAAAAAAAAAAAAAATTCGTGTTTGGGGTCTCTTAAGAGTTTGGTTAACTTGAGTGTATAGCTATGGGTCTATGGAAAATAACTGTGGACACTAGGCAGAAGTAGAGACCTCACTAAGGTGACAATGTCTGGGAGAAAGCTCCCTGGCCAGCAGGCATCCTCCCTGACATCACAGTGAGTCAAAGCTTCAACACTGATGCTTGTTGAAAATGGACTGGGGAGTCTGGGATCAGTCCACCAGCAACATACCAAAGGCCTTCTCTGCATGTCGTTTTCCACTGGAAGACATTTTCTCCAAAGAGAAAATTCCTTGGATGTTTTTGTCTCATCTTTATATAAACTTTTTCTCTATCAAACAATAGACATTTCCGGAAAGTCTCAGCATTCCTTTTTTTTGAGACGGAGTCTCACTCTGTTGCCCAGGCTGGAGTGCAGTGGCACGATCTCGGCTCACTGCAAGCTCCGCCTCCCGGGTTCAAGCAATTGTCCTGCCTCGGCCTCCCAAGTTGCTGGGACTACAGCGTGCCACCATGCCCAGCTAATTTTTTGTATTTTTAGTAGACATGGGGTTTCACCATGCTGACTAGGCTGGTCTCGAACTCCTGACTTCGTGATCTGCTCACCTCGGCCTCCCAAAGTGCTGGGATTACAGGCGTGAGCCAACGTGGCTGGCAGAAAGTCTCGGTACTTTCAACAAGAAGAAAAACTGTAGTTTAATTTTGGCCACAAAATTTCTTTTTTGACCCAAAGTTACACAACATGAAAGTTCTGCCGGACATTTTGGGTTGGGCCAGCCTATCTAAAAGTTGACATCTCACTGGGGATTTTGATCCCTGTTCTTCAGCATCTTGACCTGTGACCATGCTGTACAACTCTCGTGATGTGGAAGCCGCTTTTTGTGAGAAGAGGACTCCTAGCTTAGATCTCACGGTGGTGATTTCCTAGCTGATGGGAAGATATGCAGCAGGCCAGTCTTGATGTAGGTGTGGTGAGAGCAACAGGCTGGGCAAGGAGTTGATGTCCACGCTGGGAAAGGAGTTGATGTCCACAGAGGAGCGAGCTGGGACAGTCACACATCTGCAAGGAAGGGACAGGTTCGTGGGTCCAGGATGAAAATCTTTCAGAGGGAAGGGTTAGCTTTGGTGCAGTGGTTAACAGCTCCAAAGCTATCACAGCTGACAGCTTACTTCACGACCCCGCATCTAGACTTCTCCCTCTCCTCAGCAGGAACGGGAGAATGGGAGCGATTGTGCTGCACCAGCTGCCTGTCTCCTGGGGGTCAAATTTGAAGACAAACATCTCCTTCAGAATTACAAACAAAAAAGGAAACATTTATTGTAACATGAAGACCCCCATTCCCTTTGATAAAGTTGTCATATATTTTATTGAAAATTATCGAAATTATAGTTTAATTCATTTCAAGATGCTAGTAGCAATATCACACGATACTTGGCATGAATGAACACATGTAATGAGCGTAGTCATCTCATAGCTCTATCAAGATAAGCTGTGGTGTCAGTCACAACACAGGAGCAAAGAGCTTGCTCAAATAATGACCAGAGTTCCTGCCACTTCCCAGCCCCCTATTTGTCTACAAAGCTTCCTTTTCTCATTAAATTTTTAACATTTTGTACAAAACAGTTCTTCTAGCACTTTTCTTTCAAAATGATTTCATTACCCATTTCCTTCTTTTAAAATATGCCAAACTGGGGGCCGAGCATGGTGGTTCATGCCTGTAATCTCAGTTACTAGGGAGGCTGAGGCTAATTTGGTATTTTTAGTAGAGATGGGATTTCTCCATGTTGGTCAGGCTGGTCTCGAACTCCCAACCTCAGGTGATCCACCTGCCTCAGCCTCCCAAAGTGCTGCGATTGCAGGGATGAGCCACCGCGCCCAGCCGGTGTTTCAATATGAGAAATACAGAAGAGAAAAAGAGATCTTCTGATCATCAGGAAGTTCATGTAAGATATCCCATCCCAGACTATTGATCAGAAATCAAACAGGAGCTAGCCGCAAACAGAGATCATTGGAACTGAAGAAAATAGATTTGTAATCAAAATTTCTATTTTTCCACTTGTCTGGCTTTGTTGAGAGGAAATGTCCTCAGCACTGGGGCCTTTTCTCTAAGTCATCTAGCCATGTGGGCATCTGCTTACAGTTAGTGACAGCACTAAAACGATTCGTAATAATTCATTGGTCATAATCATCAACAGTTTAGAGCAGAAGGCAGCAAACTACAGCCCCCCACCTCTTTTATGTAGCCTATAAGCTAGAAATAGTTTTTTTACATTTTTTAATGCCTGAGGGGCGGGAGGGTGGGGGGAAGAAGAATATTTAGTGACATGTGAAAAGTATGTGAAGTTCAAGTTTTAGTGACTCTAATAAATGTCCAAAATAAAGTTTTATTGGAACACAGCCATGCTCGTTCATTCAGGACTGGTCTAGGACTGTTTTCCCACTGTAATAACAAGGTTGAGTAGTTGTGATAGAGGTTTGCAAAGCTTAAAATATTTACTATCTGGCCCTTCATGGAAAAATTTTGCTGACCTGTGATTGAGAGAATAAAGTATGTGTGTGTTTTTAATTCATTCCTTGCTTACTATTTGATATGGCTGACTGTAAAAATATGCTTAAATGTATCAAAGGCATTTAGAAAAGAGAAAGAGAAATCAGAACTAACCAAAGTGGCTTTTCCAGAGAAGGTATTTGTCAAATAAATGACAACATGAGCAAATTCCCAAAACTGATTAGAATTTCATACCCTTCGAAGAAATGAGAATTTTAGATATGCTTTGAGATTTAGAAAACAGGCTCATATTTATAATATGTTTAACACAGAAGAACTAGACAGAAGAATCAAAATGGTAACTCAAATGGAAAGGTTTGCATTCATATCATATTAATGGAGTTATGCTTGCCTACTCGGCTGATAGCTAAACAAGGTTTGCATAGGGTGAGGCGAGGTTCACATGACCACCTCTTGTCAAAAATGTGAAAATTACAATGGGCATCCTCATAATCTGGAAACCTAACAGTCCCCATGACTGGTAAGCCCTTTGTGCCTAATATACCCTGGGCACTCTTCTAAGCAGGCATTATCTCAGGAGGATTCCATTTTGAATTAGTGACTCATTTTTATATCACACTGCTGATTTATTTCTTACATTGTTTTAAAGGGTTTGGGTTTGTCTGTTTGTTTGTCTGTTTTTTAGCCAGAGTCTTGCTCTTTGTTGCCCAGGCTGGAGTGCAATGGCGTGATATTGGCTCAGTGCGACCTCCACCTTCTGGGTTCAAGTGATTCTCCTGCCTCAGCCTCCCGAGTAACTGGGCTTACAGGCGCCTGCCACCACGCCTAGATAATTTTTGTATTTTTAGTAGAGACGGAGTTTCACCATGTTGGCCAGGCTGTTCTCAAACTCCTGACCTCAAGTGATCCACCTGCCTCAGCCTCCCAAGGTGCTGGGATTACAGGTGTGAGCTACTGCGCCCAGCCAAGGGTTTGAGGTATTTATTTATTTATTTATTTATTTATTTATTTATTTATTTGAGACAGAGTCTCGCTCTGTCCCCCAGGCTGGAGTGCAGTGGCATGATCTCGGCTCACTGCAAGCTCCACCTCCCGGGTTCACGCCATTCTTCTGCCTCAGCCTCCCAAGTAGCTGGGACTACAGGTGCCCGCCACCTCGCCCGGCTAATTTTTTGTACTTGTAGAGACGGGGTTTCACCGTGTTAGCCAGGATGGTCTTGATCTCCTGACCTTGTGATCCGCCCACCTTGACCTCCCAAAGTGCTGGGATGACAGGCGTGAGCCACCATGCCTGGCCAATTTTTAAAAAATATATTTAAACAAACAGAGGAATTGATGTGGAATGGTAAAAATGTAAAATATGTAGAGCCTGTCACAGTCAGAATAAATATATAGACCCAAATATCTAAATTTAATGTTTCATTTGGGAAGGGAGACTCTCAGTTCGGGGCCTACACACAGAACAGGTGGCCTCTGGTAAGCTCTGCAAGGTTATGTATTGCTCTTTGAGAAAGTTCATTGGCACTGGGAAGCTCTGGGGAGCTGGCAAGTTCTGATTGTTGAGCACTGGCAATGGGAAAAATTAGTCCTAGAATTGCAGCAAGTTATCTCAGAAGCTAGAGATAAAACTGGTTTCAGATTTCAACAAGCAGTTCCAGCAGTGAGACTTGCAAAGGATGACACCTTTGGAGCAATGTTTTGGTCCCTGAACGCTTTTCCCACCGCCCTCCCCCACCCACACCACCCCACAACACCCCCCCAGCCCCCGGCTTCTCGCTTCTTTTCTCTGCTTTAGTTGGGTAGAACAAGAATGACCCAATTGGGATGATCAGCCCTCACAGGCCTAAGATAATGTTGATAGCCTGAGCATTCCTCCTGGTCTATGGGAGGTCCTGAACACCATTTTGATGGGGATAGATTGGTTTTAAATGCAGGTAAGGAAGGAACGAAGACACTATGAATTTTCACGATGGGCTTCTGAAGTCTCGATGCTGCTCCCTGACCCGGCGCCCCACAGCAGGTGAGGGCTGCTGGCAGGCAGGCAAAGTGGTTTAGGATTCCTGGTTTTCCACTGACTTACCTTTAATGCTTTTTACTAAAGTAGAAGCTTGATGCTTCTGAAGGAGCCTGTGACCCCAGTCCTCTCCCCGCACAGTCATCTTTTCTTATCCGTATTTTCAGTCACTACGCAGTGCGTCCCCTCCTTCGTGCAGACTCCCACGGTGAGAGGGGACCTGCTGCTGGCGGAGAAAGACAGCTTGGAGCACGTCGCGTATAGTTTGAGTGACATGGGATATAGAGGGAAGATTCCCAGTCCCCATCCAGAAACAAGACTGTTGAATGCTTCATCCCTTCCCCTTGAGCCATGAGAACAGGCACCTGGACAGGAGGACACTTACTCTGGAGGACTGTCTGCAAAAGTCCTTTCAACTCAGGGTTCTTGTCTGACCACAGCACACAGCAATTTGGACAAGCGCTTGGGGCTTGTTTGAGTTCTGTATTCTAGGGAGCTCTTATCTGAATTGTTGTGTACCAACTGAGAGAGGGAGGAAGCAATTCAAAATTTCTCAGTTTAGAAACAGGAAAGCTGGGTCCTTGGCTGTGCCTGCCACCAACAGGGCCCTTCTCCAGGCCCTGCTGGGAAAACATGAGGTGGGGGTGAAATCGCTGTTGTCTCAGGCCCTCCAGCGCAGACATTAAAACTGCCTATGATGGCTGAGTGCAGTGGCTCACACCTGTAATCCCAGCATTTTGGGAGGCCAAGGTGAGTGGATCACTTGATGTCAGGAGTTCGAGATCAGCCTGGCCAACATGGTAAAACCCCGGTTTCTACTAAAAATACAAGAAATTAGCCCAAGTGCAGTGGTGCACGCCTCTAACACCAGCTACTCAGGAGGCTGAGGCATGAGAATCACTGGAACCCGGGAGGTGGAGGTTACAGTGAGCTGAAATCGTGCCATTGCACTCCAGCCTGGGCAACGGAGCATGACTCTGTCTCAAAAACAAACAAACAAACAAACAAACAAGTGATGAGAATTGACTATGATGAGAATTGACCCCATCAGAGCATGAACAGGTTTTGCTAGTGCATTCAGCTGGTTAGAACTTCAAGCGACCATTCACCTTTCTTTTGAGAATCTATTTCTAAGGCACAGGGCAGAAAGATTTGTGATTAGTATATTTGGGAATATCTCACACAAATTATTTCAGAAATGTTATTTAACATTTCTAAATTAACAAAGTTTATTATGTGCATAACCTGGTTAGGAGGAAGGAAGCAGAAAGTTTAACTCTGAGATGAGTCAGACAAGTCAGAGATGTGCGATTGAAAAAGAATTGTTCCTACCTCTCTTCTGAGAATGTTCGTGAACATCCCAATGGGACACTTAAACAGAGGAGCTGATAGACATGGTCACAGGCATTAACCTTGGGACACTGGGCCACATGTGTGCACTAAATGGCACTGATGGACACTTCAGAGGCCTGATAGCCCATCTCCCAAAGAACCTACCTTATTATAGAGCAGAGATCGACACTCAGAAACAGCAGAATGAGGCACTGTTTCCCAAGCTTAGCAGAAGATAAGAATGGCCTGGGATGCTTGCTGAAGATACAGATTTGGAGTCCAAACCAGGGAATTCTTACTTGTGTAACCACTCTGGATTGTAGCAAAACTTTCAAGAAATGGGGAGAGACAAAAAAAGAAAGAAAAAAGAAAAAATTAAGTGAAAATTTAAGTGTGAAAAAGGAAGAGAAGGGATTTGGAGCCTATGTGCTCCCTCGTCTCCTTCTGCCTCTCACAGCTCCCAGGGGTCTCCCTGCCTCGTTACAGAAAGAAGGGCATGGGCAGAGCTGGATAAAAGCAAATGTGTTTTCTGTTTCTTTGCTATGAGAGATCCTGACCCTAGATTTCAGAGTCCATCAACTGACAGAAGACAAGGACTGCTTTTGTCTCTGGGCGCATGTCAGTGATTACTAAATTGAGTGCATTGGCAATTCACTAGGCCATGGTAAAACTCTTCCAAGAGAAAAGCCTTAGTGGCTTTTAGTCACTGTAAGATGGTCATCGATGTGGCAGTCTCTTCACAAACCACAAAGTGCCACCCTCTTCGGTTCCTTGTTTTAAAAGACGAAGTAACCAGAACATGGGAAATGACGTGAGCTGACATTTCAAAGATCTACAGATGGCAGACAGGCACAGGAAAAGACTCTCAGTACCATCAGCCATTAGGGAAATGTAAAGTAAGCAAAATGAGATATCACTACACTCCTAACAGAGTGACTGAAATACAAAACAGTGACAGCACCAAATACCAGTGGAGACGCTAGGATACAGATCACTCATACACTGCTGGTGGGAAGGCAAAGTGGGACAGCCACTCGGGATAGTTTCAGCCAAGTTTTTTGACAGTTTCTCACAAAACTGACCATGCAACTAATCTACAAACAAGCAAGTAAACTCTGGGGTATTTATCCCAGAAACATGAAGATTTATGTTCCTACAAAAACCTACATGTGGCTGAGTCCGGTGGCTCACACCTGTAATCCCAGCACTTGGGAGGTCAAGGTGGGTAAATCACTTGGGATTAGGAGTTCAAGACCAGACTGCCCAACATGGTGAAACCCCCATCTCTAATAAAAATACAGAAATTAGCTGGGTGTGGTGGTGGGTGCCTGTAATCCTACCTACTCGGGGGTCTAAGGCAGGAGAATCACTTGAACCTGGGAGGCGGAGGTTGCAGGGAGCCAAGATCATGCCATTGCACTCTGGCCAGGGGACCTGAGCGAGACTCTGTCTCAAAAAAAAAAAAAAAAAAAACAGTCTATATGTGAATGCTCAGAGCAGCTTTATTTGTAACAACCAAAAACTAGAAGCAAACCAGAGGTTTTTCATTGGATGAATGGTTAAGCTCTTGTACATTCCATGTCATGGAATACTTCTCAGCAATCAACAAACTATTCATGCAACAACTTGTATGAATCACAAGGCAGTTATACTGAGTGTAAAAAAAAAAAAAAAGCCAAAGGTAATTTACTATAGGATTGTTTATATATCATTCTCAAAATTCCAAAATTAAGAAAGAAAAAAGGAAATCACAAAATTATAGAAATGGGGAATAATCTAGTGAAGATTACTGATTGCCCAGGGTTAGGGTTGGGATGGGAAAGTCAGGGGCCAAAAAGGGTTAACATGAGGGATCCCTGGAGTGCTGGAAATATTCTGTATCTTGACTATGCCAGCATCAATATCCTACCATGGTACTTGTTTTATAAGATGTTACCATTGGGAGAAACTCAGTGAAGGATACTCGGGATCTCTCTGTATTATTATTATTATTATTTTCTGAGACGGAGTCTCGCTCTGTCGTCCAGGCTAGAGTGCGGTGGCATGATCTCAGCTCACTGCAATCTCTGCCTCCCAGGTTCACGCCATTCTCCCGCCTCAGCCTCCAAAGTAGCTGGGACTACAGGCGCCCGCCACGACCCCCGGCTAATTTTTTATATTTTAGTGGAGATGGGGTTTCACCGTGTTAGCCAGGATGGTCTCAACCTCCTGACCTTGTGATCCACCTGCCTTGGCCTCCCAAAGTGCTGGGATTACAGGTGTTAGCCACTGCGCCCAGCCATCTCTCTGTATTATTTCTCAAAACTGCAAGCGAGTATACAATTTTCTCTAAATAAAAGATTAATTTTCTAAAAATATGGTGTGATTATAAGTGTGTTTCACTTCATTCTTGTTTTATATATCCCAGCACAACACACATTTATATTTGCTTGACCCCATAGGTATTTGTATTTCTGAACTCTTCTAAATGACAATCAAACAGCCAAATGAATAATTAACCACTGAAAAGATGTTAGCTTCTTGTTGTTTGACAAAAGGATTTATCTCTATTTACCATTTCACATGACTGAATCATTTCCCCATATACATACCGCTGAGAAGCACTGTATAATTTTCTTTAGAAGTTATATATAAATAACATGTGTTGGCCAGGTGTAGTGGCTCACGCCTGTAATCCCAGCACTTCGGGAGGCTGAGGTGGGAGGATCACCTGAGGTTGGGAGTTCGAGGCCAGCCGGACCAACATGTAGAAACACCGTCTCTACTAAAAATACAAAATTAGCCACGTGTGGTGGCACATGCCTGTAATCCCAGCTACTCAGGAGGCTGAGGCAGGAGAATTGCTTGAACCCGGGAGGTGGAGGTTGTGGTGAGCCGAGATTGTGCCATTGCACTCCAGCCTGGGAAACAAGAGCGAAACTCCATCTCAATAAATAAATAAATAAATAAATAAATAAATAAATAAATAACATTTGTTATTGGAAATTGGGATTCTGAAATGGGTTTCATTGAACATTTTATTACAGAATGATTAAATAGAAGCAGATGGTACCATGGCCATGAGACCCAAAGGATGCGGGAGAGACTGTTGCTTACATGAAGGAATGACAGTAAATGAGATATTTCAAGTGGACAAAATTGCTTACAATGACGGGGCCTATCATTTGCAAGCAAGTACAACTAGAATCAAGCACCGAACAGTCTGCAGGATCCCATATAAAGACTATAAAGAATAAAAGCTAAGTCTGCAAGCATAAAATGCTGTCTTTCATTTTCATCTTTCCTATGAAACATAAAAGACCCAAATCAAAAATTAAACCCACAGCCAGTGAATTGAGCGAGCCATCTCTGCAGCTGAATAGGCCTTAGGTGATCTTGGTGAGTAACAAATGAATAATGAAGCACTTGAAAGGCTAAGACATTTGTATAATTATGGAACCTGCTGAGGAAGGAGCAGCTATAATGAAAGCCACAGGGAAATGCAACGCAGAGTGTTCTGGGTAATCCCCTAATCACACTTTTTAACGAGAGAAAAGTCCTTTCAGGCATGTACCTTTCATTCCTCTAGAAACTAAATGCTGAATCTCCCACTAGAAAATTACTTAAATCAATGAATATTCTTTGGAATTTGTCTTTATGTAGAAAGACAGATGAAGGATAAATAGTCCAGAAAAATAATTAAGTCCTACGTTTTTCATAAGGCTCTTTTTCCTTGTCCTGAACTCAAAGCACTTTATGATCTAGATAGGCTATTGTACTCTCCAGGGCAGACTCAACTTCCACCCAGTGCTCCGTGGGACGACAGCCAATGGCCTTGGACACCCCAGCTGCTGGGGTTTGGTCTCCTCCAGTCCCCATCTGCCCTTTAATTGTCAGAGGCATTTGAACCAGAACAACTCCATCTTGAATAGGGGCTGGGTAAAATAAGGCTGAGATCCACCGGGCTGCATTCCCAGGAGGTTAGGCATTCTAAGTTATAGGAGAGACAGGAGGTCAGCACAAGATACACATCACAAAGACCTTGCTGATAAAAGGTTGTGCTAATGAAGCTGGCCAAATCCTACCAAAACCAAGGTGGCGATGAAAGTGACTTTTGGTCATCCTCACTGCTCATTATATGCTGATAATAATAATATGTTAGCATGCTAAAAGACACTCCCACCAGCACCAGTTTACAAATGCCATGGCAACATCTGGAAGTTACCCTATATGGTCTAAAAAGGGGAGGAACTTCCAGTTCCAGGAATTGCCCACCCCTTTTTCCCAAAATCTCAGGAATAAGTCACCCCTGGTTTAGCACATAATCAAGAAATAATGATAAAAATAGCCAACCAGCAGCCTTTGGGGCTGCTCTGCCTATGCAGTCACGGTTCTTTTATTCCTTTACTTCCTTAATAGACTTGCTTTCACTTTATGGATTCGCCCCAAATTCTTTCTTGCACGAGATCCAAGAACCCTCTCTTGCGCTCTAGATCAGGACCCCTTCCCGGGCACGTCATCACCATTCAGGAGGGTTAGTCCACTCACATTTCCAATCCCTGCTCCAATTGACTGCCAGCGAGAAAGGAGCTCCCAATGTCTCACACGTCATTCTTGACATCTTACCTCCTTCACGAAAACCATTTTAACTGACAGGAAATGAGATCATAAAACTTATTACCATCTTCTCTGCAACTCACCCCAACACCTCCCGTATCTTTATCTTTGTCCCCGCTGCAAAAAATATAAATATATATATATATTGGTTGAGATGACGTGTGCCTGTAGTCCCAGCTACTTGGAGGCTGAGGTGGGAGGATCTCTTGAGCCCAAGAGTTTGGGGCTGCAGTCAGCTGTGATTGTGCCACTGCTCTCCACAGCAGGTGATTGAGCAGGACCCCATCCTTAAAAAATTAATAAACTAAAAGTTAAAAAAAAATCAGTGGTGTAAAACAACATCCATTTTATTATGCTGAAAGAAGAAAAGAAGAAAACAAACTTTTTATCTGAGGAATATGAGCCCCTTTAAAGTATCAGGCCCAGAGAAGTGTTGGAATGAAACAGCAGTCATATGTCTCCCCTTTGAGCTAAATAGTTACATTTTGAAGCCCCTTGCTATGCGGACTCTAAACTAACTGACACCAAGTAGCCACAAAATGCCATACATTCGGCTGGTGAGGTGGCTTACGCCTGTAATCCCAGCACTTTGGGAGGCCAAAGTGGGCGAATCACGAGGTCAGGAGATGGAAACCATCCTAGCCAACACAGTGAAACCCCCATCTCTACTAAAATACAAAAAGTTAGCCGGGTGTGGTGGTGTGTGCCTGTAGTCCCAGCTAGTCGGGAAGCTGAGCCTGGGAATTGCTTGAACCTGAGAGGCAGAGATTGCAGTGAGCCAAGATTGCGCCACTGCACTCCAGCCTGGTGACAGAGCTCCATCTCAAAAAAAAAAAAAAAAAAAAAAAAAAAAAGCCATACATCCTGTGGTTGGTTCAACGATGTGTAGCTAATTACTAACCAATGTTACTTTTGTAAGCCAAAGAGAATTCTTGACAAACAGCTTTCGTAATATCCCCTCTCCTGATTCATCCTTTTTTCTTTGAAAACCAGAGCCTCCCCCTTGTTCCCCAGAACATTCTCCAAGGCAACCTGGGAAGTGTGTCCTGGGCACAGCCCTCAACCATGGCCCAAATAAACTGTCGGTTTTAATTTTGCCTCAGTTTCTTCCTTTTACATTAACAATGCCATCTAGATTCTGAGGTCAGGACTTTGAACAGGCCCTGAGAGGACAGCTTGTCTGCCCCACAGTGTCTGGGATCACAGCAAAGAGGACTCCAATGGCAGGGGCTGGAATCACCAGAGGCTTCTTTACTCACTTGAGGAAGTGAGTGAAAGTTTGACTTGAAGGCTGAACTCATCTAGGACTGGAGCTCTGATATGTGGCTTCTCTGTGAAGCTTGGGTTTCCTGCCAGCATGGCTGCCTCAGGTGGATGTGGATTCTTACAAAGGGACCCTCGGCTCTGAGAGTGTCCGATAATGAAGGCAGCAGTTGCATGGTCTTCTATGGTCCAGAATCAGAAATTTCATAGTGTTTGGGATAAAACAAACTAATTATTTTCTTCTCTCACACCAACACACCACCAATCAACACAGCAGACTTCTGTGACCAAATGAAGGGTTTTTTTTTTCCCCTACATGCCAAGAAGCAGACACAAGCTGGGCGTCCTCTAATTCAATTCCAAGATTATCTGCCTGGAGATAGCGTCAGATCCCACAGGTTGAGGGCTCAATCCCACAAGCCCCCTCTCCTGCTTCCCCTCAATTGCAAGTCCAGGCCTCTGGAACTTCAGACTGACTGGCTTCACAGTGGGGGTTCCCATAATTCCCTCTTTGGTTTTCATTAATTTGCTGGAGCAGCTCATGGAACTTAGGGAAACACTTACTTGTATTTACCTGTTTATTATGAAGATATTTTATTTGATTTTTTTGAGACGGAGTTTTGCTCTTGCTGTCCAGGCTGGAGTGCAATGGTGAGATCTCAGCTCACCACAACCTCTGCCTCCCAGGTTCAAGTGATTCTCCTGCCTCAGCCTCCCGAGTAGCTGGGGTTACAGGCATGTGCCACTACCCTTGGCTAATTTTGTATTTTTAGTAGAGACGGTTTCTCCATGTTGGTCAGGCTGATCTCAAACCCCTGACCTCAGGTGATCCGCCCACCTCTGCCTCCCAAAGTGCTGGGATTACAGGCATGAGCCACCACGCCCAGCCTTATTATGAAGATATGTTAAAGGATACAAATGAACACCCAGATGAAGGGATACACAGGACAGGCAGGTCTGGAAGGGTCCCTAGTGCAGGAGCTTCCGTCCCTGTGGAGCTGGGGTGCGCCACCCTTCCGGCATGTGGATGGGTTCTTGCTTACCTTCCTGTCAGCCTCCACGTGTTCAGCAATCTGGAGGTAAGTTCTCCAAACTCTGTCCTTTTGGGTTTTTATGGAGGACTCATTTCCTAGGATGACTGACAACCATGTAGAAATGTGATTGGACAAAAGGCACATGATCTAAACCTGGCAAGGCCTGCTGTCTGTTCAGACTTCTCTCAGGCTCTCTATGTAGCCTTCCTTCCTCTAGGGTCGGGAGCTGGGCCCTCTGTGGACTGCGAGTCTTTTGACCACAATCAGATGAAGTCCTGCCTTGGACAGATGAAAGATGGGCAGGAGAAGGGCAGAGAGAAGTTCTGTTTCCTGAGGCCTGCCTCTGAGGCCCAAAGTGTCCCAACATTATAACACAACACTGTAACAAGGGTTATGGGAGTCATTAATACAAGCCAGAAACTGTGGACACACACACACACACACACATATACACATGTATGTGTGTGTGTATGTGTATATGTGTGTGTATATATAGGTTTAGGACTTATATGTATACGTGTGTGTGTGTATGTATATAAAATCATAATATCACACGTAGGGTCACCTCTGCCATATTCTGTTGATAAGAGCAGCCTGCCCAAATTAAAAGGGTGGGAACACACCCCCCTACTCTCCACCTGATGGGAGGGGCTGCAAAGAATTTGTGGCCATTTTTAAAAACTGCCGCGTGTCTCATACATGTTCCTCATTTGACCTCCTGAACATCTCTGGGCCTGCTTCTTTTCTTCGCCACCACTACCCTATTCCAAACCATCCTCCCCCACCTGGACCACCTTGATACCCTCCCCCTGCTCACCCTGCACATGCCCTTAGGCACTGCTCAGCCACCATCTATTCTCTGCCCGGCAAGCAGGGTGATTGTACAAACCCAAATCTGCTTATCACTAGCTTCCAACCTTCGGAGGTTAAGATACAGAGTCCTGGGCCGGGCGCGGTGGCTCATGCCTGTAATCCCAGCACTTTGGGAAGCCAAGGTGGGCAGATTGCCTGAGGTCAGGAGTCAGAGACTAGTCTGGCCAACATGGTGAAACCCCATCTCTATTAAAAATACAATAAAAGTAGCTGGACGCGGTGTGTGCCTGCAATCCCAGCTACTTGGGAGGCTGAGGCAGGGGAATTGCTTGAACCAGGGAGGTGGAGGTTGCAGTGAGCCTAGATCGCACCACTGCATTCCAGCCTGAGTGACACAAGTGAGACTCTGTCTCGGAAAAAAAAAAAAAAAAAAAAAGATACAGAGTCTTTGCTTGGCCTAGAAGGCCCTGTGTGGTTTAGTCCCTGATGATGTATCTAGTTTCCTGACCCTGGGCTTCATTATCTTCCTGAGTGCTGGGTGCTGTCTAGTGCTTCAGGGCCTTTGCACATTCTGGCCCCTCTGCCTCAAATGCTATTCTTTGCGGACCCCACTAACCTTCACCCAGAAACCTCCTATTCATACCACTTACACATGGGAGGCTTCTCTATGCCCCAGAGTAAGTGGGAGCCCTGCTGTGATGTGGCCTTGCAGACCGCACCGTCAAGGGGTAGAGTCTATGCATGGGAGTTGGTCATGTGATTTGTTTTGCTCAATGCATCATTCACAAACATTAATACAAGAGGAAATTTGAAAAGTGGTTGTGCATCAGGGTCTGCTCTCTTGCTATGACTGGAAGCCCAAGACCACCAAGTCCTAACCAGCCTTCTGAACATTGGAAGGTCATGTGCAGAAGAGCTAAGGCTCCCTGGTGGAAGACCTGCTGACTGGCAGACACGTGTGAGGCCATCTTCCATCAGCCAGCGCCAGCCCACCCCTTAACTGACCAGGGACAGAGGAGAGAGCTGAGCAGAGACCACACAAGCTGACCCAGCCTGGAAGCCCCTTCCAGCCCAGATGACACACAGAATCATGTACAACAATAAAATGGTGGTGGATTTAAGCCACTGAATGTGAGGGGAAACTGATGGATATCCATGGAAGTTTTTTTACTATCAATAACCTCATCAGACTATGAGCTTCATAAAGGCAGGCACCAGGTGTATCTGCTTGCAGCTTGATCACATATATTTAAAACAACATCCCACACGAAGTAGATTCTCCATAATTATTTATTTGGGGAATTAATTAAGTAAATAAGTAAATAGTCTCCACTGGAGAGACGAAATTGGCTGTCAAGGTTTTGCAGCTCTGTTTTTTTTGGGACGGAGTTTCGCTCTTGCTGCCTAGGCTGGGGTGCAGTGGTACAATCTTGGCTCACCGCAACCTCTGCCTCCTGGATTCAAGCGATTCTCCCGCCTCAGCCTCCCGAGTAGGTGGGATTACAGGCAAGTGCCACCATGCCTGGCTAATTTTGTATTCTTAATAGAGATGGGGTTTCTCCATGTTGGTCAGGCTAGTCTCGAACTCCTAACCTCGTGATCCGCCCACCTTGGCCTCCCAAAGTGCTGGGATTATAGGCATGAACCACCACACCCAGCTGGTTTTGCAGCTCTTAAAAATAGTGACTCTACAACGTTTTTCTCACATTTGCTGGGGTCACTTTCTAAGGTGTATGGAATAGTCCTTTACAAACCAACTCCTTCCTCTCCCTGACAACGTGGATATTGCTTCCTCCTCTGCCTGTCGAGGTATTTCGTCTGTACCTTAGTTTGAGTTTCCCCCCTGAGCACCAAGTTCAGAGCCAGGCTGTGGAACACATGGTAACTAACCCAATGTATCCCCTTTCCTGCAGAGAATACACAAGTTCCAAGAAGGTCCACAGGGCCTCAGGGGAGGAAAATAAGGCAGGAGGACTGAGGTCTAATTGAAAGCCACTCACCTCCAGCCCCAAGGTTTTTTTGACCTGGATAAAGTAAAACAAAGACAGCACAGTGAAATCAGAGGGAGGCAATGGCATTTTGCACACCTTAGTAACAGCATGTGGGGGCCTGTGGTGTCCTGTATGACTGCAGAGGACCAGAGAGCTTTCTGGGACAATGGAAACATTGTCTCTGTGGTGGTGATTACCTGAGTATGCATATTTGTCGAAACTTAGTAACTGCACACTTAAAATAGGTGCAACCTGTACATAAATCATTCTCCAAAACAGTGATTTTGGAAAGGCCTCATGTGGTCCTTTTCTCTTTCCTGGTTCCGTCTCTGATCACCTGCCAACAGCGCTTCCTGGTCCCCCGGGTTGGAGCATGTGGAGGGATGAAGCAAAGGGAAAACAGAAATGTCATTCACATGGATCCAGAAGTAAGTTGGCTCATACTGGTGCCTAGAAACACCTCCCCACACACCTTCCCACCAAGAAGCAGTTTGCCAGCCCATCTGTTCTGCCCTCTGTGTTTCCCTGGGTGGGAGTTACCCCACAGCCATTGCATCCTCCAAACCCCAGAGGTTCAGTTGAGCTGAACCTCACCAAGCCTGAGGCAAGAAGATAAGCTCCCCCTACCCAAGTCCTTGACAAGGCAGGAGAAGGGGCTCACAGCGCACAGCTGCCTACAGAAGTCTTCCTCTCAAAGCTCCTTCACGTTCCTCCTCCTCGCCACGTGTATCTGCTCACCGCTTCATCACGGGTGTTTAAATCAGCACCATCTGTATTTTGGTCTGGCAGCTCACTTGGGAATGCAGCATCCTTGGAAATGTGGAGTCAGGTGGATGCACCAATGTCCATCTCTTGCTACAAATGGCAACTGAACTTGTGGCCATCTGGGCTTTTTGTTCTGTTGTTGGTGGTTTTACCTCTGTTTTTTATACCACCCAGCATCCATTGACAATTGCTGCCTAATTTTTCCTCCATGATGGCTACTTCCCCAACTCCAGGTGGTTTTAGTAAAGAGGACTCCAGCGACGCACGGCCTAGGTTCAAGGGGTGAACAGGTCAGCCTTGCAGATATTCAAGGCAGAGCCACCTGGGCAGAGGGAAAGTTATGGACTAAACTATGTCCTCCCAAAATTCGTATGTCAAAGCTCTAACCCCCAGTGTGACTGCATTTGGAGGCGGAACCTAAAATTCTTATGTTGAAGCTCTAACCCCTAGTGTGACTGCATTTGGAGACAGAACCTATAAGGAGGTAGTAAAGGTTATGTGAGGTCATAGGGTGGGCCCTGATCCAATAGAACTGTGTCCTTATAGGAACAGGAAGAAACACCAGGGATACCTCCCCTCACCCGCTCCTTCTCTCTCTCTCCCTCTACCCCTCTCCCATGAGAGGACACAGCCAGAAGGAGGCCATCTGCAAGCCAAGGAGAGAATCCTCACCAGCCATGGAATCTGTAGGCACCTTGATCTTGGACTTCCAGCCTCCAGAGCTGTGAGAAATGCATTTCTGTTGTTTAAGCTGCCCTGTCTGGATTCTCTTGTGGCACCCTGAGCTAAGACAGGGACTAATTGGTGCAAAGGCCCTGGGGGGCGGGGGGGGACCTGGAGGCAGGTTTGAAGGGTCGGGGGAGGAGGGGCCGTGATCACCATGTGGAGGATGGCAGTAGGTGGACATGGGTTAGAAAGGCCGTGGGCCAGGCGGCCTCCTAGGCAGCTTCCTGATGTTGGCCTTTTCCTAGATGGAAGCCAGCCGTCGGGGCACACACACATTACAAGGATCCCAGCCAGGCCCAGGAGGGGAAGCAAGGACACCCTAGAGGCAGAGGGCACTGGCAGGTAGCACCGTGGGGGATGAGAGGGGGTTGGAATCTAGATCCAATTTGAGAGGGGAGGACGCTGGAGGGTGGGATGTGAAAACAGGAGGAGAGAGAGGACTCCGAGGTCATTGGAGGTCTGAACAAGTGCAAGGATAGAGGTGCCCCGAGCTGACACGGGAGGCCTGGGCAAGGGGCGGTGTACAGGGGGAGATCCTAGGGTCTGGAGGCCCGGGGTCGGGCCATGAGGCTGTACCAGCAAAGGCGGTGCGGGCCCTGAAACCAGGCGAAGACAGCGCTGGCGGGAGGCAGCGGCCCCAGAGTCAGGACCGAGGAGGCCCGGGCTGGCTGCCAAGGTCAACCAGGTGGAGGCCTTCGGGGCTCGGCAAGAGCAGTTCTGTGACCTGGCGGAGCCTGGCGTCTGCCTGCCTGATGGGGAGGAACCACAGGCGGCGACCGCGGACAGAATGTCCAGGGTTCTGGGCGAGGAATGGAGAATGAGGCGGAGCTGGGCTGCAGGAGACGGAGGCAGAGAGAGACGGCCTGGCGGGAGATGCAGGGGCCCGCGGCAGACCCTGGAAGCTCCAGGCGGGAGGAGGGACGTGGTGGCGGGGGGCAGGGCAAGGGCTGAGGCCCAGGCTCCTTCCGCAGAGCCTGCGGGTACGGCAGGCTGAGGGGTCAGACTGAGCACACGGGGCTGAATAGCGAGCCCCGCCCGGCAGGGGAAAGGAAGGGAGGATGGAGTGAGAGCGTCTGCAACGGCAGAAAGACAAGGGACGGCGAGCAGGGCCAAGGGAGTGCGCGCTAGCCCCGGAAGAGGATGCGCTGGGCTGGCTGCTGAGCCACGGTGAGGAGCTGCAAGGGCTCGCGGGGCTGGAAATGCTGCGGCAGAAACTGGAAGTCTCCTGCCTAGGTTGGCTTAGGAGTAGAGGGGTGCACCCTGGTCACCCTCGCACCTCCGGGGCGCCACGCGCTCGCTGGCGGGAGGGCAGAGGGAGGCGGGAAGGAGACGCGAAGGCGCTGCGATCCCGGGCACGCAGCCCTGTAGGCGTGGAGGCTGCTGGAGCGGCCGGGCAGCTTCTCGGCGACTCCACGCGTGACTGCAGAGATGCTGCAGGGAGGCAGCGCTCACAAAAGCAGCTCCGCTCACAAAAATACGGCTACGTAGGCACCGAGCAGCCGTCTGCTTTGACACCACTCGACCCTGCCAAAAAGAGCGATTGATGGGGTCAGAAGGGCGGGAGGTGGGAGGGAAGGCGAGGAGTGGGCAATGACCTGAGCCTGGCTTTCCATCCCAGGACTGCGTGGTGTTCTCAAGGGAATTTAGCCAACCATTTCGTCCTAACCTCAACAACAGGTCCTCGTGAGTCCTCATACAGCCTATCCTTAGGCGGTAACAGGCTGCAGCTGTTGAAGTCTAATTTCACTCTATTGATCGATACTTTCAATAGAATGCTTTCTGATTAATTCTGTGCCTTTCGTTTTACTCTGGACATGTTTCAAGATAGTGTATTAATAGGACTCTGGTGTTATGTATTCAATCAATTTATAGATGAAACCCGGAAAACTCGAATATGGTTACAGGACTGGATTAAATGATATTTACTTTGACAATAGAGAAATAAAAGTATACTGGACTGATGGAAATATTCTAAAACTATATTGCAGTGATGGTTACAGAACTGTACTGATTTACTGACAATGGGTGAAATTAGTAGCATGTAAAAAATACCAGCTGTTAAAAATGAAAAAATATATATCAGTAAAAAAAAAAAAAATACGTGTCTAACTGGAAGGAAGTAGGATACAGAAGCTGGGGGGAAAGAGGGAAGGGTAGGGGGACTAAGACCCTCATTCACATCGTGGTGTGGAAGTTTATACAGTCTAAGTTTACAGAACAAGAAATTCAAGTTCAAGCATATTGATTAAATCTAGTTAACCTATAGGAAAACTGACTATAATAATATAAGCACAACAGATTAGGAGGAAGAAGATAAGTAGCCTTAATCAGCGAAGCCTTCATCCTTCATAATGGAAAGCCACTGCAAAAGAAATCGAGGTTGATAAATACAGAAGCTCGATAAGTGCATTATTACTTAAAATTTTGAATTTTGAAAGGAACTCCCCAAAATCTAAAAATGCTAATTGTTAAAAAAATTTTTTTGAGATAGGGTCTCTCTCTGTCACCCAGGCTGGAGTGGAATGGTGTGATCATAGCACACTACAGCCTCTCTGACTCCTGGGCTCAAGTGATCCTCACATCTCAGCCTCCTGAGTGTGACTACAGGTGGGCACCACCACACCCAGCTGATTTGTTTTATAGAGAAGTGTTGCCCAGGCTGGTCTCAAATTCCTGGCCTCAAGCAGTCCTCCCACTTCAGCTCCTAAAGTGTTGGGACTACAGGCATGAGCCACTGTGCCAGCCTAAATTTTTGCCTTTAGAAATTGTCCCGTGAATTCCTGGATTGGCATAACAGTTGGTCTTGTCCTAATAGAAGAGATGTTGAAATAATCTGTCACCTTCACACTGCCAGGCATGTGCACACACGGGCATGTCTGTGCATGTCCGTATGTGTGCACATGTCACATGAATGTGCAAGTGTGTGCAAATGTGCAAGTGTTTGTGTGCTTGTCTGTGAACATGTGTGTCCATGTATATGTGTGTATGTATGTTTTAAGAGACCTGTAAAATCAAAAGAAAAACTAGCCTCAAGTAAAATTACAAAAAATCCCCACACATATTTACAGTGATCACTGTCTTTCATTTCTTGAATAAATATTAAACTTTGATTATCTGAGATGCTTTTATATTTAGGAAACTAGTTAATACAGACTAAATTACATTTCAATATTTCATATATTTTCCTAAATCTCAATGACTTTTGTTACTGAATCTGCTGCTAAAGGTCTTGGTACAATTAAATTTTGAAACTTTTTTTGAAAGGAGGGGAGAAATTTTTATTTTTCTAATTTTATGCTTCTAATTTATATTCTGCACATTAAGTGCCATGGAAACTTGTCTTTAGGATATCAGTATTTAACTTGGGCAATATTATTTCATCTGAATTTATTTGGAGAAATACAACTTAGGTGTCTGCTCATAAACATCAAAAAATGTGCCAAATGAGAAAATAGGGCATTAACAATCAGAATTTATTTATTTTTTAAATTTTGATGGTTTTGGGGGTGTAGGTGGTTTTGGTTACATGAATAAGTTCTTTAGTGGTGGTTTCTGAGATTTTAGTGCACCCATCCCGGGAGCAGTGTACACTGTACCCAATGTGTAGTCTTTTATCCCTTGCCCCCCTCCCCACCTTCCCCACCGACTCAAAAGTCCATTATACCATTCTGTGGCTTTTCATCCTCATGGTTTAGCTCCTACTTATAAGTGAAAACACACAATATTTGGTTTTCCATTCCTGAGTTACTTCACTTAGAACAATGGCCTCCAGCTCCATCCAAGTGGCTGCAAAAGACATTATTTCATTCCTTTTTAGGGCTGAGTAGTATTCCATGGTGTATATGTACTATATTTTCTTTATGCATTCGTTGGTGGATGAGCACTTAGGTTGGTTCCATGTCTTTGCGACTGTGAACTGTACTGCGTGTGCATGTGTCTTTTTCATATAATGACTTGTTTTCCTTTGGGTAGATACCCAGTAGTGGGATTGCCATATCAAATGGTAGTTCTACATTTAATTCTTTAAGGAATCTCCACACTGTTTTCCATAGTGGTTGTACTAGTTTACATTCCCACCAGCAGTGTAAAAGTGCTCCCTTTTCACCACATCCATGCCAACATCGGTTGTTTTTTGGCTTTTTAATTATGGCCATTCTTGCAGGAGTAATGTTGCATCTCACTGTGGTTTTAAGTTGCATTTCCCTGATGATCTGTCATGTTAAGCATTTTTTCATGTTTGTTGGCCTTTTGTATATTTTCTTTCAAGAAATGTTTATTCAGCCGGGCGCGGTGGCTCAAGCCTGTAATCCCAGCACTTTGGGAGGCTGAGACGGGCGGATCCTGAGGTCAGGAGATCGAGACCATCCTGGCTAACGCGGTGAAACCCCGTCTCTACTAAAAATACAAAATACTAGCCGGGCGAGGTGGTGGGTGCCTGTAGTCCCAGCTACTTGGGAGGCTGAGGCAGGAGAATGGCGTAAACCCGGGAGGCGGAGCTTGCAGTGAGCTGAGATCCGGCCACTGCACTCCAGCCCCGGCGACAGAGCAAGACTCCGTCTCAAAAAAAAAAAAAAAGAAAAGAAATGTTTATTCATGTCCTTTGCCCAATTTTGGATGGGATTATTATTATTATTATTATTATTATTATTATTATTTTATTATTTTCTTGCTGATTTGTTTGAGTTCCGCGTAGATTCTGGATACTAGACCTTTGTTGGATGCAGTTTGCAAGTATTTTCTCCCACTCTGTGGGTTTTCTGTTTACTCTGCTGATTATTTCTTTTGCTGTACAGAGCTTTTTAGTTTAATTAGGTCCCATTAATCTTTGTTTTTGTTGAATTTGCTTTTGGGGTCTTAGTCATGAATTCTTTGCCTAAGCCAATGTCCAGAAGAGTTTTTCCGATGTTATCTTCTAGAATGTTTATAGTGTCAGGTCTTAGATTTAAGTCTGATGTTGTTTAGATCTGTGTCCGGGTCTGCACCAAATCTCATGTTGAATTGTAATCCCCAGTGTTGGAGGTGGGGGCTGATGAAGGGTGACTGAGTCATGTGGGTGGCATTCTCATGAATGGGTTAGCACCATCCCCTTGGTGCTGTTCTCATGATAGAGTTCTCAGGAGATCTGGTTGTTTAGAAGTGTGTGGCACCTCCCCACCGTCTCTCTCTCTTCTTTCTGCTCCAGCCATGTAAGACATGCCTGTGCGGGCTTTGCCTTTGCCTGCTGCCATGATTGAAAGTTCCCTGAGGCCTCGTCAGAAGCCGAGCAGATGCCAGCATCATACTTCCTCTAAAGCCTATGGAACCATGAGCCAATTAAACCTCTTCTCTTTATAAATTACGCAGTTTCAGGTATTTCTTTATAGCAATGTGAGAACAGACTAATACTAAGTGTTTGACCATCTTGAGTTGATTTTTGTATAAGGTGAGAGATGGGGATCCAGTTTCATTCTTCTACGTGTGGCTTGCCAGTTTTCCCAGCACCATTTATTGAATAGAATGTCCTTTCCTCAATTCATGTTTTTGTATGTTTTGTCAAATATCAATTGGCCATAAGTATTTGACTTTATTTCTGGGTTCTATATTCTGTTCCAATGGTCTATGTGCCTAGTTTTCTTTTTTCTTCTTTTTTTTTTAGACGGAGTCTAGCTCTGTCTCCCAGACTGCAGTGCAATGGTGTACTGTCAGCTCACTGCAATCTCTGCCTCCTGGGGTCAAATGATTCTCCTGCCTCAGCCTCCCCAGTAGCTGAGATTGCAGGTGCCTGCCACCACACCTGGCTAATTTTTTGTATTTTTGGTAGAGATGGGGTTTCACCATGTTACCCAGGATGGTCCTGATTTCCTGACTTCGTGATCTGCCCGCCTCGGCCTCCCAAAGTGCTGGGATTACAGGTGTGAGCCACTGTGCCTGGCCTACATGCCTATTTTTATACCAGTACCATGCTGTTTTGGTAACTATGGCCTTGTAGTATGATTTGAAGTCAAGTAATGTGGTGCCTCCAAATTTGTTCTTTTTGCTTAGTATTGCTTTGGCTATGCAGTCTCTTTTTTGGTTCCATGTGAATTTTAGGATTGTTTTTTCTAGTTCTGTGAAGAATGATGATGATATTTTGGTGGGAATTGCATTGAATCTGTAGATTGCTTTGGGCAGTATGGTCATTTTCACAGTATTGATATGTCCCATCCGTAAGCATGAGGTGTGTTTCCATTTGTTTCTGTCATCTATGATTTCTTTCAGCAGTGTTTTGTAGTATTGCTTGTAGAGATCTTTCTCCTCCTTGGTTAAGTGTATTCCTAAGTATTTTATTTTTGCAGCTGTTGTAAAATGGATTGAGTTCTTGATTTGATGTGATTTTCAGCTTGGTCGTTGTTGGTATATAGCAGTACCGCTGATTTGTATACATGGATTTTATATCCTGAGACTTGATTGAATTTGTTTATTAGATCTGGAGGCTTTTGGGATGAGTCTTTAGGGTTTCCTAAGTATACATTCATCATCAGCAAATAGCGACAGTTTTACTTCCTCTTTTCCAGTTTGGATGCCTTTCATTTCTTTCTTTTCTCTGATTGCTCTGGCCAGGATTTACAGTACTGTGTGGAATAGAAGTGGTGAGAGAGGACATCCTTCTCTTGTTCCAGTTCTCCGGGGGAATGCTTTCAACTTTCCCCCATTCAGTATGATGTTGCATGTGGGTTTGTCATATATGGCTTTTACTACTTTCAGGTATGTAAAATGCCTATTTTGTTGAAGGTTTTTGTTATAAAGGGATGCTGGATTTTATGAAATGCTTTTTCTGCATCTATTGAGATGACCATATGGTTTTTGTTTTTAATTCTATTTATATGATGTATCACATTTATTGACTTGCATATGTTAAGCCATCCCTGTATCACTGGGATGAAATCCACTGGATCACAATGTATTATCTTTTTGATATGCTGCTGGGTTCAGTTCGCTAGTATTTTGTTGAGGATGTTTGCATCTATATTCAGCAGGGATATTGGTCTGTAGTTTTTTTTTTTTCCTTATGTCCTTTCCTGGTTTTGGTAGTAGGGTGATACTGGCTCCACAGATGATTTGGGGAGGATTTCCTCTATCTCTGTCTTTTGAAATAGCTTCCGTAGGATTGGTACCAATTCTTTGAATGTCTGCTAGAATTGATCTGTGAATCCATCTGGTCCTGGACTTTTGTTGTTGTTGTTGTTGGCAAATTTTTTTATTACTGCTTCAATCTCACTGCTTGTTATTGGTCCCTTCCGGGTTTCTATTTCTTCCTGATTTAATCTAGGAGGGTTGTATACTTCCAGGAATTTGTCCATTTCCTCTAGGTTTTCTAGTTTTTGCATATACAGGTGTTCAAGGCAGCCTTTAAATCTTTTGTATTTCTGTGATATCAGCTGTAATACCTCTTGTTTCATTTCTAATTGAGCTCATTTGGATCTTCTCTCTTCTTTTCTTGGTTAATCTCACTAATGATCTATGAATTTTATTGTGTCAAAGAACCAGCTTTTTGTTACAATCAGAATTTTTAGATTTACCCACATACTTTTTTCTTTTAACTTGCTATTGGGTTAATTTATATATAGCATTTACCCTTAAGGTTGTTGAAACATCCTATCAAGGTATTATACAGGAGTTTACATCTTTTGCGTAAGTGGTGCCCTGGGTTGCACTTATTTTGACCAAATGAAAAACAAACACCGCTGGCACCATACACTAAACTACCTTTGTATCATAGGTTGTAAGACTTGGTGAAAACCAAAGGGAACCTTTAAGGTTGAAAGGACCCATTAGTAGTTCATCTTTGGGCTTACAGAAAGAAAAGAAAAGTTGACCTGTACTACATTTCACATCTCCTACAAAT
This sequence comes from Rhinopithecus roxellana, assembly GCF_007565055.1. Taxonomy (NCBI): domain Eukaryota; kingdom Metazoa; phylum Chordata; class Mammalia; order Primates; family Cercopithecidae; genus Rhinopithecus; species Rhinopithecus roxellana. The sequence goes on along the minus strand of NC_044564.1, from coordinate 36,756,453 downwards.
AGTGTTTCAGCAACTGAAGCCTTTTTACTTCTAAAACTTATTACACTAGGATTTACTTTGAAATATAGTTGAAAACCAAATCAAGTATAATATACAGACACTGGCACTTTAGCACAAGGGCAAACTTTTTAAAAATTTGTTTTGGACCTTTAAAAAACTAGACAACTAAATACTAAAAAACTTTCCACGCTCTTATATTCAGCAAATTCATACTAAAATATCTCATTCCTATAGGATAAAGACCAAGAAAACTTTACATATGCTACAAGTTTATTACATGTATTTACATGGCTCTTTCTTCCCTACTTATTTAAAATTTTCACATTATACAACTCCCCAAAGTAAGTGTCCTCTCCCCAAAGCAAGCTTTGCAGAAACAATGAGGCCAGATCACCGTAAGAATAGCTTGTGCAGGCCCGGCATGGTGGCTCCTGCTTGTAAGCCCAGCACTTTGGGAGGCCCAGGTAGGCAGATCACGTGAGCTCAGGAGTTTGAGACCACCCTGGCCAACATGGCAAAACCCCGTCTCTACTAAAAATACAAAAATTAGCCAGGCGTGGTGGCACATGCCTGTTATCCCAGCTACTTGGGAGGCTGAGGCACGAGAATCGCTTGAACCCTGGAGGGGGAAATTGCAGTAAGCTGAGATGGCACCTCTGCACTCCAGCTTGGGTGACAGAGCAAGACTGTCTCCAAAAAAAAAAAAAAAAAAAAAAAGAATAGCTTGTGCAGTGCTATAATACAAAAATGTATTTTGAAAGCTGTTGAGTCACTATTAAATAATGTTTCTATAAAAATAGTTTTGGTGTATTTGTTGGCAGACACCTATCCAATGCATTTAAGAAAGAGAGCTATTGGGGTATACTCTGCCTTATTCTAATGAGCCCCAAGTACCCTTTCCACCTTCATCACTGTACAGTTTACTAAAATGCAACTATTAGGCCGGGCGCGGTGGCTCAAGCCTGTAATCCCAGCACTTTGGGAGGCCGAGACGGGCGGATCACGAGGTCAGGAGATCGAGACCATCCTGGCTAACATGGTGAAACCCCGTCTCTACTAAAAAAAAAAAAATACAAAAAACTAGCCGGGCGAGGTGGCTGGCGCCTGTAGTCCCAGCTACTCGGGAGGCTGAGGCAGGAGAATGGCGTGAACCCGGAAGGCGGAGCTTGCAGTGAGCTGAGATCCGGCCACTGCACTCCAGCCCGGGCGACAGAGCGAGACTCCGTCTCAAAAAAAAAAAAAAAAAAAAAAAAAATGCAACTATTAGGAAAAGTTCATCTTTTCATTTTACAGTACATCAGGTTGTTGGCATATTAATGTCTTGGCTATTTCTAGTATACTAAACATTTAGATGTTTATCTACTTCTCAATCTTTATATTCTTAGCTAGATGCTTATAATCTGATTCACTAACTTTCAGCCATTTACTGTCCATGATTGATAATCTTATATTACTATTTTCCTCAAACCAACAATAGAAAAAGTTGGTTCCTTTACCACTCCCTATGTCTAAACATGAATGGTTTCACTTAAAAGTTACTCAGTTGAGAACACTTACTGTCAAGTACAATTATTAATTTAATTACTTTAAGTTATACTGATGCTACCATTACATCACAGTGCACCCAACACATAAAGCAACATGTAAAGCAAATGAGATGAGGTCTGATTAAGTGTGTGTGTGTATAGATAGATATGTACATATATAGTTTGTTTGTTTTTTGAGACGGAGTCTTGCTCTGTCATCCAGGCTGGAATGCAGTGGCATGATCTCGACTCACTGGAACCTCCACCTCCTGGGTTCAAGTGATTCTTCTGCCTCAGTCTCCCAAGTGGCTGGGATTTCAGGCACATGCCACCATGCCCAGCTAATTTTTGTATTTTTAGTAGAGACGGGGTTTCACCATGTTGGCCAGGCTGGTCTCAAACTCCTGACCTCAAGGGATCCACCTGCCTCGGCCTCCCAAAGTGCTGGGATGACAGGCATGAGCCATCACATCTGGGCATATTTTTTACATTAATTAGCAGTTCTATACAAATAGATTAATTCCCTGGTGAATTTGTTTCAGACCAATTGACATCTGTAAACATAATTAAATTTAAACATAAATACTTTATCTTATTTTATATCTGCACTTTCTGTTTTTTTTTGAGACAGGGTCTCACTCTGAGATGGAGTTTTGCTTTTGTTGCCCAGGCTGGAGTGCAATGGCATAATCTTGGGTTACCGCAACCTCTACCTCCTGAGTTCAAGCAATTCTTGTGCCTCAGCCTCCCGAGTAGCTGGGATTACAGGCTGGTCTTGAACTCCTGACCTTAAATGATCCACCTGCCTCAACCTCGCAAAGTGCTAGGATTACAGGCATGAGCCAATGTGCCTGGCCTGTATCTGTACTTTAGATTTTAGGTTGAAATGTCTTTATTTTCTTATCTAAAGGATTAAAGGCAACAGGAAGTGTATTAGTCCATTTTTGCATTGTCATAAAGAAATACCTGAGACTAGGTAATTTATAAAGAAAAGAGGTTTAATTGGCTCACAGTTCCACAGGCTGTATAGGAAGCATGGTGGCATCAGCTTCTGGGAAGGCCTCTAGGGAGGGAACTTACAATCATGTTGGAAAGCAAAGGGAGAGCGAGCACTTCACATGACAGGAGTGGGAGGAAGGCAGGGAGATGTCACACACTTTTAAACAACCAGATCTCATGAGAACTCACTCACTATCACAAGAAGAGCACCAAGAAGGAAATCTGCCTCCATGATCCAGTCACCTCCCACTAGGCCCCACATTGGTGATTACAATTCTACATGAGATTTGGGCAGGGACACAGATCCAAACCGTATCAGGAACCCAGTGGTTTGGTGGTTAGGGAAGAACACCTGGTGATGGCACCTCACTGCATTTGGCTCTGGCATCGTTCTGGTTAGCTTCATTTTTTTTTTTTAAGGTGAAGTTTCACTCTTGTTGCCCAGGCTGGAGTGCAATGGTGCAATCTTGGCTCACTGCAACCTCTGCCTCCCAGGTTCAAGTGATTCTCCTGCTTCAGCCTCCCAAGTAGCTGGGATTACAGTTGCCCACCACCACACCTGGCTAATTTTTTGTATTTTTAGTAGAGATAGGATTTCACCATGTTGGCCAGGCTGGTCTCGAACTCCTGACTGCAGATGATCCGCCCGCTTCTGCCTCCCAAAGTCCTGGGATTACAGGTGTGAGCCACTGGACCTGGCTATAACTTGAGATCTTAAACTGGGACTTGATAAACTAGAGCTCCAGTTTGACTATTTGGAATAGTTTTGTTAGTCCCGTTATCTGGCATGGCTTGCCATGCAGTTGCTGATGAGTTGTAACCCTGTCCTCTTTCTTCTTACAAACAGTCTTCATCGGGGAATTCTGATCCTTGGTCTTCTGTTAAGCTACTGGTGGTTCTTACTGTCCTTTCTAGATGGAGGAGCTGCGTTATTATTCCTCTCTCCGCCACCTGTCTTCAGCTGCTTTGTCACCTTTCTGTCTGCTTTTCAGATTGCAGGATTTCCGCTACCTGTCCTTTTCCTTGGTGTCAAGCCCAGGACAATAGGTGTTGCTTTCTGACAGATCCTTTGCTTTGTCTCGATATAGGATTTTTCATGGGCCAATCTGCTGAATTCAGCCTAGGAGCTGAGGCCAACATCTGAGTTTCCTCAGCACACAGGTTTGAAAGAAGTCCTAGCAACTTCAAGCTCAGAACCATGGGTGGCAGTGGCTCTCTCTCCCTTTCCAGAGAGAGTCAAGGTTTGGATCAAACAAAGCCCACAAGCACCAATGACCGAGCTGCTGACTACTCCAACATCTCCAACTCAACCTCCTCTTTCTGCCTCTACCCAAATTTTAAAACTTTTAAATATGGGTTTAAAAATGGTGATGAGTAAAGTTGCATCCAAATGTATCAAATAAAATTAAATATCCATAAATGCTGTAATAATTCCTGCTTTGATGCTGAACTAAAGCATTTTCTGCTGGGCGTGGTGGCTCACGCCTGTGATCCCAGCACTTTGGGAGGCCGAGGCGGGCAGATCACGAGGTCAGGAGTTCAAGACCAGCCTGGCCAACATGGTGAAACCCCATCTCTACTAAAAATACAAAAATTAGCCGGGTGTGGTGGCAGGCATCTGTAGTTCCAGACACTCGGGAGGCTGAGGCAGGAGAATCACTTGAACCTGGGAGATGCGAGGTTGCAGTGAGCCGAGATGGCACCACTGCACTCCAGTCTGGGCAACAAGTGAGATTCCATCTCCAAAAAAAAAAAGGAAAAAAAAAAAGAATTTATTTTCCATTTATATTTCACATAGTCTCACTTCATATTTCAGCTCTCTCACCTCTGGTACCTGGAGTCTTTGGCTAGTACTGAAATTGAGTAAAGTCATTCTCATGAGTTTTAGTAAACTCAAAACTCATGAAGTTGGCAAAACTCAAAGAATGCTTTTGGTCTAGTTTGACATTGGCCAGTATGTTTTTCATATCCAGTCATTCCTTTTTTCCCTGCTGACATCCTCACTTCCTGCCTGTGGAGTAAAAGTTAAATATTAAATTTGAACTCAATTGAATGTGGACACAAACAATGGTCACCAAGTCTGGGAACAGGTTCTGTGAGTCACTTGAGGCATTTATCCTGCCCTGTTTCAGAGAAATCTCTATTTCAAACTATTCCTATGTGTTACTTATTGAAAAACAACAGACAATCGCAAAAACAAGTTGACATTTTTGTGTTCCTTGAGCCCAGTCACAAAGGGCCCTCATGACTGGGCCTCATGCCAAACAACTTGTTACAAAAAGAGCTAGGGTTCCAGACTGCGCCAAAGCTTCATGAGACCTCTCCTCATCTTGCACGGACTGGTGGCCGACTCTGGAGCCCAGGCTGTTGCTTCCTGGTCTGGTGATGAATCCTCCATAGTCTGGTGAGTGTAAAAAATATATATATATTTATATATATTTTTTTCCTGTCTCCCCTTCCCATTGTAATTTGCTTATTATATCATTTGCTTATTATATATGTATTGCCATATACTTGGGATAAAGGCTGTTTACCCTTAAAAATATTGTCTGTGCCTTTTCTTTTCCCCTTGCACATTTCTTGCACAGAATACTGCCCTGGAGGAGGGGGTGGGAGAAATCTATGGGGATAGTACAGTGAGTCTTAAAATGAACTTTGAAGGTCTCCGCAGAAATAATAGTTTGGAAGAAAAGATTTTTGAATCTCAAAACCATGGATTCTGAGTGTCATAAGCAATGGTACTCAGTGTCATAAAAGACTTGTCGTAAACAGGTTTTGCCATGGGGAAGACAGTGGGCCATGTCCAGGAGGGAAGTTGTAGAAGAAATTCAATGTGCTAAAACCCCAAGTGTGTAGATTAGGAGGATACCTTACTAGCTACATGTTAAAATGTGCTTAAAATCATATTAGTGTAGCCAGTGGTAAAAAGAAGGCTAAGAGTTGGGATCTGTTCTTTGCCATTAGTCTAAGAATCTGAAAACTTACCTGGCTGAATAAAAAATATTGAATCTTAAGGGAAATTAGAGCCTATCTTGCTTCAGTGTTTAAAACGTGTTGGCACTTGGCAGAAACGTTTCTTCTCCTCACCATTTCACATAGTCCAGACACAAAAGCAGAACATCTGGCGGGATAGATTATTTTAATTTAATTCTAAGTATGGGAAATGCCCAAGACTCTCTGTGTGAAAGAAAACGGCTGTGTTGCAAGATTTAATAGATGATTTTTATTTAGTAGACATGGGACGGTGTGACTTTTGGCAAAGACAGACTTCCCTGCCACAGTGGCTGTTCTCCACCTGCCCTGGAAGTGGCAGACAGCAGCCCTGGCAGTGTGTCATTCACTGCCTCACTCATGACACCTTGTTCTCCAATCTCTGAGCTTCTACGATCAATTTTATCTTAAATAGCTGGGAAATTAATATTTCAAGCCCATTGAAGGAGATATAAAATACATTCCAATTTTGTACGTATGTGTTGCAATAAAAATGCCCTGATTAGAAAGAAAAATTCCACCGGCTCTTGTCCAGCGTCCAGGAGAGACAGGAGATGGAGCTTCAGACCCAGGAAACAAGCTCTCAACCACCCCAGCAGCCACTCTTTATTTTCCTTTCAAATGCTCACTCAAACTTGGGTTTAAATCTTCTGTCTTTACTTGTGTTGGACCTTTCGTTTCTTCATCTGGAGACAGGAGTCATACCCCCTCCACACATCTAAAAAAGTACCCAGTGCCGTAGCAGGCTCAGCCTGGCAACTCCATGAACAGAAGATATTAAAACCAAAACAGAGGTTGCTTGGATCCCAGGACTCTCTACCTCACCACTTCTGATATTGAATACCCTCCACAAACACAAAGATGTGAGGTTATCTAGAATATTTACTGATGTCCTGAGAAAGGTCTCAACATGTGGTTCCTTCCCTCCACACTTTGTAAAAATGTTCAAATAAGCAGCCACTCAGCTTGTCCAAATGCTTCTTTTGAAAGATCACTCTGTGTCTTTTCAGTGACTTTTTTTTTTCATTATAATGAGTGTGATGGTTAATTTTATTTGTCAATTTGCCTGGGCTGTGGGGTACCCAGATATTTGCTTAAACATTATTCTGGGTGTGTCTGTGAGGGTGTTTTCAGATGAGATTAGCATTTGCATTGGTGGACAGAGGGAAGCAGTTGCCCCTTCCCAATGTGGGATCATCAAATCAATCTGTTGCGTGCTCAGTTGAACAAAAGGGTGGATGAAGTTTGAATGTGCTCTCTCTGCCTGACTGCCTTTCAGCTGGGCTATCAGTCTTCTCCGGCCTTTGGATTGAGACTATATATCCCACCAGCTCTCCTGGGTCTCCCGCTTGCTGATTCAGATCTTGGGACTTCTCAGCCTCCACAATTGTATGAACCAATTTTTTTAAATAATACATCTCTTTCTATATATACACACACATCCTATTGCTTCCATTTCTCTGGAAAACCCTGACCTAATACAAAGGAGTAATACATATATTAACTTTTTAAAACTTAGAATCTATCAAAGCTATTTTAAAAATCACCTTTAGGCCAGGTGCAGTGACTCATGCCTGTAATCCCAGCACTTTGGGAGGCCGAGGTGAGGTGGGTGGATTATTTGAGGTCAGGAGTTTCAGACCAGCCTGAGCAACATGGCGAGACCCTGTCTTTACTAAAACAAAACAAAGCAAAACAAAAATAGCCTGGCATGGTGGTGCACGCCTGTGGTCCCAGCTACTGGGGAGGCTGAGGTGGGAGGATCGCTTGAGCTCGGTGGGTGGAGGTTGCAATGAGCCAAGATTATGCCACTGCATTCCAGACTGGGTGACAGAGCCAGACCCAGTCTCAAAAAGAAAAAAAACAAATTCACCTAAATTCTCAATTCTCTGAAATAACTAGAAACATTTAAATGTAATTATTCCCAATCGTTTTTCTTTATATAATTGCATAATAGCATAATATGCAGGTTTTGTTTTGATTTTTTGAGACGGAGTCTCGCTCTGTCGCCCAGGCTGGAGTGCAGTGGCACCATCTCAACTCACTGCAACCTCCGCCTCCAGGGTTCAAGCCATTCTCCTGCTTCAGCCTCCTGAGTAGCTGGGACTACAGGTACATACTACCATACCTGGCTAATTTTTGTATTTCTAGTAGAGATGGGGTTTCGCCATGTTGGACAGGCCTGGATTTGAACTCCTGGCCTCAAGTGATCCACTCACCTCAGCCTGCTAAAGTGCTGGGATTACAGGCGTGAGCCACTGTGCCCGGCCTGCAGTTTTGTAATCTGCTTTCTTTCACATTATTAAATTTTTGAGAATATGCTTTTTTAATATTATTATTTATTTCAAATAATTGATGATTATTATTTTTTTAAAATACAGGTGATAACAGAAAAAAACACAAAGAACATAAACCATCATCCTAACTCCCATCAGCCAACAACAGTATTAGGTAGCATCCAGTGAACAACACTAGGTGCATCCCTAAACACAGATAGAAGAATAGAAAATTTTTCACAAAAATCAGATTATATCATGTATGCAATTTTTAAATAAAGTTGTCGAATTTAATTTTCTGGAATTTATTATTACTATTATTATTATTATTATTTCGAGACAGAGTTTTGCTCTTGTTGCCCAGGCTGGAGTGCAATGGCATGATCTCGGCTCACTGCAACCTCCGCCTCCCAGGTTTAAGCGAATTTCCTGTCTCAGCCTCCCTAGTACCTGGGATTACAAGCATGTGCCACCACGCCCGGCGAATTTTGTATTTTTAGTAGAGCTCCTTCCTTACTTAACTGAAACTGGGGAGAGGTGGTGGGAATGGCTCACCCTGGGTGAAGGCACTAAGAGGATACATTCTCAGTAGAGAATTTTAAAGGTTGTCCTGCAACCTTTCCACATGCTGTGAGCTACCATGTCTCTTTTAAAAAATATCTCTTTTAGTGGGGCTAGTCTCAAACACCCAACCTCAGGTGATCCATCTGCCTCAGCCTCCCAAAGTGCTGGTGGCTCATGCCTGTAATCCCAGCACTTTGGGAGGCAGAGGTGGGTGGATCACTTGAGGTCGGGAGTTCAAGATCAGCCTGGCCAACATGGTGAAATCCCATCTCTACTAAAAATACAAAAATTAGCCAGGTGTGGTGGCACATGCCTGTAATCCCAGCTACTCAAGAGGCTGAGGGGGGAGAATCTCTCGAACTCGGGAGGCAGAGATTGTAGTGAGCCGAGATCATACCACTGCACTCCAGACTGGGTAACAGAGTGAGACTCTGTCTCAAAAAACAAAACAAAACATAACAAAACCTCTTTTGATGATCAAGCCAACCAGTTGTTTTCTGAGGTATGTAGAAAAGAACCCTGCCTAACACATTCTCCAACCCAATACTGTGCATTTTTCTATCTTCAGAGTGACCATTTAGGTATGAATTTTTATGAGGAAACTTTTGTTTGATCTACAGAAATTCCTTACATTTGACTTGTTTCATTTTCTTCTATTAAATTCCAGAAAATTGCCAGGCATGGTGGCTCATGCCTGTAATCCCAGCACTTTGGGAGGCCAAGGTGGGTGGATCACCTGAGGTCGGGAGTTGAAGACCAGCCTGACCAACATGGAGAACCCCCCGACTCTACTGAAAATACAAAAATTAGCTGGGCATGGTGGCGCACGCCTGTAATCCCAGCTACTCGGGAGGCTGAGGCAGGAGAATCACTTGAACCCGGGAAGCAGAGTTTGCAGTGAGCTGAGATGTGCCATTGCACTCCAGCCTAGGCAATAAGAGCAAAACTTTGTCTCAATAAAAAAATAAATAAAAGAAGAAGTAGGGAAGGAAGAGGGGCCAGGCAGTCATGCTTACACTGTAGGGGTCAATTGGAGACTGTTGGGCACACAGGCCCTGGACCCTTGGCCTGGCTGCTGCCACCACCAATGAACAACATTACTGTCCCCATCTTTCCATCACTCCCTCAAGATTTGAGTCCCAGGAGGACACACCACAGGCGGTGGTTCAGAGAGTGTGGCAGGAAACATCTGGCCCACTCCATGCCATCCTGGGAGGAAAGGGCCAGTTCTCCCAAAATCAGGGAATTATCCAGCGCAGGATGAATGTTTCTACTAGGTAGCCACAAAAATGTACCCTACAGTAACCACTCCCTGTCCCACATCCATGTATATCTTTCTGCTACTTGCTGGCTGAGGTCCATTCTTTTCCTCTAATTTTGTCATGATTCTGCCTCAGATTCTGAGGTCAGTTGCAGAATTAATCACGGCTAACACCCCCGATTGGGCAGTGCCTTCCTTGCCATCTTATCCATGAGCACTGGGTTAGCAGCTGACCCATTTCGTCAAGTGGGTCATCTCGTCCACCAGATTCTTGACAGCTCCATTCACGGTGGGGCATGGCAGAGACTCGTGTGTGTGTAAACCAAACCCAAACTCTTCTCAAAGTGTGGGACCATTCTCATTTATCTCATACAACCTTACTTGCAAGGATGTTCAAGGGCAGGGTGATGCAGGTCTCAGATGGTGTCCTCTGGGATGTGCACAGCAGATGGCTGGGGAGAACCAGACCCCTGAAACCCTCAAGGCAAGACACGGAAGATGTGCTTCTTGGTCAAAAAAACCCTCTCGGTTGTTTCCTGTTAATTTGGGATTAAGAAAAAAATATTTCCTTATCTGTAGCTGCATTCTATATGCCTGAGGGTGTTTTGATTTGCTCCACTACAAAGCTCACATCTGGAAAAGCAACTGTGATTATTAATGAGTCATAAGCCACTGTCATTATCCACCATCCATCCACTTTTCATGCTGGTCAAACTGGAGGTTAAATAGGACTATGACAGGAATCAACATCCATGCATCTTTGGTCACTAACAGCTAACATCCTCTGAATTTCCCTCATGGATTTGCTATTGCTTTTGGCTTTTTTGCCAATGGTGAGGGAAGCTATCAAGAGTTTTCGATTGTAACGACTTTTTTTTTTGTTTTTGACACGGGGTCTCACTTAGTTGCCCAGACTGGCCTATTCCAGGATTTGACCTTGCAGTTGATTCCCTAGACATGTGAAGATCTGAGTCTGATCAAAGATAGTTCAGAGATCATCAAGGTAACATGCAAGGACTGGTGAGTGAAGAGCCACTTCTCCATGCAATGGAACTTGCTTGAGCAAGAGGCCTTCAGGGTCTTCATGCAAGGGAAGTAGTTCGGGTTCTATGAAGAGGGCAGGATGTGAGCTACTAAGGAGGACCTGGGGGCAAGGGGAGGTGGGGTTGAGAGTAGTCTGGACGCTTTGGCTTCTCTTCTAGATCCCTAATCTAATTCTTAAGAGTTTTGAGCAATGCTCTAACCTTCACCTAAGTGATACTAGGATTCTGTAAACTCAATGGACTTGACAATTCAGCAACCTGCAGGACTGAACTTTAACATTTCAAAAGGACCCTGGGTTACGCTTTGTGCCTCAATTTCAGAATGTAAGACTTTGAGGTTTCTTTTTCTCTTTCCTTAAGCTGTCCAATGCTGTGTCAGCATTGTGTCCCTAAATACTAAGTGGATTTTCCTTACCTTTTGTGACTACTGAGTCAGACAGCTAAGCCCACACAACCCACATTTCCTTAACAGCTTGCTTTCCGTAACTCACTTTCTGTATTACTTAAGTTTTTGGTGCAGTTAATAGAAAATGTTCCTGGCAATCCTAAGGAAATTTATTGAAGGTATTGGAGGACTATTGGTGAGCCAGTAAAGCCAGTGGGAAGGCCAGAGAAATAAGGCTTTGAAAGTAGTTGAAAATGAAGTGAGGCCAGGCGGAGGAAATACAGCCGAGGTCACGCCATCGGCATGTCACTAATCTACACCATCAGCAGTGCTCCGGGCCAGCCCCATCGCCTCCAGCTCCTCCCTTGCCACCATCCCAGGAATCCCCTGCGAGTCCTTCCTGGGTCAGATTCCCTGGTTCCTGAGTGGCAGGTCTTTCTCTTAATGTGTTTCCTCAATGCCCATTTATGATTTAAATTAATACACTCTCAGAATATAAAAAATAAGAAATGTCCTCACCTTGATAAACATTACATTTTTAAAAAACAACAACAACAACAACAACAACAAAAATAGGTAATTCAGAAATTTCAGATGACTCTCCTTCAGACTGGAAGCAAAACAATTATGCCTATTGTTAGTGCTATTTTTCAATATAGTACCGGGGGTGTTACCCAATGGTACAAGACATTAAGAAATTAAAGTTGCCATCCAAATGAGTATTGGAAAAGAAAAAGAGAAAACTATCATTATTTGCAGGAGTTGTGATAGTTTACATATAAATCTCAACACAACATGTTGTGTTGTATTAAAACTATTAGAAGAGGTAAGGCCAAATCACAGCTCATGCCTGTAATCCCACCACTCTGGGAGGCTGAGGTGGGCAAATTGCTCGAGCCCAGGAGCTTGAGACTAGCCTGGACAACATGGAGAAACCCCATCTTTACAAAAAATTGGCCAGGTGTGTGGTGGTGCACACCTGTAGTACCACCTACCTGGGAGGGTGAGGTGGGAGGATCACCTGAGCCCAAGAGGTTGAGGCTGCATGATTGTGCCACTGGAATGTCTGGGCAACAGAGTGAGACCTTGTCTCAAAAAAAAAAAAAAAAAAAAAAAATTAGAAGCATTTATAAAGGTTTCCAGGAATAATATTAACTCATAAAAATCATTAGTGTGGGGCCAGGTGCAGTGGCTCACACCTGTAATCCCAGCACTTTGGGAGGCCGAGGTTGGCAGATCACGAGGTCAGGAGTTTGAGACCAGCCTGGCCAACATGGTGAAACTCCATCTCTAATATAAAGATCCAAAAAAAAAAAAAAAAAAAAAAGAATTGCCAGGCATGGTGACACACACCTGTAATCCCAACTACTTAGGAGGCTGAAGCAGGAGAATCACTTGAACCTGGGAGACGGAAGTTACAGTGAGCTGAGATTGCACCATCACACTCCAGCCTGAGTGACAGGGTAAGACTCCATCTCAAAAAAAAAAATCACTAGTGTTCCTCTTCACAAATGTACAACTGTGTAAAATTATAAAGCAGGTAGGAATTAACCAATCCCAAAAAGCACATGATATTAATGGAGTCAATTTTGAAAGTCTAAAATGGTTGTAAAAGACTGAGTAGGGTGGGCTGGGCATGGTGGCTCATGCCTGTAATCCCAGTACTTTTGGAGGTTGAGGCAGGCGGATCACCTGAGGTCAGAAGTGCAAGACCAGTTTGGCCAACATGGTGAAACCTCATCTCTACTAAAAATACAAAAATTAGCCAGGCATGGTGGCATGCACTTGTAGTCTCAGCTACTCGGGAGGCTGAGGCAGGAGAATTGCTTGAACCTGGGAGGCAGAGGTTCCAGCGAGCCAAGATTGCACCACTGCACTCCAACCTAGGGGACAGAGTCAAAAAAAAAGAGTAAGTAAATGGAGAAATAGACCATGTCCATAGACGGGATAACAACATTGTAAAGATGTCAGTTCACCCCCAAAATAATCTGGAAGGTTTATAGAATACCAATAAAGTGTTGAGGTTTTGTGGGTTTTTTTCAATTTCGATAAACTAATCCCACAATGCACATGGCAGGTCAGGCATGGTGGCTCACTCCTAGTGGCTCAATCCTAGTACCTTGGGAGGCTGAGATGGGAGGATAGTTTAAGCCCAGGAGTTCTCGACTAGCCTGCACAACATAGCAAGGCCACGTCTCTAAAAATAAAAAAATTATCTGGGCGTGGTGGTGCATGCCTGTGGTTCCAGCTACACAGGAGCCTGAGGTGGGAGAATTGCTGGAGCCTAGGAGGCTGAGCCTGCAGTGAGTCATGATTACATCACTGCACTCCACACTGGGAGACAGAGTGAGACCCTGTCTCAAAAAAGAAGAAAGAATGAAGGAAAAAAAGCGAGAAGGAAGGAAGGAGGGAGGGAGGGAGGGAGGGAGGGAGGGAAGGAAGGACGGAAGGAAGGAAGGAAGGAAGGAAGGAAGGAAGGAAGGAAGGAAGGAAGGAAGGAAGGAAGGAGGGAAGGAGGGAAGGAGGGAAGGAGGGAAGGAGGGAAGGAAGGGAGGAGAAAATCAAAACAAAACCAAAAAAACACTTAAAGAGGTCTTTGAGGGCCCTTCGTAGGCCTTTGATATTTGACTTGCCGAGACTTATTTATCTCTTTATAGATCATAAATGTTTTCCTGGATAAATACTGCAACCTTTTCCAAATACATGCCATCTGCATCTTTCTGCTACTGTTCTTGCCTGCAGATTGTCACAATGTCCCACATTCAGCCTAAGCACCACGATGAGTCCCTCCTCCATGCTGGCCACAAACCCTGCAGAGGCCTCTGAGTGTCAAAGCCGGCCTATGGCACCACTACTTCAGGACTGGCCTCTGACCTTGAGCTGCTTCTGTGGAATGGTCACAAGACACCTGGTCACTAAAGGAAGTGGCCTATATCATGATCACCTATCATTTCTTTTTGTTGCTATTGTTGTTGTTGTTGTTGTTGTTGTTTTTGAGACAGAGTCTCGCTCTGTCACCCTTCCACCTCCTGGGTTCAAGCAATTCTCCCACCTCAGCCTCCCGAGTAGCTGGGATTACATGTGCGCACCACCACATCTAATTTTTGTATTTTTAGTAGAGGCAAAGTTTTCATCATGTTGGCTAGGCTGGTATCGAACTCCTGACCTCAAGTGATCCACCTGCCTCAGCCTCCTAGAGTGCTGGGATTACAGGCGTGAGCCACCACTCCCAGCCAATTACCTATTATTACTAACTGAAGGACCCCTGGTAGTAATTTAACTTCCCTCTAACCTATGAGACAAATTTATCTGTGTCATTGGCTATCAACAGCAGATATTTAGGTACATTCTGGAGCTTTGAAGGCTATGAACTTCACCACACATACCTGATGGTGTATTTTGAGAACTGACTACTCCGCATGTGGGAACCCACAGGTTGCCAACGCCCTCTCTTCTTTGTAAAGTCCAGTGGAGGAGCTTGGGTTTTAGAACAAGTCTCAGATGTGCTGGCCGCTGCTGGCCAACTACACTGCCTGGATAAGTTACACTACCTTCGCCTCAGTTTCTTTATGTTAAAGCATGAGGATCACCTACGATGTGCAATTGTGAGAGCCTGAGACAGTGCCATGGAGCCTGGCGCCCTGCCTCACACCTGTCTCCTTCCTAATGCCTCTGGTTGCTGGTACCATGGGCCAAATTGCATCTCCCCCAGAATTCAGACATGAAAGTCCTAACCTCCAAGACTTCAGATGCAACCATATTTGGAGATGGAGACTTCAAAGAGGTCACCAAGTTAAAATGAGACCCTTAGGGTGGGTCCTGACCTATGACTGGTGTCCTATAACAAGAGGAGATGAGGACACAGACACGCACAGAAGGCAACCATGTGAGGACCCAGGGAGAAGACGTGATCTGCAAGCCAAGGGGAGGCCTCAGGAGAAACCACCCTGCCAACGCCTGGATCTTAGATGTTCAACCTCCAGAACTGTGAGAAAATAAATTTCTGTGGTCTAAGCCCCCCAGCATGTGGCACTTTCTTATGGCAGCCCAAGCTGGCCCATGCACCTGGGCAAAGTGGAAGATGAGTGGGGATTCTGGCAAGAGGCAAATCCAGATCTCAGCAAGCCAGGCAGGGGTGCTGACGTTGCTCGACAGAAGCCCAGGACTGGCCCTGGCCTTGACCAGGTACTCCCTGCTACACTCTGTCACAGATGTTCCCAGCAACATGGGGCAGGGTTCCAAGGACAGGGTCCGTCTCTCCAGGACACTCTCCTGCTGCTTCCGTACTGTTTTGCAGATGGAAGAGCTCCAGGGCCCTGAGCCCTCTGTGGCTCCTCTGCTCACAGCATGTCCCCACAAACCTCATTTTGTACGGGCCCGGTGCTCGGCTCTGGGATGTGCTGCCAAGCCCTTTGCACAACACACCCTTCTTTCCCACACCTTGCCTTTCCAGCACCCCCGGGTGCCAGGATTGTGTGACCTCTTGCACCCTCAGAAGTCCCACGTCCTGCCCCATGGCCACTGATGCACAGACGACAGTGATAACTGACAGATGGACAGCCTTTCCTGGGGCTCCCAAATCACACTTGCTCAAGCTCAACACAAAACCAGAGTGGTGCAACTTCAAATGTGAGGAAGCTGAGGCTCGCAGAGGCAGGGCGAATGCTCAAAGGCACAGCGCTGAGACACTTGCGTTCACCCTTCTGTGTGTCACAGAAGAAGCACTGAGCTCTCTCACAGCTTCATCAGCACCACCCAGTGCCCAGAATCCAGGCTCTGTCATGGGAGGAGCGTCATAGTTACAGATGCTGCTGTTAACATGAAAGCTGTTGTTGAATTCAGATCAAACCAAAAGAGAAGATCTGCCCAGTGAGGTGACTTCCCCTGCAGGCTGGATGCCCCTGGGTGGCCTGGGTCAGGTCGTCAATTCCTGGGCTCCCGTCCCAGCTGCAGAGGTTGCAGCATGAATGACTCAGGTACAGGAAGCGCTGGGCCTTTTCAAGTCCATATCTGTGTGCAGGACCAGGGAGCACATTCTAGCGCCTCTAGACTAGCCAAGGCCATGAGCTCAGCCAGTTCCCAGAAGCATGTGCGGCCTTTTGGCAAATGTGTTGACCCCTTTCCTGGTTATACGGAATCAACGGTGGGAGGAGGAGTTGAGGTCAAATGTGACAAGCATATCTGGCATTCTCTGGTTGGTCCGAAGTTGGAAACAGGAACAAAAATGGGAAGCTGTCAGTTACTGATCAAGCCCTGGCCATTTGGGGCCAGCTGTTACAGGAGTTATTGGTTGGCTTCCTGGATTGTCACTAGAGATAGCAGTCTGACTTCCTACAAGTCTGACTTGTAATGGACTGCCTGCCTGGGCTGGTTCCTATAGATAAAGCATTGGTTTCCTGGGCAGCTTGCTGCAGACTGTGGGGCAGGGCTCTGTTTTTTAATACAGTCTGGCCATTGTCTGTTTGTGTACTCAATCCTTTAATAGCTAAACCAGAGACGTGCAGAACCATCTGGGTTACCTTCTCTCCTGTCACCCTGTAGCTACGTGTACTGAAGAATCGAGCCTGTGGGCTCAGAGGACCCACGTGCAGATGGGAAACGGCACCTTCCCTCCACCCAGGGCACACAGACCTGTGCCAACCCAACCAGCCACTGCAGTGTCAGATAAGAGCTCAAAATCAGCCTTCTTTTTATGCCTGGAGCTGAAAATATCTGGTGTGCTCTGCACACCATTGGGGCTCTCTGCACTAAAGGCCAGTGATCAGCCCAGTAATTGCTTCTCTCCTGGACAAAATGAGTGGCAGCCACTGCTCCCTCTCGGTGATGGTGGCCTACCCTGAGTACCCAAGTCTTTCCCCCATGTCTAGCCCAGAACCTTGACCAAAGTCAGGAGCTACTTTGGGTTCTCTCAGAGGAGACTCTGTGCAAGGAGGGAAGGAGGCAGGAAGGGATCACTGGGAAGCGACAAAGATTGTTGCCCTGACCGTACTTGAGTCAGGCTCCCGAACCTTCTCCTAGGCCTTATAAGATCTAGTTTGGCAAGAACCCCCACCCTCGATGTCTGATCACCCTCCATATCTGATCGGTTTCAGGTGACATCTGGTCACCCTGGCCTGTCTTCAGCGAGAATCCTATTAGGTCAGTTTAGCCAGAATCCCCGTCACCCCTGATACTTCTTAGCAATTCTCCGTCCACTGACCTCCACCCTGCTCCTTGGCTATAAAATCCCACCTGCCCATGCTCTGTTCAGAGTTGGACTCAATCTCTCTCGCCCACTGCAAGACCCCAGTGCAGCATCTCCTGCACCTGCAGTGACGGTCCCCACCGAGCTTTGGCAGGTGTCATGAAGATATTGTCCTTTAACAGGAGCTCTGGGGACAAGGTGGAATGTGCAATCCAAAGTCATGTTCCCACTGGGCTCTGGCTTCCTTGGTCATACCTGAAGGCCAGTGGGCAGCTCTGGCCTGACACAAACCCAAACAGAGAGGGCTCCAGTGGCCAGTGAGCCTCTGCCTGGGATGCAGCCCCACCAGGGAGGCAGCTGTGGCAGCTGGGGTGGGGGATGGGGCGCTGGCCCACGTAGTCCTAACATGCCCTCTGCTTGACAGCTTCTTCCTGCCTCCAGGGCCCTGACTTATCTTTTCTTAGAACGTTTTCTTTAGAAAACTGGTTGTAAGTTCTTTCTCTGTCCCTTTGAGGTGTATGTAAATCGTTTTTAAAGGCCTGTTGCCAGCATTACCACCCAGAAATATCTTTCTTCATGGCCTAGAAACCCTTTCTTTGAACTATAATCTCCTAATGACTGTGAGAGGGTAGGAGCCTAACCTCCAAGTTGTAAAACTACTTCCTGTCTTAAAGATGTGAGAAGTTTACTATTCCTTTGGGTAAAGCCCATTAGCACACACAGATGGCCCAAAGACTCCTCTCTGCAGGCCTTTATTTATTTTATTTTATTTTTTTGATATAGGGTCTCTGTCTCCCAGGCTGGAGTGCAGTGGCACAAACATGGCTCACTGCAGCCTCAACCTCCTGGGTTCACATAAGCCTCTTGCCTCAGCCTCCCAAGTAGCTGAGACTATAGGCGCATGCCACCATTCCCACTAATAGTTATTTATTTATTTATTTATTTATTTATTTATTTTTTGAGATGGAGTCTCGCTCTGTCGCCCAGGCTGGAGTGCAATGGCACAATCTCAGCTTATTGCAGCATCCACTTCCTGGGCTCAAGCAATCCTCCCACCTCAGCCTCCCTAGTAGCTGGGACTACAGGTGCACACCATGGTGCCTGGACGATTTTTGTATTTTTTATAGAGATGGGGTTTTGCCATGTTGCCCAGGTTGGTCTTAAACTCCTGGGCTCAAGCGATCCTCCTGCCTCACCCTCCCAAAGTGCTGGGATCACAGGCATAAGCCATTGTGCCTGGCTACAGGCCTTTAAAAGCCCTCTGCCCTTTGTCTCAGCAAAGCTGAGTTCAGACTGAGTTCTACCCTCTCTCCTCCATGGTCATAACCTGGAGTAAAGTCTTCTATACCTGTCTAACTGGTACAGTTTTTGTTTCATTTTGTTTTGAGACCGAGTCTTAATCTATTGCCCAGGCTGGAGTGCAGTGGTGTGATCTTGGCTCACTGCAATCTCCACCTCCTGGGTTCAAGTAATCTTCCCACGTCAGCCTCCCAAGTATCTGGGATTACAGAAGGATGCCACCATGCCCAGCTAATTTTTGTATTTTTAGTAGAGATTGGGTTTCGCCCTGTTTGCCAGGTTGGTCTCGAACTCCTGACCTCAGGTGATCTGCCCGCCTCAGCCTCCCAAAGTGCTGGGATTGCAGGTGTGAGCCACCACGCCCAGCCCAGTTTTTGTTTTGACAGCACCCAGGGCCTCATGTGCAGGTCTCTGGCTGGCCTCCTCACCTGCCTTCCTACTCTGAGGCGCTAACTGCAGGAACACAGGGACCACCGGCCAGCAGCGCAGCCAGGGGAGCTCAGGGCCAACAAGCCCCGCAAGCAAGCCGCAAGCCGCTACCAGTGCTTACTACAGCCCCGGGTCTGCCCTACTGCCGCATGCTCCACAAAAGCATGTTTCTGTAGAAAGTAAATCTGCAGGAAATGAAAGCAGTTATTGGTTTCCATTGGGTCAATGAGATTGCCACTGGGCAAAGGATGTGGGTTCATTTCTCTTCCTTTTTTTTTTGGTTGAACTATCTTCATGTCCTAAAAAAAAGAAATTTCTGACATGTACCTCAATTTTCTACCTACACACTTAGCTTCTGCTAGAAAATGAAAATGCCTGCTCATAGACGGACAAACTCCTGAATTTTAAGAAGATCCATGAAAAATAATCCTTGCCCTTTCGCAGAAAGCTTAGAGGCCACTGGTGTGACCGGAGCCCGACTTTAGCCCCCTCTCTGTGAGGAGCTATCTTTTCTTATGCATGCCAGGCCCCCAGGGAAGGCATGACCCAGAGTCCGGTGTGAGCTTCATAATTTTTCAGGAGAGCAGGTTGTCACAACACATGGTGGAAGCTGGCTTCTGCAGGCGAGGAGCTGCTGCCACAGCAAGGAGGGGAATGGAGGTGAGAAGGTGGCATTTCCTTCAAAACCATTTGTGGGGCTGGGCACGGTGGCTCACGCCTGCACTTTGGAAGGTCGCGGCGAGTGGATCACTTGAGGTCAGGAGTTCAAGACCAGCCTGGCCAACATGGTGAAACCCCATCTCCGTTTAAAAAATACAAATTAGCCGGGCATGATAGCAGGTGCTGTGATCCCAGATACTTGGGAGGCTGAGGCAGGAGAATGTCTTGAACTCGGGAGGCAGAAGTTGCAGTGAGCTGAGATCACGCCACTGTACTCCAGCCTGGGTGACAGAGCAAGACTGTCTCAAAAAGAAAAACAAACAACAAACAAACAAACAAACCATCTGGGGAACAACAGATTAGGTGTACTGCTCGGTTTGGGTTTTTTAGGTTGGGTGTCCTCTTGACCCCTTTTAGGTTGAAAGCCATCGCCATATTCAGAGAAGAAAGAGCAGGATGAAGCAGACGTTTTGGGAATATAGTTCTTGGGAGGTGGGGTGGGGGGAGCAGCACAGACCAGCTGGACCCCAGGCCACGCTGCACTTCCCACAACACCACCCCCTCACCTGGGCAGCAGAGTGGAAAGACTGCTGTAGGGCATCCACATCCTGCCAGAGCCCGCAGCCTCTTACTGTTTGCTTTTGTTTTCTCCAGTACTTCTGCGCTCCTCAAGCTGGTTTGAGATGCATATTGTAATGAGAGCTAGGAATACAAGCCTCTTGGAATCCCTGCTGGGTTCCAGATAAAGAAAGGAGGCTCCTCTGAAAGCTCTTCCCCGCAGGGGCCACAGACCAAAACACAGCCAAAGATGGGGTGGGGAGGGCCTCTTCACACTCAGCCGCGCTTCCTGGGGCTTCTTTTTCTCAAGAACTCGTCAAGGGTTACTTTACAGTCCTCGGAGGGGACTCCTGATAAATATTTCAGCTCTGGCCTTGGTCCTGAGCCACCTGCCTTTTGTGATCACTGAGAGTCCATTTTTTCTCTCTCTGCTTTCAAGTGCTACCTGGTGGCTACTTAAAAATCAGTGGCCGGGCGCGGTGGCTCACGCCTGTAAACCCATCACTTTGGGAGGCCGAGGTGGGTGGATCATTCGAGGTCAGGAGATCGAGACCATCCTGTCTAACATGGTAAAACCCCATTTCCACTAAAAATACAAAAAAAAATTAGCTGGACGTGGTGGCAGGTGCCTGTAATCCCAGCTACTGGGGGCGGGGGGTGGGGGGGCTGAGGCAGGAGAATCGCTTGAGCCTGGGAGCCAGAGGTTACGGTAAGCCAAAATCATGCCACTGCACTCCAGTCTAGGCGACAGAGACCCTGTCTCAAAAAAAAAAAAAAAAAAAAATGGTAAGGGCTGTATGAGACATTCCAGAGAAAACATGATGAAAGTTTCTTGACATTTTTGCAATGATTGTCATTATAAAAGTGAAACTGACTTTCCAGGCAGTCAAAAAAAAAAAAAAAAAAAAGAAAAGAAAAGAAAAAAGAAAAGAAAAGAAAAAGAAAAAAAGCTTCAGTTGTGTTCTAGTGGAAACTGGCTTTTTATTACAGCCTCAGTACTATGGGAGCCTGTAGTGCAAGCCAATACAATGTCATTTAGCATCACATAAAAAATGTTTATAAGTAGTGGTTAGGGGACAGGCATGGTGGCTCACACCTGTAATCCCAGCACTTTGGGAGGCTGAGGTAGGCTGATCACCTGAGGTCAGTAGCTCAAGACTAGCCTGGCCAACATGGTGAAACCCCGTCTCTACTAAAAATACAAAAATTAGCCAGGCATGGTGGCACATGCCTGTAATCCCAGGTACTCTGGAGGCTGAGGCAGGAGAATCGCTAGAACCTGGAAGGCGGAGACTGCAGTGAACTGAGATCGCGCCACTGAACTCCAGCCTGGGTAACAGAGCGAGACTCTCTCAAAAAATTAAAAGAAAATAAAAAAGTTGTGGTTAGGGTATCAGTGACGGTTCAGGTATCCTTTTGTATTAAAAGTGTACACTGAGGGCTACTTGACGTATTTAATATTGTTCTTCCCTATTGCAGTTAGAATCCAGCCTTTACTCTTAAGTAGGGCAAACAGTCTTTCTCAGAGCACCCCATTTTACACCTGCCATGTAGAACTACAAGATCTTTATAGAAGTCCCTGGCACCTAACACCACAAATATATATTTTTTTCCTTTAGCAATTTCATCCCCATACCTCTCAGAATACTAAAAACTCCCCACATCCTCAGGGCCCTCCACCATGTGGCTTCAGCCCCCTCTCCCTGCTTCACTGTGGTGCACTCAGACCCCTGCCCCACCTTTTCTCATCCAAGCCGGGACCCATCATCCCAAAGTGCTGGGATTACAGGCTTGAGCCACCGCACCCGGCCTCCTTTAGTTTCTTAATGAACTTGCTTTCACTTTACTGTATGGACTCACCCTGAATTCTTTCTTGTGTGAGATCCAAGAACCCTCTGTTGGGGTCTGGATCAGGACCCTTTTCCTGTAACACCTCAGCCTCCCAAAGTACTGGGATTACAGGTGTGAGCCACCGTGCCCGGCCCTAAGTACAAGTACTAACCACCCTTTTCAATGACTCATCTCTGAGTCCTCGCATGTGTAAGCACACTTCAGCAAACTTTGCTTTGTTTCTCTCCTGTTTCTCCATCTTTCATTAGTCTAATTTGCAGGGCCTCATCCAATGAACCCTAAGATGGATAGAGGAAAGATATTTTATTCCTCGCCTACAGGGCTCATGCAATCCATTGAAGGCCTTAAGAAAAAGGCTCACCTCTCCCATGGAGGAGGGAATTCTGCCAGCAAACTGCTTTTGGGCCCGAGCTGCAGCTTCAACTCTTCTCTGAGTTTTCAGCCTGCCACCTGCCCTGCACATTCCCGACTCGCCAGCCCCACAGTCATATGAACCAGTGCCTCAAAATAAACCTCTCAATCTATTTAGGAAGTTTGTTTTGCCAAGATTAAGGATGTGCCCATTACACAGCCCCAGGAGGTCCTGATGACATGTGCCCAAGGTGGCTGGGGTACAACGTGGTTTTATACATTTTAGGGAGACATGTAGCTTTTTTATATTTGTAGCTACATTATTTAGGAGTAAAATGGGAGGCAGATTTGCCTAATGCAGTTCCAAGCTTGACTTTTCCCTTTGGCTTAGTGATTTGGAAATCCCAGGATTTATCTTCCTTTCACCATAGATAGATAGATAGATAGATAGATAGATAGATAGATAGATAGATAGATAGATAGACTGATGAAAAAAGCCAAATTCTGTAAAATATTTGAAAAGTTTATTCTGAGACAAATGTGAGGATCATGATCCTCAGGTGGTTCTGAGAACCTGTGCCCAAGGTGGTTGGATTAAAGCTTGATTTTATACATTTTAGGGAGACAAAAGTTATAGGCAAAGACATCAATTAATATAAGTAAGCTATACATTGGTTCAGCTTGGAAAGGCAAAATATCTAGAAACAAGATGCTTCCGGGTCATAGGGCAGATTCAAAGATTTCCTGATCGGAAATTAGTTGGAAGAGCTAAACTTTGACTGAAGGGTTGAAGTCAGCAGAAAGAAATGCTTGGGGTTAAGATAAGGGGGGCTGTAGAAGCCAAGGTTCTTGTTATATAGATGGAGCCTCCAGGTAGCATGCTTCAGAGATAATAGCTGATAACAGTCTCTTCTCAGACCTTAAAAGGTGCCAGACTCTTAATGAAATCTCTCCTGGATCAGGAAAAGACCTGGAAAGGGAAGTGGATTTTCTACAGAGTGTAGATTTTCCCCACAAGAAATGGCTTTGCGGGGTATGGTGACTCATGCCTGTAATCCCAGCACTTTGGGAGGCCAAGGCGGGTGGATCACTTGAGGTCAGGAGTTCAAGACCAGCCTGGCGAATGTGATGAAACCCCATCTCTACTAAAAACACAAAAAATTAGCCAGTTGTGGTGGCAGGTGCTTGTAATCCCAGCTACTCAGAAGGCTGAGACAGGAGAATCACTTGAACCTGGGAGGTGGAGATTGCAGTGAGCCAAGATCACACCACTGCACTCCACCCTGGGCAACAAGAGTGAAACTCCATTTCACACACACACACACACACACACACACACACACACACACACACACACACACTGGCTTTACAGGGCCATTTCAAAATGTGTCAAAGAAAAGTAAATTTTGGAGCAAAATACTTTGATTTCCTTTAGGGCCTGTTATCTGTCATGGGACGTAATACCACCAAGTTTGGAGTGGGTATCTCATTTCCTACACAGAATCTGTGTTGTCAGTCTTGGATTTCTATTTTAATGATAATACTGGTCAGTTTTTCTAACCTCCAAAAGGGAGGGAGTATAATGAGGAACATCTGACCCCTCCTCCCTTCCCGTCATGACCTGAACTAGTTTTTCCCATGTCTTTGGAATCCCTTTGGCCACTGACCCATTCAGTCAGTTAGGAGGCTTAGACTTTATATTTGGTTTACATTCAGATAGGTAGGTAGGTAGGTAGGTAGGTAGGTAGGTAGATAGATAGATAGATAGATAGATAGATAGATAGATAGATAGATAGATAGATAGATCATCTTATCTCTGTTTCTCTGGAGAAACCTGACTAATCCAGTGAGCCAGCTCTCTTTAACCATCGTCTCTGGAGGTGGTGGCTGAGAGCATGGCCTCTCTTGATGTTCTCCTTGGGCATTTTCACACCTGGGGCTACCATGTGTACTTGCCGCCTGATGTCCCAATGCCTGAGAGCCTTCGTGGGCACTTATAGCACAACCCCTGAGCCAAGCACAGGCTTTCTGCTGAGCAATGGGTGGATGGTGAATGTAAGATACAATAAATTCCTCTTCAGAGATTTAGCCTGTTAACTTCCTTATTCTTTGTTCTCAAACTCAACTTCCTTGTTCTCCATGCCTCCTTGCCTCTAGTTACTGTGAACAACCTTCTTGCCAATTCTAATCAATAACTCACATCTTTCCCTTGGTTACCCACTCTGCACCCATTCTTCCCACTGAAACTGCATGTCCTGCCACTGTAACTCACATCCCCCTTCCCTTCCTTATTTGGGAAATATTCACAAATAGCCAATCAGGTCAACTTAGAATGTGTGGTCCAACCCCAGCCCCTGGGGGAGTGACACAGAGGTAGGGACTGCATTAGCAATAAAAACCCTTTCCCTCCTTTGTTCAGTGTGCTCTTGCGATCATGAGTGATGCAGGCAGCACCCGTCTGCAGAAGTAAGTTGCCTGGCTGAGAAAACTTTTGCCTGAGTGCTGGTTTCAC
The DNA here is from genome assembly GCF_007565055.1 of Rhinopithecus roxellana. Taxonomy (NCBI): domain Eukaryota; kingdom Metazoa; phylum Chordata; class Mammalia; order Primates; family Cercopithecidae; genus Rhinopithecus; species Rhinopithecus roxellana. The sequence continues at coordinate 36,731,564 of NC_044564.1, read as the reverse complement.
TTTATGGGCACCGAGCATTTGTTTCCAACAAATCTGGGGGCTCATCCAGGATCCCCATTCTCCTCCAGTTAAGGGGTCTCCAGTCAACTCTCGTGAGGAGACATTATCCCACTGCCTCGTTTAGATGGCCTCAGGGTGAGGGATCAGGACCCACCCAGTGCAACGAATAAACCCGGAGTCTCAGCAACGTGAGGAGAAAAAGGCTTGCAACACCATGGCGACCAGGTAACTGTGCACAGACTAAGGTAAGAAACGTCGCAGCAGCAACAAAGTACTTCCTTGGTGGTCGGGATATTCTGGAGGTTTAAAATGCACGAATAGTAACAAGCACGACTGCTGTGCAGAGCAAGTGAGTCCAATCTGTGGTTCCGTAGTCACCTCACATGTCTTAGGGTGACCCTTTGGGAGTCCCAGCAGGGGACTCGCCATCAATGCTAAGAGGGGCCCGAAACATCTGCACAAGGGAAGTGGCCAGAGCAGATGAAGTGAAGGGAGAAGGGTGTAAGAAGCCTCCAGCAGGTGGGGCAAAAGGATAGGCAAGAAATCTCTAATACAAGGGATTCAGCCTCAGCAAGCCTCCAGAGAAGAATAGGCAAGAAGTCTTTAGTATGAGAGATTGAACATCAGCAAGCCTCCAGAGAAGAATAGGTAAGAAGTCTCTAATACAAGAGATTGAGCCTAACTGGGACCCAACATGGGAAATACACCAAGCAAGACAGGGAGTAAAAAGGATAAAGCTAGCAATAAAGATATTCTCCCTGATAGTTCCCTAGGTCTCATGTTGAAATATTGGAAAGATAATGAGAGGACTAAACATAAGAAAAGGCAACAAATGATAACATATTGCTATTTTATTTGGACTCAGGGACCCGTCCTCAAACCCTCAATCTTCTGGCCAAAGCTTGGGTTGAATGATGATGTGATGTGTCAACTTCTAATTCAATATGTAAATGATAAAAGTCCGGTTTCTCAAGAAGAACTGGACTATGCTCTTTGTTGGAGGCAGGGACCTGTCCTCTTCTTTCCCTGAAAGACAACTAGGGAAAAACCCAATCTAGCACCTCAAAATGAAAACTCAGAAAGCCAGCTCCCATGCCTAAAGACTCCAGCACATGGGATCCCCTAGACCATCTTCTCCTACTCAGTGCCCCTAAACCTTACCCTCAGGCAGCTGCTGCTGTCCTGGATCCCGTTCCAGATCCTTCCCCCGCTCACATTATTCCTCCTCCTTACAATCCTGATTCTTTGAAATCATCATCCCATGAGCCTGTTCCCTCCCAGCCTAAGTACTCCTCCCTAAAAGGACTCCAGCATGAAGTATAACAATGTAAAAAGAATATCCAGAATTTCCCATTTCCCTCCACACCTAAGGAGTCAACCCCAACTCTCTTCCCCTTAAAAGAGGTGCCACAAGGAGGGGGAGCTATTGGCTTTGTGAATGCTCCCTTAACTAGTTCAGAAGTCCTAAGTTTGAAAAAGGAACCAAAGCCATTGTTAGGTGACCCTTATGGGGTGTCAGATCAAGTTGATCAATTATTGGGACCTCAGTTATACACTTGGGTCAAGTTAATGTCCAACCGAGGTACCGTCTTTTCAGGGGAAGAAAGAAGCATAATCTGTAGGGCTGCTATGGCAATTTGGGAACGTGAACACCCTCCTGGTCAAAACGTCCTACTGCAGATAAAAAATTTCCCACCCAAGACCCCAAGTGGGACAATAATAATGCAGCTCACTGAGAAAACAGGCAAGACCTATGGGAAATGATAATAAAAGGAATTAGAGAATCAGTTCCCCGAACCCTAAACCTCTCTAAAGCATTTAATATACACCAGGAAAAAGATGATGGGCCTATGAAATTCTTCGACAGGCTAAAGGAGTAAATGAGACAGTATGCAGGCCTAAATTTGGAAACTCTCCTTGGACAGGGAATATTAAAGCTACATTTTGTCACTAAAAGTTGGCCAGATATTTTTTAAAAGTTACAAAAATTAGAAGATTGGGAAAACCAACCCCTAAGTGAACTTCTCAGAGAAGCTCAAAAAGCGTATGTGAGGAGAGACGAAGAAAAGCAGAAACAAAAGGCCAAATTCGTGTTATCTACTTTCTAGCAGATGGCTCCAAACCCATATGCTTCTAAACAAGGTCTCCAGGGGGCCAAAAACTATAAAGGGTCCAGACCCCTGTTCAAAGGACACAAGCTTCCAACTAGGGGACCTAGGCCTTCATTTCCTAGGCCTTCTAAAGAGAAAGTAGAGGAGAGACCAAGTATATAATTCTCGAGAAATTGGTCTTTTGTTTCAAATGTGGGAATGTCAGTGGTGGAGTGTAAATAAGGCAATCCATAGAGCATCTCGTAAGAAGAAAGGCTAATATCTTTCCGAGGGACAGTTCAGATTCTTAACAAGGCAATAGGAAGACATTTAATCCATGGCAACCAAGTTTCTAAAACTAATTTGGTTAAGTGGTTCTTCAGGGTCTGATTCATCCTTTCTACCCTACCTGATGAAGGTGGGTACCAAGGAGTATGATATTCCCATTTAATGTCTAGTGTTTGGGATACATTTTTAATGATACGTGCCGTGAAGAAATCATCTAAGCTGGCATCTAAGCCAGGTGGCTCACATCTGTAATCCCAGCACTTTTGGAGGCCAAGGCGGGTGGATCACCTGAGGTCAAGAGTTTGAGACCAGCCTGGCCAATATGGTGAAACCCTGTCTCTACTAAAAATGCAAAAAGTAGCTGGCGCCTGTAATTTCAGCTACTTGGGAGACTGGGGCAGGAGAATCACTTGAACCCAGGAGGCAGAGGTTGCAGTGAGGCGAGATCTCACCACTGCACTCCAGCCTGGGCGAAAGGTTACAGTGAGGCGAGATTGCACCACTGCACTCCAGCCTGGGTGAAAGGTTGCAGTGAGGCGAGATCTCACCACTGCACTCCAGCCTGGGCGAAAGGTTACAGTGAGGCGAGATCGCACCACTGCACTCCAGCCTGGGTGAAAGGTTGCAGTGAGGCGAGATCTCACCACTGCACTCCAGCCTGGGCGAAAGGTTGCAGTGAGGCGAGATCGCACCACTGCACTCCAGCCTGGGCGAAAGGTTGCAGTGAGGCGAGATCGCACCACTGCACTCCAGCCTGGGTGAAAGGTTGCAGTGAGGCGAGATCGCACCACTGCACTCCAGCCTGGGTGAAAGGTTGCAGTGAGGCGAGATCGCACCACTGCACTCCAGCCTGGGTGAAAGGTTGCAGTGAGGCGAGATCGCACCACTGCACTCCAGCCTGGGTGAAAGGTTGCAGTGAGGCGACATCGCACCACTGCACTCCAGCCTGGGTGAAAGGTTGCAGTGAGGCGAGATCTCACCACTGCACTCCAGCCTGGGTGAAAGGTTGCAGTGAGGCGAGATCTCACCACTGCACTCCAGCCTGGGTGAAAGGTTGCAGTGAGGCGAGATCTCACCACTGCACTCCAGCCTGGGCGAAAGAGCAAAACTCTGTCTCAAAACAATAAAATAAAATTAATTGTTATAAACCCAAGTGAAGTAGTTTCCCGATGCAGACATTGAGTGTCTGCATCACCAAAGTGACTTACTTTCCCCTATTTTGCCAACAGTCCTGAAATCTTGGTTGTATGGATCTTGAAATGATCTTTCATGAGAACAACCCTGATCAACATTAAGGACATGCAGATAATCATCATGCTGGGGTCACTGTCCAAACCAAACATAACTGTCTCAATCCCAATCTGCAAAATAGAAATGTATTAAAAACCTGAATCATGATACACTACAGTTTCTTTTCCTTAAGCATAAAATGCACTGTTTCCTGTTATATTGAATATTCAGATTCTGCTTAAAAAAAAGAAAATTTAAAAAGCTTTCTCAAGTCCAACAGAGCTTATAAAAATAAAAAGTAAAAATAAAAACCTTACATCAGACAGACTCTACTTTCTCTTTTCTTAAAACCAAAGGTCTCCTAACACAGGCACTGCCCTTGAAATTCTCAGTATATCAACATCAGCCTGGGGATCATGTCCTCATCAAAAGCTGGAAAGAGGAGAAACTCGAACCAGCCTGGGAAGGACCTTACCTGCTGCTCCTAACCACTGAAACTGCAGTCCAGAGAGCAGAAAAAAGGATGGACCCATCACACCTGAGTCAAGAAAGCACCACCACCTCCGGAGTCAGGGGCCGTTATCCCAGGGGAAAACCCTACCAAACTAATGCTAAGAAAAGTTTAACTCTCTTTCATCTATTCTATTACTCCTTCTTCTTTCCTCATTCTATAGCTGACCACCTCATTATTAATGTAACCAGGTCAAGCTCACCCCAAACTATTACCTTTGATGCATGTCTTGTTATACCCTGTGGAGATCTCCAAAGTCAAAAGCAACTCTCAGCCTCAGAGAAGTATCTCTGCCTCTTTAAGATAAAAGGCTCCCCCTATCAAGACCCTTGTTCCTTAACAAATGCAGGAAAACAGGTCTGCCATAGGTGGAATGATGTTATGTGGACAACTGACTATCAAGGCTGGACCTCATCAACAGGTGGTTGTATGTCCTTAAAACCATACATTCGCTTCACTAAAGGAAGTACCTCCCACAATTGCCAGTATAACCAATGTAATCCAGTGCAAATTTCTATTCTCATTGCCACGTCTACTGACCCGAAACCTACTTTAAGTTGCTTATATGGCATGGGAGCCAAAATAGCAGGGACACATCTTATTGGATCTTTTGAGATATGTTCTATTATTCCTTCACCTCCTACATCTCCTTCTACACTATCCCCCAATGTTCTGTTCTTCCTCCACCCAAAGATAAAACCAAAATAGATACTGTAGAAGTAAATGACCTAAAACAAACTTCAGCAATTGAAACAGGATATCAAGATGCAAATGCCTGGATGGAATGGATTAAATATTCCGTCCACACTTTAAATAAAAGCAATTGTTATGCTTGTGCACACAGCAGGCCAGAGGCCCAGATTGTCCCCTTTCCACTCAGATGGTCCTCCAGTCGACCAAGCATAGGCTGTATGGTAGCTCTCTTCCAGGATTCTACAGTTTGGGGCAATAAATCATGCCAAGCTGTCCCTCTGCTCTATCCTGAAGTTCAACACCCTGCAGGTCAGCCCCCGAGGGCCATCCAGCTTCCGTCTCCCAATGTCAGTTTCACCTCATGTCTTTCATGACAAGGGGAGAACTTGGCATTCCTTGGAAGTTTAACAGGATGTAGTGAGCTTAAGCCCTTCCAAGAGCTTACCCATCAGTCTGCCCTTAGTCATCCTCGAGCGGATGTGTGGTGGTATTGTGATGGACCCTTACTGGACACTCTGCCAAGTAACTGGAGTGGTACTCATGCTTTTGTCCAATTGGCTGTCCCTTTCGCCCTTTCATTTCTTCAACCACAAAAAGAAAAGCCACAACACCATAACATAAGAGAAGCCCCTTAGGGGTCTTTTGACTCTCAAGTTTATTTAGACGCAGTTGGAGTCCCACAGGAGTACTAGACAAATTCAAAGCTCAAGACCAGATAGCTGCAGGATTTGAATCAGTATTTTGGTGGGTAACTATCAATAAAAATATAGATTGGATAAATTACATCTTTTATAACCAGCAGCAGTTTATTAACTACATTAGAGATGCTGTCAAAGGAATAGCCAAACAGTTAGGGCCTACTAGCCAGATGGCTTGGGAAAACAGAATGGCCCTAGACATGATATTAGCCAAAAAAGGTGGAGTTTGTGTTATGATCAAAACTCAATGTTGTACCTTCATCCCAAACAATACTGCCCCCAGTGGGAGCATACCAAGGGCCTTACAAGGCCTTACTGCTTTATCCAGTGAATTAGCTAAACATTCTGGAGTCAATGACCCTTTTTCAGGATGGCTAGAAAGGTGGTTTGGTAAATGGAAAGGACTCACAGACTCAATTCTTACTTCTCTTGCAGCCATAAAAGGTGTACTCATTCTTGTTGGGTGTTGTGTCATACCATGTATCTGTGGGCTAGTACAGAGGCTTATAGAAACAGCACTTACTATAACCTCCCTTAGCAATCCTCCACCATATTCAGATAAGCTTTTCCTTTCAGAGGATCAAGTCAAACAGCAAAGCCAAGACATGTTAAAAAGGTTTGAAGAGGAGGGACCATAAAAATTGAAAGGGGAAAATTATAAGATACAGTAAATTCCTCTTCAAAGATTTAGCCTGTTAACTTCCTTATTCTTTGTTCTCAAACTCAACTTCCTTGTTCTCCATGCTTCCTTGTCCCTAATCACTGTGAACAATCTTCCCGCCAGTTCTAATCACTAACTCACATCTGTTCCCTTGGTTACCCGCTCTGCACTCATTCTTCCTGTTGAAACTGCACGTCCCACCACTGTAACTCACATCTCCCTTTCCTTCCTTATTTGGAAAAGTATTCACAAATGGCCAATCAGGTCAACTTAGAATGTGTGGTCTGACCCCAGCCCTGGGGGAGTGACACAGAGGTAGAGACTGTGTTAGGGATAAAAACAATTTCCCTCCTTTGTTCAGTGTGCTCCTGTGATCTTGATTGATGCAAGCAGCACCCTTCTGCAGAAGTAAATTGCCTTGCTGAGAAAACTTGCCTGAGTGCTGGTTTCACTTTGTGGCACTGAGCATTTGTTTCCAACAGTGAATATTCTACTTATTTTTAAAAATGTCTTCTTTGAGGTAACTGTGAGGTTTGACAGATACAATTTTAAAGCATAACATTTGGAAATTAATTCCGAGTTTATTCTTTTTAGAAGCTGGAACACAGAACCATAGGAACTGGAGTTAGAGAGCATCTCATTAATAGCTAACACTCCTCTAATAACTCATGAATTCATTAATAATTGCAACCTTAAAACCTCATCAGTAATTACTCATTGGTAACTCATTTATTAACTCACTAGTCACCTACGACTTGCCCCAAGTGTCCACAGAAGGGAGGAAGGTAGGAGGGATGCACTGGCCCTGCCAGCCTCTGCTGGTGCATCCCATCACATCCATCATCTGTCCCACAGCTTCCCTGGCCTGTCCCCCAACAGAACCCAATACCAACACACCCAGCCCCTGCCCAGAGCTTCCTTTCCAGCCACAGCTCACTGGGTCAAGCTGGGCTGGGGCTCTTCTCCCCTTTTCTCTTTGATCGATGTAATTTATAAGCATGGAAGGAAGTCAAATTGCACATTGTAAACTTTTGCACAGAAAAGTTTACAATGAAAATTTTCTTTGCCTTGCTCCTCCCCACCTGGAATGCAGCTTCCCAGTGAAAGGACCTACAACCCACCAGGAGGGAATAAAGATTGCTTTAGACCAGCAGTCCCCAACCTTTTTGGCACCAGGGATCAGTTTTGTGGAAGACAATTTTTAACCCAGGGTTGGGTGAGGGGACGGTTTCAGGATGAAACTGTTCCACCTCAGATCGTCAGGCGTTAGTTACATTCTCACAAGGAGCAGGCAACCTAGATCCCTCACATGTGCAGTTCACAACAGGGTTCCCCCTCCTATGAGAATCTAGTGGCACTGCTGACCTGACAGGTAATGCTGGTTCACCCACCCACCATTCACCTCCTGCTGTGTGGCCCCATTCCTAACAGGCCACAGACAAGCTCCAGTCCATGGCCTGGGAGTTGGAGATCCCTGCTTTAGACTGAAGATGTCTGAGATACAGCAGACACAGCTAGAGACTTTTTTTTTTTCTGAGATGGAGTCTCTCTCTGTCACTCAGGCTGGCATGCAGTGGTGCAATCTCGGCTCATGGCAACCTCTGCCTCCTGGGTTCAAGCGATTCTCCTGCCTCAGCCTCCCGAGAAGCTGGGATGACAGGTGCACACTACCACGCCTGGCTAATTTTTGTATTTTTAGTAGAGACAGGGTTTCACCATGTTGGCCAGATTTGGTCTCGAATTCCTGACCTCAAGTCAGGATCTGCCTGCCTCGGCCTCCCAAAGTGCTGGGATTACAGGGGTGAGCCATTGCGCCCAGCCTAAAGGCCTTTTTTGAGCTTCCCATATCTCATTAAAGCCAGGTTTCTGATCATGAAGCTGCCATCCATCCCTTCTGAAGGTGCCTGTTCACACCAAGATTAAACCCTGTGTAAGCAAGCCCTCTGGAAACCTTCCGTACTTTCCCCGGAAGTCCTTACCACCCCGTTTTTACGATGCTGATGTGTGAACTCTCACCCCTGGCGGCTCCTGGAGCCACTCCTTTTGGAGTGCTCCTAAATATAGTGAAAGCAAACTTTTCTGCTGTTCCTCTTTCTATTGTCAATTAAATTGCAGTCCTCTCCACCTCCCCACCACTCAGATATATTGGTAAAGAAAAGCTTTCGTAGGCAGGGCACAGTGGCTCATGCCTGTAATCCCAACACGTTGGGAGGCCGAGGCGGGCAGATCACCTGAGGTCGGAAGTTCGAGACCAGCCTGACCAACATGGAGAAATCCCATCTCTATTAAAAATATAAAGTTGGCTGGGTGTGCTGGTGCATGCCTGTAATCCCAGCTACTCGGGAGGCTGAGGCAGGAGAATCACTTGAACCCGGGAGGCGGAGGTTGTGGTGAGCCGAGATCACACCACTGTACTCCAGCCTAGGCAACAAGAGCGAAACTCCAACTCAAAAAAAAAAAAAAGTAAAACTTTCCTTTTAAAGCTGGGAACACGTGTGGTGTTTTCTGGTGGTTAACTCTATTATTATTCTTTAAAATCCTACAGTTTCCCTTTTATTACTATTCTATAAATCCTCAGTTCATTTTGATTCTTTTATTGCTTATCTTTACACCTTCAAATAATAACCTCAAAACTCCGTTTCTTGTTTTGTCAATTTAATTTGCCCTTGGGCTGTGTGAGAGCATCAGCACCTGCTGTTGGGTCACCGGCACAGCGGCCCCTCCTAGCTCTGGCCAGCAGCACTCCAATTCTGACAGCACTGAGACTTGCCCACTCGCATTCTATTCTGCAACTATATTGGGTTTGTCCATGTTTTTGTCTAACTGCTGCTTCTACAAGATAAAAATCAATATGCATCAAATACATTATATTGACTACTATGTAAAAAGTGGTCATTATAGCCAGGTGTGGTGGCTCACACCGGTAATCTCAGCGCTTTCAGAGGCCAAGGTGGGTGGATCACCTGAAGTCAGGAGTTCGAGACCAGCCTGGCCAACATAGTGAAACCCTGTCTCTACTAAAAATACAAAAAATAGGTGACTGGGTGTGGTGACTCACGCCTGTAATCCCAGCACTTTGGGAGGCCGAGGCGGGCGGATGAACAAGGTTAGGAGATCAAGACCATCCTGGCTAACACGGTGAAACCCCATCTCTGCTAAAAATACAAAAATTTAGCTGGGCATGGCGGGCACCTGTAGTCCCAGCTACTCAGGAGGCTGAGGCAGGAGAATGGCGTGAACCTAGGAGGTGGAGCTTGCAGTGAGTCGAGATGGTGCCACTGCACTCCAGCCTGGGCGACACAGCGAGACTCCATCTCAAAAAAAAAAAACAAAACAAAACAAAACAAAAATTAGCAGGGAGCCTGTAAACTTGGGAGGCTGAGGCAGGAGAATCGCTTGAACCCCGGGAGGAGGAAGTGGCAGTGAGCTGAGATCGCACCACTGCACTCCAGCCTGGGTGACAGAGCAAAACTCCGTCTCAAAAAAAAAAAAAAAAAAAAAGGGGGGTCGTTATAAACCCAAATGAAGTAGTTTCCTGATGCAGACGTTTTTGAGTGTCTGCATCGCCATAGTGACTTACTTTCCCCTATTTTGCCAACAGTCCTGAAGTCTTGGTTGTATGGATCTTGAAATGATCCTTTATGAGAAAACCCTAATCAACATTAAGGCCAGGCAGATAATCATCACGCTGAGGTCACTGTCCAAACCGAACATAACTGTCTCAATCCCAATCTGCAAAATAGAAATGTATTAAAAACCTGAATCATGATGCGCTACAGTTTCTTCTCCGTAAGCATAAAATGCACTGTTTCCTGTTATGTTGAATATTTGATCAGATTCTGCTTAAAAAGAAGAAAATTTAAAAAGCTTTCGCAAGTCCAACAGAGCTTATAAAAATAAAAAGCCTTCATCAGACATTAGGGGCTAAGGTTTTCTGTTTGTAGTTAAATGTGCCATTAACAAGAATAGAGAATATTTGAAAAAAAAAATTTTTTTTTGAGACAGGGTCTCACTTTGTTGCCCAGCTGAAGTGCAGTGGCATGATCTCAGCTCACTGCAGCCTCAACCTCCTGGGTTCAAGCCATCCTCCCACCTTAGCCTCCTGAGTAGCTGGGACTACAGGTGTCACTATGCCTAGCTAATTTTTGTATTTTTTGTAGAGATGGCATTTTGCCATGTTAACCAAGCTGGTCTCAAACTCCTAGGCTCAATCGATCCACCTGCTTCAGCTCCCAAAGTGCTAGGATTACAGGCGTGAGCCACCATACCCAGCCAAGAATAGAGAATACTTAATCTCCATTTCTCTGTATAACATGCTGGCAAAATATTACATAATGCTCTTAGGTCCTTGGCCAATGAATACCTTCAGTCAATCATCCAATTAACCTTGGTGGCTCGTTATTACCTGTCATAACAATACAATACACCATTTCCTCTACCTCCTACATTGAAGGTTGTTTACGCATCAACAGTTCCATGCAGCTGAGTCCAACCCAGAATCAATGCAACAGCATGTTCTTCTACCATTTTTAAGCATGGAGTTTACCTTTCCTTCAAGTTCATAGTTCTCAGTAACTAGACCTATTTAATATGTACATATGCAGGCAGGAAACCTGATGCAAAAGGGTCTTATAAATGCACTTATGAACCTGGGCAAGCTGCTGTGTCAAAATATGCACAGTCTAACCTCTGGCTGAGTTAGCCACAACCCATAAACAGTAGATCCATGCAATTTTTATTTGGGAGTTATCTTTATAAAATCACAGACAGAACTAAGAAGTCACGAATGTGAAAAGGCACAGGAAATGTAAATGAGTGAACAGAGAGAATCAGACAAGATGGATGGAGGTAAGAGGGTAACAGGGAAACAGGGAGGTAAAGAGGGTAACAGGGAAATGAATGTGACGATCAGACACTTTCTTTGTCATTGAAATGGTCAGAACAGGGCTTTGGACCTAGGCAAAGCCTCCATGCTGGGGCTTCCCAAATTTCGGCATGAATCAGAATCCCCTGGAGGCAGAGCTGCCAGATACAATACAGAACCCCAGGCCAGGCTCGGTGACTCATTCCTGTAATCCCAGAACTTTGGGAGGCCAAGGTTGGTGGATCATGAGGTCAGGAGTTCAAGACCAGCCTGGCCAAGATGATGAAACCCTGTCTCTACTAAAAATACAAAAATTAGCCGGGTGTGGTGGCATGCACCTATAATTCCCACTATTGGGGAGGCTGAGGCAGGAGAATCACTTGAACCTGGGAGGTGGAGGTTGCAGTGAGCTGAGATCGCACCACCGTACTCCAGCCTAGGCAGCAGAGAGAGACTCTGTCTTAAAAAAAAAAGAAAAGAAAAAAAAGAAAGAAAGAAAATACAGAACCCCAGCTAAAGGTGAATTTCAGTTAAACAAATCATTTTAGTATTAAACATGTCCCATGCAATAATTGAGACATACTCATACTAAAAAATGATGTCACTTATCTAAAATTAAATGTAACTGTGTGTTTTGCGTTTTTGCTCTACCTACACTGATTGCTGTGCCCACACCCAGAGTTCTTGATTCAGTGGATCTGGGATGGGCCCAAGAATCTGCATTTTTTGAGACAGGATCTCAGCTCTGTTGCCCAGGTTGGAGTGCCGTGTCACAATCACGGGTCACTGCAGCCTCGATCTCCTGGGCTCAAGTGATCCTCCCGCCTCAGCCTCCCAAAATGCTGGGATTACAAGCATGGTCCACGGCACCTGGCCAAGAATCTGCATTTCTGACACGTTTCCAGGTGATGGCGGTGCTGCTGTGTGAGGATGCCCTTTGAGAATCCCTGCTACAAAGCCCCTCCCAGTGTGGTGGCATTGCTGTGTGGTGGCCTTGCACTGCGGATCGCCCACCTGAGGGATGCTCTGTGAGCGCTGGCTGTGTCGCCCTGCCACTGTGTCTCTGCTTCGCCGGAAACATGCGTTTCTCCACTTTGAGGCAGAAGCACCAAGTGCTCCTGTGAATTAATTTGCTCATTTAATGCTCATTACATTTAAATTTAAGTGTCATTGAAAGGACTTATTTTCCCACACTGGACCATGGCCCTCTCCATGCTCACTTCCTTAGAATAAAGAAGAACATGAGGCTGGTGAAGGGGCCTGATGGATTATTACATTGGCTCTGTCTGTGGTGACAGGCTCACAAAAATACTGTCACCATGGTATTTCTCAGCATTTGCTACATAGGAGCTTTTTCATACTTCAGGAAACATATTTACCATTTTAAAACCAAAGACATCAGCCTCCCATCAACATCTGTGATTTCGCTGTTACTAAACATTGTAAATGTATCACTGTCTTGTTCCTTGGAAGTAGAACACCTACCATTGGACTCCCTTTACTCTAATTAACCAATGGCACCCCACATGAGTCGTTAATAACTGGTTGGCCTTTGTCCCCTTCAGAGGGGACACGCATGGTACAGTTGCCAAGTCATGGACTCACTTTCTGACAAAAGCTTCTCCAAGATCCTCCTGGCTGGAAGCCGTGTGTGTCAGTTTGCTGTGGCAGATAATACTCTGTCCTCTGGGCACCCAAAATTCGTGTGTTGAAGTCCCAACCACCAGTGTCTCAGAATGTGACTGTATTTGGAGGCAGGGTCTTTAAAGAGATAACGGGCCAGGCGTGGTGGCTCACACCTGTAATTCCAACACTTTGGGAGGCCAAGGCAGGCAGATCACCTGAGGTCAGGAGTTCAAAACCAGCCTGGCCAACATGGAGAAACCCTGCCTCTACAAGAATTAGCTGGGTGTGGTGGTGCATGCCTGTAGTCTCAGCTACTTAGGAGGCTGAGGCAGGAGAATCGCTTGAATCCGGAAGGTAGAGGTTGCAGTGAGCCACTACACTCCAGCCTGGGTGACAGAGTGAGACTCTGTCTCAAAATAAAATAAAATAAATAAAATAAAATAAAATAAAATAAAATAAAATAAAAAAAAAATAAAGAGATAACTAAGGTTAACCGAGGTCCTTAGGGTGGAACCTAATCCAGTATGACTGGTGTTCCTTATCAGAAGAGGAGATGAGGACACAGGGCAGGTACGCCCATCTGCAAAGCGAAGGAGAGAGGACTCAGGAGACAACAACACTGCAGACACCTTGATCTCAGACTTCCGGCCTCCGGAATTGTGGGAAAACAAATTTCTGTTGTTTAAGCTGCCCATTCTGTGATACAAAAAGCCCTCACTTAACATTGTCAGTAAGTTCTTGGAAACTGACTTTAAGTGAAATGATGTATAACAAAATCAATTTTCTAATCAACAGGCTAATTGATATAAACAAGAGTTAAATTGTTACAACACACTTCTCCCTTTGCAGGGCGCACTCACACACGCCCACCCTCACTCACATTGGGACCTTGTAGACACATCAGTTCACCTAATGCGCACAATCTTGGGATCAAGGAGGAAACGAGGGCACCCAGAAAAAAACCCACACAGACAGGGGGAGCACATGCAGACAGACTCCCAACACAGGTAGTGGCCCCAGATGAGGATCAGTCTTTTCTCATCGACCTTATAACAAAGCCCTATTGAGGCCAGGGGCGGTGGCTCATGAATATAATCCTAGTATTTGGGGAGGCTGAGCCAGTAGGATCTGCTTGAGCCCAGGAGTTTGAGACCAGACTGGGCAACATAGGAAGACTCCAGTTTCTACAAAAAATAATTTTTAAAAATTAGCCAGGAATAGCGGCACAGGCCTGTTGTCCCAGTTGCTTGTGAGGCTGAGACGGAGGAAGATCACTTGAGCCATGATTGTGCCACTGCACTTCAGTCTGGGCAACAGAGCAAAACCCTGTCTCAAAATAGATAAAAACAAAATGACCTTATTCTAGGACCTGCTGTACTTTGTTACAATAGCCCAAGCAAACTGAGACACCATGTAAAGACCAGTTTTCCTCTACAATAAAGAAGACAATACTGCACCTACCCCAGAGGTGACAACTGTAGGATTCCATTTGAAAGAGCAGGCAGGCTGGGCGCGGTGGATCACGCCTGTAATCCCAGCACTTTGGGAGGCCGAGGTGGGCAGATCATGAGGTCAGGAGTTTGAGACCAGCCTGGCTAACATGGTAAAATGCCATCTCTATTAAAAATACAAAAATTAGCTGGGCGTGCTGGCGGGCACCTGTAGTCTCAGCTACTCAGTAGGCTAAGGCAGGAGAATTGCTTGAACCCGGGAGGCGGAGGTTGCAGTGAGCCAAGATGGTGCCACTGCACTCCAGCTTGGGCGACAGAGCAACTCGGTCTCAAAGAAAAAAAAAAAAGAACAAGCAATTTTCACCTTACAGTAACCTGTGATTGAGGATCTCAGTTGCCCCTCTCAACAGATTTTCCTGTTTGATCCTTCAGTTCTTCTCTGCCCCTGACTGGAGACCAGACATAAGCACAAATCTGAGGGTTGAGCCCTGGGGTGGAGAGGAACCATTTCCTCACCCCCACCACCCTCTGTGCGCTACCACTTCCTTCCGCCAAGAATCATCCTGGCTGTGAGCGCCTTCCTTACTCATTATTTTTCTTCTTCCTTGCAACATGCAGAATTTCTCTCTCCTCATCCTGATGTTGATGAAAGGCAATAGTCTTTGCGAATTTGAAGTGTGATGAAACATACCAAATAAAAGATTTCTGATAAACACTCTTTGCTAATTAAGTATTTGGAAATCTGCTTGTACCAAAATAACATGACGTTCCTCCCTCTGCCTTTTATTCCCTCTAATAGAATTGTTTTCCTCCACAGGTTCTTTTTTCTTTCTTTCTTTCTTTTTTTTTTTTTTTTAGACAGAGTCTTACTCTGTCACCAGGCTGGAGTGCAATGCTGCAATCTTGGCTCACTGCAACCGCCTCCTGGGCTCACCGCCTCCTGGGTTCAAGCAATTCTCCTGCCTCAGCCTCCGAGTAGCTGGGATTACAGGTGCCCGCCACTGTGCCCAGGTAATTTTTGTATTTTTAGTAGACACAGGGTTTCACCATGTTAGCCGGGATGGTCTCGATCTCTTGACCTTGTGATCCTCCCGCCTCGGCCTCCCAAAGTGCTGGGATTCCAGGCGTGAGCCACTGCTTCCAGCCAAGAGAGGTGCCTTCGTGATCATTAATTTCTCCACCTCACTTGGAAGATTGTTAGAAATCATAAATCAAGTTTGTAATGTCGTTACATAGCTTTCACTGAACATTTTAAATACTTAAACAAAAAATTCATGAGGATTGCACATAACCAAGCCCATCCTAAACTTTTTGAAGACTTCATTTGTCAATCCCCCCTATAGTTAATAAATATTGTATTTTTTCATGACTCCTCCTTTTAATCATTATACTGACTCATACCACTCAAAACTGCAGTTTAATTATATTAGTTTTCTCTAATATAAAATTAGTTACATATTTAATTAACTTCCTTTCTCCCAAAATAGCAACCATCCTCTTTGATTAACCTAGCTGAGTCATGCAAAACCTTATGCTTATCTTGCTGTCAATTACAAGCGTATTTTAGTTTTAGGCAGAAATAGGTCACATTGTACCTTGCAAAAATTGCGGAGTTAGGGCTGAGCACGGTGGTTCTCGCCTGTAATCCCAGCACTTTGGGAGGCTGAGGTGGGCAGATCAACTGAGGTCAGGAGTTCAAGACCAGCCTTGTCAATACAGTGAAACCCTGTCTCTACTAAATACAAAAATTAGCCGGGCATGATGGCAGGTGCCTGTAATCCCAGCTACTCGGGAGGCTGAGATGGGGAGAATCTCTTGAACCTGGGAGATATTGGTTGTGGTGAGCCAAGATCGTGCCACTGCACTCCAGCCTCAGCAGCTGAGTGAGACTCCATCTCAAAAAAGAGAAAAAGAAAAAGAAAATTACAGAGTTAGGAGGAAGGATGGCAGATGGTTAGGAAATTAATTTCACAAGTAAATGGATTCTCTATTGACTCTGACAGACAAAATGTAAGAACAAGAATGCAAAAGTAAGACTTTTTTTTTTTTTTTTTTTTTTTTTTAGATGGAGTTCCACTCTTGTTGCCCAGGCTGGAGTGCAATGGCACAATCTCGGCTTACTGCAACCTCCACCTCCCGGGTTCAAGCAATTCTCCTGCCTCAGCCTCCCGAGTAGCTGGGATTACAAGGTATGCGCCACCACGCCGGCTAATTTTGTATTTTTAGTAGAGACAGGGTTTCTCCATGTTGGTCAGGCTGGTCTCGAACCCCCGACTTCAGGTGATCTGCCCGCCTTGGCCTCCCAAAGTGCTGGAATTACAGACGTGAGCCACCACGCTTGGCAGGAAGACTCTTTTATATTCCTAGACTTTTTTTGCATGTATGGATCACTTTGATAACAAAAGGTCCCTTATTCGATAAAGACAGTTCATGACTATTTTATTCATTACTAGTTTATTTCATTTATGATTTTACTAGTTTTGAAATCTGGATGTCACAGATGAGGCTGTGTCATAACAGTTTAAGGTTAGAGTCCTCCTGCAAGGACAAGGATGCGAATGAGAGGTAAGGAGGGTTCCAGGTGCATTGGTGCCCATAAAAGAGCGAGCTAGGGACCTGGTGCAGTGGCTCATGCCTGTAATCCCAACACTTTGGGAGGCCGAGGTGGGCGGATCACCTGAGGTCGGGAGTTCGAGACCAGCCTGACCACATGGAGAAACTCCGTCTCTACTAAAAATAAAAAGTTGGCCGGGCATGGTGGCTCATGCCTGTAATCCCAGCTACTCTGGAGGCTAAGGCAGGAGAATCGCTTTAACCCAGGAGGCGGAGGTTGCGGTAGGCCAAGATCGCACCATTGCACTCCAGCCTGGGCAACAAGAGCGAAACTCCGTCTCAAAAAAGAAAAAAAAAAAAAAAAGAAAGAAAGAAAGAAAAAGAAAAAGCAAGCTAGGACCAGGCAGCTTGAAACACAGCGGGAGCAGGGATCGCCCAGGCCAGAGGCGCTCCCACAGCGCCCCCTGGTGGCCTGCCTCTGGAGTAGAAGGATGAACTGTTCTCAGTAGTTCTGGAAATCTGGCCCCTGACCAGCAGCATCTGCATCACCGGGGAGCCTGTCAGAAATGCAAATTATGGCCAGGTGCGACGGCTCACGCCTGTAATTCCAACATTTTGAGAGGCTGAGGCGGGAGAATCACTTGAGCCCAGAAGTTTGAGACCAGCCTGATTCACATAGCAAAACCCCATCTCTAACACCAGTGCACGTTCCAATTTGAGAACCACTGTTCTGTTCTGAACGTGAGCTGGAAATGTAGGTTGAGCCACAAGGACTACAGCTGCAGCCAATACATAAAGAAAGTAACAAGAGAATACCAGCTTTTTAACCGGGCGCAGTGGCTCACGCCTGTAATCCTAGCACTTTGGGAGGCCGAGGCAGGTGGATCACAAGGTCAGGAGATCAAGACCATCCTGGCTAACACAGTGAAACCCCATCTCTACAACAAAATACAAAAAACATGAGCCGGCATGGTGGCGGGCTCCTGTAGTCCCAGCTACTCAGGAGGCTGAGGCAGGAGAATCGCTTGAACCTGGGAGGCGGAGGTTGCAGTGAGCCAAGATTGCACCACAGCACTCTGGCCTGGGTGACAGAGCAAGACTCCATCTCAAAAACAAATAAATAAAAAAAAAATAAGAATAGCAGCTTTGTAAAGGAAAAATCATTTGGGATCCAGGTCTAAAAGCAATTCTCTAGGAGAGTGGGTCCTAACAGAGCAGACCCTGAGTACTGAAACTAACAGATGATGCTGTGTGTTGGGCTGCATAGTGCCTCTCAAATGTCATTATGTTGAAGTGCTAACCCCAAGAACCTCAGAAGGTGACTATATTTGGAGGAGGGGCCTTTACAGAGATAATCGATTTAAAATGAGGTCATATGGATATGGGGGCTCTAATCCAATCTGACTGGGTCCCATAAGAAAATGCTGGGTGCGGTGGCTCACGCTTGTAATCCCAGCACTTTGGGAGGCTGAGGCAGGCAGATCACCTGAGGTTGAGAGTTTGAGACCAGCCTGACCAACATGGAGAAACCCCTTCTCTACTAAAAATACAAAATTGGTCAGGCGCAGTTGCACATGCCTGTAATCCCAGCTACTCGGGAGGCTGAGGCAGGAGAATCGCTTGAAAGGTTGCGGTGAACCAAGATTGCGCCATTGCACTCCAGCCTGGGCAACAAGAGCAAAACTCCGTCTCAAAAAAAAAAAAAAAAAAGAGAGAGAGATGAGGACATAGACACACACAGTAGGGACAACCCTGTGAGGACACAGGGAGAAGACAGCTTCAGCCTTCTGCAAGCCAAAGAGAGAGGACTCAGGAGGAATCAACTCTGCCCACACCTTGATTTTGGACTTCCAGCCTCTAGAACATGAGAATATAAATATCTGTTCTTTAAGCCTCCTGTTGTGGCACTTTGTTACAGAAGCCCTAGCAAATTAACAAATGCATGCAACAATATTCCTCAACAATGCGAAAGTAGCTTTAAATAGGAATTTGTTAATCCCATCTTCAGAGTATCGTAAGGTCAAAATGTCTGCATTTAAATCGATGAATGCAATTTTCAAGGAGGGGCATCCCTTTTTTTTTTTTTTTTTTTTTTTTTTTTCTGTCACCCAGGCTGCAGTGGCGCGATCTCGGCTCACTGCAACCTCCACCTCCCGGGTTCACACCATTCTCCTGCCTCAGCCTCCCAAGTAGCTGGGACTACAGGCACCCGCCACTATGCCTGGCTAATTTTTTTGTGTGTGTATTTTCAGTAGAGACAGGGTTTCATCGTGTTAGCCAGGATGGTGTTGATCTCCTGACCTCATGATCCGCCTGCCTCGGCCTCCCAAAGTGCTGGGATTACAGGCGTGAGCCACTGCGCCCAGCGGGACATCACTTTCAAACAAGTGAGATTTGCAAGTTCCTCTACCCATTGCAGGCTTCTCAAGATCAGAGTTAGGAAAGAGAAAGGGGTGCCCCCTCTTCGTGGCACACACAAATGACCCCAGGAATGATGCTAAGCAAATAGGCCCTCCCCATGGGGAAGCCCCTGCTGCTGACTCTGCCTCACGAGCGGCAGTGCCACAGAATTAGACTCTGACCATGCCGCTTTACAGCGGTGGGTCTTCCCTGTGCATTGACACACTCATCCCAAGTGAAATTGCTTATGGAGAAACAGCTCTTCTCTGGGTGCTAACTTCTATGGGGCAACTAATTAGTGCTACTGCTCAGCATAATAAAGAGATACATAAAATATTTGAGATGGGAAACGTGACCATGACATATCAAGGCTAAAGACAACAGCTGCTTCTTGGAGGGCCAGAGCCTTTGCCAAGTATCAAAAGGACTGGTCTGCGGCAGGAACTCTACTCCTCCCCTCCAGAACCCAGGCTCTCCACCACTTCCCAGTTCCCTCCCCAACTGCCAGAGTGCCACCTGCTGGGAGCTCACAGGAATTGCCCTCTGGCCCCATGAATTGCCTTCTGCCAAATTTTGTCCCTTTCCTGGGAGCAGCCTGGATCAGATGGTTGCATGTGCCGCAAAGCCAGGAATTCAGAGGGGCCAATCTCCCCCAGAATCCATTCCAGACAGCCAGCTACGGAGAAGACATATTTCCTTGGGGTGGCACTGGATTGAAAGTCCTTCAGGCCGAGCCCAGTGGCTCACGCCTGTAATCCCAGCACTTTGGGAGGCTGAGGCGGGCGGATCACGAGGTCAGGAGATGGAGACCATTCTGGCTAACACGGTGAAACCCCGTCTCTACTAAAAATGCAAAAAATTAGCCGGGCGCGGTGGCGGGCGGGCGCACTTGGGAGGCTGAGGCAGGAGAATGGCGTGAACCCGGGAGGCGGAGCTTGCAGTGAGCCGAGATCGCGCCACTGCACTCCAGCCTGGGCGACTGAGCGAGACTCCATCTCAAAAAAAAAAAAAAAAAAAAAAAAAAAAAAAAAAAAAAAAAAAAAGAAAGTCCCTCGAAAATGCTACATGAGAAGTGCCAAGTTGTGTTAAACAAGACTAGGATTTAGGGGCAGCAGGTAGTAAGCCAAGAGCCCCAGCCCGCCCCCTCCTCCTACTGCCCTTGCTTTCATAGGGAACATTTGCATTCTTCTCTGGAAGTGGAGAAAGTAATGCATAATAACTTTCTTTGACAAGTATGTGTTTCTGCCATGAGCTAACAGGCACTGGACCGAGACACAGGAAAGCTTGCAGCGAATCCTAACAGTTCACTTCCCTCTTACAATGTGAATTCATTCAAATTAGACCTTCGAGTGAAAGCCTCTTAATTAGATGATTTCCTAAGTCCCCATTGATGTCTCTTTTCCCATACAAAGGCATCTACAAATGACTGCCTATTTGGTCCTGAACTAGTGGCTTTGAGAAACAGGCTTCAGCGGGAAGTGAAACATAACCAAGTTAGCAGGCCATGCATCAGCTATTGACTGAATGAGTGCCTGGAAGTCACCTGAGGAGGTATCCTCGAACTACTGCTGCTCTTGCAGCCTATTATGCAGATAACAGGAGAAAAAGGCTGCAGGATCTGGAGCCATTTTCAAATAGTCATCAATGATCACCAACATGTGATCCACAAGCAAGTCCCTTCCTCGTCCCCAGAACATATCTTACCTTTTATTATCACTTATGGATTTTGCATGAATTTGCATGAAGTCTCTCCCATTACTCCTCAAACCTAATAAAAAGTTTCCAAAGCCCTTTCTAAGCCCTGCAAATCAAAACAACTTTGACTTGGCCAGGTGCGGTGGCTCACGCCTGTAATCCCAGCACTTTGGGAGGCCGAGGCGGGAGGATCACCCGTGGTCAGGAGTTCGAGACCAGCCTGGCCAACATGGTGAAACCCTGTCTCTACTAAAAATACAAAAATTAGACGGGCATGGTGGCCCGCGCCTGTAATCCTAGCTACTCGGGAGGCTGAGGCAGGAGAACCACTTGAACCCGGGAGGCAGAGGTTGCAGTGGTCTGAGATTGCGTCATTGCACTCCAGCTTGGGTAACAAGAGCGAAATTCCGTCTCAAAAAAAGAAAAGAAAAAAGAAAGATAATTTTTAATCAAACGATCTGGCTTATTATTTTTGAATATATTACTTAAGTCTTCCTTCAGGACCCAGACAAAATTCCCATGGGATACCCACACACATACCCCTTCCCCCTCCTCCGCCCCCCTACCAACAGCCAGCTTCTCCCCTTCCGGGCACACACAATGCACAGGCCGTACTCTGCCCGTATGTTCTTTGGCTTCATTTTCTCATCCACAGATCAAGACCAGAACCAGCCGCTTGTTAAAGGATTTCAAGATGTTTAGCATATGCATGAGGAAGAAACACCTAGAGCCTGGAAGATTGCCCATTTTCTTCTTACCTGTTTATTGAGTAATGGGCGGTGACTGCTTTCAGCCTGTAAGTAGGAAGTCAACTGATGCAAGATGACTCTTGAAATAAAAATAACTTTTAAAATGTATTTAAATTGCCCCTAGATCTCTTTACTCAATGTGTGTATTGGCCCATTTTGCATTGCTAAAGGAATTCTTCAGACTGGACAATTTCTAAAGAAAAGAGGTTTCTGGGCTCACAGTTCTGCAGGCTGCATGGTACCCGCATCTGCTCAGCCTCTGGGGAGGCCTCAAGACACTTCCACTCATGGCGGAAGATGAGCAGGGAGCAAGTGTATCAAATGACAAGAGAGGAAGCAAAAGAGATGCCAGGCTCTTTTAAACAGCCAGCTCTTGCATGAATTAATAGAGCAAGAATTGACCCATTACCACAGGGAGACCACCAAGCACTTCTGGAGGGGTCCACTCCTGTGACACCTCCCACCACGCCCCACCTCCAACTTTGAGGATTATATTTTAACGTGAAATGTGGAGGGGTCAAGGTCCAAACCATGTCACTCTGACTGTAAATTGAGCTCAGAACCAAGTACATTCTGTCAGGCCTCTGAGCCCAAGCCAAGCCATTGCATCCCCTGTGACTTGCACATATACGCCCAGATGGCCTGAAGTAACTGAAGAATCACAAAAGGAGTGAAAATGCCCTGCCTGGCCTTAACTGATGACATTCCACCACAAAAGAAGAAGTGAAAATGGCCGGTCCTTGCCTTAAGTGATGACATTTCCTTGTGAAAGTCCTTTTCCTGGCTCATCCTGGGTCAAAAAACTCCCCCACTGAGCATCTTGTGACCCCCACTCCTGCCCACCAGAGAACAACCCCCCTTTGACCGTAATTTTCCTTTACCTACCCAAATCCTATAAAATGGCCCCACCCTTATCTCCCTTCGCTGACTCTCAGCCTGCCTGCACCTAGGTGGTTAAAAAGCTTTATTGCTCACACAAAACCTGTTTGGTGGTCTCTTCACATGGACGCACATGACACATTCTTTCTTTTATTTGCTTGCCACTGCTTCCATTTTGTTACAAAACAGCCCTTACAGAATATCAAATTGGCCGGGCGTGGTGGCTCATGCCTGTAATCTCAACACTTTGAGAGGCTGAGGTGGGTGGATTGCCTAAGGCCAGGAGTTCGAGACCAGCCTGGCCAACATGGTGAAACCCCATCTCTACTAAAAATACAAAAAATGAGCCGAGTGTGATGGCACGTGCCTGTAGTCCCAGCTACTCAGGGGGCTGAGGTAGGAGAATCACTTGACCTGGGAGGTGAAGGTTGCAGTGAGCCCAGATCTCGCCACTGCACTCCAGCCTGGTGACAGAGAAACTGTCTCAAATGTATATATGATATATACGTTACATACATGATATATGTTACATATATGAGATATATATATCATATATATTTTATATTTTATGTATGTTATATATGAGATGTGTTATATATATGCTATATATCAAACTGTCTTTTTAGAACTCGCAGTCTTTAGTTACAAAAGTGAGATTTCCAAATTTAAAGGCAGATCTTTAAAAAAAATCAGATCTGGGAGAGAAGTGGCGAAAACAATTGGGCTAACTCCCAAACATACATCTATTGTTTCTTGTGCTTGTCTTACAAAGGGGGGTCAGGTAAAACCAGAGGTGTTGATGTGGCGGGATTGACCACTGAGTTATTTGTGGTGAAGGAAACTGAAGCAATAAGAGGAAAGGCAAGCCACTGATTTTTCTCTAAAACAAGACTCTTTCAAAAATGGAAACTCATTTCTTTGAAGAAGCAGCGGGATTTTTTTATTCTGCGCAAGCTCTGTGGGGTGCCTGGTTGAAGAGCCGCGCACATTGACTTGAGGGTTCAGCCTGGAAGGCCCGGTGAAGGGGCGCTCATTGCGGAGGAGACGGGGCAGTCGTCAGGAAACTTGGCTGCAGGTGAACAATGCCCCTGAGAACCATGAGAAGTTCCCCCAGATGCCCGGCTAAAAGACAATTAGCTGGGTTCAGAATAAACAAGTCGGTTCACACATAATTGTAAGTTCCTTGCCCGAAGGATTAATTTTCAAAGAGAAATGAGAGGCTCTTTCTTACCAGAAAGCTTTAAAACGGAGACCCAAGAATATGGCAACTGTGGCAGCAGCTTGGTTTTTCCATCTTATAACATCTTTCGAAGAGAGAAAGAGAAGGCCGGGTCCGGTGGCTCACGGCTGTAATCCCAGCACTTTGGGAGGCCGAGACGGGCGGATCACGAGGTCAAGAGGTGAGACCAGCCTGGCCAACATGGTGAAACGCCGTCTCTACTAAAAGTACAAAAATTAGCCGGGCGTGGTGACGGGCGCCTGTAATCCCAGCTACTCAGGAGGCTGAGGCAAGAGAATTGCTTGAACCCGGGAGGCAGAAGTTGCAGTGAGCCGAGATTGCACCACTGCACTCCAGCCTGCAACACAGCAAGACTCCGCCTCATGAAAAAAAAAAAAAGAAAGAAAGAAAGAAAAAAAAAAATGGGAGTTGAAAATTGGGTACTCTTGGCCGGGCGCGGTGGCTCAAGCCTGTAATCCCAGCACTTTGGGAGGCCGAGACGGGCGGATCACGAGGTCAGGAGATCGAGACCATCCTGGCTAACATGGTGAAACCCCATCTCTACTAAAATATACAAAAAACTAGCCAGGCGAGGTGGCGGGTGCCTGTAGTCCCAGCTACTCGGGAGGCTGAGGCAGGAGAATGGCGTGAACCCGGGATGCGGAGCTTGCAGTGAGCTGAGATCCGGCCACTGCACTCCAGCCTGGGCGATAGAGTGAGACTCCCTCTCAAAAAAAAAAAAAAAAAAAAAAAGAATAGATAAGGCGGGGTGTGGTGCCTCACCCCTGTAATTCCAGACCTTTGGGAGGCTGAGGTGGGCAGATCACCTGAGGTCACGAGTTCGAGACCAGCCTGGCCAACGTGATGAAATCCTGTTTCTACTAAAAATACAAAAATTAGCCGGGCGTGGCAGCAGCCTCCTGTAATCTTAGCTACTCGGCAGGCTGAGGCAGGGAGAATTGCTTGAATCTGGGAGGCAGAGGTTGCAGTGAGCCAAGATTTCCCTGTTGCACTCCAGCCTAGATGACAAAGTGAGACTCTGTCTCAAAAAAAAAAAAAAAAAAAAAAAAAAATTGATAACCAGGCAAGATGGCTCACGCCTATAATCCCAGCACTTTGGGAGGCCAAGGCAGGAGGATTGCTTAAGCCCAGGAGTTCGACACCAGCCTGGGCGACATGGCAAGAGCTCATCTCTATTTATTTAAAAAAAAAAAAAAAGAGGCCAGGCACAGTGGCTCACACCTGTAATCCCAGCACTTTGGGAGGCCAAGGTGGGTGGGAGGTCAGGAGTTCGAGACCAGCCTGGCCAACATGGTGAAACCCCCGTCTCTACTAAAAATAGAAAAATTAGCCGGGCGTGGTGGTGGGTGCCTGCAATCCCAGCTACTCGGGAGCCTGAGGTGGTAGGAGAATCGCTTGAACCTGGGAGGCCAAGGTTGCAGTGAGCCGAGAACGCGCCACTGCACTCCATCCTGGGCGACAGAGCAAGACTCTGTCTCAAAAATAAATAAATAAATAAATAGTAAATTAAATTAAAAGAATAAAAAAAATGATAATGCCTGTTGACCAGGGCTTCACTGGACTTTTGGCTGAAACAACTACACATGGCCCCCCATGTGGTGTCTCTGCATGGACTAGTTTGGGCTTCTTCATGACATAGCTTCCCAAGAAAACCAGGTGGCAATAACCTTCTTTTATGACCTCATCTTAGAAGCTGCAGAGAATCAATCCTAATCAAAATCCCATGCAAATCTGAGGGAGAAAACAGAGACTCTAGTTTTCAAGTGTCCAAATTATTGCAAGAAGAGGGTATAGAGTTAGAGATATTGTAGTAGCCAACATTGGAAAAATCTAATATGCCCTTAACAGGAAATGAGAAAACAGCAATCAACTTTGAAAGCTGGAAAAACCAAGAAGAGTAGTGATTAATTTTGCAAACCTAAGAAAGATTTTTTTTTTTTTTTTTTTTTTTTTTTTGAGACAGAGTCTCACTCTGTTGCCCAGACTTGGAGTGCAATGGCACAATCTCAGCTCACTGCAACCTCCACCTCCCAGGTTCAAGCGACTCTCTTGCCTCAGCCTCCCGAGTAGCTGGGATTACAGGTGCGTGCCACCACACCTGGCTAATTTTGTATTTTTAGTAGAGACAGGAGTTTTGCCATGTTGGCCAGGCTGGTCTCAAACTCCTGACCTCATGTAATCCACTTGCCTCAGCCTCCCAAAGTGTTGGGATTACAGGCGTGAGCTACCACTCCTGGCCTCTTCACTATTTAAAATTGTGTTCCTTTTAAAATTTAGAATAACTTTTTTTTAGTAGACTGGGTCTATCTGTGTTTTCCAGGCTGGGGTGTAGTGGTTATTCACAGGTGCCAGCAGAGTCCACTGCAGTCACCTCAAACTCCCCGGTTCAAATGGGCGCCTCAGCCTCCTAAGTAGTTGGGACTCCAGGTGCCTCCTGAGTAGTTGGGACTCCAGGTGAGCACCACTATGCCCACCTTTAGTATGATTTTTTTTTTTCTTGAGATGGAGTTCCGCTTTTGTTGCCCAGGCTGGAGTGCAATGGCACCATCTTAGCTCACCGCAACCTTCACCTCCTGGGTTCAAGCGATTCTCCTGCCTCAGCCTCCCAAGTAGCTGGGATTACAGGCATGCGCCACCATGCCCGGCTAATTGTGTATTTTTAAAAGAGTCAGGTTTTCTCCACGTTGGTCAGGCTGGTCTTGAACTCCCGACCTCAGGTGATCTGCCCGCTTTGGCCTCCCAAAGTGCTGGGATCACAGGCATGAGCCACCGCAACCGGCCTAGCATGATTCTTTCAATGTTTCTTGCCCATTTATAGATGTGCTTTCATTTTGAGGGGTGCTATTTATGGTGTCAAAAGACAAAATTACAATAAATTTAGTTGACTTTTATTTGAAATTCATAAATCGGGGCAGCCTCCATTCTACAAAATAGAACGAGAGATCCCACTGGGCAATGGAAGAACAGTGGGTTTTGTAAAGTGAGAACGGGGAAACAGAACAATAGGAAAACAAAAAAAAAAAAAGCTGATTTGTTAACATCAGGTTACTTCCGG
This sequence comes from Rhinopithecus roxellana, assembly GCF_007565055.1. NCBI lineage: Eukaryota > Metazoa > Chordata > Mammalia > Primates > Cercopithecidae > Rhinopithecus > Rhinopithecus roxellana. The sequence goes on along the minus strand of NC_044564.1, from coordinate 36,704,881 downwards.
TTACTTTTTTGTAAGAGCTACAGCAGAGGAATCTTCCTTATTAAGCCAGACTCAGGAAGACTGGAAATCTCTTGTTTTCAGAAAAAACAATTGGCCTTTTGAGCATCTATTTGCTTGCATAGATCAGTTTCAGCCTAAAGTTTCAGTTCGATTATATGGCATTTAGCATGAGTTACTTCATATCAGTTTGGTTTGGTCTGCTGGGATCCAGTTCAGGAACTCAGTCTAAAACAATAGTTTCTCAGGACTTTTGTTTAACAATAATTATCTTAGCTGGGCATGGTGGCTCATGCCTGTAATCCCAGCACTTTGGGAGGCTGAGGCAGGTGGATCACCTGAGGTCAGGAGTTCAAGACCAGCCTGGCCAACATGGTGAAACCCTGTCTTTACTAAAAATACAAAAATTACACGGGCGTGGTGGCATACATCTGTAATCCCAGCTACTCGGGAGGCTGAGGTAGGAGAATCGCTTGAACCTGGGAGGTGAAGGTTGCAGTGAGCCGAGATTGTGCCATTGCACTCCAGCCTAGGCAACAAGAGTGAAACTCCGTCTCAGGAAAAAAAAAAAAAAATCATTATCTGAACTTGCTAATTTATCTGCCATTGTAAATGTTTTAATTTTTTTTTCCAGCTTGCCATTTGCCTTTCTTTTTTTTTTTTTTTTTTTTGAGACGGAGTCTTGCTCTGTTGCTCACACTGGAGTACAGTGGTGCGATCTCGGCTCACTGCAAGCTCTGCCTCCCGGGTTCACGCCATTCTCCTGCCTCAGCCTCCCCAGTAGCTGGGACTACAGGCGCCCGCCACCACGCCCAGCTAATTTTTTGTACTTTTAGTAGAGACGGGGTTTCACTGTGTTAGCCAGGATGGTCTCGATCTACTGACCTTGCGATCCACCCGTCTCGGCCTCCCAAAGTGCTGGGATTACAGGCGTGAGCCACCGCACCCGGCGTCATTTGCCTTGCAAGTTCTGTGTATCCCATCTTCCATTAACAGCAGAGTTGGCTCTTTTCTATTGTTTTTCTTATTTTTATGCTTTTCTCTTTTTATGTATTTCTTTATGCTTTTATTACCCCCTAACTGAGCTGGTCACTCACAGGCCATCTTGTAGTTCAGAAACCAGGCTCCATGAGAGAAGAAAGCTGGCCCAGGTCCCTATGTCAAGAAAGTGTGGGAGCCAGAATTGAAACCCAGGCCTGTGGAGGGAAGAGCCTGCAAGGGCCCTTCTCAGATCAGACGACATCTCGGTTCAGAAAGAGCCTAGGAAGTAAAGGGTAGGCTTCAGGGGGCTGCTAAAGCTCCCAAAGGCCATGGAAGAGCAAAGTGACTGCTGCCCACTCCCGCTGCTGGGCAGCTCTGCTCTCATGCCTTTTTGTGGCATTGGCAATGACATATCCAGAACCTCTCCTCACTCAACAGATTCCTGAAAGTGATCACGGTACACTGTACTGTGGGACTCTGCCTTCCAGGATCTCACAGTCTGGTGGGAAATCCTATAGCCCGCTTCAGCTTAGACTGTCATTTTAGGAAGGTAAGTGGCCATAGATGTGCCGGAGCCGCAGCTCCAAAGATGTCTACTGATGAACACATGAGCCCTTTGGCATCAGAGCCTGCAGCACTGATGTGGGTCCAGTGTTGGACTTCAGGCTATGTGGCCAGAGCCTGACAGCCAGGAGCCCCACCCCACGGACCAATCCCTGCATCAGACAAATGGGGAGGACAGATGGATTACATGTACAATTACATGTCAGTTACGTGCTCAATGCCCGAATGTGTCAGCTCTTTCTTAACTTCCCAGGTTGATAAGTAACCTGAGGATAAAACATGGGAGTATGGTGACTCACGTCTGTAATCCCAGCACTTTGGGAGGCAGAGGCAGGAGGATCACTTGAGTTCGAGATCAGCCTGGCCAATATGGCTAAACCCCATCTCTACTAAAAATACAAAAATTAGCCTGGCGTGGTGGCACGTGCCTGTAATCCCAGCTACTCGGGAGGCTGAGGCAGGATAATCGCTTGAAATCGGGAGGCAGAGGTTGCAGTGAGCCGAGATCATGCCACTGCACTCCAGCCTGGGCGACACAGAGAGACTTGTCTCAAAACAACAACAACAACAACAAACCAAACAACAACAACAACAACAACAAAAACAGGCTGGGTGCAGTGGCTCACGCCTGTAATCCCAGCACTTTGTGAGATTGAGGCAGGTGGATCACCTGAGGTCAGAAGTTTGAGACCAGCCTGGCCAACATGATGAAACCCTGTCTCTACTAAAAATACAAAAATTAACCGGGTGTGGTGGCACATGCCCGTAATCCCAGCTACTTGGGAGGTTAAGGCAGGAGAATTGCTTGAACCTGGCAGGCGGAGGTTGCAGTGAGCCGAGATCGTGTCATTGCATTCCAATTGCATTCCAGCCTGGGTTACAAGAGCGAGACTTTGCCTCAAAACCAAGACAAAACAAAACAAAAAATATGGTAGTGACAAGCATTTCTGTGGACAAGCAGTACTGAGCTTGGCTTCTGGTTTTAGACTGTGTCAGGTCACTTGTCTCCCTAATTTCATCTCTGACTTACACCAGATCCTTATTCAGTAACCCCAAAGGTGTAGTCTCCTGAAAAATGAAAGGGGTCTTTATTTCCTGGACCACGAGGGAGCACTGTCCGCCCTCCCTGTCAGGTGAATCACCTTTGTGCTGGCGTTCTCCCCTTCCTCCATCCCCCTTCTCTCTTTCCGTCTCCCTCTCTCTCAGCATGACTGACAAATGTTGCACGGGGCAGAAACACTATTTGCTAGACCCTGTGAACCCTTAGACAGAAGAAATGCATTTCTTTCTCTCTACTCAGACCCCCCCTTAAATTTTACTGTGGAGATTACTGTTAGGCCCCGAAAGGTGAGTGGCAGGGAGAGGACTGTTTCAGAAAACTGTTTGCCCAGCGGCAGGGACAGACTCAACTTCCAGAAAGAACTCCGTTTGGCTGGACGCAGGGAAAAGAAGGTTGGTGAAAGCTGGAGAAGCAAGGACGGATCAGGGAGCAGCACAAACGCCAGGCCGGGAGAAGTCACCACGAGGCAGAGAAGAGGGAGCATCAGCGGGACACAGAAATGGCAAGTAGAAATCATTGCTCTTTACTGATTACAAAATAATACATTTCTACAAGGTTGTCCTCACCCTGCCGTGCCCCTTCTCTCTAGTGGACCTTGTACATTGTAAGTGCTCCATGTTTACATGGTTAATAAATGGAAGGACACACGAATTTGTAAAGTCAATCGTTTCTTATCCTATCTAAGAAAAACCCCTAGGTCCCATGCACCCCGAGGCCCTTCCGCCCTAACAGCTTCATTTCCCTGAAAAGTATGTCTGGAAGCCTTTCTATGACAAAGTTATATAAATCGTGATAGTCCTCTTCAGTTTTCGTAATGTGAACTCTCACGATGAGCCCTAGCTTAGTTCATCTGTCTCCCATCGCCCGACACTGAGAGGTCATTTCCAGGGGTTTGCTGTGCAGCCCCCAGAGGTGCAGACCCCACAGCCGCCGCTGGGGCGGGGATGCTGGGGCCTCCCGCGCGGGTTGGATTCAGGAAGAAGAGAATGAACCTGCTCCTATTGCTCAGCGGGACCCTGCGAAGGCTGTGGCTGTGGCTGCGGCCAGGAAAGAGCCTGAGACGCGGGGTGGGGCCAGAGCTGCTGGGGCGGGGACGGAGAGGGTTCGTCCCAGGTCCCCGCGCACCCAGGCGCCTCCCCTGGCTCCCAGTCCCACCTCCGCTGCTGCTCCGCGGCCGGAAGGCGCGGCCCCGGATCCCGCAGGACCCAGGCCCCGTGCGCGGAGAGCAAGCCGGGTGCCCCGGGACGAACTTGCCCAGCACTGTCAGCTTCCAGGTGCGGGAAGGGCTGGTGGCAAGTGGGACCTGGAAGCAGTGCTGAGCCCGAGAGCAGAGAGCAAGGGACGTCTGCGTAAGGCTGGCCCGGCGCGCTGACTGCCATCTCCAGGTCAGCGGGGGCCGCCTTTGCGCCCGGGACACCAGCGTGCCCCCAGAGGAGAGTTTGGCCCGAAGCGACCTCCGATTCCCAAGAGAAGCTGCCCACGTTGCTTGGGACCCCGGGAAGCCCTGCTGGCAGGAGTAGTCGGGGGCCAGCACACCGGACTGACCGGGGCCTAGGATCGGGGCCTGCGCCCAGGCTGCCTCCACGGTGGGCCTCCTCTGGCTTCTCTTCGGTATACGAGCTCTCCGGTTCTGAAACCAAACCTGGGAGGGCACGAAGGAGAGACGGAGATGGGGAGGGAAGGAGAGAGAGGGAAAAAAGGCATTTTCTAATCAAGCCCATTCCCATAATTATCAACAAGTAGCATGTGACTGGGGTTAAACACCTACCAAATAAAACAACCCCTGGAGCCTAGAGCAGGAGCAAACTCCTTGGCTAGGCTGATTCAAACCTCTCCCTGTGTGGCCCACCTTCCTTCCAGCCAACTCTCCCCAAAGCCCCACCTTGCGGCCGCACGGCTGCCCTGCGCCCCAGCCCTTCTGAGTGTCCTGCGTGCCGACACCTTCCTCGGACCGCTTCTCTACCTGCCAAATGCAGTTTATCCTTTGCTATCCCTGTCCTCTCTCAAAAACACCTCTTCTGTTCTATCAGACAGATTTTGTTTTTGTTTTTAAAGCCGTGAGGATCTTTGCCTTCTTAAAACATTGTTATTCATCGTGTAACTGCCTCCCTTTTAAACATATACATTCATTATTATCAAAGACGTTATTAAAAACGTACGGTGTCCTGCCCAGCCCCGGGAAGAAGTCGAGGGCCTGACTACACAAATTGACCACGTGGGCCAGGCCACCTGCAACACCAGGACCTGGGATCCATACCTCTGCAGACTCCGCGCGGAACTGCTCTCCCCTGCTTTTTACTTACACACCCTCTTCGCTTCCTTCCAACCCAGAACCAACCAAGGAAAGCCAAATGTGCTGCCCTACCAATCCCATAGAACTACCCAGTCTAGTCGGCCACCCCAGCTTCCCCAGACCCACAGCCTCCCTCAGAGCCTTCCTGGGACTTCCCTTGTCCCACGATGAAGCTTCCCGCTCCTAGACCTGCTGGGAATCTCTGCAAACGCCAGCAGTGGTGGACTCCCTTGCAGTAGCAAGATCTGAATAAACAGCTTTTGCAGCCCTGCAGGGTGGCTCATGTCTGTAATCCCGGCACTTTGAGAGGCCAAAACAGGTGGGTCGTTTGAGATCAGGAGTTCAAGACCAGCCCTGTCAACACGGGGATAAACCTATCTCTACTGAAAATACAAAAATGAGCTGGGCATGGTGGTGGGTGCCTGTAATCTCAGCTACCCAGGAGACTAAGGCAGGAGAACTGCTTGAGCCTGGGAGGGTGAGGTTGCAGTGAGCCAAGATTGGTCTACTGCACTTCAGCCTGGGCCACAGAGCAAGACACTGTCTCAAAAAACAAAAGAAAAACAGCTTTTGCCTGTTCTCATGGGGGTGGTCTCATGTCCACAACAGCAATGCATAAAACAGACACCCCTCTGAGTAAATGCCTCTTGCCACTACAAATATCTTAGTTCAGTTTCTTTTCTTTCTTTCCTTTTTTTTTTTTTTTTTTTTTTTTTTCTGGGACATTGGTTGTCTTACTCTATTGCCCTGGAGTGCAGTGGCACCATCTCAGCTCACTGCTACCTCGACCTCCCGGATTCAAGAGATTCTCCTGTCTCAGCCTTCCAAGTAGCTGGGATTACAGGCATGTACCACCACGCCTGGCTAATTTTTGTATTTTTAGTAGACATAAGGTTTCACCATGTTGGCCAGTCTGATCTTGAACTCCTGACCTCAGGTGATCTGCCTGCCTGGGCCTCCCAAAGTGCCGGGATTACAGGCGTGAACCACTGCACCCAGCTTTACTTCAGTTTCAGTCCCTGTGGGTTCCTTCTTTGATTCCATCTCAGGCAAATGTATCCTGTGTGCAAAACACACGTCTCCTTTTCCCAAACAAAATATCCTGTGTGCAAAACACACATCTCCTTTCCCAAAACAGTCAGCCCCTTCTCCTCCTGAATTTCGGGGCAGGGCATCAAAATCACTCAAAAAGCTGAGTCATGAGTCCTGGGAGGGCTCAGCCAGGCCCCCAGGAGCACAAGGGCAGCCTCTTCCCGGTCCCAGCCTCCAGGCAGCTCCAAAGGCCTCAGACTGAGCAGTGCAGTGACAACACAAACAACTCACCTGCTGATTACAAGACAAAGACCCAACAATTCTCAGCCTGGCATTGCGGTAACCTCTGGACACACCCAGCCCCAGCCGCCCCAGCTGCTGGCGTCTCACCAAACCCAGCCTGCCTTCCTCCCTCAGGGTCTTTGCTTTAGGAACTTTTAAGGATTTGGAAAGAAAGAAAATTTTTTATTTAATTTTTTTCTTTTCTTTCTTTCTTTCTTTCTTTCTTTCTTTCTTTCTTTCTTTCTTTCTTTCTTTCTTTCTTTCTTTCTTTCTTTCTTTCTTTCTTTCTTTCTTTCTTTCTTTTCTTTTTTCTTTTCTTTTCTTTCTTTCTTTCTTTTTTTTTTTTTTGACAAAGTCTTGCTCTTGTTGCCCAGGCTGAAGTGCCGTGGTGCGATCTTGGCTCGCCGCAACCTCTGCCTCTGGATTCAAGGGATTCTCCTGCCATAGCCTCCCGAGTAGCTGGGATTACAGGCACCCGCCACCAAGCTCAGCTAATTTTTTTAAATTTTTTAGTAAAGACGGGGTTTCACCATTTTGGCAGCTGGTCTCAAACTCCTGACCTCAGGTGATCCACCCACTCCCAAAGTGCTGGGATTACAGGCATGAGCTACCATGTCTGGCTATTTAAATTTTTTAAAAGGGCCTCTGCAAGCACAGAGCCATCTTCCTGTGCAGCAAACTCTGCCAGACTCTCGGGGTCAAATTACCTGTGTCTCCCAAGTGCCCCCTGAAGGGACATGCAGTGTCACATCTAAGCTGCAGAATTTTGGGGTTTCCCATTTCAGTTCCAGGAAATACAAGCAAGAGCCAGCCATAACCCCAAACCATTTACTGAACTTTTGAGGCCAGTTCTTTTGTCTGTAAAGTGGTCATGAAATTGCACCTACCTAGTAGGGGTGTTTGGGCTTCCAGGACACAAGGAGTGGAAAGTCTGTGGGTGCTGTGATAAAGATCTAGTGGGCTGAAGACTCCCTCCCGCACAGCTGCATTTTCCTAAGGCCAGCAGATAAGGCTGTCATCCTCTTTGCTTCCAACCCGTAGGGCTAGCTCAACTTTTCTGTCTCCTAGCAAACACTTTGTAAAGTTGGAACAGGAGAGATCCACAGGAAAGAAGCTATGGAAATTACTCTAGCTACTAATTCCAACATTAAAAAACCCTACCCCCTCCCCACCCTCACCCGGCTCTACCATGTTCTTGATTCTCTGGTCAAACCTTTCCCCTCTAGGTTGTGTTGGTTTAAATATCTCTGGGGTTATATAGATTTTTAAAATAAAATTCTTCACAGAGCACCTTGCACATAGCAAATCCTCAGTGGATGTTCATTCTTACTTGGTTAGGTCCTGACTTATTGCACCATCTTTATCAAGCACCTCTCAAAGGCAAGAAGGAAGAAAAAAGGGAATAGAAACAATAGCTGCCTGGGAGAAGCTCTCAAATGACTAGGGAGATGGGGGCTGATGGCTGGAGGAGGGGTGTCACAATAGCAGGCAGAGAAGACGGGGTGAGATAGGTCACCCCCTGCCCCTGTGAGGCAGGTGTGGATGATTCAACTCTGCTTCACCTGAGAACCGCCTGGGGGAATGTCAGAACTCCCTGGGCCCAGGGTTTGAGGCCTAGACTAGTAAATTGGACACGCATCGTACAGTTTAGTCCACAGTAACGCTTTCCAGTTGATGACAACGAGCAGTCACAGCCAAGAGCCCCAGGTGTAGGGCCTGAGGTCTGCGTGCTGGAGTCATGTGGAGCTGAAATGCTTAGACATGCCTGGGCCAGGCTCCCAAGGATTCTGATTCCAGTGCTTTGGGGCGGGGCACTGATGGAGTCTAGGGTTGAAAACCTTTGGTCCAGTCCTAGCTACACATCAGAATCACCTGGCAAGCTTCTCAAGTAACCTGTGCGTTCTCAGCCTCCACTCTCAGGGACTCAGAGAGTTCATTTTGGGCAGCCACTGTCAAACTTGACTGCATGCGTCAATCACCTGGGGACAGGGAGATGAAAATTCCCAGGCTGCACCAGACTCATCACCTCAGACCTCCTGGGATACAGACTCAGTGCCCTGAATGACTACAATGTGCCTCAAGGCTGAGACCCAGAGGACCAAATCCCATGCGAGCCCTGGGAGCACCAGGGATTCCCCCCACTTCCAGGGGTTCCTGTGAGGCTACAACTGTGTCTGTATCACACTCAGTGATTTGCCTCTGCCTTTTCACTCCCTATTCTCTGAGTGGATTTTTCCAGAGGCTGCATGAGGTGGGGCAAGGATAAAATTCACAACATCTGAGAATTTTCTATTCCCTAGTCTTCTGATGCCATTCCTCTTGCTACATGTTCTGGCTTTGACGATATAGTTGAGTTTCTTGAAAAAAATGTTACTTAGGTTACGATGTAACAGGTTTTTTTTTTTTTTTTAGTGTATTAGTGAAAACTTTTCAGTTTTACACTATTTTTGTTTTTTCGCTATTTGTTTTCTTTCTTTTCTTTTCTTTTTTTTTTGGGGGGGGGGATCTCCCCGTGTCACCCAGGCTGGAGTATAGTACCAAAATCACAGCTCACTGCAGCCTCAACCTCTTGGGCTCAGGTGATCCTCCTACTTCAGCCTCCTGAGTAGCTGGGACCACAGGTGCATGCCACCACACTCAGCTAACTTTTGGTGTTTTTTTTTGTAAAGATAAGGTTTCACCATGTTGCCCAAGCTGGTCTCAAACTTTTGGGCTCAAGTGATCCATTCACCTTCACTTCCCAAACTGCTGGGATTACACGCACAAGCCACTGCACCCAGCCCAGTTGGGCAGCTTTAATTTGTAATATGGTAACTATTTGACAGCTATAACCCACATAAACCAATTTAGACACCACCCCTTTCCAGAGTTGTAACCTAAATTACTAAACCTGCCTTATCTTTATTTTCCCAATCCAGTGAATGCGGATAATACTGACCTCACAGGGATATTGAGAAAATTAACTCAAAAATGGTTTTTAAGCCTGTGGAAAAACAGACGTACAATATATGCCCCCCCCTTCCCAGTTAGAGAGACAGAAATAGCTACATTTTTATACTTTACCCGGATTTGTGGCTCGGGAATCTGTGTTTTTCTGGCCAGTTCTTCTCTGACAGTAATTCCAGGATAGGGGTCTGTTTCGAAGGCCTCTATAAGAATCATGTATTGATATTTGTCAAACTTGGTCCTCCTGCGCCTCCGGCCTCGCTTAGGTTCTGGGACAGCTACACAGTGTGAGGCAAGAGAAGGAACACTCAGAGGACCGCTGGCTGTGCTGTGAGGTCCAAGACTTTACCTCCCATCCCAGCTCAGCAGAGGGCCCGCAGCCTCCCCAAAGGAAGGGGTCTGCTGCCCTGCACGAAGCTTAGGCCACTTGGTAGGGACCTCCCCACTCTCCCCTGCCATGTGGGTTGTGTTGTATTCCTCTGAGTGAATTCTATTTTGAGCCGAGTCACAAGTCAATAGTGAGTCCAAATATGATGGACTTGGCATCCACCCCAAAATGCTGCCACTGGGCCCCTTTGCAGAATCCCGTGAAATGGACTCAGCCTGCGCCCAGACTCCCTTCAGCTCCAACTCGGGGGCTCCACCTGCATGTCTTATGAATACCAGAAAAGTCAGAGCACCCCAAACAGTTTGGGAGCATTTGAAACGTAAAATATAGCTACAACGTTTAGACACATGTCCAGATACTGATGTGAGTGAGATAGGCTCTTACAGGGCTCCTCCTAACAAGCACTGTTTGCCCATAAGTTACTTTTGTCCTTTGACCCAAAATATACAAATATTAAGAGATGCCAGAAAACAAAACATAAGTAAATTTTTGTGTTTAATGGGAGAAAAAACATTTTAAAATCGAGGTATTGTTATGCATTACTTTGTATTTTCCCTTACGACCTGGGAAAGCTCCAGCCCTCAATTTGAGCCTTGGGCCCCCTGAGTCCATCAAACTTGAACTCAGTATTAACCGGTGACTCAGCTCAAAATAGAATTCACTCAGAGGAATGAAACACAACCCAAGCAAAGAAGCTAAGGCTGCCTTCCCCTGAACGACCTCCCTTTCGTAGCAGAGGAGAAAGCGCCTCTGCCCAAATCCAGAGCTCCCAGGAGTGACGCCCCGCCCTGCAAAAGGGAAATTTTCTGCTTTTCTACACTTTCCATTTTGAAAAAGAACTGTACCACGCATGGATGTCTTCCACTTTTTGAACTCATCGAAGGTGGCTTTAAGGGTTTGGCTTGATTTCTCAGCCTTTATTTTTTTAAGCCTTCCTTTTTTATTGTTTTCTGTTTGTTTGTTTTTAATCAAGACAGGGTCCCACTCTATCGCCCAGGCTAGAGTGCAGTGGCATGATCACAGGTAATTGCAGCCTTGACCTTCTGGGCTCAAGCGATCCTCCCACCTCAGCCTCCTGAGTAGCTGGGATTAGAGATGCACACCACACCTGGCTAATTAAAAAAAAATAATAAACTTTTGTAGAGGCCGGGCGCGGTGGCTCACGAGGTCAGGAGATCGAGACCATCCTGGCTAACATGGTGAAACCCCGTCTCTACTAAAAGTACAAAAATTTAGCCAGGCGTGGTGGTGGGCACCTGTAGTCCCAGCTACTAGGGAGGCTGAGGCAGGAGAATGGCGTGAACCCAGGAGGCGGAGCTTGCAGTGAGCCGAGATTGTGCCACTGCACTGCAGCGTGGGCGACAGTGCAAGACTCCGTCTCAAACAAACAAACAAAAAAAAGCTTTTGTAGAGACATCATCTCACTATTTGCCCAGGCTGGTCTTGAACTCCTGAGCCTTCCCCTTTTTAAGCCTCAGCACTGAATGTCATGTTAGACAGTAAACTTTAAGCTAGCCACATCAGGCAGGACCTGCCACTGATAGTCCACGATATGTCACCAAAAGAGAGGCTTCGATCCAGTTCCCCAGCTTCTCCCACTTCCAGAAAGGAAGCCCTCCTGACCCTCAGAAAGAACTCACTGTCTGAAGCCATGAGCCGAGCTCGCTGTCCACTGGGAGCGTCAGTGGAAACAGATCACCTCCCGGGAGGCTTGTTAAAATGCTCTAAGGGACCCACCCAGGTAAGCCCCTTGTTATCACTTTGCAAGGTCCGCCTCCCTTAATACTGTCGTTCTCTGGGAAGGGATGTTCCCAAGAGCGGTCAAGAAACACTTTTCTAGCTTCCCTTGAGAGCACAGAGATTTTTCTTCATCTGCTCCCCTGGCCTTGCAGAATTGTTGAGATGAGCACGCCTAAATCAGGGCTTCGAGAAACATTATGTAAGGTTGCCAAGGATGGCCTCAGAGTAGTGTAGAACCAATCTGAACATCATTAGTCATCAGGGAGTGTTGTTTTGAAGGGCATGTCCATACATGAATTAGTTACAGATGGAAAAGGAAACATCTTTGCATCCCAAATGTGTTCCTCCTGTCCTCGTTGGGTGCTGCAGACTCCAGAGAACATGCCCTGGAGGAGAGTTGAGCTTCAGCGTCACTCGGTTACATGGAATTCTCCACTGCTCCGTTTCCTCATCCGAGTCCTCATTATTACCATGTACCCCACGTGATGTTTTCATCATGAGACGAGGTCTTACAAAGCAGCTACCGTTGTGCCCACCGTTGTGCCCACCTAGCACACAGATGGTGGTGAGTCAAGATTCAGATTCGTGCCATATCAGAGCCTGTTTTTCTTGAATTTGGATGGACTGATCAAGTTCCAGGGTTTCCTAGTAGCATGTAAACCGAAGTAAATAGGACAATGCTGGCCAGGCATGATGGCTCACACCTCTAATCCCAGCACTTTGGGAGGTCGAGGCAGGCAGATCACTTTAGGCCAGGAGTTTGAGACCAGCCTGGCCAACATGGTGAAACCTCCATCTCTACTAAAAATACAGTAATTGGCCTGGCACCCTGGCTCACGCCTGTAATCCCAGCACTTTGGGAGGCCAAGGCGGGTGGATCACCTGAGGTCAGGAGTTCAAGACCAGCCTGGCTGACATGGTGAAACCCCATCTCTACTAAAAATACAAAAATTAGCTGGGTATGGTGGTGAATGACTATAATCCCAGCTACTGGGGAGGCTAAGGCAGGAGAATCGCTTGAACTCCATAGGCGGAGGTTGCGGTGAGCCGAGATCATGCCACTGCACTCCAGCTTGGGGGTGACAGAGCAAGACTCTGTCTCAAAATAAATAAATAAATAAATAAAATTAGCCAGACATAGTGGTGGGCACCTGTAATCCCAGCTGTCTGGGAGGCTGAGTCAGGAGAATCACTTGAACCCAGGAGGCAGAAGTTGCAGAGAGCTGAAATCACACCACTGTACCCAGCCTGGGTGACAGAGCAAGACTCTGTCTCAAAATAGGACAGTGCCCTGAAAACTGCCTTGAGCCACAGGCAGCAGGAAAGGAAGAAGTGAACAGAGGCCCAGCTGGCAATCTGCATATCTACCAGTTTTAACTCACTCTGAGACTGGCAGGGTGGGACATTATTTACAATCACTTTTTTTTTTTTTTTTTTTGAGATGGAGTTTTGCTCTTGTTGCCTAGGCTGGAGTGCAATGGTGTGATCTCAGCTCACTGCAACCTCCGCCTCCCGGATTCAAGCGATTCTCCTCCCTCAGCCTCCCTAGTAGCTAGGATTATAGGTGCGTGCCACCACGCCCTGCTAATTTTGTATTTTTAGTAGAGACGGGGTTTCTCATGTTGGTCAGGCTGGTCTTGAACTCCCGAACTTAGGTGATCCATCTGCCTTAGCCTCCCAAAGTCCTGGGATTACAGGCGTGAACTATGACGTCCGGCCTTACAATCACATTTTAATGACCACAAGTGGTCTCTTTCAAGCTACTGTAAAGTTTTGTTTTGGTTCTAGCTAGATTAATTTGCAAATGAAATATTTTTGGGCATCTTAATAAGGTATTCGGGGATTGCCTTAGAAAAGAAAAGAAAGAAAAAGAAATTATTCCCACCAAGGTCTGTACGGAGCTGGAAGATTTAAATACCAAAAGGAAGCTGGGCGCGGTGGCTCACACCTGTAATCCCAGCACTTTGGGAGGCCGAGGCAAGCGGATCACGGGGTCAGGAGATCAAGACCATCCTAGATAACACGGTGAAACCCCATCTCTACTAAAAATTGCCACCGTGCCTGGCCTGTTGAGAATTTTTGTATCAAAGTTCATCAGGGATATTGGCCTGTAATTGTTTATTATTATTATTGTGTTTGTCTGGTTTTGATATCAAGATAATACTGGCCTCATAGAATGAGTTTGGAGGTATTACTTCCTCCTCCATTTTTTCAAAATAGTTTGAGTAGGATTGGTATTAGTTCTTTAAATTTTTGGTAAAAGTCAGCAGTGAAGCCATTAGGTCCTGGCTTTTTCTTTGCTGGTAGACTTTTTATTACAGCATTGATTTGTTTCTTGTTATTGACCTGTTCAGGTTTTGGATTTCTTCATGGTTCAATCTTGGGTTCACACGGACACAAAGATGGGAACAATAAACACTGGGGACTCCAAAAGGTGGGAGGAAAGGGGGCAAAAAATTACCCATCAGGGACTATGTTCATACTTGGTTGATGGGATCATTAGAAGCCCAAACCTCGACCGGGCATAGTTGCTCACACCTGTAATCCCAGCACGTTCGGAGGCAGAGGCGGGAGGATCACCTAAGGTCAGGAGTTCAAGACCAGCCTGACCAACATGGTGAAACTCTGTCTACTAAAAATGCAAAAATTAGCCAGGTGTGCTGGCGGGTGCCTGTAGTCCCAGCTACTTGGGAGGCTAAGGCAGGAGAATCGCTTGAACCCAGGAGGCAGAGGTTGCTGAGATGGTGCCACTACACTCCAGCCTGGGAAACAGAGCAAGGCTCCGTCTAAAAAAAAAAAAAAAAAAAAAAAAAAAATCACCAATAGGCCAAGCATGGTGGCTTGTGCCTGTAATTCCAGCACTTGGGAGGCCAAGGTGGGTGAATCATTTGAGGCCAGGAGTTTGAGACCAGCCTAACCAAAATGGTGAAACCACCATCTTTACTAAAAATACAAAAATTAGCCAGGTGTGGTGGCGCGTGCCTGTAATCCCAGCCACTTGGAGGCTGAGGCACAAGAAATGCTTGAACCCGGGAGGCGGAGGTTGCAGTGAGCTGAGATTGTGCCACTGCACTCCAGCCTGGGTGACAGAGCAAGACTCTGTCTCAAAAAAAAAAAAAAGAATAAAGCACCAAGATCCTAATTGTCAATGGCCAAAATATATACTCTTTACATTTAAAAGACTACTACATTTTACAACAATTTTAGAGAGCTCTCATTCTGAAAAATTGGCCCATTGATATTTACTTAAAAATCAGATAGCAAAACACTCAAAAAAGTATTACGGCTAGCTTTTAAAATTTCCTTAACAGGTCGGGCACGGTGGCTTATGCCTGAAATCCCAGTACTTTGGGAGGCCAAGGTGGGAGGATTTCTTGAGCCTAGGAGTTCGAGACCAGTCTGGGCAAAATACAAAGACCCCACTACTATTAAAAAAAAAAAAAAAAAATCCAGCCCAGGCACAGTGGCTCACAACAGTAATCCCAGCATTTTGGGAGGGCTTGAGGTCAGGAGTTTGAAACCAGCCTGTCCAATATGGCATCTCTACTGAAAAAGTACAAAAGAAAAAAAAAATCACTTAACACAATTAAAAAACAAAAAGCAGACCTAAAGCAAAAGGCGCAATCCACTCCCACTATAAATTCTCCTTCTCCACCCACTTACACGCCACATTATCCCAACTTCCTTCTCCTGACCTGCAGGATGCTGACATTCAAGGCCTTCCAGTGGCAATGTCGGAGGCTTTCTCTCCTAAAGTGAATTGGTCTAAGGTTGAATCATGTATCCAGAAAGAAAAGCGCTCTCTAAGGCATCTGTTGAAAGATTTATACAAGTTTTTCAAAAACATTCTATTCTACATTAGATCCTAAAATTCCCAAGCATGAAAATCTTCTAATTTCTGCTGTGGCTGATAATCTTCTTCCTTATATATTGACAAACCCAAAGTAGTATAGTTAGTTGGGCTCGTCAGTCTCTAAACATTATAATAAAAACACCTACACAATTCGTTGTTGTTGTTGTTGTTGTTGTTGTTTTTTGAGACACGGTCTCGCTCTTGTTACCCAGGGTGGAATGTAGTGGCGCGATCTTGGCTCACTGCAACCTCTGCCTCCCGGGTTCAAGCAATTCTTCTGCCTCAGCCTCCTGAGTAGCTAGGATTACAGGCGTGCACCACCACACCCTGCTAATTTTGCATTTTTAGTAGAAATGCGGTTTCTCCATGTTGGTCAGGCTGGTCTCGAACTCCCAACCTCAGGTGATCTGCCAGCCTCAGCCTCCCAAAGTGTTGGGATTACAGGTGTGAGCCACTGCATCTAGCCACAATTCTTCTAAAATAGCTTACACATTTTTTTTTTCCCTTAAAACAACAGTCCTTACCTTACAGTTTAAATTGTTACAGAAACAAAGACAGGCCTCTAAAAATAACTCAAAGTGGCCGGGTACAGTGGCTCACACCTGTAATCCCAGCACTTTGGGAGGCTGAGGCAGTTGGATCACTTGAGGTCAGAGGTCAGGAATTTGAGACCAGCCTGACCAGCATGGTGAAACCCTTTCTCTACTAAAAATACAAAAATTAGCCAGGCATAGTGGTGGGTGCCTGTAATCCAGTTTCTTGGGAGGCTGAGGCAGGAGAATCACTTGAACCAGGAGGTAGAGGTTGCAGTGAGCCAAGATCACGCCACTGCACTCCAGCCGGGGCAACAGAGTGAGACTCTGTCTCAAAAACAAACAAACGAAAAACCCTCAAGTACTGTCCTTTGCTCTTCTAAAGTCGCTGGAAAGGAATTTCCCCTCCACATTGAAAGCAGGGATATTGCACCTTTCTTAGGTCACATCCAAATGAGGCACTGCAATCAAAGCCTGTGGTTCGACTCCACGGATGCCCATCCTTGAGCCTCTTGCTAAGGTCGTGAGCAGTCCTGACACTGCCTGTCCTGGGGCAAACACGTGCCAAATCACCAGATGTTATAAAGGGCTCCCAAGTCAGCCCTGTGTAACTTGGAGATGCTCATTGCCCCCCTTGTTAGCCTAGCAGACACCAGAAATTACATATGGATAGACCAAAATTCTGGACTAACTTGGCCAGATGAAAAAATTAAGCCCTGTAACAGCCAAAATCAACCTAAGGGCTTCCTCTATCAGTTATTTTGCAACCCATTCTGTTCCCCTCTGGACCGAGAGAGACACATGGAGGATGGAGATGCACAGATGTCACTCTGGCAAACCTGGCAGAATAAACCCCAACCTAGGGTCACAAAGGCCACTCTGACCTTATCTGTGAACTATAGGCCTTTCTATCTTTTTTTTGTTTTTGAGACCGAGTTTTGCTCTTGTCGCCCAGGCTGGAATGCAGTGGCACTCAGGCAGATCACCTGAAGTCAGGAGCTTGAGACCAGCCTGACCAACATGGAGAAAACCTGTCTCTACTAAACAATAAAAAAATTAGCTGGGCGTGGTGACACGTGCCTGTAATCCCAGCTACTCAGGAGGCTGAGGCAGGAGAATCGCTTGAACCTGGGGAGTGGAGGTTGCAGTGAGCCGAGATCACACCTTTGCACTCCAGCCTGGGCAACAAGAGTGAAAATCAGTCTCAAAAAATAAATAAATAAATAAATAAATAAATAAACAAACAAACAAATAAATAAATAAGGTAGTACCATACAAATGTACTGGATAGAATATTTAAAATCTACTGATTACCACAATTCTAAGTTCTATTCAATATTGAGAGCCTGGCCGGGTATGGTGGCTCATGTTTGCAATCCTAGCACTTTGATTGGCTGAGGCAGGAGGGTTGCTGAAGGCCAGGATTTTGAGACCAGCCTGGGCAACATAATGAAACCCCATCCCTACAGAAAATCCACAAGTTAGCCAGGCATGGTGGCATGCATGCACCTCTAGTTCCAGTTACTAGATAGGCTGACATGGGAAGATTATTTGAGCCCAGGATGTCAAGGCTGCAGTGAGCCATGAGTGTGCCACTGCACTCCAGCCTCCGTGGCAGAGCAAGAGCCTGTTTCAAAAAAAGAAAAGAAAAAATACTGCTTGTATGTAAATTGTCCTGGACAAATAGAGTAATCTCAGCACTTTGGGAGGCTGAGGTGAGCAGATCACCTGGGGTCAAGCATT
Organism: Rhinopithecus roxellana; assembly: GCF_007565055.1. Lineage (NCBI taxonomy): Eukaryota > Metazoa > Chordata > Mammalia > Primates > Cercopithecidae > Rhinopithecus > Rhinopithecus roxellana. The sequence goes on along the minus strand of NC_044564.1, from coordinate 36,687,469 downwards.
TGAGGCCAGCCTAGGAAACATGGTGAAAGGTTGTCTCTACCAAAAATACAAACATTAGCCAGGTGTGGTGGCATGTTCCTGTAATCCTAGCTACTTGGGAGGCTGAGGCAGGAGAATGGCTTGAACCTGGGAAGTGGCCTTTGCAGTGAGCCAAGATCGCGCCACTATACTCCAGCCTGGATGTCAGAGCGAGACTCTGTCTCAAAAAAGAAAGAAGAAAGAGAGAGAGAGAGAGGAGAGAGCGAGGAGAGAGAGAGAAAAAAAAAGAGAGAAAGAGAGAGAGAGGAGAGGAGAGAGAGAGAGAGAGTGAAAGAAAGAAAGAAAGAAAGAAAGAAAGAAAGAAAGAAAGAAAGAAAGAAAGAAAGAAAGAAGAGAAAGAAAGAAAGAAAGAAAGAAAGAAAGAAAAGAAAGAAAGAAAGAAAGGACGTTTTTCACAAAATAAATGAGGGTAAAACATTTTATTGGATGAACTTACTCCCAGCAGAGGAAACTGGCTTACTGGAGTGTGGGAAACTTCCTTAGATTATTCTGTTTGTCCATTCTCCTCCTAACTGATGCTCTTGTCTCCCTTTTCAGATCCCTTGTGACTCAACTCTTCTCTCCACAGCCACCAACTCAGATTTTAATGTTGGAAAACATCTAGTGAAGTTCCAAGCCAAGGAAATGAAGGAGTGAGGGACGTGCCATCCCAAAATATGTCAGATTGGTATATTGATTATTTTGAGTTGATAATATTGGAGAAACTGTAGTTTCAGAAAGGGCGAGCTGACATGTCTCTTTTTAACGAAACAAGCCATAAAGCTTCCTCTGGAAGGGGCACCCTCACCATACCAGGGTGAAGAAAGAGCCCTATCCCCAGAGACTGGGAATTGGAGGCCGCAATGGACCTAAATAAATGTACTTAATGAATAACCCTTGTCTTCCACTAGTTTGACACCCCCATACCTCCTAGTGACTCCCCTGGGAAATTTACTGCCTGTGGCCAGATTATCTTTGTCCTGTCGTTTTTTCTTAAATTTATCGCTCTTTATCTAAAAAGTATAAAAGCATCTTGCTTTGGCCAATTCTTCAGACTTCACTCTCTTGTAAAGATCCTCATGTTCATGTAAAACTCATGAAATTTGTATACTTTTCTTTTGTTAATCTACCCGCTGTCAGGATGGGCAGTGGCTCATGTCTGTAATCCCAACATTGTGGGAGGCCAAGACAGGAGGCTTACTTGAACCTTAGGGGTTCGAGACCAACCTGGGCAACACAGTGGGACCCCATCTCTACAAAAAATGAAAAAAATTAGATGGGCGTGGTATGTACTTGTAGTCCCAGCTATTCAGGAGGTTGAGGTGGGAGGACCGCTTGAGTCCAGGAGATCAAAGCTGCAGTGAGCTGTGATTGCACCACTGCATGCCAGCCCAGGCAACAGAGACCCTGTCTCAAAATAAATAAATAAATAATAGGTTAAAAGAAATAAAAATGATTTGTTACATATAAAAAAAAAACCAATCTGCCTGGTGTCAATTTGGTTTCTAGATCCAGATGAAGAGCCCACTGAGAACTAAAAGGGGGGCTAGAGGTGATCTCTGGCTCCCCTAACAGTCTTTTTTTAAATTTTTTAATTTTTTGTTTTTTTTGAGATGGAGTCTCACTCTCTCCCCCAGGCTGGAGTGCAGTGGCGTGATCTGGGCTCACTGCAAGCTCCACCTCCCAGGTTCACGCCATTCTTCTGCCTCAACCTCCTGGGTAGCTGGGACTACAGGTGCCCACCACCAGGCCGGCTAATTTTTTGTATTTTTTAGTAGAGACGGGGTTTCACCATGTTAGCCAGGATGGTCTTGATCTCCTCACGTCATGATCCTCCCAACTCGGCCTCCCAAAGTGCTGGGATTACAGGCGTGAGCCACCACGCCCAATCACATCTCCATTTCTTCAAGAGAGGAGGCCAGAGTCCAGACTGAGCTCCTTCCCTCAGAGCAGCCCTGGGATTCTGGCCCGTCTCAGCCACCATGAACTACCACACTGAACCCAGGAAGGGCTGCTTTCTCCTCTTACAGGCTAGCAGGTGTGGGAGGAGAAGAGCAAGGAGGGAGTTTGTGTTCACTTTTCCTGTGCTGTCCAGGACAGCAGCCCTGGGCCACACACGATGATTGTGCACCTGAACATCGCGAGGCCAAATTGAGCTGTGCTGTGAGTAAACAACACGACACACACCACATTTTGGAGACTTACCATGGAAAACAGAATGTGAACTATCTCGATGATTTTTATCTGCATTATATGTTGAAACAATAATTTTTTGACATATTGGGTAAAATAAAAAATATTAAAATCAATTTCACCTATTTATTTTTAGTTAAATGTTGTTACTGTAAAATTTAAGGTTGCATATATGGCTCAGATAATATTTCTTCTGAGCAGCACGGCTCCAGGAGTGTGGACATTGAAACTACTCTCAACCCGCACGGTTGTGCAGTGGAGCTGTGCTGCCAACTCAGACTTGGAGACTGGTGTCATCCCCACAGTTCCATGGAAACAGGTATTCCTAAGAGAAACACCAAGCCTCTTCCACCTAGGGACAGCTGTTTGTTTTATTTTATTTTATTTTATTTTATTTTATTTTATTTTTTTCTTAGTTGAGATGGGGAGGTCTTGCTATGTTGCCCAGGCTGGTCTTGAACTCCTGGCTGCAAGGTGAATCTCCCGTCTTGGCTTCCCAAAGTGCTAAGATTACAGGGGTGAGTCAATGAGCCAGCTGGGGACAGATGTTCACGTCCTTCTCTCATCTTTTCCCCAAATTGTCCTTGGAAACTCTTGACACGTCTTGGCCCCAGTTCTCCACCCCTTCCTCACCTATCTAGAAAAGGCAACTGGAGCCCAGAACACTAGGAGAGATGACAGCTTTCAAGGTGCCGAGATAAAGAGTTCCCAGAAAGGAGATGCATTTTGGAGACTGTGAGTGGTCTCCGTAGTGGAGAGAAGGACAAGCTCCCGGCAGCTTTCACCCTCTCGTTTGTTCTGGGACCTGCCGCTGCCTAAGGAATTCTTTGGCAAAAGACTGCTTCCTGGGTGTCAGGGGTCGGACGTGGGGCGGGTCAGGGAGGGGTCAGGGGCTGTCTTGGGACGGGGTTAGGGACTGGGTTCAGCGCCAGTCTGGGGCTGGGGTCAGGGCGAGGTCAGGACCTGTTTCCCAGGAGTCAGGGCCCGGAGTCACCGCCTGTTTCGGGGGTCAGGGTCGGCTCCCGTTCCCCTTCCTTCTGTCCTTGCGTCAGGCGATGGGTGTGGGGTCAACGCGGACCAGAGCCCAGCCGGGGCCCCTGCTCTGGTCTCTGCTGCCGCTGCTGCTCCTGAGCCCAGAGGCCGCCCGTGCCCCACAGTCCCGCGCCCCCAGCCCCTCACAGGCTCCGGGGGAGACCAGAGAGAGCTCCGGGGCGGCCACAGAGAGCTTGGGGGCGCAGCAGGGCCGGGAGCCCGCAGTCAGAGCCCAAGGTCCGTTTGAAGCAGAGGGTGTGGGGCCGAGCCGGCCTCGGAGGCAGGGGGCAGGGGGCAGGGGGCATTCGAGGGGGCCACTGGGCCACGGGGACAGGGGTCGAGGGCTCGGCAAGACCGGGTGGGGTGAGGAGTGTCCGGGAGAGGCGGGCGTCACGGAGAGATGGGGGAACCGCAGGCCGGAGGCGGTGGGGGGGAGGGCGGGGCTCTGGGCCTGGTGCCAGAGCCCGAAGTCAACCGAATCCGTTGCCTGGCTCCCCTCCCCTCCCAACCAGGTGGCTCCAGAAATGACATCAAGCAAGGTGGGCCAGGCTGCCCGCTCTCGGTCCCAGGACTGAGTGTGGGGCCCACGGAACTGGACGGGGCACCAGGGCCTGGTGCGGGGGCTGGGTGGAGGGAGACAGCACCAGGACTGCTGCTGGGCACCAGGATTAGGGTGGGCCCTGGGGTCTCATGTCCCCTTCTTGAGGCCTGGAAGCGTAGGCCAGGGATGAGGACGCTGGGTCTCAGGGGTCCAGGCCCACAGCTCTCCCTCCCAGGTGTGAGTCTCAGAACCAAGGTTGTCCACATCAGCCACATCCCCTCACCTTCTAAAATCAGGAATCAGAGAGGGGGAGCAAGTTTCCCCAAGTCACACAGCACAACAGACTGCTGCCTGAGAATCTCTCTCCCTGGGATACTGGGGTGAGATGCAGGGGGCACAGCCACTTGGACACCCCTGAGACCTTCAGTTCTTTGATCTGCAAAGTAGGCATACAGGTGTTCTCATGGAGGGAAATAAAGTCCCAGGGCTGGATTCCAGTCCACCAGTCCTTGGCAGGTCCGGATGAGCTGCTGTGGCCACCCTGGGTCAGCCTTGCCCTGCCTGCCAGACCCATGGGCCCTCATTCCCACAGAGCCTGCTCAGTTGTACTCTCATCTGGTCCTGGTAGTGGCCATAGAAGGCAGACGCTGGGGAAGCCCTCAGTCATTTTGGCCAGGTCACCTATTCTTTGGCCTTGGTTTTCCCATCTGTGAGGACAGCAGAGGCCTCACTGGGGTGGCATTCATGGGCACCACTAGTGTCTCTAACAGGTGGACCGGGGTGTCTCCACAGTGTGTGGGAAGCCTAAGGTGATGGGGAAGATCTACGGTGGCCGGGACGCAGCGGCTGGTCAGTGGCCATGGCAGGCCAGCCTTCTCTACCAGGGCTCACACCTCTGTGGAGCTGTCCTCATCGACTCCCGCTGGCTGGTGTCGACAGCCCACTGCTTTCTCAAGTGAGTCCTCCTTCCCTGGGCCCCAGCAGAGGGGCTGATGGGGAGGAAGATGCAAGGGACAAGTGTTAGCAGGCTGGGGGGTTATGCCTTTCTCCTCTGGGCTTTGCTCTGGGCAAGTCTGCTGCCACCAAACTGATGCAGTGCCTGCCTTTGACCTGCAGTCCCCTCCACCAGGACTGTCCTCCCCACTCTCCACCCACTGTCCCTCCATCTGCCCAGATCCTCCTCATCCTTCATCCTCAACTCTGACAGGGAGTTCCCTGGCCCCTATGTCTGTCTGTTCAATCCAGACATGCCTGAGAGCATTGGCAGTGTCTGTGCTGACTGCCTCTTCAGTGTCTACCATGCTCTTGTGAGTCAGACTCCAGGCAGGGACTGGGGACTCTGCATGTAGCCAGCAGCCAGGCAATGCTTTTTTTTCTGTAAAACTGTATGCCTGGAAGGAGCTGTGCAAGACTGCATGCATGGGTGGGAAGAGTGGGGCCCCCTGACCCTGGAGAATGACGTGGACAGTCAGGGGTGCAACTCCTCTGACCCTCCTGAACCTGACTGTGCCCAGCTTCTCAACAGTCATGGAGGGACCCAGAGGGAGAGGAAGGCATCACAGTCCAGGTATGGAGTCAGCTTGGGCACTTAGTGGCTTTGAGACTCCAACTGGGCGCTGTGAGCATCTCCTGTGTGTCACACCACCCAAGACCCTCTATGGCACAGGGTGTGGCAAGACCCCAAGTGAAGGTGCCTCTATGGGAAGGCAAGGCACAAGCTCCAACAAGCAGGATGCAGGAGAGAAAGCCCACAGTGAGTGAGAAGAGCTGACGTGAGGCCGGGGCATCCAGAGAGATGCTGCAGTCTTGAGGGAGGACGAGGAGCTGCAGGCACTTGCCAGAAGGGGAGGCTTTGGCATGGGGAGTGTCGTGAGGGCTTTCCTGGTGGCTGACCCATGTGAACAAAGTCACAAAGGTCAGAAGTTTCATCACTTGTGTTCAGGAACAAGGAGAGCATCAGTTTCATGCACTCATCTGGACATTGAACAAATCCTTTAGGAGTGCTTACAACAGTGGGGAAGACACCCTTGGGGAGGGCAGGAAAGGTGGTTAGGCCAGGAAGCGGGTCATAGGTCGCCTTCGGAAGGGTCAGGCTGGAGCCAGAATTAAGCCAGAGCTCCTCTTGTGTAAAATAAAAGGGCTCAATGTGATGACTCTGCCAAGGACTTTTCTGGCACTGGGATTCTCTGCTCCTCTGATTCAAGGGTGTGCTGGGGAGGCCACATGTCCTGAGGTTGTGAGTAGAATATCCATTAGCCTCAAAAAAAGAAGAGCTCCTGAAACGGGGATACAAAGCTACCTGGAATGGTGTCAGGGGAGAAGGACCCAGAGGTGTGTGGGCAGTTACACATGGATGTAAGAAGAGAGTGCTGCCCCGCACTCCCAGAGGATGGTAAAAATGGGCCCTTCCTCCTCCAGCAAATCCCAGGCCCTGGAGAACTATCAGGTTCTGTTGGGAAACACCCAACTGTATCGTCAAACCCAGCACACCCAGAAGATGTCTGTGCACCAGATCATCACCCATCCAGACTTTGAGAAGCTCCACCCCTTTGGGAGTGACATCGCCATGTTGCAGCTGCACCTGCCTGTGAACTTCACTTCCTACGTTGTCCCTGTCTGCCTCCCATCCCAGGACATGCAGCTGCCCAGTAACGTGTCCTGTTGGATAACCGGCTGGGGAATGCTCACCGAAGACCGTGAGGGGGTGTGGGAGAGGCGGGAGGATGAGGGAGGGGAGGGAGAGGGAGGCAGAGAGGAAGAAGGAAGGATGGCTTAGCCAGGCAAAGAGGAAGCCACTGGACTTGGCCCTCTGTGCCTCATTTCCATGACCGGTAAGGTGAGGACCACCACGCCGGGGCCCTTCTGGTTCTGAAAGTGTGATCCCATAGCTTTGAGTCCCAGGCTCTGAAAGTCTGGGAATCTTACACTTTTGAGAATCCAGAATCTGGGTTCTTTGAGTCTTCGTGGTTCTTCATCTTAAGGTTTTATTTATTTATTTATTTATTTATTTATTTATTTATTTATTTATTTATTTATTGAGATGGAGTCTCACTTCGTTGCCTAGGCTGGAGTACAGTGGCATGATCTCGGCTCACTGCAACCTCCTCCTCCCCGGTTCAAGCAATTCTCCTGCCTCAGCCTCTCGAGTAGCTGGCATTACAGGCATACACCACCAAGCCTGGCTAATTTTGTCTTTTTAGTAGAGATGGGGGTTCTCTATGTTGGTCAGGCTGGTCTTGAACTCCAGATCTCAGGTGATCTGCCCGCCTTGGCCTCCCAAAGTGCTGGGATTACAGGTGTGAGCCACTCTTTTAAGGTTTTAACCAGTCATGGGTCTGAGATGACTCGACTGAACTCCAAAGACATGCTTGGGAGCTGGCCCATTCTAGGTCACCACCAAACACTTGGATCGTCCCTTGCTTGGGAAAGTGCTTGGGAAGAGTGGAGAGAAAACGTGGTGGCTCTGCACTCTGAGGCTGCGTGATCCCGTTAGAATGATTGCGACGTAGAACTGTTGACCATCTCTAAACCTCACTTTGCTCTTATCCTAACCTGGGCCATTCATCTACTTCACAGTCTTGTTATGTGACTGAATAACAGAGGAGAGAGTCATGTGTGTTTTCACTGTTAGATGGGTAGAAAAGAAATGTAGGCAAAGACTTATACACAAGAGCATTTATTGAAGAAAGGAGTGTTTATAGTTTAGGGAAATGCTTATGGTATGATGTTAAGGGAAAAAGGAAGAACATATGTTTAATTATGTGTAGGGTTAGTATTTCTCAACAGAGGTGCTGTATGTATTTTTGATAGAACATGTCTTCACTGAGCGGGGCTCTGCCAGCATCCATGACCTTTGACTACTAGATGGAGGGGGCTTTCCCTGATCATTTGCTGGCTGGCTCCCAGCATTCACACACACAACTGGTTATGACTTCAGGGTAGAGGCAACATATACTTGTTTTAATATCCCAACTGGCACTCCTGGGCTGGTACCACTGTGCTGCATGACACTGATAGACCAGCATTTCTTGCCTGTAGCTTCAGAACTGGTCACCCAGCTTCCATTCTTCTGTGCCCCCACTTTAGGCTCCACGTGGATGTCAGAGTGTTACTTTAAATATTAGTCATGTCACTTCCCTGTTCAATACTCTACAGTAACTTCTCATTTGTGCCTAGAACGAAATGCAGACACCCGGCCAGGCCGGGTGGCTCACGCCTGCAATCCCAGCACCCTTCACATCCCCCACCTCCCACTGCACCCTTCACGTCCCCCACCTCCCACTGCGCCCTTCACATCCCCCACTTCCCACTGCGCCCTTCACATCCCCCATCTCAACTGCACCCTTCACATCCCCCACTTCCCACTGTGCCCTTCACATCCCCCATCTCAACTGCACCCTTCACACCCCCCATCTCAACTGCACCCTTCACATACCCCATCTCCTGCTGCAGTCAATGACATATCCCACCTTCCAATGCACCCTTTCCATTCTTCATTTTTTACTGCAGCCATTACATACCCCATCTTTTACTGCAGCCTTCACATACCCCACCCCATCCTCTTGGGCCTCCTGGGTACTCCTTGAATATCTCAAGGCTATTTCTATCTCGGGCCTTTAGCTGAGGTTTTTTTTTTTTTTCTTTTTTTTCTTAGCTTGCTTGTCATTCTCATCTTTGCATGAATCACTTCTTTGCATTTACTATTCAGCTTTTTTTTTCTCGGTTTTACTTAATCATATGAGCTAAAATAGGCAACCCCCTCTATCACATCTCCCTGTTTTATTTTCTTCATATCACTTAATCTAAAATATTTTTAAATTTATTATTTCATTTAATCTGTCACTTTCTACTAAAAATTATCTATATCATTAGCATGTAAAATATAGCACCAGGATAGCTGAATAGATGAGTGAATAGATCAGTGATTGGGTTAGTAAATAGGTGGATGGATGGATGAATGGATGGATGGATAATGGATTGATAGAAGGATGGGTTACTGCATGGATGGAAGGATAAGTGGAGGGATGGATGGATGGATGGATGGATGGATGGATGGATGGATGATATTTGAGTTGGTAGATGGATGTTTGGATAGATGTGTAGATAGAAGTATTGGTGAGGGGGGATGGATGAAGTGGATAGATGTGTCAATAGGTGGACAGCAGGATAGGTGGGTGAGTGATGGAGGGCTCGATGGAGAGATGGATGAAAGGATGGATGGATGGGCAAATGTGTGGAAAGTGAGTGGAAGAATGGGCATGTGTGGGAAGATAGGTAGATGGAGGAATGGGTGAGTGAGTGGATGGGATGATGGGTAGAGAAGAAAGGTTAGTGATAGATGGAGGGAGAATGGATGGGACGGTTCATGAAAGGATAAGTTGGTCAGTGAATAATTGCTAAGTCCCAATAAATGAGTCATGTGTTGGTGGGATTTGCTTCTTGTAGAATAAGAGGTGGATCTATTGCTATGAGAGAGGTAGAAGGAATAGGATGACTATGTGCAAAGGTTTGAGAAAAAGAAGAGAAGCTTATCAAGGATGGGTAGCAGAGTGAAGCAGCGTTTAAAGCTCAGCAGTTCTGAGAAAACCTACATTTGGGGGATTGTGGTTAGCAGTCAGGCAGAGTAGGGGCTCAGAGTAGCCTCAGCTTTCTTAGTTAACCTACAGGGCATGTCACTGACCTCCCCCTTATCTCTGCAGTGCAACTGTCACCACCCTTCTATCTCCAGGAGGGCAAGGTGGGCCTCATTGAGAACACACTCTGTAATACCTTATATGGGCAAAGAACTGGCAAAGGCGAGACCTACGCTGTGCATGAGGAGATGCTGTGTGGGGGGGACTTCTCGACAGGAAAGTCCATCTGCAAAGTGAGTAAGGTCATTTCCACTCTTCCTTTGCATATTCTCTTGGCCTCAGTTTCCCTTGGGACGGGTCTCTGTGTTGCCTCTGCTCTCTTTGTGGAGTCCTGTGGACTTCCTGTTTCCTCTCCTCTGTGTGTCCTCCTGGGCTCCATCCCTCAGAAGTCTCCCTTAGACTAGCCCCTTCCCCAGCCCATCCCAGCAGGAACATCTGCTGGAAGGATCCTCAAACAGCATTTTAAAATACATTTTAAACTTTTTATTAAAGCATAATATATACACATGAGAGTACATAATTAATAAGTATATAGTTTGATGAACTTTCCTGCACTGACACAACATGTTACCAGCACCCTAGAAGCACCCATGTGCCTCCTTCTTATCACTAACGCCCAAGGGTAACCAACACCTTCACTTTTAACACCTTGTATGCTGAACTTCCTATAAGTGGAATTTACAGTCAGCACTCTTTCGTGTCCTAACAGTGTATTTCTGAGATTCGTCCATACTATTACACGTTGTTATGGTGTGTTCCTTCTCATTGCTCTATAGCGTGCTGTTGTGTGAACTGAATTCTACATTGGATAAGTATGTGAGTAGTTTCCAAGTTGGAGGTATTATGAGTAGCTGTGCTATGTACATGTTTGTATGTGTCTTTGGGGCACAGAGGAATATATTTTATTACATAGAAGCCCATGAGTAGAGTTGCTAGATAAAAAGGTGTGTCTGTGTGTTCAGCTTTGGCAGAGGATAGCAAACAGCCTTCCCTCTAGCAGAGGATAAGAGCTTCTTTTTTCACCATTTATTCCTTTTCATCTTTTCTCATTTTGGCCATTTTGGTGAGTGTGTAGTGGTTTTTGGCTTAAAATTTTTTGTATGTTTATTATTATTAGATATCTTCTATGAAGTTTCCCTTCAAGTCCTTTTTCTCCTCTCATTTTTCTGTTGGGTTGTCTGTCTCTTTCTTCTAGGAGCTCTTTATATATTCTGTACATAAGTTCATTGAATTGAGGCCCAGGGAGGAAAAGTGGTTAGTCTAAGTGAGGCAGCACAACCTGGTCCCAGGTCTTGTGACTACTCCAAGGCCAACCCTGCCTCCACAACCTCTCCCACAGGTTGTAGCCTCCTGAGCTGACATCTGTGGGCTGAGCTTTTGCATAGACACCACTGTGGGGCAGACAGGAAAGCGCTGGGACCCTGGAATGAGAGACATTGCTTCACCACATGTGCCTGCGCTGTGACCTGGGATAGGCTCTTCACCTCCTGAGCCTGGGTCCTCATCAGCTGTGTCAGGATTCCAAGGCCTCCTCCATGAGGTGGTTGGAAGGATAGCGTCCACTTGGAACCTCAGAGTGTGATCTTATTTGGAAATAGGATCTTTACGGATGTAATTAGTTAAGAATCTCAAGATGAACCCATCCTGGATTTAGGGTGGGCCCTAAATTCAATGACTGGTGTCCTTAAAAGAGGGGAAGGGGCCATAGAGACACACATGCAGAATATGGCCATGTGTGGACAGATGTGGAGAGGGCAGGGATGCCACCACGAGCCAAGGAGTGCCTGTGCTGCCAGGGGCCAGAACAGCCAAGGGAGAGTCCTCCTCTAGAGCCTTTGGAGGTAGTGTGTCCCTGGAAGCACGCTGACTCCAGATTTGTGGCCTCCAGAACTGTGAGAGAATACATTTCTGTTGCTTCTAAGCCACCAAGGTGGTGGCAGTGTGTGATGGCAAGCCCTTGGAAATGAATATGCTTGTCTAAGGCCTCAATGCTAGCAAAACAATAGATTGAAAACTAGCACCAGGTCTTTCCTGCCCCCTAGTCTGAGCCCTGAATCCCCCTGGCCCATGGGATGGGTTCATTGGCAGCACTGTTTTCGATACCGCCAGGCAGGCTAGCTGAGTAGTGGGAGGGAGCTCGGCCCATCTGCCTGCCCAGCGGGAGCCAGCTCCAGGCTTCTTGGTTTCCCGTCCACGTCCACATACTTTATTGTTCCTCCTTTCTGGCTGTGGCCTGGCCCCTTCTCCTCACAGAGTCATCTGTACACCAGGGGGAGCAGGGAGCTTGCCCAGTGCCCAGCCCTGGTGGAGTTCAGCCAACAAGTCCTTAGTGCAGCTCCCTCCCAGCCTTGTTCTCCATCAGCCTCTCTTGCGAAAGCCATGTCCCTGGAGCCTCAGGACCAGCACACTTTGCCTGCCTGCTGGACATCCCACAGTGCCCTCAGCCCTGCCCCTCCTCTAGTTCCTTGCCCAGGCCGAAGACACCACTGAGGTGGACATCTCCTGAGCCTTTCAGCCACCACTGCCTGTCTGTGAGATTCCATCTGGATTCATCTCCTGCTGAGTCATCTGCTGTGGTCCCTGCCTCCACCCCGTGGCTCTCTTCTCTTTCCTGCATGGAGCACGCAAAAACAGCTTTGAGGAGAGACAGAGCTGAAGGGTGACTCAGTGCTCAGACTGTGGGCAGGACAGAGCTGGTTGCAGTCTTCACTCTGTCACTTGCATGTGCTGTGACCTTAGCCAAGTTTTCTCACCTGTGCAGTGGGCTTGCTAACAGCCTCCACTTCATAAGCTTCCTGTAGAAAATGTAGCACCATGCCTGGCATTAAGCAGGTGCTTAATAAGTGTTGGCTTGCATGTTCTTGGCCTTGCCTGTTTTCCTCTATCTGAGTTGCACTCATTCTTCTGGGCCTATCTTAGACCTACCCTTTCACTCAATGTGGAATTCACCACCAGGCCCACCAGTTACACGTGGCTTCCTCTGTCTCCACAGTAGTCATTAATGTTGGGACTTCCTCTGCCTACTCAGAGCTCCCAGGGGTCAGGGCCAGGAGACCCTTGGAGTCCTTCCTGTCTTTCCCAGACTGGCCCAGAATCAAGCGTGATGTTGGCAAGCAGGTGGTTCACCTGCATGGATCGCTGAGGCCTGGAGTAGCCAGGGACCATTGCCTGGAGGACCAGGCCTCCTCTTGCCCTCAAACAAGCTGGGTGGGTACTCCAAGGAGGGAAGCACTGAGGGCGGATCTGAGACAGCGAAGTCACTTTCCACTGCCAAGAAGACCCCGGGCATGAATTTGACAGGGCTGCAGGAGCAATTCATCACCAAGTGGGCAGCTGAGACCACAGATGTCTATTGTCTTGCAGTTCTAGAGGTCAAAAGTCTAAAATCAAGGTGTCTTCTGGAGGCTCTAGAGGAGATTCAATTTCCTTTTCCAACTTCTAGAGGCCGCCCGCACTCCTGGGCTCGTGGTCTCTTTCTCCATCTTCAAAGCTGTCAGTGTGACCTCTGTGTCTGTTGTCATATCTCCTCCTCTGACTCTGACCCTCCTGCCTCCTGCCTTCCCTTATAAAGAACTTTGTGATGATGTTGGGCCTTTTGAGACACTCCAGAATAATCTCCCATCTCAAGAGTCTTCACTCCAGTTGCAAAGTCCCCTATGCCATGTAAGATAACACAGTCACAGGTTCCAGGGATGAGAATGTGGATGTGTATGGGAGCATTCTTTAGTGACGGCCCCATGTCACCCCTTCCCTCTCCCCTGACCTCCACTCCCCCAGCCCAGGCCCCTCCCTGTCAGTGTGCTGTCTTGCTTCTCGTCAAACTGAGAAGATGAAGCAATGAGAAGCTCGCTCCTCTTGGCCCCACATCTGCCCACCCCGATCTGTCTAGTCTCTCCCCCTTGCCCTGATGGCTCACCCTGGGCCAGCCCATCCTTGAGCACTGGGTCACTGGGTCCTTTCCCCTGCTCCTGTCTCCCCTGCTCTCCCTCTCATGCCTCCCACGTCAAGGCAAGGCAAAAATCTCCTCCAGCTACTGCCCATTTCTCCACCTTTCTTCCCTGAAGACTCCTCCCAGGGCTGACTGCACTGAATCACCCAATCCAGGCTAGTCCCTCTCATGCCACCAGAGCCACCTTGTCCACAGCCTCTGCCTTGCCAGAGTCACTGCTCCCTTGACACATCAGTGTGTCTTGCACTCAGTTCCTGCTGCCAGGCCCCAGCCGCTCCACTCCCACTTTTTGCTACCAGCTGCCTCTGGGGAGATAGCAGACTGGAGGCCCCCCGGCATCACCCTGAGGCCAAAGAAAGAGGAGTTAGCTTTGGGGGTGGGGGCTGAGTGTGTCTGAGACACCAGGTGGCACGGTCGGACGCTCTGTGCCTCTGCTCTCTGAGTCAGGGTCCCGCTGCAGACCCACCAGATAGAAATCTCCAGGCATCAAGCTCCTGAACGGACCCTCAGAGTGGACAATTATGGATCTGAATCTATTACATGTGGACCCACCCTCTGCCCTCTACCCCTGGGACAACACACTGCTTGAAGCCTAGAGGGGACAGCTGTATGTACAGGGCCTGAGAGGGGCTGGGCCTCCCGGCCTCTCAGTGCTGGAGACCCCGGAGCTGAGTTCTCAGCCTTCTTCCTTTTGTCTCCACACCATTTCCCTGGTTGTGAGAAGAGACCAGAGTCCACAAGTCCTTTGGCTCCTCCTTCAAAATGCCACCCCAATCTGCCCATTTCTTCCCTCCTGTAGTTGCCTCCCTGGTCCCTCCTCTCTACCTGGTGCTCAGCAACTATTCTCTCTCTACATGGCACCAGACTGATGGTTTAAACAGGTGCTGTGTCCCCCACCCTCCAACACACAGTTCTCCAAGCTGCCTCTCTGCGGCTCTGGGACCTCCCTCTGCCCACTCGCTCCCTACTGCAAGGTTTGCCCCATCCTCTCCTGGTTTGTACCAGCTGGGCCCTCTCTTCTGGACCTCACAGAGGTGGGTTCTGTTTCCTATTTTCAGTGTAAGCTCAGGAAAGCTTTTTGTGATCCATGGATATGAAATGTCCTCCCACTTCCATAGGGTCAGTTGGCTTATTTATCTAAGCACCGTGGGGAGGGGGTTTGTCTTTTCCCCGTGTTTCCCAAGAGCAGTGCCCGCACTGGCTGCCCCAGATGCACACTGGACTAATGGGTGGAAGAGCCGGCTGTGGGCCCTGCCTCCCACCACCCTGAAGATGAGACCCTTTCCCCTTCCCCTTCCCCTTCCCCTTCCCCTTTTTCTTTTCTTCTTTTTTCTTCCTTCTTCTTTTTTCTTTCTTTCTCTCTTTCTCTCTCTCTTTCTGGAAGGACGTCTTCTTTATTGCATGACTTAATTCCTTAATTACTTCCGTCCTTCCTTCCTTCCTTCACTTCTTTCTTTCCCTCACTCCACTACCTCCCTCACTCCCTCCCTCCTTTCTCTTATTTCTTTTCTTTCTTTCTTTCTTTCTTTCTTTCTTTCTTCTTTCTTTCCTTCTTTCTCTCTTTTTTCTTTCTTTCCTTCCCTCACTCCCTCCCTTCTCTCTTTCTTTCTTTCTCTCTCTCTCCCTCCCTCCCTCCCTTCTTTCTCTTTCTTTCTTTCTTTCTTTCTTTCTTTCTTTCTTTCTTTCTGTCTGTCTGTCTTGATAGAGTCTTGCTCTGTTGCCAGGCTGGAGTGTCGTGGCATGTTCTTGGCTCACTGGAACCTCTGCCTCCTGGGTTCAAGCGATTCTCCTGCCTCAGCCTCCCGAGTAGCTGGGAGTACAGGCACATGCCACCACGCCCAGCTACTTTTTGTATTTTTAGTAGAGATGGGGTTTCACCATGTTGGCCAGGATGGTCTCCATTTCTTGACCTTGTGATCCGCCTGTCTCGGCCTCCCAAAGTGCTGGGATTACAGGCGTGAACTACCATGCCTGGATGAGACCCTTTCTTTGGGTCTCACTTTTTGGCCCATGATATAGGGGGCTTTCAACTGCATGATCCCACCCTGACAGCATTTCAGGACTCCAGTAACTCCCAGCAACTTTCTGGAGACCGCTGCCTGCTTCCCTAGTGATGTGGACTGTCTCCACGGGGCCTGGGCATGGGCACTTTCTAAAGATACTTTACCAAAAGGTTGAGAGAAAACCAAAGGCCCAAATGAACAAAAAAAGGAAGGGGCCCCCGGAGGGGATGTTCTGCTGCAGCTTAGGGTGCACAAGAGCTGTGCTCTGCGCAGAGCTTTCAGCTGGCTGCGCTTTGCTAGCAGACTCGGCCCCTCTCAGGCCCTGTACATACAGCTGTCCCCTCTAGGCTTCAAGCAGTGTGTTGTTGCGGGTGTAGAGGGTGGAGGGTGGTTTCACATGTGATAGATTCAGATCCGTGATTGTCCTGAGGGTCAGCTTAGGAGCTTGATGCCTGGAGATTTCTATCTGGTGGGTCTGCAGCGGGACCCTGACTCAGAGAGCGGAGGCAGAGCGTCCGACGGTGCCACCGGGTGTCTCAGACACACTCAGCCCCCAAAGCTAACTCTTCTTTCTTTGTCCCCAGGGTGATTCCGGGGGGCCTCTAGTCTGCTACCTCCCCAGTGCCTGGGTCCTGGTTGGGCTGGCCAGCTGGGGCCTGGACTGCTGGCATCCTGCCTACCCCAGCATCTTCACCAGGGTCACCTACTTCGCCAACTGGATCGACGAAGTCATGAGGCTCACCCCTCTTCCTGACCCCGCGTTGGCTCCTCACACCCGCTCTCCACCCAAGCCTCTGAGGGCTGCTGGCCTGCCTGGGCCCTGCGCAGCCCTTGTGCTGCCACAGACCTGGCTCCTGCTGCCACTTACCCTCAGGGCCCCATGGCAGACCCTGTGATGACCACAGTGCCCCTTGACCCCTTCTCTCTGCTCAGGCCTGGGTGTCCATGCTGGACCCTCCCTCTCCCCAGCCCACTGTCCCTCTAAATGGTTCCTAATCCTGGCTTTTCTGTCTGTCAACTCCCATTCCCCAAATCAAGCTTGGCAACATAAAACCAAACCCAATAAAAGTCATCTGCTCCTCCTCCAGCCCGCACCACCCTCCCAGGCCCCTCCTGCTCCTTAGTGCTTGCCCTTTCCATAGGATTCATTGTCTGACTCCCAGGGCAGGAACCTGGGACCTCACAGAGAGAATCTCAACTGTGGGCTCCTAGGAGGAAAGCAGGGGTCGGGGGGACACTAGGGATGCTGAGGGAGCTGAGGCCACCAGCTGGGAGGGAGGGGTCAGTCTGCATTCACACTGCTCCTGCCACAGGAAGCACCCAGGCCTTCAGAGGAACTGAAACTGCAGCTGGTGTCCACAGCGCCAGGGAGCAAGGGCTTCTCTGAAGTAGAGGAACAGCGCTCCTGGGGCATGGAGGAGGGAGGTTCGACTCGACTCCCAGTGGAGACGGGAAAAGGGAAGTGGCTGGTGCACAAAGTAATTGAGCAGGACTGAGGAGCAGGATCCCAGCCATGAGAAGAGGGTTCCAGCCTATAGCTAGAGTGATTTCAAAACATGAGGGTCTGGGAAAGACTGACAGAAGCAGATGGAAAAGGGTCCTGATGCCAGGCCAAAAGCTGAGGTCTAGGTCAGCCATACTCAGAGCTCTGCTCCCGGGAACAGTTCTGCTCCTCCCCACCTGTCCCCATAGGCCCTGCTTTCCCCAAGTCTGCAGGCACCTGACCCACTGCCCATCTCCCCAGCCCCCAGTCCTGCATAAACCTGCTCCCTCCTGTCCACGGCCCTTGGCGAACCCTGCCCCAAAAACTCTGCACTCCTCCAGCTGGTAGAGCCTGGTGTTACCTTATTTACTTAGCTGACCCAGGATTTCATGCCCCAGCAATAAGCCTCAAAATAGTGTCCTAGGCCATCCTTCCTGCAAGCCTGCTGGACACAGCCCTGTGCAGCCAGCAGGACTCCTAGAGGTCTCTCAGCACAGCCTACCCCCAGCCTTCAGAGGCCACAAGAAAACGGGAGAGCTCCCATTTAGCACATGTCCGTGTGGACAAGGCATCATCCAAAAGGTCCAGTGCACATTGTCCCCAGTCTTGGTATTGGCCACATTTCCTGTACCCTCACAAGCAAGGGGCACAGATGGACTCACACGCACGTCAACACCAGGACCGCACTAGCTTAAACCCTCTATTACTCATGCAGGGAGCTCTCATCCCAAAATAATATTGTAAGGCCTGAAGAAAGTGTCTTCAAAGTATCCACTCCTGTAGGGGTATTTCCAGCAGTCCCTGCCTCTGATCAGAGTTCCACCGCTGAGGTACTGCTATGCCTAGTAATATGTCCACTAATAGTGTCCAGCCTTGGAGCTCAGCGGTCTCCAGAAGTGGAAGAGAAAGTGTTCCCTGCCCTGGCCGTAAGCTCAGTTATGGGGTCTCACAGCAGGGCTGCTCGGGACTCTGAGAGGTCAGTGAGTTACCAAGACAGCATGTGCTCCACGCATGTTCTCCACGAGGCTGGGGGAGCTTGGGCAGTTCTGTTTAGAGTATTAGCCACTCCACTGGCCCCAGAGCCACTATTCTCCTCCTTCGTGGCAGCTGCAGGCTGGCTGTGTCCTGAGGGCCTGCCTGTGATACACCTTATTCGAGGGATTAGGTGATTTCCTGTCCTCCCGGATGCTTTCAGGCCTCTAAACCAAAGGATGGGGTACATACCTAGCCCACACGACAGATCAACCAAGTCTCAGTTCCCACACAGTTGGTTTCACTATTACTTGAAACCAACGTAAGTGCTCAGTATCCTTATCCTGGTTTAGTTTCTTTCTAAAGATAAACTGCAGCCTGTTAGGGTTGAGTAGCTTTTTTTTTTATTGAGATGGAGTCTCGCTCTGTTGCCGAGGTTGGAGTTCAGTGGCGTGACTGGAGTAGGGCATGGAGGGGCCCCAGAGGCATCATCAGGGCCACCCTATTTTCCCAGATGGTGCACTGGCATGGGCTGCTGCTTTTGTTGCCAAAGTCATCCCCAGACAAGCTATGGGAGGGAAATGAAATGAACCAAGATCAATGAAAGACTTCCAGTTTCCAGTCTGGAGAATAAGAAGCTTGGAAGTCATCACTCCCACTCTCAAAACAAGAAAAAAAAAAAGCTGAACAAACTGAAAATCAACAACTCTTCTCAGATCTGTCAGAGAATTGAGGTCACAGGGCAAACTACTATCCTCAAAACTGGAGAAAGGCAGATACAGAGAATCCCAGTCAATCTGAAGGGAAGCTGAGATGTAAAAGCTGGCCATTGGAGCCAATCCTGGGGTAGGAAAACCTAAACTGTAATTGACAAAATGCTGAAGGTTCAATGTGGATGAGCTTGACAGTTAAAAACTCCACATCCAGTCTTAGGAGAGCCTCAATTTTCAGGAGTTTTACCTTCAGTAGCCTTACCAGATTCTCAGGGTGTAGATCAGAGAAAAATCCCCTCCTGATTTTGGCAGGACTATGGGAAAATAGCCATTTTGAAATAAGGTCAGAACATTAGTTCTACTTTCCTAAAGCCTATCCTTAAGAGAAACTATTTTTACCAGAGCCTAATGTATTGGGGTTTTATCATAGCCTAACTGACTTGGGGAAAGAGAAGTGTTAAACTCCGGTTCCCTGTGCCTTCCTGTCCCACCAGGGACACGGGCTACTGAGAAGCACATGTGCAGGTCACAGCCTGGGAGCATAGACTCACTGTGCACTGTGCCTGGGACCTAATCACAGGACTACGGAACATTTCTTCTCCCACATAAGCACCTCACCACCACATCAGTAGGACTTTTGTATAATAAGGGAATTATAATGGAAGGAATTGACTGCCTCAGCACTTATTTAATAAGGAGTCGCTAGGGAAACTCAAAGACAACAGGGGAGATACTAACAAGGACACAAGAGTAAATTTTGCCTCTGATACCTCCAGCAACACCAAACATTAAAGACAGTCTAAGTACCAGCTAGATAAACACAGAGCCTACACAAACAACCTCTTTACCTCTGTTCCTTTTGCCCAGTATATCATGTCTCGCTTTCAACCAAAAAAAGGGAACTAAAAGGTACTAAAAGTGTACTAAAGTGTACATTTAAATCTATGATTCATTTTTAGTTAACTTGTGTATTTCTTAGAAATACAATTCCTTTTTCCATTATAGTGCTTTTCTACTTTTGTGAAATATCAGTTTTTTGTTTTGTGTGTGTCAGTTTCTGCACTCTTTTACCCTGTTCATTGATCGATATATCTGTTCTTCCACAGTACCACACTGTCTTATACTATAGCTTTGTGGCAAGTCTTAATATCCTCCAACTTTATTCTATCTTCCCAAAATTGTTTTAGCTATTCTAATTTCTTGACCTTTCCATACACATTTTGGAATAAGCTTGTCTATATTGACAAAAACAAATTTTGTTGGGAGTTGATGTTTTACAATACTGAGTCTTCCAATCTATGAAAGTAGTATGTCTCTCCACTTATTTAGATCTTGTTTGGTTCCTTTCATTAGAATTATCTTGCTTTTATCACACTAAAATTTACATCCAAAATATTTCAATTTGGGGGAACTATTGTGTATGACATTGTTTTTAGTTTTTGTTTCAAGTTGTTCATTGTTAGTATTTGGATATATGATTAATGTTTGTATAATGCTCTTGTATCCTTAGACTTTGATAAAGTAATATATCACCATTTATTAAGAGTTTTCTTGCAGATTCCTTGATATTTTCTATATAGGCAATCATGTCATCCATCAATATTAATGGTAATATTTCTTCTTTTCTAACCTGTATGTCTTTATTTCCATTTCTTGTCGTACTGCACTGGTTAGGACCTACAGTCCTAAGTTGAAAAGAAGATGAGAATGGACCTTCTGGCCTCATTTTGGAACTTAGGAGAAAAGCATTAATTCTTTCACCATTAAGCATGATGTTAGCTTTTAGTTTTTTGTAGGTGTTCTTTATTAGGTTGAGGTTGTGACCTTCTATTCTTAGTCTGTTAACAATTTTTAACATAAGTCATGTTGAATTTTGCCAAATGCTTTTTCCGCCTTAATTGAACTGACCATTTTTGTTTTCTTCTTTAAATTGTTAATATAGTGGATTACACTGATAATTTTTGAGTATTGAACCAGCCCTACATTTCTGGAAAAAGTTCTTCTTGGTTATAGTGTTTTATTATTTCCTTCCTTCTTCATGGTTTTGTTTTATTTCGCTCTTTTTAGGGAGGTTTCTTTATGTGAAAGTGTATATTATTGATCTTAGACCTTTGTTTTTTCAAATATAAGCATTCAATGCCATTTAATTCTCCACTAGCAATGCTTTATCAGGATCTTATCACATTTTATATATTTTATTTTTATATTAATTCAGTTCTATGCCTTTTTAAATTTTCCTCAGAACTTCCTCTTTAATCAATTAAAAAATGTGCATTTTTTGTTGTTGTTGTTGAGACAGAGTCTCGCTCTGCTGCCCAGGCTGGAGTGCGGTGGTGCGATCTCGGCTCACTGCAAGCTCCACCTCCTAGGTTTAAGTGATTCTCCTACCTCAGCCTCCCAAGTAGCTGGGATTACAGGTGCGTGGCACCACGCCTGCCTAATTTTTGTATTTTTAGTAGAGATGGGGTTTCTCCATGTTGGCCAGGCTGTTCTCAAACTCCTGACTTGGTGATCCACCTGCCTTGGCCTCCCAAAGTGCTGGGATTACAGTCATGAGCCACTGTGTCCGGCCTAAAAATGTACATTGTAATTTCCAAGTGTTTGCATGTGTTCTTCTCATTTTCATTTTATATACTTTAAAGTTTATACTGTGAACACATTCAAGTAAAATTCAATTATGTTTTTATGTTTGTTTAGTTATTTTATATAGGTTCTTCAAATATCATTGCAGTAAACTTTTTCAAACGTTTTCTGTAGTGGTTCTCAGTGTTTTGCATCAATAAGGAATGCCCTGAAAATATGATCGCCCCGTACTCCCCCACCCCGCCCGCCCTGAGGTTACTGGAGATGTGTTTATCAGGAGAAGCTCATAGAGACAGGAATCATATGAAATTTCTTTCTGGTGTTTTGTTTTGTTTTGAGACAGAGTTTTGCTCTTGTCTCGCTTAGGCTGGAGTGCAATGACACGATCTCGGCTCACCACAACCTCCGCCTCCCAGGTTCAAGTGGTTCTCCTGCCTCAGCCTCCTGAGTAGCTAGCTGGGATTACAGGCATACGCTACCACGCTTGGCTAATTTTGTATGTTTAGTAGAGACGGGATTTCACCATGTTGATCAGGCTGGTCTCGAACCCCCAACTTCAGTTGATCTGCTCACTTTGGCCTCCCAAAGTGCTGGGATTACAGGCATGAGCCACTGCGCCCAGCTCAGTCATGTGAACTTTCTAAGTCCCCAGGGCACATAGCCTTCTGGGCTAGCATATAGACATCTGACAGGGATCCAGGGTCCAGGAGTTAGATGCAATCCTTGAGCTCTAGTACCTTTATATTGCATGATCACGGAAGATCAGACCATGTGTGGGCAGGGACTAGGACCAGCACTGTGATGGGTAGGGCCCAGGCCCAGCCCTTCTCCATCAAATGAGCACTCAAGGTGAGGGGAGCACCTGCCTTTCCTCTGCTGTGGTCAGGGCTAAGGTTCATGCTTCTGGTTGTAGGGGCTGAGTCACTCAGCAGCACTCACTCAGCTTTGGCCTGAAGCCTGATTTTGTAAATAAAATATTAATGGAGGAGATCAGATGTCTACAGTGTTATATTGCTGGAGATGTGAGTAACCGATGAAGATCAACATATTTTTGGTTCATTTAGATGATTGACTTAACAGAGAGCTTCCATACCCTCTCAAGGCCTGCATTTTAATCTATTTAACTTTTTTTTTTATGCCAGGGTGTGATATTTTCTTTGTTATAGGGAAATCCTTTTTAAAAAAAGAATGCACAGGGAGTTAATATGAAATATTGTGTTCTCATGAAGTGAAGGCCGAAAGATTTCATTACAGGATGCACAAAGGAAGCCTCTGTGCAACTTACATAGGAACAAGTGGTGGAAGCATCCAGTTACTGCAAAGCATGGCACCAACAGGTGGATCTCAGGAGAGTCTGCACGTGGGCAGGGAGCTCCATTTTCTCACTGTGGAGGGGAGTGACTGTTCTGCCTTTGTTCCATCACATCAAAATTGTCATTTGAATTTTATGAGGTCCCTACATTTGTTGATCTGCAAGTTTCTTTCGGTTTCATTGTTGCAAGATATCTATATGCCTACATTCTTTATATCTAGTTTTCAGGTTACATATAATCAATATATATAATATTTAATAAAAAATTAAAATATATAATATATATATTATAAAATATATAGACACATGAGCAGAGGCAGAGCAACAAGAATAAGGTTTTAATACACACAATCAGGAGAGAGAAGGGCCCATCAAAGTAAATGGACAAGGGGAAGACGGGCACCTGTAAATAGCAGCGGGCATCCTGCCCGTTCAAAGAATAGAGACCTGGCTGGGGGCTTGGGTCAGCCAGATTAACAGTCAAGCCAGGGAGGGCACAGTTGATGATGACACATGCTGGCTGCTGCTTCTGCCCACAGGGGAGTGTCTCAAATACACTGTGGTTCTGATTGGGCTCATCAGTCCCACACCCTCCAACACACACACACACAGACACACACACACAGGCACACACACACTTTGAGGTTTTGGGCCTCTGGCTTCTATAAGGAGAGAGCAGCTTCAATTTAACTTCAAGGGACCGAGCCCCTTCCTCCAGGAGGAATGTCCATTCATGGGGACCATATGTGGAGGGAGACTTGCTTCTTATTTGTTCCCCATCATAACACCTGTGTGTACCAGTGGGCCTCAGGTGCTCTTTCTGAATGGGGACCCTAATTGTGTCCAGTCGCAGTAGTTGTGGTGCCGTCCCTACCATCCGTTCTGGGGGAGGATGCTGCAGAGGCGCTGCTCCCTAAACCGGAGGTGCCTGGAGGAGCCCTGATGGGAAGGCTCGGAAAAACGGGGGCATTGGGGACAGAGGCTTTTCATTGCTGCCCATCGGGAGGCCCCAAGTGTGGGCCGAGGGGTGGGGCTGGAGAATATGAATGTAGCCAGGCAGACGCAGGCCAGTGTCTTTCCAGGGTGCCTCTACTGGGCACTGAATTTGGGAAATTAAGAGACTGCTCACTCTGGAGCTTGGTGAAGATCTGAAAACCACAGCATTAGTAGTGGCAGTCATGTCCATAGCAAAGAGCTGAGGGCCTAAAGGAGGCTGCGAGGTCAGGTGGTCAGATGCCCTTGCTGTGATGGTGGAAATGGCTGCTGTGGAATTCAACAGCTGATGGGTGATAGCAGGGATCCCGGTGGAAGGGGCTGAAAGAGGAGTAGGGGAGGAAAGAGGAGAGGAATGCACACATATGGGTGTAGGAGGCTCCCTTCTGAAGGGAGGCTGGAAGGAGAAAGATGCGGGGCTAGGAGGTATGGGGCAGGGGTGAGAGGTCAGAGGCACTGAAACTGTAGCTGAATGAGAGCAGCCTTTCTCATTAGGCGGAACCCCCAAAATGGGGGTCAGGTCAGCAGGAGGAGCCAGGGGGAGAGTTAGGAATTATGGATATCAGATTTTACTCAATTCTTGGTGTGGGCGAAGGTGGAGGGACAGGCAGGGTGAGGGACCCAGCAGCCACATGGGTCAAGTCAGAGGTAGGAGGAGGAGCTGGGATCTGTGAAGTGTAGGTGGCTAAGGGTAGGGAGTCTCAGCAGGTGTGGAGACAGCAGGGGCGGGCTGGGTGGCACGGCAGTTTTCCATGTCTTACTATTTTTTTTTTTTTTGAGACTGAGTCTTGCTTTGTCGCCAAGCTGGAGTGCAGTGGTGCAATCTCGGCTCACTGCAACCTCCACCTCCCAGGTTCAAGCCATTCTCCTGCCTCAGCCTCCCAAGTAACTGGGACTACAGGCAGGAGCCACCATGCCTGGCTAATTTTTGTATTTTCAGTGGAGAAGGTGTTTCACCATGTTGTCCAGGACTGTCTCCATCTGTCTGTTTCGTTGTTGTTGTTGTTGTTTTATTATTTTTTATTTTTTAATTAAAAAGTAAACTTGAGCTGGGTGTGGTGGCTCAAGCCTGTAATCCCAGCACTTTGGGAGACCGAGGTGGGCAGATCACAAGGTCAGGAGTTTGAGACTAGCCTAACCAACATGGTGAAACTGCGTCTCTACTAAAAGTACAAAAAAAAAAAAATTAGCCTGGCATGGTGGTGTGCGCCCTCAATCCCAGCTACTCAGGAGGCTGAGGCAGGAGAACCGCTTGAACCCCGGTGGCAGAGGTTGCAATGAGCCAAGATCACGCCACTGTACTCCAGCCCCGGCGACAGAGCAAGACTCCGTCTAAAAATAAATAAATAAATAAATATAAACTTTAATGTCGAAAATGCAAACTTGGGGAAGGCAGAAATATCACACACAAGGATGTCACTTCACACTTGGAGGGTTGCACAGCAGCAGGGGCAGAGAGGCTCCTCACTTCCCAGACGGTGGTGTGGGTGAGCAGAGGTGCTCCTTACTTCCCAGACGTGGTCGCCACTGGGCGGAGGTGCTCCTCACTTCCCAGACAGTGGGGCAGCGCTGGGCAGAGGCGCTCCTCCTTTCCCAGACAAGGTGATGGCCGGGCAGAGGGACTCCTCACTTCCCAGACAGTGGGGTGCGGCCGGGCAGAGGCGTTCTTCGCTTCCCAGATGTTGGGATTGCAGGGCAGAGATGCTCCTCACCTCCCAGACTGTGAGGCGGCCTAGCAGAGATGCTCCTCACTTCCCATACAGTGGGGTTGGAGGGTGGCGCTGGGTAGAGGCGCTCCTCACCTCCCAGACGGGTTGGTGGCCAGGCAGAGGCGCTCCTCACCTCCCAGACTGTGAGGCGGCAGAGCAGAGATGCTCCTCACTTTCCAGACCGTGCAGTAGTCAGGCAGACGTGCTCCTCACTTCCCATATGGTGGGGTGGGGGGAGGGGCGGTGCCGGGCAGAGACGCTCCTCACCTCCCAGACCCGGCAGTGGCCAGGCAGAGGCCCTCCTCACTTCGCAGACTACTTCCCAGATGGTGGAGCAGCCGGGCAGAGGCGCTTCTCACTTCCCAGATGATGCAGGGAGCATGCAGGGACCAGGCAGAGACGCTCCTCAGGTCTTGATCTCTTGACCTCGTGATCCACCTGCCTCGGCCTCCCAAAGTGCTGGATTACAGGCGTGAGCCACCACGCCTGCCCTGCCATGTCTTCTTTCTCCTCCCAAGCGGCTGTTTTCGTCTCCTGGATTTTGATGTTCTACTTAACACCCCCATATTCTTACCCATGTTGCCCCGCTGGAGGCGTCCTTCCCTCTGGGAAGCCTGACCCAGGTCTAACAGTGCCTCAGGAGATAGGCAGGGAAGCTTAGCGGGTGGGGGCAGCTCGTCTCTATCCCATCTCAGTTGCAGGGGAGGGGTCGGTTGCAGCGGCAGTGGTGACCCTGACTCTTTCTTTTGTGGGACTCATGGCCGGCAGCTCTGGGTGGAGAAGAGCTACTTGATCCTAGAGCTGGAGGATCTTTGTGCTGCATGTCCTTCCCCCGCATTAGCAATGCTGGAGAGCTGGGCAGGTGGTCTTTACCCAGCATCTTCAAGGCCGCCTTCTTTGGCCACAGGAAGCAGCCCGGAACTGGGGCAGGGAGCACTGTTGGAACTGGAGCAGGGAGCACTGTTGGAACTGGGGCAGGGAGCACTGTTGGAGCTGGGTCAGGCTTCCCAAAGGGAAGGATGCCTCCAGCAGGGCTGTGTGAGCTGGTGACTCCGTGGCCCTTGTGGTAGAAACTCACTGCATGCACCTGGGCCTTCTCATTCTGGTTCTTTTTTGTCACGCTCTTGAGGTGGACATTTCCCTCCAAGGGCCTGGGACTGCACCTGGAGGAAGTGAGGTTTCCCTGAGTCTCCAGGGGCCTAGAGGTGGAGGCTGCTTCCCCATTGCTACAGGGGCCCCTTTTATTGTCCTCCTGGGTCTCTACCTGATCCACTTCTGTTGGTTCTTCTGGCTCTTCTTCTGTCTTCGGGAGCCTGGCTGGGATCACCTGCTTATCTAATGAAGGCAGTTGGAGGTCAGACTTGCGTCTGAGACTAGGGATCCTCACGGGGCTGGGGTGTCCGAACATCATGGAGTTGTGAGCAGACAGCACAGGTTTCTTCCTTGAGGGGGGCTCCAGTCCACAGGAGGCGGGACCCTCGGTGGGGTGCCCCAGTTCCGAGGGAGAAGACACAGCCTCATAGGGGCGCCGTCCCACCTGGCTGGAAAAGAAGGCCCAGGATATTGCTGAGGGTTGAAAAGGAATCGGGAACAGCCCAGGATTCCAGGGGCAGGCACAGGTGCAGGAGCCGCGGGGTGAGCCCAGCCAGCTGGGAAGCCCTCACAGACAATACCACCACGATGCCAACAGCGTGGCCAGAACCTGCGCTGGAACCAGGGACAAAATACGCTTAGACGAGCACGTTGCCAATGGCGTGGCCAGAACCTGCGCTGGAACCGGAGACAAAATGCGCTTAGACGAGCAAGTTGCCGATGGCATGGCCGGAACCTGCGGCGGAACCAGGAACAAAATATGCCTAGTGAGTTGCCCATTTTGAGCAAGTTGTGCGCGGACGAAACTAGGGGTCAGAAGCGGATAGGATACTCCTAAGTCACCCACTTCTCTGTGGCCGGCTGCGCACTGGGCACCTGGGAGCTTATGACATCACCATGGGACTGGTGACAGAGCCAGGGTGTGGAGGAGTGTGCAGGTGCCCAGTGAGGGCGCCTACAAGAGGAGTCAAAGGGCAAAGGATGAGGCCCCTCCAGTGGTCCAGCTGGACTTTCTAGCCTCAGGGACGTCGTGCTCCTGGGGGCAGGTGTGTGGCCCTGGATGGGCCCCCTGTGGGGCTGTGGGCATTGTGGGGCTGATCTGCCAGAGCCCTTCCTGCCTGGCGCCTGACCCAGGCACTGGTTGACACCCAGTGGCCCTGTCTTGGCCCTATACCCCGGTTTACAGCACCAGAACCTGGAAGCAGAGCGCAGGACCAGCCAGATCCCGCCAGGCTCCCCCCGGGACCTCTCCAGTGCTTCTGTGTGGCCTGGAGCCAGGCCCGCCTTCTCCATGGCCCCTGTGGCCTTGAGGGCCACCAGCCTCACTGCGCAGGTTTTCAAGGAGAGGACACGGTGCCCTGACCTGACTGGATGCTGCCTCTTACGACATACCCCGCTGGCAGGCAGGGTCTCCACTTCTTTTTACAAATTTGCCTGAGACCGTTCTTCAGATCATTCAGGTGGTCATGGCCCAGCCAGGCTTTGAACCCCAGCTGTGTGATTCCACAGCTGCACTCTGGCCTGTGTACCTCATGATCATGGATACAGCATGTATTCTTATTTTTTCCTGTAGTCCTGGGGTACTTTGCACCATGGTATATCTGTAATAAGCACATGCACACCTAGAAGGAGGCCTTCGCTTCAATATATAAGTAGACCATGGCCCACTCTGGGCTTCAGTCCTCTACAAAGATGTAGGGCAGGGACTACCAATTAGCACAGCACCATCCCACATTGCTCTTCTAATGGAGCCTTTCACCCCAGATGTTCTTTCTCGTCTGATGGGAAGGATCCAGCTATGTAAAGATCATGTTCTAGATCAGCTTTGGTCTATCCTAAAAGAAATTTGCCAGTGGATTATTCCATATCGATAAAAGTCAGTTTCTCTGGTCTTCCTGGAATGTGTCTAGAAAGCAAGTACTTTATTTATTTACAAGTTAATAGTGGATCAATGTATTGGATTAAAATATGACCAACATAATTTGGTCATTGTGAGCATGCCAGCTCGGTCCACTCTTCCCCACACATTAGGATATCCTAAATATAACTCTAGATTTTCTCATGCCCTAGAGAAGGACATACTCTTGGGTGTCTGGTCTAGTTCCGGAAACATGTATGAAAAATCATTCAGCCACTCTACATCTTTTTATTGGAGAATTGAAACCATCTATATTCAGAGATACTATTAACAGGCAAGAAGTTACTTCTGTCATTTTGTTAATTATTTTCTGGTTGTTTGGTAGATCTTTTGTTTCTTCTTTTATTGTTTCCTTTATGGTTTGGTGAGTTTCTGTACTGATAAGCTTTGATTCCTTTATTTCGTTGACATATCTGGTGTAATTTTTTTCTCTTTGGTTACTCTGGAGCTAACATTTAAAAATTTATAGTTATGATAGACTATTTAAGCTGATAAAAAGTTTTGATCACATACAAACATGCTATACTCCCCCCACATCCCCTGTCAATGCACAAAATTTGTACTTTTTTGCCTTAATTTATATTGTTCTGTATTGGGCATTTATTAAGAACTCATTGTGGATATAAATATCTTTGACTATTTTGATGTTTTAATGGGTTACCAAGTCTGAATTTCTGAAGATAGTTATACTAGGGAAGAATTCAATGTAATTCATGAATTATTCATCACTTTCTAGATGGGTTAATGAATGTTTCTTTTAGCCCCTCAGGACGGGATCTCTGAATCAGTGGGGAGCTTCATGAGGGACGTCAGGGGGAGTTGGGAGGATGCTGATGGAAGCGGGGAGCCCTGCGGTCACCCTGCACTTGTTTGTCTAAAAGTGATGAGAAGGCCTCACCCAAATGCAGGAGCCATGATCCTGACCCATCACTGCCCCATGTTACAGGAGACAGGACTTGACCATCCTCCCACAGGTCAGAGCTATTGTTAATCAAGGTGACAGTGCAAGACGCGTTCCCACTCCTGACTCCACCCGACTGCTGTAAATAGAGCCCCCGAGTGTGTTAGCTTGTTCTGAAACTGGGAGACATTTTAGCAAATGTTTCATCACATTCAAGGTTTGCTGAAAATACTGACACATTGCACATCTAATGAGGGGTCAGTACAACTAACTCAAGGGCATTAGCCCTGCTCCCCTCGTAAGTAAGTAATGATCCTGTAGAAATTGAATCATTTTTAAACTAAGAAAAAAGTAAGATGGGACATGATGGTGTGATGAGTATCCCCGTTGCTGCTTTGGGCAAATGTGGGCTGGCATGGAGGTTTCAGTTTCTCTATCAGGACAAGGAAACCCTCACGAATGACACAAGCAGGGCCAGGTACACGTCATCAGCACGGCTCCAAGGCTGTCTTTCAGTGACTGACGTTTTAAGGCAAACGTTCATTCATGTGTGCTTCAACTCCAGTTTGCCAGCAGAACACAGTAGATGATCAGTCCGTTAGAAGTCGAGAAAGTCATTTTCTTGCTAACAGTCAAGAAAGTGCTTTTTGACATGCTTGTGCTTCTGAGAGAATGCAAAAGAAGATGGGGAAGAACATAAGCTTCCTAGATGGGTCACTGGCTGGCAAGATTGGATTTTAGCCGGACAAGGTGTTCATGGTTGACCTATTTCAGCACATCACGCATATATGGGTTTCAATAACCAAGGATAAACAGGGCAGAATGCAATGATGAGGAGAGCTCGTTTAGCTGAGAAACCCTCAGGCACAGGGGTTTTTTAATCATACATCAAACCGTAGCAGAGAGCTTAGCAGAGGCAGCGTGTTAGCATGGCTCCAGGTCATGTTTATGGCCCTGTGTCCCTAACCTGTCCATCTCTGCTCTGTCCTAAGACCTCAGGTGACCAGCTCTCCCCAGGTCTCAAGGGCCTGTCACAAGGCATATTACTTTCCTGTGTTTTCTGACAATTCTATCTAAAATCTTCAGTGATCTATCTCTAGGTAAGACCCCAACCAGGGTGTTTCAATGATATAGGGGCACTCTTAGGTTACAAAACACCTTTAAGAAGAATAATAGTGGCTCTATGCTGGGGACTGGGGATTGTATACTAAGCATTACTGAGTTATCCCCTTTAATCTTCAGAGTACTCACATTTTAAATTTCCCTTTTACAGATGAGGAAACGGGGATTCTACAAGTTTAAGTGCCTTGCCCAAAGTTACATGGCTGTTAAGAAGCTGAACCATGATTTAAACCCAGAACTCTTCAATTTCAAAATCAGTGGCCTCTACATTTACTCTACATTTGTTTATTTGATTGTTGTCTGTCTCTGCCTGTCAACTGTTGTGCTCACAAGATATAAGATAAATAGCCAACATCAACTGTTGATACATGCCCATAGAAAATGAATCATTCTACTAAAAAGACGCATGCCCACATATGTTCATCACAGCACTATTCTCAATAGCAGACATAGAATCAACCCAGGTGCCAATCAACAGTGGACTGGATAAAGAAACTGTGGTACACATACACCATGGAATACTATGCAGCCATAAAAAAGAACAAAATCATGTCCTTTCCAGCAACGTGAATGCAGCTGGAAACCATTATCCTAAGCAAACTAATGCAGAAGTGGAAAATTAAATATTACATGTTCTCACTAATAAGTGGGAGCTAAACAACGAACATTCATGAACATAAAAATTGGAACAATAGACAATGAGGAATACAAGAGGGAGAAGGAGGGAGGGGGGAAGGGTTGAAATAAAACTGTCTATTGAGTACTATGCTCACTGGCTGGGTGACAGATTCATTCATATTCCAAACCTCAGCATCATGCAATATGCCCCTGTAGCAAACCTGCGCATGTACTCCCGACTCTAAAGTAAAAGTTGAAAAATGAAAAAAGAAAAAGGAAAGAAAAACAAGGGATCAGATGGTCCTTGATCAGACCTGCCCTGATTCCTAGAGGGCGGCATATCCCTAGTGTGTGCCCCGACTGCCCTTGGGCTCCCTTTAGAGCCTCGCCAGCGCGGCACTTGCACGTGGTTTGTTCCAGGCTTTGATCTGCCTTCTGCTTGTTCACTTGGGAATAGGAGCTCCATGGGAAGGGGGTGTGAGTATCTGCTTCACTTTTATGTCCCCAAACCCAGCACAGCACGACCTAATAAAATGTGCTTAATACAAACTTGTTGAAAGTGTAAACATGAAAAAAAATTTAAATATGTGAATTATGAAACTTTTAAAATGTAATATAAAAGGAATGAGGCCAAATCTCCTGGTAATACATTTTATGATTTTTTTTTTTTTTTTTTTTACCAATAGAGGTGATCATTAACATTGATGAAATTCAGTGGTTTTTCATTTTTATTTTATTTTTTTTAGATGGAGTTTCGCTCTTCTTGCCCAGGCTTGATTGCAAAGGTGCATTCTTGGCTCACTGCAACCTAAACTGCCACCTCCCGGGTTCAAGCGATTCTCCTGCCTCAGCCTCCCAAGTAGCTGGGATTACAGGCATGCACCACCAGGCCTGGCTAATTTTTTGTATTTAGTAGAAACAGGGCTTCACCATGTTGGTCAGGCTGGTCTTGAACTCCTGACCTCAGGTGATCCACCCGCCTTGGCTTCCCAAAGTGCTGGGATCACAGGCATGAGCCACCGCACCTGGCCGAAATTCAGTGTTTTAACTTTATGGACCTTGAATACATATATACATGTATTTCCCAGTGTTGATGCATGGGAAGCCCAAGCCATGGAGGGGCCCCAAGCAGGTGCTCTGGTCAACAGCTCAAGATGAATGTCCAGCTGACACCAGCATCTGTGGCCAGCCATGTGAGTGAGCCTCACTGATGTCCAGTGCAGTCAAGCCTACAGATGTCTCCAGCACAGATAGAGACCTCTATGTAAAAACCACGCAGCTGAGTCCAGACGGATGTGAAAGATGTCTCTTCCAAGCCACTGGGTTTCTGGGTAGTTTGACAGAAAGAAAGAACTGGAATAGTCTGTTCACTGCATCCACCCCCTCAGTGGTTCCCCTGTGTCCAAATACTCCGCTGGGCAAGCTTCATCACCCAAACCCTGGATACAGTCACTTCCTCAGGGTCTCTAACCACAGGGTCTTGACTCAGGGTTGCTGACATGCTAGTCTCTGCTAAGATGCTGACTTCTTCACCTTCTCATATTGACTGCTGCTCTGGCTGATGTCTGCGTTCCCTTCCTCCTGGAGGCCCTCCCTGATGACCTCCCTCTCTCTAATAGTTGCAGCTCCTTGAGGTCAGGGCCTGTCTCTTCTCTGTGGTGATGACCTGCACATAGCAGATGCTGCATAAATTCAAATTATATCAAACCTAGGTCCCAATCAGTGCAATAGATTTAGCTTTGGAGTCTCCCAAGTCTTCTTGCTACCACACTGGCTATTTTCATTACAAAGTCCAAAGAATTTCACTTCAGATGCCACACTTGTCATTTTAGGTCAAAAAGTGTGAAATTTCAGCAACTACTCAGGAGGGACCACCCAGGAGAGTCCAGCAAGGCACGTGGTCCAATCCAAATGGACCTGAGCAGAGCCTGCTGGAGGTTTTGTGAGCTGAGACTCCGCTGTGTACCTGGTTACCCTCCTCTGGGATATAGAGTCTATTCACTAAACACTTCCACTTATTGTTTCTATTTCTTGAGGGGGAACATGAGATTGTTGAAAACACACAGATGATGAAACTATGTGCTTTTTAAGCCAGTACAGTGTGGGAAGTTGTTCCTATTAAGAAATTATTCAGGGATAGGGCAGCTTGGTTTAAATGCAGCCATAGATCCTCATTTCTGATTCTCTCATCTGGTCCTCCACCTTCCAAAGCCAGCACACCACCTTTGAAGCTCAGCCGCAAACCCTGGAGTTTATCCCTTGTCCCATGAGGATCCAAAGACAAACAGCCTTGGCAATGCCCTAGTGCCCTGTCCTGCCTCCACTGCAAAGACCATAGGTTTCCTTTGTCTTCATAGGTCATTTGTCCGTTTTCTTTCCAATCAAAGATTGGGTCAGACATAGCCACTGGGCAACTGACATGAG
This sequence comes from Rhinopithecus roxellana, assembly GCF_007565055.1. Lineage (NCBI taxonomy): Eukaryota > Metazoa > Chordata > Mammalia > Primates > Cercopithecidae > Rhinopithecus > Rhinopithecus roxellana. The sequence continues at coordinate 36,654,260 of NC_044564.1, read as the reverse complement.
ATCTGCGTATCTGTTAGTAGAAGAGCGAGGCCACCCACTCTTCCTCCTAGTGAACCTCCAGCACAGTAGTTCCATCTTTAGAGCCCAGTTACATGCTTGACTACACTACCAATGTCAAAACATCAAAAACAGAAAGAAGCCCCTCCACTCCAAGTGAAATTAAGTTTTATTTAAACAGGTAAAATTTTATCCATCCTTTTAAATCAAAAACAATCTAAAGCCATTCAGTGAATCAATAATGCAAAGCTGGTTATAGCAGTAATCAAAATAGTGGTAACATTTGCCAGTATGAAAATGTCACAGAATTCAAATCACTCTTGGATCTTCAGTGAGGCCAGTGTGCATCCCACAGCAGGGGCTGGTAGATTTCAGATGAAGTCCTCCCATGTATGTGCCATCCCCAGTCAGGTCCTTCCTCTTCACCGTCCATCAGCTCACACGATAGGAAGGCTGGCCAGCGTGGCGATTCTGCAGTTGCTATTCCGGTCTTTGGCCATCTGTATGTAGCCACACACGTCCCAGTCTTCACTCCAGCTGAAAGAAAAGCAGGTTTTCCAGCAATAAAATCCATTGGGCAATTAACAGGGAGACCCAACTTAAACAGTGTGCAAGAGGCCACAGTCTTAACAGAAAGAATCAGGAGAGGCCAATGTTTTTGTTCATCCTTTATACATTCTTGAGTCATAACCTACACGTAACTTCCATCCCATCTGTGGCCTTTCACAGAACTGCAAAATCAGAGGGAGAAAAATCATGGATGTTTTTTCAGCCAGATATGTCTCAAGATTAAGAAAATTTCAGAATTTAGCAATGCAAAGGTAATAATATTACATTGATACCACTGTGACAATATCTTAATGGTATAATCAAACGTTAACATTCTGTGTTTAACCTAAATAGGATAAAGAATCTAAGACCTGTATCCAAAATACTGATTCGAAACAAGAATTCCCTTTTGAATTTCAAATAGAAGTAGCTTTGGCAATTTATGCCTGTTCTTCACCAGCCAGTATTTATTTTTATTCAATTCTGCTCCTTCATAGCCATAGCCAGTCACCAAAAGAGCAAAATCCATTTTTATACGCTGCACTTTGCTCAAAATAAACGCCTTGGAGAGTAAAATGAAGGCTGGGGTGAGAAGCTCTAGGAGATACCTGACGGTAACCCACCCTGTCATCCAAAGGTATAAAGGCTTCTCCAAATTCAGTGAAAATGACACACATTCCAGATAGAACTTAACGAGAGGATCTACTGTTATCAAGACTCTCATCTAAAGCTAGCAGAAATACAAATTTGCATAAATCCTTGTCGGCCAGGCGTGGTGGCTCACACCTGTAATCCCAGCACTTTGGGAGGCCAAGGCCAGCAGATCACCTGAGGTCAGGAGTTCGAGACCAGCCTGGCCAACATGGTGAAACCCCATCTCTACCTAAAACATAAGAATTAGCCGGGCATGGTGGTGTGTGCCTGTAATCCCAAGCTACTTTGGAGAGGGCTGAGGCGGGAGAATTGCTTGAACCCAGGAGGTGGAGGTTGCAGTGAGCCAAGGTTGTGCCATTGCACTCCAGCCTGGGGGACAAGAGCGAGACTTCATCTGAAAAAAAAGAAAAAAAAAAATCTTTTGTCAAAAACTTGCCTAAAACCCACAGGGCTTAGAAAACAAGCCAAGCTTTGGTCCATAGAGCAATTATCCCAGGCACAACAACCTTTCCAGAACCCAGGACTCAGTGCTTCCAAAGTCATCACAGACTTGGGGGGATGTGAGAGAAGGAAGGTTGACAGGGAAGCTCTTCTGGGCTGTGCTTTCAAGCAGGGCCAGCCAGTCAGTGCCTGTGGCTCACCTCCATGACCTGAGATCACCGTCAGCGGAAAAGCTCCCTGAGTAAGACATCCATTCTGAGAATGTGCCCTCTACAACGCCAGGGCACATGCCAACCTCCAGAGCCCCTAAGTGGCGTGTCCTCTCAGAGCTTTCTGGATTCAGCAGGGTCTCTGTGTAGAACATGGTCCCCACACGCTTGTGAGCAGCCATTTCCCGCCCATCTCCCTCACTGTTTCCATTGCCCCTTGCTGTAGAATTTCTCAGACCTAAGACTTACCTTCCAGGGAAGCCTCCTCCTGCCTATATATTAAGCCAACTGGAGACCATGCGGAGGGCTTGGCTGTGGAGCCTGCAGGAACCCCCTGAATCCAGAGCAAGGGTCCACATGCCCCCTAGGCCTGCATGTAAAATGGAGCCTAGAGGAGCTGACCTGGCCCTGCCCATCAGGCCTGCCCCAGTAACACACCTGGATTCTCGGCAGGCCCCTATCCCTGCCAGGTGGAAGGATACTGAAAACGCTCTTCGTCTACAACTGGGTCCTTGCCCCACCGCCCACCAAGGCCTCTGAAGCCCACCAGCACATGGTTAGGGAACCCTCCTCTGACTCCACTGGGCACCTAAAGGGATGGGCACTGCTTGTGAGGGCTCTCCCTCCCCAAGGCCAGGCCCAAGGCCCTCTGCCAGGACCCTGCCTCTCTAGAAGTGAAACCTTGCGTGGTACAGGCAGCTGTCCACTTTGGGACCAGGCCGCTCCGCGGCTGTGACCTGGCAAAGATAAAAGTCCACATGCCCAGTTATAGCCGGCCAGGCTCACCAAGCCCCTGCTTCCGCCTTGCAGTGCCAGAAAGCCACAGTAGTCAGTGCTGTGTTGTTTTGTAGACATCATTCCTTAGGAACCAAGGCCCAAGGCACCAGATGATTTGGGGGTATCTTGACTCACATCTGCAAATTTGGCAGGCCTCCTTTCCCTTCAAAACTTAGCCCATGGTGAGGCAGGTCAAGCAGACAGTGCTTTACGGACTGGCACATCTGTAGGAGAAGAGAGATGATGGCTGAGGACAGGGAGTGCCTTACTCAGAGGCTGGATGAGCAGATGAGCCTCCATGGGGCGAGACTCTGCAGCAAGACGCACCGGCAGAGCTGCTGGAGAGGAGCGGTGCCAGACAGGGCCCTAACCTCAGCTCACCTCGGGGAGAAGGGCAAGAGGCAGAGGGCCAGGTGCCCTCCTTCCCAGCTCAGTCTCCCAGCGCCTGCATGTCCCCCGGGGAGATGCCATGGAGGGCTGAGGCCCGGCTGCCCCACACCAAAGAGTCCTGGGACCCTTCCGGATCACAGCACGGCGGGTCAGGAGGACGCAAACCCCACCATCACCACACACCCAGAGCCATGTCCATCCAGGGACACGCTACCACTTATGACATGAGTCATTGACCCTCAAAATCTAACCTCCCTTCTGTCTCCCCCTCTCCCCCTCCACACACACACAACCTGCACACACACCACATCACACTGCACACACGCACACCACAAACACACACACCACATATACACCACACATCACACACACAACACACACCCCACACACACACCCTACACCACACACACACCACACACACAACATACAACACACACCTCACACACAGTACATACCGCACACACATCACACACACACAATACACACCACACACACCCCACATAGGCACACCACACACACACCACACACACAACATACAACACACACCTCACACACACCACATAGGCACACCACACACACACCACACACACAACATACAACACACACCTCACACACACCACATAGGCACACCACACACACCACACACACACAATACACACCACACACACACCACACAACACACACACCACACAAACCACACACAACACACCACACACAGCACATATCTCACACAAACCACACACGCAACACACGCACACCATACACACCACACACACACACACCGTACACACAAAACACAATACACACCACAACCACACACAACACACATACACACAACACACACTACACACACCACACATACACAACCACAACATACACCACACACACACACACCACACAGGCACGTGACACACACACATCACACACAATATAAATCACACCACACGCAAACCACACCAACCACACCAAACCAGGTAAACCGCACCACACACACACAACACAGACACATAACACACAGGCACACTACATGACACACACACAACACACAAACCACACACCACACACACAACACAACACACCCCACACAGACTGGCACAACACAACACATACCCTGCACACACACTGGCACACCACATGCACACCACACATACCACAAACACACAACACACACCACACCACACACACCACAAATACCACATACATACACCACACGTATCACATACAACACACACCACCCACCACACACACACCTTACCACACACAGAGCACACACACCACACACAACACCCACCACACACACTCTACCACACATACTCTGCACACACCATACACACCACACTCATACCACACACCACACATGACACTCATGCAACACACATGCACCTCACACATCACATACACACCACATGTACACATTCATACCACACACACACCACCCACACCACACACCACACGTCACATACCACATCCATCACACTCCACACACTCTCCACACATACACAACTTTTTGGGGGAGGTTAAAGAGAGCCCAGCCTTTCCCACGGAGGCAGCACATTCTCCTTTTTTTTGAGGAGTCTGGCCGTGTCACCCAGGCTGGAGTGCAATGGCACGATCTCAGCTCACTGCAACCTCTGCTTCCTGGGCTTAAGTGATTCTCCTGCCTCAGCCCCCTGAGTAGCTGGATTACAGGCATGTACCACACCCGGCTAATTTTAGTATTTTTAGTAGAGACGGAGTTTTGCCATGTTGCCCATTCTGGTCTCCAACTCTTGGGCTTAAGTGCTCCACCCACCTGAGCCTCCCAAAGTGCTGGGATTACAGATGTGAGTCACTGTGCCCGGCCTAGTGAGCACATTCCTGCTCCTAGACAACCACCAGTTCTGCAAACCTCTTCCCAGCTCTGAGGTGCAGAGAACTAAGCCAGGAAACAGAGACTCTTCCTGGCTGCCGCTCCAGTGGGAGAAGCGGACCCTGAGCCTTCAGCCCTCGCAGGCACCTGGAGCTGGGGAGGGAAACGCAGGGCTAGGGCGGCGGCCAAGGGAGAACTGGGAGGCCTGGGGGTCCGCTGTTCTAGGGTCCGCGGGCGGGGTGAGGCTGCCAGGTCTGCGCAGAGGCTGGGGATGTGTCCTTGTCTCAGTACTGAGGAGGATGTGGGGAGGGTTCACGTGACCCCAGAGCAGGGTACGGTCAGGACCCTGTCACCTGTGCCCCTAACCATAGTCCAGGTTCCCAGAGAGAGCAGAGCAGCCTCAGGCCTGCGACTGAGGCATGCTCAGCTCCTTGGGGCATGCAGGATGCTATCTTCCTCCAGGGGCCTGACATCAGGCTGTTCTCTCCCAAGAAACCCTCACCAAAGATGTCCCCCAAATATCATGATTGTCTTTGGTAACTGATCATGCATCAGTCGCCCATTCATTTGTTTAACCCTTTGCTGAAGGTGGCTGGATTTCCAGCCAGATCTGCCTTCTGGGGCCTCGAGTTCCATCGGTTTGCTTGTTGTGGGTGTTAAATGAGGTTTAGCCTGAAGCTGCCTCCTTACTTATTTAATTTCGGCCTAAAGGTGTCTCTGTACATTGTAAACTATAACAAGCGGAGGTGTAAACAGATCATAGCCTACACTTGCGCCAATCACCGAGTTTTGGTCAATTAAATGCAGCCAACTATTCGAACCATGTTCAAATAAGGCAAATCATTCATTGCTCAATTAAACTCCTATAAATTTAATTTGGCCGAAGTTTTTCTTTTGTTATGGGAAATGGAAGCTCCTCTTGGCCCTCACCGGGGGTTGCAGGAGCTTGAGAGAGTGCCTCCTACCTCAGCCAATCTGGCTACATATCTTTACAACCACAACCTGCCACCCAATTCCATTTGAAACCTCAACGTATCACAGAAGGAAGGTCTACGGGAAATTTCCTGATGACCGACCATTGTTACAAAATGACAGGCTGATACAGAGATTTCCAATCTTAAATCTCAGATGGTATCTCAGAAAGCTTTGCCATGTATCAGATTTCTCAAAACAGGTCAACTGCTTTATCCTAAACGGAGACTTTATTGGATAATGGTGCCAGCCCTGCAGGGCACAGCATAAAACACTCGGGTTTGGCAGTCAGATCGGTGAAGGCTGCTTTGCTTTGCCTCTTTCCTTTCCACAGGTCACACTGGGCCTACCAGAGGGACCTTTCCAACCCCCTCACTGGCTCTGCCACCTCCCATCCCTCAAGTCCATCCCAGGCCCCAGCCTCATCCCACTTCAACATAGGGCACCAACTTGTCCTCCACTGGCTTCCCCGAATAATCATCGGAAGCTGGCAGAGCCGCTCAAATGCAAAGCCGTGCTGTTGGATCAGTTTTCTGAGCACTTTTCTCCCCCACAAAAGAAGTAGACAGAGCTGTTGTAGCTTATTTTTTGATGCCAAGATAATGAAATGCAAGGGCCTGCAGCCCCCAAAAAGGTAGAGAAGGACGTACCAGCCAGGCTTGCTGGGACTGCCTTTTATGGTCTCATGTGAGCCTGGACAGATCCATCAGGGAGGCTGAACTGGCATGCTTACTGGCTGCTGTCCATCCTGCCATCTGATACTTAGCCCTGGGGGCGGGGGTGGCCATGGGAACAGAAACAGAGACTGCCTGGCTCAGCAGCTCAGATCCCACAGGGCCTTTGTTCCCAGGTGGAGGCTCCTGCCCCTCTGCCCCCATGGGGCTAGGCAGGCTCTATCCCTCCAGGTGCTGCCTTGACCAGCCAGGCACAGAGGCAACCCATAGGAGGCCCTGACTGGACACTGGCCTGAGGCTTGGCTCACCACAGGAGGTGAGGAGAAGGGTCCTGTGCCCTCTGCATGTGGGCCCCGCCCTCACCAGAACAACCTCAGGCCTGCAATGATGTCTGTCAGAGCAAAGTGGAGCCTCCTTCCTCCCAAGCTCCAGCTGTCAGTGGCTGAGCTGGGCCATCAGGGGAGGGATGGTGAGGCTCACCTGCCAGGACGCAGCTGGCCATGTCATCCCATCCACCCACAAACATCTCAAGTCATCCCATCCACCCACAAACATCTCTAGAGACCCTGGTGATGGCTGTGCTGGACACAGCCCAAGCTCACATAGACCAGTCTCCTGACATAGCCTCCTCCTGATGCCACCTCCTGAGCAGGGCCCAGCCCCTGCACCAGCACAGCCCCACCTTCCTCCCAGCCCCAGGGTCCAGGCTGCTGGGGGTGCCGAAAGGGTGGTGCCGCAAACGGAGATGAGAAAGGATGGGCATGTGGGCCACACTCTCAGAAGCATCTTAGGGGCCTTTCCATTCCCCTCACACGCTGAGCCTCAGATCAGGTTCATGTTATCTCAGGCGATGACAGCTATGGGGTGTCTCTCTTTCTCTGTGTGTGTGTGTGTGTGTAAGACTGGAGAAGAAGCAGAGAGGGGAGAAAGACAGAGAGGAGGGAGACAGAGATCTGGAAAGAGGGAGAACCAGGGGAAGGGATCAGAAGGGGAAGGAGGAGGAGAGAGAGAAGAAAGGAGAGGGATGGGGAGAGGAGGAGGAGGTGGACCCAGTTAAGGAGAGAGGAAGAGAGAAGAGAAACAGAGAGGGAGTGGGAGAAACAGAAGGTGAGAGAAAGAAAGGGATCAGAAGGAGAAGGAGGAGGAACCTCTCCGTAGCTTTCTCCACCATCTCTCAGAAATGTTCCTGGGGCTGCCTCTGCTGAAGAGGGTGCTGTGAGCTGGTGGAGGGAGTGAGGGTGATGGGCGGCAGGGGCAAGGCAGTGGGGAGGTGAGACAGAAGGAGCTGAGAATTAGAATGTTCTAGAAGAGCAGCTTCAGCAGTGTGCCTAGAATAGGGTGCAGAGCATGGCAGGCATTCTGTGAAGATCTGTTGGTCATCAATGAATGAATGAGTGAAAGATGGATGAATGAATTTGGAGGGGAGCAGAATGCTTCCATCTACATAGATCTTGGTGAAAATGCACTCCTGGCAGCTGGGCATGGACATGTGCTGCCTGCTTCCTGTGCCTGTGGGCACCAGTGGGGAAGAGTGGTTGCCAAGGCCTGTCCCCATGTCCCCTGTGTCACCCAGAGTCCAGGCATGTACAGGCTCCTATGGGGTAATATGGCAGGCTAGCAAAGAAGTGTCCCCAGGTACCCCAAAATGAGGGCCCCACCCACACTCCACCAACCCAACCCTGGGGAAAACTCTGCCCAGATCAGCTCAACAGCAAGGGAGGCCAAGCCCTGGCCCTGAGCCTGGCGTTTTCAAGCCTCTGCAGGAGCCAGTTCCTTTTAGGGCAACTACAAGCCTGTCCCCAATAAACTCTAAAGCACTTTTATGTTTACTGGTTTATTACTGAGGTGGGATATTAATGAAAGAAAGGAGAAATAAAAATTAAAAGGGCAAAAACAAGCTGCCTGTATTAGGCTGGCTCATCTCAAAGGCCGTAACAGGCAAAGTTTCAATAATGTTATCTAAGGGCCAGAGCTCAAAGGATTGTGCTCTGAAGACTCTCCCAGCACTCCCTCAACATAAGGATAGTAGGAGATTAAATTCTCCTATCTCTCCTTTGAGTATAAGCAAACCTCCCCTTAAATCCTATCCCCTCTGCTATGTAACTCTACCTTGCTCCTTGCTCTGTACGTTTTATGAGTTCCTGTTTTTCCTATAGTTAATGATTGTAGGTTCCTGCTTTTTCATCTAAGCAGTATACCAAAGGTTACCAGACATGCCTGAGCAGGTCTAGCTTGCAGCCAGCTGGATGCCATTGTGGGGATCGCAATATGAGTCTTTGCAAAACTCCTTTGAACCAATCTAGATAACGACCATCTGGACTGAAAGCAAGGAGTATATGTAGACCTGAGTTATGAACTTTAGTTTGATTAACTGCCTTTGTCTTTCTTCTGTACATTCATGTTCACACCACTTAAGAGTAGGTGTATAAGCAAATCCCTGTCTTTGTTCTGGGCCCAGTCTTTGGATGTTGAGTCCGCTGGGTCTGAGTGTACTCAATGAAGATTCTCCTGCTTTACCTGGAGATCTCTCTTGCTCTCCTGATTTTCTGCAACATTATAAATAATATTACAAAGGATACAGAGAAAAGACACGTAGGGTGAAGTATGGGAAGGGGCATGGAACTTCCATGCCCTCACTGGGTGCACCACCCTTCAGGAACCTCCAAGGGTGTAGCTGTTTGGAAGCTCTCCCTTCCAAATCTTTTGGGCTTTTACGGAGGCTTCATGATGTGGGCATGAATGATTAAACCACTGGACGCTGGTGATCACCTCACCTTCAGCTCCAGTCCCCTCGCAGGAGGTTGAGGCTGAAAGTGTCAACCCTCTAATCCAGCCCTGGTCTTCCCAGGGCCTGTCTCATCCTGAAGTTATCTAGGGGCCTTCAGCCACCAGTCAACTCATTAACATACAAAAAGACATCACTGTGGAGATGCTAAGGATTTTAAGAGTTGTATGCCAGGAAACAGGGTCAAAGACCAAATACATATTTTACAACATCACAGTCTGTGTGTCCAGCAGCACCTGACACCATTCTCACTAATTTAATGCTTTCCATGAAACAGTGAATAGCTCCAACCGTGTGAAAATTTAACACTAAGGCAGATGAGGATGGGCAAAGACTAGAGTGAATCAAATAAGAGTCATGTGCATAATTTAAGGGGAGTAAAAAAAATTGGTAGTCAAGACAAATAATATTTTAATGCAATATTTCCAAGAACACAAATTTAGGCAAAAACTTCATGATGAACTTCAAAATATCAAAATTTTAAACAAAGACAGATCAGCATGGATATTGTTCAAAACTTCTAACCACCAGAATGGCATAGTCCATAGCCTCTAAGAATGGACGCTGTCTGCAGCACTGGAGCTGACCCAGAGGGCTTTAGCTGTCTGGAGAATAGGGAGGTATAGATGGTTCTAGAGAGAAGGCAGGGGCAGTCCAGGCAGAGAGGGGCATGCGGGGACTCTTTACCACAGCACATTGAACTATGTTCACAGCTAATTCTAAACACATCTTCTAATTTTGGTGAAGAGGAAAGGGAGAGAAATTGGCAAATATCTATAGAGGTGAGTGCCAATATTACATAAATAGTAACAAGAGTTAAGCCTAAGTCTTTATATTTCCAAATTTATAGAAAATTTAAAAAACTTATATCTGAGTTCTGTTTTCCTGGGACCACAAATGCTCTTTTAAATAAACTGGTCTAAGTAGGCAACAAAGTTAATTGAAAATGGGAAAGAAAAATTTTATGAATTTAGGTTGCTTTACAGCAGCTGGAAGACTTAACACAACAGGAGGCCCTGGACCACCCAGGCAGGACCTGGACGGGAGGGGAGTGCATGGAGCATTTGCGGCAACTTGGGGACTGACGAGGGAGGGGAGCCTGGGTTTTCCGTGTTCTTGGTGTTCTGTATACCTCTGCCCCTGCCTCCACAAGGGGCATCCAGGGCCCAACTCTGAGAACCTACCCTTGTTCCCCTGGCTTTTGGGGAAACATCCTGGAGCCATCCTGGAAGACAGGGCTGGATGAAGCCCCAGCAGCAGCAGAGAAGAGGCTGCATTAGGAACAACTGCTCAGCCCCCACCAGGTTAGAGCAAAAGTGGGCCCAGCTCCAAAGCCAGGATCTAAGGGGAGGAGGATGGCTACAGATAGGGCACTGCCTGATGATGAGGGGGTTGATAAGGCAACTAGGGGAACTAGCCAGAGGAAGTGCTCCCCCTGACAAGGAAGGGCAAGTGCAAGGCCCCTGGCAGTGGCACAGAATGCTCCTATGAAGTTCTGGCCAAACCCCTACCATCAGGAAGTCCTGACAGCCCAGTGCCCAACACAGGTGTTTTTCTTGCCCTTCTACTCCATCCCCCACACCCTCCTACTGCTGAACTTGTAGGGATCAGAAGCCACGGTCAGTGGGTGTGGCTGATTAGAAGAGATTCAGGCCCCAGGTGTTAATGAGGGAGGCTTCAGTGACAGGTCTCTGGGAGGCCCATGGGAGGCCTCTGTGTGCTCTGAGGTGAGTTCTGTGGGGAACTTTCTGGAAGTCTGTAGAGCTCTGGGCCAGGCTTCTGTGAAGAGGTCTATGGGTCTGTGCTCAGGAGGTCGTGTGGGAGGTCACTGTGTGAGTGCCCGGTGACCATGTGTGGTCCCTGTGTGAGGTCACTGCCTGGTGTCTCTGTGCAAGGTGTCTGGGGAGGTCTCTGTGCAAGTTCTGTGAGAGAGGTCTCTGTGTGTCTCTCGTGCGAGGACTCCCTGTGAGGTCTCTGAGGGAGGCTGTGAGGTTTCTGGAAGGCCCAGGAGGCTGCATGATGTCTTCCCAAGAGAGCTCTGGGAGACACCTGTGTGGTGCAGAGAGACGCACTCTCCGTGGGAGGTCTCTGCATTCAAAGACCTCGTGCTCATCTCCAGGTCTCCTGTAAGGAAGTCCTCGGGGAGCTCTCAGGGCTAGGTCTCTGAGTTCTCTCTGGGTTTGGGTCTCAGGCAGAGGTCTCTCAATGTGAGTCTCTGTGGAGGTCTCTCAGGGCCTCTGTGGGGTTCTCTGTGGAGGTAGCTGCATGGGTCTCTGGGAGACCTCTGTGGGGGTCTCTGTGTAAGTCCCTGGGAGTCTCTCTCAAGTCTCTGTGTGGGTGTCTGTAGTGCCTCTCTCACAGTCACCGTGCAGATTTCTGTGGGGAAATCTCTGTAGGGGTCTCTGGTGGGGTCCCTCTGTGGGTCTCTGGGGGGTCTCTGTGTGGGTCTCTGTGGAGATCTGTGTGTGGGTCATTAGTGGATCTCTGTGTGTCTCTGGGCATCTCTGTGCGGGTCTCTCCCGAAGGTCTCTGTGTGAATTTCTGTGGGGTCTGTGGAGGTTTTTGTGTGGGTCTCCATGGGGATCTCTGTGGAGGTCTCTGTGGGTCTCTGGGGCTGTCTGTGTGGGTCTCTGGGTATCTCTTTGGGGTCTCTGTGTAGGTCTTTGGAGGGGTTGCTGGGGGGGTCTGTGTTGGAGGTCTCTCTCAAAGGTCTCCAACCCTAATAGGGCCTTGCCTGGAAAAAAAAAAAGCCTAGGTTCACAGAAACTCAAGGTACCTCTGTGCTGCTTGAACTTGAACAGGTGTTTCATCCAAAATAGCTCCTGTTCTCCAGAGATCTGCCATATTATAAAAGAGTTAGACATAACGGTAGATGATTCTGCCACCAAGCCCTTGCCACTGATTTAACAGACGTTACAAGGGGAAATGGAATGATGCACATGTGGAAATTTACTTTAGGTTCTCTGAAATTCTCCGCAAGGACATTTTTAGGGAACTAAACTTTGAATCAAGGTGCTGAATGTGTGTGTTCTTCCTAAATTGTCAGATTGAAATCCTAACCCCCAAGATGATGGTATTAGAAAGAGTGGCCTCTGGGAAGTGATTAGGGTGTGAGGGTGGAGTCCACATGAATGGGATTAGTGCCCTTCTGAAAGAAGCCCAAGGGAGCTCAGTTATTTCTTCTTCAACACGAGGACACAGTGAAAAGTCAGTCATGTATGAACTAGAAAGCAGGACCCCACCAGATACCAAATCTGCTGGTGTCCCCATCCTGGACCTCTCAGTCTCCACAACAGTGAGAAATACATTTCTGTTGTTTATAAGTCACCCTGTTGAATCCATCCCTATAAACTTCATAAAATTAATTAGGGAGGAGGGGAGAGGGAGAAATGAAAATAAGCTAAGCTTGCAGCACATTCAGCGTAAACCGTGAGAGCAGCTGCTCTCTGACCCCCTTCCTCATAGTTGTTTCGTGCCGATTGCCTCAGTGTCACAGCGACCTCATCAAAAGATTACAGTCCCCATAACTGCTCTATAGGCAGCAACTTGAACATTATAAAATGTTATGTTTTCCAGGTGAGGGAGTCTGCTGGGTCCTGCATACAAATGGAACGACTGATGCCAGCTGGTCTGAAGAACCCCACAGGAGCTGGCTCACCAAAGAACGCAGCTTGTACACCCTGATGGTTTCACCCTCCTTTCCCGGACCGGTCAACAACCCCAATCTTCTGCCCCTCACCCTCCACAATCTCCTTAAAAATCCCAGCTCAGCACTCCTCCAGAAGATGAGTTTGAGGGTCTCCACTCATCTCCTTGCTCCATCCCTGTGATCATTAAACTCTTTCTCTGCTACAGCTCTTGCTGTCTTGGTGTAATTGGTCTGTTACTGTGCAATGGGCATATGCACCTGTTGGTCCTATAACACCGTTTATGGTGCTGTGTTATAGCAGTCTGTATGGACTAAGACACATGGCTAAGAGGTTACAGAACTATGGGGAAGAGGCAGAAGGAAAAATTTGATCAAAACTGCAAAGAAGAGTTGACATGCATGGCCTCTTCAGAAATGGTAAGTGCACAACGTGTTTCGGTGAAAAGTAATACAGTAGGAACTTGCCGGTAAGAATGATTCATCAAAACGCAGAGCTACAGTTTGACTCATGCCTAACAGTAATTCTGTTTTCCAGACATGCTGGTGATGCCCCTTGGTGCTTCAGACCCTACAGGTATACATTATTTATCCCATACTTCAGCTTTTATTATTTAAGTATTCGAAGATTTGCATTTTAAAGGTACTTAGAACTGTACTTGATCCTTCATGAGTGCTGCATAAGTAAATACAAAGTGAATAAATAACTTCCCACTGTAACCACCAGCTTCCTTGCTATGCTCCTGTTACTTAGTTCCACTAAGCCACTTGCTATTTGGCAATGCAGTAGCCTTGAGTTTGAGTTATAGCTCCACTGAAAGATCTTCGTTCAACTAATTAAGGATGTATTTGTTTGAGTTTGGTGATTACTAACTGAGTTAACTACGCAGCAAACTCTTCTGTGATAGAAAATATGTATACATTGGAAATAAATTTACTCTGTCCCCCAGACTGGAGTGCAGTGGCACAATCTCGGCTCACTGCAACCTCTGCCTCCCAGGCTCAAGCGAATCTCCTGCCTCAGCCTCCCAAGTAGCTGGGCTTATAGGCGCCCACCACCAAGCCTGGCTAATTTTCGTATTTTTAGTAGAGATGGGGTTTCACCAAGTTGGCCAGGCTGGTATCGAACTCCTGACCTCAGGTGATCCACCCACCTCAGCCTCCCAAGAATGCTAGGATTACAGGGGTGAGCCACCGCGCCCAGTCAATAAGAACAATTTATCTGTTGGTATAACCAAGATTATCTTTTTTATCATATAAAAAATTGTCTTCCTATAATCTGTAAGTGTGTGCATGTATAATTGCATAACAACTATAAAATTTGGATGCCTAAGCATTTAGGTGTACCAAAGAGTTCATAGATTCAACAATCCATACTCAGTAAGTGTTTCCACTGTTCTTCAAGTAGATTTCTAGATTAACTATGAAGTCCAAAGGAAGATTGTCAGCAGGGTGCATTCTTTCTTGCCCACCAGACGCACACTCGCAGCACTCTCCTGCCAGCCCACATTCCCCCATCTGTTTTCCTCATGCAGAAATTAGGGAAGCATGAGTGCACAGGGGTCCACAAAGGCTGACAATCAAAACATACTAGGAAAGGTACCTCAAGGTCTCTACTGAGACAGACAGACATTGACTATGATAAGGTTGTGCAGCTGAGATGCATGCATTTCATGTGTATGCAACATGAGAGATATTTGCAGGAAGTTAAGCTTCACCATGGGAAATGCCCGTGTGGGTGTATTTGTTTGTTTTAAATACTTAAGGATGATCAGAGACTATGTGGGGCGGGGGCTGGGGGGGAAGCTGTTCTTCCAAAGAGACATTCATTCTCATTTTCTAAGGAATTCTTCCCCTTTCCTCTGCTTCCCCGCAGTGGAAACTTGGGGTGAGATCAAAGCTGCAACTCCAGTCCACACCAGAGCCCAGGAAGACTCCCAGGACTCTGGAGATGCCTGAGGACCAGGGGCTTGTGGTGTGCAGGAAGGAGGGTCCTACAGGCACCATGAGGAACAGCAATTGGCTGTAGTAAAATACGGGCTGACAAAGGCAGGAAGGCAAAAGAAGGCACCCAGGTCGGCCCAGGGGAGATGAGAGGCCCAGTTCTTCCCAAGCAGGTGTGGTGTCCCACAAAAGCCCGCAGGGGTCTGTTGTGGGCACCACAGTGTCTGGAAGTGTGTATGTGGTTGGGGGGGTGGTTGTCAAGGCAAGGCCATGAGGTTCATTCCCCCTGCAGCAGCAGGAGAAAGGGGCTGGCACTGGGAAGCCTCGCCCTCGTTGCAGCAGGCAGGTGGGTGGGTGGTTGGATGAACAGCAGTTGAGAGTTGAACCTGCAGAATGAAGTCTGCAGAGAGAACAGAGGCGCATGGATGGAGACATGCACACAGCCCACCAGAGACTGGGAACCCCCACACCCACACGGTCCTCTCGTTTATCCAGAAAGGCGAACATCAGGTTTGAGGAGGAATGGAACCTAAAACAAATCTTTTCCCTAAATGTGGAGCTGATGCGAACCAGTTGTCTCTGATCTCCAGTTCCTGTTCCTCACACAGAGCGCACCTACTGACCTGGCAGCGGCCTGTTGTGGGGCAATTCCTTGCATGCCCAAGCCCAATTGTGCAGGTCAAGATGAGACCCACTTCTCAGGCTTAAGCTCCCTGCAAATGAAGTAGAACTTAGAACCCCCATACTTCCCAGTGATCCTAGCAGGTGTCACTGGGGTCTCCACTCTTGCCAGTTAACCCAGTTAACTGGCAAGGGACTGTCACACATTAGGGACTGTCATGTCTCCCCAGGGACAATCTCATAAAGGAGGAAGAGACTGTAGACAGATAAAAGCAGCAGTAGATGAAGCAGATGTGCTCTTGAGGGTGCATATTCATGAGAACAGACCCAAATAAACTCAGATGGTCTCACTTCCATCGAGGCTACATAGAACGCATGACAAAGATGTACATGATTTTCGAGGCCACTTTTCAAGTATTGAATAAATGTTTCACACAGTGATTAAAAAGTGCAATCTCTAATCCTGAGTTTCAGGTGCCCAAAAGATGTCTAATAGTATAAGGAGAACATTTCCTCCAGGGTTCAAAGTACCCTACCTATCAGGTACAGGCCAGACACGAGGCCCCAGTGGTCTGGAGCAGGCAGGAGGTGAAAAACAGGACACACTGTGGAGCAAAGAATACGAACGGGAGGCCGAGGCGGGCGGATCACAAAGTCAGGAGTTCAGGACCAGCCTGGCCAATATGGTGAAACCCAGTCTCTAATAAAGATACAAAAATTAGCTGGGCATGGTGGCACACACCTGCAGTCCCAGCTACTCGGTAGGCTGAGGCAGGAGAATCGCTTGAACCCAGGAGGGGGAGGTTGCAGTGAGACGAGATTGTGCCACTGTATTCCAGCCTGGGTGACAGAGAGTCCATTTCAAAAAAAAAAAAAGAGTATGTAGAGAGGACATGAGTGATATCAGAAGAGGCTGCTGAACACTGGACTCCAGCCTGGCATGGAGTGCCCAGCCCTGCTCTCCACCCAAAGGAGCTGGACCTCAGATCACCCCAAACCACTCCTGGCTGATGGTGGAGCACACATGTTCCAAAACTTCGGAGAGTGAGGACTGTATTTGGGGCAGAGAAAGAAAAAATGGATCAGGACAACATATGAAATATCTAAAGAGAATAAGGCTTAATTATTGTTTTGAAAATAATGAAGTGTTTGAGGTTTTGTTACAGCAAGCTCCATAAGTTGGTAACTCACAATTATGATCCTAATATAAAAATGTCATTTGGACGTTTAATTATTTGTGTTTTCATTATATTTTTTAGTTTTGTGAATTTAAAAGTTCTATTCTGGGGTGACGAAAGTAGAAAACATAGGGTGTGGGAAAATTACGAAAACAGAGGAGATTCTAAAATAATCCTTAGGAAACCACCTAGATTGCTAAGAGAATTTCAGAGTTTCAAAGGCTATGAAATGGGTGGGCTCAGGCCTGGATCTCCAAGGCATAAGGAGAGCCAGGTGACACCTGTGTTCCAGGAGAAGAGAATGGAAAATGGACCCAGGGCTGTCTCTGACAGGTGAGCAGCTGGAGTGGGAAGGAGGGATCTGGGGGACCCAGGAGGCTGGAGGGACCCAGGGCTGGGAGTTGAGGGCGGGGCTGTGCTTCAGCCTCCTCCTCCCACTGCCCCTCCCCTGCCCGCAGGAGCCCTTTGTGAGGAAGAGGCCCCAGCTCTGTGATGCAGGCCTGGGCCCCACTCCCTAGACCCAAAGGGGATGCCCAGCCCTCAGTTGCTTGAAGGCGACATTGCACTTCAGATGGAGACAATGCTCTTTCCTCTGAAGAGCCCTAGTGCCACATGGCTGAGCCCCAGCTCCACTCCCTGGATGATGGATTTCATCCTCACCAGTGTGTGTGGCCTGGTGCTCCTCTACCTATTACTCTCCTACCTCCACAGTGACCCACCCTCACCCCCGCCCGGGAGGAAGAGGAGCAGCAGGGAGGTGAGGAGCCCTCAGCCCAGCCCCACAGAGAAAGATTCTCTCTTCTTTTCCTCCCCTCATTTCCACTTTTCCTAAACAACGAGAGACACTCCCACGATGGGAAATCTCGTCATCCCTCTAGGGCAGGGCAGGGCAGGCAGGGGTGAGAGTGGGCGGAGGATTCCACCCCCAGCTCCCAGACCATCTGTGGGGTGCGCAGGGGGCGTCAGGGCAAAAACCAACACCAGACTCAGTGGCGAGGACCGGGTCAGGCCCCAGCCTCATCACCTCCTTCCTGGGCCAGGTGCCTGGGGGCCCAGCCTCCTCTGTGTGATCTGGGAGCTGTGTTGAGCCCCCGAGAGCCTCCCACGAGAGCCTGGATTCGCCTGTGGCTGCACCCCGGCCACATGTGCTTTTTCTCCTTCACCACAACCCCATGGTCCCTGGCCTCCTCTCCATTCTCCTCCAATGCAGAGTCCTACCGGCAGCTCAGAGGTGCCTGCAGACCTGAGCCTGGGTGTGCCTTCAGGGGAGGAGCAGGGACTGGGGACACCAGGGTGGAGTCACACAGAAAACCCCTCCTTGTATTTTCCTAAGAAGGAAAACGGAAAACATTTCATTCATGGTGAACATGAGTAAAAAGCACACACAGAGCTCCCTGAGCTAGAGGCAGGGAGCCGTGTCCTTCATGAGCACTGCATGTGTGCAGCTGGTCTGAGGAGAGGAGACTGAGAACTGGTCCCAGCCCCTCATCCTTTCTTGCCTCTCAGCCTCAAAGGGAGAGAAGGGCGAGGTCCAGGAGCAGAAAGAAGATCTCAGCTCTGAAAGGTGAGGCTCTGCTGCTTCCCGGGACTCCCCAGAGGTGACAGCATCGCCTGTCCCTGAGGAAGTCATTTGCAGAGGCCTGAGAGGGAAACTCCTGGGAGGGAAATCAGAACCTGGGGCCTCCTCAGATTCCCTGTGGGAATGAAGCCATGGGCCTGGGACTGGTATTGCCCATAATGGGGCGGTGTGGGGAAGGGACCAAGGCCTGCTGGGATATGGGGGGAGGTGAGGGAGGCTCCAGGTCCATGTGGACAGCTGTTTACCTCGGCCATGGCTGACTCCTCTTTGAGACCACCCGTTTGCTCTCCCAACAAGATGGTTGTGACACCTATGAAGGGGTGGACGTGGAAGCACTTTTTGCAAATGACAAAGTGCTGCACAGTGGACACCTTCCTGTCATCATCGGGTCCATGTGGCTTTGGCCACAGATGTGTAGGTTTCAGAGTCTAGTTCCCTGTGGTGTCCCCTAAAGAGACATCCACTCAGCCTCCGTGAGGTTCCCAGGCACCGCCCTCTCCACCATAACCCTGTCTTGTGACTTCCAGCTTGCAGAATCCTCCTGAGGGAGCTGGAGGAGACCCGGGACTTGAACTACCTTCTGGAAAGGTGAGGAGCTTCCTCCTTCTCTCCATGTCCTCCTTCCTACCAGGGCCTCTGATGCAACCCTAGGGCCTGCTGGTGATCTGGGAGGGAGAGGTCCTGGGAAGGGGAGAGGAAAGGACTGAAGCCCTGGGGCAGGCTTAGGCAAAGCTTTTTGAAGTCAGTAGTGGGGGAGGTGGAGGAGCTGTAGGCCCCAGGTGCCCACCCCTCCTGGCTTCTCAGCCCCACCTGCCCCTGGCTGCAGCTTGTGCCTCTTGTCTCCTGCAGCCACCTGAGGAAGCTCGCTGGCGAGGGCGGCTCCCATCTGCCCTTAGGTGCAGAACCCCCGGGTGACGTGTGCAAACCAGCGCCTGCTAAGGCCCACCAGCTGCATGGGAAATGCATGCCAGATCCATCTCCTGCCAGCTTGTCCCCAGCACCTCCCCCAGCTCCTCTGGCCTCCACCCTGTCACCAGGCCCGATGACCTTCTCAGAGCCTTTTGGACCACACTCAACCCTGAGTGCCTCCAAGCCTCCAGAGCCCTTACTTCCCCTAAAACACCCTGCATCCCGGCCACATGTGGTTTTTCCTCCTTCACCACAGCCGCATGGTCCCCTGACCTCCTCTCCACCTCCACCCGACTCCAGCCTGGCTGGACTTCAGTGTGACTCCACAACACGCCCCGTCCCCAAGAGCTCCCCTCTACACAACCAGGGGCTGCCTTCTCCAACCAGGGTGATCGCTGGCCTTGGGTGCTCCAGCGATCCCATCCAGGACCTCTATTGCTGGAGGGAGGCTGCCACCACCTGGGGCCTCTCCACCTGTTCACATGACAAATCCCAGCCACAGCATCTTCCCGACCACCCCCTAGAGGCTTCCTTCTGGGGAGACCCCACACCCAGGCACGTGGAGGTAGGTGGCTGCACATTCATCCACCCTGACGTGCAGAAGCTGCTGGAGACTCTCATCACTAAGAGAGCACTGATGAAGATGTGGCAGGAGAAAGAAAGGGAACAGGCCGGCCACCTGCAGATGACATCACTGGGGAAGGAGTGGGACATCACGACTCTAAATCCCTTCTGGAACGTGTCAACCCAACCACAGCAGCTGCCCTGTCCTCAGCAAGTCTCTGACGCCACAGCGGTGGGGGACCACTTACAGCAGAAATGCAGCCAGCTTTTCTGGAACCTCCCATCTTTCAACAGCGAGTCCCTAGTAGCCACAGCCTGGGTTTCTAGCAAGACTTCCTCACAGAATGCACACTCTGTATCACTGGATAAAGCCTCCACTTCTCTTCCAGGTGAACCTGAGGTTGAGGCATCCTCACAGCTTTCCCAGGCACCGCCCCAGCCCCACCACATGGCCCAGTCCCAGCCTTTCACTCCAGCCTGGCCCCAGTCCCAGTGCCCGCCTTTGGCTGGGATCCAGACCCAGGCCCGCCTCTCACCCCCTGTCCCAAGCCTACCGTGCTCTTCTCCACCCCAGATTAGGGACTGTGGGACATCTTACCCTACAACCCAGGAGAGGACAGAGTCTGTCATCCCCGCTGGAAAGGAGAATCTTGAATGGACCTTGAAGAAGCGACCAAAGTGGAAGAGGGTTTTGCCCTCTCTCCTCAAAAAGTCTCCGGCTGGCCTGAACCAGCCCACTGCCCACCTTCCCCAGGAGAGGCCAGCCTCCTGGAGCCCCAAGTCAGCCCCCATCCTTCCCGGGGTTACCACCAGCCCTGAGCTCCCAGAGCACCAGTGGCAAGGAAGGAGTGCCATCCACCAGGAGCAGTCCTGCGGCCCTCCCAGCAGATTCCAGGCATCTGGGGACCTGCTGCAGCCTGAGGGGGAATTCCCAGGGAGGCCCCAGAGTCAGGCAGAAGAGACACAGCAGGCCCTCTCGCCCTCCCAGCCTTCTGAATTTGCAGGGAAGGGCAGGAAGGATGTGCAGAAGACCGGGTTCAGGAGCTCCGGAAGGTTCTCTGGGAAGGGGTGCTTACGGTCCAAACTAGGGCCAGACCCAAGCCAGGATAGAGGCTCAGGAAGGACCTCAGTGAAGTTTCTGGAGGAAGACAAGGAGGAGGCAGAAGGTGACATATGGAGGCCCTGGAAATACCAATCAGTAAGTTCCACACCCGGGGACCCAGACAAGAAGCATCTGGAAAACAAGCTGCAAATCCATCTGGCCAGGAAGGTGGGGGAGATCAAAGAGGGCTGGATCCCCGTGCCTGTGCGTCGCTCCTGGCTCATGGTCAAATGTGCTGTTCCCCAGTCTGACACCCACAGGAAACCCGGGAAGCTGGCATCCTGGAGGGGTGGGAAAGCCCACGTGAACACCTCCCAGGAGCTTTCCTTCCTCCAGCCCTGCACCCAGCAGACGCTGGAAGTGCATCTTTTAAAGTTCCGTGTGAGACACAGGTGGGGTCCAGACCTCCAATCCCTGGAGCCCATAAATGTCCGGTCAGGTGAGGCTCAGGCCCCGCCCTTCCCACAATCCACCTTTCCCCCCTGGGCCTCCTGGGAATCTCGGGACAAGTCTGCAGCCAAGGTTCCCATTTTCCCGGGAAAACGTCCTCAGAATGGTCCAGGAGACAACAGAACAACAAGCAAGTCAGTCCTGACCGTGAGTGGTGCTCTCGCTTCCACACCACCTGAGCAGGAGAAAGCCCAGAGGCCCCTGAGAGGGTCCCAGTCAGCTGACACCCAGGGGCGATCAGAGGCCTTTCCAACTCAACATGAGAACAGGGGGTCTTCTCAGCCCCCCACATGCAGCCTTGTGGGCAGAACCTGGCAGAGCAGGACTGTCCTGGCATCCAGGAAACCCAAACCCAGACTAGCGGGGAGTATGGGTTCAGAAATGGCTGGGAACGAGGCAAGGTTTGAGAGTGAGAGCATGTCCCCAGGAGACGTGTGTAGTAGCAGAGCCCTGCAAGAGCTCAGCATAGGGTCCCAGTGGGCAAGGGCCAAAGACGCCCTGGAGGCACTGAAGGTGGGGGAGGAGAAGCCCCCCACTTGGGACGTCACCGTGGGAGCCAGTGTGAGGGCAAGTTCAGGAAGCGTTCAGGTGGATCTGAGGAGCATGGGGGCTCTGGGGACCACTGATAACCCCTCAGGGTCTACAATCTGTGTTGCTCAAGATCCAGAGCAGCTGCGCCTGAAATCGCAGGTGGTCAGTGAGATTGCGCTCCTAGCGCAGGTGGATTCAGAGGAGCAGCCGCCAGGCCGTGCCTCGGGCGTCCTCCTCCAGGATGGCGCCATAGATCTGTGCCTTCCAGGCCACCATGTGGACATGCTCCCCGCCGCAGACAGGCTGCCCGCTCAGGCCCCTCTGTCCATCTCCCAGAGTGTGTCCAGTAAGAACACGACGGCTTCGCAGGGGCCATGGGCCCTCCTATGGAAGGGAGGGGACAGCCCACGGCAGCGGGAGCCTGGGAGCCTGAAAGCAAAGGCCCCACAGAAGAGTCAGAAGACACTGGGCTCTGCGGACAAGGGCGAGGCCCGCAGGAGACCCAGACCAGGGGAGCAGGGACATGGCTCCAAGGGACCAAGGACCTCTGAAGCCAGTGGGAGGAGCCACCCTCCCCACGCCAGGGAAATAGGAGACAAACAAGAAAGGAAATACAACCAGCCTCAGCCGGAGAAGGGAGAGACGGCACCAGAAAGCCACTTTCGGAGAAAGATCGGTCACCATCCACAGGGTCTACACCCCAGGAAAACAGGCGCAGGGTGGGAAGACGTCCTGGAGAAAGGCAAGCCTGGGGCAGATGCTGTCCAGAGCTGGGGGTCTGGCCCAGCAAGGCTGTTTACAGACTGCATGGTTGATGAAGCCTGGACCATCAGCAGAGGTGTGAGGCAAATCCTGGTGGACAAACTGGGGCTTCGGTGGGGACGTGGTCCCTCAGAGGTCAGTCGCCACAAAGGTGACCTCCACGCTCAGGAGAATGTGCCTTCCTGCAGCCACAGGGGTCACTGCCACCAGGAACATAGCAGAGAGATGAGAGCTCTGGCCTGCAGCCCCAAAGCCACCCCCAGGGGCCACCACTGTCCTGTCAAAAACAGGAACATCAGAGACAGAGACAGCAGATGGGCCCCACCTCCCCGGGAGTCTGTGTCCCCAGCTGGCCCCCACCACCACAGGCCACGCGTGGCAAGCGCCTCGAGTGGCCCCATCCGCAGCCCGCAGGAACTGAGGTCTACACGAGGTGTCTTGCCTCCTGAACCAGAGAAGGCTTCTTGCACGTCTTCTGGGGGAGACGGGGTTCTACTCAAATAAAACTGACACCTACACGTTAAGCCTGTCCTGCCTGGGTGATCACAGCCGCCATGCATTCCCGACTTTCACAGAGAAGTTCCCAATACACTTGGTTTCCCTGCAGAGGTGGTGGCTTCTGTCTGTGCCATGCTAGGGCACAGGAACGAGCTCCGTGTCCACTCCTCCTGAGTGCGGCTTCTAGAATGGCTGGGCCTGGAGGAGGCTGGCAGGGACGTGGAGGACCCCCTCTTCTCCCTGTCCAGGGAGAAACCAGGTCTGGTTTCCAAGCTGGATCATGACCCAGAGTCTTCAGGACGTGTAAGGACAGCAAACCCTATGGAGACCCCACCGGGCTCTGGCTCACTGCATCCCCGTTCTCACTAAGGTAACTTCTGTGCTGCTGTGGGGCTGGGTCTGCAGGGACTTCACAGCCTGAGGGGGTGGTAGGCTCCCCTGAGGCTGGAGGAGTGATGGATCCCAGCAGCCTCCCTGCCCCGTAGTAGCCTGGGAATGTGGGGGTGTCCTGTACGGGCGCTGGGTCAGAGGCAGGACAGCTCCTTCCCAGATGTCCTGGTGGGGAAGAGGTGGCACCCTCCCCAGACCCTTCCCTGCCTGCTGAGTTCTGGGATGGACCTGGGCCCCGCCAGCACTTGGCTCAGCCTTGGTAACACCCCTGGGTTTGCGTCTGGTGTCCCCTGCCTCACTCTCCAGAGCAGTCTTCCGGGCCACTAGTGTGGGGTGTCTGTTTCAGGAGGCGCCCAGGGCTGCTGCCTGCCCCCCTGGCGGGACTCTGTGGTCAGGAACCACAGGAGGGGTCCTTAGGCCCAGGGTGGGAGGTGGGAGAAGAATCCGGGAAGACGAACATAAGTTCGCAAGTGCAGGATCCATAAGCTGCCCACAGCTGTAACCAGGGTCCTCACAGTCCGGTGATCATTACAAGTAAAAGTGGTCAGTGCCACTCCCAGGGCAGAGGGACCCAGAAGGCAAGGGCTGGCCGGGGTGACACAGCACATCTATGGCTCCAAGCCCAGGTGCTGGCAGGGGACACACTGGGCCTCAGAGGATCTGGTCACATGGTTCACAGGGAGAGTTCCCACAGGGCACGGTCCTGGGCTCCTCCGTCTTGGTGCCGGGTCCCTCCTGGCCATCCCCAGGGAAGGCAGGAGCAAAGGCAGGAGCTGGTTCCCCAGAGGGCTCTGTACAGGGGCCTTCTGCCCAGGGAGAGCTCTGCACCTGCAGGGGTTGTGGAGGCTGAGGACAAGGGGACAGGCCTGTACCCAGGCGTGGCAGGACCCATGCTGGAGACCTGTTTGGAAAAGGCCCTGGTGTCACTTTGGGCGCCCAGGCTACTGCTGGAGCCAAGTCCTGTCTGGGGTGGTGACCTGGGCAGCTCCAGTGTGGGCCCAACATCTATGGGACCCTGGATCCTGGGACCTGCAGCAGAGGAGCACAGAGACCCCCATGTACACCCCACACTCAAAGATTCCCACATTCATAGAGATTCCAGAGATTCCCCATAGTGACCCCCAGAGACCCCAACAGAGAATCTGACTGAGATCCCCCCATGAAGACACCCCAGAGGGACCTCCCCACAGAAACCCCTGACAGACTCACACAGAGGCCTTTCAAAACCAACACGGAGATCCCCACGGTGACTCTAACAGAGACCTGCACAGAGAAAATAGATCAAGGTCACTTTGCCACCCCCTAAAATCCCAAGCACTGCACTGGGTGAAAACGAGCGGCATCTACCTCATTCCCAGCAGCGCTTTCTCCTGGCGGCCTCTGCCCTCTTCTAGATACGATTCCGTGAGAAACCGAACAACAGAAAAGCCTCCTCTATCAGACGGCGTCCAACTCAGAGCGACCCCCCGACCCGCTGGCAGACCCTTCCCCCGATCACCCAGTCCCAACCCCCATGCTGATATAAAGGTGTAAGCGTTCCTGATAGGAGCGGTGGGAGTTTCTCTGACGCTGTGCTTCCGAGGCCGCCCTCAGGCCCCCAGGCCCGGCTCCCCCTCACTGCCTGGGGAATCCGCCCGGCTTGTGTGGGTTGGTCTCACTCACCCGGCTCCTCCTGCGGGCCTTGTGCTGGAGCACATGGAACAGGAAGGATCTCGGCTTGGACACGGCTTCCTCAGAAAACCTTGGACTCCCCTGTGAGGCCAGGCTGCCTGTGCTGGGTTCCCCACCCTGGCCCTTTTCCCCTGTGACAGCCTCTGCAGGCCTGGACATGTTTCTCCCAGAACCCTGAAAGCTTCTGGTGGGCCCGGTGAGGAGGGAGGCGCGCCTGACCACACTCCCGGTACTGTCCTCTGTTAGAAATTATTTCATAAAATCTTAGTTAACGGGCACAGGGATCAATGCTTCCTTATCTGCCTCGTACATAAGTTGCATCACTAAAGTCATATTTTCATAAAGGGTCTTAAGTCTTTCCAGTAGCCAATATAATGTGTCAAGGAAAATCTGTAAAAATAAAATGGCATTGATAGTTCAAATTTAGTGGTATAAAGAAATTCTCAAATTCAAATTATTCCATCTAAGTTACTTATTTTATAGGTTAAATATGAATATTCTAGTAAGTTTTTTAATTCTTCAAAGTAAACTTCTGACGTTTAGAGAATACAAACTAAAAAGCAATTTTGCTTTAAAACATTCTTTCTAATGTGCCACAAATTCATTTTAAAAAACTATTACCAAAGAGGATATATATATATATATATATATATATATATATATATATTTTTTTTTTTTTTTTTTTTTTTGAGGCGGAGTCTCGCTCTGTCGCCCGGACTGGAGTGCAGTGGCGGGATCTCAGCTCACTGCAAGCTCCGCCTCCCGGGTTTGCGCCATTCTCCCGCCTCAGCCTCCCGAGTAGCTGGGACTACAGGCGCCCGCCACCTCGCCCGGCTAGTTTTTTTTTGTATTTTTAGTAGAGACGGGGTTTCACTGTGTTAGCCAGGATGGTCTCGATCTCCTGACCTCGTGATCCGCCCGTCTCGGCCTCCCAAAGTGCTGGGATTACAGGCTTGAGCCACCGCGCCCGGCCGAGGATATATTTTTAAGTAATTTAAATATACAACTTGCAACCGACACACATACTGTAAATCCACTCTTCTACAAATGAGGAGCAGCTATATGTTTACCTTAACATCCAAAATGCTGAATCTATACAACGGGTTGCTTATTTACAACCACGTGTAAAATAGGGTATTAAAATAATTCAGCATGCGTATTTGTTCTGTTGGAAAAGTTTTTTAATTATTGAAAAGAATTGAAAATCTTCCAAAACATCATCTGTTTGAAAGATGTTAGAAAAGAGAGGGTAGAAAAACAGGACTGCATTCTTATT
Organism: Rhinopithecus roxellana; assembly: GCF_007565055.1. Classification (NCBI taxonomy): domain Eukaryota; kingdom Metazoa; phylum Chordata; class Mammalia; order Primates; family Cercopithecidae; genus Rhinopithecus; species Rhinopithecus roxellana. Next base: position 36,627,842 of record NC_044564.1, on the reverse strand, counting down.
GCCTAACGGTTTAACCTCAGTTGTAAATACACACATATTACACATATCTATGTGTGTATATGTGTGTACATGTCTGTATCTGCATACATACATATGTGTGTGTTGTAACATCATTCGATTAATATCACCCATTCTATTGTTTGCTGGAATACACTGTTTTATTATTCTACAGAGCAGGGCACATCACAATTAATCTCTAGACTTGAAGCCCAAGTAACTGTTCTCTCTCCAGCAGTTTCTGCCCGTTCTTGGGTTTGGAAATTTCCTCCCTGCTCACCTCCACTGGCAGCATGTCTGTCTCTCCTAAGGCCCCCTGGTTCCAGTCCTAATGCTCCGAAAATGTGATGAGCATACAGAGAGTTTTCCTCTCAGGAAAACAATAATGGCTCGATCACTGATTCATAAAGAAAGATTAATCTATTTCATTTGTCTATTAACCCAGAAAAGCATATTGAATATTTTTCTTTTTTAGAATAAGTACAGGTACACATTGGTCTTTTACTGAAAATAAAAAAAAAATCATTAAAAGGCACATATAAGTAAGAACAAAGTACTTTTATCTCGCCCTAGATCCCAGTAATTTTTTTAGAACTGTCTTTTCCTAAAAGGTTTACAGTAAAATCTTTTATATTTAAGTTTGCAAACCATTTCAAGTTAGTGTATAAAGTGTGAGGTTTATACTGAGATTTTGAGCTTATAAATGTTTATTTTCTCCAGTAACATTTATTAAAATGACTATCCTTCCTCCTGCAATTGCTTTTGTACCATTGTCAAAATGAGTTGGGCATATTTGCTTGGGTCATTTTCTGAGTTCTTTATTCTGTTTGGCTGACTTATGTGTCCATCTCTCCACCAATATCATGTGCCTTTTCATATAAACTTAAAATAGGTTTATCTATATGCGTAAAAAATATGTAGCTGGGGTTTTGATATGAATGTCATTAAGTCTACCCATCCATTTGAAGAGAGTTGACATGTTTGCTATCTTGAGTCTTCCAAACCATTAATAAGGTATGTGTGAATTTATTTAGTTCTCTCAATTCTTTCACGCACTTTTGTCATTTTTGCCATCTTGATTCTGCATGTCTTGTCAGGTTTCTGCCTAAGTGTTTTCTTTAGAGCAATTGTAAAGGTATTTTCAGTTTCCACACACTCATTATTAGTTCATAGAAATATGATGAATTTTGGAGGATGAATCATTTATCCTGTGAACTTGCTCAATGTTACTATTTCTACAAGACTGTTTTAGTTTCTCTGAGACATTACGAAGACAATCTCGTAGTCCGCAATAGAGGCCGCTTTCCTTCTTTCTTTTTTCAGTCAGTATGCCTTACCTGTTTGTTGCCCAATTGTGCTGACTAGAACTTTCGGTGCTCTGTCAAATAGCAGAGGTGAGAGCAGATGTCTCTGCCTTGTTTCCACCCTTAGGGGAAAACCATTCAGTCTTCATCATTAAGTATGACATAGCTGTTTGTTTTTGATAAATATTCTTGATAAAGTTCAGGAAGTTTCCTTCTATTTCTAGGTTTCGGAAAGTTTTTAATCATAAAACTGTGCTATGTTTTGGTAGATGCTTTTTCTGCATTAATTGAGATAGGTAGCATACGTATTTTTGAATCATGTTTCTTTGTCCCAGTTGATATTCCTTGTGTTTTAATTGACACGTGTACATAATTTATATTTAAGATAACTGTAATATATATGTTAATGCCTAGATGTTCTACTTTATTTTCTGCTTGTTCATTCTCTTTTTCTTCCCTCTGCTGTCTTTCCTTACCTTCTGTGAGTTACTGAAATAGTTTTAGTATTACATAATGATTTCCTTAATACAATTCTTTTAGTACATCTCTAAATAATTTTCTTACTATCTTTACCTTATTATCATTATTCATGTGTAACTGACCACAGTCAACTGGTATTGATGTTTTACCACTGTAAATGAAGTGTAGAAACCTTATTTCCCTTTAGGTCCTTTTACCTGCCTTGTTTTTAAAAATAGAATTGCACTGAGTAACACATCTAATACACTGGATGCTGCAATAGGCAGTGTTATAATTTTTGTGCAAACATCAAATATGATTTTAAAAACTTCTGAGATGATGCATAACCTGTGACATCCTTTTACATTTTTCCCATTCTCTTGTTGTTTTCTTTCTGAAGTTCCAATCATTCTTCTGATATCATTTGGCTTCTGTTTAGAGGACTTACTTTTCACCTTTTTAAGAGGAGTTTTGGTAAAACACAAATTGTGTCAGTTTTCCTTCACATAAGGATGCCTTTATTTCTCCTTCCTTTTTGAATGTTATTTTTGCTGGACATAGAATTTGCATTTGACAGTTCTTTTCTTTCAGGACATAAATGTTGGGACACTTCCTTGTATCCTACACGGTTTCAGATGAGAACTCTATTGTCATTTGAATTTGTATTTTTATAAGTCCGTATTGTTTTTTGGCAGGTAGGCTTTCAAGAATTTTTCTTTGTCTTCTGTTTTCAGAAGTTTTCATAGAACACGTTTTAATATGCATTCCTTTAGGTTTATCTTAGTTAGTATTCACGCAGCTACTTGATTCTATACGTTTCTGTCTTTGCCAAAATTAAGATGTTTTCAGATATCAATTTACTGACTATTTTTCCAGTCCCATTATTTCTTTCTACCTCTTTCTTGGTCTCTGATGATACATAGACTCAATATTGTGATGCTGCCTGACAGGTCTCCAAGGGTGTTCTCTGTTGTTTCGTTCTGTATCTATTTTTTCTCTTTTGTTCAGAATAGAATCAGTAAATCCTACTGATTTGTCCTCAAGTGTACTGATTCTATCTTCTGTCTTCTCCCCTTTACTATTAAGCTTACCCAGTGAAGTTTTATTTCAGTTATCTTATTTTTTAATTCTTTAGTTTCCATTTGGTTAATTCTTATAACTTCCTTTTTTTTTTTTTTTTTTTTTTTTTTTGGTGGAGATTTTCAAGATTTACATTTGTTTCAAAAGAATTCCTAATTGCCTGCTGGTACCACCTCACTCAGTCTCATTGCAGCTGTGTCAGTGTGGAGGTTTGGTTCACCCCGGTTCTACTGACACCAGAAGTGAGGGGGCGGGGAATTGGAGATGATGCCACCTTGTCAGTGTGGTTGACTTGGGTGACAGCAGAGGCTCAGCTTCCTGATGGACTTCAGTGACACCTGGGTTAGGAAGGTGACACTAGTCTGCCTCACCCTGCCTCAGTCTCATTGTTGCTGCATGAGTTTGAGGCTAAGCTTAACTCTGGCACCTCCAGACACCACCTTGGCAAGGGAATTGTAGAACTGTCTGCTTTTGCCAGACAGGAAATGGAAGAACAGCTTCTTTCTTGGTCTGTTGACACCACCTTGATAGAAATACCAGAATGCCACCTTCTTTTGCAATGCGGGAGAGAGAAGATTTACCTCCCTGCTTGGCGCCCCGGACACCATCAGGCAAGGGAATCAGAGCACTGCTGCTGCCTTCCACTCCGTGGAAGTGAAGTGGATCATCAGCTCCACACTGGACTCCACTGAATTATGGTGTTTGGGGGGGTTTCCATAGATGTTTGGCTACAGTCAGGTGGGTATTCCTTGCTAGGCCATTATTTTCCAGGTTCTTTGGCTGAGACAGCTGGGTTTTTGTTAGCTTTGGTTTTGTTGGGTGTGGTTTCTGGTTGGAGGCTTCTGCAGCATTCTCCCCAGGGCAGATGAGAATAGGAAACCCAAGGAATGTACCACTGTCATTCCCCAGGGAGTCTGTCTTGCTTATTATACTTTTCCAACATTTCCCATGCTCATTTGTTGTTTTATGTGCAGGGTTTCAGTTAGAACACAAAGGATGTGTTATTAATGAGGTTTCTCCAGCTGGGCTGAAAACAGATGTGTTTTTGTCTTAAAATCATAAGAGCAAGTATTTTTAAAAATACTTGAATAGGTTGGTGAGAATTCTGGGGAGAATTAACACACCACTGGGAAAGAAACATTTCACAACAATGCAAGAAAAAGTCATTTCACAGCAGTGACAACTCCAGCTCACATAATCTACAACTGACTTACTCATTTGTTCTCGCCTAGTGTCAGAATTATCATTTGTCCCTGTGATAAACAAAATTATCAACCAAAGCGGAGTGTTTCTGTGCAGCTTGTTTGGTCTTAACCTTAGAGAATCCAATCAAAATACCATTTTCCAAAGTGTCTTTGATCAGTTTCTTTTTCCTCCTGGAATCCTCTGAGTTCCTGGTGGATTTTTTTTTTTTTTTTTTTTAATTTGCAAAAAATAAGGATGAGGTTTTGTGGTGTGGCATTTGGTAGGTTTTGAGAAACCCATAGAGACAGGTGTCCACCATCCAGCGTTACACACAACAGCTGCATCACCTTAAAATTATCTGTATGATGCGTTTGTGATCGACTCTTCCCTTTCTCCTAATTGTGGGCAACCTCTGATCTGTTTTCTCAACCTATAATTTTGCCTTCTCCAGAATGTTATACGAATGAAGTCATACAATATGTAGACATTTAGGGCTGACTTCTTTCACGTAGCAAAATACATGTACATTCATCTGTATTGCTGTGTAAGTGAATAGTCTGTTCCTTTTTATTGCTGAATAGCAGTTGATGGTATTGACACCATAGCCTATCTGTTCACCTGTTGAAAGATGTCTTCATTAGGCCAGGCGCAGCGGCTCAGGCCTGTAATCCCAGCACTTTGGAAGGCCAAGGCAGGTGGATCACAAGGTCAGGAGTTCGAGACCAGTCTGGCTAACATAGTAAAACCCCATCTCTACTAAAAACACAAAAAATTAGCCGGGCGTGGTGGTGGACGCCTGTAACACCAGCTACTTGGGAGGCTGAGGCAGGATAATTGCTTGAACCCAGGAGGCAGAGGTTGCAGTGAGCCAGGATCCTGACATTGCACTCCAGCCCGGGTAACAGTGTGAGACTCCATCTCAAAAAAGAAAAAAAAAAAAGAAAGATGTTTCAGTTGTTTCCAGGATTTAGAGATTATAGGTAGAGCTGCTAAAACATTTGCCTAGCCTATAGGCTCTTATGTGAACTTGTTTTTATTATACATTGATACATGTATAGGAATGGAATGGCTGAACCTCACACTGGACATATGTTTTACTTTATAAAAAGCTGCCAAATTATTTCCTAAAGTGACCATGTCATTTTACATTCCCAACAGTAATGAAAGAGAATCTTTGTTGCTGCACATCTTCAGGAATACTTGATATTTTAATTTTTTATTTCCATTCTAAAGGCATGTAGTAGTATCCCATCATAGTTATGATTTACATTCTCCTATTAATTTATAACAATTAACATGTTTTCATATGTTTATTTGCCATATGTCTGTCTTCTTTTGAGATGTATGTGCTCAAGATTTTTGCTCATTTTAAATTGGATTGTTTGTTTTGTATTGTTGAGTTTTAAGAGTTCTTTATATATTCTGGATAAAAGCTTGTGTAAGATACGTGACTGATATGGTTTGGCTGTGTCTCTACCCAAATTTCATTTTGAAATGTAGTTCCTGTAATCCTTATGTGTTGTGGGAGGGACCTGGCAGAAGGTAATAGAATCATGGAGGCAAGTTACCCCCATGCTGCTGTTCTCATGATAGTCAGTGAGTTCTCATAAAATCTGATGGTTTTATATAGGGCTTTTCTTCCTTTGCTCAGCACTTCTCTCTCCTGCCACCATGTGAAGAACAACCTGTTTGCTTGCCTTCTGTCATGATTGTAAATTTCCTGAGGCCCCCCAAGCCATGTGGAACTGTGAGTCAAACTTCTTTCCTTTATAAATTACCCAGTCTCATGCAGCTCTTTATAGTAGGGTGAGAACAGACTAATACAGTGACTTAATAATATTCTTCCCTGTTTGTTTTAGTTTTTTGCTCTTGTAATGGTTCTTTCATAGAATGAGCATTTTTAAATATGATAAAATCTACTTTTTATTTTTTCTTTTATGGATCTTGTGTATGGTGTTTTATCTAAAAACTCATCAATGACCCCAAAGTCATATCTAATTTCCCCTGTTTAATGATAGTATTTTATTACTGTATACTTTACACTTTTATATGGTCTATTTCAGTCCACTTTTGTAAAAGGTATAAAATATGCATTAAGGTTCCATTTGTTTTTAAACATGGAGATATCCCATTATTACGTCCCCATTTATAGAATAGGTTATACTTTCTCCTTTTCCTCTGCACCTTTTTCAAAATGCAGTTGAATATATTTGTGTGAGTCTATTTCTGGGGTCTCCATTCATTCAGTTGGTCTATGTGTCTAGTGTTTTAACAATATTTTAACAAAACCACAATATTTTGAGAACTGTAGCACAATAGTAAGCCTTGTAATCAGTAGTTTATGTCTCTAACTTTGCCTTTTTCAGAAGTGCTTTGACTATTCTAGTTATTTTGTTTTCCATGTAAATTTTAGAATCTACTTGGTAATAGCTACAAAAAAAAAAGAAAAAAAAAGTACAGGAATTTTCATTGTTAATACAGGAACTCTACAGATAGAAATGGAAAGGACTGGCATCTTAACTATATGGAGACTCTGAATTCATAAATATTTCATTCCCCTCTTTTTACTTAAATTTTCTCTTATTTATTACATTTATATTTTGTAGTTTTCGGCATACAGATCCTGCACTTCGAAGTACTTAATTTTTGCTTTTATTTGAAATAGTAATTTAATTTTTTCAACTGTTAATTCCTGACACATCGGAAAATTGACATTCTTTATTCACCTTTGAGAATGAAACACTGTCAATTTCATGTATTTGTTATAAAAGCTTTTTGTAAATACTGTAGGATTGTGTATATTAACATTTGTTTTATCAGCAAATAGACGCAGTTTTACTTCTTCCTTTGCAATATGTATGTTATTTGTTTCTTATTCCTGTCTTACTGCACTTTGCAAATCCTCTAATACAATACCGAATAGGACTTGTCCCAACTCTTAAGGAAACAGTCATTCAGTCATCACCATTTAGTATACAGATTTAAACATATATCCTAAGTTCTTTTATTCCTAATTTTATGAAAGTTTTGGTCAGAAATAGATGTTGGATTTTATTGAATGCTCTTTCTGCATCTCTCAAGATGGGCATTATAAAACTAGTCTTTCTATAGCAGATTACTTGGATTGGATTTTAATAGTGAATCAGTCTTGTTTTTATTGGACATAATGAATCATCCTACATGGGTAGATGTTCAATTTGATGTCACAATATTTTGTTGATATTTTTTCATATATGTCCATGACTGATATTTGTCTATAGTTTTCTTTTCTCTCAATATCATTTTTTTGTTTTGGTGTTAGTGTAATGCTGGCCTTATAAAATGAGTTAGGAGTCCTCTCATCTCATCTGTTTTCTCTAAAAGATTGTGTACAGTCAAAATTTTTTATTCATCAAATATTTGATAGAAAGCAGTGAAACAACATGTGACTAGATTTTTTGGTAGATTTTATTTACAAATGCAATTTCTTAATTAATACAGGACTATTTGTTACCTGTTTCTTCTTCAGTGAGGTTTGGTAGTATGTGTTGTGTCTCTGGAGGAATTTTTTTTAATCTCATCTGTTAGATTTGTGTGTGTAAAATTGTTTGTAGCATTATTTATTTATGGCATAGTGTGTATTGATAGCTTGTCTTTCAGTTCTGCTGTTAGTAATCTGTACTCTCTCTCTTCCCTTTCCCTTTCTCTCTCTTTGGTTTTCAATTTCACTTATTTCTGCCCAAATTGTTATTAGCTCCTTTCTTTAGTTTCTTAGATTTAAGTTGTTCTTCTTTCTCTACATTCTTAGGCTACTGCGGTGAGATTTTTATTCTTTTCTAATATCCACATTTAATACTCTGCATTTCCGTCTAGGCACTTTTATACAGCAACTCACACATTTTGATAGGAATGATTTTAATTTTCCTTATGTTCAGAATAATTTTTAATTTCCTTTGAGACTTCCTCATTGTCCTGTCGGTTATTTACAAGTGTGTCACTGTATTTCCAGAATTGGAGAATTTCCCAGAAATATTTGTTATTGATCTCTAGTTTATCACACTCCAGGAATATCATGGTTCCTATTTTTAAAATTTATTATTGTTTATTTAATGCCCTAAAATGTGGTTTGTCCTTTTGCTGGATATTTCCTGTTCATTGACTATCATGTGTTCTGCTATTCTCTAGAGTGTTCTGGGCATTTTTTTAGGTATCTTTTTTCTATCTTGTTACTCAAATAATCTATTTTCTTGTTGCTTTTCTGCCTACTTGTCCGATCATTTATCAAATGAGAAGTATTTAGTCTCTTATAACTGTATTTGTCTAATTCACTTCCAGATGGATTAGTTTTTACCTGGTACGTTGTAAAGATCTTTTGCGAGGTACATTAGATTGTTATGTCTTCTTAGAGAACTGACCCCTTTATCATTTTGTGATGTCAGTTATTATAATCTCAGAAGGTCAGGTGTGATCTCATTGTGATTTCAAAACCACAACTTAAGATTGCAAATTAATATACTACCAATATGTACTTTTGGCTGTTTCTGTATTACTATCTGAAGGGAAGTGCAGTCAAGCAAGGCTCTAGATGTCTACAGAACATTAGAAAAAACTAATGGTAACTCACATATAGTAGTAGGCTACGTAGTTGGCTACTATGGAAATAGTTGTGTAGTACATTTGAGTTGAGCTGTTGTCTATTTTCTTGTGATAATATCACTAATATGACTCATTATGAATGCACACTCACACATTTGAAGCTTACAATTTTTTGTTCAGCTCTGCTGGTATTCTGAGCACTGTCATTAGTAAGTCTTTTTGTTTGTTTGTTTTGACTTTGTTTTTAAACCAGAGTCAAACACTATTAAGATTCAATTTTGCATTCACAAAAGGATAAGAAGTTGTTCTGTGTCTCCAATTCAATTCCACAGCAATGTTTTTATGTTGGGATGAAAGAAGAAAAGTGGAAAAAGAAGAAGATGGCAAGGAACAGACATTTATTCATCTCCCCTTTCCTTAAAAGTAAACATTCTGGGATGATAAGCAAAATTCAAAATTGGAATTATGTAAAAGTTCCTCCAAACATTGAAGTGGTATCATTGTCTGGGGTAAATACTCAAGGCTCGTTGTCTCATGCTGTGGAAAATCAAGGGCACAGACACCCGAGAAGTGAGTTTAAGAGTGGAGGTTTAATAGGTGAAAGGAAGAGACAGGAGAATAGCTCTCTCTCCTGCAAAGAGGGAGGGACCCTCTAGTAGGTCTTCTGATTTTGTGGTGAAATGGTTCTTCCAGTTTTTTGTGGTGAAATTCACAGGGTTTTATAGACTAGCTTGAAAAGGCGGTGTCTGATTTACATAGGGCACCAGAGATTTGTTGAACCAGGTGTGCCATTTAAATAGCACACGAAGAAGCTGGCTGCCCCACCCTATCTTTTATTATGCAAACGGTTCTCTACCTGGCTGGCACCATGTTGCCTGCTTCTTTACTGCACACGTGGTTGCAAAGCAAAGGGAAAAGGGAGCTGCCATGTGGACCATACCTGGCCTCCAGGTAGCCCTTTCCTATGGGCACAGCTGCCAGTATTCACTTGCGTAAGCATCCAGATTGCTTATCTATGTCTGCAGCTGGATTTTACAGGCTGCTCTTTGTTAGAAAAGAAATGACTTTGGGGCTACTTTTTATTAAAAGGGAAACCTTGCCGAGGACTCCTTTTCCCTCACTAACTGCCCAAATAATTCCTTTTTAGCTCCTGTATCAATATCATTCTTTAGAAGAGGCTGAAGAAATGACAAGCATGGCATCAATAATGGCAAAATGTAAACCTGTCCATCAAGCATCCAACAGAACTTACAGAACCCACAGCTCCTGCCCTCTTTGGAAGGTGAACGGAAGTGGAAAGTAAATATCAAACACCAGTTACCTAGATCCATCACAGTTAACATAATGTTGAGATGATTATCAATATGGGTATCATGGGAGAGGAAAATGAATTGGGTTTATAAAGAAATCAAAATTCCAGTACAACTCCAAAATGGAAACCAACTTTTTAGGACTAATTATGGCAGTTGAATTGATGCATTATGAAAAATATAGTGAGAGCATTAGGGGAATTTGTCAATTGTTTCTTAATAAAAAAGTATTAAGTTTAAAAATTATCATCAATATTTTAAGAGGATAAAAGAAAGAAAAAGAAATGCACCTTAATTTTAAAATCATAGTGACTAGGAATATTAAGTATGGAAAACATCTCCAGATGGTGTTTTTAGGAAGGAATTTAGAAATAGTTTGTCTGACTCTGTGATTCTTTGGATGAATAAACCAAACCCAAAAAGGGGCCTGCATACACGTACTAAAGGTTCTTTCAGAAGTCTTCTAATTTTCTATGACTTTATTATAAAACCATATTTCATGAAGTATCCAACTCAGTAAATCAATAACATTTCCTCTCTAAATCCCCTTTTATTGACTAATGCCTTCAGGTGCATTATATTATCAAATTCACAGCTATAAAGGATAAATTTATGATTTTTCACACTGAAATCTATACTTACCCACTTACATTCTTTACTTTCCCACATCCTCCTGTTTTCTTCTGTGCCATCCAAACTGTTCCAATCTCTGCCTGTTACCCTCTGCCTGCTAGTTGTTTCCACGTTTTCAGATTATCTTTGTAGCAGTACCCCATTATCCTGGTACTAATTCCCCATATTAGTCCGTTCTCACACTGCTATAAAGACATATCCAAGACTGGATAATTTATGAAGAAAAAAGGTATAATTGATTCACAGTTCTGCATGGCTGAGGAGACCTCAAGAAACTTAACAATTGTGGCAGAAAGCGAAGGGCAAGCAAGCAGCTTCTTCACAGGTGGCAGGAGAGAGAGAAAGAGTGGAAGCAGGGAAGTGTCACAATTTAAAAACCATCAGTTCTAGTGATAACTCACTCACTACCAGTCAGACTTCAGGAAGGGTATAACATTAGCAAGAAGTGACATGGGACACAGTCTGCAAGAGGTGATGACCCATTCCCTGGGAACACTGCCTGACCAAGAAAACACCAGTGAGGCACGTCCACCACAGGCTTCAGGAGCAGGAGCCAACTCACCTTCAGGGCTAAGGCTAGATTAGCAGACAGCAGCAAGCTTAGGACCCGCACGAGGGGCCAGCATACAGCATACAGCACACAGCAGGAGGTCTCCTCTCATGATCGAGGTCCTCAAGGGCAGGAGCCGCTTATGTAAATCCAGATCCATCTTGGAAAGAAGCAGGAAAAACACAAAGAAATCTGAGCACTCCTAGAAGGTGCTCACCCATCCAATGGGGGCTACCAAATCTGACAGAGACAAGGAACTACCTTGTCTGGGGGTGATTCTATAATTTGGTGTACTTGGTAGATTAAACTCACTGATGACTCCACCTCCCTGAAGGCTGTCGATAACACTGAAAACACATCTGGTTGATTCTAGTTTGCTTCACCTAGTGACTTGGGATCTATACAGGGGCCTGGAGGCTTCTGAAGCTGGAGTGGACCATGAGGGAGTCAGAGCAGAGGAGTGCTTTGATTCTACATGATGACTCTATGGCAGCATCTGCACAAATCTTGTTTCAGAGCTTCTCCTCTCACATGCAACCATCCTATATTTCAGACAAACTTTGATTTTAAAAAGTTACATGGCCACCAAGACAGTGTTTTGTGCATTATTACATGGGCATATTTTGCATAGATACTATTATGATTGGTATGTCCCATAGCACTGAACACTCACAGTGCATCTGCGGGGTCATTTGAATTAAAAAAATCAGAAAACAATGGTGGCTTAAAAATAGAACATCTATTGGCCCTAAAAAATGTAGAGCCTTTTAGGGAGTACAAGTAAACAATTCAGGATCTGATGTGCAGATGCAAACATTTCCCTGGACTTCATGCACTTTTATAAAAATGTGGTTTGGAAGCCACTTCATTGTGATTTGAATTTCATGGTCTATTACTTGGGAACACAGGCCAACTCCATCAGGCTCCTGGCCTGTGAATAAAAGTTAGGAATACACAAGAACTATGATTTTGTTTTTTAAAAAATGAAGAAAAAGTATACCATCATCACAAGGTTTGCATCAAATATTTTTGTGATATTCTGACTTATATCAGGAGTTTATGTGCTTCCAGATATTTTAAATTATTATTTGCTCTTTGCTCATATTTGTTCATAACAGATGAACACAGTCCATATTTTGGGGAAGCATGCTCAATGGCTCAATATTAGAAAGGCTGAGAATTACAAGGTGAATAGAAAAAATCCAATCAGTTCCGTTTGTCTGCATCCACCTTCTGTTGTGCAATAAATGATATAGTATTCTAAAATGTAACATTTGATAAAATTAAATTAAAAGCAATCTTATTTCCACTGTCTCCAATGGAGTCTTCCATCCATCTGGGCATTTTTGGGCATTAGAACCCATGATTTTCAGCATCTGACTTATGAAGAGAGTAGCCCCTGTGTCTGGAAATGAGTGCTTCTGCAAGCATTTTTGGAAAAAAACCAAAAAAATCTATATGCTTCTTCCTAGTCAATTTCTAGCAGCTTCTGGTAAGACCAAGCATCTCACCACGAAGCCTGCACTTACAGATCATGTGACTAAAGAGAATGTGGTACTGAGAGCTGGAAAAGAGTATCATCTGAAATGCTGCTGAGCAAGCAGGATCAAGGATTACCAAGAGTAACAATAGTTGTAAAAACAAAAGACTATCTTCACAAGCAAAATGTAGAATAAAAGCTCAGCATGGCTTACTCCAAAATAGTTTGTTGTTGTTTTACTTTTTTATTTTTATGTTTGTGTTTTTACTTTACTTTTTAAAAGATCTATTTTTTTAAAGATCTTTTTAATTGTACTTGGCGTACAAAGTTTCTTAAGGAGATATTTGATAAGAAAAAAATGAAGATCAATATTACATAGCATGTCCTTATTTAGAATGCATGAATTTCAATAATCTTACTTTTGTAAGGTAAATATTAAGTATCTTTAATCTGAGGAAATACTGAAGATAATTTAAAATACTGATGAAAACACCCTGCATAACAATCAAACCCAATTTTCAAGAACTTTATATTTATATCTAATGGCATCGATTTTTTCAAGTAGCTTATATGTTTTACTTGTTAAAATATTATACGTTCAGGTATTTTCAGATGCTATATTTTGAGCAATTTATGTTCCTTTGTATAAAAACGTAAGACATATTATACCAGGGTGGATGTTTTCTTACACATGTTATCTGGAACCTAACCTCAGACTTCAAGTGGGGACCCTGGAGGAATCATAGATAGAGATTTCAAAATAAACTCTGTGTGCATTTAACCCTGTGTTGAGTGATGAAGGCAACCCATTATTATCTCTACAATCACCAGCTCTGTCATTAGGAAGCTCATAAAGAACAGTGAGGAGACCAGGAGTCATAGTGTCCAGAGCCCCTCCGGCCCTGCCTCTCTGCTTTTGGTCCCTGGAAATGCCTGAACCTGCCCAGACTTCATCCCTATCACTGCCCTCCACCTGTTTCTTTCTTCTGTTTACAGTAGTTCCCATTATCTGCAGTTTTCTGTGGTTTCCCTTACCTGGGTACAGCATGAGATATTTAGAGAGAGACCACATTCACCTTACAGAGTACTATTACAGTTGCTCTGTTTTATTATTAGTTATTATTGTTAGTCTGCTACTGTGCCTAATTTATAAATTAAACTTCATCATAGGTATGTCTGTATATGAGAAAACACAGTGTATATAGGACTTGGTACTATTCCATGTTTCAGGCATCTACTGTGGGTCTTGAAACTTACCCCCACAGGTAAGGGGATGCCTAGTGCATTGCTATTGTTTTTCTTTTTCTCTTTCTCTTTCTCTCTCTCAATCTCTCTCTCTCTCTCTCTCTCTCTCTCTCTTTCTTTCTTTTTTTGAGATGGAGTCTCGCTCTGTCGCCCAGGCTGGAGTGCAGTTGTGTGATCTTGGCTCACTGCAAGCTCCACCTCTGGAGTTCATGCCATTCTCCTGCCTCAGCCTCCTGAGTAGCTGGGACTATAGGTGCCCACCACTGCGCCCAGCTAATTTTTTGTATTTTTTAGTAGAGACGGGGTTTCACCGTGTTAGCCAGGATGGTCTCAATCTCCTGACTTCGTGATCCACCCGACTCGTCCACCCAGAGTGCTGGGATTACAGGCGTGAGCCACTGCACCCAGCCTGCTATTGTTTTTCTAATAAATATTTTATTATGCTTCATAAATCATAGAAAAAAACATAAAAATGTAAATACATAAATAAAGTACATAGGTAAAAATATAAAATAGAAAACATAAAATGTGGAACACATTCTACTTGATTAATATTTGATGTGTGTTAAATCAGCGACATACTTTAAAACCATAAAATACCTTAAATATTAAGTTATTTTGAGTTTGAGGGGGTTATAAAGTGGCTAAATTTATATATGTATGTAATCTAAAATCATATACAGACTTTTGTCAGTTTTCTGTGACAAGTATAATGTGTGATCAGCTAAAATTCTTAGCAAAAGTTGTGATATTCAGAACAATTCTAATTCTTAATAAAAATTCTAGAACCTCGAAGACTTTCTGAATAAATAAGAAATTAAGGTGATAAGAGAGATCACCTTCTTAAAACAACCTACAAATACTATAGCATAGACCAAAACATTTTAACCATATTATCATGCATTCTAATATTATTTTCATCACTATATCATGCTCAGAATTTTCAAAAAGGCTGAAACTACTATATCTGAGGAGTCATCATCATTATTACAATCATCCACATTTTATACCCTCCATATTTTACTCCATAATAATCTAAACTGAAGAGAATTAATGTTAACCTTTGATTACAAAGTCAAAGGAAATGCCAATGCTTTCTAATAGGAAACACGCACAGATAATCCTTCAGAAAAGAGGCTGATAAAGTATGCCATCTACATCATTTTTTAGAAATGGGTATGGAGTCTGATAGTAATATCAAGGAATATTTAATGAAATGCACATTATATTTCATCAGAGCAGCAACGAACATAAAAAATAAATGTCATCACCTGACTGCCATTCTCTTACAAAAGCTAATTTAAATTTAAATATGAAAATAGTATTTATAGGTTAAAAATTTATTGGTCTGTGCAGTCTGATACAGAAGAAAAACTTTGAACTACCTTTTATAATTCTTATCATATTCAGAGTTATTACTTTCTAAAATTAAATATAATGAAAATCAGCTGATCTTATACTTTGGGATATGTTTTGTTCCTAATATTTGTAAACTTCACAGTGCCACAGTGCTGACTGCAGTAGAGCCTGAATCGCAAGGGGATCCTCTCCCTGCAAATCACGAACAGGCAAGTCCCTCGGGCTTGTTTAAACTAATGAAGTGCAGTGCTTACTTAATTTTCACAATCTTTTAACAACCACTGGAAAATGTGGATGTTAAGCTGATATTAGAGTAACTACCAGACCCAAAATAGTTAATTTGATAATGTAACTATAGTGGAAATATGACTTCAATGACACTATATTTTTACTGGGATATTAGAAATGATTTGAGCAATGCCTTGAGCAGAAATCTCAGGCCACAGATTGCTTCTTCATGATAAAAGGCCTTGTCAGTGGACAATATGGGCATGATCTCCATCCTAACTCAATCTGTCTCTTCCCTACTAATCTATTTCATCATTTACTGGGTATGTGCATTTGATTTTTAAGTAACACCGTAAAATTCAAGCTATGCTGAAACTCTTATCTTTGAAATAGTATATAAAGAAAGGAAAACAATTCCACGGTGATATCTCTGTTATTTACAACAATGTATTCACATGGGGCACAGTTAATTTCATTAATTAATTAATTTATTTATTTTTATTTTATTTTTTGAGACAGATTCTCATTGTGTCACCCAGGCTGGAGTACAATGGCGGGATCTCAACTCACTGCAACCTCTGCCTCCTGGGTTCAAACAATTCTTGTTTCTCAACCTCCTGAGTAGCTGGGATTACAAGCACATGCCACCATGTTTGACTTTTTTAAATTTTTTTCCTTTTGAGGCAGAGCCTCGGGGCACAGTTAATTTTAAATGATATTTCCTGAATTGGTCAATCTTTAACAGAAAAATGAATCTACCCCTTTAAGTCGTGATTTTTAAGTGTATTAACTTATTTAATCCACTGAACTATTATTTATGCAGTAGAAAAAGTAATTTACTCATTGACACTTGAGCAGCATGAAATGGTTAATACGTCTCCAAAAAGTAAGCCATCATCTTCCTCCTCACGCACTGCAGGATGGGCATCCTTGTTTTCAGCAGTAGCCTTCTCCTGTTCTCCAGGTAAAGTCCTGGGTCCCCTTACTGCAGACATACCTAGGGAGAAGCCCCTTGTCTCTCGCTGTCCCTCGAGTGGGTAGCTGCAGCCTCTGTACGTAGGTTCCCTTCATAAACGCTCTGGACTCATCACCCTGGCGTTAGTGCTTCTTTCTTTAGAATCCCAACCAACCCCATCTTGGGATGGTTTGGGTCACACCCTCCTGGGAATTTCCCTCTAGCATTTTGAGGCAACTGTAGCCGTGTGCTTGGCGGGACAAAACAAGACCGTGTGGAGCACAAGGGCTGGTGTATTTTGCTCTTTCCTCCAGGCCAAGTCCTACCCTGAGTCCTCATGTGTATTAATTAGTCCTCACAATCTCCCCCAATCCCTTTTCTTTCTTCTCTTTTTTTTTTGAGACAGGGTCTCCTCTGTCACCCAGGCTGGAGTACAGCGGTGCGATCACAGCTTACTGTAGTCTCGACCTCTGGGGCTCAAGCAATCCTTTCACCTCAGCCTTCTGAGAAGCTTGGACTACAGGCATGTGCCACCATACTTGGATAATTTTTGTTGTTGTTGTTGTTTTGTAGAGACAAAGTCTCACTATGTTACCCAGGCTGGTTTTGAACTCCTGGGCTCAAGCAATCCTCCTGCCTCAGCCTCTCAAAGTGCTGGGCCTATCTCCATTTCTTTGAGAGAGGAGGCCAGAGCCCAGACTGAGCTCCTTCCCTCGGAGAGGGCCCTGGGATTCTGGCTTGTCTCAGGCACCATGAACTACCACACTGAACCCGGGAAGGGCTGCTGCTTCCTCTTACAGGCTAGCAGGTGTGGGAGGAGAAGGGCAGGGAGGGAGTTTGTGTTCACTTGTCCTGTGCTGTCCAGCACAGCAGCCCTGGACCACACACAATGATTGTGCACCTGAACATGGTGAGGCCGAATTGAGTTGTGCTGTGAGTAGACAACACGACACACAACAGATTTTGGAGATTTACCATGGAAAACAGAAAGTGACCTATCTCAATGATTTTTATATGCATTACATATCAAAATAACCTTTTTTCTTTTTTTTTTTTTTTGAGATGGAGTCTCGCTCTGTCGCCCAGGCTGGAGTGCAGTGGCACGATCTCTGCTCACTACAAGCTCCGCCTACCGGGTTCACACCATTCTCCTGCCTCAGCCTCCCAAGTAGCTGGGACTACAGCCATCCGCCACCATGCCTGGCTAATTTTTTGTATTTTCAGTAGAGACGGGGTTTCACCGTGTTAGCCAGGATGGTCTGGATCTCCTGACCTCATGATCCGCCCGCCTTGGCCTCCCAAAGTGCTGGGATTACAGGTGTGAGCCACCGTGCCTGGCCAGCATTTTTGACATATTGGGTAAAATGAAATGTACTATTAAAATCAGTTTCACCTGGTTCTTTTTAGTTGAATGTTATTACTGTAAATGTAATGTTACATATGTGGCTCACATTATATTTCTCCTGAGCAGCACGGCTCCAGGAGGGTGGACGCTAAAACTGCTCTCAGCCCGCACGGTTGTGCAGTGGAGCTGTGCTGCCAACTCAGGCCTGGGGACTGGTGTCGTCCCTATGTTTCCATGGAAACAGGTATTCCTAAGAGAAACACCAAGCCTCCTCTACCTAGGGACAGATGCTTATTTTCTTTTTTCTTTTTCAGTAGACATGGTGGCAGGGGGTATGGGGGTCTCGCTATGTTGCCCAGGCTGGTCTCAAACTCCTGGCTGCAAGGCAAACCTCCCGCCTTGCCTTCCCAAAGTGGTAAGATTACAGGGGTGAGTCAGTGAGCCCGGCTGGGAACAGATGTTCATGTACTCCTCTCATCTTTTTCCCAAATTGCCCTTGGAAATTCTTGACAAGTCTTGGCCTAAGTTCTCTACCTCTTCCCCACCTATCTAGAAAAGGCTACTGGAGCCCAGAACACCTGAGAGATAATAGCTTTCAAGGTGCAGAGATAAAGAGTTCCCAGAAAGGAGATGCATTTTGGAGATTGCGAATTGTCTCCATAGTGGAGAGAAGGACAAGCTTCCCATAGCTTTCACCCTCTCCTTTGTCCTGGAACCTGCCCCTGCCTAAGGAACTCTTTGGAAAAAGACTTTGCTTTCTGGGTCTCACTTCCTGCTTGGTAAAATAAGCTGCTCAGCATAGATTATCCTTAAGTGCCATTGAGATGCAAACAAATGTCACTGGTGCCCTTTGAGCACCACCCATGTATTTTAACGCCTCCAGATAGGAGGACTGCACTTGTCTCCTGTTTGTTGTGACTTTTCTCTAGCTTCTTTTCTGTAGGTTGTAACAGTCAGAAAACTGTGACAACAATGACTATAGAGCTGGGTTTGCAGGGGTGAAGGCTCAGAGATGGAAAATCACTTCCCTAAAGGGGACCTTACCCACCAGTGGCAAAGCCAACATTTTAACCTGAACTTCAGGTTCCAGGTGAGGGCCTGCACCCCTGCATCACCTGAGAAAGGAGATCACCGGGTCACGATTTCTAAGAAATCATCCATCTCTGACATGTGGGGGCCTATTCATTTTTATCTCACTAGAAAACAAAGTTAAAGACTGGGCCTGAAGGTAAGGACGCAGACATCTGAGACAAAATCTCTCTCCTTCCTGTCTTAATTTTAAGTGTGTGAGGTTTGTTTTTTGTTGTTGTTGTTTTTGTTTGTTTGTGCTTTGTTTTTTTTTGAGATGGGGTCTCACTCTGTGGCCCAGGCTGGAGTGCAGTGGCATGATCCCAGCTCACTGCAACCTCTGCCTCCCAAGCTCAAGTAATCTTCCCATCTCAGCCGCCCGAGTAGCTGGCACTACAGGCATGCACCACCACACCCAGCTAATTTTTGTATTTTTAGTACAGACAGGGTTTCACCATGTTGCCCAGGCTGGTCTCGAACTCCTAGACTTAAGAGATCCACTCACCTCAGCCTCCCAAAGTGCTGGGATTACAGGCATGAGCCACCACGCCCTGCCCTGTTTTATTATTTATTATTGTTTATATTTATTTATTTATTTATTTATTTATTTATTTATTTATTTATTGAGATGGAGTCTCTCTCTGTTGCCAGGCTGGAGTGCAGTGGTGCAATCCCGGCTCACTACAACCTCTGACTCCCTGGTTCAAGTGATTCTCCTGCCTCAGCCTCCTGAGTAGCTAGGATTACAGGCATACGCCACCACGTCCAGCTAATTTTTGTATTTTTGGTGGATCCGGGGGTTTCACCATGTTGGCTAGGATGGTCTCGATCTCCTGACCTCGTGATCCGCCCACCTCGGCCTCCCAAAGTGCTGGGGTTACAGGCGTGAGCCACCGTGCCCGGCCCTATTATTGTTTATTTTTTTGTAGAGAAGGCGGGTTGCACTATGTTGCCTAGGCTCCTCTCGAGCCCCTGGCCTCAAGAGATCCTCCTGCCTTGGCCTTGTTTTATTTTATTAGTTTCCCTAGGAAAATTACAGAGGAAGATAAACCACATAAACAAGGTTAAAACCAAAAATCATCCCACAATTTTTTTTAAAGATATAAAATTAAGGTGAAGCATCTCCTCTCGGCTCACCACAGCCCTCAGTACCTGCCCTTCCGAGAGCAAGCCCCTCCCCTCCAGCTAGGTAACTATTCATATCGTCCTTCCAGAATTTTCTTTTTTTCTTTTTTCGTTTCTTTTCTTTTTTCTTTCTGTCCTTTCTTTTCTTTTCTTTTTCTTTTTCTTTTTTTTTTGAGACAGAGTTTCACTCTTGTTGCCCAGGCTGGAGCGCAGTGGTGCAATCTTGGCTCACTGCAACCTCCGCCTCCCAGGTTCAAGCAATTCTCTTGCCTCAGCCTCCCAAGTAGCTGGGATTACAGGTGCCCGCCACCACGCCCCTCTAATTTTCATATTTTTAATAGAGACATGTTGGCCAGGCTGGTCTCAAACTCCTGACCTCAGATGATCCACCTGCCTCGACCTCCCAAAGTGCTGGGATTGCAGATGTGAGCCACCGCACCTGGCCAAGAATTTTCTTATACTAATACACACGGTATGTTATTTATTTTATGAAAAGGCAAGCATGCTAAATCTATTAGACTGCAAAATGCTTTTTCTTATATCTTGGACATCCTTTCCTGCCAGCACATTGGCAGTGGGTGCACAGAATTCAGTTTCCTGGATTCTCTCTGTTTTAACTCTTTGTTCCTCTGCTGGTAGACATTTAAGTTTTTTCCCACATTTTGGAGCTGCAGTGAACAGGGCAGCTCCCTATAGGGGAAGATTCCCAAAGACAGACCTAGTGCCCCAGGAAGAGAAGGGGGTTTTATCTACCAAGACGCCAGGCAATTAGGAAAGGGTTTGCCATCAAACCTGTCAGAGAGAAAGGGCAACAAGAGCAAAACTCTGTCTCAAACAAAAAAGAAAAGAAAAGAAAAAGAACTTAAGTTGCTAGAGTATGTGGAAAGTTTCAAAGGCAGAACTTGTAGCCCTGACATAGCAAAACCTTAAAGCATCTTTTAGAAAGTCTTGGGCAAAGGCCTTGAAGCCCAACTGGCTCTACACTGACTCTCGCTCCCAGCCTTGGGCAAGCAGATCCACCTGCCAACTCTCAACACTGCCTTTTCATAAAACCTCAGATAAGCACAGCACTCTCAAACAGCATAGAAAGCACTAGCCACAAAGGGAAACAATGATTCCATTAAAAATATTTGACTCCAATAAGATCAAGAACTGTTCATTAAAAATCTGGATTTAAGAGTGAAAAGGTCGGCTGGGCACAGTGGCTCATGTCTGTAATCCCAGCACTTTGGGAGGCCGAGGCGGGTAGATCATGAGATCAGGAGATCAAGACCATCCTGGCTAACATGGTGAAACCCCATCTCTACTAAAAATACAAAAAAATTAGCCGGGTGTGGTGGTGGGTACCTGTAGTCCTGGCTACTTGGGAGGCTGAGGCAGGAGACTGGCGTGAACCTGGGAGGTGGAGCTTGCAGTGAGCCAAGATTGCGTGACTGCACTCCAGCCTGGGTAATAGAGCGAGACTCCGTCTCAAAAAAAAAAAAAAAGAAAGAAAGAATTCAGCGATAGTTCTCCTATTTGCTTTTGAAAGAAGAGAAATATGGCTCTGTTCTGCTTGGCTCACCAACAGTCAGAGTCTAAGGCCATCTCCCTTGTTCCCTGAACATTGCTGTTATCCTGTTCCTTTTTTCAAGTTGCCCAGATTTCATATTGTTCAAGCACACATGCTCTACAAACAATTTGTGCAGTTAACACAATCATCACAGGGTCCTGAGGCGACATTCATCCTCCTCAGTTTATGAAGATGATGGGATTAAGAGATTAAAGTAAAGACAGGCATAGGAAACCACAAGGGTATTGACTGGGGAAGTGATAAATGCCCATGAAATCTTCACAATTTATGTTCAGAGATTGCAGTAAAGACAGGCGTGAGAAATTATAAAAGTATTAATTTGGGGAACTAATACATGTCCATGAAATCTTCACAATTTATGTTCTTCTGCTGTGACTTTAGCCAGTCCCTCCGTTCGGGGTCCCTGACTTCCCACAATAACAATTGGCAGATTAATAGGAGAAAGGTATATGATTTGTACATGGGAGCCTTTAAGACTTAAAGATACAGGGGAAATTATCTTTTTTTTCTGCCTCCTGGGTTCAAGCAATTCTCCTGCCTCAGCCTCCTGGGTAGCTGGGACTACAGATGCCCACCACCACGGCCGGCTAGTTTTTGTATTTTAGTAGAGACGGGGTGTTGTATTTCACTATGTTGGCCAGACTGGTCTCAAACTCCTGACCTCAGGGGATTCAACTACCTCAGCCTTCCAAAGTGCAGGGATTACAGACGTGAGTCAACATGCCCAGCGAAATTGTCTATTTTTATGCTTAGGTTCAAGTATGAATAGCCATGTGGAAATATGGTCTGACAAAAAGGGTATGACCTAATGCTAAGAGTGGGGAAACGGGCTGGGTGCGATGGCTCATGCCTGTAATCCCAGCACTTTGGGAGGTAGAAGCAGGTGGATCACCTGAGGTCAGCAGTTCAGGACCAGCCTGGCCAACATGGTGAAACTCTGTCTCTACTAAAAATACAAAAATTAGCCAGGCGTGATGGTGGGCGCCTATAATCTCAGCTACTCTGGAGGCTGAGGCAGGAGAATCGCTTGAACCTGGGAGGCAGAGGTTGCAGTGAGCCGAGATCGTGCCACTGCACTCCAGCCTGGGAGACAAGAATGAAACTCCATCTCAAAAAGTAAATAAATAAATAAAAAGAGTGGGAAACTCAGTGACTGTCTAGATTTTTTGTGGTCTCTGTGAGCATTCATTCTTTCCTTCTGGTTCAGGTTCCTCTCAGCAGGGATCGGAGTCTTAAGATCTACAATCAAACAAGGTAGGTCAGATAATCCTTTATGACCAGTTTTTACACAGAAAGATGGAGGAAAGGCTAGATTGATATTTTTAGGTTTTATAGCTGGCTCTGGGGAAAAGGGGTTCTGATTTCTATGACCTGCCTTGTGGAAGAGGGATTGTAGGTGCCTCTGGCTAGCCTTGGTGGAGAATGGGACTGAGAGACAGGAGGGCAGGAGAAGGTCAGAGAAAAACTTTTTCTTCTGAGGTTGTTTCTGAGGCCCTCATTCTGGGGTATGTTTTTATGAGTGCCAAAATTCACAATGGGATGATATTAGATATCAACAACAAATTTGGCAAATATGTGGAAATGAAACAATACCCTCTTGAATAACCAATATGTCAAAAAAGAAACACAAGAAAAATAAGAAAATGCTTTGATATTAATGAAAACAAAAATGCAGAATACAAAAACTTATAGATACAGCAAAATTAATGCTTAGAGTGAAATTTACAGCTATAAATGCCTATATTTTTAAAAAAGAAAGATTTCAAACAACAATCTAACCTTCCATCTGAAGACACAGGGGCCAGGCATGGTGGTGTGTGCCTGTAGTCCTAGCTACTCAGGAGACTGAGATGAAAGGATCACTTGAGGCTAGGAATTTGAGGCTGCAGTGTGCTATGATTATACCTGTGAATAGCTACTGCACTCTAGCCTGGGCAACTTAGTGAGGCCCATTTCTTAAAAAAAAAAAAAAAAAGACACTGGGGAAAAAAGAGCAAAATAAACCCAAGGCAATCAGAATTAAGAAAATAATAAAGATTAGAGGAAAAATAAATGCGACTGGGAAGATAAAAACAACATAAAGAATTAACAAACCCAAAAGTTGGTTATTTGAAATGATTGATAAAACTGGCAAACCTTCATTATAGCTAGACTGACCAGGAAATAAGAGAGAAGATTTGTATCACTAAAACCAAGAATAAACAAGAGGACATGGCTGGGTGTGGTAGCTCACGCCTGTAATCCCAGCACTTCCGGAGGCCGAGGTGGGTGGATCGTGAGGTCAGGAGATTGAGACCATCCTGGCCAACGTGGTGAAACCCCGTCTCTACTAAAAATACAAAAATTAGCTGGGTGTGGTGGTGCATGCCTGTAACCTCAGCTACTCGGGAGGCTAAGGCAGGAGAATCCCTTGAACCAGGGAGTCGGAGGTTGCAGTAAGCCGAGATCGTACCACTGCACTCCAGCCTGGTGACAGAGCGAGACTCCATCCCCCACCCCCCCAGAAAAAGGCATTACTACTTACCTTAGAAACAGAAAAATCATTAGACTGGAATACTGTGAACACTTGTATGGGCAAATTTTAGATAACTCAGATGAAATGATCAACAAATTCATGGAAAGACACAGACCACCAAAACTGACTGAAGAACAAATAGAAATTCAGAATAGACACATAACAATTAATAATTATAAAACTTATCACAAAGTAAAGCGTAGGACCAGATAGCTTCACCAGTGCATTCTACAAAATGTCTAAAAAACAATTAACACCAAAGTCTTTCAAAACATAAAAGAGGAGGAAATACTTTTCAGCACATTCTATGAGGCCCGTATTACACTGATACAAAAACCAGACAAGGACATTGTAAGAAAACTACAAACCATTATCTTTTATGAAAATAGATGAAAAAAATTCTCAACAAAATAACACACCAAATCCAGCAACATACAAAGATTACATCAAAAGAATATTATTAAGAATATTAGAAAGAAATATAAGAATATAAGTCTATTAAATTCATAGACTGGGAGAAAGTATTTGCAAAAGACCTATCTTACAAAGGACTGTTATTTAACCCAATATAAAAATTGACAACATGTCCGGGAGCGGTGGTTCATACCTGTAATCCCAGAACTTTGGGAGGCCAAGGCGGGTGGATCATTTGAGGTCAGGAGTTTGAAACCAGCCTGGTCAATGTGGCAAAACCCGATCTCTACTGAAAATATAAAAATTAACCAGGCAAGGTGGTACATGCCTGTAATCCCAGCTACTCGAGAGGCTGAGGCAGGAGAATTGCTTGAACCTGGGAGGTGGAGGTTGTAGTGAGCCAACATTGCACCACTGCACTCCAGCCTGGGCAACAGAGCAAGACTCCATCTCAAAAAAACAAAAATAAATTGGCAAAATCCTCTGAGATGTGAGGACTTGAAAAGAAAAAAGAAAAAGAAAAAAAATTGGCAAAAGATCTGAACAGATACCTCACCAAAGAAGACATACAAATGACACATAAGCTTATGAAAAGGTGTTCAACATCATATTTCTTTA
Organism: Rhinopithecus roxellana; assembly: GCF_007565055.1. Taxonomy (NCBI): domain Eukaryota; kingdom Metazoa; phylum Chordata; class Mammalia; order Primates; family Cercopithecidae; genus Rhinopithecus; species Rhinopithecus roxellana. Next base: position 36,602,824 of record NC_044564.1, on the reverse strand, counting down.
GGGAACCGCAAATTAAAACAATAAGTTATCACTACGAACCTATTAGAATGGTGAAAATCCAAAACGCTGGCAACAGCAAATGCTGGCTAGGAGATGGAGCAACAGAAACTCCCATTCATTGCTGGTGAGAATGCAAAATGGTATATCCACTTTGGAAGATAGTTTGGCAGTTTCTTACATAAGTAAACATACTCTTAACATACATTCCAGGCCGGGCGCGGTGGCTCAAGCCTGTAATCCCAGCACTTTGGGAGGCCGAGACGGGCGGATCACGAGGTCAGGAGATCGAGACCATCCTGGCTAACACAGTGAAACCCCGTCTCTACTAAAAATACAAAAACTAGCCGGGCGAGGTGGCGGGCGCCTGTAGTCCCAGCTACTCGGGAGGCTGAGGCGGGAGAATGGCGCAAACCCGGGAGGCGGAACTTGCAGTGAGCTGAGATCGGGCCACTGCACTCCAGTCCGGGCGACAGAGCGAGACTCCGCCTCAAAAAAAAAAAAAACATACATTCCAGCAATCATGTTCCTTGGTATTTACCCAAATAAGGTGAAAACATGTCAACACAAAAACCAGCACACACATTTTATAGCAGCTTTATTAATAATTGCCACAACTTGGAAGCAACCAAGATGTTCTTTAGATGAGATGGAGCACGTTCAGGGTGGTATGGCTGTAGACCAAGATGTTCTTTAGTAGGTGAGTAGGTAAATAAATTTTGGTACATCCAGGCAACAAAATATTATTCAGCACTAAAAACAAATGAGCTAATAAGCCATGAAAAGACATGAAGGAAACCTGCACATTACTAAGTGAAAGAAGCCAGTCTGGAAAGGCTACATATTTTCTGATTCCGACCATATGACGTGCTGAAGAAGGTGAAACTATGGAAACAGCAAAAACATCCGTGGTTGCCAGTGGTTGGTGAAAGGGGAAGAAGAGGTAGAGCACGGGCATTTTTAGAGCAGTGAAACCATTCCACATGACACTATAATGGTGGATACATGCCATCAGATTTGTGCCAAAACCCACAGAATCTATGACACCAACAATGAAACTTAAGGTAAACTATGGAACTTGGATGATAATGAAGTGTCAATGTTGGTTCATCAATTCGAGTAAATCTGCCACTCCAGTGCAGGATATGGATGGTGTGGAGTGCTATGCATGTGTGGGAACTCTGTACTTTCGGCTCTATTTTCTATGAACCTAAAACTGCTCTAAAATATCAAGTGTATTTTTTAAGAAAAGGATTAGACACAATGAGTAGGTGGGAGTTACCCCACAAATGCAAACTGGGTTCAACATAAGAAAACCAGTCAATGTAGTACACTATATTAATAAAGGACAAACTCTATATGATAATCTCAAAAGACACAAAAAAGTTGACAAACCCAAGACTTTTTCAGGACACAAAATATTCACCAGAGTAAGAATATTTCTCAACCTAATAAAGTCACCTACAAAAATCCCACAACTAACATCTTACTTAATGATAAAAAGCTGAAAGTGGCCGGGTGCAGTGTCTCATGCCTGTAATCCCTACACTTTGGGAGGCTGAGGTGGGAGGGTCACTTAAGCCCAGGAGTTCAAGACCAGCCTGAATAACATAGCAAGACATTGTCTCTACAAATAACACATTTTTTTTTTTAAGACAGATTCTAGCTCTGTCACCCAGGCTGGAGGGCAATGGCACAATCTTGGTTCACTGCAACCTCCGCCTCCCGAGTTTAAGTGATTCTCTTGCCTTAGGCTCCTGAATACCTGGGATTACAGGAGCCCGCTACAACGTCCAGCTAATTTTTGTATTTTTAGTAGAGACAGGGTTTCACTGTGTTGGCCAGGCTGGTCTTGAACTCCTGACCAAGTGATCCACCCGCCTCGGCCTCAAAGTGCTGGGATTACAAGCGTGAGCCACCGTGCCTAATCTTACAAATAAAAATTTTTAAAAACTAGCTGGTCATGGTGGTGTGCACCTGCAGTCCCAGTTTCTTGAGAGGCTGAGGTGGGAGAATCACTTGGGTCCGGGCAGTTGAGGCTGCAGTGAGCCATGATCATACCACTGTACTCCAGCCTGGGTGACGATCCTATCTAAAAAAAAAAAAAAAAAAAAAAGCTGAAAATCTTCCTGCTAACATAGGGAACAAAACAAAAATGTCTGCTTTTTCCATTTCTATTTCACATTGTACTGAAAATTTTAGTCAGGACAGTCAGACAAGAAGAAGAAATAAAAGGCATACAGATTAGAAAGAAGGAATAAAACTATCTCCATTTGCAGATAATGCGAATTTGCATGTAGAAAACAGGAATTCACATGAAAATTGTTAAAGCTAACAAATGAGTCTGGCAATGTGGGCGAGTACAAGATCAATATATGAAAATCAATTATATTTATACACAATAATAGTGAACAATCTGAAAATAAAATTAAGACAATAATTCCATTTACAATAGCCTACAAAGAATACATTTTTAGGAATAAACTTAAAAGAAGAACAACTTGTTGAGATAGTTTTGATATTTGTCATCTCCAAATCTCATATTGAAATGTGACTGCTAATGGTGGTGGTGGGGCCTGGTGCGAGGTGTTTGGGCCATGGGGGCAGATCCCTCATTAACGGCTTGGTGCATTCCCCCACATTAATGAGTGAGCTCTAGTGCCATTAGTTTAAGCCAGATCTGGTTGTTAAAGAGTCTGGGATCTCCCCCTCTCTCTTATGCTCCCTCTCTCCCATATGACATGCCAGCTTCCCTTGCCTTCTACCATGAATAAATGTTTCCTAAGGCTCTCAACAGAAGCTCAGCCAATGCTGATGCCATGTTTCTTGTACAGTCTGCAGAACCGTGTACCAAATAAACTTATTTTCTTTATAAATTACTCAGCCTCAGCCAGGTGCTGTGGCCTATCATCTGAGCACTTTGGGAAGATGAGGTGGGTAGATCACTTGAGGTCAGGAGTTCAAGACCAGCCTGGCCAACACAGTGAAACCCTGTCTCTACTTAAATACCAAAAAGTTATCTGGGTGTGATGCACATGCCTGTAATCTCAGTTACTCAGGTGCCTGAGTCACAAGAATCACTTGAACTCGGGAGACCGAGGTTGCAGTGAGCTAAGATTGTGCCACTGCACTCCAGCCTGGGCAACGGAGTGAGACTCTGTGTCAAAAATGAAAAATAAAAATAAAAATAAAAAACAAATACATTACTTAGCTTCAGGTATTCCTTTATAGTGGTGCAAAATGGACTAATACAGAAAATTAATACTGAGGAGTGGAGCACAAGGGAAAGTATGGAACTTTTATGAGACTGGTTAAGTGGTTGTGACCAAAGTGCTGATAAAATTAGGGGCAGTGAAGGCCAGGCTGATGAGGTCTCAGATGGAAATGAGGAACTTATTGGTAACTGGAGGAAGGGTCACTCTTGTTACACATTAGCAAAGAACTTGGCTGCACTGTGCCCATGTCCAAAGACTTTGTGAAAGGCTGAACTTAAGAGTGATGATAGGAAAAACTGCAAAACAACACTGAAACAAATTAAACAAGATCTAAATAAGTAGAAAGACATCCTATCTTCATGGGGATTAGTATTTTCATCGTAAGATTATGTACAGATTCACTACAATCCTCACAAAATTTCGTTGGCTGTTTTTGTTGCAAAAGTTGAGAAGCTAATCCTAAAATTTATATCAAAATTTTGAAGTCTTCCAAGGACAAATTTTTTTTTTTTAATCCAAGGAACTCAGAATAGCTAAAACATTCTTGAAAAAGGAAGACAAAGTTAAAGGATTCACATTTCTTGATTTCAAAACTTACTACAAAGCTTCAGTAATCAAGATCAGGTAGTACTGGCATAAGGATAGACATATAGATCTATATCCATATGAACAGAATTGAGAGTCCAGAAATAAACTTATACATTATGTACAACTGATGTTTGACAAGGGTTCCAAGACAATGCCAAAGGAAAATAATAATATTTTCAACAAATACTGCTGAACAACTGGTTATTCCTACATCCAGAGGAATAAGTTGGACCCCGACTCACACCATATACAAAAATGAGCTAAAAATGAATCAAAGACGTAAATGTAAGAGCTAAAGCTATAAAAATCTTAGAAGAAAATATAATCGTACATCTTTGTGATTTGGAATAGTCAATGGTTTCTTAGATATTACACCGAAAACACATGCAACCTCCAAAAAATAGATAAATCGGACTTCATAAAAATTAAAAATGTTTATGCTTCAAATGACACTACCAAGAAAATAAAAGACAATCTCCAGAATAGGAGAAATATTTGCAAATCATATATCTGATAAGACAGTGGTCCCCAACCTTTTTGGCACCAGGGACTGGTTTTGTGGAAGACGGTTTTCCACAGATGGAAGGTGGGGGATGGTTTCAGGACGAAACTGTTCCACCTCAGATTTCATAACCTAGATCCCTCACAGCGCAGTTCACAATAGGGTTCACGCTTCTGTGAGAATCTAATGCTGGTGCTGATACAACAGGAGGCAAAGCTCAGGCGGTAATGCGAGCTTGCCAGCTGCCCACCTCCTGCTATGCCACAGACCAGTGCCAGTCTGTGACCCTGGGGTCTGGGGACCCCTGTGATAAGGAACTAACAACTAGAATACATAACTCTACTGTTATATAAGTCAATGATAAACTACAAATATCTCTAATGAAAGTAAAGAGGTTCAACCTCACTGATTATCAAGGAAATGAAAATCAAAACCACAGTGAGGTACCACTTTACACCTACTAGGATGTTTGGAATAAAAAAGACAATAGCAAGTGTTGAGGATGTGAAAAATTGGAACTCTCATACATTGCTGGTTGGGAATGTAAAATGGTACAGCCACTTTGAACAGTGTGGAAGTTCCTCAAAAAGTTACCATGTGACTCAGCAATTCCAATCCTATGCAGATACTAAAGAAAAGTGAAAACATAAGTTCACACAAAAATTGCACATAAATGTTTATAGCAGCACTATTTATCATAGCCAAAATGGAAACACTCCAAATGTCCATCACTGATTAATATATAAACAGGATATGCAGCCTGGGCAACATAGAAAGACCCCATTTCCACAAAAATTTTAAAACAAATTAGCCAGGTATAGTGGTGTGTACCTGTAGTCCTAGATATTCAGGAGGCTGAGGCAGGAGGGTCTCTTGAGCCCAAGAGTTCAAAGTTACAGTGAGCAATGGGCATGCCACTGAACTGCAGCCTGGGCAACAGAGGGAGATACTATCTCCAAATAAATAAATAAATATAAACAAGATATGCTATATTTATACAATGGAACATTATTCAACCATAAAAAGAAGTACTGATATACATTTCAACATGAATAAACCTTGAAAATATTATGCTAAGTGAAAGAAGCTAGGCACAAAAGGTGACTTATTGTATGATTCCATTTATATAAAATGGTCAGAAGAGGCAATTACATAGGGACAGAAAGTAGATTAGTAGTTGTCAAGGACTGGGGGAACGGAGGAATGTATAGTGATTGCTAATGGGTGTTGGCTCTTTTTGGAGGGTGACGAACTATCTGGATTAGATAGTGATGATGGTTGCAATCTTGTGTATATAACAAAAACATTGTAAATATGCTAAAAACATTTAATCACACACTTTATAAGGGGGAATTTTATAGTATGTGAATTCTATGTCAATTGAAAACTAACAGTTGGCCATACTAGTGTTAGTCTATTCCTGGACTCGATTCCCTTCCATCTGTTTGTATGTCTGCCCTTTGCCATATCATGCTATCTTGATTACGGTAGCTTATAGAAAACCTATTAAAATTGGGTAGGGTGATTCCTCCAACTTTATTCTTTACCTTCAAAACTTTAAAAAAAAATAGCTATTCTAGTGCCTTTGCTTTTCCATGTAAATTTTACAACCAGCTTGTCTCCACCTACGGAAAACTCTGTAGTTATTTGGTTGATGGTGCTGTTCAGTTCCTCTATACTGTTGCTGATTTTCTGTCTGGTGATTCTGTCAATTACTGTGAAGAGTGTTAAAGTGCCTGACTACAATTGAGGATGCGTCTACTTCCTCTTTCATTTCTTTCAGTGCATCCACATTTTTGATTATATCTTCTTAGTGAATTGATCCTTTTATCATGATAATGTCCTGCTTTGATTCTGGTAATTCTCTTTGCTCTGAAGTCCACTTTATTTTCTAATAATGTAACCACTCTAGCATTCTTTTGATTAGTGTTTTCATTTTCTGCTTTTTTATTATTATACTTTTTTTTTTTTTTTTTTTTGAGACGGAGTCTCGCTCTGTCGCCCAAACTCGAGTGCAGTGGCCAGATCTCAGCTCACTGCAAGCTCCACCTTTCAGGTTCATGCCATTCTCCTGCCTCAGCCTCCCGAGTAGCTGGGACTACAGGCGCCCGCCACCTCGCCCGGCTAGTTTTTTTTGTATTTTTTAGTAGAGACGGGGTTTCACCGGGTTAGCCAGGATGGTCTCGATCTCCTGACCTTGTGATCTGCCCGTCTCGGCCTCCCAAAGTGCTGGGATTACAGGCTTGAGCCACCGTGCCCAGCTTTATTATTATACTTTAAGTTCTAGGGTACATGTGCACAATGTGCAGGTTTGTTACATATATATACATGTGCCATGTTGGTGTGCTGCACCCATTAACTTATCATTTACATTAGGTATATCTCCTAATGCTATCCCTCCCCCCTCCCCCCACCCCACAACAGGCCCTGGTGTGTGATGTTCCCCATCCTGTGCCCAAGTGTTCTCATTGTTCAATTCCCAACTATGAGTGAGAACACGTAGTGTTTGGTTTTCGGTCCTTGTGATAGTTTGCTCAGAATGATGGTTTCCAGCTTCATCCATGTCCCTACAAAGGACATGAATTCATCCGTTTTTATGGTTGCATAGTATTCCATGGTGTATATGTGCCACATTTTCTTAATCCAGTCTATCATTGATGGACATTTGGGTTGGTTCCAAGTCTTTGCTATTGTGAATAGTGCTGCAATAAACATACGTGTGCATGTGTCTTTATAGCAGCATGATTTATAATCCTTCGGTTATATACCCAGTAATGGGATGGCTGGGTCAAATGGTATTTCTAGTTCTAGATCCTTGAGGAATCACCACAGTCTTCCAAATTGGTTGAACTGGTTTACAGTCCCACCAACAGTGTAAAAGTGTTCCTTTTTCTCCACATCCTCTCCAGCACCTGTTGTTTCCTGACTTTTTAATGATCGCCATTCTAACTGGTGTGAGATAGTATCTCATTGTGGTTTTGATTTGCATTTCTCCAACGGCCAGTGAAGATGAGCATTTTTTCATGTCTGTTGGCTGCATAAATGTCTTTTTTGAGAAGTATCTGTTCATACCCTTTGCCCACTTTTTGATGGGGTTGTTTGATTTTTTCTTGTACATTTGTTTAAGTTCTTTGTAGATTCTGGATGTTAGCCCTTTGTCAGATGAGTAGCTTGCAAAAATTTTCTCCCATTCTGTAGGTTGCCTGTTCACTCTGATGGTAGTTTCCTTTGCTGTGCAGAAGCTCTTTGGTGTAATTAGATCCCATTTGCCAATTTTGGCTTTTGTTGCCGTTGCTTTTGGTGTTTTAGACATGAAGTCTTTGCCCATGCCTATGTCCTGAATGGTATTGCCTAGGTTTTCTTCTAGGGTTTTTATGGTTTTAGGTCTAACATTTAAGCCTTTAATCCATCTTGAATTAATTTTTGTATAAGGTGTAAGGAAAGGATCCAGTTTCAGCTTTCTACATATGGCTAGCCAGTTTTCCCAGCACCATTTATTAAATGGTACACTATACATTCAGTGGTACCGTATACATTCTATCTTGCATCTTGCCTTTTTCTTTTAACAACGTGTTTTAGAAATCTTCCCATTGCTGTACATAAAAAGACACATATTTCATTTGAAGGATGCACCACAATGATGAACATCTGTGGTTTCCAATAGTTTGCTGTTGAAACAACGTTGCAATGGAGTAACTTTGTAGTTGTCATTTCACATGTGTAAAAGGTGTCTATTGGAGAAATTACTAGAAGTGGCTTTGTTGAATCTGAGGGTCTATGCATTTGTGATTTGATCAACATAGTCAAATTATGCTGCCACCAGCAATGTATGAAAGTGCTTGTTTCCCGGTAGCTTGGTCAATGAACTATTAGACCTGAGATCTTTAGCCATCCAATATACGGAAAACTGTAACTTTAGTTTACATTTGTTTATTGTATGTGAAGTTGAGCATCCTTTCAGAAGTTTAAGGCCTACTCTGTCCTGTCTGGGTCAGAGTATGCCCTTTTATTTTATTTTTATTTTTATCTTTTGAGACAGAGTCTCGCTCTGACGCCCAGGCTGAAGTACCGTGGCGCCATCTCCTCACTGTAACCTCTGCCTCCCGGGTTCAAGCAATTCTCCTGCCTCAGCCTCCTGAGTAGCTAGGATTACAGGCACAGGCCACCACATCCGGCTAAATTTTTTGTATTTTTAATAGAGATGGGGTTTCACCATGTTGGTCAGGCTGGTCTCGAACTCTGGACCTGAGGATCCGCGCGCCTCGGCCTCCCAAAGTGCTGGGATTACAGGCGTGAGCCTCCGTGCCCGGCCCTCAGAGTATGCCCTTTTAAAAACCTGTGGGTACACGTAGCCAACTGACATTTTAAGACAAGAGGCCCAACAGACCCTCTTTCCACAACGCAGCTCGGGGCCTGTCTGTCTTCATCATTGTGCCTGGGTCTCAGAGCAGAAATCAGCACCTCTGCGTGGTCGAAGGCGGAACCTCTACTTACAGGTGCAAAGCTTCCGGCCTGCCCGGGGAAGGAGCCCGCCCTTCCCGGCTGCGTCCTCCGACGCAGCTAGTCACGGGACGCAGAGGCGGGGCAGATAGGAGGTGGCAGCCGCCATTGCTCCGTGGGCCCTGCTGCGAGCACGCTCTCCGCGCATGGGTTTTTTATGCGGGATTAAGCTTGCTGCTGCGTGACAGGGGAGGACTAGGAAAAGGTAGCGGGTGGAGCCCGGAGCTGTACCCCCTGACTCGACGCAGCTTCCGTTCTCCTGGGGACGTGTCCCACAGGACCCGCCCCGGTAGTCAGCTGCCGCGCTGTTGCTAGGCAACAGCCTGCGCGCTCAGAGCGGCGTGGGGCGGAGAAGTGGGATTTGGAAGCTTAGGGTCACAGGGGCCCAGGGGCCCAGGCCCACCGACTGCACCGGGATGGACCAGTACTGCATCCTGGGCCGCATCGGGGAGGGCGCCCACGGCATCGTCTTCAAGGCCAAGCACGTGGAGGTGAGGCCGGACCGCGGCAGGCAGCCTGGCGGGGGTGTGCCCCCGCCACCCTCTGGCTAACGCTCTAAGCTGTTTCGGTTCCCTTTTTACATCCAGTACAGTTTTAAAAACTATTTTCTAAACCCATTTTGGGCAGTTGCGCTTCCCTCCGCACAGCTGGCTTGGTCCCCTACCCCAGCGGCTAGATCTCAGGTTAGCTCGAGACCCCAGAGGAGGGCCTCTGGCCGAGCCGGGGGCGCGTGTGTCTCTCGCAACCACCCTGCCCACCTTCATCTCTTTTCCAGCCGAGGGTGGGCTGGCAGTGTCTGCCTTCTATCCTGCAGACTGGCGAGATAGTTGCCCTCAAGAAGGTGGCCCTAAGGCGGTTGGAGGACGGCATCCCTAACCAGGCCCTGCGGGAGATTAAGGCTCTGCAGGAGATGGAGGACAATCAGTATGTGAGTAGGGGAGGGAGGCATCTTATTCTCACTCTCCGTTGTTGGTTCCCACTTCCTCCTGCCTTCATTTTTCCAGCTGCGCCTTCACCAGCTTTCAGGGTTTTCCTCCCTCTGTCACTCACACACACTGCTCATTCATCTGCCTCCTTACCCCTTTTTGCCCTTTTTTGTCCACTTGTTCACCTTCATTTACCTCATTCTTTCATTTCTCGCACATTCACTCTCATTTACCTACTTATTTCTTAATGTATTCATTCATTCACCGACTTATTTTTTTCTCAAAACATGTAGTGATTTATAATGTAACTAGCACCTATTGAGCTCCCGATGTGTTCGGCAGGCATTATATACATTGTCATTTTGAGATCTCTTTACTACTGTACAAGGCAGGCTTCAGGATCTCTGTTTCTCAGGTGAGAGGAGGAGGTTATGTCAGTTATGTCACCAGCTCATGGGCCCTCCGTTAGTCAGTAGAGGGTTTGGCCCAGGTTTGATTGAGAGTCCAGACATTCTTCCCTTGGGACCTCCCATAGGCTCTACCCTGTGTTGGGCACTGGTGACACAGACGAACCAGCTCCAACCCAGCTCCTGAGGACTTAAATGTGTTAACAAAAGACAGAGGCAATAGGGCCCATCTAGTGTGGTTCATGCTGTGATAGGGTACCTGGAGGGGCTACTGGAACAGGAAGAGGGGCATCTTTCACCCCTAGCGTCATTACTCTTTTGGTGCTCTCTCTCATCCATGTCGAAATAGGGAATGTATTTGACTCCCGGGAGAGTAACAGGGTTGGGTCTCTGTGATCCTCTGAGTTACCTTTGCTGTTCCCTGGAGATATTCATGATATATTGGATGACAAAAGCATGTTATAAAATTTTGTGTCATCTGGGTTTTGTTTGGAAATATATATGTGAATGTGTATTTGTGTGTGCCATATCTGTTGTAAAGTCTGGTAGAATACATTCTAAGATTGACTGCGGGATTTTTCTTTTGTTGTTCTTCTTCTTTCGGATTTTATGTCTTACCTGAATGTGTGCATGTGTTTTGATCTGTTAAATGGTTGTGTACTACCTGAAAAATCAGAAAACAGCAATCAGGCCATTTTGATTTCTTGAGGAAGATAAAAGGGCTTCCAGACAGCCATGTGTGGGATGGGTGGAGAGAGATTCATAAGGAAGCTGGTGATATGGTGGTCCCTGCATCCAGTTGGTCAGCAATTCCGAAGGTTCTAACTTTAAAACATACTCTAGATTTGCTCCTTGCCCAAGTCATCATCACCACTCATCTGAATGACAGCAGCAGCCTCCCCACTGCTCTCCGTAGCCACAGTCCGGAGGGCTTTGTCAAAAATGTAAGTCATTGGCTCCTTTGCATAAAGAGCCCTGGTGACTTCTCTTCACACTTAGAGCACTATCACCATGTGCCCACCTCCAGCTGGCCTCTCCCTTTTCTCTCATTCAACACAGCTTCTTAGGCATCTCTCCAGTGACCAGCACCTACCTAGGGTCCAGGAGCACAGAACAGGGCAGTCACATCCTTCCCTTAAACGACCTCATGTTCTCACATCCCTCTAGCCTCCTTCTGTGCTGGTGTTAGGGCCTTGCACTTGCTTTTCCTCCTGCTCAGAGCTTCATCCCAGATCCCCACAAACTGGGTCTTCATCTAGCCCCACCCACCTAAATAAAGAAGTATCCTTTTCTCCACTCACAGAATCACACTATCCTCTTATATTTCTGTTGATTTTTTTTTGGATACAGGGTCTCACTCTGTCACCCAGGCTGGAGGGTAGAAGTGTGATTTTGGCTCCCTGTAGTCTCAACCTTCTGGGCTCAGGTGATCCTCCCACCCCAGCCCGCCAAGTAGCTAGGACTACAGGCACGTGCCACCACGCCTGGCTAGTTTTTTGTATTTTTTGTAGAGACAAGGTTTCACCATGTTGCCCAGGCTGGTCTCAAACACCTCAGTTCAAGCCATCCGCCTACCTTGGCCTCCCAAAGTGCTGGGATTACAGGCATGAGACAGCACACTCGGCCCCCTTGTATTTTGGTTCCTGTACTTACAGAATCTGAATCTGTCCCATTTGTTCATTTATTTGTTAAATTGTCCTCTGCGCTGTGAGTTCATTAGAGTCCTGTCTTTCAGCTCACTGCTCTGTGTAGCCTGGCTCCTCTGATAGTGGTGGCCTCAGTGTTTGTGATGTGTCTGTAGCTGTCCCCGCACTGGGAAAGGTGGGATTCCTGGTGTCCTTTCCTTGGTGCTGGGATTCAATGGCTCTAGAAGAAACAGGAGGAGACCTGTGTGTCCATTTCATGTGCGACCATCCAGATGATTTTCAGACAGGTGGGCTGGGAGGGCGGACCAGATGGTGCCACTAAATGACCTTTTTTAGACCTTTTCTTTTAGTGTTCATGGAGAATTAGAGTGGGGGCCCACCTTATCTCAGGAGAGCAGAGCACATCATGAGCACGGAGCTCTCTGATTCTTAGCTCAGGTCCATGTCACCTTCTTTGCTTTCTTTTTGGATACAGGGTCCTCTGTCAGGGCATGTCTGGTGACTTGAGTCTGGGGGCTAACAGGATGTCCTGCCCACAGGTGGTGAAGCTGAAGGCTGTGTTCCCACACGGTGCAGGCTTTGTGCTGGCCTTTGAGTTCATGCTGTCAGATCTGGCTGAGGTGGTGTGCCATGCCCAGAGGCCACTAGCCCAGGCACATGTCAAGAGCTACCTGCAGATGCTGCTCAAGGGCGTCGCCTTCTGCCATGCCAACAACATTGTGCATCGGGTCAGTCTCAGCATAGGCTGGACATGGGGTCTGGAGAGCTGACTCGGCTTGGGGATGGGGCTAGCCCTTGTGAAAAGTGTGATAAGAAGTTGGGACAGAGCTGGTCAAGGCCTGCAGGTCAGCGGCCAGGGCATGGCCCTGGAGGAGGCGGGGACCAGGGCTCACCTGGGTGGTTAGACTGCCAAGCCCACCTGTCCCAAGGTCCTATGGGGGATTTGGAGGGAGTGATGCTTCTTTTGATACCCCCAGGACCTGAAACCTGCCAACCTGCTCATCAGCGCCTCAGGCCAGCTCAAGATAGCGGACTTTGGCCTGGCCCGAGTCTTTTCCCCAGACGGCAGCCGCCTCTATACACACCAGGTGGCCACCAGGTAGGGAGGGCCAGATCCCTTCCAGTCCTCTCCATGGGGAAGAGATGCTTCTGGGCCTTTTCTCCAGACATTGCTCGTGGGGCTGGGGTCACCTCCCCAGGCATCCTTTTCTCAGCCCAGTGCCTACCAGCCCTCTTCCTCGCAGGTGGTACCGAGCCCCCGAGCTCCTGTATGGTGCCCGCCAGTATGACCAGGGCGTCGATCTGTGGTAAGACCCCCATGGGTGGTCAAAGGGTAACATGGCTCATGGATTTCTGCTAGGCTCTGAGGTCTCTGAGCTGTTTGGTGGTCTTTTCCCTGGTGGGAGTTTAGGCTCCCTTAAGGGTGTTTTCCCTGTTGGGGTATTCTGAGCACTTTGGGGTTGGGGTTCCTCACTATCATGTTTTCGAGCTGGGTGGGGGCCAGGTGGGATGAGAATGGTGGTCCCAGGTGGGAAGCTTTCTGGGCTAGGTGGGGAGGTGGTCTGAGCTGGTATGTGCTGCAGTTAGATCTCAGAATATGGTATTTCTGAGAGGTCAGAGGCCCGTGTCCTTGGACATGAAAGCTCTGAGCTTTTTTTGCAGGAAGAAGATAGTTGGCAGTGCCCATGGGTCCGAGATTTGGGGCAGGTTTGCAGGTCTGACCCAGAAGCGTCCTAGAGCAGGAGTCTCGGAGAAGTCTTGGAACACCTGGGGCTTTGCTCTGGGTTATAGGGTTGAGGGCTTTGAGGATTCAGGGACTGGGCCTCTGGACGTGAGGCTCCAGGGCTGGCGTGTGGGGCCTTGCCCTGGAGTGCAGTGTTAGAGCTACTCTGTGGGTGGGTCTGTGGTCCATGGTGGGAGATCTCTGAGCTGCTTGGGGCTCTGTGTCCACAGGGCCGTCGGCTGCATCATGGGGGAGCTGTTGAATGGGTCCCCGCTTTTCCCAGGCGAGAACGACATTGAACAGCTTTGCTATGTGCTTCGCATCTTGGGCACACCAAACCCTCAAGTCTGGCCGGTTTGTAGGGGCCCTTGGTGAGGTGGGTGTGGGGCAGGTTTACTCCACTCCCAACAGCAAGTAACCACTCCCTCCCCTGAACCTTCTCTCTCCTGGCCCCAACCCCGTGTGATGGACAGGCACCACTGTCCCGGCCCAACTCAGGGGTTCCTTCTTCTGCTGTCATGCGGGTTGGGGTAGGTCCCGTCCTTTGTCCCTTTCACCTCAGTACACACATGTGCAGTGTCTCAGCAAGCTGTGCACAGAGCTGTCATCTGAGAGGGCAAGGGGATGGATGAAGGAATATAGGGGTGGGTGAGTGAATGAATGACATGGATGGGAGAGCACCCCCCGTGTGAGAGTGTGTTAGGGGCTGAGAGCTGACAGCAGAGGGCATGGCAAGGGTCAGGGACTACTCTCATTGTACCCTGTTCCTTCTCCCTGGCCCAGGAGCTCACTGAGCTGCCGGACTACAACAAGATCTCCTTTAAGGAGCAGGCGCCCGTGCCCCTGGAGGAGGTACTGCCCGACGCCTCTCCCCAGGCATTGGATCTGCTGGGTCAGTTCCTCCTCTACCCTCCTCGCCAGCGCATCGCAGCTTCCAAGGTAGGGCCAGAGGCCATGGTCTCTGCTCCTTCAGCTCCCCTCCCCATTGCCCTGGTACTTTGTACTTGGTAGCCACGTGACCCCATCAAGTCAGCGACCCTCAGAACCTGGGATGGGCGTGGACCAGCACCAGGCATCTGGAACCCAGGGGACAGGGGCCTTGGAGCAGGTATGCCTCTCATGAGTAGACCTCACTGGACATCCCCAGACTTCCCCTGAGGGTGGCCCATAAGAGGGGCATGCCCAGCTCACAGGAGAGCGCATGTCCAGGGGTGCTGGCTTCTGAGCTGGCCCTGACCCTGTGGCAGATACAGTAAGAGAGTCACTGGGGACTCATTCCTTTATTCCATTAGCAAATATTTTCTACACATCTGGCACGTGCAGGGATTGTCCTGGGCCCCGCCAGAGGGTAAACAATCAGACCTGCCTCCACGGGGCACTTCTGGTGGTGAGGTAGCTCCAGGCCCAAATGGTCACAAGAGATCATGTTCTCCAGGTGTGGGAGCCCCAGGAGAGAGGTGAGGCCGACTGTGGGGTCAAGCAAAGCTTCCTGGTGGAGGGCAGGTTTAAGCATGAGATGTTTGAGGAGGTGTTCACTGAAGGGAGAAATGGTGTGCAGCGGCCTGGAGGAGAGGACCCAGGAAGGCTGGTTATGGCTAGAAGGCCTGGGAGGACGATGAGGACCATAGGAGCATGGGCTGACAGGTGTCAGGGTGTCTCTCTCGGGGGTTCCTGTCCCCTCCCCGCACTCAGCACCAGCAGCATGTGTTCACATACACCCTCTCGGCCTCCGTCAGCAGCTCCTGTGGGCTCTGTGTCCACAGTGTACCCAAGCCGTGTGACCCTTATCTCTTGGATTGCCTCCCAGAATCTGGGTCTCCCCTTATCCCATGTAAATCTCTTCACCTGGCAGAGAGAGTAACTTTATCCAAGTAGAATAGGACACATTCCTTGTCTGCCAGGGCCCTCCTGTGGCTCCATCTCAGAGGAAAAGCCAGGGTCCTTTCTGTGGCCCACAGATGTCATATGCTTGGGTGCTGTCACCTTATGACGCTGCCTGCTGTTGTGCCCTGTGCTCACTCCTCTCCAGCCCCAGGGGTCTGTACACTTTTGTCCCTGCCCTGGAGCCTCATGTCCCACTTGCTTATGTCTCAAGTCTTGGCTCAAATGTCACCTCGCAGATGGCCTTCCCTCATGACTCTTCAGATCTGCAACCTCTCTCCAGGATTCCTCATTCCTCTGTCTTGCTTTCTCTTTCCACTGCACTAATCATTATTTGACATACTGTGTATTTCACTTCATCTTGTTTATTACCTCCCACCCCCACCTATGTCAGAAAAACAGAGCTTTTGTCTGTTTTATTAACGGCTGTGTCCCCAGCTTCTGGAATAGTGCTTCAGACATAGTAGATGCTCAGAAAACACCCAGACACACTGAGTCAGCTGAATGCATAGATGAAGGAACATCTGCCTGAGGCTGGGGACAGGGAGGTGACTAGTTTCCTTCTGCTGTTCCTTACTTGCCACCCTCAGGCTCTCCTCCATCAGTACTTCTTCACAGCTCCCCTGCCTGCCCATCCATCTGAGCTGCCGATTCCTCAGCGTCTAGGAGGACCTGCCCCCAAGGCCCATCCAGGGCCCCCCCACATCCATGACTTCCACGTGGACCGGCCTCTTGAGGAGTCGCTGTTGAACCCAGAGCTGATCCGGCCTTTCATCCCGGAGGGGTGAGAAGTTGGCCCTGGTCCCGTCTGCCGGCTCCTCAGGACCACTCAGTCCACCTGTTCCTCTGCCACCTGCCTGGTTCCACCCTCCAAGGCCTCCCCATGCCCACACTGGGCCCACACCACACCCTGCCCCTTAGCCCTTGTGAGAGTTGGTTTCAAAGCAGAGGTCATGTTCCCAGCCAAGAGCATGAGAACATCCGGCTGAGCAGAGGAGATTCACGGCCTGTGCTTGGTGAGCCTTAACTTCTGTGTGCTCATCAGAACACATCGGAACAGTGAGCTCTGCTGCCAGTCAAGGCCTGCCTGTGCAGAATGGCGCTGCCGGCCGTGGTGCTGCTTCCCCGAGTGCTGCCTCCTCGGCAAGGAGAAGTGCAGAGAGTTAAGGTGTCCTTCTGTTGGAAACTCAAGTGGAAGGAAGATTTGGTGTTTTATTCTCAAAGCCATTAAACACTAGTTCAGTATGTGAGATTATAGATTCTAAAAACCTCAGGTGGCTCTGCCTTATGTCTGTTCCTCCTCCGTTTCTCTCAAGGGAAATGGTTAAGGTGGCATTGTCCGATGGCCCTTGTTTTTGGGGGTCATGGGGATGGTAGCATCAGACATAGCCACTTTTGCCCTGAGGGCCTCCTGTGTGCTTCACATGAGTGAGCACTCATTTGCAAGTGAGGGAGACAGAAGTCTAAGCCCAGGGATGGCTCCAGTTGGGGATCCAACAGGAGACCCTCTCCACATGAGGCTGGTTTACCAACATCTACTCCCTCAGGATGAGTGTGAGCCACAAGCAGCTGTGTATATAAGGAAACAAGCATTCCTGGAATTAATTTATAAATTTAATAAATCCCAATATAATCCCAGCCAGTGTTTTTTCCTTATAATAATTTGATAAGGCGATTATAAAAAACCCATAGAAGGAAGTGGAACCAGATGCATAAGAGGAAATGATGGAAGGACTTACGGTATCAGACACCAATATTTAAAAGTTTATATAATAATAAAGAGTATGATTGTGGTTCAAGGATAAAAACAGACTAGACAAACTTATTCTTAGCCATCTTTTATTTTTATTTTTATTTATTTTTTGATGGAGTCTTGCTCTGTCACCGAGGCTGGAGTGCAGTGGCGCAATCTTGGCTCACTGCAACCTCCGCCTCCTGGGTTCAAGTGATTTTCCTGCCTCAGCCTCCTGAGTAGCTGGGACTACAGGTGGGTGCCACCACACCTGGCTAATTTTTGTATTTTTACTAGAGACAGGGTCTCACTGTGTTAGCCAGGATGGTCTTGATCTCCTGACCTCATGATCTGCCCGCCTGGGCCTCCCAAAGTGCTGAGATTATAGGCGTGAGCCACCATGCCCAGCCCCAGTCATCCTTTATTTTTAAAATGTTTCTTTTATGCTTCATGTGGATAAACTCTTCTGTGAGCACTGTGGGTCACTAGCACTGCTACAGATGTTGGCCATCAAGCAACTAGTGGAGAGAGAAAACATATTCAGCCCTTGTTCTTGGCTTTCAGTAAAGTCTGATGTTTTCTTGATATGGCCTATTTTTATTTCTCCAGCCACATCTTTTGCAAACTGTAAGCTTCTAAGAGAACTTCAAAGAGAACTCTAAAATGTATATACATTTGCAATTAAAAGGATAAAAAATGATTTACTATGCATACAGAAACCAAAAATGTGGTATAGTGATTTGATACCAAATAATAGAGGCCAGGCGCAGTGGCTCATGCCTGTAATCCCAACACTTTGGGAGGCCGAGGTGGGCAGATCACCCAGGTTGGGAGTTCAAGACCACCCTGGCCAACATGGTGAAATCCCATCTCTACTAAAAATACAAATATTAGCTGGGTGCATGCCTGTAATCCCAGTTACTTGGGAGACTGAGGCAGGAGAGTCGCTTAAACCTGGGTTTAAGACAGAGGTTGCAGTGAGCCAAGATCATGCAAGTGAGACTCTCGTCTTAAAAAAAAAAAAAAAAAGATTTTAAGGCAAAGAGCTGTTATTTAGTATAAGATACAATTTCAAGGCAAAAATCATTACTAGTGGTAAACACATTCAGTTCTAATTATATTCAGTTTATTGGTAAAATTTTCCAAATTTGTATGTACCTAATAATAGAGTCTCAAATATTATCAATATTAGAAATGAATAGGATTCAAAAGACTAAGGCTATTAGAAGTAACTTTATACATGTGAAATTTTGGTAAAATTGACAAATCCATAGAAAAATTCAACTTGCAATAATCAAAAACCCCTGAAGTGTCTTAAAACTATTAAAAAGGAATTGAACCTTCAAATTAAAATGTGTTCATTATATAATCCCCAGGCCCCAGATAGCTTCACTACTAAATTCTACCAATCACTTAATAAAGAGAAAGTGTCACGATTTCAGAGAATACAGGAGTAAGCCTACTCAGCTTATTTTGTGACACCAGCAATAGCCTTGATACTAAAATTCAACAAGGACATTAGAAAAATGAAAATTATATAATTATTCTTGTGTGTCAAAAATAAAGGAAAAGTCAGCTGGGTATGATGGCTTATGCCTGTAATCTTAACACTTTGGGAGGCTGAGGTGGGAGGACTGCTTAAGTTCAGGAGTTTAAGACCAGCCTCGGCAACGTGGCAAGACCCCGTCTCCACAAAAAAAATTAGCCAGCTGTGGTGGCATGCACCTGTTGTGCCAGCTACATGAGAGCTGAAGTGGGAGGATCGCTTAAGGCAGCAGTGAGCCGTGATCATGCCACTGCACTCAGCCTGGGTGACAGAGTGAGACCACGCCTCCCCATAAGGGTAGCCCCCACAGAACAGGAGTGTGGTCCTCCCTGACCCTTGCCTGGCCAGGCACTTCCCAAGGCTGAGGCCCCTAGTGGCATAAGGGTCTCCAAAGAGCCTGGGGCCACAGGCCTTTCTCTGGGGCCACAGGAGCTCAGGGTCTGGCCAGCCTGTCCCCAGCCCAGGGCAGACCACCAGTTGTTTGGTGGTTACTGCAATGGGATTCAGTCTCAAACCTCCCCACAGACCCTGATGTCAGGGCCCCTGGTTCCCACAGTACTGCTTTGGGCAGGAATGCTGGGCCCCCATCCCTTCAACATCTGCCCTGGCTACCTCCAAGACCATGGACAGACTGGCCTTGCAACCCCATTGGGGCCCATCATCAACCTGTGCCCAGCCTTCTGAAGATCTGCAGGAAGAGCTCAAGACACCTCCCCTTCACAGTGGCCCGTGTCCTATCCCTGTCAGTTTCACTGGCCTGCATGGTCTGGAAGGAGCTAGGACAGCAGCCTACCCTGCAAGCTGCCTGGAAGCCCGGGATGGCCCCTCAGCCAGCTGAAACCACTGTCCACTGGGAAGATGGCTACTTGGAGGCCTCTGGAGGGAAGGGGGTGTGTGGCATCCTCATAGCTCTGGCTAGCCAGCCGGATGTCTTGTGTCCTCATGCTGACCTCCTGTGGGACAGAGCCCCCTAACACGGCACAAGGTCCAGACCCAGAGCCTTCTGTTCTGGCCTCAACCCGAGCCTGGGGCCCCCAGCAGCCAAAGTGACCACCAAAGGGACTGAGCCACTTGTGGCTCTGACTAGTACTGGAATCTAGCCCAAGGCAGGGCGAGCCCTCTCAGAGCAGTGCATGGCTACTTGGGACCTTTGCAAACCCCCAAAGACCAAGTCAGTGACCTTAGGGGGCCCGAATAGCAACCAGTCACCTTGGCAATGAGGCTGCAGGAGTAGGCATACAAGGAGGCAGGGATGGCCAGGCTCCAGGACCTGAGTGGTCACCTGGTCACCCATGAGAAACAGCCCTGAGGCCAAGTATGGTGCTGGGCCCTCCTGCTCCAGGTGGTAGGACTGGAGGAAACTGGAGGCCTGGGCCCAGGAGACTGGGTCCCTCTATCTGCCATCCTTGGCAGGTCATGGTCCCCAAAACTCATGAAATGTGGCCTTACTCAAAGCAAAGAGGCTCCAAGGTGGGGACCAGAGTCCTCAGTCTGGGTTCACCATTCAAAGCTTCCCTCCCAGGGACAAGGGATGCTCCTTTGGCCTCATGCCAACCCCCACCCCCACATATTGGTTAAAAGATGATAAATTGTTTATCATTATGACTCACCTGTTCTTGGGGCACCCAGAGTTGTCTGCAAGAAGCATCTGACACCCTGGAGCAGGTGGGAGAAGACGGTGGCACAGCCCATGCTGTCCAACCTGCCTTCCCCTTGCAAAGGCTATAGTAGGGCCTAGGGTCATACAAAGCCAAGGTTCCCATATACTTTGTGTAAGACCATCAGGAGGCCTCAGGAAATCTGAGTGGGGAGGTCAAAATTCTCTGATCGCCCACTCAAATGTCCTAATCCCACATCTCAGGGTCTTATTCTTTCCCTATCTGGGCCTGACTTCAAAATTGCCATCGACCACAAGGCTGCTTCCCTCCTGCAAGCCAAGCAAACCACCTACAACCATGCTTCTGCCATGATGAACAAGAGAGGTTACACTAGAACCTAAGGGACAAGGGGGTCCCAAATTGGATGATCTCTGGGAAACCCGTGGGGCAGTTACAGTTCTTACTAGGGTCAGATTATGGTATCTCCTTCAAGCCATCCCCGCCTTCTGTGCCTGCCCCTGATCTCCACCAGTGGCAGGTACTCGCCCTACACAGGGATCTGGTGATTGTGGAATCAGGTTCCCCTGAAAGACAATCACCCTTTTCCATTAACTGTGGTTTGGGCTCCAAAAAATAAACACCACAGCCTGGCTCTGTTGGATGTGGATGCTCAAATCTCCCTAAACCCAGGAAGCACTCATGCTTTCAAGGGACCCTTCAAGGAGGTGACAGGCTTGGAAGGAAGATTAATAAGCCACTTAACTATTAAAGTTAGTCCCTAGGGCCAGGCATGGTGGCTGACGCCTGTAATCCCAACACTTTGGGAGGCCGAGGTGGGTGAATCACCTGAGGTCAGGAATTTGAGACCAGCCTGGCCAATGTGGCAAAACCTTGTCTCTACTAAAAATACAAAAATTAGCCAGGCATGGTGGTGTGTGCCTGTAATCCCAGCTACTTGGAAGGCTGAGGCAGGAGAATTGCTTGAACCCGGGAGGCAGAGGTTGCAGTGAGCTGAAATTGTGCCACTGTACTCCAGTGGGTGACAGAGCAAGACTCTGTCTCTAAATAAATAAATAAATATAGTTCCACTTTGCTAAAAATATTTGTTCTTGTTCCCATTATTGAATGGACCTCTTCAGTCAGCAACAACAAGCCTAAGGCTTTTACACTGTTGGTGGGTGGGTTCTCTGTGGGAACCGGTTAGCCTTCCTCTATGCAGTTGAGGTGGTAGATACATCACTGTGCTGGCTAAGACAAGACACCGAAGGGTGCCAGCCTGTCAGGACTGACTTGGGTAAGAAGAAGTGCTGATTCCTACCATCTCACCTTTCAGTTCCTTTAAGCCTGTGCTTAAAGCTGTTACTGATGACTGGACTTACTATAGACGATACAAAGCTACACAATGCTGTTCTCTTCATTAGAGCATCTCTACCAGATATTGTCACCTTAATGGATGATATTCAAAACAACATGGGCAAATGGTTTAGAGTTACTGCACAGACTTGGCTAACATGTTTTATTCACTAAAACTTTTTCATGACAGCCAACCACAATCTGACTTAACCTTTGAGAGTCAACAGCACAGCTTTACCTGACTGCCTGCACTGCAGTGAAAGGCCTTTACTTACACCTGGACTTTGCTAAGAGGACCTAGATGCTTGCCCCACACTTCCCCCAAGAAACTTAGCTTTGGCATCATATCAGTGACATCCTCCTCACTGGTCCTGACCAAGACTTTGTTTCACAGGTCATCACAGCTGTGAGCAAGCACCCCACTGACAGGGGATGGACAGTTGCCCCACATAAGGTACAAGACCCCTCCTGACCTGTTAAAGTGTTGGGCTACACCTAGAATTCAGAGAGGTAAACTATTGCCAATTTGGCAAAAGACAATCTCCTGGAAGCTCTCTAACCTCCCACATCAATAAAGGGATTCAATCAACAATGGGATTCTGGCACCAATACATCCCTTCCTCCCATATTTCTTCGTATCCAGTCACCCACAACTTTTCTGCTTTTTAGTTATCAAAATTGAAGCCCTCACTAGGGCAGAGCCAATTTACCCTATGAACCGAGATTCCTATTATGCCCTGGGTAATGGAAAAAGCTCACTATAAAATTGGATCAGCAACAGAAACCTCCTTACTATAATGGAAATGGTATTTACAGAATCAGCTCACATTTAGTCCTACTGGAGTGTCACATTCCATGAGAAAATAGCCACATACCCTGCCACTGAGGTCAATTTGCCAAAACCCTGAAAATGCCTCTGCCTCCTGCTCAGTGGGGAGTGGAGGGAGGATGGTGAGCAATCTCAAAACAAGAAAACCAATAGCCTCTCATTTCTGATGAGTCAGCACAGACCAAGGAACTCAGACCAAGGACAGCTACAGCCTTTAACCCCATTCAGACACTCATTCCATATATGCACTACTCCTAGCAATAGATATGCCATTTCCCCAAGGTTTATATCTTCACAAACTCCTGGTTAATGGCTAATGAGCTAACTACTTGGTTGGAACTTTGACAATATCAGAGCTGGAAAATACAAGGCCAAGATATTCAGGGTAAAAAGATGTAGGGAAAATAATCATTATGAGACAGTATAGGAAAGACTTGGTCTTTGTAGACTGAGGCTCACGGGGCTCACGTGTATGGGCACATTACCTCCCCTACCTTCTTGCCTCCCTTAACAAGCTCACCCAAGTCACACAGCAGAAGGGAAACCTCACCTAACTTAGCTGGTCAGGCTGAATTCTTAACCATAAATAGAAGAAACTGACTGTTTATCACCTTAAGTGATGTCTCCCAAGGTTGCTAAAAGCCGGACTGTAGCATTCCTGATAAGAACCTGACCATATTCCAAGGTTACTAAAACAAAACTCTGGCATTCTCTATGAGAACTGAACCAGATCCAGTTGGCTGAAGACAAGGTGGACTCCAGCACTGACCTTTCACTGAGTTTTCCTCATAATCTCACTGTAATATGAAAATCTCTGCCCAAATTGGGGCTTATCTGCCATTTTCTAATTATGCAGTGTATGTTAGGGCATGATGCCCCACTGTACAGGCACAAAGAGAACTTTGCTAAACAGGCTTCTGACAGAGCAGGAGCGTCACCATCTTGGACAAGCACCACCATTTTAAAATTCCCCTTGATCAGAAACCACCTAAATCCAAAGGGCATCAGCTAAGGTCAGCATGACCATAAACCACAAATGACATCTCCAACCAGAAACATTCCAACCCCTAAGATAAACCCCTCCCCAACCAGAGACATGCCAGCCCCGAGATAACCTCCCCCACGACCGACTGGAGACATTCCAAACCCGCAGTAAACTTCTTCTCCACACAGAAACATTCCAAGCCTGTGATAAGCTCTCTTGCCCCAAAACACTTAAATCCTCTTATTCTGTAAGAGAGAGTGCTCCTGACCGAAATCGGCCAGAGGTCCCTCTCACGTTCATTCTCCAAAATAAACCTGCCTTTGACTGCTGAGCCACTTTTTGTGTTTCTTTCCTCTTTAACTCCTGCAGCTTCTACGTCATTCCTTTCTCTGCCTCACCTTCCTTAAAATGACAAGAGCTGAGCCCTTTTGGCCATAGCACTGGAGTCCTTTTCCTGGGCACTGCTCCCTTGCTTTGACTGAGCTCCAGACCATTAAACCTTGCCTGAGAAAAATTACTGTTTGGCCTGGTGTTAATTCGTATTTACTCAGGAGCCAAGATGCTGCACTAACACTTACACTGGCTCCCATTCTGCCTCCCGTGGTGCACCGTTCTTTAGCTCATACCAGACAAGACATGGAAGAGGCATGACACAACACCAAAGTTGATGAACTAACCATAGCATACCAGCAGGTAAGCCTCTTGAAGGAGGCAGAGTCCTAGAGCTTTGGGATGAGCTACCCTTCCCCTCTTACAGTGGGCATGCAAGAGGAGAGGTCAGGGCATTTGGGCATCATGGGGTTCCAAAAAGGAATTATTATTTTTTATTTTTCTTTGAGATGGAGTCTTGCAGTGTTGCTAGGCTGAACTGCAGTAGTGCAATATGGGCTCACTGCAACCTCTGCCTCTTGGGTTCAAGCAATTCTTGTGCCTCAGCCTGCCAAGTAGCTGGGACTACAGGCACGTGCCACCACACCTGGCTAATTTTAGTAGTTTTAGTAGAGACGAGGTTTTCACCATGTTGGCCAGGCTGGTCTCGAACTCCTGACCTCAAGTGATCCTCCTGCCTCTGCCTCCCGAAGTGCTGGGATTACAGGCGTGAGCCACCATGCCTGGTCAAAAGGGAATTATTAACAGAGGAGTCAACCCAGCAGAGAGACATTTATGCAAGATTATTAGGGATTGTACCTTGCTAGAAATTTAGATACTGGGCCCACTGCCTGGGAGGAGAAATTCACAGGAAGGCCATTATCAGAACTGGCAAATCAACTTCAAACGGCCTCCCCCTACAGTGACAGGAGCCAATGAATATGCTAATGGTTATCTACACAGGCCATCCATTTGCTTACCCATATGAGGCAGGAACCTCTGCTAATGTTACAATGGGTTAACAAAACAGCTTTTACAACCTTTGGGTGTGCCACAAGTTACACAGTCAGATCAAGACTCTCCTTGTACTACAAAGCAAATGTAACAATGCGTATTACAAAGTAACATAACAAAATAACAGTAGTGGGTATCACAGAAAGATTAAATGAGCTTTTAAAACAGGGGCTGCTGAAACAATGTAGATGACAATGGTGACCTGAGTCATCAAAATGCTGCCTCTAGCCAGGGATGGTGGCTCACACCTGTAATACCAGCGCGTTGGGAGGCCAAGGTGGGTGGATTGCTTGAGCTCATGAGTTTGAGACCAGCTTGGGCAACATGGTGAAACCTCGTCTCTACTAAATATACAAAAATTAGGCATGGTGGCATGAGTCCTAGTTACTCAGGAGGCTTAGGTGGGAGGATGGCTTCAGCCTAAGAGGCAGAGGTTGCAGTGAGCTGAGATTGCACCACTGCACTCCAGCCTGGGTGACAGAGCGCAATCCTGTCTCAAAAAGCAAAAACAAACAAACAAACCCAAGATGCTGTCCCAAGTCCTAATTACATTGCATGAACTCTGTACCCCCTAGGGCATAACTACACAATATTTAAATTCACAACAAATGAGGGATCACATTTAAATTCGCATCAACAGACAGGCTGCGACCTCTGCCCATGACCACACTGGCCACAACATAATTACAGTTTTCAGGGACACAGAAGCACTGATAGGGCTGCACACAGCCAAGAAACCCCTCGACACTTTTACCTTCCCCTTCCTCATAGAAAATCCACAGCCTAACCACATCCCCCTTGATCCTGCTGCCCACATACATATAATACATGTGTGTGTGTATACACATGTATATACGTATCTATTCATGATGTGTGTTTGTATGTGTGTGTGTAAAGGAGAGGCTGGGCCAGGCATAGTGGCTCACGCCTGTAATCCCAGCACTTTGGGAGGCTGAGGTGGGCAGATCACGAGGTCAGGAGATTGAGACCACCGTGGCTAATGCAGTGACACCCCGTCTCTACTAAAAATACAAAAAATTAGCCAGCCGTGGTGGCATGTGCCTGTAATCCCAGCTACTTGGGAGGCTGAGGCAGGAGAATCACTCAAACCCGGGAGGCAGAGGTGCAGTGAGCTGAGATCGCGCTACTGCACTCCAGCCTGGGCTACAGAGCAAGACTCTGCCTCAAAAAAAAAAAAAAAAAAAAAGAGGCCACTAAGAATATTTTGTACTTGAATTACAAGTATCTTTAAACATGAGGGTGGTAGATATGTCATGGCTAAGTAGGAATATACAAGCCTCTAGTCACCTTGGTGTGTGCATTCTGATTGTTAGATTTTTTTCTCTGGGATGCTGCAAACACATTTCAAAGTATAATCATGGAGTTACAGTATCAAAGAACTTAAAATTGAAAGGGCCTGTGGACATTATCTAGTCTGACTCTCCTATTATAGCCTCAGAAAAAAAACGAATGCCCACGAATGGAAACGGATTTGCCTAGCGATCCTGGAAAGAGCTGGGAACAGAACTTGAGCTCTGTTACACAGTAATAAAAATATTAATGGAAACAACAGTCATCACAATAAGAGCTAGTACCATTTTAGGGGTGGCTGCAATATGCCCTATATATATGTTATCTTATTTAATCCTTAAAAACAATATTTTAACGTAGGTATTATTATCCTCATCTTGAATTTAAAAAAAGAGTTTTGAAGTCTAGGAACATACAACTAATACATGGGAAAACCTACATTTAAATTGAGTTTTCTTGTAGATACAAAATTTCATGTATTTCCCACTATTATTTTCACCTTAGTTTTAACATTTATTATTTATTTATTCATGCTATTAAAACTGTAGAAAATAATTGAAAATGATATCAATGAGAAGAGAACAGGATTAAGGCAAATATAATATATATTTCATGATCAGTATCTGAAAGATCTCTAAAATAGCTAAGCTTTATTCTTGCCTCAAGGAGAATCTGTAAGAAAATAACATGTGCACTGCATATTAACACCTCAAGTTGTAAAGAAATAGAATCAGCTGGGAAAAAAATCAGCGCATTATTCTCTCTTTTATGGAGGTTTTGTTGATTATTTCAGAGACGGTCCATTTGTGTCCTCAATTATCTAGTCTTTTTTTTTTTTTTTGGCTTGTCCCAGTAGCTGCTTCTACTGCTTTCTTGGGTCACAGAGGGATACAGGAGACCCAGGTGTGTTCTGGCTGTATTGGACGTTTTAGATGAACTCCTTCCCTATGGTGGCACAGCATCAGTCACCAGAATGGTTTTTGAGGAAAATAGCCAGTTGTCTTGTGAAGCTTTACCAAAAATTTCTTCAGGGCTGCTTTTTCTCTATCAATCTCCCTGATCCGGATGTCTAAAGCCTTCTGGAGGCTTTGGATCTGAATCCTGGCTCTCCTTTCCTCTCCAAGGTTGTTCATGAGGGCCCTCCGCAGGTATAGGGGATCTCCTCCTTTGAAGGTGCTCTTGTTCATTACGAAGCCCATGCCACCCATGTTCACACTTTGGTGGAGGATGTTCAAGACAGGACAGTGAGGCTGCCTGTAAATGTCTCTGGAAAAGGATTCTCCTGTGGTTTGGAATATTAGAACCACAGCACCGTGGGAACAGAATCTTGGAGCTGAGTGGCATCAGAGATCCACTTAGTCCAAAACCCTTACATTTACTAATCAGAAGAAGGTTTTAAGCTTGCAGGTGTTCTTAGTGTAAAAATACAGATGAGTGCATTGATAGACCAGATGGCCATAAGGATGCTTACTGCCATCCCGGGCTTCTACTTAGGCTGAAAGGTCAGTGCCTTTGGGTCCTCATAAATCAGGACCAGAATGTTTATGGAGAGAAAAAATTAGAAAGTTGATTCAATAATTTTGTTTAGTTTTAGACGGAATTCTTTATTCCTTTAAGTGTATGCACACTTGAAGTTGCTAAATAATTAAGATTGTGCCATTTGTCTAGGTTTAGGGTTAAACTTAAATTAGATAACTTTTTCATGAGGTATTTAGTTTTCATATAAGAAAGAACAGGAAACAGAAAGATATATATGTTATCTATTCTTTTGCTCAAAAAGGAAACAAGAAATCTAAACGAAAAACCAGTGAGATTAGAGAGACAGGAAGAGGCAAGGTAGATAGGATGGGGGAATGGGAATAGAAAAGGAGGAACAGGAAGAGGGATACCTTTTTGAGTGTACCCTTTACCTGTTCTTATATTCAGAAACATGCTCATTTTTCACGTGCTCAGAAACAATTAAACAAGGAGTGGGAGGGATGCTACCCTAAACTACTTTATGTGTATTCTAAGATTGTGCAAAGAAGTAAATACAATATGGATAATGAGGGCCAGGTTCTCTCTGTTGGAGAAGGAGCTATAAATAAGAAAGGAAGAAGGTTAAACTATACCTGTGGTGTTGAATTGGAATTGGAGACATCAGTATAAATTTATGATTCTACGAATCAATATGAATCTGTAGTTATGTGAATCCATTATCACATGAACCAGTATGAATGAATGGTTCTATGAATCAGTCTGAATTCTGGTGAAGAATGGCCCACTAGACCTTCTGGCCTGCAAAGGTACCTTAGACTCTACTTGGGACTTTGTGAGTCTTCCTCACATGAAATGAGCCCCATTTATTCCCAGCTTCAAAATTGTTTCTGAAAAATACGGAAGACAGGTTTTATGTCTCCTCTTTGGGTTTTATCTCTGACTTTCACCTAAGTCTTGATTATGTTATTTTATTCCTTTAAAATTCATCATGAGCAGACACATGTCAAATTCTTCCTGCTGTCTTTAATCAGGAGCAGAAAATCGGAGCAATGTGTCCTTCATGTTTAGGAAGGGGCATTTGTCTTCTGACAGGGTAATTTTATTCGTTTTCAACTTTCAACTATAGCCTTTGGAAGGCATCAAAAGACTAAGTAAAATATTCATATTCATGTCACTAACTAGAAATGAATGTACTTACTGAGAGCCCAATCAGGCCCACACACTTGGAAGTGACATCTAAAGGGACCTTTCCAGACAGGACACTCTGGCAGAGATGACCCAGCTGGCAGGAGGTGTGGAAATGAATGTTTGGACAGAAAAGACTTGGGCAAGATAACACCTTCAAATCGCTGAAAGGCTGGCCTATGGAAAAGGAAGAATCAGGATCAGCAGATGGAAACAGCAGATTACTGCTCGGGGCCAGGAGGAATTTCCCCAACTTCTAGAGCTGTCCACTGCTAAAATCATTGTCACTGGTGATGTTCAAACTGAAACAGAAAGAACATCACAGGGGTGTGTACAAAGCAAGAAGCTAGATGGGTGTCACCTCCTTTGGAAATATCCTTCACCAACCTGACATAGATGTGAACTACGCCCTGAGGTTGGCTCCTCTGAGATACCCTGAGCACTGCCCAGCTTTGGAGGATGTTTGAACAGTGGCCATGGTCTGGGAGGATCCGGGCTGCTCTCCCACAGGCTGTCACGTCTAAAGTTTGCTGGTTTTCATGCAGGTGAGTGTCATACATATATGCAGAAGACATAAACTTGAACATATAGCAATAAAAACTACCCAAAGTAAAATAAAAACAAAAGACTGAAAAATAAAGAACAGATAAGTTACCTTGATGTGGGAAAACTTCAAGCAGCCTACATACAAATACTTGTAGTCCCTGAAGAAGAGGAGAGTGGAAGAGAAAAATTATTTGATGCAATAATGGCCATAATTTAAAAACATTGGATGAAAACTATAAACTCACAGATCCAAAGAATTCAGTGCAACAGAAGAACAAGAAACAAGAAGAAAATGAAACCAAAGTATATCATAATCAAATTTTTCACTAGTAGTGATAAAATAGCCAGAGAAATAATATTACATATAAAGGAGCAATAAGAATAACAGAAGAGGCCGGGCATGGTGGCTCACCCCTGTAATCCCAGCACTTTGGGAGACTGAGGTGGGTGGATCACGAGGTCAGGAGTTCGAGACCAGCCTGGCAAACATGGTGAAACCCCATCTCCACTAAAAATACAAAAATTAGCCAGGCATGGTGGTGCGTGCCTTTAATCCCAGCTACTCAGGAGGCTGAGGCAGAAGAATTGCTTGAACCCGGTAGGCGGAGGTTGCAGTGAGGCAAGATCGCACCACTGCACTCCAGCCTGAGCGACAGAGCAAGACTCTATCTCAAAAAAAAAAAAAAAAAAAGAACAACAAGTTTCTCCTAAGAAACAAACTAGGAAAAAACAAAAGTACCATCTTTATAGTATTAAAATAAAAAACAAAACAAACTGTCAACCTAGAATTATATCCTCAACAAAAAATAATTTTAGAAATGAAAGACAGGGATAATCACTTTTTTTCAGAAAGGAAAAATCTGAATGAATTAATCATCAGCACATGTGCCCTATAAGAAATGTTACAAGAAGTCCTTCAGGCAGAAGGAAAAGGATGCCATATGGATATATGCATCTTCACAAAGGAATAAAGAACACTAGAGCCGGGTGTGGTGGCTCACGCCTGTAATCCCAGCACTTTGGAAGGCTGAGGCAGGTGGGTAACGAGGTCAAGAGATCAAGACCATCCTGGCCAACATGGTGAAACCCTGTCTCTACTAAAAAAAATACAAAATTTGGCCGGGCGCGGTGGCTCAAGCCTGTAGTCCCAGCACTTTGGGAGGCTGAGACGGGTGGATCACGAGGTCAGGAGATCGAGACCCTCCTGGCTAACACGGTGAAACCCCGTCTCTACTAAAAAATACAAAAAATTAGCCGGGCGAGATGGCGGGCGCCTGTAGTCCCAGCTACTCTGGAGGCTGAGGCAGGAGAAGCCCTTGAACCCGGGAGGCGGAGCTTGCAGTGAGCTGAGATCCTGCTACTTCACTCCAACCTGGTGACACAGCGAGACTCCATTTCAAAAAAAAAAAAAAAAAGCACTAGAAATAGTAAGTATGTGGGTAAATATAAATGATATATGTTTTCTTATTTTAAAATTCTCTTTGGAAGACTTTCTAAAGCATAGTAATAATACATTGTGGGGTTTATGACATCTGTAGAAGTAACATGTATTATAATAATAGCACAAAGGCCAACAGAGTAGAAACGGAACTATCCTATTGTAAGGTCCTTACGCTATCACATGAAGTAGTGTAATATTACAGAAAGTTAGGGATGAAGAAGTATAAACAAACCTAGGGCAACCACCACAAACAATAAAAAAGACAGTTACAGGTAATAAGCCAACGAAAGAGATAAAAATAAAACTATAACAACTACTCATTCCAGAAAGGAGGAGGAAGCTGAGAACCCTGCATAGAGTTGCCCAGGCCCTGGCCCTGAACAGGTCCTAAGGGAGGGTGAGTGAAGGAACTATGGGCAACACACTCCTGCCATGGGCTTCCGGGATCCTACAGCCACAAGAGATGCCATGGCCCCACAGTGGCGTCATGCCTAGGGAACTGCCAGAGAGTAGCCAGAGGCAGAGCTCATGCCTGCATGGAGCCCAGAAGGTTTTGTGTGTAGGGCAGCTGCAGCAAAACACAACCACAGGTGCCCATCCTCCAAGGCACTCCATCTTGCTCTGAGTGGCTCTAGCCTCTGCTCACTGCCGGGCCCAGGAGAGAGCAGGGCTGTCTTTCCTGTGGGACCAGGGTGCATCTGATCTCCTGCCACTCCCCCGCCCCCTGCTCAGCATCTACTGGCCCCTCCCAAAGCCTTTGCCTAGTTGCTCCTGCAAGAGCATGCACAAAGCACAGCCTCCACTGCCTTGCCTGGGAACACTTTAGCTCCCCCAGCACAGCCAATGCTCAACCTCAACAGGACACAGCTGCAGGCCCAGTCCCAAACCCCCAGGGTGTGAGAATATAGCTCAGGAGTATTGAGCTGACATCTGTGACTGGAGCTCGAGCAAGAGAGGAGCCTCCACTCTCAGAACACCGAGAAGAGTGAGGCACAGGTTCATGGGCCAGTGTGGGAGCTAGGCCTGCCTCCCCCTGCAACACTGGTCCAAAAAGGATGTAGCTTATTTGCCAGCTGCAGCCTCTGCCCAAGAGTGTCCAAAAGCCCAGAGCACCTAACAACCCAAAGATCTAGTGCAGAAGGCCTGGGACAAAATTAGCTGGCTAGGCCAGCTACCAGGGCAGACACTAGGAGACCCAATCTGGGTAACACAAGCTGGGTGGTTCCCACAACCATCTGCTGGGCAAAAATCTCTGGGCCACAGGTGCCACACCAGCTGCACACTCACAGCAACACCACCCTCCCCAGGGATCTTCCACCCTTGACCCAGTGCATCCACAGACACCTGCAGACATAACCCATAGCCTGCTCGGACTCTGCCAAGCACAGAGGATCATTGGGCCCTTGGGGAGCTGCAGGTCTCCTGGAGACCTAACCTTCAGCTCAGGCTGCCCCTAAGGGAGGCAGGAGCACAGCCTGCCAGAGCCCCCCTTGGGGCTAAGGAAACATGAGGGCAGTGCCAGTGATTGGAGGGGCTTCCCTAAAGCCTGGGAATGCACTTAGTGAGGGGGTCATCTCTCACTGTCCCCTCCTCAGTCTCCCCTACGCAATAGTACTGTAACATGCTAAAATGCTAAAACACAAAGGAGGCAGGTGGCTGAGAGCCTATCTGCTGACCCTTACACTTCAGCACCATCTACTGGATTATGGCTTTAATTCCACCACCAAACGAAAATGCCTTCGGCGCACATCACCGGTGAAAGCCAATGCAAGTATCTAGCCACAAATAAAGATCCTGTATGAAGACTTGGCCCTCTGAAAGCACCCAGAAACTAAACCTATCGACCATGCTCAACATACGCCACAGTCAAACCTTCAATGGAAATAAAGATATAAAAACAAAAAGCCACATCCAGTGACAGCAATTTCAAAAAGATAAAGGAACATCAGCCCTCTCAGATGAGAATCAGTACAAAACATTGGCAATTCAAAAAGTCAGAGTATCTCTTTACCTCCAAAAGATCACACTAGCTCCCCAGATTGAAATGGCTGAAATGACAGAGAATTCAGAATCTAGGTGGCAAGGAAGCTAAACAAGTTTCAGGAAAAGTTTAAAACCCAATCCAAGGAAGCCGGTAAAATAATCTAAAAGTTAAAAGTCAACAACCATTTTAAGAAAGAACCAAACTAAACTAATGGAATTGAAAATTTCACCATAGGAATTTCATAATACAGTTGTAAGCATCAACAACAAAACAGACCAAAGTGAGGAAAGACTCTCAGAGCTTGAAGACCAGACCTTCAAATCAACCCAATCTGGTAAAAATAAAGAGAAAAGAATTTTAAAAATGAACAATACTTCTGAGAAACAGGGATTATGTGAAGAAACCAAACCCATGACTCATTGGCATTCCTGAGAGAGAAGGAAAGAGAGTAAGCAACTTGGAACACATAGTTGAGGACATAGCCCATAAAATCACCT
The DNA here is from genome assembly GCF_007565055.1 of Rhinopithecus roxellana. Classification (NCBI taxonomy): domain Eukaryota; kingdom Metazoa; phylum Chordata; class Mammalia; order Primates; family Cercopithecidae; genus Rhinopithecus; species Rhinopithecus roxellana. Next base: position 36,569,570 of record NC_044564.1, on the reverse strand, counting down.
CAATCTCACTAGAGAAGTCAACATACAAATTCAAGAAATTCAGATAACCTCGATGAGATGCCATAGAAGATGGCTAACCCCAAGACATACAGTCATCAGATTCTCCAAGGTCAACAGGAAAGAAAAAAATCTTAAGGGAAGCTAGAGAAAAGGGTCAGGTCACTTACAAAGGGAGCCCCATCAGGCTAACAGTGGACTTCTCAGAAGAAATTTTACAAGTCAGAAGAGACTGGAGGCCTACTTTCAGCATTCTTAAAGAAATTCTGACTAAGAATTTCATATCACACCAAACTAAGCTTCATAAGCAAACAAGAAATAAAATTCTTTCCAGACAAGCAAATGTTAAAGGAATTCATTACCACTACACCAGCTCTACAAGAGGTCCTTAAGGGAGTTCTAAACATGGAAACAAGAGAATGGTACCTGTTACCATAAAAACATTTAAGTACATAGCCTTCAGATCCTATAATGCAACTATATAACTGAGTCTACAAATCAACCAGCTAACAACATGACAACAGGATCAAAACCTCACATGTCAATATTAACCTAAATGTAAATGGTCTAAATGTGCCACTTAAAAGGCAAAGAATGGCAAGTCAGATAAAAAAAAAAAAAAAAAAAAAGGACCCAACCGTCTACTGTATTCACATGTAATGGCACATGTAATGTGTAATGACAACCAGAGGCTCAAAGTAAAGGGATGGAGAATGATTTATTATGCAAGTGGAAAATAAAAAGAGCAGGAGTTGCTATTATTATATCAGATAAAACAGACTTAACACTAACAATAGTCAAAAAGGACACAGCAGGGCATTACATAAGGATAAAGGGTTCAATTCAACAAGACTGAATATATATGCACCCAACATTGGAGTACCCAGAATCATAAAACAAGTACTTCTAGATCTATAAAAAGACTTAGAGCCAAATCAAGAACACACCCTATTTATGATAGCCACAAAAAGAGTAGAAATACATCTAACTGAGGAGGTGAAAGATCTCTACATGGAGAATTACAAGACACTGCTGAAAGAAATCAGAGATGATGCAAACAAATGGAAAAACATTCCATGCTCATGGATAGGAAGAATCAATATTGTGAAAATGGCCATACTACCCAAAGTAATGTATAGATTCAATGCTATTCCCATTAAACTACCCATTGACATTCTTCACAGAATTAGAAAAAACTATTTTAAAATTAATATGGAACCAAAAAAGAGCTCATACAGCCAAGACAATCCTAAGCAAAAAGAACAAAGCTGGAAGTATCATGCTACCCTACTCCAAATCATACTACAAGGCTACATAACCAAAACAGCATGGTACTGGTACAAAAAAAGACACATAGACCAATGGAACTCAATGGAATAGAGAACTTAAAAATAAGAATGCACATCTACAACCATCTGATCTTTGACAAACCTGACAAAAAAAAGCAATGGGGAAAGGATTCCCTATTTAATAAATAGTGCTGGGAGAACTGGCTGCCCATATGTAGAAAACTGAAGCTGGACCCCTTTCTTACATCATATATCAAAATTAACTTAAGATGCATTAAGTACTTAAATGTAAGACCTCAAACTATAAAAATCCTAGAAAAAACCTAGAAAATACCTTTCCTGACATCCACCTTGGCAAAGAATTTATGGGTAAGTCCTCAAAAGCAATTGCAACAAGAACAAAAATTGACGAGTTGAACGTAATTAAACTAAAGAGCTTCTGCAAAGTAAGAGGAATTATCAACAGAGTAAACAGACAACCTACAGAATGGGAGAAATATTGGCAAACTATGCATCCAGCAAAGGCCAAATATCCAGAATCTATGAGGAACTTAAATCAAAAAGCAAAATCTAATAACCCCATCAAAAAGTAGGCAAAGGACATGAACAGACCCTCCCCCCCCCAAAAAAGAAAGACATTCAAGCAGCCAACGAACATATGAAAGAATGTGAATCATCACTAATCATCAGAGAATTCCAAATCAAAATCACAATGAGATACTATCTCACAACAGTCAGAATGGCTATTATTAAAAAGTCCAAAAACAACAGATGCTGGTAAGGCTGTGGGGAAAGGGAATGCTTTTATGTACTGGCGAGAATGTAAATTAGTTCAGCCACTGTGGAAAGCAGTCTGGAGATTTTTCAAGGAAGTAAGAGTTGAACTAACATTTGTTGCAGCAATCCCATTACTGGATATAGACCCAAAGGAAAACAAACTATTCTACCAAAAAGACACATGCATGCCTATCTTCATTGCAGCATTATTCACAATAGCAAAGACATGGAATCAACCCAGGTGGCCATCAACAGTGGACTGGATGAAGAAAATGTGATACATATACACCATGAAATACTATGCAGCCATAAAAAAGAATGAAACTGTGTCCTTTGCAGCAACATGGAAGCAGCTGGAGGCCATTACCTTAAGTGAACTAATGCAGAAACAGAAAACCAAGTATCACGTTTTCATTTACAAGTGGGAGTGAAACATTAGGTACACATGGACGAAAAGGTAGGAACAATAGACACTGGGGAACACGAGACGAGGTACAGAGAGGAGAACAAGGGCTGAAAAAGTAACTACTGGATACGGTGCTCAATTCCTGGATAATAGAGTAAATCATACTCTAAACCTCAGCATCACACTATATACTTTTGGAACAAACCTGCATATGTACATCCTGAATCTAAAATAAAAGTTGGAAAAAAAAAAAACCCTACTCATTCAAAAGCAGGCAGAAAAAGACAGAAATGGGAATGAACAGAAGATGGGACAAACAGGAAGCAAATTATTAGAATGGTCGAATTAAGCTCAGTTATGACAATAATATCAAATGTGAATGGCCCATCTAAACAGTCCCATTAAAAGGTAGATACTGGGGCCGGGCACGGTGGCTCATGCCTGTAATCCCAGCACTTTGGGAGGCCAAGGTGGGTGGATCACCTGAGGTCAGGAGTTCAAGACCAGCCTGGCCAATATGGTGAAATCCCATCTCTACTAAAAATTAGCCGGGCATCATGGCATGCACCTGTAGTCCCAGCTACTCCGGAGGCTGAATTGCTCGAACGTGGGAGGCAGAGCGTGCAGTGTGCTGAGATCACGCCACTGCACTCCAGTCTGGGCAACAGAGCGAGACTCTGTCTCAAAAGAAAGAAAAAAAACTAACAAATCTTTAACAAGGTTACCCGAGAGAAGACAACTAAAATTCAAAATGAAAGAGGGGATATTGCTGATTTCACATAAATAAAAAAGATTACAAGAGAGAACTATGAATGATTGTATGTCAACAAACGGATATCTACATGAAATAGACAAATACTACAAAAACACAATCTACCAATGTTGAATCACAAAGAAATGGAAACTCTGAAGCCTGTAACTCATCAGGTGATTGAATTAGTAATCAAAAACTTTCGAACCAAGAAAAGCCCAGGACTAGATGACTTTACTGGTATATTCTACCAACATTTAGGGAAGAATTAATATCAGTCCTCCTCAAACTGTTCCAATAAATTGAAGAGGAGGTAATACTTCCAAACTCACTCTACAAGGCCAGCATTGTCTGATACCAAAGCCAAAGACACTGCAAGAAAAGAACACTAGCGAACAATATCCCTTATAAATATTGATTCAAAAATTCTCAACAAAATACTAGCAAACCAAATTCAACAGTGCATTAAAAGATTATCCACCAGGACTAAGTGGGATATATTCCTGGAAAGCAAAGATGGTTCAACATCAATGGTACTGATAGTTCAACACCATTCAACAAAGATGGTTTCAATGCACTGAAAATCAATCAGTGCAATATACCACATTGATAGAATAAAGGAAAAATATCAATTATTGCAGAAAATACATTTGACAAAATTCATAAAACACTTCCTTAATCAATACCTCTAAACTCTATCACATCATAAACTATGCATATGCTTTCACCCCCAAAGCATCCTAAAACAACTCCTATTTAAAAATACCCTTATATCCATGCTACTCACAAATATACAACCCAAGTATATGCAAGAACCCTAGAAATATATAATTAAAATTTCCAAAACCCATATATACATGAAATTAACCTATTCTGCTGAGCAGTCTAGGAAAAAAAGAATAAAAAATAAATAAATAAGAAGGAAATAGCCTGCATGTGCCCCACTGATGGGGAGGTGTGGACCAGAGGTGTGGGCAGAGGGTTTGCAGTGGAAGCTCCTGTGTCCCTGTGTGGAAATGACACATGGAGTCCTGTCACGTCACATGACAGCGCAGCACACAGACACTCACAAAGAGAGGGGAAATACACGACGCCTGGTTGTCTGCCGCCCCCGGCACCTCCCCCAGTCGCCCTGGCCAGGCCCTTTCTGTGCTTCCCCCACTCCCTGGCCCTGCACCCTCCCCACCACTTGGCGCCCAAACTTGCCTCAGGCTGCCCAGCAAAGTACAGAACTCGAGTCCCAGTGGAACAGAAGATGAACTCAACTGAATTCAGTGAAGATGTAGAAGAACTTCTAAGAAGTGAGAGTGGAGACAGAGGCCGAAGATGCTGCTCTAGGCTGCTCCATGAATGCCAGGACTTCTGAGAAGCACCCTCTGGACAGCGTCTTCACTGCCCTCCAGGACTTGGCAGGTCAGCAGTGGCCCCCCAGACTCTGTCCCCAGCATGAAGAGGAGGCAGCTGATCCCAGAGGCACTCCTAGAAGGCATGTGGAACCTGAGAACAGCTCGCCCTGCCAAGGCAATGGAGAGCAGGCTGGCAGGGCAGGAGCTCGGGCTCTGTGTGGCCAGGCAAGGAGGAGCCCTACAGCCACGCCAACACCCCTTCCTCCAAGAAGCCTCTGTATGACATCTTGCACAATGTCATGGAGAAGAAGAATCCTACCTCAGGGGACCTGCTAAACATGCATGAGCTCTTCCAGAAGGCAAATGCCAGCAACAGCCCCTTGCCACTTAGGCTCCTGAATGAGCCACAGAAGTGGGACTGTGGCAGCACTGGGGCGGCCACCAACAGTGATCCTAACATCTACTTCCTGATCCAGAAGATGTTCTACATGCTCAACACCCTCACGTTCAACAGGTCCCAGCTGCACAGCAAAGTGGACCTGCTCTCCCTGAAGGTGAACCCCACTGAGATGGTGGCCAAATTCCAGGCTGCCCCCACCACCCCATAGCAGCTCACGGGCGGCGTAGCTCAAGCAGACTGTGGACCAGAGCCTGTCGGGCGAGGCCCTGGCCTGCTTCCTGCTGGTGCAGCTCTTCCCCAAGCGCATCAGCCAGTCGACTTCTCCCGAGGCTGCAGTGCCTGTGGCTTTGAGGCCAAGTGTAAGCTGGAGTCACTGCACCTGCAGCACATCCACAACTACATGGAGGTCTACTACCCCTCAGTGAAGGACACGGCTGTGTGACAGGCCGAGTGCTTGCCCCAGCTGAGTAACTTCTTCAGTCGTTTCTGGGCCCAGCGGGAGATGGAGAACAGCCAGCCCGGTGGCCAGGCTGCCAGCTTCTTTGAGGCCGAGCAGTGGACCCCGGCCACTTCCTGGACCACAAAGACGAGGAGGAGGGCCTGTCTCTGGACCAGAGCAGCACCATCGCCTCAGACCATGTAGTGGACATGCAGGACCTCACCGAGTTTCTGGATGAAGCCTCTTCGCCTGGCGAGTTTGCCGTCTTCCTCCTCCACTGGCTCTTCCCTGAGCTGTTCGACCACCGCAAGCTGGGCGAGCAGGACAGCTGCCACGGGGACGGCGGTAAGCAGGAGCTGGACCCGCAGAGGCTGCAGATCATCTGCAATGACACGGAGGTCTACTTCCCCCACATGCAGGAGGAGGCCTGGCTGCAGGAGTGCGCCCAGCACATCAACGACAAGCTCCAGGGTCTGGGGCTGGCCCCGGGCAGCAAAGGCGAGCCCCCCAAACGATGACTGCTATGACTCCTCTAGCCTGCCCAATGACATCTCAGTAATCAGGGTGGAGGATAGCTTCGAGTGCCAGCAGCACTGCTCCAAGAAGATCTGGCTGGTACCCATTGACTTGGACAAATTGGAGATCCCCCAACCCAACTTGGAGGTGCCTGGCGCCGACTGCCTGCTCAGCAAGGAGCATCTGCGCAGTATCTACGAGAGCAGCCTGTCCATCAGCAACTTCGCCTCGTGCCTGCTGGTGCCCCTGCTCCCCAAGCTCTTCACCCATGAGCACCTGCACAAGCAGTACAGCTGCAGCGGCTCCCTGGGCAAGAAGTAGCTGGACCTATCCTGCATCAAGTTCATTCACCACTATGTGCACCTACGCTACCTCTGCACCAAAAACAACTGCTTCTGGACCCTGGAGTTCACTGGCAAACTGGACAAGCGCTGCCCACGCCAGGACACAAGCAGAGGCGCTCCTACCAGCAGCGGTGCAAGGTCCATGTGTTGGCCCCGAGTGCAGAGACATGAGGAGCTATGCAGTCAACCCCAAAAGGGGAGGAGTTTGAGGGTCCCCCGCTGCCCCAGAGAGGAGCAGCAAGGACTTTGCAAGATCCCCTTGGACGAGGTGGTGGTCCCTCACCCAGCTTCCCGGTGCCCTCTGCCTACCTGCTGTCCCACAATGAGGTGCGTGAGATGGTGCCGCAGAGCCTCTCTGTGGGCAACATTGCCGCAGGGCTCCTCCACCACCAAGAACCTCCAGCTGCAGTACAACCATTCCCGGGCTTGCAACAAGAAGCAGCTGGACCCTACGCAGCTGCGGCTCATCCGCCACAACGTGGAAGCTATCTACCCCCTGGAGAAGGTGGAGGAGGTGTGGCACTGCAAATGTATCCCCAGCATCCACGAGCGGTGCCGCTGCCCTAACAGGAAAAAATGCAACATCCTCAAGAAAGTGGAGAAGTGAAGGCCCGTGGCCTGCCCAGAGACTCAGGGTCACCAGAGACTGAGCGATGCTCAGGAGCATGCTTATGGCATCCACAGACAGGCACCTTATGTCCGTGGGGTGTGGCTTATTACTCTTGCACATGTACACACCCAACCAACCACAAGAAAGAAGCTTTGAGTTTGGTCTCTTGTCCTTACGACTTCTGTCCTGCGTTCCATGGCGGTGCAGCCTGAGTGCCGGGAGCGTGAGCTGTAAGAGCAGGGACTCTGTCCTGCGTTCCCTGGCGGTGCAGCCTGAGTGTCGGGAGCGTAAGCTGTGAGAGCAGGGACCAGTGGGTAGGGGTCCTCTCCCCTAGTTGTGTCCTCCCCAGCCCCTCACAACTTCAAATGCAAACTCAGCAGCTCTTTTGCTCCTCTTCCCATATTTTACAGCTTCCATTTTTATCCAATTTTTTTTAAATTAAAAAGAAACCCTTAAAAAAATCACTGGGCCATTTTACTTAGAAAAAAAAATCTTTTAAAAAGTGCCATCTTCAGGCCGGGTGCAGTGGCTCATGCCTGTAATCCCAGCACTTTGGTAGGCCAAGGCAGGTGGATTACCTAAGGTCAGCAGTTCAGGAACAGCCTGGTCAACATGGTGAAACCCCATCTCTACTAAAAAACAAGCAAAAATTAGCCGGGCCTGGTGGCGGGTGCCTGTAATCCCAGCTACTTGGGAGGCTGACAGGAGAATCACTTGAACTCGGAAGGTAGAGGCTGCAGTGAGCCAATATAGCACCATTGCACTCCAGCCTGGGCAACAAGAGCAAAACTCCATCCCCAAATAAATAATAAATAAATAAATAAAGGTGCCATGTTCGTGTGCAATGGCTAATCATCGCTTCAGGTGGCATGGATACTGATTTTTACCGACCCTGTCTTTTAAATCTGATTCTGGAAGAGTCAAGAGGCCTCCTGGATGGCAGTAGAGGGGATGGAATAGTGTGAAGTCCTTTGCGACCATGTGCAAGCTTTCCCTTCTGCTCTGGTGCCTCGGAAGGCTTCCATCAGGCATGTGTCCATCAGGCATGTGGGTAAAATGTTGTGCTCACTCTGTAAAGGAGGAGACTCGATGATGATGATATGAACATAGAAAGCCATGGAAACATGTCCGCAGTGTCTTCATTCGAGCTGTGTCCTACCACTGTCCCCATTCCCTCTCCACATATGGTTGCTTGTTGGAGATTCTGGGTTCTGGGAGCTGTGTAGTGACTTCCCCAAACCTCAGTGTTAGCTCCTCCAGGCAGCACCACATCCTCGTTCCCCAGGGTGGGCCCATGTCTGGGACCCTCTTGGGGATACCAGACATTGGAAGGACACAGGTCATCTCAGATGGGGCATCCATGTCCCTTCCCAGAGTCCACTCAGAACTTTCCCCTTGGACCCCCTAGAAAGTCCTGCTGTCCTCCACCTGGCCACCCCTTGGCTTTGGGAGACACAAGTCTTCTCTCCCCACTGACTGGAAATGTCAGACTCCTGCAGGCCAGCTGCATGCTTTCCAGCAGCACCAACCAGGAAATTCCCAACAGGTAAAATCTTTAAAAATGACACTTTTACCTACCTAACTTTGGAGTCCAAATGCCTAAGAGGGAAAGGAAACAGTCTAACCAGAGTCCAGGAAAATTAACTGAATCACACGGGGTAGACATAAAACCCCTGTGGGAATATTACAGGTTCAATAACCTAATGGCTTAGTATTTTGCTACTTTAAAATGCAGAGATAACAGAAACAATCTGAATATTCTTCATACAGCCGGTAAGGACTTCAGTTCCAGTGGCCATATGACATACTTTTGCCTGTACCCAGGGGCATTTTTAAAAATATAACATCAGATTTTAAGCAATGTAAAGTTGCTAATCTAACTTGTAAATTTGTTCTTGTGTCATTTACAGATTATTTCTCTTGAAACCACAACCTGAGTTACTGAAATCTAGAAAGGCACAGGGACTTACTCTGTCACACATAGCTACTCATGCACACACACACTGTTACTAAAAGCTGAAGTGAGATGACGGGGGCCTACATGAACAATAAGTTCAATTTCTTTGGGCCTGGAAAGAAAGGACTGGAGCAGCCAGGAGACTCACTTTCCCTCATCGCTTGGGCCCTTCTCTACGCCTTAGTCTCTCCAGCACATGCCCACACCACGCACACACACATGCCCCACCAAAGACAGCTGTGGCCCTCTCCCCACCTGCCCCGCTGGTTGTTGGCGGTGAGGCGTCCCATGAAATTTGTTCCGGTTTCTAGGATGTAAACAAGAAGACTCCAAGCCATGAAGTGCCCTGCTTTCTAGAGGGTGAAATGTTGACCTTGCAACTTTAGAAGCACAATCATTTATTAGTAATCTTTTTTGAAATTCCCATCTACCCATGTCAGAGAAGTTCAGCAAGTTCTGGGAATTAAATATGTTTGTTTGTAACTTAGAGCATGCTCAGTTTTTGGAAACCATATTTCAATGATTTTCTTAACATCCTTCACGTGTAGGGCTTTTTCCCCCAAATCTTACAGCCCCTTTCGGTGAAGAGAAATGGACACATTCTGGGAACTATTCCCGTCCCTCTGGACCGTCGTCAGGAAACGCCTGCGGGTCCCGTGCCCTGTCTATATCATGTCCTCACTTCTCCATCTGTACAGGTGGCTCCAGTGGGCATTTTTTTTTATTTTAAACTTTTTACAAGAAGCAACAGAAGTACAAAATACTGATTTTTTTCAAAATTTAATGTGTTCCATGAAATCTGTTGGCAATCCCTTTCCTTCTCCCTGTCTAAATTCTTTGCTTTTTACTTGTTTTTTGGATTTTTTTTTTTTTTTTTTTTTTTTTTTTTTTTTTTTTTTTGGTCCTGTATCCCAAGAACTAAAAAATTAGCACAGACATGTTTTGATGTTGAGTGAATTAGTAAGTCACACTAGGTGGCAGGGTTCATTGGTTTCTCTGTTAGTAACTTTTTAAAGAATGAAGATAGTCATGAATGTACTGAGTGTTCAAACCCTGCTTTAGTTCACCTTGGCTGTGTCTACACGATGACAAATGTTTGACAGGAAATAAAGTCGTGTCTGGTGTCATTTGCACTACTGCGCCCCCCCAAACCTTCCTTTCCTTTATGTTTGTTGTTGGGGAGGGAGGACCACATCAGCAGCAATCATCAACCAACCAGTGGGATCTACTTAGTGGTGAGTGGACTGGCTGTTTAATTGGTAAGAGTCGCTGGCCTGACCACACTACAGCATGGCCACGTGGGTTCCTGTGGAGATGGCCTCAGTTTCCAACATTCCCCCCCAAATGTTTGCTTCTTGCCCAATCGAGAGGGGATCTTGAGACTCCCAAGTGGAGGTCGTGAGCTTGCACCCTGCCTGACTGTGCAGACAGACTGTATGGATATATGAAGTGGGGGTGGAGGCCAAGGGGCTATTACTGCTGTTTGGAAATATTTGCCTCTTGTAGATCCAAGCTTAATGGTTTTGTGACATCCTAGTACTAGCAAACTCTGCAAGTGGGTATCAGAGTTAATACTGTGAGGAGATAAAGTAGCGAGAATAGTTTTGCTAAAGATAATGAAATATCACATGTCTGCATTTTACCATTGATTTGAGTGCATCCTTAGAAAAACTTAATGTAATTAAAAACCCAGGACATTTTTGGAAATCGTATGCTCTCTAGCAACTTTGTGTGAATTTTGATACGAACTGTTTATGAGTTACATAAAATGTTATAAAAATAGAAAAAAAGAGGAAATTATCCTATATTCCCCTGGTAGAAGCAGAGACCACACACTCACAGCTCTAGAATGGACACATAGCCACCACATTTCCTAAACAAATTCACACTCTTCAGATTACACAAACTCAAACATGCAGATGCCTGAATAACACACCCACAATATACTCACAGATCCAAATACACACACGGCCGTATACTCCCAAATACAAACATACACAAGCCTCCATCTTGAAAACTCTAAATATTCTGTCCATATCCTCAGGTTACATACATATAGTTATAACACCCAAATACACCCAGCCATCTCTCTGCCTCCAAATTCTTCACCCCAAAAATGTACACCTAAATTCTCATCTAGACGCCGTGAGCACAGATAAAACTCCTCTACTCTGAATACACACAAATCCAACACACAAAGCATTAAAACATACAATGTTACCTGCCTTTTCAAATGTATGTACACACATTCACAATATCTCACAGTACCCTCAAAATGCACAGAACCACCCCCAGCACGCAAATACATACACACACACACACCCATTCAAATATGAACACATAACTATCCAGTACCCTCAGAATAAACCCAAAACCCATTATGCTTCTGTAATATACTAAAAACTCACCCATATTCCCCTAAAAACACATTTCCAACACCACTGAATATTTAACCTACCTACATAAATATATATCTTAGATATATAACACATACACATGACACAGAATACAAATACCCAAAACAGACACAAATCCCCAAAATGTGTTAGTATAAAAACATTCCACACCGGCCAATGCCTCCCTTGTCACACAGCAGCCTTCACACACCTAAACACCCTCCCTCATCAACTCCCCATACTCCTTAGTGAAACAGAAGCACAGCAATGGAACATGTTCTGAACACAATAGGGCAGATGTATCACTATGAAGAGTATTCATGGTCCTTCTCTGTGGTGTCTCTGTCTGAGAGATTATACATCCCTGGTCTGTTTAACTCAAGTATGGCCACATGACTTGTTATGGCAAATGAAATGTGAGCAGAAGTGCCATGTATGACTCTAAGCAGAAGAAATCCTTCTAGTCTTGTCCCAAATGAGGCTGCTCCATCCATCTGGATACAAGGCAGAGGACCAGTAACTGAAAAAGCCAACCAATGGAGGACACATAACATACATGATAAACCTACGTTGTTGGAAGTCAGTGAGATGCAGAATTATTTGTTACATCAGATAACCTGGGATATTCTGATGGATGCATACCCACCAAAACATAGAGAAATACCACACTGCACACACACACGCGCGCGCGCGCGCACATGCACACATACCATCCTCTCAAAACTCCCCAAATATGCATCCTCAATATCTACAGTTAGAAATACACATCTACAACCTTCCATGATCCAAATAAATGCGCAGACACACCAACTCCCAATCTCCAAATGCATATATTAGACACTCCAGCCTTCTCAGGCCAGCTGCATAAAACCTGCACAAGCTATGAATTCACACATCCCTCATCCCACCAGAATTCAACACATACTTCACATAACCTTACCCTCCTTCAAATACATATACATGCTCCCTACACATATTCTGAATATCCACATAAACTACCCACAGTCTAGAACACATATAATCCAAAAGAATCCTCACATTATACACAAAACTCCAACTCTACCACAAACATATGTGGTGGCTTTCCCCCCTAATATATACACAGCCACTCACACTCCCTAAATTCATACATACAAAGTCCAACTTTGTATGCACAGACACACTACCCTAAACATACAGACCTCCACCTCCCACATATCCTGAACACACAGACATATGCATTTGTTTTCCACCCTCAGACTACAAATGAAGAAAGGGATTCAAGCTGAACAGAGGCAGACTGCGGTGGATGCGGGCATCAGCCAGCTAGATCCCTCCTTGATGAATGACTTGTTTCACCAATTGTTGGGAATGCTGTTGGAAGACAGACTCAGGCCCTCCCAGGGTTGCTTCAGCTATGGAGAACACCCATGCTGAGTTCTCTCCTCTTTCTTGGGAAGCTTCATATCCAGTGGCTAATCGAAGCAGGTGTAAAGCGGCTGACTAAGGACAGTTCTATTGAGACATTTTAGTCCCACAGCAGCATATGGCGTCAGGTGAGACTGTTTGGGGGCCCGAGTCATAGTTTAACTTCTCCTTCAATGCAACTATGCTCCCTTTTTTCACTTATTTTAAAAAGCAAAACAGTATACTCATAAACTCTCAGGGACTGAACTAAGGGTGCCCAACCTGGGACCACATTCTTTGATTCCTTCATTCAATGATTATTTTATTGTATAATAAATAAGAGTGAGATAGAGTCTCGCTCTGTCACCAGGCTGGAGTGCAATGGCGCAATCTTGGCTCACTGCCACCTCCACCTCCCAGGTTCAAGTGATTCTCCTGCGTCAGCCTCCAGAGTAGCTGGGACTACAGGCACACGCCACCACGCCCAGCTAATTTTCTTGTATTTTTAGTAGAGATGGGTCACCATGTTGGCCAGGATGGTCTCGATCTCCTGATCTCATGATCTGCCTGCCTCAGCCTCCCAAAGTGCTGGGATTACAGGCGTGAGCCACCGTGCCTAGCCCATTCAATGATTACTTATTAAGCATCAACAAATACAACCTATTAAGCATCAACAAATACAGTGATGACTACTCTCTTAGGGAGACTACATCCCATGGAAGTAAACAGATAATAAATAAATATACTATGAACATAAACACATACACACAGTTCATATTCAGATGTTCAGTCAGCAATTAGATTAAGCAACTCACTTGTCTCTCCAGAGACAAGTGAGGGGCTAAAAATACAGATTTGAGGAAAAATGCAAAGGAGAGAGTACATTCCCTCATATAAAATTGTTGCTACTGCTGAGGTTTCCTGCTCATGGGGTATCTGCAATTTTGGCATGAGGCACACGTTCATTTTCAGGTCTATCCGTTATTTACTCTGGTAATATTGCAGATCGGCAGATTACTGCAGAATCCAGTGGACTGAAACCATAAGCATTCACATCAGGTCTCTGAGGGTCAGTGATTTGGCTTGGCTCTGCTGGGTGGTCCTTCTGCTCCAGTCTGTTCTCCGGTTTTTTATTGACTCCTTGGTGCAGACACTGTAGTGGGTGCCCCAGAGGATTCTAAGGTGAATAGGCCAGCTCCCTGTGTCTGAGGTTTCAGTCCTGTAGGAGCAGAGGTTTCCAGCATTAATTATGCTATGAGACAGAGGTTGAAGTTGGGGATTTAGGGGAAAGAGTAAGGAGCCCATGTTCCCCTGGGGCCATCAGAAGAGGAGGCTCTGAGTGTGGATGGGAGGGGGCCTATACTAGGGAAATGGGAAGTTATGTTCCGTATAGACTAGTAATCACATTAGCTAAGTTATGCCATATGCACCTACAGTATAGCATTCACTCCTCCAAGCACTTTACATGTATGAATGCCAATCTTTATAACCCTGTGGAGTTAGCACTATTATCTTCATTTTACCGATAAGTAAGTTGAGGCTCAGAGAGGTTAAAATACTTGCCCAAGGTCACAAAGGTCAGGTATACGCTGGGGCTTCTGGGATTGGAGCCAGCAGTCTGGTTCCAGAGCCTGTACCCTTGACCTGACCATGGTTGCCCCTTGAGAAACTTCTCTGCCACTGGGGGAATGCTGAGTGCAGAGAAGACATTTCATACAGGAAGTGACATTTCAGTTATATCTTTTGGCAATGAGGCTCCCCCAACAGTAAGGGGTCCTCATGGGGGAGGATCACCCAACCACAGCCCTTTCCAGTGCCCACTGTCAACACAGCAGCTGTCTCCTTGCTGGGAGAACACCCCATATCCCACTGCCTGCTTCCCATGCTGGGCCTAGGCTTGTCCCTCCTGGGATACCTCCAGCTGCATTTGCCTCCACCTCTCTTAAGGAACCTGGGGTGACTCCCAAGAGAAGGCCCTGGGCTCCTTAAATATCCCAATTCTAACCTGCAGACACCATGGACATACTTATTACTCAAAGGATGGTTGAAGAAAGTCTTGATCTGCAAGAAGGACCTAGACCACTGAGCCCCAAGCTGACATTCCCCCAGTGTTCCCTACTTAGAGCCCCAGGAAATGAGTCTGGGCAAGGAAGGAGAGGCTGGGGACTCTTGTGTTGTGGGTAGGAGGACTTCACATGCCCTGACATGCCCCCTCCACCTCTTTGTGCAGTCAAAGCCTGCCTCCCACTCCATTCCCGACCCCTAGCTCTCCCTGCTCTGTTCCTAGTGTCCGCCTGGCTGGCCCATTCTGCCTTCCCTGGTCTTGCCTGCTGAGTCTCCTTCCTTTGATCCCAGACTCCTGCAGTGGGCATCAGAACAGCCTTCTTTGAAGGGGCAGTTCCTCAGTGGCCTCACTGTCTCCTTCTGAGTGTCCTCAGAACCACTACTGTGTCACTATAGAGCACCAGGGACCAGTGAGGACTGAGATGGGAACAGATCCTTTTTCCTATAAGCTCCTGGGAAACAGAACAGTCAGGGGCTTCTAAGGAGCTGGACAGAGGGGCCACTCAGCACACAGTTGAGGATATCTTCTGCTCATACAGAGAAGGGGGTGGGTGCAGGATATGTTACATGACATACACTCTTCAAAAATATTGAGCCCAGAACAAATGGCTCAGGCTGACCTCAGCGAATCTAGCAATTTTCATTCATGCAACCTGCAAGGGAGATTTTCTGTGCTGATTCAAGACCATGAGACACATGTACTTCTGCCCTAAAACTCAGGATCCATGACTTCCCATTTCAAAACAAAGAAATCCAAGAAGATCTACCCGGTATACATTGCAGTGCATTTTTATTTAAGACATATATTATAAAAGCAGACAGAGCTCCATTCTGCCAATGAAACACAACACAACTAGTACAACATACCCTCATTATGTTAGGGTAGGACATGACGGGGCAGCGAGAGCCACCAGGAATCCATTTGTACCATAGGAAAGAGGCTATTAGAACATTAAAGGAAGTGATGTTGGCACATTTTATTGGCAGGAGGATTCACCACGAGGAAGAAAAGGCCAGAAGGCGACGCCCGGTAAGGAGCAAGGCCCACAAATCCTCGGGTGAGTCTGAGGGAGGAGGTGGTGGCTGTGGGGTCAGCAGGTGGGCACGTCCATCACGTGGCTCCCTCTGCTGGGCTTGTGGCCCCATGTGCAATAGAGAAAATATGGAAGGCTGGGTCACCCAATCAGAAACATGAAGCTGGCCAGGCACAGTGGCTCACACCTATAATCCCAGCGCTTTGGGAGGCCAAGGAGGTCAGATCACCTGAGGTCAGGAGTTCGAGACCAGCCTGGCCAACATGGCGAAACCCCATCTTTACTAAAAATACAAAATTAGCTGGGCGTGGTGGTGCACGCCTGTAATCCCAGCTACTCCTGAGGCTGAGGCAGGAGAATCGCTTAGAACCTGGGAGGCGGTGGTCACAGTGAGCTGAGATCATGCCACTGCACTCCAGCCTGGACAACAGAGGGAGACTCTGTCTCAAAAAAGAAAAAAAGAAAAGAAAAGAAAAGAAAAGAAAAAAGAAAAAAAAAAAAAAAAAGAAACATGAAGCTGAGATGCACTTGCCACTCCAGGGGCATCCTGAGCCTTTGGAAAGAAAGGAGAACCCGTCGACAGGGTTCTCAGAAACATCAGAGCCACATTTTCTCAGGGGGGGCTTCCCTGTGTCTCCAGATGCCAGCTCCCAATACCCCTCAGGACAGAGCCTGTCCAGCTCTGCCTGTGTCACTTCACTGACCCCAGCCCTGCCAGGCTTCTCCCACACCTGCAGGGCCAGCACCCAGTGTGCTGAGAGAGTGGGAACCCAGAACCAGATGAACACGTCAGGAGGAACCAAATCCATTCTCTCTTGGGGTCCTGAGCCTCCCAGTGACAGAAGATCCAGGAGATGTGAGTGGGAGGCTGCCCTAACAGGATCCAACATCATGCTCCAGATTGCTGAAGGGACACAGATCAGTGCCTCCTCTCCTTGACTCTACCCTCTTCACTCCTTAGCACCAGGCCCAGCTGTACATCCCTGCCGAGTTGCAACTAAGACCTCTGCCTGCAGCTCAGGGGTGCCCCAGACAGGAGCACAAGAGGAGGCTCACCCCCACCCACAACCCAGGCCGGAGCGAATCTGGCTGCCCAGGCTCTGTGACTGGCTTCTGCCTCAGGACCTAAGCCCATGTAAACTCAGGCTCCCTTGGCCTGCCCACTCCAGGCCCAGGTTCTAAAGGTGTGCTCCCCACCACTTTCAAGTTGCTCCTCCACTTTATCCCTAGAATTACAGCCCAGTTCTAGGTAGGACTGTCAAGCTCTGCCCAATGCCTTCCACAAGAAATCAGATTCAGGTCCTTGTGCCTGAAGACTCCTTGTCAAGACTCTAGATGACACCTTCTCCAAGAGCAGATAAGGAGTCACCTTGGGCTCCTCAGGCTGAGTATACGTTTTCTGTAGGGAACTTCAGAAAGAAATGGTCAACACTCATTCCTCACTTCACCAGAGAAAGAAGAAAATGTCACATGCCTTGGATTCCCTCTTTTTACCATGACTCCACTGGGACAAAATTCCTAACACAGAAACCAACACGTATTCTCAACATTGGGTACCTGCTGGAGGTCCTGCCTTAGCCCCGAAGCCTCAGGTTTCCACAGGGACAGGTTGGTTGAGAACTGGTAGCCCAGCTCTCAGCCTGACACCCAACAGTATCCCCACCCAGGGGGCAGATGGCAGTGCAGGCACAGGTTCTGCAGGCTTTCATCTTGTGGAACGTATGTTAGAGGGTGTCCTTGTCACTCGCCATGCCCCAGAGGAATCAGCAGGGACATCAGGACTGAGAGAAGACATGGCACATCTGACCTCCTGTCCTGGAAATCCCACATCTTTCTGACTGTGCCCATCACATGGACAATATCTAGGAAAGTTCTGCTCTGCACAGTGTTCTGTCTACCAGGCCCACCCATCTGAGGATCCAGATGCTAGGAACACACAGATACTGAAGGAGCAACCACCTGCCTAAGGTGCAGGTACCCCTGCATCCATCTGCAGGAGGAAGAGCCAGAAACCACCATATATAAGGATTGTTTGGCCCTAAAGAATGAACCAAGTATTTAGGAGTAACACAGTGATGCAGAATGACCCACCCTGGTCATTCTACACATAGAATCCCCAGTATACACACCCATTAAAGCCTCAATATTCTTGCTTCATACAAACATCTGCTTACAGATCCTGAACACACACACACACTCCAGTGATGTGTTGCTAACTGCTTAATAAAATGCTCTCCAGGGGGAAGTCGGAAAGCCTAGATCTGTGATGCTTATGTGGTGTAAATATCTCAGCATGACTAATTTTAAACTACCAACCTAATGCCACTGAACACAGAGCTGAGAAGAGGTGTGCCGTGCCCAGTGGCTACCCCAAGCTAGCACAAGCCAGCTCCAGCACAGCCACATCCTTTCATAGGAATACGTGTACACAATCTACCTGTACCCTGAGTAGGACCCTCAACTCTCACCCCAAATATACAAACAAAACCACCAAACTACGTACCTCCGGAACACAACCTCCTCGTGTATCCTGAACAGACACACACAACTAAGATAGGATAGGGTGGTCATAGCCTCCATTAAAGGAGAACAAACTTGCTAAACAGATGAAGAGAACAAACCATCTGGCAGTGCCCAAGGATGGTCCTGCAGTAAGGAGGTGGAAAAGAAGAAGGAAAATCCTCAAATTCACGCAAGTGCGAAAACCCATGATTAGCGTCCCTGGGTTGACCAATGCTCATGATAACAGTGAAAAACACACCCTTGGGTAGAGATTTAAGATGTTAATGATTCACATGATATAGGCACTAGCGTGTGCAGCAACAGCGCATGCGCGTCCAGAGAACCACGCAGAGCGTGCTTAACAGTGACACCCCTTCCCACCCCTTCATGAACAGTCAGAGAACCACCGGAGCGTGCTTAACAGTGACACCCCTTCCTACCCCTTCATGAACAGTCAGAGAACCACCGGAGCGTGCTTAACAGTGACACCCCTTCCCACCCCTTCATGAACAGTCAGAGAACCACCGGAGCGTGCTTAACAGTGACACCCCTTCCTACCCCTTCATGAACAGTCAGAGAACCACCGGAGTGTGCTTAACAGTGACACCCCTTCCCACCCCTTCATGAACAGTCAGAGAACCACCGGAGCGTGCTTAACAGTGACACCCCTTCCCACCCCTTCATGAACAGTCAGAGAACCACCGGAGCGTGCTTAACAGTGACACCCCTTCCCACCCCTTCATGAACAGTCAGAGAACCACCGGAGCGTGCTTAACAGTGACACCCCTTCCTACCCCTTCATGAACAGTCAGAGAACCACCGGAGTGTGCTTAACAGTGACACCCCTTCCTACCCCTTCATGAACAGTCAGAGAACCACCGGAGCGTGCTTAACAGTGACACCCCTTCCCACCCCTTCATGAACGGTCATGGAAGGCTCCCATAAAGGAGCTTTCCCCAGTGTCAGTCAGTGCTGTCTCACCTTTGAGAAGCCCACTCTGATCGACCGTCAGAGAGTATATTCGCTTTGCAATAACCTCTCTTGCTTACTTTTACGTTGAACTTGCTCTCAAAGTAAGACTTCTTCTGTACAGCAAAGTCAAGAACCTGAACCAGCCCACCAGCAACACAACTGCTACCTGTACCTGTACCCTAACTACATGGTACAATAGATGGACTGCCCAATAACTACTCAAATTTGTAGACAAAACTCTACCTGCCCCAAATTCTCACATCACTGCTAAAACCATGCATGTACATATATATGTGCCCAAATACAAACATGTATAAGGAACACAGTACCCATATATACTATGAACCCTGAAAGGGCTAATCCTTCAAGATGGATCACGAGTGGCTAACTGGGCCTAAACTCAAAATGGAGCCAAGCGGCCATTTGCTGACTGCAGGTCTCACATATGTACCCTGCTTCCTGCAAAAAACACATACTTGTGTCACGTTGGGACTTTCACAGCTGTCTGTTCCTGTTTATGCCACCTGAATCAAGGGGTACCATTTTGTCATATGGACTTAAGAAATAAGATTGTGACTTGCATCAGTCAATCAGAAATAATCAAGCTTGTATCCCTCATTTGCAGAGTGAACCAGATTGGGAATCTGAGAACGAATTTTCTCTATAAAAGAAACCTCTCTTTGTTCTTTCAGAGTGTACCTTTGTTTTGCACTGAAGGCTGCGATTTCTTGATTTACAAACAGCTCACTGGAATCAAATTTCTACTTTTTTTCTTTTGTTGTTTTTTTTTTTTTAAGAAAATCCTTTTCAGTAGATTTGTTAACAGTGCATAATGAAAATCCTATAGGCATAGGCTCTAAAAAAAACTTACAAGGTATACAACATTTGTGTCATGCATCACCCAGAAAAAGAATCACATACAATCCCATAGCTCTAAAATACAGGAATCCACTATTCTTGAATGCAAACACAACCTACACAGCCTCTCTGTTTCCAAATACATGCACTGAACCTCCCACATCTCCCAGAGTACAAAATACAGAAGCCACATAAACTCAAATACACACAGAACAACAAACTAGTTTTATCAAGTACATATAAGTCCACCTCACAAACACTGAGAACACATATGAGTGGCAACACCAAGTTCTGCGAGCATTACATTTCACGACAGGCACAGAGTACCACTAAGTCTTTTTTTTTTTTTTAAGGGTTTTTTTTTTCTTTTTTTCTTTTTTCTTTTTTCTTTTTTTATTATACTTTAAGTTCTAGGGTACATGTGCATAACATGCAGGTTTGTTACATATGTATACTTGTGCCATGTTAGTGTGCTGCACCCATCAACTCGTCAGCACCCATCAATTCGTCATTTATATCAGGTATAACTCCCAATGCAATCCCTCCCCCCTCCCCCCTCCCCATGATAGGCCCCAGTGTGTGATGTTCCCCTTCCCGAGTCCAAGTGATCTCATTGTTCAGTTCCCATCTATGAGTGAGAACATGCGGTGTTTGGTTTTCTCTTCTTGTGATAGTTTGCTAAGAATGATGGTTTCCAGCTGCATCCATGTCCCTACAAAGGATGCAAACTCATCCTTTTTTATGGCTGCATAATATTCCATTGTGTATAAATGTGCCACATTTTCTTAATCCAGTCTCTCACAGATGGACATTTGGGTTGATTCCAAGTCTTTGCTATTGTGAATAGCGCCGCAATAAACATACGTGTACATGTGTCTTTATAGCAGCATGATTTATAATCCTTTGGGTATATACCCAGTAGTGGGATGGCTGGGTCATATGGTACATCTAGTTCTAGATCCTTGAAGCATCGCCATACTGTTTTCCATAATGGTTGAACTAGTTTACAATCCCACCAACAGTGTAAAAGTGTTCCTATTTCTCCACATCCTCTCCAGCACCTGTTGTTTCCTGACTTTTTAATGATTGCCATTCTAACTGGTGTGAGATGGTATCTCATTGTGGTTTTGATTTGCATTTCTCTGATGGCCAGTGATGATGAGCATTTTTTCATGTGTCTGTTGGCTGTATGAATGTCTTCTTTTGAGAAATGTCTGTTCATATCCTTTGCCCACTTTTTGATGGGGTTGTTTGTTTTTTTCTTGTAAATTTGTTTGAGTTCTTTGTAGGTTCTGGATCTTAGCCCTTTGTCAGATGAGTAGATTGCAAAAATTTTCTCCCATTCTGTAGGCTGCCTGTTCACTCTGATGGTAGTTTCTTTTGCTGTGCAGGAGCTCTTTAGTTTAATTAGATCCCATTTGTCAATTTTGGCTTTTGTTGCCGTTGCTTTTGGTGTTTTAGACATGAAGTCCTTGCCCGTGCCTATGTCCTGAATGGTACTACCTAGGTTTTCTTCTAGGGTTTTTATGGTATTAGGTCTAACATTTAAGTCTCTAATCCATCTTGAATTAATTTTCATATAAGGAGTAAGGAAAGGATCCAGTTTCAGCTTTCTACTTATGGCTAGCCAATTTTCCCAGCACCATTTATTAAATAGGGAGTCCTTTCCCCATTTCTTGTTTCTCTCAGGTTTGTCAAAGATCAGATGGCTGTAGATGTGTGGTATTATTTCTGAGGACTCTGTTCTGTTCCATTGGTCTATATCTCTGTTTTGGTACCAGTACCATGCTGTTTTGGTTACTGTAGCCTTGTAGTATAGTTTGAAGTCAGGTAGCATGATGCCTCCAGCTTTGTTCTTTTGACTTAGGATTGTCTTGGCAATGCGGGCTCTTTTTTGGTTCCATACGAACTTTAAAGCCGTTTTTTCCAGTTCTGTGAAGAAACTCATTGGTAGCTTGATGGGGATGGCATTGAATCTATAAATAACCTTGGGCAGTATGGTCATTTTCACGATATTGATTCTTCCTATCCATGAGCATGGTATGTTCTTCCATTTGTTTGTGTCCTCTTTTATTTCACTGAGCAGTGGTTTGTAGTTCTCCTTGAAGAGGTCCTTTACATCCCTTGTAAGTTGGATTCCTAGGTATTTTATTCTCTTTGAAGCAATTGTGAATGGAAGTTCATTCATGATTTGGCTCTCTGTTTGTCTGTTACTGGTGTATAAGAATGCTTGTGATTTTTGCACATTGATTTTGTATCCTGAGACTTTGCTGAAGTTGCTTATCAGCTTAAGGAGATTTTGGGCTGAGACAATGGGGTTTTCTAAATATACAATCATGTCATCTGCAAACAGGGACAATTTGACTTCTTCTTTTCCTAACTGGATACCCTTGATTTCTTTCTCTTGCCTGATTGCCCTAGCCAGAACTTCCAACACTATGTTGAACAAGAGTGGTGAGAGAGGGCATCCCTGTCTTGTGCCAGTTTTCAAAGGGAATTTTTCCAGTTTTTGCCCATTCAGTATGATATTGGCTATGGGTTTGTCATAAATAGCTCTTATTATTTTGAGGTACGTTCCATCAATACTGAATTTATTGAGCGTTTTTAGCATGAAGGGCTGTTGAATTTTGTCAAAAGCCTTTTCTGCATCTATTGAGATAATCATGTGGTTCTTGTCTTTGGTTCTGTTTATATGCTGGATTACGTTTATTGATTTGCAAATGTTGAACCAGCCTTGCATCCCAGGGATGAAGCCCACTTGATCATGGTGGATAAGCTTTTTGATGTGCTGCTGAATCTGGTTTGCCAGTATTTTATTGAGGATTTTTGCATCGATGTTCATCAGGGATATTGGTCTAGAATTCTCTTTTTTTGTTGTGTCTCTGCCAGGCTTTGGTATCAGGATGATGTTGGCCTCATAAAATGAGTTAGGGAGGATTCCCTCTTTTTCAATTGATTGGAATAGTTTCAGAAGGAATGGTACCAGCTCCTCTTTGTACCTCTGGTAGAATTCAGCTGTGAATCCATCTGGTCCTGGACTTTTTTTGGTTGGTAGGCTATTAAGTATTGCCTCAATTTCAGAGCCTGCTATTGGTCTATTCAGGGATTCAACTTCTTCCTGGTTTAGTCTTGGAAGAGTGTAAGTGTCCAGGAAATTATCCATTTCTTCTAGATTTCTAGTTGATTTGCGTAGAGGTGTTTATAGTATTCTCTGATGGTAGTTTGTATTTCTGTGGGGTCCGTGGTGATATCCCCTTTATCATTTTTTATTGCGTCTATTTGATTCCTCTCTCTTTTCTTCTTTATTAGTCTTGCTAGCGGTCTGTCAATTTTCTTGATCTTTTAAAAAAACCAGCTCCTGGATTCATTGATTTTTTGGAGGGTTTTTTGTGTCTCAATCTCCTTCAGTTCTGCTCTGATCTTAGTTATTTCTTGCCTTCTGCTAGCTTTTGAATGTGTTTGCTCTTGCTTCTCCAGTTCTTTTAATTATGATGTTAGAGTGTCAATTTTAGATCTTTCCAGCTTTCTCTTGTGGGCATTTAGTGCTATAAATTTCCCTCTACACACTTGCTTTAAATGTGTACCAGAGATTCTGGTATGTTGTATCGTTGTTCTCATTGGTTTCAAAGAACATCTTTATTTCTGCCTTTATTTCGTTATGTACCCAGTAGTCATTCAGGAGCAGGTTGTTCAGTTTCCATGTAGTTGAGCGGTTTTGATTGAGTTTCTTAGTCCTGAGTTCTAATTTGATTGCACTGTGGTCTGATAGACAGTTTGTTATAATTTCTGTTCTTTTACATTTGCTAAGGAGTGCTTTACTTCCAATTATGTGGTCAATTTTGGAATAAGTGCGATGTGGTGCTGAGAAGAATGTATATTCTGTTGATTTGGGGTGGAGAGTTCTACAGATGTCTATTAGGTCCGCTTGGTGCAGAGATGAGTTCAATTCCTGGATATCCTTGTTAACTTTCTGTCTCATTGATCTGTCTAATGTTGACAGTGGAGTGTTGAAGTCTCCCATTATTATTGCATGGGAGTCTAAGTCTCTTTGTAAATCTCTAAGGACTTGCTTTATGAATCTGGGTGCTCCTGTATTGGTTGCATATATATTTAGGATAGTTAGCTCTTCCTGTTGAATTGATCCCTTTACCATTATGTAATGGCCTTGTCTCTTTTGATCTTTGATGGTTTAAAGTCTATTTTATCAGAGACTAGGATTGCAACCCCTGCTTTTTTTTGTTCTCCATTTGCTTGGTAGATCTTCCTCCATCCCTTTATTTTGAGCCTATGTATGTCTCTGCATGTGAGATGGGTATCCTGAATACAGCAGACTGATGGGTCTTGACTCTTTATCCAGTTTGCCAGTCTGTGTCTTTTAATTGGACCATTTAGGCCATTAACATTTAAGGTTAATATTGTTATGTGTGAACTTGATCCTGCCATTATGATATTAACTGGTTATTTTGCTCGTTAGTTGATGCAGTTTCCTCCTAGCCTCGATGGTCTTTACATTTTGGCATGTTTTTGCAATGGCTGGTACCGGTTGTTCCTTTCCATGTTTAGGGCTTCCTTCAGGGTCTCTTGTAAGGCAGGCCTGGTGGTGACAAAATCTCTAAGCATTTGCTTATCTGTAAAGGATTGTATTTCTCCTTCACTGATGAAACTTAGTTTGGCTGGATATGAAATTCTGGGTTTAAAATTCTTTTCTTTAAGAATGTTGAATATTGGCCCCCACTCTCTTCTGGCTTGTAGAGTTTCTGCCGAGAGATCTGCTGTTAGTCTGATGGGCTTCCCTTTGTAGGTAACCCGACCTTTCTCTCTGGCTGCCCTTAAGATTTTTTCCTTCATTTCAACTTTGGTGAATCTGGCAATTATGTGTCTTGGAGTTGCTCTTCTCGAGGAGTATCTTTGTGGTGTTCTCTGTATTTCCTGAATTTGAATGTTGGCCTGCCCTACTAGGTTGGGGAAGTTCTCCTGGATGATATCCTGAAGAGTGTTTTCCAACTTGGTTCCATTTTCCCCCTCACTTTCAGGCACCCCAATCAGACGTAGATTTGGTCTTTTTACATAATCCCGTACTTCTTGCAGGCTTTGTTCATTTCTTTTTCTTCTTTTTTCTTTTGGTTTCTCTTCTCGCTTCATTTCATTCATTTGATCCTCAATCACTGATACTCTTTCTTCCAGTTGATCGAGTCAGTTACTGAAGCTTGTGGATTTGTCACGTATTTCTCGTGTCATGGTTTTCATCTCTGTCATTTCATTTATGACCTTCTCTGCATTAATTATTCCAGCTATCAATTCTTCCACTCTTTTTTCAAGATTTTTAGTTTCTTTGCGCTGGGTACGTAATTCCTCCTTTAGCTCTGAGAAGTTTGATGGACTGAAGCCTTCTTCTCTCATCTCGTCAAAGTCATTCTCTGACCAGCTTTGATCCGTTGCTGGCGATGAGCTGCGCTCCTTTGCAGGGGGAGATGTGCTCTTATTTCTTGAATTTCCAGCTTTTCTGCCCTGCTTCTTCCCCATCTTTGTGGTTTTATCTGCCTCTGGTCTTTGATGATGGTGACGTACTGATGGGGTTTTGGTATAGGTGTTCTTCCTGTTTGATAGTTTTCCTTCTAATAGTCAGGACCCTCAGCTGTAGGTCTGTTGGAGATTGCTTGAGGTCCACTCCAGACCCTGTTTGCCTGCGTATCAGCAGCAGAGGTTGCAGAAGATAGAATATTGCTGAACAGCAAGTGTACCTGTCTGATTCTTACTTTGGAAGCTTCCTCTCAGGGGTGTACTCCATCCTGTGAGGTGTGGGGTGTCAGACTGCCCCTAGTGGGGGATGTCTCCCAGTTAGGCTACTCAGGGGTCAGGGACCCACTTGAGCAGGCAGTCTGTCCCTTCTCAGATCTCAACCTCCGTGTTGGGAGATCCACTGCTCTCTTCAAAGCTGTCAGACAGAGTCGTTCGCATCTGCACAGGCCTCTGCTGCTTCCCCTGTTGTTTTTTAGCTGTGCCCTGTCCCCAGAGGTGGAGTCTACAGAGACAGGCAGGTTTCCTTGAGCTGCTATGAGCTCCACCCCGTTCGAGCTTCCCAGCGGCTTTGTTTACCTACTTAAGCCTCAGCAATGGCGGGCGCCCCTCCCCCAGCCTCGCTGCTGCCTTGCGGTTAGATCCGCAGACTGCTGTGCTAGCAATGAGGGAGGCTCCGTGGCCGTGGGACCCTCCCGGCCAGGTGTGGGTACAATCTCCTGGTGTGCCCGTTTGCTTAAAGCACGGTATTGGGGTGGGAATTACCCGATTTTCCAGGTGTTGTGTGTCTCAGTTCGCCTGGCTAGGAAAAGGGATTCCCTTCCCCCTTGCACTTCCCAGGTGAGGCAATGCCTCGCCCTGCTTCAGCTCTCGCTGGTCGGGCTGCAGCAGCTGACCAGCACCGATTGTCCGGCACTCCCCAGTGAGATGACCCCAGTACCTCAGTTGAAAATGCAGAAATCACCGGTCTTCTGTGTCGCTCGCGCCGGGAGTTGAAGACTGGAGCTGTTCCTATTCGGCCATCTCGCTCCACCCCCCCACTAAGTCTTAATATACCCAAAACCCCTCATATACACACTCACAAACTACCCATGAATACACACCCCACCCTCCCAGACCCAGATAAAACCCATACAATAAAAAAAAAAAAACACATAAAAACACCAATACTACTCTAATATACACACACAATTTTCATATACCCATGGGCACATGCACACGCAAATATCCCCAATCCCTGAATGTATAAATTCCCCGAAACACTAGCCAATCAATATCCTACATGTCCAGAATACAACCTCCTCACCCCATTCCCCAAACATGCCCAAACACATGTACAAACACCCTAGCATTCTCCAAAGAAATACACTTTAAATACTAACAATCTCATATTTTATAAATAGACTTAGATAATTCATCTATCTGCTGATAAATATACACACAAACCAGAATACACACTCAAGATGCACGGAAATATCTCCAGCATATCATTTATAAATACCCATAAAAACACTTTCCAATCCCAAAATTATCCCAATCTTGTATGAACCACCTCCCACATTGCCAAATACTAACCAATAACCACATCACACACCTTTAATACATATAAATTCAACTCTCTTACTTTCCTGTATAAAAAGAGAACCCCATCTCTCTCTCAGACACACACATACTAAATTCCCAGAATATATAACCCTAATAACCACTTACTGAAAAATACAAGCGCATAGCTCCACAAAACATTCATCCAAACTGCCATGCCCTTGAACACACACACACGCAAACGCAATACTCATGTAGTTCTCTACATGCCCTAAATATACCCACAATTAACTAATACACCACAAATATACAAACATGCCACCTCATATCCCCAAATACACATACAGTCCCACAATACCTGAACATATGTAATCATACTTCCAAATGCTCACACAGAAATAACTCCTCCATCTTCCAAGACAGAATCATACAAACTCCACCTCACAACTGCACACATTCACCCTACCAGTCCCCCAATAGACATGGATCTGCCCTCACACATTGAAATAGCCATACACACCCCCTGAAAATCATGAAAAGAAACACACATCACCATGCAACACGTCCTGAGTACTCAAACGGTCTTCCTACATTCCCCAAACATGTAAACCAAACAGAGTGTACATCCGCAAAAACATACACAAGCATTTTCTCTATTATTGCCCACGTGCACAAGGTAATTCTTCCAAATCTGCCCAACATTAGACAAATACAAATCCCCAACATTCATCTGGGAAAACACATGGAAAATACATCTTCACAACCCAAATCCCAAATATCTAACCCCAATTCTTCTGGTATACATATCTTACATCTCATATCCTCTAAATATAAACTCTCTCTCCTACATACTTTCACAAAAACAGTTATGATCTTCTTTTTGGGGGGGCGGGGAATGGAGTCTCACTCTGTCGCCCAGGCTGGAGTGCAGTGGCACGATCTGGGCTCACTGCAACCTCCGCCTCTTGGGTTCAAGTGATTCTTCTGCCTCAGCCTCCCGAGTAGCTGGGATTACAGGCATGCACCACCACACCCAGCTAATTTTTGTATTTTTAGTAGAGAGGGGATTTCCCCATGTTGGCCAGGCTGGTCTCGAACTCCTGACCTCAGGTGATCTGTCCGCCTCCACCTCCCAAAGTGTTGGGATTACTGGCATGAGCCACTGCGCCTGTACCAGTTATGACCTTCTTTAATCTGCAATCTCCACACAGACACCACCAACCCACACATGTGAATACATATCAGATTCTCACCAATTAAATACATATCAAATTCCAAACTAAGAATTCATATGAACACATTTTCACATACACAAAACCACCCCCACAAATCTCACACCCTCCAAAATCCAAAACAAATCTTCCCGACATTCTCAAGTATACACTAACCCAACCACCCAACATACATATGTGTGTGCAGTAAATTTTAGATACATGTGTAGCCTACAATTTACAAATAATATACCACTACTTTTTATTTGTAAATTCCACATCAGCGATTCTCATAGAAGCTTTTCTTGACTTTGGCCACACTCTTGCATCCACAACCAACTTGTGCTGCCAAGTGAACAGACTATGACTAAAGGCCTGTTCTTTGACTTTGAAGCTGCTCATACCATTGACAAATGAGCGTATTGGAACATGCATGCTGGCTGATCATTCTGATTAAGTCAACGAGCTTCACAACTCACTCAATGAGGTCGTCCGTGAGAACTTCACTCATTTCACGAGGACAGGAGCTACTTCTCTGCTGAATTGCATCACGGTTTCAACTGCTGAGGTTTTCCTTAAGCTTCTGCATTGCCTGGAATGTGAGAGGCATGGCAGAGTCACACTTTGGGGTTCCCACTGCCTTGTTAAACCTCCCATCTCACTTCGGGACCAGGCGAGCAAGGCAAACGAGTGCTGCCTGGGCGTCCCGCAGGGCCCCCAGGAGGAACGCTATGAACTCTCCCGCCTTGAGCGCAGCCACAGGCCTGCTCTGAACACAATGTGGGGTCGCCTCGCGGGCACTGGTGACCAGCGGGAACATGACCAGGAGGCGATTACCTTCTAATCACACTTGGCTTTATTTTTAGGTAACACCAAGGAGGACGCCATGAAAGCGAAGGCCGTTGGGTAACCGCCCTTTGCTCTCGCGCCACACGTCTCCCCGCCAAGAACCCCCGGCAACCCCAGCTGGGAGCGGTTAAGGGCCTCTGGCCGCAAGCGGAAACCCCGCCCGCCGGAACCCCGCCCACCTCAAGGCTCGTGCGCAGGCGCACGAGGCAGGCCTAGAGCGGCCTTGGGAGGTCCGTGCAGGAGATGGGGAAATGGAGGGACGTGGCACCTGGAAACTTCCTGGGGCCGGACGAGGCCTCCTTATTGGAACCTCCGTGACCGTGCCTCCGAGAAACCAGCGCATCGAAAACGACCACTCCTAATTTTCTGTAATACAAACCTGCAGTCAGTGCACTTAGGTAACACCCTTGCTGAAAGGTTTACCTTTGGAGGATTTATCCTAAAGCAAAGTATCCTCGAATTGCATGTCTTGCATTGCGTTTGAACTGCATTTATTTCATTCCTGCTAATGCCTTTCAAAAAATAATATGCCCTGTTTTCCTACTCAGTCTGGAGGTTCCATTAAAGAACATTTCTGGCAAAGAATTTTAGACCGGAAAACACACTCCAAAAGATACTTTCTTCTGACTCAATTCCCAGAGTTTTTACTATCGCATTCAAATGATTTCTAGAAATATTTTTGTTATAGCTTTGATCAATTTCTGTCAACAAAGCATCAGATAGTAGGGGAACAATTCCACACTCCCCCACCCCCGACTCTGCAACACAGTGCAGAATTCCAGTTGGCAATAAAAACTAGTAGATAAGCAACTCACTGACTTGAGTTTGTAATAGCTTCAGAAGAAACTTTAATCATCACATCCTTTCTGCTCATTTGCAGGATTCCTATCGTCTATCTCCACGTGATAACACTAAAGAGCCTTCACATCTATACCGCCCCAGGGCCTCAAGTGCGGAGACTGAGAGCTCTGCAGGACACAGCATGGAGCCGCCATTCCTCTACCGTTCCGTGACTGAGTGGAAGAGCATGTGTACTCTGAACAGGGGATCCAAACCCTGAGATGTTCTTTCTCAGCAGTCAGTGCGGCACAGGACTTTCTGTGGGAATGCTAAGAGAGCAGGGGCCAGAGGGCTTTTAGCCACCACCTCCCATGGCCAGTCTTCACAAATTACCTTTGGCTAATTTGATGGTCTCTCCTCTTGGGATCTAAGACTTCAAACATGTGCAGAAGCAAATGCAGAATTGAGACAAGACATTGTTCCACAGTATATTTTTTGTAGCACTGGCTCAGAAAAAGACTCATTGAAATCCTGTATCAAAGCCGTGTGTGAACATCTTGAGAAAGCATGAGCTCACTGACTTGACAAGGGAGGAAGCAACCAAGAATTCTGCCCTTTTTCAGTGCCTGAGTGTGATATTTTGCCTCAACATTCCTCTTAGATGAAGTTGTTGATTGAAAATCATTTAAGTTTTTGCCCCGTGATAAAAGATCAAGTCCTCAGAAAGATCTCCAAAGCGTTTACTGTTTGTTTGGTTTTGTTTTGTTTTGGTAAGTTTACCATGATTTTGCTTGAATTGCTATCTGTTGATCTTCTCAGCTAAGATCGAGGTAGAGTTGCACAGTGGAAGAGGACTGCATGTAAGGAGGCAGCTCTGTCTCAGAGGACAAAAGGCCTGGGAGCACCCAGACAGGCAGTCACTCCTCTCCCAGTGGCCACTGTGGAGGTATTTCATAGAAATGCTTGCTGGACCATTCAGGTTTAGAGTTGGGACAAAACTGAGAACTCATGAGAATATTGGACAGGAGTTAGGAAATGACCTTCTCATGCAGCTGGGGCAAGGAGGGGAGAACCCTGGGATTGAAACTTGCAGTCCACTGCCTGCCCCAGCAGTGTGGCCCCTGTTACGTTTTCCTGCAACTCTGCCTTCTTGAGTGCAAATGTTTTCGAAAGGGGCAAATGCTTCGTAAGTGCCAACAGGGTGTGTTTCAGCGAATGTTCACAGTGTACACCGGTCCGGCTGAAGGCCTCTTCCCTTCCCCAACACCCTCCCATCAGTGCAAAATTACCCTGCCCAGTAGGGAGTGAGGTGTGTGTCTCAGAAGATTTTGTTGCTGTGCTCTGAGTACTCACTCCTCATCTCCTTTTACCAGTTTCCTAACACTCCCCTTGTTCACAACACAGAACGTGAGTGCTCTTTCCTGTCATTTTGATGCTGATAAGCAGACAGTGATTTCAGTGTGAAAATGAGAATGAAGTTTTTTTTTTTTAAAGACAGGCTACAATAATTCCCATGCAGAGAGCCACAAACGATGACACTGGATTCCAAACAGCAAGCATGTATGGAGAAGATGAGGTCAACAGTGAGCTGAGAGAGGCCAGGCAGGGTTCACACATGCGAGGGGATGGGTGGGAATGGGGATGGGACGTTGGTGGATAGCATCCTGGCTGGTCTCAGAATGGACATGGGTTGTGGATTTCTAACTCCTGGAGAAACCAGAGTTCTAGGAATTGTAAGCTGCTTTATGTTAGGAAAGAAAAGACGGTGTTCTGCCCTTCTGTCCCTTACAACTGTGCATACTGCCACTAAACCTGGAAGCTGAGAAGGATATAATGGCTATTCCTGACTTCTTCTCATCAAATCAGCCTGCTATTGTTTTCTGCAATGGTTGTGTTTTGTGGTGAAGCCAAGATTCACACCTGAATCTCCTTACTGCAAGTTCTCACTCTCACAGTGGAGGGTTAACAATAATCACTTCATATGTTGCACTTTTTTGGAAAGAGTTACCAGATAAAGTGCAAGATCCCGGTGAAATGTGAATAACACAGATAAAGGAAAAACAGATTTTTCATAAAAGTATACTCTAAATATCACAGGGATCACAATTATAATAAAAACTAGTTCACTGTTTATCTTGAATTCAAATTCCACTTAGTATTTGTTATTCATACTTGCTAAATCCTGCCACTGTATTCTTTTGCATAGTTGTGATTTTAAGGAATAGTACAATGTCTTATTCTAGGATTTACCTACAGAAATAGAGGAGCCACATTACTAGGATAAACACAGTCATTGTAACTATCAGGAAAGCATTGGAACATATTAATATAGTAATTTTTACCCCCCCAAAACCTGAAAGCATTTTTAGACAGCAAAAATAGCTTCATTATGCTTTTGATTACATAATATATCTCTGGAAAGATGAAAAACAATCAGATAACACCTGTTTCCTCCAGGAAAGCAAATGTGGTGGCCAGGGAAAAAAGATGGGAGGAAGGCTGGTCATTGCCTATTCCACTGTGCACAGTTTGAATTTGGAACCAAGCAAAAGTATTGCTTGGTTAAATTAAAACCATTCAAAAGATAAAAAATAAACATTTAACACCATCACAATATGCTAGGAAACAAAATGAATGGATTTCTGGTCTCGGTACTGTAGGTCGCATAGTCACTCTTTCCTGGACTGAGGCTTCCCAGGAAAGGGGATAGGAAGTAAGGCTGGCCTGCTGGTGTGGACAGAGATTCCAGCAACATACATGACCTGGGGGCACAAGGGTTGCTTCCTAAACAATGATGAGCACACAGCCAACTAATAGCCTGGATCGGCTGAGACCATCCTGAGTTCAAACACCCAGTCCCCTTGCCTTCCTAAGAACTCCTATGTTTCTCAGACTGAAAACGTGTTCTGAATTTTGTTCAGGAAGTGCGGCCCCTGTTGAAATTCATCAAGAGTGGGAAAGAGCCAAAGAGGGAAGGAGCATGGGTTGCTTGGCACAAAAGTATTTCTGTTGATAAAGAATGGAAGTAAAGGGGACATCAGGTAGAATGTTTTGCTGTGAGTCAGAAGGACAATTTAAAGGTTGCCTAAAGAGGTGCACGCCATCTGTGTTGCTGCCGTCCAGTTGGAAGGGAAACTCAGGTTCTTGCCTAATGGCTGGAGCCCTTCACAGAATGTCCCCCATCCTTACCAGCCGCCCACTGCCCCTCCCCCTCTGCAGAATGTCTGGGGTCCTATGTTCTCAACCTATTTACATTCAAATTTTCCCTGCTCCACTGGGACTCAGGAGCATCTGCTGAGCCAGGTCACTCTCTGTGTCCTACCCTTGACTTTTCTCATTGCGGAAACTGCCAGACAGCAGTGGGCAGTGCCCAGCCTGAGGGGATGGCTTCAAATGGAGGTGAACCTGTAGGGATGGGGGCATTATCCGAGTCTGCCATGCCTCAACTCCTTGGGAATTCAAATTTGAACTGCCCCTGGGGACAGCTGATAGGGCTGATGTTGAAGACGGAGGGAGTACTGGATGTCCCCAAGGATATCACACCTGGGGATGGCCATGGCACCCTGAGTTTGTGGTTAGAGAGGACGGCTCCTTAGAGGTGGATCAAGATGCCTGGGGGAATACACCGTGTAGAGGAAAGGATGGAGTGGATGGATTGATCCTTTCTGGAAGGGGACAGGTCACGTCATTGTGTGTTTGTAGGGAGTGGTGGGATCGTGTTGTGCTGGTGGCCCAGGGAGAATGACAGACAAGCCTGAGCCCTGTGCCATGTCTTCAGGCACCTGGGAGGTGCCCTTCCATAGTGTTCAGAGGGATTTGGGCTGGAGTTTTCTAGATCTTAGGGAGGAGTGGGGAGAAGTGGTCTCAGCCAGAAAACTGTTGGGTGGGTTGGCTGTGACAGAGCATGTAATGACAACCTCTGGGTGGGCGAGGCTGGGGGCTACTGTAACTGCCACAGCCCGGAGCCTCTCAGCTCCCATCCCAGAGCTGGCTGCTCCGTCAGTTGAGGTGGCTGTTGGCTTTGATCCAACAGGGGTGGGGACAAATGGGGAAGTTCAGGTAACACATGGCCTGGACTTCCTGAGATGTTCTGAATTGTTCACCCTTTTGTGGAAGCTCAGGTCTTCAGACCCACTTCCTCTTGTCTACTAGCTCATGGCCTGTCCTCTGCACTTTGTGTTACTGTGGAGATGAAGAATTTGCTCCTATTCCATTTA
This sequence comes from Rhinopithecus roxellana, assembly GCF_007565055.1. Lineage (NCBI taxonomy): Eukaryota > Metazoa > Chordata > Mammalia > Primates > Cercopithecidae > Rhinopithecus > Rhinopithecus roxellana. Next base: position 36,535,410 of record NC_044564.1, on the reverse strand, counting down.
TACTACTTCATGAAATGGGGACAGGTGTGGATTCTTGCTGGTTCTCAGTGGAAGGGTCTGGAAAGGCCGGTTTCCTTTTCAGTAGAGGAAGGAGAATAGCGCACAAATAGGAAGATGGTTCTATTATTATTATTATTATTATTATTATTATTATTAAAGTTAGGATATGTATTCTGAATGATGAGGTGCATGTGCTGTATCCTTTATTCCCCCGACTAGAGACTGCATGAGGTTCTAGTGAACAGGGATGAGTTCTAGACAACTTTACCTTACCCGGCCTGTGGCCCAAGAACCCCTGGTTCTTGGTTGGTCACTATGTTCAGTTATTGGGAGCTCAAAGGAGAAGGATCAGAGATGCTCCTTGTCCCACTACCTATTGTAACATGACCAGCAGCTGTGAGAATCCCTGGGCACCTCCCCTGATAACCCTGCTGCTCACCAATTGCTGGCTGAGTTCTAATCGTGTGCAGCTGTTGCTGGCTGTGCGGTGACAGTATCTCAGGGGACTCCACCACTGCCTCTCAGACCTGCTCCCTGGTAACAGAGCTTCCTGAGTGGCAGCTGGGACCACTGAGCACTGAGCAATGGGTGGCCCGAATCTGACCCCCATTTAGCACTTGCTGTGGGGACAGGATAGCAAGTGCCAGGTCCTATGTCAGGACACTGTGCCACAAGTGTCCTGTGCCAGGACAATCACTTGCATGCTGGGCGTGATGAGTTATGGATTATCTTCAGGGTTCCTAGGGTGCTGGCTTGGGAAAGATTTCCATCCAGTGGTTTTCTTTTGTTGTGTTTGAGCTAGGAAAGAAAGAGGTTTACAAGAGCTTCAGGAAAAGGAAGATTGAAGAGAAGATGTGGCCATAATATTTGGAAGCTTCTGGCTTCCTGCCGGCCTTCTCAGTGCCGAGCACTGCCCTGGGGTAGGCCCCTCACCTGTTGCTGAGCATGCTGAGGACCACCAAGCTGCTGAGAGACTCATCCCTGACCCATGGCTTGGGAGATGTCTGTGAGGCTGATGGGGTCTGCCAGGGACACCTGAGGGATACCCTCGGGCAGCGAAGGCTTGGCTGTTGCTTCTTGGGAGACAGGGGTCAGGGAGTCTTGGTGACCGGGGCCAGGCTCTCTAGTGGAGCGACTCTCCCGTGGAGGAACAGAGCATCCAATGCACACTCAGGGACACTTGCAAGTGGCAGAGTTTCCCTGTCACACGCCTTCAGCTGTTGGGGCTCCCCTCGGATTCCCCAGTGACTAGTGAGGACCAGGAGACCCCAGCTCACTCATCTCTTTCCTTTGTCTCCACAGCATACCCAGTGCTGGGAACGGGCGTGACCGTGAACCCTGGTGCCTCCCTTTCTGTGTTCACAGCTCTGCCCTTTACCACACCTGCTCCCGGCCCAGCACACGGGCCACCCCTCGTGACTGCAGCGGTTCCTCCCGGCAGCCCTCTGGTGCTGTCTGCCTTCCCCAGCACACCTCTGGTGGCAGGACAGGATGGCCACGGCCCGAGTGGGGCTGGGGCTTCTAATGTCTTTGTCCAGATGAGGACAGAAGTGGGGCCTGTGAAGCCCCCTCAGGCACAGACCATGGTCCTAACTCAGAACCCCCTTGTCTGGCAGGCTCCAGGCACCCTCTGCGGAGGTGTCATGTGTCCACCTCCCCTACTCCTGGCAGCTGCTCCTGTGGTGCCTGTTATGGCTGCCCAGCTGGTTGGGGGCACCCAGGCCTGTGAGGGAGGCTGGTCCCAGGGCCTTCCTGTTCCACCACCACCACCACCGACCGCCCAGATGGCCCTCATCGTGTCCCAAGCTGGGCCATGGCCACAAGGGGCTCATGGAGAGGGCAGCCTGGCTCCCTCCCAGGCCAAGGCCCCACCAGACGACTCCTGCAATCCCAACAGTGTCTGTAAGAACTTCCAACTCTGGCAGCGCTACAAGCCCCTGGCCCGGAGGCGCCTTCCCCAGAGTCCTGACACCGAAGCGCTTTCCTGCTTCCTCATGTGAGTGTCCTCGGGGCACCAGAGCTCGTCCTGCAGCTCACACGTAAAGAGGCTACTGAATGGACAGGAGGTTACGCTGTTCAGAGGAGCTAGCAGGGCAGTTGTGAGGGTGATGGGTTGCACTATGGGAAGGTACATTTTCAACAACATTAATCTGGCTGTGGCTCAGGACAGACTGTCAGGGGCCTCAACTGCCCGTCACTGTCCCGTGAGTCCAGCCAATCCTTACTTTCAATAATTTTCACAACAATGTTTACAGAAGACCTAGGTCAGAGAGGGTTCCTGGTGTGACATGAACGACGGTTTGGGTTTAGGTCTTTGAGCACACACTCCAGTGCCTCCCCTTGAACCCAGTATTGATGGCCAGGAGCACATCACATGGGGTTGTGGGGAGGAGCTGCAGGGCCCGGTGGGAACCTGGCACATGCTCGCAGTTCTGCCCAGGTCCAGCACAGCGGTGGTGGAGCCTGCACAGGGGGATGGTCTTGGGCCCCGCACTAGGGTTGATGCTGGGCAGGTATTTGCATCTTCGCCCTCAATCCCTCCTAGAAAAAGGGACAATGATGCTTCATTCAGAGGATGGCGAAGAGATGACTCGAGCTCACACATGACATGTATAGCACAGTGCCTGGCACATGCTATGACACATTACATGATAGCAATTATGATTACTGTCCACATTACTATCATTATCAGGACTAGGCCATCTAGGAGAGTGCTCCCCAAAGCCATAGGCTCCAGTGATAGCTCTGAGCGCACCACGAGCCCAGCAGCCCAGGGTCGTGGACTGTGGTGACTGTGAGGCAGCAACGTCAGCATCCGCGAGAGTTTGTGGTTTCGTTCCCAGTCCCTGCCTCTCTCCACCCTGCGGCGCCTCTGTCACCCCGTGTTTCCCACTGATGAGCAAATGGGAGCTTGAGCACATCCACCGTGCAACACACTAACCGTTCCCCTAGGGAAGTCCCCTGCCTGGGGTGTAAGTGGAAGGCGGCCCCATCTTCCTCCCCAACAATCTCACTGCCCCCGCACCCTGGAACTGGTTGCATTCCCCCTTGGAGCGGAGTCCCGGTGCACTGGGGACCCTGATTCTTGGAGTGGAGCTGCCCCAGGCTCACAGGCCTTTGCCATGGCTCCTGTGGGAATGTGGGAAGCTGTACCTGGCTGCTTGCAGTGGGCTTGACACCGCTCTGCTTTGGTTCTGGACGTGTGCTGCTGCTCCTCATGCTTCAGGACCCTGAGGCTACATCCCCAGGGGCTGCCTTGCTCCAGAGTCCCCAGGAAGCTGGTTAAATCTCAGTCCTGGGGCCCAGGAACCTGCACTTTAACCCTGGCTCCCAGGTCATTCGTGTGCACGCTGTCTCAGTCAGCTCAGGCTCGGCTGTAACAAATGCCATAGACTGGGTGCTTTATCAAGACACATTCATGTCTCCCAGTTCCAGAGGCCAGAAATTCCAGATCAAGGCGACAGCAGATTGGGTGTCTGGTCAGGGCCCTCTTCCTGGCTGGGGAGAGCTGCCTTGGCTATGTCCTCTGGTGGCTGAGAGGAAAAGCCCTGGCATCTCCTCCTGCCCTTATCAGGGCTCGGATTCCATGACTGGGACCCATGCTCATGACCTGCTCTAACCATGATTGCCTCCAAATACCTACACGCCAGCGCTGAGGGCTTCAGCACAGGCATGTTGGGGACACATATGTTCCACCCATAGTACTGAGTTCACTTGTCAACATCATAACACTGAGGACTTGAGGGGCAGTCAGAGAGGCCACTCCGTAGCTTGTGTTGATGTTCAATCTTGGGGGTGTGTCCTGGGGCCTGAGGAGCCCACGTGGGGGAGAACAGGACATGAACAGATGGCAGGACAGGTGTGGGGAGGACAGGGGCCAGGTGTTGGGACCAGGTGGGCTCGGGATGAAGGGTGGGCTTATAGACTGGGGCTGACTGCACTGGTTTACAGCCTAGTTCTCCGATCCCTGGCCCAGCGGAAGCCCACCATGACGCTGGAGGAGGGACTGTGGTGGGCCATGCGGGAATGGCAGCGCACGAGCAACTTTGACCGGATGATCTTCTACGAGATGGCGGAAAAGTGAGTCTGGGGTCCTGGGAGCAGGGCCCGCGTGGCAGAGTGAGGCTGAATGACAGAGGCCTGGTGGCCATGGTGGCTTCTCAGCATGGAGCATGAGGAGGGTGTGGACAAACACAGGATGCTCTGGGCCCCTGGCTCCCTCAGAAAGCTGCTCCTGCCACCTAGAGTGCTCTGGGGTCTCTGTCCTGCCCTTTTGGGAAGCACCCCCTGCCTGGCCTGGGCCAACCCCTGCCTTGACACTAGAGGTCATGGCGGGAGCAGCCAGCGTCGCAGCCCAGAGGGGGTCACCTCCAGCTGTGGGGATGGGGAGAAGGGGCGCTAGTGACTGTAGACAGAGTGGGGTGCAGACTCCTCACAGCAGTGGCCAGAAGTCGGTTTTCTGCCATCCCAGCCTGGCCAGGGAGTTTGGGCAGGGGAGACCTGCGCCCGGGACACCATGAGACCCATCTCTGGCCTGACCGCCTTTGCTCCTGGGCAGTGCCCTCCGTGAAGACAGACAGACAGACAGACAGACAGCAGCCTCAGGGGAAAGGGGCCCCGTCCTCCGGGCTCAGCTTTTGCTTCCTCCCAACCAGGGGTCTCCCGGGCCTCGTGACCCTGGGTTATCTCTCAGGGACCCGCAGTCCCAGCCTCAGGACTCCTGCATCATCCCTGGCACCGTCTGCCATCAACCCACCCTGGGCAGCTGAGACCTGGAGGAGGAGCCCCCCGGGACCCTCCTGGGCCTCGTGGCCCTGACTTGAGTCAGGAAGCCCCTTTGATGCCATGGGCTCTGCAGGGGCTGGGTGAGGGAGGGTGAGCCCAGAACTCTGGGAGCAGCTCCCTCCTGGGACTGAGGGATGAGACCCATTGAGGGCCCAGACAGCCCACCCGAGGCCTTGCCTTCCATCCCTGCCCTCGGCCGCTGCCTGGTCCTGGGGACAGGGGGCCTGGACCCTCTCCGCACAGCCTGGGCCTCCTTCACCCCCAGGTTCCTGGAGTTCGAGGCTGAGGAGGAGATGCAGATGCAGAAAGCACAGTGGATGAAGGGGACCCAGAGCCTGCCTCCTCCAGCCCCGCCGAGGCTTGAACCTCAAGGACCCCCGGCCCCTGAGGTGGTCAAGCAGCCAGGTACAGCTTCCCACATTCCCACAGGAGCCACGGCAAAGGCCAAAGGGGCCAAGGGAGGCCACTGTCCTCACACCCAATGCTTCCCTTCAAGAGGGGGGTTTGCTCCCCAACAGGACAGCTTCTGGGAGCATATGCTGGGTATTGACCAGGTCAAGTTTCCTAGCTACTCTCTCCCCTCGCCCATCCAAAACTCCACATATGCTCTGCCCAGGAAGCAGGGATGAGCGGGGAGAGTACATGGCATATTGGTGGCTCCAAACTTCCTCCCAAGCAATGCTGTCTCCGATGTGCCCCTCCTGTGTGTCTCCTCCGGGGGCGCTGTGGTTCAGGTGGTCCTGACCCAGCTGCGACCCACTTCACATCCCCAAACCCTGCCCTCCCCTGTGTGGTGCAGGCAGGAGGAGCCGCCCTCACCACACCCGGCCTCCTCCTTCTCTGCCTCAGTGTACCTTCCCAGCAAGGCCGGCCCCAAGGCCCTGACTGCCTCCCTGCCACCACCCAGGCCCCAGAGGCCAGTGGAGACCAAGGCCCGCCTGCCACCACCCAGGCCCCAGAGGCCAGCAGAGACCAAGGTCCCCGAGGAGATCCCCCCAGAAGTGGTGCAGGAGTATGTGGACATCATGGAGGAGCTATTGGGGCCTCCCCTCGGGGCCACGGGGGAACCTGAGAAACAGCGGGAAGAGGGCGAAGTGGAGCAGCCACAGGAAGAGGATTGGACGCCCCCAGACCCGGGCCTCCTAAGCTACATTGACAAGCTGTGTTCCCAGAAAGACTTCGTCACCAAGGTGGGCTGGCCTGGAGTGCTGGGGTCTGCAGGATTCCGGGGGGTGGTACTCCCAGGTCCTTGGAATTAAGCTCTGTTCCTTAGCTATTCAGCAGCGTGTGTATTTCCATGGATTTGAGTGTCTGTGTATGTGATTGTGTGTGTCTGTGTGTTGTTGTGTGTTTGTGTCTGTGATTTGTTACTGTGTGTCTTTGTGGGTGTGAGTGTGGAGTGTGTAGGTTACCTGTGTCTGCGTCTTTTCCTGTGTCCCATGTGGGTCTGTTTGTGTGTCTGTGTGTGCTTTGTGTGTCTCTGTCTGTATGTGTGTATGCTACCAGGTCTGTGGTCTGTGTGTGTAGCTGGTGGTTGCCATGATATGAGACAGCCCCAGGAAGGTGGGTATGGGGTGTTCCCGCTTTCTGCATCTCCTCTAGGTGTCCTTGCCTCCAGGTTACTCCCTGCGCAGGAAACTCACACCTTCTTCCTTCTGTTCCCAGGTGGAGGCTGTCATTCACCCCCGATTCCTGGAGGAATTGCTTTCCCCAGATCCACAGATGGATTTCTTGGCCCTAAGCCAGGAGCTGGAGCAGGAGGAGGGACTCACCCTTGCCCAGGTGAGCAGGAGGGGCACGAGGGACCCAGCACACAAGGCCCACCTGAATGTCTAACCCCACCCTGCTGGGGATGCTTGGCTTCTTGAGGAGCCACTCCGGGGTGGGAAGATGCAGGTTCAGAGGGAGTGGGATGGAGAGGAACCAGGGAGAGGAGTCAGGATGCAAGCTGCAGTGAGGCCCAAGGGGATACCCAGCAGAGCCACACCCTCTCTCTCTGACATAAAGCCCAGCTGCCTCAGGCTTCCCTGCCTCCCACCCAAGTGCCCTGGTCACTACCCTGGGCCCTGCTCACACCTGGGGCAGCACCAGTAGGTGCCCCGTTTCCTCCCACAGCTGGTGGAGAAGCGCCTCCTACCTTTGAAGGAGAAACAGCATGCGAGGGCAGCCCCTAGTCATGGCGTGGCCCGGTTGGACTCAAGTCCTTCTAAGTTTGCAGCTGGTCAAGGAACAGAGAGAGACATCCCTGACCCCCAACAAGGGGTTGGCATGGAAACCTGCCCACCCCAGACGGCTGCCCGGGACCCTCAGGGACAAGGCAGAGCACGCACCGGCATGGCCAGGTCCAAAGACCCAGCGGTGCCTTTGGGATGTCAGGATTTCCCCGGGCTGAGGGCTGCTCGGTCAACCTCTCCTCCCCAGGACCACAGACCCACCTGCCCTGGCCTGGGGATCAAGGACGCCTTGGATCTCCCTGGAGGGTCTCCTGTCAGGGAGTCACACGGACTGGTTCAGGGGTCAAGTGAGGAGGAGGAGCTCCCCAGCCTGGCCTTCCTCTTGGGTTCCCAGCACAAGTTCCTGCCCTGGAGGCTACCCCAGAGCCCTGTCCCTGCCTTGGGCCTTCTCAGCCCAGAAAAGTGGGGACCCCAGGGAGCTCTTCAGTCCCAATCTGCTCAGAGAAGAGGCCTCAGCCTAGCCACGAAGTCCAAGAAGCGACCTCTCTTCAGAAGCCCATCCCCTGCTAAAAAGACATCCCACCCAGGGCCTGGGCTCAGGGTCTCTGGGGAGCAATCCCTGGCTTGGGGGCTGGGTGGCCCCTCACAGTCTCAAAAGAGAAAGGGTGACCCCTTGGTCTCCAGGAAGAAGAAGAAGCAGCATTGTAGCCAATAGGGGCTTCCGGGCAGGTTCTCTGGTGCCAGTCCCCAAGGGTCTGGCATCCGATGCCCCAAAGCAGTCAAAAGCTTCTTCCTCCCCCATGCTGATCTTGCTGGGCCTTAGCTTTGGAGGATAGGGGAGGGAGGGGAGGGGAGGGAGAGGGTGGCTGAATGGGGAGGGCAGGGAGGGAGGGGAAGGGAGGGAGAGCGTGGCTGGATGGGGAGGGCAAGGAGGGAGGGGAGGGGAGGGAGAGGGTGGCTGAACGGGGAGGGCAGGAGGGGAGGGCCTGGGGGGAAGGGGCTGGGGGGTGGGAAGCAGTGCCTTGGGGGCCTTGTGTGTAAATGTGAATAAATGTAGTTGTGTTGGAAAATGCTGTCAGGGCTGCTGCCTCTCTCCTCGGGGCTGTGCTGCTCCGTGGAGGGTATCTGTGAGGGAGGGCAGAGGAACTGGGAGATGCCAGGCACTGGGAACCCACAGGGGCTGGCCCCACTTTTTCCCCCTGGTGTAGGGAGCCCCTTCAGTTGCACCAGGGACTGACAGATGCTGAGGAAGCCCTGATCCCTCCCACCACCCAGTCACAAGGCCCCGCCTGCTTTAGGGAGTCTTCTCAGGGCCTCCCATCATTATCAGTATCCCTGGAAAATCCTGGGATTAGAGAGAGCTGGCTGGCTTTTTTTCTGCTCGGTGGGATCTGAAGAGAAGGCAGCCGCCTGCAACATGGACATGGGGAGAGGCAGCTGCTCCTGCTTAACCCTCATCAGGAAGAGCGCGGGCACTGGGCTGAGCGGAGACGTTGAGGTGACCGTCCACATGGGTGTGTTTTGGATACGACGGTGGGTGGGGAGCGGGGGAAGTCCCTCTGCCTGTTTCTGGGCAGGAGAGAGTCTTATCCAACTAGCTGAAGCAGATGCTCCTTGCTGTGGCCACAGGGACTGGCCTCAGGGGCCCTCAGGGTCCTCCATGGAGCCCCCCACAGCTATGATTCCCTTCCCGTATGATGACTGAACTCATGTGGAATTGATGTAGACACAGATTTACATTGGTATCTAAAACAGTTCCCTTCCAATACACCATCATCAATGGGAACAAGCATGACCAGCCCAGCAGGCACAGGGTGGGTGTCTGCTAGTTCCAGGACCCAGGGAGCTGGGGCCCAGGCTGAGAGGGGTTGAGGGTCAGCCACCCTTCTGCCAGGCACAGACCCCAAGGGCAGAGCAGGGGCTGCCTGGGATGTGGCACTGGCTGTCTGGAAAGTGCCCTGGGAGTCGGGGGCTAGGTGTTCGCTGAAGGGAGACTTCCAGAGTCTGTGAGTGAGATGAGGACTGCATCAGGAGAGGGACCGAGGCTGGGGAGGACACTCTGCTCTTCCCCAGGTTGTCCTGTCCTCCCAGTCTCTGCTGAACTCTCCTCACCCCATGGGCCAACTTCTGCCCCCCTTACCCCTAACCCACCTCTCAGAATCTCAGATCCCAGCATGGACAGGACCCAGCACCCGCCCTGGTTCCCTCCTTGCCAACACCTTCTTCTCCACAGTCTGAGTTCTGATTCCTCCCCAGGGCCCTTTGTGACTGCCAGGGCACTGGTCCCAGCACTCCCTGCATGCAGAGCTGTGGTCATGGCGCTGGGGGGCTGGCCCAGCAGCAGAGGCTGGTGGGGCAAAACTGTCTGATACACAGTGGCCTGGCCCCTCAGCCAAGTGACAAAGGGAGCCATGTTTGGGTCCTTTCTGGCCCCATCTGCCCACAGAACACAGCAGTCAGCCAGACAGGTGCCCCTCTGCCCCGTCCCTTCTGCTCAATGTGGGCAGTGTGGCAGGCCTTCCGTCCTCTGTGGCCTTTGGGAAGGAGAGTGTATCTTGGCAGGGCTTCCCCAGCTCAGTGCACATCAGGCCCTCGGGGAAAATGTGGGGAGTGAAGAGTCACCGGTGGGTGATGTGGGCAACTCCCATGACTCCTCTACATTCAGGGTGATCCTCAGGGGTAAGGTAGCACTGCCCTTTTGCAGGAGTTAGGAATGTTAAATGAGCCGTGTTTGAAGGGAACATGGTCCATACTCTGGCGTGTGTGGGTGCCCAGCCAACTTCCTCACCTAAGGGTGAAAGTGACACCCTGGGGCTCCTGCTTTTTACCCCACTGGCTGTTGTCTATCCCACGGTCCCTGTCCTTGTGTTGGCTAAGCCATTTCTAGGAGGCAGAACTTGTGCTTCCTCCACCTCTGTGTCCCACCTGAGCCCTACAATCTGCCTCTAAACGGGCACAGTGGGGCTGACTGGGGGGCTCTGGCAAACTGAACACACGTAGCCCCCCGCCGCCCAGTTCCTGTGTTGAAGCCCTAACCCCCAACGTGATGGTATTTGGAGATGAGACCTTTGAGAGTTATTCAGGGTTAGAAGAGACCATGAGGGTGGGGCCCTAATGATGGGATTAAGGCCCTGGTAAGAAGCAGAGACCCCAGAGCGCTCTCTCTCCCTGACACGAGGACACAGTGAGAAGGCGGCCATCTGCAAGCCAGGAAGAGAGCCCTCACCAGAATCTCACCACACTGGGACCCTAACCTCAGACCTCCATTCTCTAGACTGTGACAAATACATTTGTTTTTTTAATATGCGCCACCACCCCCAAGTCTATGGTACTTTGTTCTAGCAGCCCTATGTGACTAGGACAAGGTCCATCATCTCAAGTACTTCCTTCCTGACTGGTATCTGGAAACCGTGCATCAGAGCCACGGGAAAGAAAGGCTTGGCCCTTTGCGACTGTCAGTACACCTCCACCCCAAGTGCAGTGTATCACACATGAACCAGGAGAGCCTGGGACGCAGTGAAAGGGAATCTGTAAATACCCATGATGTCGTCGCATCCACGCTTGGGGAAGCCATACAACTTGGTCACAGCAGGTGCTGGGGGTGTGCTGAGGCTCTCGGTCGACTTGGCCTCCCTGCTTACGCACCCAGGTCACTATCTGGGAACCAGTGCGGCTGGAGCTGCCCCAGGCCAGTTTGTCTCCAGAGACCCCTCCGTTCACCACTGGATGACAGATCCCTGAAGAAGCCATGGCCTCCTGGGAAGCTCCATCTGACAACGTGAGTAAGGCCGGCCCCTGTTAGTGAGCATGCTGTGCTTTCTGACGGCTGCCAGAATGGACTTGATCCAGGTGGCTGCCCTTTCTAGCTCACTTTGATTCTAACTTCAGTGTCACATGATGCCCTATGAATGGAACATACAATGTGTGTCTTTCATATCTGTCTTCTTTCACTTAGAATAATATTTCCAAGGTCATCCACATTTTCAGTATGTATCATTACATCGAACCTTTTTGTTGCTGAATAATACTCCATTAAGGGATATACTAAAATTTATCCATTTATCAGTTAAGAACATTTGGGTTGTTTTCACTTTTTGGCTATTGTGAATTATACTTCTCAGAACATTTGTGTACAAGGTTTTCTGGGGATGTATGTTTCCATTTCTCATGGCTACATACCTAAGAGTGAAATTGATGGGCCATATGGAACCTCTATGTTTAACCATTTCAGAAGGTGCCAGACTGTTTCCAGTGTACATGAACCATTTTATATATCCACTAGCTGTGTGAGGGTCCCAGCGTCTCTCCATATTCCAGCCAACATTTACTATCAACTCTCTTTTTGATAAAGTCATCCTAGTGGTTCTGAAGTTGTATCTCGTCATAGTTGCATTTGTGTTTCCGTGATGTTGAAGCTCTTTCGTGTACCTATTCGCCACTTGTATATCTTCTTTGGAGCAATGTTACTCAACATTTAGTAATTTTTAACTGGTTTGTGTTTTGTCATTGAGTTATAAGAATTCTTTATATATTCCAGATAAAAATGCTTTATAAGATATAATTTGCAGAAATATTCTCCCATTCTGTGGGTTGTCCTTTACTTTCTTGATGGTACTCTTTGAAGCACAAATGTTTTTACTTTGGATGAAGTCCATTTTATCTATTTTTTCTTTTGTTACTTGTGGTTTTGATGTCATATTTAAGAAACCATTAACTAGTCCTAGGTCATGAAATGTATTCCTATGCCTTTTCCTTTTTTAAAAACCATCTTAAACATTTTAAAGTGTACAATTCAGTAATGTTATGTGTATTCACATCATTGTGAAATTGAGATCTTTAGAAATATTTTATCTTTCACAACTGAAATTTTGTACACATTAAATACTAATTTTCCCCCTACTCCCACCCCCAGCCCTGGCAACCACTACTTGATGTTTCTGTGATTTTGACTACCTTAAATACTTCATATGAAGGAAAGGATTTGTCCTTTTGTGATTAGCTTATTTCACTTAGCATAATGTTCTTGAGATTGATCCATGTTCTAACATGTGACATGATTTCCTTCTTTCTGTAGGCTGCTTAGTCTTCCATTGTATGTATATACCATATTTTATCCTTTCATCCACCAATGGACATTTGGATTGGATCTCTTGGCCATTGTGAATAATGCTGCAATAGGGATTGTATTGAATTTGTAAATTGCTTTAGGTAATATGGACATTTTAACAATATTAAGTCTTCATATCCACATGCATGGAGATGTCTTTTCTTTTATTTATATACTCTTTGTTTTCTTGTAGCATTGTTGTTTTGTAGCTTTTAGCATCCAAGTTGTTTGCCTCCTTGGTTAAGTTTGTTTCTAGGTATTTTGTTCTTTTTCATGCTATTATAAATAAAATTGTGGCTTTTTGTTTGTGTTCTTTTCTATCTTTGTTTGTTTTTGTAGTAAAGATAGGATTTCACTATGTTGGCCAGGCTGGTCTCAAACTCCTGGCCTCAAGTGATCCGCCTGCTTCAGCCTCCCAACATGTTGGGATTACAAGTATAAGCTGCCACACTTGGCCTGAAATTTTCTTCTTAATTTCCTTTCCATATTGGTCATTGCTAATGTATGGAACTGCAATGGATTTTTGTGTGATAATGTTGCATTTTTAACTTCGCTGCAATCATTTATTAGTTCTTACAGGTTTTTTGGTGGAATTTTTAGGGTTTTCTACATATAAAACCATATAATCTGTAAATAGAAATAATTTTACTTCTTCCTTTCCAGTTGGAATGCCTTTTATATAACTCTTCCTTGTTTAATTGCTCTGGCCCAGTGCTATGTTGAATAGAAGTGGCAAGAGTGGGCATCCTTAACTTTCTCCTGTACTTTGAGGAATAGCTTTGTCTTCCACTAGTAAACATAATGTTAGTTGTGGGCATTTCATGTAAGGCCTTTATTATGTGGTAGTATCTTCCTCTTATTCGTAGTTTAATCATAAAATGGTGTTGAATTTTGTGGAATGCTTTGTCTGAATCATGTGGTTTCTGTCTTTCATTATATCAATGTGGTATGACTTGACTGATTTTTGTATCTTGAATCATCCTTGCATTCCAAGTATAAATCCAACTTGGTCATGATGTATAATACTTTTTTTTTTTTTCCTTTGAGACAGAATCTCACTCCCATCCAGGCCGAAGTGCAGTGGGGCAATCTCGGCTCACTGCAACCTCTGCCTCCTGGGTTCAAGTGATTCTCCTGCCTCAGCCTCCCGCGTAGCTGGGATTACAGGTGCCTGCCACCATGCCCAGCTAATTTTTGTATTTTTGGTAGAGACAGGTACTGGGAGAGATGGGGGCAGAAAACAGCCCTCACTGATAGCACAGAGCCTCACCTCTTCACACAGTCTCTTTCTCCTCTCCTCCTCTGCCCACACAGTGACTCCCAGCCTCTAAGATTCCTGCTTTCAGCAATGCCCCTGATAGCATACCAATTATCTGAGGAGTTCTCAAACACCAACTCTTCACTGCCCATTAGCACAATGAAGAAATTGAGGAAAATGTATATGTCCCTGAATATTGCTAATGGTCTTAGAGCAAACTGCTGCTTATTCTGCGTTATATACTTCTTAGTTCATTGGGGTTAGGATGTCATTTTTTAATGAAATCATGTTAATAGTGTTTGTAAAATGAATGATGTGCAACCTCATGAAAAATTGTATGTTTTTTGAAGGAGTAGAGGAAGCAAGGAGGTGTGATAAAAATTTTGACTGTTGAAGTGGCATGGGGGCAGGTTGAACTTGTCCAAGACTGCTTCCCTGCAGGCCAGCCTCCTTCAAGGCTTCATGAATGCTCTCCATTTCTGGGCGTAAGGTCATCAAAGCTGAGTTCTAGTAGAAGAGACATTCTAGACGTCTAGAATGTCTGATGCACACACACTTAGAGGTCTAGAGACACCTGTTCTAGAAGTCCACCATTATGCCTCCACTGCTTAGGTCTTGAAGAGAAATCACATTCATTCATTCTACAAGTATCTACTCAGGACGTGATATTTGTCCGGTGAGTGATGAGCACAATGGTTGATAGGCAGAGACAAACAATAATCAAAAAATGAGTCATAAAGGGTAATGAAAGCTGGGTGCAGTGGGTCATGCCTGTAATCCCAGCATTTTGGGAGGCGGAAGCAGATGGATCACCTGAGGTCAGGAGTTTGGGACCAGTCTGGACAACATGGTGAAACCTTGTCTTTACTAAACATACGAAAATTAGCCAGGCGTGGTGGCCTCTGCTGAGCTCTCTTTTGTGTTTTAATGTAAGGTTAAGGAGCTCCTGGGCCTTTGGGGATTCTCTGCCAAACCAGGTCCCATCATCATGGCTTTCTCCCTTCTCTGCACTGGTGGACAGATAATCTGCAGCTGCACACAGGACACACAGAGCTTACCCCTGCTCACTCAGGCTCACCTCCTAGGATGTCTCCTAGGCAGGCAGAAATCGAGGCTGGTTTGCCACACTCACATTCGGGGACCAGGGACCTGCACCTGCCCTTGCTATGCTCAACTGTCTCCCGGGCTGTCACCACTGCCCTCAGAAGAGCTCACACTGCTGGTGTGCCCAACCGTTTCTCAGGCTCTTGCCAAGAGGCAGCAAGAGAGTTTCCCCTACTCACCTGCCCACTGGGAACAAAACTTTATTTACTTTTTATTGAGGTAAAACAGATTTAACATAGACTACCATTTTAATCATTTTTGAGTACAGGATTTATTGGTGTTAAGCTTATTTACATTGTTCTCTTACCATCACCACCAATCCATCTCCAGAACTTTCTCATCATCCCAATATCAGACTGTGAACCCATTAATCATCCAGCTCCCTGCTCCCTTTTCTTCAAGTCCCTTAATTTGAAGTGGAATGAGGAGACTATTTTTGAAATTACAATGCTCACCTTTTGTTGACTTTCTCCTTGACAACCTTCCCTTGATTTAGTCAGATGTCCCCACCCCCTGGTTTCTAGGACAGATTCCTCCCAGGCCTCAGGAGACTGTGCCCCATCTGCTGATGATGCCATAGTAGGACCCCAACAGGAAAACTAGGATATCTAATGTGCAAGGGCAGGGTTTTCAGGGGAGAGTAGGGGTTTCCTGAGAATTCTGGAAGCATGTCTGGAACTAGAGCCTTGAGTGGGAAGTACAGCATTTTTCTATCAGCAAAGCACTGAGAATGGGGAGACACCTTCTGAGGGGGCATCACAGGCAGGGGAGAGGAGAGGCAGACAAGCACTGGCTGCACTTATACTCAGGTCTTTGAGCAGCAGAAACAGTCTGGAGTGTGTGGTACCACTTTCTCATTAGGATGCTGTGCCTTTTCTTACCAATTTTTGAGAACGTTTGGAATATTATGGATAATACTATGGATAATAACCCTTTATCTATCAAATGTATTGGGAAGTTATTTTCCCAGTCGATTTCACTTTTCAACTTTTTTTATTTAATTTATTTGCCAGAGTGAATGTACAACTTCTTATGTTGTCAAATAATAACATAGGCCTTGAAAACTTCTGGACATTTCTATTTTGGTTTAAAAGGTATCCTTAGTCCCAAGTTATTTTAAAAATACGTTCTTTTAAGTTTTCATCCTAGATACATATTTTTGTTTTGTTTTGTTTTGTTTTACACTTAGAAGTTCTTATCCATTTGTTTTGGGGTGAGACAGGGGATAGGAGGTCAACATTATTTGTTTCCAGAAAAACAGCCAATTCTGCCAGGCTCATTTACTAAATAAACTTTCCTCCACTTAAAATAAAATCAGTAATATCTTTGTTTACTATCAAATTGTGATAAATATTGTGATTTACTTTGATACCTTCTAACTTATACCTCTTATTTGATTGTATTGATTATATAGCCTTAATAATGTTTTATTTAGTCTTCCATCAACATTTCAAAATAAAAATTTTATTCTCCATCTCATTCAGTTGCTTACAGTAATTATACTAAATTTGTATAACTTGAGAAACATGAAATCTTTAGTCATATTATGCCATCCAAGAACACAGTCTCGTTCCATAGGAACATCTATTATTTTATATACTGTAATACATTTTGATAGTGTCTGATTTTTCAGTTTTCTGAAGTTCATAAATATTCCATAATAAGTCACCTTTGAATTGCTTTTGCAATGTACACAACAAAATTTTATTTTAAGCAAATCATTGAAATAGTAAGAATTTCATGAAATCAAGGTGGTCTACCTTTGCTCATAACAACCCTTCATCTCCTGCCTTCTCCTTGTTTCTCTACTCCTCCTTCCTCGTCCTAGAGCACTAGTATCAAAACATGTCCATGCAGCCACCTTATATTGGGTCCCACCAGAAAGTAGTCCCCTGAAACTCAAGCCAAACACCACAGGCAACACAAAGAGACTCACTGGGTGGTGTTGGCAAAGTCTGGGTCCAGGCCCTGTCCAGGATGTACTTACTGAAGCAATCTGGCTCCACATGTCTTGCAAATGATTTCAAAGCAGCTACAAATCCCTAGACCCAGGAGCCCCAACATCTTGAACAAATAGCTTATTTGAAATGCGAAAATTATTCCCTGACCTAAAGGAAGAACAGCAGCCTCCTCAGTAGTGAGTCAATCTCTCCCGGTCTTTCCATGGAAGGCCCAGGCTCTTCCTGGCCCTACAGGCAGGGAAAGTTCCAGTGATCTTGCAAAAGTCCCTTCATCCCTGCTGTTTGGTGGGCTTTGCTTTACCAAACTGGCTACAAAGGTTTGAGGAAATTAGCACATGATCAAACCATGAGAACTGGAGCTTCAGGTTTGCAAAAACCAGCATGAGCGCAGCCTGGAAAGATGTCAGCTTATCCTGATGCAGGAAAGGTGAGGCCTAAAGCTCTGACCCCACATGTGAGGACAAGAGATACTGTGGAAAGTGGAGGGACTAAGAATATTGGCATGAATATAAAAGTTACACCATTGATCTAAATATGTTAATAGAAGCCCCATTTTTATATCAAAAAGGCAACAGATAACTCCCTCACATTGGTATTTCAACAGGTATCTTCAATAGAGCTGCTATTAATGTATTATATATGCCTGCAAATTCAAACTTTTTGACTCTAAGTAAAAACAGAAAATTTATATTGTGACTCTGAGTACCCCCATATCTATAAATGAAAATAAAAGTTGTATGAAATAATGCTTGATGCACTCTCATATATTCAATTCTATTCCACACTATTCTATTCTCTTCCATTTCATCCCATCCCACTTTTGAAAAAGGTCATGGAAGGCCGAGCAAGGTGGCACATGAGAGGAGGTTAATGCCTGTGCCCTCCAGAATAAAGGACAAAAGCAGTGACTAAACAAGTTCATTTTGACTGGAGTATTTGAGAGAGAACCCTGGACAGCAGGGAAGAGACAGAAAATCTGTGGGTCAAGGAGAGACCAGGAAATTTCCTGGTCATTCCTAATACTTGTTTGTGAGGCCAGAGAACCTGGAAGCCTAGTTTCAGGAGCCAACACCATCATCAGAAACCACGAAGGACCTCTGTCCCAGTGAGGGCACCCAGGGATAGGGGTGTCTTGCAGAGTCAGTTGCATCAACTCAAGCCCTGTCCTTAAGGAGTTCATTTTTCACAAATGCACTCGATTTCTTTGGTATATGACAACTCCATGATTTAAGAATCGTAATGCTGCGAATTTCCAGACAGAAGCATGAATTCTTTAGAGCAGCACCATCCGGTAGAATGCTCTGTGAGTTTTGCTTTCAAATGCCGGATGCCTTGTTTATCGCTTGTGAAATGCTTTACCAGGTATACTGAGGTCTTGTGAAAACACAGATAATGTTGACCAATGACAACTTCAAAACCTCTTGTGTTGACTCTGATGAAAGGTAAGTATTTAAATTTAATTTAGATTTACAGATGTTATTGAGTATCCACTATGTCCCAAAGCACCATATCAGGCAGTGGAGATACAGCACTGATCAAACACACATGCCAGCCCTTGTGGAGTTCACATGTCAGTTTGTATGTGGAGAGAGGGGGATTGCAAATTTCAAAATGAAACAGAGTTAACTAACAAAACAGGGTTTTCAGTATGGAAATCCAGAAACTTTTCAAATGAAATCTTTTCACCTATAAACCCATTAGACCAAGGCCCATTGCTGTGTCATTTTGCTAATGCCACAGTTTTCCTTTATTTTCAAAGACGCCAGCAAACTCTGAGAAATTCTATGGCTTACACATATTGCTCTCAGGCAATAAATTGCCCTTTCTACAGTTGCTGTAGAGTAACAGCTAACAGATAATTCTCAATAAGTTGTAGAAATTGTAGGTACCTGTCCTAGGGAATTTACATCTATTAATGCATTTAAACATCACAGCAGGCCAGGTGCGATGGCGCACACCTGTAATCCCAGCACTTTGGGAGGCCGAGGTGGGTGGATCACCAGGTCAAGAGATCAAAACCATCCTGGTCAACATGGTGAAACCCTGTCTCTACCAAAAATACAAAAATTAGCTGGGCGTGGTATTGGGTGCCTGTGATCCCAGCTATTTTGGAGGCTGAGGCAGGAGAATCACTTGAACCCAGGAGGCGGAGGTTGCAGTGAGCTGAGATCGCGCCACTGCACTCCAGTCTGGTGACAGAGTCAGACTCTGTCTCAAAAAAAAAAAAAAAAAATCACAGCAGCCCTGTGAGGTAGGCCCTACTATTGTTCCCATTTTCAGATGGGGAAAGTGAGGCACATAGAGGGTGAGTAACTTGCCTGAGGTCAAGCTAGTGACTGGTGGTGTCAGGAGTCACACTCCAGCAATCTGTGCTTTAACTACTAAACCAGACCGAATTTCAAAAACCACTGCTCTTAAGTACAAGTAAAATATCTCCAAGAATATTCTGAGCAGTTCCAAAGGCAATGGGAGGTGCTTTGACTTGGGTACTCAAGGGTTCCCAGGCACAGACAGAGCCTCTGCTTTCTGCCCTCAGTCATGACAGCAGGGCCTAGTCTGGACATAGGTGGGCACCAGAACTTGTCAGCACGACAGAAGGAAGAGATGAACCATAGCATAATCTTTCCTGATCTCTGTGTATTATCCTGAAACCCCTTTGGATCACATCACCCTACTATAAAGGACATTTGAGCAAAGACCCAGTGCACAAAGCTTAGCGCTTGTTTGGGATGTTGACGTCCAGCAGAGATAGCTTGTAGCAGTTGTCACAGATAGAAATGCCATGGAGGGCAGTCAGCAGTGATGGAGGCAGCATTCCCTAGTGGGTCAAACCAGCCTGTAAGGTCTGTGGGTTTGCAGACCTGATGATTTGATTTTGTCAGAACACACATATTGTTCCCACACAGAGAGACCACCTTCTGTTAACCAAGTCCCCATTGTGGGATAAAGCTCAATGTCAAGGCATTCATTTACAAAGAGGAGCCTTTGTTTCTCAGTGACAAGGATCTGGTGCCTGATCATCAGGGACCCTCTTATCAGAGTGTATGAGATTCCATATTAAAAATCAGCGGTTGTTGGTGATCACACAATCAGAACAAAGGGGCATATTTTCTAGGTTAATAAAATTGTGGAAACAGCATTCAAGGGGCCTGAGAGTCCCTGACCCAGACCCAGGAGTGGATCCACCCAAGGCGTTTTCACCCACCCTGGTGCAGAATGAGCTCCTCTGTTCAGGTGGAGAGTAAGTGCCACTGTTTAAATGACAGCTGTGCTTCTCCACGCTCTTGGCTGAAAAGCAAGAGCAAAATCGACCCCAGCTCAATTGAGAGGAGTTACTGCATTGACGGTGATATGAGAAGGGGGCAGGGAAGTGCTGGGAGGAGAAGGGCAGGGTCCTCGGCGAGGGCTCCACCCCCGGGTCTGTGCCCACGGACCTAGGTTAGGAGAGGCATTTCTGTTTCAGTGCCCAAATGTATTTCCCAAGACCACCCTGGCCTGCCACGCCCCCATCCTGTGCCTAGAAAAACCCGGAGACCCTGGCGGGCAGGCACATAAGCTGCTGGACGTCAAGAGGAACATGCCGGTGGAACACACCGGCATCTGCCATCAGGCCATTGACCAGTGGATGGCCGAAGATAAGGCAGGGGGTCTAATTGAGCGGACTAACGCAAGCCGCCTATGGACGGATGGCTAAACTGAAAGAGCACACTGTAACACATGCCCGCTGGGGCTTCAGCTGTAAACATTCACACCTAGATCCTGCTATGGGGTCGGAGCCCCACAGTCCTGCCTGTCTGCATGCTCCCCCTAGAGGTTTGAGCGGCCGGGCTCGGAAACAGTAAGCCACACCCCCTTCACATGCCCTGCGAGGGGGATAAGGGAACTTTTCTCCATTCATTGGGAAAGCAGAGGACCTTGGCTAGGAACGGGCAGGGCTAGAGGACCAGGAAGCAGAAAGCACGGCAGTAGTCCTGCAACACGGCCAGTCTGTCCTGGACACCAACCCCAGTACTGTGCCTCTCTCTCAGGTTTCAAATCCCAGGGAGGGGTATCTAATTTTTTAAGCTAAGGCATGTGCCTGGCCTTGACCTAAAAGAGGCCCAGATACCGATCTTTCTAGACTGACATCCCACTCTTTAAGGGACGTCAGGGCACTTTTCAGAAGTGGAACTCAAGGCTGGTCTGCTCCAAAGCAACAGATGCCCACAGCGAGTTAAAGCTCATGAGACAAAACGCATTACCTGCACGCCTGTAATAAAAAGAAGTTCGATTTACTGGGCAGGGGGAGTGTACTGCAGAGGAACCATGAGGTTTTGCTTGATGATTCTAAAGAGGGTTTGAGTAACAGAGAGTCAGTCTGGATTGGATATTGCCTGGAAGTGGGTGCAATTAATGATTAGTTTTCTTAATAATTTTTAATTAGGAGCCAGGGAGATTAAAGTGAAGTCGTGGGTAAAGAAGCAGTTGTCAGTCTTGTTAGCAGAAAAGAGAGGAATATGTAGTTGTTGAGTCTCCTAGTCACTGTCTTATTTCAGACATGGACAGCATGGCCTTCCCTCTTTATATTCTGGGAATATCTCTGATGTTCCTTGGGAACCTCTGGGCTAGCTGTTAGCTGTGAGCTGTCACTTTGGAGTTTCTCACTTTCTCAAAATTTTGAACATTAATCAAAATGAATCTGGTTTCCAGGCCCTGACTTTCCCTCTAGTGACTTAGGGAGACGTCAGCATTTAAGGTGGTGTCTGCTGAGAGCTGATCACATTTTTAGTGACTGATGTCACCAGAACTAGATAACGGGGTGCCTGAGGGATGCCCTGCAGCTATTGACCACGGTGGCTATAAGGGGAGAGGGACTGGGCACAATGTTATTAATAAGTCTGAGGATTCCTTTAGATTTTACCAACTTTTTCCTTATGCCAGGTGAACACAGTTTCCAGTTGAAAGAACTTCTTTTCCCCAGATAAGATTAGTTGGGATACCAGAAACTTTTAATGGTTTCTGAGATTGGGTCATTAACATAAACAAAATAACTGGATCACAAATTGTCAAAATGCATCCCTCACGCATCAGTGCAACTTCTCCTCTAACTGTTGATGGCTCAAGTCTTTCTGAACACATTAATCTTGGGGTGAGAACTTGGGAGATAAACACAGTCATGTTCTTTATAAATAAGGAGCCTCCCTGACAGTAGAAGTCACAAAGAAAGAAGACCATGGGCCTCTTCCCTTTGAGTTGTTTTCCCTCTTGCTATGTTACTGCTTGAGCTTCCTTTGTGGGCTCCATATTATCTCTGTTCTTTCCACCACTCAGAAAAACACCACAGGGTAGCTCCAGAGTGACCACAGCCAAGCCCCAGCTCTGCCAGCAGGCCCCCATCTTCTCATGATTCTGTGGGCTTCTGTTTCCTGGCGTCTCTCTTCTTCCTGGCATCTCTCTTCATCTCTCTAGGCTCTTGGTGAATTTGTACTGGTGGAAAAAGATGTCAACATTAGTAAAAAAGGAAAGATTTACAGCCTGAATGAGGGCAATGCTAAGTATTTTGACAGGGCCGCCACTTAATATGTGCAGAAAAAGAAATTCCCTGAGGTGAGTGAAGAAAGCCCAGGTGGGTCATAGGGAGAATGTTGTCTCCATGGGATCCTGTTTGGGTGGTGGCTTCAGGGCGCCTTGTCGAAAGAGGCTGGAGCCACTGTTCATAGCTCTGGTCAGTATGAGAATGGCAGACTCTGCCTTTCTTCATAAGCAATCAGTATCTTTTATAGCTAAAATTTACCTTCTAAAGATAATACTTTCCTTTACATTTAAGTTGTTCCAGGAGAAATTGTTTATAACAAAAGTTAGGAATAACACTTGCAAAACTCAGAGCTCAGGCCAGAATCACTCTTAAGTCATTTGTTTAAGCTCCAACCTATAGGTTCACTCACTCAGTTGCATTTGCTTTTCGAAGGAATAATTAATTACGCAAGAGAACTTCAAAAAGCTCATGGAAAAAAATGAAATTAAAAGATAAACACAAAAAATATAAAATTTATTTCTTAACATAAGCTCCATTGAGCTCAAGACACTTTTGTAAGGGTTTGTACCAGCCATTTAGTCCAACCCTAAACCCAAGGTCCTGGGAATTTAACCCTGCCAAGGCAATCTTTTTTATGTTAATTGCTCAAGAAAAATGGATGCCCTTTAAAGGTTTTTTAATATTAGAAAACAAGAAGAAGCCAGAAGGAGCCAAATCAGGGCTGTAGTTATATTCCATTAAAACTCTTGCAAAATTCCCTTGTTTATTAAATTAATGAGAGGAATGAGCAGAGCATTGCTGTGGTGGAGAACTCTCTGGTGAAGCCTTCCTGGGCTTTGTCTGCTAAAACTGGGGCTTTCTCAGAACACTCTCTTAATAAGCATATGTGGGCCAAGGAGCCCCAGTGTTGTGAAAATGAATGGCTGTGATTAGTCAAGGCCAAATTGTATCCTGCACCTTCAGAGGCTCTTGCTCTCCTCCCCCAAGTTATGCCCATCTATAGTTATCTGTCCATTCATCCATCCGTCCATCCATCCATCCATCCATCCATCCATCCATCCATCCATCCATTCTTATATCCCTTCATCCCTCCCTCCCTCCTATCTATCTATCTATCTATCTATCTATCTATCTATCCATCCATCCTCCTTCCTATCTATCTATCTATCTATCTATCTATCTATCTATCTATCTATCTATCTATCTATCCATCCTTAAGTGAGAGATTTCTCACAGCTTTTCTTTCCAGAGCAAAGCTAAGTTGAAGAGTAGCAACACCTCCCTCTGTTATGTGGAGTCATTCTGGGCTTAAAAACTAGGAATTTAGGAATGTAAGTTCTACCTCTAGTTCCTGGTAGTTCACTGTGTGTCTTCTGAAAGATTCTTTCTGTATTTAAATGTTTTGGTTTCATGACTTAATGTTTTCTCCAAATATAAAAATTGTGTGTGTTCATGTGTCACACGTGGAAGGCACCAAAAAAATAAAATGTAAACAAAAACCATGTGTAAGTGTCTTCACTCTCAGGAACCCCACTGTGAACATCATCATACATCTCTCTAGGTTTTGTTTTCTTGCAAATGTGTTTACATAGTTATCAAATGTAATCCAATCTACTTCATGAGTGTTTCCTAATTATTAAAAATTCTTCAAAAGCACATTGCTGTACCATAATATATTTAATCATTCTCAGGTTGTTCCACACTTAGCCTGTGTCCAGCTTTTCACTCCATAAAAAAATGTTGCAGTGAGCCCCTTTGTGCCTTGTCTTTGCTGATCTGAAAATTGCCTTAGAAGGTAATCCTAGAAGTAGGATTTCTGGTAAAATAGAATTGTGGATCCTCACCTTAGTCTTCACTGTTAATTCAGTCCAAGATGTTTCATCTTGGATCCAATAAAGTGCTAAGTAACTAAAATACCAGAAGACTTGGTAATTTCTTGCCTGTAGTATGGTTTCAAGGGATGCAACTAGAGGATAATATAATATAATGATGTTCACTATAATTATGAGTTGGAGATAATAATAATAACAGTTAACATTTGCTGGGTGAGTAATAGGTGGTAAGCCCTGTTTTAAGTGTTTTACACGTATTAACTCCTTTATTCTCATAACAACTCTTGGAGGCAGGTACAGATGGGGAAGATGAGGCACAGAGGGGTTCAATTACTTATCCAAGGTAAGTGGCTGAGCCAGGATTCAAACCCAAGCATTCTGGCTGCCAACCCACACCCTTAACCACAACATGACCCTGCTTGGAAACAATCAAGTGGGGAAGAACCCTCACCTCCCACACACTGGGTTGCATGGCTTAGGGCTTCCTAACCTGCAGGGAGATAGTGCCTCCTCCTTGCTGGCTGCGGAGTTTCTGCCTCCTTCAGCTTGGTTCCTTTTCCTGCTTTACAGGCTGTGCGCCTGCTGGTTGTGGGCAGGACAAAAGCCCAGATGAAGAACACCCAATTCTGTTTCTGGAAGAGGAATATGTATTAGGTTGTTCTCAGGAATCTGCTGGAAGGGGGATGGAGGGAGGAAATGAGTGAGAAAACACTGCTTCAGGGGTTTGGTATTTTGTGTTCTCATTTTCGTTTTTGACAATCAGAGCATGAGGCTTGCCTAATTAGCAGTAATAGCTCCTTACATTTTTCACAAATGCCATCTGGTGCAAGGCCAGATGTGATCTATAAAATCAGAGTTCCTAGAGATGACAGGTCTAGTGGTAATGAATTCCCTCAGTATTTGCTTTTCTGCAAAAGATCTTATTCTCCTTTGCCGATGAAGCTTAGTTTGGCTAGATATGAAAGTCTTGGCTGGAGTTTCTTTTAAGAATGTTGATCATTCCCTATGACTCATGGGGAATGGACCTCTGCTGAGAGGTCCACTGTTAGTTTAACGGGCTTTCCTTTGTAGGTGACCTGACCCTTCTCTCCAGCTGCTTTTAACGTTTTTCTTTCATTTCAAGCTTGGAGAATGTGATGATTATGTGTCTTGTGGATGATCTTCTTGTGAAGTATCTTACGAGGGTTCTCTGCATTTCCCGAATTTTCTGTTGGCCTCTCCAGCTGAGTTGGCCAAGTTCTCATGGGTGATAACCTGAAGTATGTTTTCCAAGTCGTTTCCATTCTCTCCATCTCTTTCAGAGACACCAATGAGTCATAGATTGGGTCTTTTTACATAATCCCATATTTCTCAGAGGTTTTTTTTTTCATTCCTTTTTATTCTTTTTTCTTTATTCTTGTCTGTCTTATTTCAGAAAGCCAGTCTTCAAGCTCTAGGATTCTTTCCTCATCTTCATCTATTGTGCTATTAATACTTGCGATTGCATTATGAAATTCCTGTAGTGTGTTTTTCAGCTCTATCAGGTTGATTACATTCTTTTTCATATTGGCTATTTGGTCTGTCAGCTCCTGTATTGTTTTATTGTGATTCTTAGCATCCTTGGATTGGGTTTCAGCATTCTCCTTAATCTTGATATCTTCATTCCTGTTTGCATTCTGAATTCTATTTCTGTCATTTCAGTCATCTCAGCCCAGTTCAGAACTCTTGCTGGAGAGGTGATGCAGAAAGAAGGCACACAGGCTTTCTGAGTTGTCAGCATTCTTGCATTCATTCTTTCTCATCTGTGTGGGATTGATGTTCTTTCAGTCTTTGAAGTTCTGTCCTTTGGATGAGTTTTTTTTTTTTTTCTTTTATCCTATTTGATAACCTTGGGGGTTTGATTGTGGTACAAGGTGAGTTCAGTGGACTGGCTTTGTTTCTGGAAGATTGTAGGGGGGTCAAAGCTCAGCTCCCAACTTCTGGACTGTGTGCTCTAATTCTGGACTTCTACTGGGCCGATTTTGTTCCCAATTTCCTTGAGATTAGGAATCCACTGTGTGGGGGGTACAGAGGTTCTCCCAGATAACTGGTCACAACAGTAGTATGGGTGGTGCCAGCCAAAGCGCTTCATAGGGTGGTGGCAGTGGAATCTGTCCTCGTTTGCATGTGCCAGCAGCAGTGGCAGTGGCACTGTGGAGGAGTGCATGCTTGTCCATTGTGGTGGGGTGCTAGTGGGTGCTGGGTTGCCAGCCTCTGTGCAGGTGTTCACAGCAGTGGCAGAGGCAGCATGGTGTCAGGAGGAAGGGCACCCCAGCTGGTGTCTTATATGTATTTGCACTAGTGATGGTATTAGCATGTGGATGGGGTGCTGGTGGGTGCAAGAGTGTGTGTGTCCTCTGTGTGTGCTCCTGTGGGTGGCAGTGACCACTCAGGGTGGACGTGTGTCCATTATTCTCCATGCCTAGTTTCAGGCTGGTGGTAGCTTGGTGCAGAGGTGGGGCATTAGTGGGGGCAAGCTCTACCCATACACACATGCTCTGGCAAAGCCCTGGGGGGGCTGGACTGTGGGCAAGTGTATGCAGGCAAAGCAGCACAGGGGAGGCTGCAATCGTGGGAGGGCATAGGCAGGGTGGTGTATGTCTGTGGGGCTACTCTGCTGGAGCTCTTTGCTGGTCAGGTATGGTCTGCCAGCACAGGAGCTATGATGTGCAGCCCTAGGAGGTACCCTCTGTGGGCACCCAAGGCTGCACTACAAGAAGGCGTGGCCAGACTGGGGCCCTGGGAGAGACTGAGGGATGCTCTGGTCGGACCCGCCCTGTCTCATGGACCACCCTGCAGAGTTCAGATCCCACAGTTCTCCTAGGCCTTAAGACTCTATAGGAGCAAGTTGAACTTTAGGGGGATGGGTGTCCCTGGCCATGCTCCACTAGAGAAGCTCCTGCAACAAACTCTCTGGGCTCCACACTGGCTGGAGTTCTGCCCCTACCCCTTCTCTAAGCAGCTTTCCCTGCCAACTCAAGTGTCCACGGTCGTTGAGGGACCTCCTCCTGTCAGGGTTCCAGATGCCCATGACAAGATTGGGATACTCCTTGCCAGTTCAGCTCACCCCTTCTCCAGGAACCAGAGATGGTGTTTCAAGAAGGAGCTCATAGTCAATAGTAGATAGTGCTGCTTAGAAGTTAAGTATAGTGTCCATAGGCTATGGTGGTGATTGGTGACCTTGGGGGAAGTGTGTTCCACTGGAGTGATGGGATGGAAGTCGAGGAGCAGTGGGCAGAAGAATTGGGGGAGGTGGTGATGTGGAGGTGGTGATGTGCACACCTCCACACCTCTATGAAATGTGGCAGTGGGGAATCCCAGGATGGAACTAGAATCTGATATGGGGCCTTTGGATGAATTTCTAATCAAATGGGAGATCGTTGAGCTGATGGGCTGAGGCTGAAAGAGAAGTTGAAGTACGTGAAAAGAAGAGATGGGGGAAGATGGATGTCACTGAGTCTGTGAGAAGCAGAAGGGGGAGGAATCAGAAGACAAGAAGAGGATGGGCTTTAGGTAGGAGTTGGACACCACTTCTATTATAACAGGAGGAAAGGCAGGATATTTACTTAACACCTGTGACTGGCAAATAAGGAACGTGGTCCCATCTCCAGGAAGCTGCAGTCTAGTTGGAGTGGCAAGACATTACAACAAAAAAAGAATAATTCAGTGTGTGATAAGCCTACAGGGCCCAAATACTATAGAACTGTGTAAGCATTTACAAGAAATACTTCAAGTTAGGTTTCACTTATGTGAAACCTCACTGCAAATCAAGGAAGGTTGAGGTCCCTTATGTGGCCTCATTGGCTTTGTTCAGAGATTTCTCAGGCTTGGTTTCCATCTTAACTTACTTTAATGGTTTGTTGGTCACACACACACACACACACACACACACACACACACACAAACAGTTTCTAACCAAAACACCTTGAGAAGACATCAGTTCACATTTGATCTTATTGGCATTTACTCAGTTCTTGATCCATTACTCACTCTAGCTTGTGTTCAGGTCTTTAAAGTCTGGATATGTTATTTTACCAAAGTATTAGTTTTGAAGCTTGCTTTGCTTGTCATTACTCATTAACCCCAAACATTTTTGGAACACAAAACACTTGATGGCTGCCCTAAGGAATTTGCTGTCTCCTTGTGTGCTGTCAGAGAATTATTAGAGAAAGAAATCATAGATGGATCACTGAATGAGGAAAACCAACCTGCCTCAGCGAGCAATGTAATCATATTGTCATGCCTTACCTCTTATGCCTACTCTGAGGAACATCATGACCTTTGACTTATTTCTCTCTGGTCAAACATCCTTTTCATTACATGTGTGAATAGTGGAATCGAGGTTTACAAATAAGTTGTTTTATTTCTTTTCTTTTTTTTTTTTTTTTTGAGGTGGAGTCTCGCTCTGTTGCCTGGGCTGGAGTGCAGTGGCCGGATCTCAGCTCACTGCAAGCTCCGCCTCCCGGGTTTACGCCATTCTCCTGCCTCAGCCTCCTGAGTAACTGGGACTACAGGTGCCCGCCACATCGCCCGGCTAGTTTTTTTGTATTTTTTCAGTAGAGATGGGGTTTCACGGTGTTAGCCAGGATGGTCTCGATCTCCTGACCTCGTGATCCACCCGTCTTTGCTAAAGGTGTTTAAGATTTTGCCACGGATAAACACTGCATGCAGTAAGAGCAGAGTAGTCATTTAAGGACGTCTACTTCTCAGAAAGCTAAAACGATTGTGAACCACAGTGATTCAAGCAGGAGCTTCAAGGAGCTACCAAAAAACTGTTGTTCATGTAGACTTCCTCTTTCCTTCCTTCCTTCCTTCCTTCCTTCCTTCCTTCCTTCCTTCCTTCCTTCTTTCTTTCTTTCTTTCCTTCTTTCTTTCTTTCTTTCTTCCTTTCCTTTCCTTCTCTCTCTTTCCTTTCTCTCCTTCCTTCCTTCCTTCTTTCTTTCCTTCCTTCCTTTCCTTTCCTTTCTCTCCTTCTTTTCTTTCTTTCTTTCTTTCTCTTTATTTGTTTAGCTGCTCTCTTAAGATTGCTACAGGATATTGTCTCTTACTTTAAGTAGTCCTACATTTAATAAGTCCAATCACATGTTGACATTTAAGGGGCTCATAATGAACGAAAGGCACAATTGTATAATTGTTTCAATTTCTACACTAGTGGGTGGAGGATAGGGGGTCAGGAATGTAGAGGTCACCCCAACTGGATGTGTGATCCCAGAACACGTACTGACTAATCACGAAGGCCACTGAGTTTTGTCTCTTCTCTTTCTGCCTTCTAGGACAGCAGTGCTCCCTATGGGGTCAGGTATGTGAGCTCCATAGTGGTGGATATGCACCACATCTTGGTCTATAGAGAAATCTTCATGTACCCGGGCAACCAGAAGAGCCCTCAGGGCAAGGGAATTCTCCTTTGTCCACCAGCTGTGCATCCAGTCAGGGAGCAGGAGGAGCTCTCTCCTGTCACACCTGCTGTTTGGCTACTGTGCTGCTGCTCCTTGGCATGTCTGTGTGGTGGGCAGGAGAAGAGAAACTAGCTCTATTTCCCTTGAGTGAGCCTCCAGGCTGTGGTAGGTTTGAAGGGAGAAGGCCGAAATCATGTGACTGGTGATTCTTACTGTCCTTCCCCTTCGGCCTCACACTCAGCATTCACCATGAGCCAGCTGTGTGTCTTATTTGCCACAGGCTGCGTCTGACTTTTAGCTTCAGCACCAGCTGATTTGGGGTCATAGACCCCATAAGGAATCTAATGAAATTTATCAACACACTTCCCAGAAAAATGCATATAAGCATACACATTACATACACATTACATGTTTAGAGGGTTTACAGATGCCCTGAAATCTACCCAAGAATCCCCTAGAGAAGTCCCACACCCCAGAATAGGAACTTCTGCTCAGAGCTCATCAAATACGACTGTAAATGTTGTTCCTGGAAGGTCTAACTGCAACTCAGCTCTATCCCATATCCATTAATTGCAGGGCAGAGGCCAGCCGCAGAAGTCGTAACTGACAATTTTCTTTTGCGGGACCTGTGGCTGGCAGCTCTGGGTGGAGAAGATCTCCTTGATGCAAGAGCTGAAGGCTCTTCCCCAACATCAGCAAGCCTGGGGAGCTGAGCAGGTGGTCTTTGTCCTGCGCTTCCTGGGCCACCTTCTCTGGCAGCAGGGAGCAGCCCCGGGCGGGATCAAGGAGCACTCTTGGAGATGGGTCAGGCTTCTTCTTTTTTTTGAGACAGAGTCTCGTCCTGTCACCCAGGCTGGAGTGCAGTGGCACAATCTCGGCTCACTGCAAGCTCCGCCTCCCGGGTTCACGCCATTCTCCTGCCTCAGCCTCCTGAGTAGCTGGGACTACAGGCGCCCGCCACCACGCCCAGCTAATTTTTTGTATTTTTAGTGGAGACGTGGTTTCAGCGTGTTAGCCAGGATGGTCTCGATCTCCTGACCTTGTGATCCTCCCGCCTCAGCCTCCTAGAGTGCTGGGATTACAGGCGTGAGCCACCGCGCCCGGCCGGGTCAGGCTTCTTAAGGGGAAGGACCCCTCCAGCAGGGCTGCGTGAGCTGGGGACAGCATGGCCCTCCCATCAGGAACTCACTGGAGACACCTGGGTCTTGTCAATCAAATTATTTTCTGTCAAACAGTTGGGATGAACATTTCCCTCAAGGGGCCCCAGACTGCACCTGAAGGAACTGAGGTCTCCCTGGGTCTCCGGGGTTCTGGATGTGGATGTCCTGCGGACAGGAGGGGGCTTTTCTTGTCCTCCTGCTCCGGCGTCTCTACCTGACCCTCCTCCTCTATCACTGCTCTGGGCTTTCCTTGGGTCCTCACCTTGGTCTTATTCGGCAGCCTGGCTGGGATCGGAATCAGCTTCCTAGCCCCGGTCACCTGCTCAAGTGGCGAAGGCAGTTGGAGAGGGAACTGGCTGCTGGGAGGAGGTATCCTCACCGAGCTGGGGTGTCCCAGCATCATGGAGTTGCGAGCAGACAGCACAGGTTTCTTCCTTGAGGGGAGCCGGCCGCCCACAGCAGGCAGGATCCCCAGGGGGACGTCCGTGTCTGGCGGGAGAGGACACGGTTCCCTAGGGGCGCTGTAGAAGTTGACTGGAGAAGGCCCACGGCTCTGCTGAGGGTTGAAGAGGAATCGGAAAGGGCCCGGGGTAGGCGTGGGCGCCGCAGGGTGAGCCGGGCCAGGCTGAGAGGACTCACGGGCTATGGGAGCTTGTGAGCGACGGCCCGGCAGGGGTCTGCGGCGGGACCCGGGACGAAATATACTTAATAAATTGCCCATTTAGAGCAAGTTGTGCGGGTACAATGGCGAGAAAACGGTCAGTAATGGAGACGCTGCTCCGTAGTCGCTCACTTCTCTTTCGCCAGGCGCGCACTGGGCAGCTGAGCGCTTGTGACGTCCCAATGGGGCTGGTGACAGAACCAGGGCGCGCAGAAGCGCGCGGGAGCACCCCCGTCCTAGGGCGCCTACCAGAGGGGTCAAAGGGCAAAAGGGAGAGCCCCACCCCCACCACTCCCGCCTCCGCAGAACCCAGCAGGACTCTCTCACACCTGGGGACATCCTGCTCCTGGGGGCAGGTATGTGGCCCCTGATGGGCCCCTCTGTGAGGCTGTGGGGGATGCAGGGCTGACATATCAGAGCCCTTTCCGCCTGGCGCTTGGCCTGGGCACTGTCTTGGCACCCAGTGGCCCTGTATTGCCCGGCCCTGTCCCCTGGGTTACAGGGCCAGAATCTGCTGGAAGCCCAGCACAGGGCCACCCGCATCCTACCAAGTTCCCCCAGGGCTGTTCCAGTGCCTCTGTGCCGCCTGAAGCCAGGCCCGTCTTCTCCATGGCGGCCCTGGCAGCTAGGGCCACCAGTCCCGCTATGCAGGTTTCCAGGGAGAGGATGCTGTGCCCTGAACTGACTGGATGCTGCCCCTTACCACATCCCTTCCTGGCAGGCAGGGTCTCCACTTCTTTTCACAAATTTACCTAAGACCTTCCCACAAGTCCTTCAGGTGGTCATGGCCCAGCTGGGCTTTGAACCCGGGCTGTGCGATTCCACAGCTGGCACTGTGGCCTGTGTGCCTCCTGATCATGGATACAGCACGTATTCTTATTTTTTCCTGTAGTCCTGGGGTACTTAGCACCGTGTACTATCTGTAATAAGCACATGCACACCTAGAAGGAGGCCTTCACGTCAACACGTAAGTTGACCATGGCCCACTCTGGGCTCCGGTCCTCTACAAAGATATAGGGCAGGGACTACCCATTGTCAGCACAGCACCATCCCACATTGCTCTTCTAATGGAGCGTTCAGCCCAGATGTTTTTTCTTATCTAGTGGGAAGGATCCAAGTATGTAAAGATTATGTTCTAGATCAGCTTTGGTCTATCCTGAAAGAAATTCACCAGGGGAATTATTCCATATTGGTAAGAAGCCAGTTTCTTTGGCCTTCCTGAAATATGTCTTGAAAGCAAATATGTCATTTATTTGCAAGTTAACAGTGGAGCAATGTATTGGATTAAAATATGATCAACAAAGTTTGGTCATTGTGAGCATGCCAGCTGGATCCACTCTTCACCACACATTAACACCTAAATACAATTTCTGATCTTATGCCCAAGAGAAGGACATACTCTTGGGTGTCTGGACAAGGAGAACATGCATGAAAAATCAATGATTCTTCTTACCCATCAGGCAAGTGAAGTCATGGAGCAAACCACGACCCCATAACTGGAGAGACAGAATAATACCAAAGCCACAACTTACAGCCTCAGAAACCCACAGGTAGAGACCTCCACAGGAACAAGCAACTGGGTGGGGAAAGCAAAGTGCAACTGACAAATTGCTGGAGGCCCAGTGTGAACAAGGCTGAGAGTTAAAACTCTAAGAGTTTCCAGCCATAGAGAGGCCCCATGAGCTGTAAAGCTTCAATAGCTCTACTGGGTTCTGAAAGTGAAAAGGTGTGAAATATTGCATTTCTCTAATAATTAGTAATGTTACATTACTCTGGTGGTTAGTAATTTTTTCCTTTTTTCTGGCCACTTGTATGTCTTTTTTTGAGAAGTGTCTGTTAATGTCTTTTGCACATTTCTTGATGAGGCTATTTGGTTTTTAATTTTGTCTTGTTCAATTGTTTACGTTCCTTATAGATTCTGGATATTAGGGCTTTGTCAGATGCTTAGTTTGCAAATATTTTCTCCCCTTCTGTAGGCTGTCTGCTTACTCTGTTGATAGTTCCTTTACTGTGCAGAAGCTCTTTCATTTAATTAAGTCCCACTTGTCAATTTTTGTATTTGTTGCAATTGCTTTTGAGGATATAGTCATAAATTCTTTGCCAATGTTGATGTGCAGAATGCTGTTTTCTAGGTTTTCTTCTAGGGTTCTTATATTCTGAGGTCTTACATTTGAATCTTTAATCCATCATGGTTACTTTTTGTATATGGTAAAGGTAGGGGTCCAGTTTCAGTCTTCAGCATATGGCTAGCCAGATATCTCAGGAACATTTATTGACTAGGGAGTCCTTTCCTCTTTGCTTATTTTTGTCAACTTTGTTGAAGATTATATGGCTGTAGGTGTTTGGCTTTATTCTTGGGTTCTCTATTCTGTTCCATTGGTCTGCATGTTTGTTTTTGTACCAGTACCATGCTGTTTTGGTTACTGTAGCCTTATAGTATAATTTGAAGTCTGGTAGCATGATGCCTCTGGCTTTGTTCTTTTTGCTCAGGATTGCTTTAGCTATTCAGACCCTTTATTAGTTCCACATAAATTTTAGAATAGTTTTTTCTAGTTCTGTGAAAAATGATGTTGGTAGCTTGATAGAAATCGTATTGAATCCATAGATTGCTTTGGGCAGTATGACCATTTTATCAATATTGATTCTTCAAATTAATGAGCATGGAATGTTTTTCCATTTGTTTGTGTCATCTCTGATTTCTTTCAGCAGTGTTTTGTAGTTCTTGTAGAGATCTTTTACTTCCTTGGTTAGATGTATTCTTACATATTTATTTATTTATTTGTTTTTGACTATTGTAAATGGGATTGCTTGCTTTATTGGGTTTTCAGCTTGATTGTTATTGTTATATAGAAATGCTACTTATTTTGTACATTTGTATTATATCCTTAAACTATATCGAAAGCATTTATTAGTTCCAGGATTCTTTTGGTGGAGTCCTTAGGATTTTCTAGGTGTAGAATCATATAGTTTGACTTCTTTTCTTATTTGGATGCCTATTGTTTCTTTCTCTTGCTTGATTGCTCTGGCTTGGACTTCTTGTTATGTCAATTTTATCTGAATTTTTAAAACAATGTATTAGAGATAAAAATAAACATATCTACAACATGAGTAATAATTGCAGACCAGGGGTTACGAACCCTGAGAATCGTCATTTGAATCTTTTTTTTGTGTGTGGGGGGGAGGTCACTAACTGACTTTTTCTCATTCATGCTCAGGATACGCATTGAGCACTCTTCATCTAACAGCCCTGACCCATGCAGAACCTGCACCCAAGAATCAAGCTCAGGCTTTTTGGCCACTCAGTTTCCAAGAAAAGCAGCTTTATGGACTCTCTCAAGTGTGGGCTGCTGAGGAACTTTCTCTAAAGGTGAGGTCCTGACTCTCCTCTCCCTCCCAGCTACAGCAGATTCCCACCTTTGCCCCGGCTCTAAGCTTGCAGATGGACCTCGGATGCTGGCCCCTGTCTCTCCAGCATGTGTTGGCTTCTACGCTCTCTCCCATCAAGGTCTGGAGGAGGAAGGGTTTTGCATCAGTCCTTGGCCTATGGCTGACACAGTGGCTTTGGTGGCTTTCAGCTGTGGTCTAGGCTGGCTGGTGACCCTGTGTGTACCCCTTGCTTTCCAGCAATGGCAAACTGCCCCAGCAATAGCAAAATAAGGGTTCCACTGAAATCACAGCCACAGACACAATGGTCCATCATTGTAAATGTGCCAATTGCAGAATTGCATCATGTTCTACTCAGGGCTCTGCCCTTAAAAGCAAAGCTTGGACTCACACAGGTCTAAGCATAGCATAGACCAAATATCGGCATCAGGAGGAATCCTCACCTCTTACACCTTCTTCCTGGAATGCTGCAGGGTGTTGCAGAAAAGGAAAATGCAGTGGAAAGGCTGGAGAGAGAAGGCCAAGGCTGGGAGGTACATGATGCCCTGTGCATGGACTCCCTTGAGTCCTTTCTGGCCTGCAGCCTCTGTAAGCATAAAAAACCTGTACCCAGACTGTTTCTTGTTTTTCTCAGGTTTGTCAAAGATCAGATGGCTGTAGATGTGTGGTATTATTTCTGAGGGGTCTGTTCTGCTCCATTGGTCTATATCTCTGTTTTGGTACCAGTACCATGCTGTTTTGGTTACTGTAGCCTTGTAGTATAGTTTGAAGTCAGGTAGCGTGATGCCTCCAGCTTTGTTCTTTTGGCTTAGGATTGTCTTGACAATGCAGGATCTTTTTTGGTTCCATATGAACTTTAAAGCAGTTTTTTCCAATTCTGTGAAGAAAGGCATTGGTAGCTTAATGGGGATGGCATTAAATCTATAAATTACCTTGGGCAGTATGGCTATTTTCACAATATTGATACTTCCTATCCCCTTTTGATTGATGGGTTCAGTTGTTTCCTACCATAAGAGGCAGTTTTCTTTCAGCATCTCAATATTGTAGTTCACTTCCCACTGAAGCATGAGATAGGTAATTTATTTCCAATAAGTTTGATGATTTTCTTTTTCTCTTCTTTCTTTCTTTCTTTCTTTCTTTCTTTCTTTCTTTCTTTCTTTCTTTCTTTCTTTCTTTCTTTCTTTCTTTCTTTCTTTCTTTCTTTCTTTCTTTCTTTCTTTCTTTCTTTCTTTCTTTCTTTTTTGTCAGAGTTTCACTCCTGTTGCCCAGCCTGGAGTGTGATGCGCGATTTTGGCTCACTGCAACCTCCTCCTCCTGGGTTCAAGTGATTCTCATGTCTCAGCCTCCCAAGTAGCTGGAATTACAGGCGCCCGCCACCATGCCCGGCTGTCTTTTGTATTTTTAATGGAGACAGGGTTTCACCATGTTGGCCAGGCTGATCTTGAACTCCTGACCTCAGGTGAACCAATTCCTCAGCCTCCCAAAGTGCTGGGATTGTGAGCCACAGCGCCTGGCCAATTGTTTTCTTGTAAGTATTAAAAATGTCTTAAAGTCTTCTTTGACTTTTCTTGATGACTTCCCTTGCAATTGTTTATGTCACTACTACCACTAACAACCTGAAGCCCATGGTGGAGCTGCTATTTTATTTTTCACATGTCACTAGTCCATCATTTTCATAGTTACAGGAAGGGACAAAAGCTGAAGGTATACTTACAACCACTATGTGGGTAATTGCCTTATTTCCATCTGCCGACTTTTCTTCTTTCAGCCGCAAAGTTTTCACATCATGTTCTTGCGTTCTTGCCACTGCTTCTGGTTTAACCTCTGGCCCCTTTATGACTGCACTGATAACTCGAGAAGGAGTCTGGCCAGATGCCTGCTGAGTAGGAACCGAGAGTCTCATTACAGGTGTACCATGGGCTACTGAAAAAGGGGTAAGTGCTCTCACAGCCAATGGCATTCCAACAATGTTAATGCTTCCTGATCCAGTTAAATTTGACTTTGTCTACAGTCGACACTGTGCAAGCTGTGTAGCTGGGATGGTAATAATTTTGACAGGCTGCATGGTAATTTTGTCTCGGTTTTCAGTAGAAGCTGGCATCATAGTAGGGATTATCTGAATGACTACTTTTGGAGAGGTCACCGTTGTTGGACTAGTGCTGGTTATTAATGATGCACCTGCATTGACTGACTGAACTGCCACAGTTGAAATGTCCTGACCCAGTGATGTCATTACAACAGTACTTGCATTGCCACACGAACTGTCCTTGGAGCTGCTATTGCTGATACAGATTCAGTGGTAACTGGAAAGCTGCATGAAGCATCGTTACCAGGGGCAGTGATATTCACGACTTTAGCTACACCCTTCTCTGCTCTGAGTAGCCTTCTCCCCCTCAAGTCAGCTAGGCTTAATAATAGTTACAATTGGCATTAATCAGCTGCACCTAGCATTTCTACATGTCTGCACCCACGCTTTCTTTAAAGCGTTTATAAGGGATGAATTTTTCCCCCATGAACAGAGGATGTTGCTTTCAGGAGACTTTCTGCAGACAGTGACACTCATTCCAAGATTTTTCAGCAGTAGCTCCTGCTAAATCTTCATTACAGGTTTCACTTCTGTCATCATCTACGACCACTGTGTTTTTGGGCATATCCTTGAACTGATATACAAGCCTCTGTCCTTCGACCTTTGCAAGAATTCCCCTTTGGTAGCTTTGCAAGAATACCCCTTTGGTAATAGTATCTCAAAGCTTGTTCCATAGTTTCATAGTTCATGTCTGGTTTGTTCTTATGCTTTCCCCAAAGCTTAGAGACAGCCTTTGAATCCACCAGCCTGAATATGCCTTTTTCTCTCTGAATCCATTTAATATACTGGGGACAAGTATTTTTATCTTTAAGTATATCTAAAAGAAACTCCTACAAATATATTATGTTTCCTTTTCCTTCTCTCGGTTTTTCTTTATACCTGACTCAGGAGACCCGCTGGAAATTGGTGATTGTTGGGTCTTTGGTTTACGGCCAATTTTTTTCCTTTTCATTGGTTCGTGGTTATCTGGTGAGGCAGGAATAGGAGAGGTATCCATTGGTTCAGATCCCTCAGTTGACATCTCCACTACAGTTTCTGTAATGACATCTGGCCTCATAGCAACATGGATAAATTCAGAACTTCTTGCATCCCTCAAATAGGTAGGAGATTCGATAGGAAGCAGGGCTTTAGCAGCTTCAATTCTCTTTTGGAGTCGTATTCAAAATAATCTTGCTCAGGCGAATGTCTTAAAGCA
Source organism: Rhinopithecus roxellana (assembly GCF_007565055.1). Taxonomy (NCBI): domain Eukaryota; kingdom Metazoa; phylum Chordata; class Mammalia; order Primates; family Cercopithecidae; genus Rhinopithecus; species Rhinopithecus roxellana. Next base: position 36,497,774 of record NC_044564.1, on the reverse strand, counting down.
TTTCTGCTGTTTTCCTCTAGTGGCTTCATATTTTGGGGTCTTATATTTATGTCTTTAATCCATTTGAGTTTATTTTTCTATCTGGTGGAGGATAGAAATCCAGTTTCATTCTGTGTGTGCACATCCCATTTTCCAAGCACCATTTGTTGAAGAGTCTGTCCTGTTTGCAACGTGTGCTCTTGCCTTGGCACGTTGTCAAAAATCAGTTGGCTGTAGAGGCATGGAGTTATTTCTGGGCTTTCTGTTCTGTCCCTTTGGTCTATTTGTCTTTATGCTAATGTAATCCTGTTTAGGTTATTATAACTTTGTAGTGTATTGTGTATTTTGAAGTCAGGCAATATGATGTTTGGAGCTTACTTTCTTTTTTTTCTTCTCCAGATTGGTTTGGCTATTTGGGGTCTTTTTTGGTTCCATATGAGTTTTAGGATTGTTCTTCCTATCTCTGTCAAGTGTGTCACTGGTATTTTGATAGAGATTTCGTTGAATCCATAGATAGCTTTGGGTAAGACTGGCGTCTTAAAAATACTAGTTTTTCTAATGCAAGAACACAGGACATCTTTCCATTTATTTGCGTGCTCTTAATTTCTTTCATCAATGTTTTATACCTTTCAAAGCAGAGGTCTTTCAGCTGCTGGTTAAATTTATTTTTAGGCATCTCATTTTTTGTGGCCATTTTCTATGGAATCATTTTCTACATTTTCTTTTCAGATAGTCCATTATTAGTGTATACAAATGCTACCAATTTCTGTATTTTGTCTTTGTATCCTGCAACTTTACTGAATTCATTTATGTTAACAGATTTTTTTCGGTGGAATCTTCAGCATTTTCTGTATATACGAGTATAAATCTAGAGAAGAGTAAACTCTCATACACTGTTGGTGGAAATGTAAATTAATAAAGCCACTATGGAGAACAGTTAGGAGGTTCCTCATAAAACTACAAACAGAGCTACCATACAAATCAGTGATCCCACTGCTGGGTATATACATAAAAGAAAGGAAATCAGTATATTGAAGAGAAGTCTGCACTCCCCTGTTTACTGCAGCACTGTTCACAATAACTAAGATTTGGAGGAACTCTAAGTGTCCATCACTAGATGAAGGGGTAAAGAGAATGTGGTCTATATACACAATGGAGGACTATTCAGTCATAAAAAGGAATGAGATTCTGTTATTTGCAACAATATGGATGGAACTGGAGGTCATTATGTTAAGTGCAACAAGCCAGGCACAGAAAGATAAATGTAGCATTTCTCACTTATTCATGGGATCTGAAAATCAAAACAATTGAGCTGATGGGCACAGACAGCAGAAGAATGGTTGCCAGAGGCTGGAAAAGGTAGTGGAAGGGGATTGGTAGGGGTGGGTGGGGATAGTTAATGGGTATAAAAAAAATTACAAAGAATTAATAAGACCTACTATTTGATAGCACAGTAGAGTGACTATAGTCAAAAATAAAGTAATTGTACATTTAAAAATAACTTAAGAAGTATACTTGGATTTTTGTAACAGAAAGGATAAATGCTTGAGGGAATGGATACCACATTCTTCATGATGTGATTATTATCCATTGCATGCCTGCATCAAAACATCTCATGTACCCCATAAATATATGCACCTACTATGTACCCACAAACATTAAAAAACTAAAAATAAAAGAAAAATAAAAAGAGATGCATCCTTTGGTTCCTGAAGCACAGAGGTGCTGCTACGAGGTGCAGGAACTCCTTGTGGCAGCCACAGCTAGAGTGAGGTGGATGGAGATGCTGGTAATGGAGAGTGGAGTCCTGGTGAGCTGCAGAGAAGGCCGCTGGCAACCATGCTGGTGAGATGCCTTATGCTGGGGTCAGGGTGGCCTTAGGCCAGGCTCTGCCTCTGCCCATTCCAGCTGTGTGAGAAGCTGGTGGAGATCAGCCTCCTCACACCCATTTCTCTTCCTGGGCCCGTAGGAAGACTACATTTCCCAGCCTCTCTTGCTTTTAGGTGAGGGCCAGGGGTTTTGTCAAATGGGGTGGGGGTAGAATTACATCTAGGTTGACCCCCAATGCTCAATCCTTCATCCTCTCTCTTCCCTTCTGAGCCACCTCTGAAGCCATGCATTTTAGAGACAGAGTCACGAGACTCGGCAGGAGCCTGGAGGCCTGAGCCATTTACCTTGTTGCTATCAGCCTGGCATGGGAAGGAGAAACAAACCTTTGCTGGATTAAGTCACTGGGGTTTCAGGCTTATTTATTGCTGCAGCATAACCCATGCTATCCTGACTAGGGTAGACTAAGCTTGGCAACATTTTTCACCTCTCTGAGTCTCCCTTTCTTCATTTGCAAAATGTTAATTGTAATATCTGTTGTACTCAAGGCCATCTTTGCTGTAGGTAACAGAAACCCATCCATTCTGGCTGAAGCAGAAAGGGAATTTGTTGGAATATTTCAGGGGACTCTTATGAAATCCAGCACCCACTGCCTTCCTAGCCTCAAGGACATATCCTTCACGTCCCAGCATTGTCATCCAATCCACTGTGTCTCTGTGTCTCACAGAGGAAAAAATCGGATTGTCTTAGTTCGTGTCAAGTCAGCTGTAGCCAGAGACCAGGGTCACATAAGAACAATGTGTCCTTGGGTTTTCTTATGAGCAGGGTGCACTTTTCTGTTAGGTGGGCATCAGGAGGGAGAGGGATTACTAGTGCCATTTGTAAGGAGTCATCTCTGCCCTGTAAAGAGATCCAAGGGAAGGCCTGCTACTTCTGCTTGCATCCAGACCAGCTGTCGACCCCTTTCAGCCACATTTAAATGTTAGACATTTGAGTTACCCGCATGGTCTGAAATTGCAGCTGGTGACCTTTCAGCAAATCTTAAAGTTCTTTCAGGGCGCACAACAGTGTGGACACACAGAGCAGCCCAGAGGGAGGGAGAGTGGTGTCCACTTCACAGTTACTTCAGCGCCACTGATGCATCCGTGAGCACAAAGCTATTTATGGGCTTGCTCTGCTTGGTAGAGACCCTCACCAGCCTGAGACGAAGTAGTAAGGATGAAAGGAGTCTCTGAACAATAGGATAGTCTGATGGTAGTTCATAGGGCGGGACCTCCACCCGAAGGCTAGGATCTGGGCTGTGACTCTAGAATACTAGCGGAGGTCACATTCTCTGTTAGCAAAACTGTGCTAGGTTGCTTTCCATGCACCCTATCAAGTGATCCCAACATACAGTTTTGCATGAAACCTCAGCATTCCTGCATATAGCATGGCAGACACCTTTGGGGCATCTGCTCAGCGCATGATCCCCATCTCATACAAAAGAAAAAGGATGTGATCATCATCGCCAAGAAGGTGCGTCCAGGGGCTGCAGTGCCCCTGCTCGCCATTAGATGATGCTACTGAGCCAGGAACAATCTGCTTTTCTTTAATTTCTGGGATTTTCCTCTATTTCTCAACATTGGTTTTCTAGAAACAATGGATTGCCACTTTTCCAGTTGGAAATCTTGAGCTGTCTAATGAAAGAAGACTCTACAGTAGGACAGTGATTCATTCAGGAAATAGTTCAGAGTGATGTACGGAACCACCTCAGTGGGCAGTTATTCACGGCTGTTCACTTTATCTGTCAGTGAAAAGTGACACATCTTTTGGGGCTTGAATTTGTGGAGTCCAGTAAAAACCAGAGTTCCTGGGAAGAGCTGTAAAATACAGCCTAGTACTCTCACCCCCCTTCTTGTTTCCATCCCCACCCTCACCCCACACTTTGCAAGGGGGTTATTGTTCCAGCAGAGATTTGTTCATGCCTGGTGAGCTGTTAGACCAGTCTAGAAAGGAAATCACGAGGATCCTGTGCTCTTGTCTAACACAATGGTAAAGTTGGTTAGTGCAGGGCATGGCTAGGGTGGGACCATATTCACTATGGGTCCACGAATAGCTTTTTATAGAGAGAAGTTTGCTGGCGGTCAAAAGGTTCAACCAATGTTCAGCAGCAATACAGTAACATAGAATAGATGCTATTCTATCTGACCCAAAAAGTTGGCTGAACTCCTTAGGAGTCACAAGCACACTGGCCCTGATATTTCAATAAACTATGAAACAAAGCACTGACCCGCCTCTCTCTCAAATGGAATAGCATCTATTGGGCTATTTACCCTTCTTTTACACATTGGAAATTGCGGACAAGAGGCTATTTCTTTGTAGATTGGCTGGAAGAATTGAAAAGGTAAAGTAAAGCCAAATGTATTTAACCTCTGCTATACGCCAGGTACTGTGCAAGACACTTTTACACTTGTCTCACATAATGTAAGCCACATCACCCCTATTATTTTAAACTTTCAACTTCAGTTGGTATGACCCTCGTTTCTCTCTCCTGTCTAATCTGCCATTGTCTTCTACCATTGGTCTGAACTACACAGGTTTTCATGCAGCTCTTGAATACTCCATACCCGCTGATCTCTCTGCCTGGACCTCTCCTCTCTAAGATGAGCATGGTGGCTAATGCCTGCAATCCCAGTGCTTTGGGAGGCTGAAGTAGGAGGATCACTTGAGCTCAGGAATTTGAGACCCGCCTGAGCAACATAAATCAAAATACAAAGAAATAGAAAAAGTAGCTGGGCATGGTGATGTGCCCCTATAGTCCCAGCTATTCAGGAGGCTGAGGTGGGAGGATTGCGTGAGCCTAGAAGTTCTAGGCTGCAGTGAGCTGTAACCACACCCCTGCACTCCATCTTGGGCAACAGAATGAGACGCTGTCTCAAAAAAAAAAAAAAAAAAAAAAAAAAAAAAAAAAAAATCTGTTCTCTGGGTCTCTCTGTGTGTCTTCATTCCTTAATTCTAGTCAAGCCTGTCATCAAATGTGACCCCCTTCATGGATCTCCAGCCCCTCCAGCCTGTGTAGGTTTTCTTTAGGGCACACACCGCAACCTACTTGCGTGTGTGTGCTGACCTGTGTGCTGCCTGTTCTCACACTAGAATGTCAGTTCCAAGAAATCTAGCCTTGCTGCCAGTATCGCCACCCCCCTGAAATCCCAGCGCCCTGAACGGTTCCCAGCATACGCTAGAAGCTCAACAAGTATCTGCTGAATGAAACCATGCATGAATGGACTAAATTGGATCACTATGGGATTCACTGAATTATTGTAGAGATGTTGGAGAATTTCTAAGTTTATAGATTATCAAACTTTTTTTGTCTGCCTCTAACTGAGCATGGAAAAAAAAAATAGAAACAAAGCTCAAATGAAGCTAGGCTAATACTCATTGGAAAGTCAGGGAAAACTAATTTGGGTAGAAGGAGAAATGACCCTCATCTCACTTGAAGTTTTGTTACCAGTGTCTAATGAGCCAAGGACTCCAGTCCCCATCACTAAGGGCTCTCTCAGGACCTTGCACACAGGCGGCTGTACAAAGGACCCAGGGACTTCCCTCCATGGCAGGAGCTGTCTGTGACAGCAGAGTGGCTGGGTGTAGGGATGTGGGTCTTTCAAGACCCCACCCACTTTATCTTCTCGTCTTCACATTGGACAGGCGAGTTGTCCAACACAAAACCCAAAAGAGTATTTTTATGTAAGCTGACACACCCTGCCCTCTGTAAGTCATGGTGTTTTTTGATAAGGATATGGTGATTCTCTTATCTTTTTTCCATGTGGTGTTCTCTGCTGCACACAACCCTGACGTAGCGCAATTGTGCTAATGGGAAGATGCGCTGACTGGGTGGTGCTTCCCTCTCTGATTTAGAGGAAATACGTGGTCTGCTCTGACCCACTGGATGGATCTCCCAACATTGACTGCCTAGCCTCCATTGGAACCATCTTTGCCGTCTGCAGAAAGGTGAGTAGACAGGCAAAATGTGAGGAGGGCTGACGTTTCATGCGTCCCTCCTGGGGTTGTCCCTGGAAGGTTCCCAGGCTGAGAGTCATGAGTTTGGAGTCCTAATCTCTGTCCCCCCACTAACTAGAAAAGCCACTACAAGCAAACCACAAACTTCTCTCTTCCTAAGCTCCTCATTAGAAGAACTGAATTGGTGATTCTCCCTGTGACTACTTTCTGTTGTTCCTAGGGCAGTAATGTAGAAGGGCAGCCGGGATCGTGTTTTGAAATCTGGATGCAGATGTCAGACATAGTATTAGGTTCCAGGTGGTATCCAAAGACCCACTCTGTTTCTTCTTTCTGCATCTCACCTCTTACGGTATTCATTTTCTTTTGCTGCCAGAACAAATCACCACACACTTAGAAGCAGCAAACAACACCTGTTGATTGCCTCCCACTTCGGTAGGTCAGAAGTCCAGTTGACTTGGCTGGATTTTCTGCTTAGGGTCTCCTGAGGACAAAATTGAGATGACAGCCAGTGTGGCTCCTTATCAAGAGGTTCCAGGGGAGAATTTGTCTCTAGGCTCACTTAGGTTGTCAGTGGAATTCAGTTCCTTTCTGTGGTGGGATCAAGGTCCTCATTTCATTGCTAGCTGATAGCCAGGATCCTTCTTGGCTACTGAATGCTGCCCGTGTTCTTTGGCTTGGTAGCCCTTCATTTTCAAAAGCAGCAACAGTTAGTCAAGGTTTTGAATCTCTGACACCACCTCCCCATCTTGCCTCATCTCCCCTGTCCCTAGCCACAGAAAGTTCTATGCTTGTAAAAGCCGGTTTTATTAGATTGGATTAATCTAACCAGGATGACCCAGGGTGATCTTCCTATTTGAAATCCGTACCCTGATTACATCTGAAAACTCCTTATTGCCATGTAATGTTCAGTATTCACAGATTCTGGGGATTGGGGTATCTTTGGGGCCATTCCGCCTACCCGGAAACCCTAGCAAACAAAGCAATGAAAGAATGAAGCAACAAAAGCATGGATTTATTGAAACCAAAGTACGCTCCACAGAGTGGGAGTGGGCTTGAGCAAGCAGCTCAAGAGTGCTGATTGCAGAATATTCTGGGGTTTAAGTACTCTCTAGAGGTTTCCTATTGGTTACTTGGTTTACAATCTATGTAAATGAAGGAGTGGTCTGCAACCAGTCTGATTGGTTGTGGAAGGCAACCAATCAGAGGCTGAAGTGAAGTTACAAAGTTACATCCTATGCAAATATCTGATTGGTTTCACTTCAGCCTCTGATTAGTCCCCTCCTGAAACCAATCAGCATGCCTGTGGTCTCAGCTACTTGGGAGGCTGAGGCAGGAGAATCGCTTGAACCTGGGAGCCGGAGGATGCAGTGAGCTGAGATCGTGCCACTGCACTCCAGCCTGGGTGACAGAGGGAGACCCTGCCTCAGAAAAAAAAAAAAAGAAGAAGAAGAAGGAGAAGGAGGAAGAAGGAGGAAAAAGAAAGAAGAAGAAGAGCTGGATGCAGTGGCTCGCTCCTGTAATCCCAGCTCTTTGGGAAGCCAAGGTGGGTGGATCACTTGAGCCAGGAGTTCGAGACCAGCCTGGGCAATGTGGCAAGCCCTGTCTCTACACACACACACACACACACACACACACACACACACACACACACACAAATAAAACAATACAAAAATTAGACAGGCATGGTGTCATACACCTGTGATCCCAGCTACTCAGGAGGCTGAGGTGGGAGGATGGCTGGAGCCAGGGAGGTCAAAGCTACAGTGAACCGTGATCACTCCATTGCACTCCAGGCGGGGGCAACAGAGCAAGATCATGTCTTGAAAAAAAAAGAACAAGAAGAGTATCTCTATGCTGGGAAGTGTTTGTTAATTACATAACTTGTCACTTTAATCCTCACAATACCCACAGAGGCAGGCATTTTTAATTCCCCTTTCACAGGTGAGGAAATGGAGGCTCTACAAATTTATGTTTCTTGCCCATAGTTACATGGCTGTGAAGAAGCAGAACCATGTTTTGAACCTAAAACCATTTAATTCCAAAATTAGTGGCCTTCATTACTCTTTACTCATGTGTTTATTGTCTGTGTCTGCCAGCCACATTGTGCTCACCACTCGTCTGACCAGTAGTATATCCTAAATAAATATCTGTAGAATGAGTGAATACTATCTCCCCTCACAACCTCAGACTAGAAGCATAATGGTCGTAGAGCAGTTCAGTGCTTTGTTTCATAGTTAATTGATATATCAAGACCAGTGTGCTTGTGACTCGTAAGGAGTTCAGCCAACTTTTTGGGTCAACAATAAACAAGGGAGAATTTTATGTTTTAGCTTACAAACACATCATCTGGAGACTTTTGTAGAATGTAAAAAAATTTCCTGCCTGTGGCTGGGTGTGGTGTCTCCTGCCTGTAATCCCAGCACTTTGGGAGGCCAAAGTGGGCAGTTCTCTTGAGTTTGACACCAGCCTGGGCAGCGTGACAATACCACATGTCTACAAAAGATACAAAAATTAGCTGGGCATGGTGGCACACACCTGTAGTCCCAGCTACTGGGGAGGCTGAGGTGGGAGGATCACCTGAATCTGAAGAGGTTGACACTGCAGTGAGCTGTGGTCATGCCACTGAACTCCAGCCTGGACAACAGATCAAGAACTCATCAAAAAAAAAAAAAAAAAAAAAAAAATCCTACATGCTAGATCAACCTCCTCAAGTTGTTACAAAGCTCACAAATTTGAGTTAAATAGAATTCATGAACAAAATGTTTTTCAGAGGGAGCTAACCAATCTAGCCACAAATGGGAAATTTTCCCCAAAATATCAATACTCTAAACACGATGGCAAATATTGTTCCTTCTATCAACAAACCCAAATCACATCTACAGGTGTCTGATTTTCATTGACTTCAAATGATTTCAGACCTAGTGGCATTCCTCAGCGTCCAACTTTCTTTCTCCTCTTCTTCTCTTGGATTCAGTCCTTCAGACATAGAATTTTTTCTCCTTAGTTCAGCTAAAACCCAGGTACTTGTCTCATGACCAGGAAAAATTAGGCACACAGACACATTGAAAGATGAGGAGAGCAGAATGTATTAAAAGAAAGCCTCAGTGAAGAAAAACAAACAAACAAACAAACAAAACCGGGGATCTTGCCAACAGGCGGATCACAGACTGAACACCAAATACCAGGCCCCCACACATGAGATGAAAAGGCCAGGATCCTCCCCACTGCATAAGGCGTGAATTCCTGGTAGCTCCACCCCCATTTCCCCAGTGCACAGGTGAGCCCTTAGTCTGAGGCACTCCACATTGCTTTATTTCCCTCACGGCACATGTGTTAAGGGAAGGAAGTTTTCACCGTGGGCATCTTTAGGCAAGCCCCCTGTGCATGACCTGGGCGGCGTTTGGCTGTCTCCTGTCTCTATTATTTTCTCCCAAGTTAGCAGGTTTATCTGAGCGGTGTCCTTTCCATCTGCCTTGATCCTTTCCTTACCACCTACTTGCATTTGCCCACTCTGTCGCTCAGTGCATTTCTCCCAGGATGCTCTGGCCACACTGACCAGGTGTCTCTATCTCTGCTGTTTCTCTTTTGTTTTGTTTTGTTTTGAGATGGAGTCTCATTCTTGTCCCTTAGGTTGGAGTGCCGTGGCACGATCTTGGCTCACTGCAACCTCCACCTCCCAGGTTCAAGAGATTCTCCTTCCTCAGCCTCCCCAGTAGCTGGGATTACAGGCGCCTGTCACCATGCCCAGATAATTTTTGTGTTATTAGTAGAGATGGGGTTTCACCATGTTGGCCAGGCTGGTCTCGAACTCCTGACCTCAGTTGATCTGCCTGCCTCAGCTTCCCAAAGTGCTGGGATTACAGGTGTGAGCCATTACACCCAGCCAATCTCTGCTGCTTCTCTTTAACCTGAATATCGTACTATGTTTTCTTGAACCTGTGAACTTCTTGTAAATATTAAATACTAAGAGCTTCTCAAAATGAGACCCCACATTCTAAACAGAATTTATAGTCAGGATTCCAGGGAAGGTCAGCAGAAGCACTTTGCTGTTCAAGGTGTTGTCTGTGGAGCATCGAGGTCACTTGGGGCATTAGAAAGATATTCAGGAAGGGAGTTACTAAGTCTGAATTTCTGGAGATTATTTTAGTAGAGGAGAATGATGGGTCTATGGCTATCCTTCTTCCTTTTTTTCCCTCCTGTCTAACAATTGTGTATCTTATGATCAACATCTCCCTAACCATCACCCAATCTCAGGGTAAGCACCCACCATTCTACTCCCTACTTCTATGAGTTCAACTCTACTAGATTCCACGTAGAAGGGAGACATTTAGTATTAATATTTCTCTTTCTGTGTCTGGCCTGTTTCACTCAGTGTGATGCCCTCCAGGCTTACCTATCTTGTGGAAAATCACAGGATTTCCTTCTTCTTTTTTAAGGCTGAACAGTATTCCACTGTGAATATATGCGACATATAAAAATTCATTCATCCACTGATAGGCACGTGAAGTGCACGTGAATGCTTCCAGCATCTGTGGAGCCGTGAGGACTTGGTATCCCCGTTCCCTTCAGCAGAATCTTCTAGACTCCATGTTCAAGGAGCCCCTCGAGGTTGTTTACCCTCGTCATCCCTTAGTGGGCTCTTGACTTAAGCTTCTGGATTAGCCAAAATGGGATGAGTTGTTTGCCAAGCATTGCTAACCATAGTCTATCTTCCTTGTGGGTGAACATAAATCCCTACACAAATAACTGGTTGGCACCTGAGCACACTCGGTACTGGAATTTGGTTTTTGAAAATGACAGCTGTCACAATGGCTTCCTTGGAGAATGCATCACTGAGGATTGTGGTGGGAGCTCAGGAGCAGGCAGTGCCTGTGGAGGAAGCCAGGAAGGGGCTGACCTGCAGTTCTAACTCGAGTCACCTTGAGCAGGAGACAATGGACACGTGATGTGGGAGGGGGGAAGGGGAAGAAGAGGTCATTCACCCTTTGGAGCATCTTAGGACCATTTTCTTCCTTTCCATGTCCTTTCTGTTGATATTTCCCAGTGTTTCTCACTGGATGCCTTTGGGGATTTGGGTGAATGGGAACTCCTGTCCTTGCAGGATATTTCTTGTCCGTGGCTTCCAAGTATCTAACATGCTAGCATCCCCTACAGCCCCATATTGTGAAACCTAAACAATAGCTACACACATTGCCTGATGTCCCCTGGGTTGCTGCCATACTCTACGAGAACCACTGTGGAGCTGGATCAGAGGAGATCTCACACAGTGTGGGGGAGAGGCCTGTATCTGGAACAGCTGAGGTGGCCATGTTATTTGGTTTCCAAATGGGCCAAATGATGAGAGCTGTGTTCCCAGCTCTCATCAGTTGACATTGCCTAGGAATGTGTTTTTAAACTACATTTGCTAGAGAATCAATGGGACTAGGCATCTGGAAGTAAAACCAAAGTCCTCTTGTTTCCCTGGACCAATGGAGGATGGGCAGAGGAGAATGACTGGCTGTTTTCATTATTAGACGGTGCTGGAGGCTGCCCCATCGAAATTGGACCTTGCAGACAGGACATTCCAGGGGCCCAAGTGAGCTGCCCAACTGGGTGGGGCAGGACAGGGTTGAAGGTGACTGAGACCGAGGTTGGAGTTCCTGGGGAAAGAAAGAACATGGGCCAGGGCTGATCTGTGTGGGATCTACTCTGAAAGTTCACAGGAAATAAACTAGGGCAGTGGTGTGTGGGAGCCTCCAGTGCTGTCCCTGAGAGCCGTGCATGTCTTCCCAACTCAGTGACATCACATGGGGTACTTGAAATCAGCCAGGATGGGAGCATTTACACCACAGGAATCAGCAAATGCTACAGATCGGTGCCTGCTTGCCCACCAGAGGTAGCTGACCATCTCACCATTGTTTTAGAGGTCTTTAATAGCCCCCACAGCTCCACCCTGGCTGTAGGTACCCCTTATTACAGAGGGAGGTTGCACCTTCTACTCCTCTGTACTCACTGCTACCAATAAAACAAAGCCCAGTGCAGCTGAGGCAGGATAGGTAGTCAAGGAAATGACCATGTTTTCGGGATGCAGCAACCATGGTGACCAGTGACCGTACCGCCAACACAGTAAGTCTTAACATTTACATTGTAATTGAGCTTATGCAAGCAAAGCTATCTTCAGTAGGGACTTTCCCTTCTAGAGAGCATACACATTTTGATTTTACCTCTCCTCAAAATGACCCTTTGCTCATAATTGTAAAAAACATGGCCAGGTGTGGTGGCTCACACCTGAAATCCTAGCACTTTGGGAGGCCAAGGCGGGTGGATTGCCTGAGCTCAGGAGTTCAAGACTAGCCCGGGCAACATGGTGAAACCCTGTCTCTACTAAAACTACAAAAAATTAGCCGGGCATGGTGGCGTGCACCTGTAATCCCAGCCTACTCAGGAGATTGAGGCAGGAGAATTGCTTGAACCCCGGAGGCGGAGGTTGTAGTGAGCCAAGACTGTGCCACTGCACTCCAGCCTGGGCGACAGAGCAAGTCTCCATCTCCAAAAAACAAACAAACAAACAAACAAAAAACACTGGGTAGAGATTTAAGATGTTAATGAGACATGCAATGTATGAAGAAGTATGTACAGTTACTGCACATGTGCACCCAGAAGACTACCCAGAACATGCTTATTAGCAAAACCTCTTCCCACCTCCTTATTAATAACCATGTAAGACTCCCATAAAGGGGGTTTCTCCAACAACAATCAACGCTGTCTCATCCTCTCACGCTAAGGAGAAGCCGTGCTGAACTCTCTCTCTCTCTCTCAGGGTGTACTGTCTCTTCTGCACCTAACTTTCAAAATATTCTTTTTCCTTTACAATAAAATCACTCTATGTTGCATCTCCTTTGCTGTGTGCCTTTTGTTTAAATTCTTTTAAACCAAGAAGACAAGAACCGAGGTGTCGCATCAGCCATCAACACAGCCGTCCAAATCTGCCTGAGGATGCTGGTGTTGCTTAGCCAAACCCAATTGTCCTTCTAAAAGAAAGGAGGGACTCCTTCTATGACAGGTAGTGACAGGGGATGCATCTTTATTTTACATCAGCATCCATTTGTACTACAATCACTGCAAGTCCCATTCTTATCTGATTTTAAAATAAGAGTTTCAGGAGTTGGCATATTTTTATTTTGTTTGATTCTTCTTCGACTCAGATTTTCCATGAACTGATATTAAAAGTAGTTTGCTTTGACTTCATCAGACAGTGAAGAAAGATGCCCGGGAATATTTTGAAAAATGAAAAAAAAAAAGGGGGGGGAGGGGGGAGTTTGCCCAGAATGAAAAAATCACCAGCTGCAAGCTGCATTTGCATAATTAAGAGCTGCTGCTCCATCCATGGGCTCTCACTACACCCTGCCACGTGGGCAGGGCCACATTGCCTCTCAGTGCTCTTGTCTGACCTTCCCAGACTGGCAGATAGTCTCCTCATTAGCTTGCAGATGTTTAGTCCTCTTTTCTGATGAGATAAATGAAAATAAATTGCCAGGGTTGGTGCTGGAATAGAGGAAACTAGAAACTAGGAGATTCACCAGGGCTTCAAAGAGCAATGCTGTTACCAAATAACATTCATTCACTCACCCACTGACGACATATTCCAAATGTCTACTGTATGCCAAGAGCTGTTCTGGGCACAGCAGAGACCACAGTGAACAAAATCGGCAGAACCCAGCCAGGAAACAAATAAGAAAAATGCCATATAGCGTAAGTTGAATCAATGGGTGATAAATAACAGCCTACAATTCACCACCTGCTTCCGTAAATAAAGTTTTATTGAGACACAGCCACACACTCCTGTCTACGGCTGGTGTTCATACATGGCAGAGTTGAGTTGCCACAGAAATCATCTGGCCCTCTACAGAAAGGGTTGCTGCCTCCTGGGGTAGGTGCCATGCAGGGAATTGAAACAGGATGAAGTGAGATGAGAGGATGGTGGAGTCTGCTTTCACCTGGCTGATGAGGACCTCTCTGATGTGACCCTAAAACCAAGACCTGAAAGGCAAGAAGAAGGAAGCAGTCCGAGGAAGGGCTGGAGGAAGGCAGAGGAATAGGGAGTGCGAGGGGCTGGGGCAGTGGAGTTGAGTGAGCTCAAGCGTAAAACAACAAAGAAGGAGGGTAACTGGGCTAGGGCCAGATGATGGACCCAGGGGTGCAGGCAAAGAACAATGCACAAGCAATGTGACCCCCACGATGTGACCCGATGACATGACCTGAGAGGCGGCACAGCTTTATAGACCTTACCCAGCGGGGTAAGGAGGTTGGGTTTGGGTCAAGTGTGTTAAGCTGGCAGGTGCAAGATCTGCCTTAGGTTTAGGAATTACCCCCGCCTGCTCAGACTGGAGCCTCGGGGTCAGGGGGCGGAGCAGAGGGACCTCATAGGAGGTGGAGCAGAGGGACCTCATAGGAGGTGGTCTTGGCAACCAGGGGAGATGTGACGGTGCTTGGACTAGGGCTGTCCAGGCTCTATTACTTAGTGAGCCTTGGGCAAGAATACATGTGGGACCCTCCGTAGGAGCCAGGCCCGGTGGGAAGGACCTGGGGAGTCCTGTAGCTGATGCTCACCCGGGTTGCAGACGTTACCCACACAGCCTGTCATTTGACTGCCAGGATCTGTGCGGTCCTCTCATGAGTCCATTTCAGAGGAAAGTAACCCAAAGCTCAGAAGTATGAGGTGGGTCTTCCCAGGTGAAGGGGACGTAGCAGACGGGGGCATCCCCCACAAGCCTGCAGTGCTCTGTTGAGTATGAGGAGGGGATGGGGGACATTGACCATCATTTAAAAATCAGCAGATCAGACCTAAAAATGTGGATATTTGGCTTCTTGTAGGAAGCCTGTTCCACATTGGATACACCATCCTGCATGGTGCTGGGTAGTGGGGAGGGGGCAGCTGCTCCACTTAGAGGGAAACAGGCTCGATTTCATGATGTTCTCCACCTGCAGCCCAACTTCAAGAGTCAAGAGTCCCTTAGAACAGGAGAGCTCAGAAGCAGGTCCTGCCCCTGGTGTGAAATTCTGCTGTGTGATGAGATTTCCAACCAGGGGAGAAGTACAGTACCCTGCACAGGAATGCATTGCAGTGTGTGGGCCCTGGTAAGGTCATGCCTAGTGAATGTCAGAGGCGACATTCAGTCTCAGAGCTCTCTGGCCAAAGCCAGGCAGCCTCTGGGAGGATCTGGCAAGAACAGGAGTGTGCAACCCCATGGAGGCCCCCATTTTTTAATGCTCAGGTGGTCCATTGGCTCCAGAGGGGTGGGTAGAGTGTTATCCAATACCAGGAAGTAAGGAGCTTCACCTACAGTTAAACCAGCATCTGTCTGAGGCTATAAAGAGGTAGGAGGCTGTGCCCACAGGCCCCATAGCACCTTTTCCTCCTGCCTGGTGTGGGGAAAGCTTGACTTGGGGTGTGCACCTGCAGCCTTGAGTCTGAGGTAGCCCTGGGTAGGAAGCACAGCTCAGCAGCTGGACCAAGAGTGGATGGGAAGATGCCACCAGCCCTGGGCCAGGCAGGTCAACAGTCACTTGATGCTCTTACAGCCTGTGCATCAGCACCAGACCACACCCCACAGGCAGGGGACTCCTGTTCAGGTGGCATGGGACCAGTTGGGGTCCTGCACTGAGCACGCCATGGGTGCTGGATGGAGTAGTGCTGGGAAGATTTAAAGCTTCACCTTTCAGAAATATTTGAGTGCAAAGAACACACTGAAACATTAAAAGAAAACACTCCCTACATCTGTATCTCCGCATTAACTATGACTTTCTGGCTCTAATGAATGGAATCAGAGTCCATGTGCATTCTGTTCTCTGGAAAGCTGGTGTCCCCTGAGCTCCCTGGAGCAGAGCTGGCTGTGGCAGCACAGAGACAGGAGAAGTTTGTCCTGTGCCCGCAGACCCTGCCCTTGAATTACAAAAGTAATTCCAAAGTGACATCGTGGAATATCTAGAAAACTCAGAGAAGTAGAAAAAGAGTCACTAACAAAATTATTGAAGGACATAAAATAGATGAACAAATGGAAAGAGATTGCTATCCCTGATAGCAAGGTAGGACTGCACGTTTCAATTTCTCTGAGTTGTATACATTTAATAGAGTTCCAGTTAGCATCTGAATGGGACTAAGGAGACTGAGTTTCTATCTTATAACTTTAATAGAAGAATAAATAAAACATTATAAAGGCTCTATAATCAATATGATTAAATAAGTTATAGGAACAGCCTAGAGAGTGTAGAAGTCAATCACATTCTCTACAGAAATTTAATAGAAAGTAAAAGATGTTATTTCAATTTAATGAGGAAAATGTTTGTTAATAAGTGCTCTTGACACAGCTGGCTACTTGCCTGAAGGCAAACGATGTTGAACTCTTGCTCACTACAGAGCACAAAGATAAATGGATTAGAGCTTTTCACTGTGAAATGATAAACAATATCTTAAATGGAAATTTGGGAAAACGTGTTTTTAAAATAACTTGGAAATTTAGAAACCTTTTAAAACCCTAGATATGTTTAAAGAAAATGTACGTATTTAAAATATACTTTAAAAAAAGACTTTCTGGCAAATAGATTCCACAAAGTTACAAAGTGAAATAGACCCGGAAAAAAACATTCTTGATGCATTTCACAGATAGAGGGTTACTACTACCTGTAATCTTCAAAAAGCTCTCCAGAATTAGTAAGACAAGGGCAGACATCCCAGTGGAAAGTGCTAACGCGTTCTCAGAAGGTTCCTACCGTCCAAGGCTGAGTGTCAGCTCTGGGTCCCTCTCCTGTCCAGCAGGGGCCACCTCCTGCTATGGGCTCCCCCTTCCAAAACCCTGCGCTCCCAACAGCAGGCGCCAGATCCAGACATGTTTTTGGAATTCTCAGGAAACACAAAGGGAGTATTCCGGTGAGGCCTGGGAGGAATCTGTCACAGAAACCTGGGGCGGTGATCCGGGAACTAACAGTGGTCTGTGAGGGCCCCAGCTCTTCCTCACCAGGTCGGGACTGGGCTGCATTCCTGAGGCAGGAGGGAATAATCCCTGGAGATTTTTGAGCTGGGCTCTGGCATGATCTGCTGCTTCTCAGACAATCCCTCCTCCCCAGTCCCCAAACTGCTGAGCTCAGGCAGGTGGAGCCCACCATGTCAACTGCACTCACGCCTGAGAATTTTGTTTTGGGAATAGGGAGTGGAATTTAGCTGATATAAAAGGATTTGAGAGGGGAGTGAGGAATTAATGGCACAGTGCAGCCCGTGGCATGTGTGGTTTCTAATCAGGAGGTGTGTGGATTATATGAATCTGTAACATAGGCTGATTTATGTAACCAACTTAAAAGGTTAGAAAATCATTTCAAGCTAATTACCAAGAATAGGTCTAATTGGAAACACTATTTCAACAACAGTCCCCATGAGTGCCTAATTTACTGGTGAAAACCCACTCTGATATTGATGATGACACTCATGCTCTTTTCCTCTCTTTTTGTTCATAAAGTGACCATTGCCTGAGTGAAACAGTCACAAGAGAGATAGAAAGCGAGGGAAGAAAGGTGGGAGGGAGGAAGAAGTGAGGGAGCGAAACATTAGGAGTTGGTGAACATTAGTTGATTGAGTGACTGAGTCCACAGTTCCAAAAACATTCCTGGAAGACTCAAAATCT
The DNA here is from genome assembly GCF_007565055.1 of Rhinopithecus roxellana. NCBI lineage: Eukaryota > Metazoa > Chordata > Mammalia > Primates > Cercopithecidae > Rhinopithecus > Rhinopithecus roxellana. The sequence continues at coordinate 36,480,318 of NC_044564.1, read as the reverse complement.
AATATGACCAGTTGAACTGAAGAGCCTCTATAAAACTTTATATTTGATAAATTGATTCCACTTGATGGTAACTGTAAAATAATAACTGCCCAGTACTCAAGCATAAACGTGCTCATTTTTCACCAAATCACCTGCAAGGCACCTGAATGAAAGGCGTCCGTTCCACCGAGGCTCTGCTCAGAGCACCCACAGCTGCAGGTGAGTTAACCTGTCCCGCCGTGCCTCCTCTAGGTCTGCCCTCCCATGACTCACCTGTGTGAGAAAATCATCTCCACGCTGCCTTCCTGGAGGAAGCTCAATGGACCCAACCAGCTGATGTCGCTGCAGCAGTTTGTGTGCGATGTGCAAGGACCAGCTGAACCCTCTGGCCATCGAGGAGGACCTCAGGTGCATCGCTCAGCAGCTCCACAGTGCAGGCGAGGTGAGCCCTTAGTAGTCCAGGCAGGAGGCTGTGAGGAGCACCAGGAACTCACACCTGTCCCAAATTCCAGTTCTTGGAGGTGGTATGAGCCTCAGGAGGCAGTGTGGAAACGGGCCAACTACCCATAATATTTCCAGAAATGTGACAGTCACATACAGCCTCAAGTGACACTCTGAACTGCAGTTCTCAGCCCACCTGAGGGGCTGTCATTTTGTCTTGTTGTGTGTTGCTTTTGTTTCCAGAGTCTTAGTTTGGGAGTGCAGTGCCTGCTGCCCTGGGTGACTGGGTCTCTCTCACTCCCCCTGGGCACCTGGTACTAACTTGCTATTCCTGGCAGCCTTCAGGATGGCTGCTTTCCATGGAGTGTGGAGTTACCAGCTCTAAACAGGCTTCCTGGGTGCAAAAACAATTGAGAAAAGGCAGTGAGGTGTCCTTGTGGAGACAACGTTTGAGGGACCTAAGGCAGAGAATGTGTGCACAGACACACAGGGTAGTCATAATTCGAGGAACACGTTCAACCCCCCAGCAAGTGATTCCTGGAAGAAACTGATCCAAAATGGGAGGCTTTGCCCTGGTTGTGTGGCATTCAGCACTGGGGTGTGGTTTAAAAACCCAGCCATGGAGCAAAAATACAAAACCAGTTATCTTGTAGAATGTTCCTACTTGTGGATTTATCTGATTGTCTTTTCCCAGTGACATTTTAAGTTATCCTTCCATAAAGCTAACCGAACAGTTGAAAGCAACAACTATCCAATGCTATCACCAATTATAGTATCCTGAAATGAGAGGAAGGAAGGAAGGAAGAAGGAAGGAAGGAAGGAAGGAAGGAAGGAAGGAAGGAAGGAAGGAAGGAAGGAAGGAAGGAAGGAAGGAAGGAAGCAGGGAGGGAGGGAGGGAGGGAAGGAAGGAGGGAAAAGAACTAAGAAAACTAGGAAAGTTATAGTTGTAGAACAATGGTAGTTTCCTTTAATGGAATAATTTAATGTTAGGAAAAATAACCCACCGGTGTTCCTCTTTTTCTGCCATGTTCCTGGACTAGTGATAAGCCCACCATGGGTTGTGTGACTCTAAAGGTTTATTGCTATGTTTTGTTTGCTCAGGAGCCTTTGCTCTCTGTTATGCATAGAAGTGCAGGGAAAGCCCTCAGGCCCCATCTCATGACATATTTCATGGCCATGTTTATTCCGTCCCCCGACTACCAAAACGTACCCAAGGCCCTTGCGGGAGGGCCATACTTTAAGTTACACAGTCATTTTGGTTGCTCTTAAAATAGGGGCATAGGATCCAAGAGTCAGGAGGAAATGGGAGGTTCTCCGTTCATCCAGAGCATCACCCACCATGAAACACAGGGGTTGGGCAGTCTGCTTGAACAGTCCCAGGGACGGAGGATTGGAAAAGCGGGTTTAATTCCTACGTGAGCTGACACTTGCTACCTGTACTTCTCGTCCCTTGTTCTGTCTTCCAGGTTGTAAAGAAGCCTTGAATCCTCCTCCATGATACCCACTGCACTATTTGTTAGCACAGATATGATGCTGCTCATGGACTGTTTTCACTCCTAAAGGCAGTGGTGCAAGGCAAAGTGACCTGGAGCCAGGCCGTCCTGAGTGCCCACCCAGCTTCCCAGGAACCTGTTGGAATTTGGAAGGACACTTCACCTGTCTGTATAGAGCCTGGTTTTTGGTTGAAAGCCAGGGGCTCAAAACGTGTGTTTTGGAAGTCAAACCCTGAACATTAGACTCTTATTCTTTCCGTTTCTCTTTTAATAATCCTAGCATTCCCAAGATGAAGGCTACTTCTGGCTAAATCAAGGACAGGTTACCAATAAGAAAGTCAACAAGAAATGAACATTGTTAATATCCTCATTCCAGTCACAATTAAGGGGCTAGGGAGAGGAGAGTGGGGAGTTAGTGTTGAATGGGTTAGGAGTTTCAGTTTGGGTTGAAGAGAAAGTTCTGGAGATGGATGGTGGTGATGGTGGCACAGCAATGGGAATGAACTTCATGCCACTGAATTGTACTCTCAGAAATGGTTAAAATGGTCAACTTTATGTTATGTCTATTTACCACAATAAAAATATTAAGTTGGTTCCCAGCAGGCAGGTGAGTAAGAAAAACTCTTGCCACCCCTTGGAAAGAGTACAAGAGGCCAGTGTGGTGGCTCACACCTGTAATCCCAGCACTTTGGGAGGCCAAGGAGGGTGGATGACATGAAGTCGGGAGTTCGAGACCAGCCTGACCAACATGAAGAAACCCCATCTCTACTAAAATTTCAAAATTAGCTGGGTGTGGTGGCACATGCCTGTAATGTGAAACACAGGGGTTGGGCAGTCTGCTCGAACTCTCTTCAGAGCTTGACTTTCAGGACCATTGTGGACATAGAAGTCTATTTGGGAAGTCTATTGCTGAATATTGATTTTTATTTTATTTTATTTTGAGACAGAGTCTCGCTCTGTTGCCCAGGCTGGAGTGCAGTAGTGCGTTCTCGGCTCACTGCAAGCTCCACCTCCTGGGTTCATGCCATTCTCCTGCCTCAGCTTCCTGAGTAGCTGGGATTACAGGTGACCGCCACAGACTAATTTTTGGTATTTTTAGTAGAGACAGGATTTCACCATGTTAACCAGGATGATCTCGATCTCCTGACCTCGTGATCCACCCACCTCGGCTTCCCAAATTTAATTTGCATGTCTGTGGTTAAAATTCTCGTCTTAAGTCAGCATTTTAAAAATCAGTTGATTTAAAAAATCCTTTGACCTCTTTCAATGCATCATACATATTTGGGGGCACAAAAATCAGAAACAACAGGGGAGAAAGCAATGAGGATGGGAGCTGGTTTGACTGAGCAATCCCAAGGGCACAGGAATTCCTTCACCCTACGTCAAACCACAGAAGAGAGCTCAGCAGGGACAGCCTGTTGACATGGCTCCAAGTCATGTTTGTGGCCTCGTGTCCCTATCTGTCCATCTCTGTTCTAAGACCGCCCAGGTCTCAAGAGCTTCTCACATGCCCTGTTACTTTCCTGTATTTTCTGACAATTCTGCCTAAAATCTTCAGTGGTATGTCGTAAGACCCAGCAATGGTGTTTCCGTGATATACAGGCACTAGTAGATTCCAAAACACCTTTAAGAAGAGTAATAGTAGCTCTATTCTGGGGGGGTTTTGGTAACCACACTTATCTCTTTAATCTTCAAAATACCCTACAGAGGTAGGCAATTTACTTCCTCTTTTACAAGTGAGGAAATGTTGGCTCCATAAGTTTTAGCGACTTGCTCAAAGTTACATGCCTGTGAAGAATCTGAACCATAATTTATTCTCAGAACTATTTAATTCCAAAATCAGCGATCTTAATTACCCTTTATTTGTTCATTTGATTATTGTCTGTCTCTGCCTGTCAGTCATGGTGCTTACAACTTACCTGAAAAAATGTATATCCTAAATAAATATTTGTAGAATAAATGAATATTATCTCCCCAGAAAACCTAAGGACTGTAAGCATAATGGTGGCACTGCAAGCCACTGTTTTGTCTCGTTGTCTATTGAATTATCAGAGCCAGTGTCCTTGTGGCCCCTAAGGATTCCAGACAAATCTGTGGCTGTCTGGTACAGGAGTGGAAATTCCTAGTTGCGCTGCAGAAACAATTCATGTTGAGACTTTTTAAGGACTGTATTCCTTTTCTGTTGCTTTTGTAAATATCTTACACACTGTATCAACCAGCTTAACTTATTACAAAGCTGCAAAATATAAGTATAAATCATAAGCAAACCCTCGTTCAGATAGAAGGAAAATTAAGTCTAGCCTCAAAAGATGTTTTCTTCCCCAAAATATCAATGTATTTAAAAAATATGGCCAGCATTGTTTCCTCTATTAGCAAACCACAGTCACAGCTATAGGTGTCTGATTTTCATTGACTTCAAATAATTTCTGGCTTTGTGGCACCCTCAGCATCTAGTCTCATCCATCCCTCCTCTTCTCCTCTTAGATTCAGTCCCTTCTCTTGAGTTGAGAGGTTGTCTGGACAGCGTCTTGCCATCTGCGTTGCTCCTCTCCCCACCACCCATGTGCATTTGCCCCACTGTCCCTCAGTGCTTTTCTCCCAGGATGCTCTGGCCACACTGACCAGGTGTCTCCATCTCTGCCGCTTCTCTTTCCCTTGAGTGCTGTCCAGTGTTTTCTGGAACCTGTGAACTTCTTGTGAATGCTAAATACTAAGAGCTTCTCAAAATGAGCCCCCATGTTCCAAACAGAACCTGCAGTCAGGATTCCAGGGAAGGTCAGCAGGCTCCCACCCCCAGAAGCACTTTGCTGTGTAAGGCGTTATGCATGGAACACAGGGATCACCTGGGGCCTTGGAAAGACATTGAGGAAGGGAGTTACCTGGTTACCAAGTCTGAATTTCTGAAGATAGTTATAATAGGGATGAATTCAATGTAATTCATGAATTATTCATGACTTTCTAGACAGGTTAATGAATGTTTCTTTTAGCCCCTCAGGATGGGATCTCTGAATCAGTGGGGAGCTTCATGAGAGAGGTCGGGGGAGTTGGGAGGATGCTGATGGAAGTGGGGAGGACTGTGGTCGCCCTGCACTTGCTTGTCTAAAAGTGATGAGAAGGCCTCACCCAAATGCAAGAGCCATGACCCTGAGCCATCACTGCCCCATGTTACAGGAGACAGGACTTGACCATCCTTCCACAGGTCAGAGCTATTGTTAATCAAGGTGACAGTGGAAGTACGCGTTCCCACTCCTGACTCCACCTGACTGCTGTAAATAGAGCCCCTGAGTGTGTTAGCTGGTTTCGAAACTGAGAGACAATTCAGCAAATGTTTCATCACATTTGACATTTGCTGAAAATACTGACACATTTCCCACGCAAAGATGAGTCACTATAAGTAACTCAAGGGTACTAGTCCTGCTCTCCACATAAGAGAATATTGGTGCTGGGTAAATGGGACCATATTTGAAGATAACAAAAGGGATAACATGGGAGATGATGGTGAGATTCGTATCCCAGTGACTGCTTTGAGTATATTCTGGCTGGCCAGTGGGTTTCAGTTCCCCTATATAGACAAAGAAATGCTCCTCATGATTGGCAAAAGCAGGAAAAGGTTTTGTCATCAGCTCTACACCAAGGCTGCCAAGCCACTAGAGTGGTCTCTACAAGACAATGTCCTCAGCAATCACTGTTAGCAAGGAGCTTGCTTCTGTAGTGCTGTGTTGTTGCTAATAGTTTTTGTTACAGCAACTGCAATGTAGAAGACTTGATCCAGGGAAAGCAGAAACAGAAACCCATGCCTTTGAGAAGGTTACAAGCAATGAAGACCATTACCACCCACCCTCTGAAGGAGGAAGCTGGAAATGGCAAGAGGCACCGCCCATAGCTAGAGCCCCAGCACATGGGTCATGACTCATACTGTGCATGTCAACTACGGGCCCTGCTTCCTCAGGCCTTGGTTGTGGATCACGCCCTTGATTCTTCCTTTTTAGGTGCAGCCCAGTTGCTATGATGCTTCTTGAGTCAATGAGTTCTTTGGCTTGAGCAAGGAAATGGTCTGGCTTCAGTTCCAAGAAGCTGACAAGCACCCAAAGACTTCTTTTTTCTTTTCTTTCTTTCTTTCTTTTTTTTTGAGACAGAGTCTCACTTTCTTGCCCAGGCTGGAGTGCAGTGGTGTGATCTTGGCTCACTGAAACCTCCGCCTCCTGGGTTCAAGTGATTCTCCTGCCTCAGTCTCCCGAGTAGCTGGTATTACAGGTACCCACCACCATACCAGCTAATTTTTGTATTTTTAGTAGAGACGGGGTTTTATCATGTTGGCCAGGCTGCTCTCAAACTCCTGACTTCAGGTGATCCACCCACCTTGGCCTCCCAAAGTGCTGGGATTACAGGTGTGAGCCACTGTGTGCGGCCCCAAAGGCTTCTTTAGGCAGGTGGCAGGACATGGGTGTATCCTGCAAGTGCTCCTAGCAAGCCTCAGGTTTTCACGCCAGAGGCTTGGGGTTTTCCAGCTCTCAACCTAACATCCCCAAATGTTTGTGATCCAATTCCTCCAGAAATAACAGGGTAAACACGCCACCCCTGCCAGTGAAGAATGGGTTCCTGAGAGCTGGGAGGCCCAAGTCAGATCTTGAGGCTCTTCATCAAGCAGTTGCTGTTGGGCAAAGCAGCAACTCTCCCTCTCTCTTCTCTCTCTCTCTCTCTCTCTCTCTCTCTCTCTCTCTCTCTCTGCCTCTCTCTCTCTCTGGGAAGGAAAAGCCATCTCAATAGTTTTTCTCACAGTTTCCTTTAAGGAAATCCTCTAGGACTCAATGAGACCTCAGACCTAGTGGAAATGTAAGGAATCAAACATATATCTCAGTCCTGGGCCCAGTACAAACATTCCTCCATATATCTCAGTCCTGGACCCAGTACAAACATTCCTCCATTTGTCTCAACTTCCTGGGCCCAGTGCAAACATTCCTCCATTTGTCTCAACTTCCTGGGCCCAGTACAAACATTCCTCCATTTGTCTCAACTTCCTGGGCCCAGTGCAAACATTCCTCCATTTGTCTCAACTTTAGAAAAACACCACCTGGAGAGTCCCCGATAAGGTCACAACCGTTTGTGTAGTGGTTTTACTGAAAGCGCGGGAACCAATGAAAAAACTGCTAAATGTACAACTTAAAATGTTAAACAATTGTAATGCTGGAACCAAAAGAATTCCCTTGTTCCTCTGTAACCTTACATATCCTGTTTACATCGGGCTATAAAAAGTGAGCACATGCATCGTTCGGGGCCCTCTTGTATGCTGTGGAGCAGAGGGACCAAGTTCGAACTTGCAGTAAAGATCCTTGCCGCTTGGCTTTGACTCTGGACTCTGGTGGTCTTCTTCGGGGAATAAACGGTCTGGGCATAACAGAAACTATGAACTGTTCCAAGCAACATATCTGGATTCTGCAATCTGAAAAGCTAGGACCAAGGCAAATGTAGGTACCAGTCGTCAGGAAGTGAGTACTGAGCATGTTAGGAAGAAAGTTTTCAGAGAAGGGAAGCAAATAGTGAAGAATAATCACCTCACTGTTATTTAGGATCATTTCAACTACCCTCAACTCATATCCTGTTAGGTGGAGGAGGGCAGCCAACCTCACTCTTGAGGCCAAATCAGCCTTCTCTTTGGGCCTTAAAAAGAACACTCATGAGAGAATGTTGTTTACCCTCCCAGCCCTGCAGGGATTTGCATCCGCCAGGGAAGCATGGCTCAGTTATAGGCAGACATCAGCACCACGTGGTTCCCTGCTCCTCATCCACTCCAAGGCAGCATCAGGCACCATTCATCTTTATATCCATGCCTATTTGCTGAGACCCTGTGAGTGTAGCATCAGCAGGTTTTATGAGTCAGAACCAGTTTCTTCTCATTCCTCTTCACAGAATAAGAAAGCTGGAGCTTAGAGAGGTCAAGAAGTTGTGCCCTGATTCTCGCACTAGAAGGAAGCCCCGAGAACCTGCACCCATCCCCAACTGGCCTCCCTCACCTACTAGGGAATGAGCCTGGGAAACACAGGCTGATTCTGGGATGATGTTGGAGAGACCCTACGTCCTGCGGGCACTCCCCACTCCACGTTACCCTGGTGAGTCAAAGAAAGACATTTAGTCACTCAAAGATGCTGCAGATCCCAGTGTCCAGGGAGGAACTTTCACCCTGGAAAACACAAGTTCATTTCCCTTTGAGGAAATCATTTCTTCAGGACACTGAATGGCACCAACCAGCACCCAGGATCCTGAGAGGGTATTGCAGCTCCCAAAGCACCACTGGTGTGAGAAGCTCAGACCTCACAAATACCATGTTATTCTTCCTGTGGAGGACTGCTTCTCCCAGAGAGCCCTATCAATACCTCCAATGTGATGTGATCTTTTCACAAAATGACCTCAACATTCTTTACTGAGTGATGACTGTGTGGCCACTCATATTTGCTTTTTTAATTCCTCCCATTCATCTTAATTTCATGTCTTTTGACCAATACCTTCTTAATGACCCCCTCACAAGTCCCACGCAAACACCATCCTACTCTCTACTTCTGTGAGTTCAGCTTTTTTAGATTTTACATGTAAGGTAGATCATGCACTATTTGTCTCTCTGTGTCTGACATGTTTCACTGAACACAATGTCCTCCAGGTCCATCCATTTCATACAAGTGATAGGATTTTCTTCTTCTTTAAGTCTTAATAGTATTCCATGTTGTATATATGTCACCTTTTCTTCATCCGTTCGTCTGTTCATGAACACTCAGGTTGACTCCATATCCTGACTATTGTGAAGAGGGCGCAGTGAACCTGTAAGTGAAGATAGCTTTTCCATGTACTGGTTTTCATTCCTTTGGAGATAGACTCAGTTCTGGGACCTCTGCATCATTCAGTAGTTCTAGTTTTTGAGGAACTTCCACACTATTTTTCCATTATGTGTGTACAAATTTGCATTCCCTATATCTCTATTATGACAGGTCAAGCACAGAACACAATGGGTTATATTTTAGGTCTTATTGAAACAGTCTCAAGACACATGTACCTAATTTGATATGTTTGGGAGTATAATTCAACAATGTAAGGGACTGTATCTTTGCTTTTAACATATTTGCTTACCCACCACAATAACATTATAATTAATTTCAACAATTTGGTCACCTGGCTCACGACGGGAAGAAAGAAATAAGCGAGGTTACCTGTGCATCAAATCCTTGAATAAATATTTTCTTAAATAACCAAGACCTCTGGAAAGATTCTGTCTTTGACCCCATAATAAGGTGGTATAAGATCAGCCCTACTGGCCGGGCGCGGTGGCTCACGACTGTGATCTCAGCACTTTGGGAGACCGAGGCAGGTGGATCACGAGGTCAGAAGATGGAGACCATCCTGGGCAACATGGTGAAACCCGTTTCTACTGAAAATACAAAAATTAGCCGGGCATGGTGGCGGGCACCTGTAGTCCCAGCTACTCAGGAGGCGGAGGCAGGAGAATCACTTAAACCTGGGAGGCAGAGGTTGCAGTGAACTGAGATCGCACCACCGCACTCCAGCCTGGGTGATGACAGAGTGAGACTCCATCTCAAAAAAAAAAAAAAAAAAGTTAGCCCTACTACATGCAAATGTTTACATATCTCATTTATTCTTCACAACGATCCTGTGAGGAAATGTTATCCCCGTTTCCTGAGTGATGAAACAGTGATGAAGGGGAGGTGTGCAACCTGCCCAAGGCCCCACAGCTGGAAACCAAGGAATGGCTGGTCCCTCCCAACGCTGCCTCTGCCACATCCTCCTCTGCCCTGTCCCTGTGCTGTGGGTGCCTGCGGTGATTAAGGGCAGATGTGAAGAGACAGCACGGGAGAGCTTTGACAAAGGTGTTTCAGGAAAAGGAGGCAGGACCGGCTGCCTGGAGGTGGGGAATGATGTTTCTAAGTAGGGCAAAATCAATACACAGAGGGCAAATTCATTATCTACTGATACGTCCTTCTCAGCTTGAATAACTATTTTTGTTTCAACTTTTGAAATATTGCTTGGCTTCCCAACTGCTGGATGTGGCCCCATCACATTTGTGAAAGTGGAGTAGCCTCTCCCTACAGCTGCAACTCTTTCCCACCTAAGATCCAACACTTCTCATTTATTTTAATTTTAAAGAAATAGAGACCACTGTAAAAAAATTTTTCCAAACAAGAAAAAAGTAACATATATGAAGGAAAAAATAAAACGTCAGCCAGCAAGCAATGTTCTACTTTTTGTGGAAAAGAAAAAGAGAGAACAAGAAAGCATATATGTATTTGTCCTCAGGTGCATAAATAAATTCTAGAAGGACACTAAGAAGCTAACAATAGATCCCAGCACTTTGAGAGGCCAAGGCGGGCGGATCATCTGAGGTCAGGAGTTTGAGACCAACCTGGCCGGCATGGTGAAACCCTGTCTGTACTAAAAATACAAAAAATTAGCCAGGTGTGGTGGCAGGCACTGTAATCCCAGCTACTCAGGAGGCTGAGGCAGGAGAATCACTTGAGCCCGGAAGGTGGAGGTTGCAGTGAGCCGAGATCACTCCATTGCACTCCAACCTGGGCAACAAGAGCGAGCCTCCATGTATCTCTCTCTCACACACACACACACAACACACACACACACACAAATGATTAAAAAAAAAAAAAAAAAAAAACCTAACAATAGATGTTGTATGGGTGGGCTGGGGACTGAAGTGGATAAAAAGTTTTTACTGTCCACCTTCCTGTATTTGGGAGATAGGGATTTAAACTATGTGACTTTATTTTCCATTATAAAAAATTTTGTTCAAATAAAAAAAAAACTGATTCACAAAATAAAACATAAAGTAAAAATCAGTGTTTCCAACACTGTTCCCATTCCTTCCCATTGCAAAGATAATGGTTACTATTTTAATACATATGCCTCTGGGCTTTCTCTGTGTATAAACCTATGTTCACCTATTAAAATACATAGACATAGTTATCTTATTCTATTTTGGCTTTTAATGGGATCATACTATGCACATTGTTCTGGAATTTGCTTTTTGCTCTCAGTGGTATATGAAGGATACATTTCCATGTTTATACCGATGGAATCATAATTAAATTTTCTCTATTGATAAACACTTGGATTTATTTAAAAATCTGTAAATATGTGATGTATTTAATATTTATACTTCTATGACTATTTGTATGAGATGGAAATGGATTTGCTAGGGCTGGGAATGTTTCCCTTAAAAATAATGAGCAATTCCAAGTCCAAAGACAAGAATATCGCATCCCTTTATAACAGTAAACAAGAGGACCCATTCCTTGCAAACTCTCACCAACCCTAAATACCAGCAACTTCTACACTTTTGAAAAAGTCAACGGTTTGAGATAGAAAGAGATCTTGATTTGCCTTGCATCTCATGGGCCCTAAGAGGGCTCAGCTTCTGCTCCTGGTGTGCCTCTCTTGATGCTCACATCTGAGAACGAAGAAGGCCCTAGCTGGACTCCATGGAGGGAGCATGGCTTCCCCTCCTCAGTCCTTGACTCAGAAGATTTCATCACATCACAGGAGGAGCCATGAGACATCAATGTCATCTAAGACAGAGGTGGAAAATGGAAATGGTGGTGGTGGGGGCCTAGGGGCTGCAGGAAAGTGCCCATGAATGCTGACAGGAGTCTGGAGAGGCAGTGAGTGTACCCTTGCTAACTGAAGGGTACACTCCTTACCTAAAAAAAAAGAAAAAAAGAAAAATCAGATTTCAAAAGGTGGTCACAATGGTGCACCTATCCATGGAGCAGATTTGGCCACCAGCTACACCCTGATCTGAAACAGTAGAGTCTGGTTGCCCAGAGAAATATATCCAACTGTCAGATTTTGGCTTCTATAGAAAAAAAAATCCCTTATGTCCAAAATTCTAATTTTTAACTATTTTTTTCTTGTTTTAAGTTAGCCTTTTATGTTAATGTTGAAATTTCAAAATAAATCTTAATTTTCAGAAAGCTCATAAAGTGCTTATTTTTTCCTCACCTAGACTGAAAATGAAAGGTTACAAAAGAGTAATGATGAGTTTTCCAGGAAGCAAATATTAGGAATTTGCTTATTTTTGTTTTAGCATTTATCTACGTGCATATAGACACATTTGAAGTACAACTGAAACTTAGACCTAGTATTACACTGAATGACTTGAAATGGCTATTTTGAAGGTGAAAAGTAGTCAAATGTCAGCAATGCCGTATCAATCAATGAAAAGCTAACCAGCACTCTTGCCTACTCCACAGCCAGTTTATGTCAAAATGTCCAGACCTTTCCACAGGAGGGTGGGAACAATACCACTGAAGTGCTAAGACTCTTGTGAATTAGTTTGTTTGTTTTATGACCTGATTCAGGCTCTGGCTCCATCTCTGTTTTGCTTTGATTACCAACATGGAGGGAGTTTTGGTAGCAGCCTAAACCAAGGCAAGCAGCTGTGTCTCTAACATGAAGGGTCTGCCTATAGGTGCAATGTTTCCCAAAAGTTTCTTCCGCTTCAGAGAAGGCTTTTTGGCTCTGATTGTAAACAGTGGCTAGGCACTGACAGGCAAAATGTTCTGTTACACTGAGATGTGAAACATCACCTGTTTGGTGAAGTAATAGCCCATAACTGCTACACCTGGGCCTCTCCAGCCAGATGATTCCTCATGTCATGGGGCCAGTTGTCTTCATTGTGATCCTCGTCCCCACCACTTAGCATCTGCAGAACATCCTCAATAAGATGGCACTGCACTTCATGCTTCCCAAAATACAAGGAAGATGAAGAGTACAACTGATCCAGTCATCTGTTGGATCTGTACATTGAGTATGAAACAGAGCTCAAGCATACCTGTAAATCTGAGCCTATCCAGCCCACACGTGGTTGAATAAACTCATTGCACCTCACCATGGAGCTTCACAATGGCTATTTCTGTTGCAACAGAGGATGAAGCACATGCTCTTTCCAATCAAAAGATGTTGAGAAAGGCTCCAGGTCTCCTTGGGGATCCCAGAATCAGACTGAAGATTTGCAAGGGCCTTTGTTGACCACTGAGTCAAGCTCCCCAGAAAACTTTTATAGAGCCCTTGACCAGTGAACAACCATCAAGTCTCCAAAGATTTGGGGAATTTTCAGACTCCAGAGAAAATTCCATGGATTAAGAGGTGGGATTTTTGAAGACTTTCATAAAGAAATTCTCAAATCAAAACACACTTGAAATTATCATGAGAAGACTAATAAACAATTTTGTTCCAGTTGGTCATCCTTAATAAAAGTGATTGCAGGTGAGCATTGGGTTGAACCAAGACCATTTTCTTCCATTGTTGCCATTCTGATTTCAAATTGCACCTTGCTGCTTTATATCCTCTTCAGTTCTATCTTGCACCAGATACAGGCAGAATAGAAAGAAAATGGGTTTTAACAAAACCCATTTGTGCCAACTTGAATAGTAAACACCTGTCTGAGGAAAATCTCAAGCTTCCTCTAAGATTTCAGTAGCGTTCTCCAGTTCATAGGCAGGTTGTGTGTCTTCAGTATGTGACCAATTGTTGTTTGGGAAACAAGATGTCTTTTCCACTGGAAACCCTGCACCAAATTCTGCATTTTCTCAGTCTTTCCCTTATAATCCATCCTTCCCAGTGCACTGAAACATGAGACACACTATATAATCAATGAACAATTCATAGGTGGCATAAAATGCCTTGCAGATACACAGTACTTTAATTTCTGACACATCCCCATGTAGTAGATAATGAATATACTACTATTTATATTTTTCTATTCGAAGATCAGAAGCACAGACTGTCCATATTACTTGACCAAGGGCACACAAGTAACTTTCCTTTTGTGTTTCAATTATACAATTGCTTCATGATTCTTTCTTCACATGGTTGTTGTGAGGCGTGAATGGAATCAAATCAAGCCTGTGTGGAAAGTGCATGGGATGTAGGTTCTTAATGTAGGGTGTTCTTAATGCAGGATGACTATTGTTAGCATCTATTATTTGTGGTAATGATCATAATGATGATTAACGTGGTGGAGAAATAATAATAACTTTAATTAATGATAATAATAAAGTTGAAATTGAACTCTTCCTGCAAAGGACATGGAAATTACAGCAACAAATTACATCACATTTTGCCTATAAAATGAGTTAATTAGTAAGTTGTGAAGAAATGCATATGCTAATTCACTACAGGTAGGAGCACACAATGAAATCACATTTTTTCAGCAAGTAGATGCATTTCAAAAAATTAGTTTTATAGTACTATTTGCACATCTCTATAAAGATACACATGCAAAGATATAAAGTACAGTATTATTTGTACATGAAACATAAAAAAGTTGAAATACTCATCAATAAGAGAAAAGGAGATTGTTAAATCATTTACAATAGGGTCAACAATGGAAACTCTGAATGTATTGACAAAGAAAGATGTCCATGGTACAGTATTTAGATCTAAAATAGAAGAGTTTCGCAGTAGCTCACTCCTGTAATCCAAGCACTTTGGGAGGCCAAGGCGGGAAGATCACATGAGGCCAGGAGTTGAGTCTGTGGTGAGCCATGGTTGCACCACTGCATTCCAGCTTGAATGAAAGAGCAAAACCATAATTCAAAAACTACAAGTAAACAAAAAAAAGAAGAGTTTATATTCCTTGATGCCACTTATGATCCTACACATTTTGCTATAACTTTTGATGGCAGACAGAAGATGGATTCTTCACTCATTCTGTTAACATGGATGTTGTGCTTCCTGAGAAAGAACACTAAAGTGGTGATAGTGTTTGAATTGACACTTCAAAAGCTGCAGATTTCTAATAGCTGCACCGCTCTTGTGGAGACCTGTTCTCCCTGAGTGGGAACATCAGCCCTTGATTTGGAGCTCTCCATCAGGACTCATTGTGCTGGCGCCTGCAGTTCCACAGTGCAGTGATGTAACTTCTTGGAAATGGAGACCGGACACCAGGTTACCACAGGGTGAGCTAGAGCAGAGCCAGATGACAGATGGTGAGCCCTCCTGATTAGGACAGAAACCCTTGAGTCAGTGAGGCACATTCCATCAATGATGAAGGCACCAGGTAGCCCTGGTCAAATGTCTTTTGAGACAATGTGTGAACTTCTATGTAAAGTCTTTCAAGACTTCTTTTTTCTTGTGAAATCTGGAGAAGAGGAGGTAGCCACACTTTCTCAGATTCCCTCTATTAGGGGGATGGAATGGCGACGTGGAAACCTCACCACTCAGGGACCCACAGATGAAAAAACTGCCCAGAACATTCGTTCAATCGGGAGGAAAGGAGGTGCAAAGTTTATACGTCATTCAAAGGGGAAATTGATTCCCACCTACCGCCCAATTTGACTGTAAGCTCCCCCAGCACAGGGGATGTCTCAGTGTTGGTTCATCATTGATTCCTCAGCACAAGACCTGACTTAAAGAGACTCAATAAAATTTTTCAGAATGAATGAATGAAAAAACACTGTTGCCTGAATTCAGCCATGGTGCTACCATGATCACAAATTCCCTGCCCTTTCCACCCCAGCATTTCATCCCCTATTCCAGGGTGGAACAGAGTGGAGACTGCAGAGGAGGAAATGGGGTCAACACCCAGTTCCACAGCTCTGGCTAAGGGCTAGCGGTTAGGGCAAGGCTTAATCATTCAAAACCTGGTCTCCTCCATCAATGTCAAATGAATCAGGCCTAAACTGATCAAGACCCTCTGCCTCACCCCTACCCCCTCTTCTCTAGTGGAATTGGGAGAATATTTGACAGTTCTATTACCCTTCTCGCAAGACTTCAAATTCGTTCATGGTCCCATGTAGAATTCCCAGATAAGAAAGCTTTTGAGGACAATGAAGGTAAGAAAGGGAAGAAACCTGGCAGGAGACCGTCCTGAATGAGAGGGAATCAGGTCTTTTGGTTTATGATATTTGTGGGTATTTCCCTGAATCGAGTTAAACACTTCTCTAGTGCATTACAGTAGGATTTTAGATGAGTAGGAATGGTCAAACAATAAACATGGTCGGTATACAGTATCTCAACCTCAACAGCGTTTGTTGCAGCATTTGTGTGCCTTTGGATTTAATGTCATTTCTCAAGAATATGTCCATTTCTGAGAGAGGATTCATGAATATGACTGGTATATTAATATGCATATTATCTCAATTAATTCTTAACACAACCTTATGAGGCCACTGGAATTATTTACATTTTATAGTAAATAAAACCAAGGCTTGGAGATGGTATGTCATTAGCCAAAAGTTTATGCTTACCAAAGATGAGGATGAAATTATCTACATTCCAAAGCCAATATAAATTGGACAGCACATTGGATCAAAGTATACTGATGTTGCTTCTATTGGTTTCTCATTTTTCCACTGAATCCTTTAATGCAGACAGGACTGTAATGTAGAAAGGTTTTAAAATAGAAGCTTTCAAATATTCTGTAATTTTAGTTATCAAAGTTTAGTATTTCCAATAAAATACTATTTTCACTATCTTATCCATCTCAATCAAAATCATAAATTAGAAACAAGGCATACATAATTTTCACTTCTACAATCCAAAAGAAAAACCGAAGAAGTAAAACAGAAATGAAAGTTCAGACAAGTATCCAATTTTCTTGCCTTTCATCAGTTATGTGGGAAGGTAAAACGGCATAGCCACTGTGGATAGCAATCTGGTAGTTTCTTCAAAAGTTACACATACCAATTCCCCTCCTATGACTATACCCAAGAAATTGATAAACATATGTTAATGCAAAAATGTATGCACAGGTGTTCCTAGCACATTATTCATTATAGCCAGAAAAGTGAAAGCAATCAAATGTTCATCAATTGATGAATGGATTAATATTCATACAATGGAATACATACAGTGTATTCATGCCATGCAGTATTTTCAGCCAGGAATGAAGTACTGATACATGTTATAATATGAACAAGCCCTGAAAACATGATGCTAAATAAAAGCAGCCAGACACAAAAGATCACATATTTTATGACTCCGGTTACATGAAAGGCCCAGAATAGAGAAATCTATAGAAGCAGAAAATAGATTATGCAAATGAAGGCAGAGGGAATTGAACCTAACTGTGGGCTATGGTTTGAATTTTTTCTCCTAAATTCATGTTGAAATTTAATCCCCATATGGCAGCATTGAAAGATGGGCCATTTTAGGGATGATAGGATCATGAGGGCTCTGTCCTCAAGAATGGATTAATCCATTCGTGGGTTAATAGATTAATGGGTTATCATGGGAATGAAACTGGTATGTTAATAAGAAGAGAAAAACAGAGCTGAGCTAGCATGTTAGCACACTCAGCCCCTTCACCATGTGATGACCTGTGCCACCTTGGGACTCAGAGTCCCCACCAGCAAGAAGGCTCTCACCAGATGCACCTCTTGTGACCTTGGACTTTCCAGTCTCCAGAGCTGTAAGAAATAAATTTTGTTTCGTTAGGAAAGACCCAGTGTCAGATATTCTGCTGTAAGCAACAGAAAACAGACTCAGACACTGATTAATAAATACAGGACTTATTTTTGGGGTGAGGAAAATGTTCTGGAGTTAGATGTGGTAATAGTTGCTTAAGATAATGAATACACTAAAAACCACCAAATACTTTAAGATGATGAGTTTTATGTTACAGTAAAGTATATCTCAACAAAATAACGATATATACGGACATGAACTGCATAATGACATGTCAGTCAAGGACAGACTACATACATCATGGCCAGTGGTGGTCACATAAGATTATAATGAAGCTGAAAACTGCCTATCACCTACTGGCATCATACCTGTGGAAACATTTAGTGCTGCTTACGTATTTGTGGTGATGCTGGTGTAATGTGCTGCCAGTCATATAAAAGTCTAGCACATACAATTGTGTACATCATATAATACTTGATAATGATAATGCACAACTATGCTATTGGTTTATGTATTTACTGTACTAGACTTTTTATTCTTATTTTAAAGTATACTCCTGCCTGTAAAAAGAAAATTTTAGATATAAAACCACCTGAGGCAGTTCCTTCAGGAGGGATTCTAGAAGAAGGCACTATTATCACAGGAGATGACAGCTCCCTGCGTGTTACTGCCCCTGAAGCCCTTCCAGTTCAATAAGATGTGCAGGTGGAAGACGGTAATACGGATGACCCTAACCCTGTATAGGCCCAGGCTAATGTGCATTTGTGTCTCAGTTTGTAACTAAAAAGCTGAAAAAGTAGAAATAAAAATTTAAAATTATAACAATAGAAAAGCTATAATAGAATAAGAATATACAGAGAAATTTTTTTTGTGGGGGTGGGGATGGAGTCTCGCTCTATCACCCAGGCTGTGGTGCAATCTCAGCTCACTGCAACCTCCACCAACCTGGTTCAAGCAATTCCTATGCCTCAGCCTCCCGAGTAGCTGGGATTACAAGGGCATGCCACCATGCCCGGCTAATTTTTTTTTTTGTATTTTTAGTAGAGACAGAGTTTCACCATGCTGGCCAGACAGGTCACGAATTTCTGACCTCAGGCAATCCGCCTGCCTTGGCCTCCCAAAGTGCTGGGATTACAGGCATAAGCCACCACGCCTGGTCAAAACTATTTTTATAATTTTAGTATAGTCTAAGTATACAGTATATAGTTTACAGTAATGTCCTAGGCCTACACGTTTACTTCACTCACTCACTCAGTCACTGACTCATCCAAGGCAACTTCCAGTCCTGCAAGTTCCATTCATGGCAAGTGCCCAATACAGGTACATCATTGTTTATCTTTCAGACTGTGTTTTATTGTACCTTTTCCATGTCTACATATGTCTAAAGGCATAAATACACAGTATTGTGTTACAATTGCCTACAGTATTCAGGACAGTCACACGCTGTGCAGGCTTGTGGCCTACCATTTAGCCTGAATGTGTAGAAGGCTCTACCATCTAGATTTGTGTAAGTTCACTCTATGATAGTCACACAACAGTGAGATGACCTCATGATGCATTTCTCAGAACATATCCCCGTTGTTACGTGACAAATGACTGTATTTTTTTAAAAATACACATTAGGTGAAAATCAGTCTCTGTGTCAGTTTGGCGAGTGGTGAAGACAGAAGCTTCTGTGCTGTGAGAGGCTCAGCTTGCAGATGCACCTGCCCTGGGGGTTGCTTGCAAAGGAAAGTCATCTCCCTTTGTGAGTTCCTGCAACTCCTGGAAATTGAAGCATTACTAGAAGAGATCCCTGCCATGATGGTGATGATGGCGATGATAGGAATAGCTAAATAACTCTTAGGTACAGGCACTGTTCTGGGCATTTCACACATGCTCTTCGTGTCATCTTCACAACAAACCTATGGCAGTGGTTCTCAAACTTCAGCAGGCATCAGAATCACCCGGAGGCTCCTGAAGGCTCAGATTGCAGGGCCCATTCTGTGAGTTTTTCATTCAGTAGGTCTGAGACAGGGTTCCATAATTTGCTTTTCAAACAAATTCCAAAATAGTACAGGTGCTACTGGTCAGAGAACCACCTTGGAGAACCACTGCCCTAGGAGATGAGGGCTCTTCTATGCCCCATTTTACAGGTGAGGTGGAAGACACTTCTTTCTTCCTCCAACTCCACCAAACCATGGACAATTAATTCCTTGATGACATTGTCCTCTAGGTCTAAAGGTCCCCAACCCTTGGGCCGTGGACCCCTACTGGTCCATGGTCTGTTAGGAACTGGGCCACGCAGCAGGAGGTGCCTGGCGGACAAGAAAGTATGACCGCCTTAGCTCCGCCTCCTGTCACACCAGCTGCAGCATTAGATTCTCATAGGAGCATGAACCCTATTGTGAACTGCTCATTGGAGGGATCTAGGTTTTGCACTCCTTAGGAGAATCTCAGTAATGCCTGATGAGCTGAGGTGGAACAGTTTCATCCTGAAACCATCCCCCCAATCTGCAGAAAAATCGTCTTCCACAAAACCAGTCCCTGGTGCCAAAAAGGTTGGGGACCGCTGCTCTAGATTCATACAGTAGCTTTTTAGATTGGGTCCTGCAATTTAAAAACCTTTTCCTCTCTCTTCAGTCTTCACTTTCTGGACCATTGTCAAGTCAGAAATTCTGTTCGGGAGATCTAAGGCTGAACACCGAGTCTTTTTTTGATTTGCATTCCTGTTGTTAAAATCCATAGTCTGTGAGATAACAATACCCCTGGCGATAGAGGGGAAATGTCCCTGTAAAGAGAACAAAAAAAGATTTTTAAAAAATGCATCACTCCCCTTGCATTATATACACCACAGGTCTGCAGGTATAGGGCAGGGGTCAGAATCTGATACTCTACTCTCCCTTCCATCCCACCTGCTCCAGCACCTGCTGCAGGTGAAATAACTCAGATGTGGGGAAATCTTCTGCTAGAGAAAGGGGTGGCTGGTGGTTCCTACCAACCTGAAATAATCAAAAAGCCAGAATCTAGTTAAAGAAAGATTGAGGATTCCAGCCAGGAACACACTTCCAAGTTTCTTTGGGGAGTGCTCAAGAGAACAAAAGAGAGGCCTGAGTTTTTAAAGAAAAACAAAAGGTTTAATCAGGAGAGTGAGCAATTACAAAAGTTGTTCGTCGGGAATTCTCATTGGTTTACAGAAGTAATGTTAGTTAGTGACTGGCTACACATTCCAGAACTATAGAGTGTGTGTTGTTTTATGGCTACTTGGCATCAGTTAATCTAGAGCCTGCAGAGCAAGTGTCTTCAAGAGATAATTATTTGGCTTAAGGTGGAGTGGGACATGACTGCTATTACATTTTAAATGCCTTTCTGGGCCTAATCATTTAAAGGGACTCTCGTTCATTGGGTAAAACTCAATGGAGAGTCACAGAAAACAGGAAGTGCTTTTGAGGAAGTTTTGAATGGAAGCAGGAGGTGAGAGTTGGGAACTGTGTGTTGGGGAATGACCTCCCAACTGGGTCCCTTGGGAGGGGTGTGGTGTCTTGGTTGCTGCTCCTGTGAACTGTAGAGAAGGTCATGTTTAGCATAAATCATTCCCTGCAGTGCTCCTGCAAAATCCTAATGACTACCAGCCCTCAGTACCAAGGTCCCATACACCCCTGCGGCACTGCATTCCGGTTTGTCCGGTGTTCCACCTCCTGAGATCAAATCCTGGCTTCCTCACTGACTAGCCCTGTGCCCTTGGGCAAGCTCCGTAACCTCTCTAACCTCAGTGTGCTCATCTGTAAAATGGGGATGAGGGTTATCCTGATGATCAAATGCCATAATACATGACAAGGCGAATGCGGTGCTTGGCACGTAAGTAAGCAGTGTGTTCCCAGTTGACCACTGGTTTCAAGAAGACAAAAACAGGTACAGTGAGATTTTGGGTGAGTCTTTGGGGGTTCACCACCACCTGTTTTTCTTGTTTATCTATATTTTTGTTTTTTATAATGCTTACTTGTTTTACTTGATTTCTTTTACATAAAAATTATTGAGAAGCAACAGACAAAACAGCTGGAAGGACAAAGGGTAAGGTCCTCTGAGAATGGTTGAAAACAGCCGCGAGCAAGTTACTCATTGGAAGCACTAATTGGAGGAAACCAAGCCACCGCAACAGCAGGCTTACTGCTCTAGGGCAAGGTGGAGGGAATGGGGGACATTATTGGTTATAAACCAGAGAGCTAGTGGGTTAATTGCTCTATCTGGTAAACACTTACAGAGTCTGCATTTGTATAACAAATCAATGGCTTTTCATCAAATTATGAACAGGTGAGGACACAGAGACTGGAGTTTGAGGGCAAATGTTCACTCATGTCTGTTCCACACACAGTTTACCAGGACTTAACAACAACGGTCAGTCCAAGAAAGTGATTTTTGATGTGCTTTTTACGTTTCTGAGAATATGCAAGAGAAGGGGAAGAACAAAAGTTTCCTAGGTGGGCCACTGGTTGGCAAGCTTACATTTTAGCCAGAGATTATGCCCACCATTGATCTATTTCAGTGTGTCCCCACATATATGGAGCTCAACACACAGAAACAACAAGAGAGTAAGCAATGATCATGGGAACTGGTTTGGCTGACAAACCCCAAGGGCATAGAAGTATAGAAGTTCCTTAATCCTACATCAAAGCATAGAAGAGTGCTCACCACAGGCAGTGTGCTGACATGGCTCCAGGTCATGTTTATGGCCCTGCATCCCTAATCTGTCCATCTCTGCTTTAAGACTTCAGGTGAACAGTGCCCCCACCCTCCCCCCTCAACCCTGCCCCACCTCCCCCCCTCCCCGCCCCTCCGCGCCCCCACCCCCGCCAGGTCTCAAGGGCTTGTCACATGCCCTGTTACTTTCCTGTGTTTTCTGACCATTCTATCTAAAATCTTCAGTGACATATCTTACAATATTATCTCAGAAAGAGTGTTTCAGTGATACCGGGGCACACTAATCTTCTAAAACATCTTTAAGATGAATAATACCAGTGTAGGAGTAAAGGGAAAACTTTTCCTTCACCCTCCCAAGCTTCACTAAAAAGTCAACTCACACAAGGCATTAATGAGTTTAATTAGTTAGATTAATTAATTAGAGAAAAGGCATTCAAATTTGTTTAACATGTATACGCGGAGACTTCAGAATGAAGATGCAACTCCCCAGTGGGATGCAGAAGCTTATATACTCTCTGGAGGTTACAAAGTCAGGGCCTGGATCCTGGAAAAACAGGTTATGGGAGGGGGCAGAAGAGGATTTCTGCTGAGGGGCAATAAATGATGGCCAGGGAGAGTTGATGGGCTTCAAGAACATACAGTGGTCTGGGACAAAGTCTGTTGGGCCCGCAGGGCAGACAGGGGTTTGTGACAAAACTTCGTCCAGGTTTGTCGACAGACTTCAGTTTCTTTCCTCTTAACATGAGCCCAGTTAATGAAAGCTCGGAGAGGGAAGCAGAGGTAATTATTTTCCTCTTTGGTAGGTCCGGACTTTAGGCAGATAAGGCAGCTTCAGAGAACAAATTTACCCCACAATTTGAGAGGCCATTTCTTTTTCATTCTTTCTTAGAATTTTCATCTCTCTTTTTACATTGTCCATGTGTTCTCACTTGTTAATTTTTCCATTAACCCTTAGCATAGTAATCATAGCTATTTTAAGTTCCTGGTTTGATTGCTCTGACACCCATGACATACCTGATTCTTGTTCTGAGGCTTGTTCTGTCTCTTCAAGTTGTGCTTTTGTTAATGGTGGAGGATGTCCAGGTTCTTGGTGTCTTCAACAAAGAATTGGACAAAACCCACAAACGAAGCAAGGAAGGAACAAAGGGTTTTATTGAAAATAATAGTACACTCCACAGTGTGGGAGCAGGCCTGAGCATAGGGGCTCAAAGGCCCTGTTACAGATTTGGGGGAGTGCAAATACCCTCTAGAGGATTCCATTGGTTACTTGGCATATGCCCTGTGCAAATGGAGAGGATGAAGTAAAGTTACAAAGTCATTTACTTGATCTATACCCTATGGAGAGGATATTTCCTGTCATAGCTAAAGTGTGAATCGGCCTTATGTTTTCTGCCTCCAGACCCTACTTTCCTACCTCACTTTTGGCCTTTGAGAATGCCTTGTAATTTTCTTTTGAAAGAGAAACTTGAGGTACGGTGAAAGAAGCTCTGATAAATGACCCTTTAGGAAAGTGGTGGTGTGGTTTAGAGGGAGGAGAAGCACTCCTTAGTCCTGTGAGTTGCAGTTTTTTAACAAATCTGTGTCCCTACACTATGGAATTCACAAGTGCCTCTCAGTTTTTCCCTCCTTAGACAGAAGAGAGAGGCCAAAGTGGGCTGTTGTTTGGTGCTACCCTTCTCCACCTGGAAGGCTAAAGCAGGCTGGAGTTGGGTATTTCCTCGCTCAGGTCGGTTAAGCTTTGATAAAACCCAAATAGGTTAGAGTTTGGTAAAACAGTGTCTCTTGAGTGTAGGCCTTATTAAGGAGAACAGAATGCTCTGGCAGATTCCAAAATTGTTACTTTTTCCGTCCCCAGCAGGAATCATAAGGGAATTCTCAGGTTTTCACTTTGAGAGCCTGGTGGAGCTACTGAAGCTATAAAACCTGAGGGCACTCCCAGGACCGAAGCCAGGACCAAAGCCAGGACCGAACCCAGGGCTGAGTTTTAATGCTGCGATTTGTCCACAACCTGACTCTGGCAATTTGTCAGTTACAGCTTGGTTTTTCTTAGGAGGCACTTGTTCCTGCAGAGGCCTCTGGCCATGGTCTCCGCTCCTGTGAGTTGCGATTCTCGGTATTCCTTTCTCTTTCCAGGTATTAGGGCAGTGGTTTGCTTCATGACTTCGCTTGTCTTAGGGATCTAAGAAGAGTTGTTGATTTTAAAATTTATTCAGGTTTTTATTTGTTAGTAGATGGTTACAACTTCCAAACTCCTTCCATGCTGTAATGGAAACAGGAAGTCACTGCTGGAATCTTTTTTCAGAATTACAGACACAAAGCCAAGAATTTAGTCTTATTTTTTACCTATATTGGACACCCCTGAGTGCTCGGTGATTCGCAGTTTGTGCTGCTCTTGAATGTGACTGAAGAGGAAAGAATATAAAGCGCCAGGGAAAGAGCGCTTCTGTTCAGAGCTCAACATACTGCCCCGGGTTGGGGTGAGGGGAGTGTGTGTGGTTGTGGGGAGTGGGGCAGCGGAAGGGAGCAAGTGTTCTGGAGTTCTGAGCAGAGCCACTGCTCTGCATCCTCACTAAAGCAGTCTCATCAGAACACTGTCCTGGTTTATCTCCTCGTTGTCCATCCCTCCTTTAGCCCTTAGCAAAGCCCCCTCCCTGTTTCTCTTGGCTGGGAATGGTAAGTTGGAGCCAACAGCCACCATCCTCTGAGAGATTCTGTGTGACTGAGATGAGCGTGGAGTGTCCTGGAGTCCAGCTGGGCAGTGGTGCTTCCTCAGGCCTGTGCTGTGTGATGGACCCGCTGAGCAGCGTCCGCACAGATCTCAGGAACATCAGTCCCCAAATGAGAGACTCGCCTTTATCAAGTTATCTGAGGACCCTCTGTTTCTCCCCCTCTTCCTCCTCCTTCTTCTCCTCTATCAATTCTTTAACTTTTTTCTTGAACTACATACTTTCTGAATCTGTTATCTCATGAAAATAATGAATGCTCGTTACTTAAAAATTGAAATAATACTGCACAAAGAGAAACTGCCCCCTCATGCCCTGTCCAACATATGACAGCTATGAACTATTGAAATCGAGATCAGATGCTACTTGCTTAGACCGGCCCTGACCCCTAGAGGGAAGCACCTTCCTAGTGTGTGCCCTGACTGTCCCCGGCTCCCTTTAGAGCCTGCGCAGTGCTGCACTTGCCCGTGGATTTGTGCCAGGTTTTGATTTGCTTGTTTACGTGGGAATATGAGGTCCAGAGGAAGAAGCTGTGAGTATATGCTTCATTTGTATGTCCTCAAGGCCAGCACAGCACCATCTCATAGGAGATGCCCAATAAAGACTTAAGCATAAACATGAAAAAAGCCTTTAAATGTACGAATTATGATTTTTGTTTTGTTTTGTTTTGAGATGGAGTGCATCACCCAAGCTGGAGTACAGTTACTCGATCTCGGCTCACTGCAACCTCCGCCTCCTGGGTTCAAGTGATTCTCCTGTCTCAGACTCGTGAGTAGCTGGGGTTACAGGCACATGCCACCACGCCTGGCTAAGTTTTGTATTTTTAGTAGAGACAGGGCTTCGCCATGTTGGCCAGGCTGGTCTTGAACTCCTGACCTCAGGTGATCCATCCACAAACAGTAAAACTTTGACAACAGCTCATATATCTGGATACTATGAACTGCAAGTTGTTCTACACACTGCTAAAGCAAAGAGGTCAATCACCTCTTGGCTTTCCTGGGGAGATGGGAGGTCTGAATCTGACACTATATTACCTGATCCTTCACAGGAGTCACAAAGCCTTTCTGTCTCCAAAGTGCTGGGATTACAGGTGTGAGCCACTACACCAAGCCATAAATAACAATTTATAAAGAGTTATGAAGTATGTACATTCATGGGCACATTAAGCATAACCCCATGAATGCAAGTACTTAGCCGGGCATGGTGGTGGGCACCTATAATCCCAGCTACTCAGGAGGCTGAAGCAGGAGAATCGCTTGAACCCAGGAGGCGGAGGTTGCAGTGAGCTGAGATTGTGCCATTGCACTCCAGCCTGGGAGACAAGAGTGAGACTTCATCTCAAAAAAGAAAGAAAGAGAAAGGAAGGAAGGAAGGAAGGAAGGAAGGAAGGAAGGAAGGAAGGAAGGAAGGAAGGGAGGGAGGGAGGGAGGGAGGGAGGGAGGGAGGGAGGGAGGGAGAGAGGGAGGGAGAGAGGGAGGGAGGGAGGGAGGGAAAGAAAGAAAGGAAAGAAAGAAAGGAAAGAAAAGAAGGAGAGAGAGAGAAAGAGAAAAAGAGAGAAAGAAAGAAAGAGAGAAAGATTGCATATATAAAATAAACTATGTGAAATCTACAAACCCATATATTTACATTGAATATTTTGTACCAAATAGTCCATCCTGCTTGTATGTCATGGTGGTTTTCAATTTTTCTTCCTCAGCGTCTACAAAGAAAAACTCTTACCTTCTTTTTTTTATAGGACCAGAAGGAATCAAGAAGTCCGTAAGCAACAGGAGAGATGGGTCCCACAGTTGCCACAGCCGTCATTAGGGCCTTCTCTTCCATAGGGAGTATTTGCATGTACCCAGTGTCATTAGTAGCAGAATACTTAGGATTGTACCTACAGGCTTCTTCCTTTTAAAAGTAAAGGGGGAAGAGACTTGATTACCACCATCCTCCCTCTGGACAACATGAGTTAGAACCACAATGCTCAGCACTTTGCAGCTTAGGATTTACCAGGAAATGAAGTGCTGTTGGTTGAGTTGAAACTAAACATTAGCTCAAGTCTCTTGAATGAGACCCTTAGGCTTATGATCCACCAGAAATTTTTTCACGATGGAGAAAAGTGTATTATATGTAAAATAGTTTGTATATTCTCGATGTTACTATGTTTGGCTCTTCTCTATGTTATACGTTCCTGCTGACACATAGCAAGAACAGCTGTGTGTTAACCACATAATCATAGAACTGTGCAAAGGCTAATAATTTATAATGACAGCACTGACAGTTTGCAGATATAGATTCTACCATCTCAAATGTGAGTTCTGAAAAAAGTGTCTGTTACCTCTGAAAGTGCTCCACTTTCTAAAAGCAGAGCTGGAATGACAGCAAGAGAAAGAACTCCACTGACCTTTCTTTCATATGGATAGGATTCCTCAGAGTCCAGGCCTCCATTGTCGGCAACATACTGGAAGCAAAATAATGGTTCTCCAAAAACGCAGCCAACATTGCCTTGAAACCTAGAGCAGTCCACCAGGTCTGCACACTCAGTAAAACTAGTTTCTCAGTTTTCCGAACACCTGTCCTTCCAGAGCCCCAGCTGTACTAAAAGTATAAGAAGATGCACACTTACCCGGAAAAAAGAAGAAAAAAGCTGTCATTCACAAAGCAAACAGCAAAACTTTGACAACAGCTCATATATCTGAATACTATGAACCGCAAGTTGTTCTACACGCCACTAAAGCAAAGAGGTTGATCACCTCTCGGCTTTCCTGGGGAGATGGGAGGTCTGAATCTGACACTATCTTACCTGATCCTTCACAGGAGTCACATAGCTTTTCTGTCTCCAATCCACAGATTTGGGGATATCATGAAACAGAGGTTCCTGGAACACTTTCCCCTTCCTGTGCTTCTGGTATTGGAAGCCATTCACCACCCGCCTGAATTCTTCACTGGTCTTCAAGGAAAAGGAAATAAAACGTTGAAAAGCAAGAGATTACTTTAGTAAAGAACCGAGGGGAGGAAACGCAGAGTCCACACAGCAGTCCACAGCACACTCACCATGTCTCCAAAGGCACTCATGGCCACTGTGAAGCTGTGTTTCCCTTGACTGTATTCCTGATTGTGCTGCTCGGTCATCTTCATGTTCTTCTCCCACACTGCTCTCCTCCACCCTTCTTCATTCTTGAGGCAAACATGTAACTGAATGCTCTTTATTTCTACCTAAAACCCAACTCATGCTCACCAAGTGAATCTGCAGACAGACACAGGAAAGAAACCATGGCCAGGGAAGGCTTGACGCCTCTGGGAGCTGTTCTCCAAGCCAAAAAATGACAGGAGCATATGCCCATATCATGCTCATAATCGGCGCCATTAGGTTATTGCATTAGGTTATTGGTAAGAGCTGGCCTCTAGCAGCTACTCTCTGGCTATAATCTCCCAACATCAAGGACCATTCTCTCAGGAATCCCTTTGGATGGTTTCAGGTGCCACCAACCATGCCATATAATCTCTTGTGCTTTGCCTTCCACTGGTTCCACTGTGCATCTAAGCTGTTAGAGTAGCTGAGGCTAATCTCAGGCAAAAGGCAACCAGGAGAAGTGAGGGATTCATGTTTCAAAACCTAGGAAGGGAAAAGAAATGAGGATCTGATTAGACCAATCCTAAAAACCCACCTTACTGCCCCCTGAGAAACTAGAACCACCACGGTAGAATAAAAATATTTAAGCATCTACCTAAGGACTGTGGAAGAGGCCAGGGATCTGGTTGGAGAAACACAGGGCAAGTGGAGGTATTGGATGGACTCACCAAAATGAAATGCAGCCTGTCCAGAGCTGTAGGAGCTGAAACAGTTTGTGCGATGATAATTTAGGTTATGAGAAAAATATGAAGGTACCTCGTGTGTGAGAAGGTAAAGGCAACAACTGGGAAACCAACTGATCTAGGTTTTGTACCAATTGTACTGAGGTCATCCAGGCAAAACCTCACCAATGGAGACTTCTAATCCCAAGTAGGGATAAAGGGATCCCCAATAATTGGGAGGTGAGTTCACACCTTGTTTTTGGCTAATACACAGCAGGAGGTGAGCTATGTTTTCCAACCTCCCCTTCTTGCAGGAAACCTTTCTGGAATGCCTTCCCAGGAGACAGTGGGAAGGAGAGTACACACTGCTCCCGCAGCCCTACATGTCATGTCGCCAGTGCTGCCAAAACCTCATCTGCCTCTCCAAAACCAGGGCTCTGGGCTGGGGTCCCAGGCTAGGTCCCACGCTGCTTGCCCCCACCCTCTGCTCAGGATCACTGTGGCCACGGGACGTGTGCGGTGGTGCAAGAAGCAAGGCGCATCTTCACCCGACTCGCAGGGGTTGAGCTTCCCTGTCCTGCCCCACCAGCCTTAGGAACACCATAACTCAGCACCCCAGAAATGCGCCCACTCACAGAGCGGAGGTACTCGCCGGGCACCGGGGTGGCCTCTGTCCCATCTGTACAGGCACAGTCAGGCAAGTGCAGGGTCCAGGGGTCTTCAGTCCTCTGCGGCCGCCTCAAGTTTGCTAGTTTGACCTCTAAAGTCCCCCACCAGGATGCCACCCAGGCGGCTCTGTCCCCACCGCCTGCCGCACTGCGATTGGCTGCGCCGCCTCTGGGCGTAGCCTCAGGGCACCGGGACGCAGCACGATGCAGCTCAGTCCCAACCTGTCGCAGGGAGCGGCGCGCCTGCCTGGTGGACCCGAGGCAGGCGTGGGGGGCGGGAAGCCGGAGCTGCGCGATCCAGGGGCTGCTGAGTGGAAGGTCGGAAGTCTCCCTCTGAGGTTCAGATCAACCAAGTACCCGACTTAATGCGCTGGGCGAGTGATTCATGAAAAGAAGTTTAAAGCTAGCCCTGTGTGGATTACCAGCCCAACTCTGCTTTTCTTTAGTCCTAGTTTTTGACTAAAGTCTCCTGCAGGGCTGAGATTTACTCTAGTTCAGTGGTTCCTGTTCAGTCCACAGAAAGGTGGGGCCCGGTGGAAGAATGCAGAGTCCGCGAGCAGAAGCCTTCTGTTCCATTTAAGGGTGGGTGCAGCTGAGCTTTAGAAGAACATGGTAGAGAAAGGCACCCCCAAAACACGCCATGCAATGGTCAAGGCCAGACCCTGGGGAGGGAGGGGACTGGCTGGGTCTCCAGAGACCGCAGGCGTCTTGTCGTGCGTCCTTTCCAGTCTCCTCCATTCGGGGATTCTTCCTTCCTTCAAGTCTTTCATTAAGTAAGTGAACGAATCAGTCGTCAATAATTAATGAAGCTCCTCTAACTTTGTGCTTTTGTCCTTTGCTTGGGACAGTTGGAACATCGCCGTAGAAACTTAGAAATGTCCAGGTAACTTTCCTAACTGCTTTTCCGAGGCCCAGCCTTTCCATTCTAAAATCTAAGATTAACTCAGTAATCTTGATTTTATGGCAAATGGGCACAGAGTTTGAAAGATATTTAAACAAAATTATGGCCAAGCCTCTTGATGCATTAGGTAAGAAGGGAGCTGGCCGGGGGTGGTGGCTCATGCCTGTAATCCCAGCACTTTGGGAGCTTGAGACCAGCCTGGCCAACATGGTGAAATCCCATCTCTACTAAAAATACAAAATCTAGCCTGGTGTTGTGGCAGGTGCCTGTAATCCCAGCTACTCGAGAGGCTAAGGCAAGAGAATCATGTGAAGCAGAGAGGCAGAGGTGGCTGATCTTGCAGAATGTCTCCCCAAATTCTTAATCTTCACTCCTGAATCTATAATCCACAAACTTTTATTTGAAGGCCAGAGGATCTCTTCCCAAGATCTGACCTGTTCCTTCTGCCATCTACCTGATTTCTCCTCCTGCAATAGGAAAGCACCACATCCTTGGATACTGTGAATGTAAAATGAAGTGATTAAGAGAAGAAATTGTTGCCTCCTCCAATCAGAACTGAGTTCTATGCAGAATTCTTACATGCTATTTTCTTTTTCTATCTTAGCAGTGATCCCAAATAAAGATCAGACCTCTTATTCAGAGGGTGGGTTAGTTCTTAACAGTAGAAGTTGGGTCCGCTGTGTATCCTGTGGATTTGAGGGGGAAATTGGAATTGCTTGGGACCATAGCTGCATGTCTCATTTGAGGACAATGAGACA
This sequence comes from Rhinopithecus roxellana, assembly GCF_007565055.1. Classification (NCBI taxonomy): domain Eukaryota; kingdom Metazoa; phylum Chordata; class Mammalia; order Primates; family Cercopithecidae; genus Rhinopithecus; species Rhinopithecus roxellana. The sequence continues at coordinate 36,449,481 of NC_044564.1, read as the reverse complement.
AGACAGAGACCAAGACAGAGAGGCAGCCATTGCTGCAGGGCTGAGCGTGGGAGTGGGGAGAAAAACAAGACACAAGAAAAACAAGTATAAACCTCCAGAGTGCAGTGAGAGATTAACAAAGTTCCAAAGTTTATATTGAGAAGATTCCCCTGGTTGGGGGTTTTGAAGGGATCATATAAGGAATTGGGGATGTTTGATTATTCAGTTCTGTTTTCTTTTCATGGTCTCAAATATTTTTAAAAAGAATGTTTTACCAATACCACATGGTCTCACTTATAAGTGGGGACTAAACATTGAATGCACATGGACACAAAGATGGGAACAATGACACTGAGGACTACTTGTGGTGGAAGACTGACAGAGGGACCTTGATTGGAAGGCAGCTGGTTCGATACTCCACTTACTACCATGGTGAGGGGATCATTTGTACACCAAGCCTCAGTGATAATGAAATTTACCCATGCAACAAACCTGCACACTAATCCCCTGAGCTTAAAGTGGAAAAAAAAAATGTTTATGTGTGTTTTTAGAATTGGTGTATGACACAAACTATACATCTAACAAAGGTCTAATATTGACTGTAAGGAATTTAAACAACTCAACAAGCAAAAACCAAATGACCCTATGGAAAAATGGGTGAAGGGCATGAACAGACACTTCTCAAAAGAATACATACAAGTGGCCAAAAAACATGAAAAAATGCTCAACATCACTAATCATCAGAGAAATACAATTCAAAACCACAATGAGATACCATCTCCCACCAGTCAGAATGGCTTTCATTAAAAAGTAAAAAAATAACAGCCACTGGGGAGGCCGTGGAGAAAAGGGAACACCTATATACTCTTGGTGGGATTGTAAATCATTTCAGCCACTGTGGAAAGCAGTTTGGAGATTTCTCAAAGAACTTAAAACAGAACTACGACTTGAACCAGCAATCCTATTACTGGATATATGTCCAAAAGAAAACAAATCATTCTACAAAAAAGAAACATGCATTCACACATTCATTGCAGCACTATTCACCATAGCAAAGACATGAAATCAACCTAGTTGCCCATCGATGGTGGATTGTAGACAGAAAATATAGTACATATACATCATGGAATGCTATACAACCGTAAATAAGATCATGTCCTTTACAATAACATGGATGCCATTATCCTAAGTGAATTAATACAGGAATTACCACACATTCTCACTTATAAATGGGAACTAAACTTTGTGTATTCGTGGTCATAAACATGGCAACAATAGAAACTACGGACTCCTAGAGGAGTGTAGGGGGTGGTAACAAAAGCTGAACAACTAACTATCGGATACTATGCTCAGTATTTGGGTGATTGCATCATTCGTACTCCAGACTTCAGGATCATGCAATATACCCAGGTAACAAACCTGCACATTTACCTTCTGAATCCAAAATAAAAGTTGGAAAAAAAAATCACATTTACCCCATAAATATGTACAACTATTATGTATTCATAATAATTCAAAATGTAAAAAAACAGAAAAGCCCATCAATTCTTCCCAATCAAACCTGATGAAAAAAAAAGTATCAATCACTACCTGCTGTTAATATGATTGTCTACCCAGAAAGCCTAAGAGAATCAATTAAAAGCTATTAGAACAAAAGAGAATTTAGAAAGATGTCTGAACCTGCATAAATACACTTTCCCAATTATGCATCAATAGTCAACTTAAGAATATGATGGGGGAAAAAGCTCCTCCTTAAACGATTACAAAAGTGTAAAATGCTAGAAATAATTCAATTACAAATACTATACATTTCTCACATAATTATAAAAGACTATCAGGGTAGAAGACTTCTGGACCACAAGACTTATTTTAAGATGGGCCAGTACATCCTGTGTTCATTTATAGGTTTAATTAAACTGTAATGCAAATTTTAGTGGGAATTTTACTCATATCTAAAAAACTATTGGTAAAAATAATAGATGAAAATAGTCACATTTATTTGTAAGCTGTGTTGATGGGAATATTTTTCTTTCAAAGAGTAAAATATTCTTCAATGAAGCAGATTCGATTAGGTTTTTGCTGGGAATTAAGTTGGCCATTTCTATCCAGTAGTTTTAACTTTATAATCTAGTAGCTCTGCCTTAATTAACGTAATAACAAATTTTCAGAGGTGCAGATAGTTTTATGTAGAATGATGTTCATCATGAAAATGTTTATAATATTGTTTCTAAAGTTTCCAGCAACTGAAATTCATTAAACCGATGCTGATACGTTTTTAATTAGAATTCGATTCAGTCACTGCAGTGATGAAGAATCTTTAATAACATATGTAGCATATTGTATTCTCCAAAGATGGCTGCAGAAATCTCTTCCAGCCTGTATGATCTTCCATAGAGTGATGCTCCTGTTTGTCTTCAAAGGGTGGAATTCATTTCTCCATCTTATCAAATGTGGCTGGGCTCCGATCCACAAACTCATGAGCAAAATAAGTTATCTTAAACCACACACACACAAAGAATTGGTGAATGAATGAACTTCATTTTTTTAATTCCTGAGATTGTCACTGAAGCATTGTCACCTGATTGAGGATTAAAAATCTGACACTGAATTTATCCTAGATGATAAGGTGCAAGTCTTTTGTCTCCTAGACATGATCAAGCAAGGAGACACCCAGGAGGCACAAGGCAAAATGCCCTCCCAGAAGCTGGGGGGTAGGAAGATGCTGAGGCCCAGTCTGTTCCCTGCAGCATGCATTCTGTGTGGTGACAGAAAACGTTTTGTTGGAACAGACTTTAGTCAGGCTTCTTAATGCTGTGCTAGACTCATCTATGTACTTCCTTGTGAAATTTCAGTTTTAGCAAAGAAACCTGCTAAGTCAGTTTAGCAAGAATCCCCATTCTCCATATCTGATCAGGGTCCTCAGCCTCCCGCATCCTGCAGGTGATGTCGGATAGCCTTGGCTTGTCCTCAGTGAGAATCCTGTTAGGTGAGTTTAGCCAGAATCCTCCCTTACCCCTGATGTTTCCACATAGTCATTTCCCATCCACTGACCCCCCTGCCCCACCCTTTTCCTTGGCTATAATTTCCTACTTGCCCATGCTGTATTCACAGTTGAGCCCAGTCTCTCCTTCTCATTGCAAGACTTCCTTGCTGTGGTCCCTATACCTACCTCAAGGACCTAAATAAATTATTTCTTATAATTCTGTAACAGGTATCATTTAATAACATATACATATTTTTTTGAGACGGAGTCTTGCTGTCACCCAGGCTGGAGTGCAGTGGTGTGATCTCAGCTCACTGCAACCTCCGCCTCCCGGGTTCAAGTGATTCTCCTGCGTCAGCCTCCCAAGTAGCTGGGACTGCAGACACGTGCCACCACGCCCAGTTAATTTTTGTACTTTTAGTAGAGACAGGGTTCACCATCTTGACCAGGATGATTTCGATCTCTTGACCTTGTGATCCGCCTGCCTTGGCCTCCCAAAGTGCTGGGATTACAGGCGTGAGCCACCATGCCCAGCCTGAATAATTTTTTAATAGGGACTCACCTGTCTTTTCCTGCTTTCAGCATGACACTAGCAGAGACTCAACCTAATTGAACTGTAGAGACTGGCGTTGAGGAGCCTTGGGGCTTTACCTTGATGGCCTGGGGGCTCACATTCCAGTTCTCCTGGTGTCCTCTGACTCCCAGCGTCCAGTTTGCCAAGCAAGTGAGGCAGCCTGGGGAGGGAGGAGGTGAAGGCCCAAAATCCCAGCTTCCTTTTCTAAGCCCTGCTGGCCTGGTGTGCAGTTAAGTTATTTCTTTACTTTAGAAAGGAAACTGACCCCACTCTTGATCCTGTATCCCCTCTACCATGACTACCCTCTCTTGTAAAATGGGGCATAGAAGAGCCCTCATCTCCTAGGCAGTGGTTCTCAGTGTGGGGTCTCTGACAATAGCGCCTGCATCCCTTGGAAACTTGTCAGAAAGCAAATTCTAGAACCCCAGCCCAGATACTGAATCAGAAACTTGGGGATAGATTCAGGTATAAGAGTTTTCAGGAGCCTCCAGGGGATTCTGAGGCACGCTGAAGTTTGAGAGCCACTGCCATAGGGTTGCTGTGAAGGTGACATGAGGAGCTCCTGTAAAATACTCAGAACAGCTCCTGGTGCCTAAGAGTTACTTAGCTATTCCTATCATTATCATCATCATCATCATCATCACCATGGCTGGGATCTTTTCTAATGATGCTTTAATATCCAGGAGTCCCAGGAACTCACAAAGGGAGACACCCTTCCTCTGGAGCAACCCCCAGGGCAGGTGCATCTGCAAGTTGAGCTTCTCACAGCACAGCGGCTTCTCTGTCTTCACCACTCACCAAAGTGACACAGGGATTGAGTTGTATATATATAATCCTTGACCCAAATTAGTACCCAATTTACATTGGCTTTGCAATGTAGACAATGCCAGCCTTGTCTGGCATTGACATATTTACATTTCAATGACCTCATAAGGTTGTGTTAAAAAATTAAACAAGGTAACACGAGTATTTATGTAACCAGCCACATCCAGAATTTCTCCCTCAAACATCGACATATCCTTGAGAAATGACATTCAATCTAAAGACACACTAATTCTACAGGAAAGACTGTTGACCTTGAGATACTGTATATCGATCATGTTTATTGCCTTGACCATTTTCACCCACCTGGAATCCTAGTGTAATGCACTAGAGAAGCGTTTAACTCAATTCAGGGAAACATCCTCAATAACCATGGAACCATAGGAGCTGGTACTCTCCTATTGAGGAAGTTCATCTGCAAAGCTTCGTCCATTTTTTCACCTCATTGTCATTGAAAGCTCTTTCCTCCAGAGATTCCATATGAACATGAATGAATTTGAAGTCCCATAACAAGGGTGATGAAATTGTCAAGTATGCTCCTAATTCCACTTGGGAAGAGGAGGTAGGTGTGAGGCAGAGGGTGTTGAGGAGTTTAGGCCTGATTCATCTTGCAGTGTCCTAGGATACCAGGCCTGAGTCCAGAATGAAATGAAAGACAAGGCCTTGCCCTAACCTCCCAGACCTTAGCTGGAGCTGTGGGGCTGGCTCTTGGCCTCATTTCTTCCTTTGCAGTGGTCTCCACTCTGTTTTTCTCAGGGAGAGGGTATGAAACATTGGGGTGAGAAGGGTAGAGAGCCTGGGATTATAGCTGTGCCATGGCTAGATTCAGGAAGCAGTGTTTCTTCATTCATTCATTCTGAAAATCCTTCTTGAGTCCCTTTATGTCAGGCCCTGTGCTGAGGAATCAAGGATGAACCAACACTGAGACATTCCCTGTGCTGGGGGAGCGTATAGTCAAATGGGGTGGTAGGCAAGAATCAATAACCCCTTTGAACAATTTACAGACTTTGCACCTCTTTTCTTCCCCATTGACCTAAATATCTTGGCAGTTTTCTTATTTGTGGGTCCCCGACTGGGAGGTTCTCATGTAGCCATTCCATCCCCCTAACACAGGAAATCTGAAAAAGTATGGCCATCTCCTCTTCTCCAGATTTCATCAGGAAAAAGGGAAGTTCTGAAAGACTTTACATAAAAGCTCACTGTGCTACCCATTGTCTCAAAAGACATTTGACCAAGGTTACCCGGTGCCTTTCATCCTGGATAGAACGTGCCTTGCCGATTCAGGGTTTCTGTCTTAATCGTGAGGGCCTACCATCTGTCACCTGGTTCTGCTCTAGCTCACCCTATTGAGACCTGGTGTCTGGTTTCGGTTTCCAAAGAGTCACATGGCTGCATCTTTGGACCTCAGGCTCCTGCACAGTGAGTCCTGTTGGTGATCTCCAAATCAAGAGCTGATGTTTCCACTCAGGGAGAACAAATGAGGATGCTGCAGCTACTGGAGCCCTGTAGCCTTGGAATAGTCAACCCAAACATCATCAACACCTTTAAATTCTTTCTCATGGGGCAAAATGTGTCCATGTTAATAGAATGAGTAAAGAATCCATCTGCTGTCCACCAGCAGACGTTGTAGCAAAATGTCTAGGCTCACAAGTGGCATCAAATCATACAAACACATCTATTTTAGAGCCAATATTATACCATGGATATCTTTCTTTGCCAATAGCTAACGCATTCCATTGTTAGACCACATCATAATGTATTTAACAATCTCCTTTTCTGCTCTTGATGAGCATTTCAAATTTTTTATGTGTTTCATTTAGGAACAGTACTGCATTGAATATCTTCACACATGTATCTTTTTCAATGTGTGTAGATATAATTACCAAATTAATCCCGAGAAGTGGATCAGCTTGCTGACAAGAGTTATTCCATTGTGTGCTCCCCACTGCAATGAATGAGGATGCACGTTACTTCTCAATTTATAAGCTAACTTATTTTATAAGCAAAATGTGATGTAATTTGTTGCTCTAATTTCCATGTATACGGGGGAGTGTTCTAACTTCAACCTTATTATTATCATTAATTTATGGTATTATTATTTTCTCCATCACGTTTACCAACATCATGTTCATTACCATAAATAATTGGTGCTAACAATAATCACCGTGCATTGAGAACTCACATGACAGACCCTTTATACACAGACTTGATTTAATTTCCTTCACTCCTCACAACTACCATCTGAAGAAAGAATCAATCACTAAGCCATTGTATAACTGAAACACAAAAGCGAACTAATTTGTGTACCCTCGGGCAAGTAATTTGAACACTGTGCCTCTGGTCTTCCAATAGAAAAATGTAAATATAATATCATCCTTACTACTAAATGGGGATGTATCCTGTCCATCTGCAAGGTATTTTGTGACACTGGTACATTGCTTGTGTGATGACATGGTGTACTTCCAGTTTTAGTGTGTTGGGAGGATGGAAAATAGGAGGAAGACTGAACAAACACAGAGTCTGGTGCAGGGTCTCCAGGGAGAAGATGTCTTGTTACCCAAACAGTGACTGGCCACACACTGGAGACACACAACCGTCCTATGAACTGGGATGACCCTGTTGAAATCTTGTAGAAAGCTTGAGATGCTCCACGACAGGTGTTCATCCTTCAAGCTGGCACAAATGGGTTTTGTTAAACAGTGTTTTTTCTATTCTGGTTCCATTTGACACAAGATGGAATTGAAGAGGATATGAAGCAGCAAGGAGCAATTTGAAATTAGAATGGCAACAGTGGAAGAAAATGGTCTTGGTTCAATACGATGCCTGTCTAAAATCTCTTTTAGTAAGAATTACTAACTGGAACAAAGTTGCATTTTAGTCTTCTTATGATAATTTCAAGTATGTTTTGGTTCCAGAATTTCTCATCTCTTCACCCACGAAATCTTCCCTGGAGTATGCAAATTCCTGAGATCTTTGAAGGACTGGTGGTCAGGGGTTCTGTAAAAGGATTCTGGGGAGTTTGACTTGGTGGTAACAGAGGACTTTCCAAATCTTTAGTCTGATTCTGGGATCCCCCCAGGACATCTGAAGCCTTTCTCAACATATTTTCATTAGAAAGAGCATCTGCTTCATCCTCTGTTACAACAGAAATAGCCATTGTGAAGCTCCATGGTGAGGTGCATTGAGTTTATCACACCACGTGTGGGCTGGATAGGCTCAGATTTACAGGTATGCTTGAGCTCTGTTTCATACTCAATGTACAGATCCAACAGATGACTGGATCAGTTGTACTCTTCATCTTCCTTGTATTCTGGGAAGCATCAAGAGCAGTGTGATCTCACCGAGGATGTTCTGCAGATGCTAAGTGGTGGGGACGAGGATCTTGATGAAAACGAATGGCCCTGTGACATGAGGAATCATCTGGCTGGAGAGGCCCAGGAGCAGCGGCTATGGGATGCTGCTTCAGCAAACAGGTGATGTGTCACACCTCAGAGCCACACAGAACAGTGTGTAGTCACTGTTTCCACTCGGAGTCAAAAAGGCTTCTCTGCAAAGGAAAGAGCTTTTGGAAAACATTGTCCCTGTAAGCAGATGCTTCATGTAGGAGACACAGCTGCTTGCCTTGGTTCAGGCTGCTACCAAAACTGCTACCAAAACTCCCATCCAGTTGATAATCAAAGCAACAAGGAGATGGGTCAAGAGCCTGAATCGGATCATAAAACAACCAAACTAATTCACGGGAGTCTCGGCACTTCGTGGTATTGTTGTTCCCACCCTCCTGTGGAAAGGTCTGGACATTTTAACATAAATTGGCTGTGGAGTAGACAAGAGTGCTGGTAAGCTTTCCACTGACTGATATAACATTGCTGACGTTTGACTATTTTTGACCTTCAAAGTGGCAAATTCATGTGGTTCAGCTTAATAAAAGATTTACAATCATTTTACTCAAAATGATTCTAAATAAATATAGACAAATGCTAAAGCAAAGGTAAGTGAATTCCCAATATTTGCTCCCTGACAAATTTATGATTACTTTTACCTAAAATTTTCCATTTTAGGTCTAGATGAGGAGGAAAGAAAGCACTTTACATGTTTTCTAAAAATTAAATTTTATTTTAAAATCTTAAATCTAGGACAAGAGATTAACTTTAAAAAAGTTAGTCAAATGTTAAAAGTTTGAACAGAGAGGATTTTTTTTTCCTACGGAAACCAACATCTGACACTTAGATGTATTTCTCTGGGCAATCAGACTCTACTGTTTCAGATCAGGGGTACAGCTGGTGGCCTCATCTGCCCCCCTACAGACAGGTGATACTCAGTCTGCACTACCGTGACCAGTTTTTGAAGTGTAAATTCCTTTAGGTAAGGGGTGCACCCCACAGTTAACAAAGCCCTTACTACCTTTCGGCAGACCCCGTCAGCATTCGTGGGCGCTTTCCTACAGGCCCCGACAGCACTTCCATTTCCCACCTCTGTCTTAGATGACACTGATGTCTTATGGCTCCTCCTGTGATATGATGACATCTTCTAAGTCAAGGATTTGGGAGGAGAAGCCACGCTCCTTCCATGCAGTCCAGCTATGGCCCCGCCTTGTTCTCAGAGCGTGACAAAAGGAAACACATAACAGGAGAAAATGCTCAGCCCTGGCCGGGCGCGGTAGCTCACGCCTGTAATCCTAGCACTTCAGGAGTCCGAGGCGGGCGGATCACGAGGTCAGGAGATCGTAGACCATTCTGGCTAACACGGTGAAACCCCGTCTGTACTAAAAATACAAAAAATTAGCCGGGCGTGGGGGCGGGTGCCTGTAGTCCCAGCTACTCGGCAGGCGAGGGAGGAGAATGGCGCGAACCCGGGAGGCGGAGCTTGCAGTGAGCCAAGATTGCGCCACCGCACTCCAGCCTGGGCAACAGAGCCAGACTCCGTTCTCTTCTATTTCAAACCACCAAGTTTTACCAAGGTGTAAGCTTTGCTGATATTCAGGATTGGTGAGAGTGAGCGGGAATGAATCCTTTTGTTTGTTGTTGTAAAGTGATGCAATTTTTTTTCTCTGGTGACCTGAAATTGTTCATCCTTTTTTTAAGGGACGCATTCTTGGCCCCAGCAAATTCACTTAGAAATAGTCACATAATGCTAGGCGCGGTGGCTCAAGCCTGTAATCCCAGCACTTTGGGAGGCCGAGACGGGCGGATCAAGAGGTCAGGAAATCTAGACCACCCTGGTTAACATGGTGAAACCCCGTCTTTACTAAAAATATAAAAAATTAGCCAGGCGTGGTGGTGGGCGCCTGTAGTCCCAGCTACTTGGGAGGCTGAGGCAGGAGAATGGCATAAACCCGGGAGGTGGAGCTTGCAGTGAGCTGAGATCCGGTCACTGCACTCCAGCCTGGGCAACAGAGCGAGACTCCGTCTCAAAAAACAACAGCAACAACAACAACAACAACAAAACAAGAAATAGTCACATAAACATGAATATTAAATAATTCATTTATTCAAACATTTAAAAACAAACCTAAATATTTACCAGTAGTGGAACATTGAATTATAGTTCTGTGGTGTAAACATGGAAATGTGTCCATTATATACCACTGTGTGCAAAGAGGAAATTCCAGAACAATATGCATAGCATGATCCCATTGAAAGCCAAAATAGAATAAAATAACTGTATCTATGTATTTCGATATATAGACATAGGTTTATGCATAAAGCCTCGAGGAGTATATATTAGACTGTTAACAGTTATCTTTGGCAATAAGCAGTAGTAGGAGCTGGCTGTGGTGGTTCATGCCTGTAATTCCAACACTTTGGGGGACCAAAGTGGAAGCTTAAGGCCAGGAGTTCAAGACTAGCCTGGTGAACACTGCAAGACTCTGTCTCTACAAAAAAAAGAAAGAATCAGCCAGGACTTATGACATGTGCCTGCAGTCCCAGCTACTAGAGAGGCTGAGGCAGGAGGATCCCTTGAGCCTAGGAGTTCAAGGCTACATTGAGCCATAATTGCCCCACTGCACTCCAGCCTGGGTGACAGAGACAGACGCTGTCTAAACAAACAAACAAAACAAAAAGAAGTGAGGACTGTTTTAGAGACACTAATTTTTACTTTATGTTCTTTTTTGTGATTCAATATTTTTTGTTTGAATATAATTTTTTATAGTATGGAATAAAATCACATTATTCAAACTTCCCTCTCCCAAATACATAAGACTTTTCATCCATCTCAGTCCCGAGCCCACCCATACATCTATTGTCAGTTTCTTATGCATTAGTCTAAAATTTATTTATGCTTCTAAGAAAAATAGAGACAGATATTCTTATTTTCTTTCTTTTTTCTCCAAAAAAAGGCAGCACATTATACCCCGCTTGGCACTTTGTTTTCCTCTATTCAACAATATACTTCATACTGTATTATTGTTTGAAAAAAATTTCAGTGATATATATTTCTTTGAAATTAAAATGAATGAGAAATGTGGGGCTTTAGGTGGGAAATGTAGGCAGGGATTTCTCATCTTTTACAAAAATGATGGGGCCATGTCTAGCAGCTGGGAAGCTAAGCAATATTTCAAAAGCTGAGACAAAAATAGTTATTCAAGCCAAGAAAGATGTATCCGTAAATTATGAATTTGGCCTCTGTGTACTGATTTTCCTTTACTTAGAAACACCATTCCCCACCTCCAGGCAGCTGATCCTGCCTCCTTGTCCTGAAACACCTTTGTCAAAGCTCTCCTATGCTCCCTCTTCACATCTGCCCTTAATCACCGCAGGTACTCAGAGCACAGGGTCAGGGCAGGGGAGGGTGTGGCAAAGGTACTGCTAGGAGGGGGCAGCCATTCCGTGGTTTCCAGCTGTGGGGTCTTGGGCAGGTCACACACCTCCCCTTAGCCTGTTTCATCACTCAGAAAATGAGGATAACAATTCTACTTTCCTCACAGGATTGTTGTGAAGAATAAATGAGCTATGTAAACATTTGCTTATAGTAGGGCTAATTTTGTATTGCTTTATAATGAGGTCAAAGACAGAATCCTTCCAGAGGCCTTGGTTAGTTAAGAAAACATGTATTATGGCCGGGCGCGGTGGCTCAAGCCTGTAATCCCAGCACTTTGGGAGGCCGAGACAGGCGGATCACGAGGTCAGGAGATCGAGACCATCCTGGCTAACACGGTGAAACCCCGTCTCTACTAAAAATACAAAAAACTAGCAGGGCAAGGTGGCGGGCGCCTGTAGTCCCAGCTACTGCGGAGGCTGAGGCAGGAGAATGGCGTAAACCCGGGAGGCGGAGCTTGCAGTGAGCTGAGATCCGGCCACTGCACTCCAGCCCGGGCGACAGAGCGAGACTCCGTCTCAAAAAAAAAAAAAAAAAAAAAAAAAGAAAACATGTATTATTAGCTAGAGCACACCTTACATGGCCTCTCTGTGACAGCCAGTTTGGGCATCCTCGCAGAATGGCACCTATGTTCCAAGAGCAAGTGATCCCATTCAGCAGGGTGAAGTGCATGGCACATTATTATGCTCTATCCTCAGAAATCATGTAACTGACTCTCCCTGGACTCTATCGGGGGCAACCACCAGATTCTACCAGGTTTATGTGTGGAGACTGAATTTTAACAAAAGCGCCAAGAACACACAATGGAGAAAAGATGGTCTCTTCAATAAACGGTGTAGGGGCAACTGGATCGCCACATGCAGAAAAATGCTATTAGATCCTCATCTCATGCCACACAAAACTTCACTCAAAATAGACTAACGGGCCCGGCACGGTGACTCAAGCCTGTAATCCCAGCACTTTGGGAGGCCGAGATGGGCGGATCACGAGGTCAGGAGATCGAGACCATCCTGGCTAACACGGTGAAACCCCGTCTCTACTAAAGAATACAAAAAACTAGCCGGGCGAGGTGGTGGGCGCCTGTAGTCCCAGCTACTCGGGAGGCTGAGGCAGGAGAATGGCGTCAACCCAAAAGGCGGAGCTTCCAGTGAGCTGAGATCCGGCCACTGCACTCCAGTTTGGGCGACAGAGGGAGACTCCGTCTCAAAAAAAAAAAAAAAAAAAAAAAAAAAAATAGACTAACGACTTCAACATAAGACCTGAATAAATATGGGACCCTAATAAAACTATTAGAAGAAAACATAGAGGGAAATCTACATGACATTGGTGTGGGCAATTAGTTTTTGGATATGACTCCAAAAGCGTAGGATACAAAAGCAAAAATAGACTCAAGGGATTTCAACAAACTAGAAAACCCTTGACCAGCCAAGGAAGCAATCAACAGAGTGAAGAGACAGACTATGGAATGGGAGAAAAATATCTGTAAACCATTCATTTCATAAGGGGTTAATATTCAAATGTATAAACAACCCAATCAATTCAATAGTAAGAAAACAAATAAACTGAATTTTAAAATGGGCAAAGTATCTGAATAGACATTTCTGAAATGAGGATACACAAATGGGCAATGAGTATATACAAAATGCTCCACATGTCTAACCACAATAAAAATGCAAGTAAAATCACAGCGTGATATCACCTCACACCTGTTAGAGGCCATTATCAGAAAGAGAAAGACAACAAGTGTCGGACGGACAGTGTGGAAAGGGAACACTTGCACGCTATTGGCGGGAAAGCAAATTCGTATAGCCGTTGTGGAGAGCAGTATGGAGGTGCTTCAAAAATTTGAAATTTAAACCACCATATAATCAGCATTCCCACAAGTGGGTATCTATACAAAGGAAATGGAATCTGTTATGCTCAAGAGCAATCTGTACTCTCATGCTCATTGCAGCATTATTCACAATAGCCAAGATATGGAACCAACATAAATGTCCATCAGTGGATGAATGGATAAGAAAATGTGGCACACATACACAACAGAATGCTATACAACCTTAAAAGGAAGGAAAATCGATCATTTGAAACAACATGAATGAGCCTGGAGGACATTGTGTTAAGTGAAATAAACCAGGCACAGAGAGACAAATACTGCACAATTTACCTTATATGTGAAATCTTTAAAAAACTGAACTCATAGAAGTAGAGAGTAGAATGGTGCTTACCCAGGGCTTGCAGGGAGGCAGACTATAGGGAAATGCTGATCAAAAGATACAAAAAATTCACTTAGGGCGAATTTTAAAAATCAAAGAAAAGTGGCCATATAGCCATCATTCGATAAAGGGGGGTTGAGGTCATTTTGTTAAAAGGCCACATGGAATTGAAGATATCAGTACCATTATCTCTGGGAGAAGCAGTCCTCCACAGGAAGAATAACATGGTATTTCTAAGGTTTGAGCTTCTCATACCAGTGGTGCTTTAGTAGCTGCAATACCCTCTCAGGATCCTGGGGGCTGGTTGGTGCCTTTCAGTGTCCTCAAGAAATGATTTCCTCAAAGGGAAATGAGCTCGTGTTTTCCAGAGTGAAAGTTCCTCCCTGGACACTGGGATCTGCAGCATCTTTGAGTGACTAAATGTCTTTCTTTGACTCACCGGGTAACATGGAGTGGGGAGTGCCCGCAGGATGTAGGGCCTCTCCAACATCATCCCAGAATCAGCCTGTGTTTTCCAGGCTCATTCCCTAGTAGGTGAGGGAGGCCAGGTGGGGATGGGTACAGGTTCTCGGGGCTTCCTTCCAGTGTGAGAATCAGGGCACAACTTTATGACCCCTCTAAGCTTTAGTTTTCTTATTCTGTGAAGAGGAATGAGAAGAAACTGGTTCTGAGTCATAAAACCTGCTGATACTACACTGACAGGGTCCCAGCAAATAGACATGGATATAAAGATGAATGGTGCCTGATGCTGCCTTGGAGTATATGAGGAGCAGGGAACCACGTGGTGCTGATGTCTGCCTATAACTGAGCCATGCCTCCCTCGCAGATGCGAATCCCTGCAGGGCTGGGAAGACAAACAACCTTCTTTTATGAGTGTTCTTTTCAAGGCCCAAAGAGAAGGTGGATTCTGCCTCAAGAGTGAGAGTGGCTGCTCCACTCCACCCAACAGGATAGAGGTTGAAGGTAGTTGAAGTAATTCTAAAAAACCAAACTTTTATTTGGAATAGGAAGGACATTTTTTAGAAACCAAAAATACATACTCTGTGCAGTGATTCTCAGCTGCTTACCATGTGATTCACTTGTCTGAAAAAATAAGTTAATCTGTTTGATTTCTTTATTTATATCAGATAAAAATGTATATGCCACTTATTTTTAACTCAACAATATATCACGTTCATTCCTTTATGGCAAGACATACATAGATCTATGGTATCCTTTTTAAAAAATTACTTATATGTTTACTTATTTAATTGATGAGGAAAATTATATATATGTGATATAAAATATGATGCTTGTGCAATGGCTAAATCAAGCTATTTAACATTTACATTAGCTCACACATATTTTTGTGATAAGAGCACTCAAAATCTACTCTCTTGGCAATTTACAAGTACATAATATATTCTTATTAACTGTAGATAATTAATGATCTGTCTATAGTCACCATCATGGTATGGTCACCATGATGTACAACAGATCTCTGGAACTTGTTCTTCCTGGCTGCGATGGCTACATAGGATTTCTTCATGTGGACATACCTATTGGTAGGCACTAAGCCTATCTCCAGGTGTATAATTTTTTTCCAATTATAGATTTGGACAGTGATATACAAATATTCTCCCATATTTGTATTGCTGTTGCTCTAGATTCTTGGGGGAATTGCTCCACCAATTAGTATATTCTTTAAAACTTCTGTAAATATTTCCAAATTCTTCTCCAAAACATCTGAACGAAACAACACTCACAGTGTGGGTCTTCCCCTCCTCCTCCCATCTTAGCCAATCCTGGATGGATCAGTGCAGAATTTACAGATTCCAATTCTTATAGGGATTTCTCTAAGGTAGAAGTCAATTCATTATGAAAGTTGTTACCTTTGTCTTCAATATTAAAAACAATGGTTTGGCACCATCTGTAATGATGTCTGGGGATAATCGATTTATAAAAATAAAATCATGTGACAGTACACTTTTTCCCAAGGGTGGCCAGATACTAATCAAAGGAAAATATTGCTCCTATTCTGCCTTATCTCTCCGTATTATACTATATGCAGGTTCAATGAAAACAAATTTTGAATGTTCTCAAGAAGATATCAACTGGTGTCAATCTTCCCTTACCCTCCAATCAAACGATTGTTCTTTCCAAATGTCTAAACGTGATTGGTTACTTATTGTTAAAACCCTAGTGTTTTAGTTCATAAATCAGATTATTGAGCAATAACTCCACAACTGCAGGCAGTAATTAGGGGCATGAGAAGATTACATCGTTGCCATCGTGTATTACCCAAAACATTGACCCTTTCCCAGTGCTTGAGATGACAACTGTAGCGAACTGAGGGGTCTTGGGGGATGAGTGGGGTGGGGTCAACATGAAGGGGTGCAATGGCAGCAGCAAAAGGTCCCAGAAGCCATCTCTCTTGCAGGTCTCTAGGATCATAAGCATCTACCTATCATAGCTGAGGATGAGGCAGGAGAGGCCATGCAGCCCTGACCCAAATATGTGCACTGGGGTAAGAGGGAGCTGAGGCAAGAGGGTAAAAATGGAAAGTTTGTGAGTGGTGAACAGTTGAATAAGGTAAGAGAAGGCAACGGATCCTTGAAAACTTGATACTAAACTGGTCTGATATATTCTCTGCCTTGTGAATGAGTCCTAGCACTAAAAATTCTGTAGGTGGGGATTCATACTCTTATATTCACAGACCTCTTGGATTCATGGAAAGATTTCATAAAGCCTGTATTTGTCAGCGTTCTCCAGAGAAACAGAAAAAACAGGAAGTAGATAAAGGAAGAGAGATATAGTTACAGGTAAAAGAATTATTAGGAATTGATGGCCAGGCACGGTGGCTCATGCCTGTAATACCAGCACTTTGAGAGGCTGAGGCGGGCGGATCACGAGGTCAGGAGATGGAGACCATCCTGGCCAACATAGTGAAACCCCATCTCTACTAAAAATACAAAAAATTAACCGGGCATGGTGGCACGCGCCTGTAGTCCCAGATACTCAGGATGCTGAGGCAGGAGAATCGCTTGAACCCTGGAGGCGGAGGTTGTAGTGAGCTGAGATCACGTAACTGCACTCCAGCCTGGGCGACAAAACAAGACTCTGTCTCAAAAGAAAAAAAAGAAAAGAATTGGCTCACATGGTTATGGAAGTCCAGAAGTTCTAAGATGTGAAGTTGGCCAGATAGACACCCTGGCAAGCCAATGGTATAGTTCTAGTCTGAAAGCTGACAGTCTTAAGTCCCAAGAAGAGCAATGTCCCAGCTCACAATCAGCAAAAGGAATCTCTTCTTATTCACGGAAGGGTCAGCATTTTTGATTCATTAGGCCTTTCACTGATCAGATGAGGGTCACCCATGCTAAGCAGAGCAATCTTCTTTCCTCAGTTTACTGATTCAAATGTCAATGTCATCCAAAAACACCTTCACAGACACACTTAGAATAAAGTTGGACCACATATCTGGATGCCCCAAGGACTAGTCAAGTTGACACATGAAATTGACCATTACAATTCAATTCTACCCCTTGTCAACTTGGTGCCCATATGCATCTCCTGAAACCATAGTCAATCTTCAAAGAAAGATAATCAGAAGGCCATAATTCTGATTACCCTGATACACACAGCTGACAATGCACTAACCGTTTTCCTAGAAGACAAGGTAAGGTGTTTGAATGATGTTTCCTCTTCTCTTTGAAACCATGTAGCTTAAACACTAAGATATGAAATAAATTATATTTAAACACTATTATATAGTCGGGACATCTTATGTTACATGGTTAGGGAATAAGAGAGAAAACAAAGATTTATATATATATATATATATACACACACACATACACACACACACACACGCACACACACACACTTATATGTGTGATAAGTAAACACACACAAAGTTTGTGTACTCTCCAATTCTACTAAAGACACACACAAAACATCATTTTAAATCTTTGGGACCGTAAAGAGGAAATAGACCCATATAATCAGGCATCCCCCATTCCCTGTATATGATCCCTTCAACAGGCCAAAACCAGGGCAATCTCAATATGAGATTTGGAAGTTCTACTGAGTTACTAAGTCCACTCTGGTGCTTTATGTTTGTTATTTCTTCTGTCTTGTTCCCTCCCTCAAACTCCCCACCCCATTGGTTGCTGCCTCCCTGACTTGATCTCATTGTCCTCAAATCAGACCTGCAGCTATGGTCCAAAGCATCTCTAAACTTCATTCTCAAATCCACAGGATCCACTGAGGACCCAGCTTGTACTGCTGAGAACTAACCTACCCTCTGAACAAGGAGTCTGATGTTTCTTTGGGATCATTGTTAAGATGCCAGACAAAATAACATGTGAGAGTTCAGTGTAGATCACACAGTCTGATCCAAGGAAGCAATAAGCCCTTCTTTTAAATGCATTTTCTAGTCACAGTGTCCTCTGTCCAGGTGCTGATCTCCCACTCTAGAAGGAAGAATCAGCAATGGCTGAAGGCATAGGTCTCCCAGGTTCACAGTCCCACTGCTGGGCAATTAAAAAGCCTTGGTGCTGGTTTGTTCTGCCTGAGTGTTTCCTTGGCCAGCATCCCAGATTTGTGGTTCACGGAGCAAGGTCCATACAAGGTCACCATTGCCAGGCTAATTATTGTCTACACTGGGGATATGGCCTGTGAATCCTCTAAATCCATCCACTCTGCATAGTACCCTACTCCTCATGCACACTGCCAACTTCCACATTTCTATGTGCTTCATGTTGAAAGCTACTGACATGCAACACTCAGGAATAGTGTCAGGAATGGTTGCAAGACTCTGCAGAAGTGAGTAATATTTCATTAAGAAATATGTGAAATGGTAAACAAGTGAGTATTTCCCCAAGTTCCAAGGGACAAATGAAACTGAATAATAATTTGAATGATATAAGAAATATGTTTTAGTTATATCAGAAGGACAAACAAAACTGTTATATATCCCATCTCCCCAACCAAAGCATCTTGAGGACAGGGACTTTGTTTTACAGTGTAGGGGTCCCCAGTATATCATAGACACCTGGTAAATACCATTGCAGAATGATAATTTAGGCTAAGAGAATAATTGTTGCTAATTTGGCTACAACTCCCTGGGACCCTGGCACTTTGCCGTAGCTCAGTGGGTCTCAGGTAGACTTGGGGAATTTCTCCTGCCCCCAGGACACAGGAATCCTAGACCCTCCTCGCTGTCCTGGAGCTGCTTAGAAATGCCTCAGGGAACTTAGGACTCCCGTGTTCTTTAGAGAGTCCCCATCATCAGGTGCTAGCTGATATCCTCAGCAGGGGTCCTCTAAGGCCTCACCACTCCATTCTCAGGGGCCTGGTGGATTCTGGAACTCTGCCAGAGTCCAGCAGGACAATGCAAGAGGCCCATGTGAGTGGCATCTGGGCTGGCAAGCCAGGGGCCACCAATCTTGTCTGATTCCAGCAGTTTTCACACACAAGGAGTTGGGACCCTCTTCTGCTGCCTCTCCCCCAGAGAACCATGGAGGGACAGTGAAGAGAAAGAGAAACAGCTTGAGGTGTGTGAGATTAATGGTACAAACTAGCATGAAGGGTATTTAAGGTAAGACTCATCTTAACAAAATATCTAATCTAGTGATACCAAGAATGATAGCATAGTGGCCAGGCACGGTGGCTCATGCCTGTAATCCCAGCACTTTGGGAGGCCGAGGCAGACGGATTACCTGAGGTCAAGAGTTCGAGACAGCCTGATGAACGTGGAGAAACACCATGTCTACCAACAATACAAAAATTAGCCAGGAGTGGTGGCACATGCCTGTAACCCCAGCTGCTCGGGAGGCTGTGGCAGAAGAATTGCTTGAACCCAGGAGGCAGAGGTTGTGGTGAGCTGAGATCATGCCATTGCACTTCAGCCTGGGCAATAAGAGTGAAACTCTGTCTCAAAAATAAATAAATAAATAAATAAATGAAAAAGAAAAACAGCATAGTAAAGTCATCTGGGGCAATGCTGTTGCATCTCCCCTAGCATCTAGGGAATCCTCAGGCATTGCCCCACCAGGCAACAAAGCCTTTCTGAAGTAGCATGGGGAGTTTGCCCACTCAGCAAGAATAGTTTGATCATTTTGCCCAATGATGAAAGGGAAAAAAATTAGGAACTTCTCTGAACTTGCATTTCTCTCTTATATTTTTTCTTTTTCTTTGGGATTGTAGAAGCAGTGAAAACTATTTATGCTTTTTCTTTTTCCTACTTATTATTTTCATTGAGATAAATAGGGAAGTTGATAAATAAGAATGTTTTGCTGGAAATACTAAATGTTGATAGCCATAATTACGGAATATTCCAAAGCTTCCATTTTAAAACCTGTTTGCATTTCAGACATGTCTGTACTAAAACAGTAAGTGGAAAAAAATGACAAACCTATAGAAGCAACAATTCCAGTACCCTTTGACTTTAGGAGTTTCCTACTCAATGGCAAAGGCTTGGAAAGAAGGTAACTCAAGTCTCATTTCTGGTATGCATCAACTTTGGGCAAATAACTTACACTCTCCAAGGCTTGGTTTTAACCACTATAAATGTGTATAATAGCAATGACCTCATAGTTTTGTGTTAAAAAATAAATAAGATGCCGGGCATGGTGGCTCACGCCTGTAATCCCAGCACTTTTGGAGGCCGAGGCGAGCGGATCACGAGGTCAGGAGATCGAGACCATCCTGGCTAACACGGTGAAACCCCGTCTCTACTAAAAATACAAAAAATTAGCCGGGCGTGATGGTGGGCGCCTGTAGTCCCAGCTACTTGGGAGGCTGAGGCAGGAGAATGGCATGAACCCAGGAGGCGGAGCTTGCAGTGAGCTGAGATCGCGTCACTGCACTCCAGCCTGGGCGACAGAGAGAGACTCCGTCTCAGAAAAAAAAAAAAAATTAAATTAAATAAGATACCATGAGTGTTGATATAGTCACCCATCTCCAGAATTCCTCCTTTGAAAATAGACACACAATAGAACATTCTGCGACCTTAGAAAGGAAGGAAATCATGTCCTGTGCTACTCCATGGATGAACCCTAAGGCTATTGTCCTAAGAGTGAGAGCATGGTCACAAAAAGGAAAATGTCATGTGAATCTACTTAAACAAGTTATCTAAAGTAGCTAAGTTCATAGAAATAGAAAGTAGAGTGGTGGTTAGTGGGGACTGGGGTGGGGAGGAAAATGGAAGTTGTTGTTTAATAGGTATAGTTTCAGTTCTACAGGATGAAAAAGTTCAGAACATCTGTTTCTCAACAAGGTATTCTATTTTTTTATCTTGTTTTAGAGGGATTTAAGGTATGTTTGGGATCAAAAAATTTTAGAAGTACTGGAAAATTGGTAGTCATCCACTTATGAAGAGCAGGGATATTCTATAATATCCAGCACACTTCTTTCTTCTTTCTGGATTATACCTCCTGCTGTGTAGCGATAAGTACTTCCTTTCAACAGAGATGCACCATTTGTAGTGCCAGGAAAGAAACACATTTTCTCTTCCCCCTTAGGTTCACCAACTGGGAGGCTCTGCAAGTTTGACTCACAAGAGACTGATTAGCAAGAGAAAATAATAGAAAGTTTACTAATATTTTATATACACAGGAGTTCACAGAAAGGAAGGGAAAGTCAAAGAAATGGCTAAACTCAGAGGCTTATGTGCCATTTTAACAAAGGAAAGAGGGTTTGGGCTTTGAGGAATGATGAATTGTGGAAAAGTGACTAGGAAAACTATGTGGGAACTAATGGATTATCGTGCTTATTTAGGGAGGCTTGTTTATGCAGACTCATCTTGGTGTTGGTTCTCTATCCCTGGTAACAAGAGTCCCCTCTCCTCATCCTGGTACAGGAGAGAGGGAAATCCATGCCATGAGGGGAAATTCATGCCCAGGTTTTAGGCATCCGAGGGGAGAGCAGAGAAACAATTCTTCTATCCATCGATTTTTAATTGCTTTATACTCAGCATAATCCTTAAACTAAAGTGGCATGCTCTGGGGCGAGGGGGATGGGGGGGTCATGTCACGGTGGCTTTCACGAGCTGGATGCTGATTCTTCTCTGGATGCTCGTAAGTGTCCTTCTTAAAATGTCATCCTTCACCCCCCAGGCTCAAGCACAATATTCCAGACATGTCCCCATGAAATAGGCATTAACAGCACTATCTCCTCCTTTCTCTTGCTTTTTAATGTCATTATTACAAACTTTTTAAGTGGCCAAATCATGTTGGTAACCATCTCAAAGTGACTAACAACCAAAAACTAACATTTTTTTTTTTAAGGCCACTATTAAACCATTTCTACTTTTTTCTCATAGTTGCATCACATGAATATGGCTACATGTATTTTTGCTTTATTTTTGTTACTTTTCTATTTTTATTTTTTCTGACTTTTTGGCTACACATATTTTTAGATAACAATTTGACACACACATATATATTTAATCTCAACATAAAGCTTTACATTTACACACAATAAAATTTATTCTATTAGTTTTAAACTTTCTAGGGTTTGGAAGTCCTCTTCTTTCTGCTTTTCTGTTTAAAATCTTGATTCTTGTATCCACAGTGCATGCCCTCTGTCAAGGGCATTTGTTGTTCTGCCTCCCTGGCGAAGCCATCCTGGTTTCCTGTGGAGCATTGCTCTTCACAGAGCAATCCGTGTGCTGTAGCTAGGTTGACCACCCCTCTCATCCTGAGGCCGGCACAGGACCCAGGCAGGGCCAAGCAGCACCAGCCCAGACACAACTGGGAAACCCACCTTCCTCCAAGGAGGATAAAAAGTGAGCCTGGCTGGGAGTGTGTGCAAAACAGCGGACAGTAGGTCCTGAAGGTGGGAAGAGATGGAGTGCTGGTGACCATCTGTGAGCCCTGCATCCAGCCAGGCCTGCGTCACCCAGGTCCTTCTCTTGCATAAGCAGCTTCAACATTGGTTTCTGTCTCTTTTGCCCACAGACTTGACTTATAGAGCATCCCTTCAATCATCACTGAAGCTTCGACAATCATTTTCTTATAGGAGGGGCTGGTGGTAACAAGGGGCCCAGGGAATTAGTTCCAGAGCTAAGTGTCCTTAACGAAAATAGTTTTTTTTTTTTGTCTTTCATGTTTGTTTGGGTGGCTTAGTGGTGTGGGATGGATTTTTGTGTGTGCCCTCAAGCACATCTACAGTAAACTTATGTTTTACAAAGTTGCCAAGAACAAACACTGGGGAAAAGACAGTTTCTTTAATAAATGGTGCTGGGAAAACTGGATATCCATGCAGAAGACTGAAACTAGACCCCTATCTCTCACTATACACAAAAATAAAATCAAAATGGCTAAAATTCGAAACCTGAAACTATGAGACTACTACAGAAAAACACTGGGGAAACTCACCAGGACATTGGTCTGGACAAAGATTTCTTGAGTAGTACCCCACAAGAACAGGCAACCAAAGCAAAAATAGGCAAATAGGATCACATTAAGTTAAAAAGCTTCTGCATAGCAAAGAATACAGTCAATAAAGTGAAGAGGCAACCCATAGAATAGGAGAAAACATTTGCAAACCACCCATCTGATAAGGGATTAATAACCAGAATATATAAGGAGCTCCAACAATTCTATAGGAAAAAAGTCTAATAATCCGATTTTAAAAATTGGCAAAAGATCTTGAATAGACATTTCTCAAAAGAAGACATACAAATGGCAGGCTGGGTGTGGTAGCTCACGCCCGTAATCCCAGCACTTTGGGAGGCCGAGGCGAGCAGATCACTTGAGGCCAGGAGTTCAAGACCAGCCTGGTCAACATGGTGAAATCTCATCTCTACTAAAACTACAAAAATTGGCCAGGTGTGGTGGCACACACCTGTAATCCCAGCTACCTGGGAGGCTAAGACAGGAGAATTGCTTGAAGCCGGGAGGTGGAGGTGGCAGTGAGCCGAGATCACTTCACTGCACTCCAGCCTGGGCAACTGGCAACAGAATGAAACTCCATCTCAGAAAAAAAAAAAAAAAAGGAAGAAGAAGACATACAAAAGGCAAACAGGCATATGAAAAGGTGCTCAACATCACTAATCATCAGAAAAATGCAAATCAAAACTACAAGGAGGTACAAATCATCTCACCCCAGTTAAAATGACTTATATCCAAAAGACGAGCAAAAACAAATGCTGGAGAGGATGTGGAGAAAAGGGAACATTTGTATACTGTTGGTGGGGATGTAAATAAGTATAACCACTGTGGAGAACAGTTTGGAGATTCCTCAAAAAACTAAAAATAAAGCTACCATACGATCCAGCAATCCCATTGCTAGGTATATACCCAAAAGAAAGGAAATCAGCATATCAAAGAGATAGCTGCACTCCCATGTTTGTTGCAGGATAGCCAAGATTTGGGCGCAACCTAAGTGTCCATCAACAGATGAATGGATAAAGAAAATGTACATATACATATACACAATGGTACATATACACAATGCAGTACTATTTCAGCCATAAAAAAGAATGAAATCTGTCATTGGCAACAACATGGATGGAACTGGAGATCATTATGTCAAGTGAAATAAGTCAAGCACAGAAGTACAAACTTCACATGTTCTCACTTATTTGTGGAGCTAAACATTAAAACAATTGACCTCATGGAGATAGAGGTAGAAGGATGGTTACCAGAGGCTGGGAAGGGTAGTGGGGGTGTGGGGGGAAGTGGGGATGGTTAATGGGTACAAACAAAAGAGAGAATGAAACAAACCTACGATTTGATAGCACAACAAGGTAACTGTAGTCAATAATAATTTACTTGTACATGTAAAAATAACTAAAAGAGTATAATTGGATTGTTTGTAACACAACGAAAGGATAAATGCTTGAGGAGATGGATACCCCATTTACTCGGATGTGATTATTACACGTCGCATGCCTGTATCAAAGTATCTCATATAGTCCATAAATATATACACCTATTATGTACCCACAACAATTACAAAGTAAAAAAACATTTAAAGTACCTTCAAGCTTCCTGTCAGCCTCACCACCATATTCATTCAAATGACTGATAAAAATAATTGAGAGATCCAGTCAAGGACACACCCCAATTATTTGCCACTAGAAAGCAAGTGCAAATTGACAGTGACGAACGCTAATTTATTTAACTGTGCCTTAGCCTTCTTGTGTTCAGGTAATCTTTTTAGCCTTCATGTTGTAAGATTTTCTCCAAAACGTTTCAACAAAACTTCAGAAAAATTTATCCCCTTAATTTATTCCTGTTATTAAAACTTTCTTTTCTAAGTGTAAGTGAGACTTTAAACTCCCATTACCAAATTATTATGGTGGGATTACACTACAGATTCCAATGATCACAAGAACATTGTGGCCAGGCACAGTGGCTCATGCTTGTAATCCTAGAACTTTGGGATCCTGGGAAGTGGAGGTTGCATTGAGTCACGATCACTCTACTGCACTCTAGCCTGGGTGACAGAACCAGAAACCCTGTTTCAAAAACAAACAAACAAACAAACAAACAAACAAAAAGAGCACTGCTTTCCCATCTAATAAGGAGTTTTATCAGTTATATTAGGGAAACTGTTCTCACAAGGGTTCTAGAACTTACGAGTTTGAAAATTGTCTTTAATAAGTATTAGGTTGGTGCAAACATAATTGCGGTTTTGCCATTTAAAAGTAACGACAAAAATCGCAATTACATTTGCACCAATCTAATACATTGTCAGAAACATTTGGGATAAACTTAATATATAATAACATGTAATATGTTTATATGAACATATAATAATGATCAGTTTTACAGCCATAGACTCTTATGTGCAAAAATATACATTCCTGACACTTCCCCTGTCTCCCTTCCCCTACCTCTGTGGCTCAGGGACTCACACCCAAGTGTGACTTCTCTGCTCTCCTTTCAAATCCTTCTCATGTTCTGACCCTTCTCCAGGCTGGGACAGAAACTGCTGTCTTTTGTTCACAGAATAAACTTCTTTACTGCTCTTTGTTATTTTTTTATTTAAAATGGTTGCTTTATAAACATTGCAAATGTCATAATTGTTAACAATTTATCTAACTGTAGTTAACTGGTGCAGTTTGCTGAGTGTATTTTATAAAGGAAAAGAAAGGAAATGCCAAAACCCTGGTAAAGTTGTTTTGTTGCAGCCCAGGAGAACTAAGATTTGTTTCTCTGACACTTAAATCAGGCAAACAAAAACAGGTAGAGTCCTGCAGTTCCCAGCTGAAGCACTTCATCAGTAGAAATACGCCCAAGGGGTTCACCTTGCCCACTGCCTAGACAGAGCCAATATCTCAAGACAGGGGAACGGCAATAGAGAAAGAGTAAATCACACAGAGCCGGCTGTGTGGGAGACCAGAGCTGTATCATCACTCAAATTAGTCTCCCCGAAGAGCATTTGAGCTTTTTTCTTTTTTTTTTTTTCTCTTCTGAGACGGAGTCTTGCTCTGTCGCCCAGGCTGGAGTGCAGCCGCACAATCTCGGCTCACTGCAAGCTCCGCCTCCTGGGTTCACGCCATTCTTCTGCCTCAGCCTCCCGAGTAGCTGAGACTACAGGCGCCCGCCCCCACGCCTGGCTAATTTTTTTTTTTCTGTATTTTTAGTAGAGACAGGGTTTCATCATGTTAGCCAGGGATGGTCACGATCTCCTGACCTCGTGATCCGCCCACCTCAGCCTCCCAAAGTGCTGGGATTACAGGCTTGAGCCACTGAGCCTGACAGGGGAGCGTAGTTTTTAACCACAACTTGGTGGGTGCAGGGAGGCCAGTGAGCCAGGACTGCTGATTGGTCAGAGAAGAGATCATAGGAAGTCGAAGCTGTCTTCTTGTGCTGAGTCAGTTCCTGGGTGGGGGTCACAAGGTCATATGAGACAGTTTATCAGTCTGGGTGGTGCCAACTGATCCATTAAGTGCAGGGCCTGCAAAATATCTCACGCACTGATCTTAGGAACAGGTTAGGGAGGGTCAGAATCTTGCAGCCTCTGGCCGCATGACTCCTAAACCGTAATTTCTAATCTTGTGACTAATGTTAGTCCTGCAAAGGCAGTAGTCCCCAGGCAAGGAGGAGGTCTGCTTTGGGATAGGGCTGTTATCGTCTTTGTTTTAAACTATAAACTAAGTTTCTCCCAAAGTTACTTCGGCCTACACCCGAGAATGAACAAGGACAGCTTGGAGGTTAGAAGCAAGATGGAGCAGGTTAAGTTAGATCTCGTTCGCTGTCTCAGTCATGATTTCGCAAAGGTGGTTTCAGTCTTTGTACTCAAGAGAATCCACGACATATGATGCTCTCATGAAGAGGCTTACCCTCTTCGGATTCAAAGTTGGAAGGCTTTGGTCATTTAATTTTAATCAAACTAGTGCTTTTCAGCCACAGTATCTTCACTCTGGCATAAGCAGTCTTCTTCACAATGTATTTTTAATAGCCTCACATTCAATTTTAAGACAAAGCAATTTTAATACTAGGTGCATGCCACATGCCCTTGCTGCAAACTGCTTCTCTTGACAAGTTAGGAAGTAGTTCAAGGAGGTATGGTTAATACCTCTTTGTGCTGTTAGTACTACACAATTTATTTTTAATAGTGCTGTTAAGTACTACACAATTTATTTTGTCATGTTGCACTTTTCTGTTTCCAATTTTTAGTGACTGCTGCTACGAAATCTGAAACCAAAAATGACAACATTATTAGGTTTGTTTTGCTTTGGACTATGATTTAGTAGCAATTGAGGTTCCTGATTTTAACCCCTAGGCAGCAAGACCCAAGCTCCCTCATTTGCACGTTAACACCTAAGTGTCAAGGGGTTAAATAACCAGGACGAAAGAGACTGCACTTCGATTGTAGCATTTGGCAGAACTGAAAGGAAAGGAAGTTGTGCTGTGCGTTGAAGGGGTCGTGGGCAACATGAAGATGACACCAGGAAAAGACGCAATGTCACATGATATTTTCATAGTCTTGTGCGTACCCTGCATCATACCCACCATAATCTAGCAGTTCATTTATCATGGTGGCTTTTAATCTCCCTGCACGAACCACACCTTTGTTCTTCTTTTTGGCTTGGCTTGGCTTGCTTCTGTTTTTCACTTCAAAGCACAATGTACTGGGAACCTTTTTCCAAGTCATCAGTTTCTGATGAAATACACACATCTCCAACTAAGACTTCCAAAAAATTGGCATAATATAGTGACTTTTTATTTTGTGTAATTTTATCTTTTAGTAACTTTCCAAACTCTGTAAGGTCATCCCTTGAAGATGGGTTTATAGCATCCGTTCTGTATGCAGTAGTCTTAACACCAAAAGTTGCCTTTGCTAATTTCATGTCTGATTCGTCCTGTGATTTCTCCAGCTGCGGTTTATCTGCTAATTGTTCCTCTGGTGTTAGCACCTGGAGTTCTTCAGGTTCTTCTAACCCCTTTTTAATTTCTTCCTGCCCTTTCTTCTGTTGCCGTTCTTTCTCTTTTATCTTCTCTGCTAGTTTTTTCTTTTCTAAAATGTTTACTTCTGCTTCCTCTTTTTTCTTTTTCCTGTCATCACCATCATCCCAGTTATCCTAGACATCCTCATCCTTGTCCTCTTCCTCGCCTTTGCAGCGGTCCCCAACCTCCTTCACGGGGCTTCCATGGAGAATTTTTCTGCACCTCAGGAGTCAGAGTTCCTCTGCTGCTGCCAGAATTAAAAAACAAGCAAACGAACAACAAAACAAAAATAATTTTTTCTCTCTCAAGGAGTCTGGTCTTCTGAAAGTCAAAATTTTTTTTTTAGCTATTTAGAATATTATCTCTGCTGCAATTTTCCCCTGACATTATATTATGTAAATTTTCAAACATACAACAAAGTTGAAATAATTTTTACAGTGAATACCATATATCTATCTCTAAGATTTTGTCATTAACATTTTATTATTTGTTTTAATTCACATCTATATATCTATTTTTGCCTCTATCTGTCCATTAGTTCATGTTATTTTTCACGTGCTTTCAAGAAATTTGCAGGTAGTGCTTCCTCCTAAATACTTTAGCATGCATATCATTAACAAGGGTTTAATACTTGTTTTAAAATCCTAGTTTTACTATACAATTCACATTGATTGAAATGCACAAATCTGAGGTGTATGTTCTTTGAGTTTTGACAATTGCATATACCAGTATGACCCAAATCCCTATCAAGATATACATTACTATTATTCCAGAAAGTTCTCTCATGCCCCTTTCCTGTCTAAAGCACTGCTATAATTTTTTTGTAGTATCTCATATTTTTAATGCACAATTCTGAAATTAGAGCAATTTGTAAAAAATTAGATATTCTTTGATTTTTTTTAGAATTAATAACCATAATTTTTAACAGCTAAGTTTGGTTCTTATCAAAATTGGGTGGAAAGAACAGGAAGTTCCATGTGCCTCTTCTCCAAACCCCTACAACCTCCCCTCCCCCACCACCATCAACATATGCACCAGAGTAGTCCATTTCCTACAGTCTGAGAACCTACAGTGACTCGCCATTATCATCCAAAGTTCATAATAAACACTAGGATTCACTCTTGGTGTTGTGCATTCTATGGGTTTTGACAAATGTACGAGGACACGTATTCACCAGTATAGTATCACACGGAATAGTTTTACTGACCTAAAAATCCTGTGTGCTCCCTATTCACCCCTTCTTACTTCCTAATCTCTCTCAACGACTGATGATTTCGCTGTTTCCATAGTTTAGCCTTTTCCAGAAAGATAAATAGTTGGAATACAGTATGTAGCCTGGATTCTTTCATTAGTAATACACATTTAAGTTCCCTTCATATCTTTTCATGACTTGAGAACTCATTTCTTTTTAGTGCTGAACAATATTTCATTGGCTGGCTTTACTACATTTATTTATCCATTCACCTACTGAAGGACTTCTTGATTACTTCCAAGTTTGGGCAATTATGAATACAGCTGTTATAAATGTTAGTGTGCAGATTGTGGAGTCCTAATTGGGGAGGGGTAGTCAGGCTGGCAGGATGGAGGGAAAGCAAAAAAAGAAAGCAGATAAACTATGAGTTTGCCTTTCTTCATGGTCCGGGACACACAGTTCTCCTGCACAAATAACTTACAATCTTCCTGCACCCAGCCATCACCAGACC
The DNA here is from genome assembly GCF_007565055.1 of Rhinopithecus roxellana. Lineage (NCBI taxonomy): Eukaryota > Metazoa > Chordata > Mammalia > Primates > Cercopithecidae > Rhinopithecus > Rhinopithecus roxellana. Next base: position 36,420,007 of record NC_044564.1, on the reverse strand, counting down.
CTTGGCTGATAGAAAAATGCAAATGAGCTCACTGCAATTTTGGCATTATCAGTACTGCACAAAGCCCACTTTAGCACCCAGCACAAACACCATTCCATAAAATCCGCAGTAAGCTGTTGTCTCCTGGCAGTCAGCTCCTCTCTTGCTGACCTGCCTGTTGCGCCCTTGCAACATATTTTCCTACTTTCTCTAATAAATCTGCCTTTCTTTACCTACAATTGCCTTGGTAAATTCTTTTACCACCTGTGCAATGGCCCAGATAGTCACCACTCACCATGATACAGGTTTTTGTGTGGACACAGTTTTCAATTCATCTGGGTAGATACTAATGAGTGGCATTGGCTGGATTGTGTGGTAAGAGTATGTTAGGATTTATTTTTTTAAAAACTGCCAAACTGTCTTCCAAAAAGATTGTACCATTTTGCATTCCCACCAGCGATAAATGAGACTTTCTTTTCCTCCACATCCTCACCAACATTTGGCATTGTCGGTGTTTTGGATTTTGGCCATCATGGTATGTGTGTAGTGGTATCTCATTGTTTTCATTGGCATCTCCATGATGAAATATGACATGGAGCATGCAAATCTATGCCACCCATAGATTTGGTAAAGTGTCTGTTTAAGTTAATTGTCCATTATGTAATTGGGTTGTTCTTCTTATGGCTGAATTTTGAGAGCTCTTTTTATATTTTCTTTCTTTTTTTTTTTTGAGATGGAGTTTCACTCTTGTTGCCCAGGCTGGAATGCAGTGGCACTGTCTCGGCTCACTGCAACCTCCACCTCCCGAGTTCAAGCTATTCTCCTGCCACTGTTTTATAGTAACAAAAAACCAAAACAGTCTGTTCACTGCATTTCCAGTGGCTCCTTTACCTAAAATCTACCTTTTGACCAGCTTCATCTCCCAACACCTGGACCCAGTGACTTTTACTGGGTCTGTTAACTACAGGGTCTTTTCTCAAGGTTGCTTATGTGCTAGTCTCTGCTAAGATGCTCACCTCTTCATCTTTCCTTATTGACTAGCTGCTCTAGCCATCTGCTTTAACTTCTTTTTGGAAGCCCTCCCTCATCACCTCACTAACAGTTCAGCTCCTTGAGGTCAGGGTCTGTCTCTTCCACGGTGGTGATGACCAGCACGCAGTGGGTGTTGTATACAAATTCTAGTTGTATCAAATATAAGTCCCAACCTGCACGAGGGATTTAGCCTGGGAACCTCCCCAAATCTTATTACACCTGGTGACTTTTATTACAATACCCAAAGAATTTCACAGATACCACATTTGTCATTTTAGGTGAAAAAGTTTGAAATTTTAGCAACTACTCGGGAAGGGCACATGGGAGTCCAGCATGGCACGTGGTCCAATCGAGATGGACTTGGACAGAGCCTTCCAGAGGCTTTGTGAGCTGAGACTCCATTGTGCACCTGGTTACCTTCCTCTGTGATATGGAGTCTATTCATCAGACATTCTCATTTGTTCTTTGTATTTCCTTCCGTTTGAACAAGAGACTTCCGAAAAAACACAGGTGATGCAAGTATGGGCTGTTTAGCTAGTACAATGTGGGAAGTTTTTCTATTTAAAAAAGAAGAAAAGTATATCAGGTTATTTTCAGGTAGCTTACTCTAAATGGGGCAACAGGTGATCCTTTCTAGCCTCTCACCTGTCTTTTACTTTCTGAGGCCAGAGCACCATTTCTGAACCCCAGCCTCAAACCCTGAAGTTTATTCCTCATCCCTTGAGGACCCAAAAACAAACAGCCTTGCCAATGCACTAGTTCCTAACCCACCTCGACTGCAAAGTGTCCACAGGGCCTTCACCAGCAGTGGGGGAAGATGCTCCAGAAACAGGCTGAGACCTTTGCCCTGTAACTTGACTGAGATGCAACCACCTTGGGTGAAATAAACACGATCACTAAGGTCTTTTTCTAGTATTAAAATTATATATATGTATGTTCACTTTTCTAAAAAGTGAATTTTTTTCTTTATTCAAACAGTTTTCCTTTGTCCTCATAGATCATTTTCAAGTTTTGCTGCAATCAAGGATTGGGTCAGACACAGCCACTGGGCAGCTGACATGAGATCTGTACGTTTGTAAGTAGAAGACCCAGAAGGCCACCCACTCTTCCTCCTAGTGAGCCACTGGCACAGCAGGTATGGCTTAGAGCCCAATTATGTTCTTTATTACACAAAAATTCAGTGCATCAAAAATAGAAAGAAGCCCCACCACTACATTTGAAATTAAATTTTATTTAAACAGGTAAAAATTTATACATCCTTTTAAAAACAAAAATGCAAAGTCAGTAAGTGAATCAATGATATAAACCTATTTATAGCAGTAGTTAAAATAGAGGTAACATTTACCAGTGTGAAAATATCACAGAATTCAAATCACACTTGGATCTTCAATGATTCGAGTGTGTATCCGACACAGCAGGGGCTGGTAGACTGAAGATGAATTCCTCCCATGCATGCGCCATCCCCAGTCAAGTCCTTCCTCATCACTGTCCACCAGCTCACACAGTGGGGTAGCTGGCTGCTGAGGCAATTCCACAATGGTTTCTCCGGTCTTTGGCCATCTTTATGTAGCCACCCATGCCCCATTCTTCACCCCAGCTGAAAAAAGAGCAGGTTTTCCATTTCAGACAAAGAATAAAGCCCAAAGGGTTGCTAACAGGAACACCCAACTTAAACACTGTGCCAGAGGCCACAGACTTAACAGAAAGAATCAGGAGAGGCAATGTTCCTGTTTATCCTTAAAAAATTCTTGAGTCTGAACCTGGACATAAGTTCCATCCCAGCCTCAAAACTGTGACCTTTCACAGAACTGCAGATCAGAGACAGGAAAATAATAGGATGTCTTTGCAGCCAGATATGCCTCAGAATTTAAAAAATGTTCAGATTTAGACACACATTTATACAATGGAACAAATACTATATGAATACTCCCAAGATGTTTGTGACAGTATCTTACTTTTGTAATCAAACATTAATATTACATGATCAACTTAGACTTCTGGGGATTTCAGAAGTATGCCTAAGGGCGCATGGAACTGTATCCAAACACTGCTGGCAAATAAGTATTCTCTTTTGAATTTCAAATATAACTATTTCTGGCAATTTATACCTGTTCTTCACCAGCCAATATTTACTGTTGTCTGATTCTGTGCTTTCAAATCCATAGCCAACCACCAGCACACCATGATCCATGTCTTCACTGCTACAGTCTGGCTCAAAATAAATGCCTGGGATAGTAAAATGAAGGCTGGGGTGAGAAGTTCCAGCAGATACACGACAGTAACCCATCCTGTCACCCACAGGGAATGAGGCATCTCTGAATTCAGTTAAGTGACACACATTCCAGATACTTCTTAACAACAGTAAGATCTATTGTTATCAAGGCTAGGGATTTAAGCTCTCATTTACAACTAGCAGAAACAGAAATCAGCATAAACCCTTCATTAAAAAAAAAACTTTCCTAGAGGAATAAAAGACCACTCTTTGTAAGCTTGCAATTCTACTCTAGGATATCAATCTAAAAAACTAGCACAGAACACCAAAATCCTTGAATCAAAAGGCTCTTTTCAGATGTAATAACAGAAGTAAAAATCTTTGGAAAAATTATAGAAATTCAACAATTACAGAATATTTAAGTATACTAACTACACAGTAAATGATATAGCTATTTATAAAAAGTTATGAAGTACTTATATTCATGGAGATATGCTCAACATAAGGTCAAATGGAAACATCAGGTATAAATATTGCATGTACAGAATAAACAACTATGATGCTAAGCACCTAAATATCTACACTGAACTTTACAAACCAGAGTCTATCATTCTCGTATGTCATGATACTCTTTTTCTGCATCAATTTCTACAAAGAAAAAAATGCTTACCTTCTTTATAGAACATGAAGGACTCATGACCTGCATCAATAGCAACAGAAATGGGCCCCACAGTTGCAACTGCCTTCATCAGGGCCTTCTCCTGCTTAGGGATGTCCACAAAGCCGGTGTCATTAGCAACAGAATACTCGGGATTATACTTACAGGATTCTTCCTTTCAAAGGTAAAGGGAAAAAAAAAGACTTGATGACTGCTGTCCTCCTCCTGGAGAACATGAGTTAGAACTACAACACTCAGCAGTGTGCGGCTTAGGATTTCCAAGTCACCACTGTTATAAATCATCCCAGGAAGTGAAATGCTATTAGTTAATTTGAAACTGAAAATTGGCTCCAGTCACTTCAATGAGACCCCTGGGTTTACTTCCATAAGAGATTTTTCACAATAGAGAAATGTGTATATGTAGAATGGCTTGTATAATCTTCATGTTACACAGAAGCAAGAACAGCTATATGTTAACCATCTAATCACAGGATTGTGCAAAGGCTAATGATTTACAATGAGAGTACTGACAATTTGCAGATATACATTCTGCCATCTAATATGTGAACTCTTTTCTTTTTTTTCTTTTTTTGAGACAGGGTCTCACTCTGTCACTCAGACTGGAGAGTGCATTTGCACAACCACCTCCTACAGTCAAGCAATCATCCTACCTCAGCCTAGCTGGGACCACAGACACACACCACCACAGCGAGCTAATTTTCTTTGTAGTTTTGGTAGAGTCAGGGTTTTACCTTGTTGCCCAGGCTGGTCTCAAACTCCTGAGCTCAAGCCATCTACCCGGCTCAGCCTCCTAAAGTGCTGGGATTACAGGCGTGAGCCACCCCACCCAGCCCTAATACATGAACTCCGAAAAAGGTATCTGTTATCTCTGAAAGTGTTCCACCTCCCAAAAGCTGCGCTGGAATGACGACAAGGAGCTCCACTTACTGTTGCCTCATATGGATAGGATTCCTCAGAGTCTAGGCCTCCATTGTCGGCAACATACTGGAAGGCATAATCCATTAGGCCACCATTGCAGCCCTCATTGCCTTGAGGCCCAGAGCAGTCTACCAGATTCTGCTCACTCAGTGAGACAAGCTTCCCAGTTTTCCGGAACATCTGTCCTTCAAGAGCACCAGTAGCGCTAAAAGCCCAACAAGAACCACACTGACCCTGAAGAGGGAATAAAAAAAGCTGTTATTTACAAAAAAATAGTAAGACTTTGACAACAGCTCACACATCTGAATACTGTTAAAAAGTGAACCGCACATCGCTTTAAAGTCTACCAAAACAAAGACGTCAATCACTTCTTGGCTTTCCTGGGAAGATGGGAGGTCTGGCCCTGACACTGTCTCACCTGATTCTTCACAGGAGTCACGTAGCCTTTCTCTCTCCAATCCACAGATCTGGGGGCCTCATAAAACAGAGGTTCCTGGAACACTTTCCCCTTCCTGGGCTTACGGTTTTGAAAGCCATTCATCACCTGCCTGAATTCTTCACTGGTCTTCAAGGAAAAGGAAATAAAATGTTGAAAAGCAAGAGATTACTTTAGTAAAGAACTGAGGGGAGGAAGCACAGAGCTCGGCGGTCCACAGCACACTCACCATGTCTCCAAAGGTGTTCATGGCCACTGTGAAGCTGTGTTTCCCTTCCCTGTATTCCTGATTGTGCAGTTCAATCATCTTCATGTTCTTCTCCCACACTGCTCTCCTCCATCCTTCTTCATTCTAGAGGCAAACATGTAACTGATGCTCTTTATTTCTACCTAAAACCCAACTCATGCTCACCAAGTGATTCTGCAGACAGAGATGGAAGAGAAACAATGGCCAGGGAAGGCTTGACACCTCTGGGGATGCTGTTCCCCAAACTGAGACACAAAAGGGATGAATGCCCATACTGTGTTCATAATCGGTGCCATTAGGTTATTACATTAGGCTATTGGTAAAAGCTGGCCTCTAGAAGCTACTCTGTCTAAAACTTCTCAACAGCCAGGACTATTCTTTCTGGGGAAGTTTCAGGTACCACTAACCATGCCATATAATCTGTTGTGCATCGCCTTCCACTTGGTCCACTGTGCCTCTAAACTGTGATTAAATGTTAGAGTAGCTGAGGCAATTCCCAGGCAAAAGGCAGCGAGGATGAATGTAGGATTCATGTTTCAAAACCTATGAAGGGAAAAGAAATGAGGATCTGATTAGACCGATCCTAAAAAGCAATCTTACTGCCCCCTGAAAAATTAGGGCCATCATCGTAGAATAAAAATATTTAAATTATTCTTCCAAGCATTTACCCAAGGACTGTGGAAGAGGCCAAGGATGTGCCTGGAGAAAAAGAGGGCACATGGAGGTGCTCGGTGGACCCCCCAAAATGAAAAGCAACGTGTCCAGAGCTGTAAGAGTTTAAACAGTTTACGCGATGATAATTTAGGTTATGAGAAAGGTATGAAAGCACCTTGTGGGTGAGAAGCTTAAGGCAACAACTAGGAAACCAGAAAACAGTTGATCCAGGTTTTGTACCAATGGCAAAAAACCCAGGTTTTGTGCCCAGGCAAAACCTCACTAATGATAAGGTGGGATTCCCAAGTAGTGACAAAGAGATCCCCAAGAAGAGATCCCCAAGAATTAGGAGGCCTTCACACATCTTCTTGACTAACAAACAGCAGAAGCTGAGATATGTTTTCCAACCTCTCTGTTTTTGTTTTTGTTTTGAGATGGAGTCTTGCTCTGTCGCCCAGGCTGGAGTGCAACGGTGCGATCTGAGCTCACGGCAACCTCCGCCTCCCGGGTTCAAGCCATTCTTCCTCAGCCTCTTGACTAGCTGGGACGACAGACGTGTGCCACTTCGCCCGTCTAAGTTTGTATTTTTAGTAGAGACGGGGTTTCACCATGTTGGCCAGGCTGGTCTCGAACTCCTGACCTCAGGTGATCCGCCCACCTCAGCCTCCCAAAGTGCTGGGATTACAGGCGTGAGCCAGCGCGCCTGCCCCAGCCTCTCCTTAAATGAAACCCTTCTGAAATGCTTTCCCAGGAAAAACTGGGAAGGACAGCACACACTGCTCCCTCCTTCACTCACCTGGGTCTGTGCTGCGGACACCCCAAATTGCTCCCCTAAATCAGGGACGGGGTTATATGGCCGCACGCGGGAAGCCAGCGCCCCGCAGCCAGCTTCCAGGGCTCCAGGCGTGGCAAGGGCGGGGACGTGACGACTGCGCCACACACAGGCTGCAGCGGTCAGAGGATGTTTGCGGTGACGCCAGCAGGAGTACCGCTGTCTGGCGTGCGGGGGCTGAGCTTCCCTGTCTGACCGGGCCAGGCCCTGAGTCGGCGCGGCGCGGCCTGGCTGCGGTACCTGTGTCCACCCGGCTCGGAGGCTAGCCTGCCCGCTCAACCAGGGACCCCGCCTGCGTGGTCTCCGCGCTTCCGCGGGGTCCTCAGTTGCCCTCCCCCGGTTCCCCACCTTAAGGCCAGCAGAGCTCAGGGCAGACGCTCTCGTTGCCAGGGCTGGTGCACAACTCCTCGACCGCGTCCTCTCTTCCAGTCCCTGTCCGGCCACAGCTGGGCCTGGCCGGCAGCGCTTTCTTGCTGCGGTCGTAGCTGCGCAGGCGCACTCCACGGACGCCGCTCTTGAGGTTGCGGAGGTCGCGGTTCTGGCCCAGCTTCGCCTGACTCTGCCTCTAAAACCTCGGGTCTGGGCCCGGCCGGTACCGCCCCACCGCCTGGCTGCGCTACGATTGGCTGCGCCGGCAGCTGGGCGGGGCTTCTGGGTACTCTGACCCCTGGCGCGGTTCGCGGCTTGTTTACTGACTGTCCCAGAGCGGGGCGCGCCTGCCTCAGTGGACTTGGGGGAAGAGGAGCTGGTGCCCCGGGGCTGCGCAGAGTAGGGTCGGGCGTCTCCCTGGAGCGCTCGAATCAACTAAGTACCCGACTTACTGCACTGGGCAGGTGGCTCCTGAAAAGATGTTTACAGCAAGCCCAGTATGGACTTTCAGCCCAACCTTGCTTTTCCTTAGTCCTGGAGTCTTTGGTCCGCATAGCCGAGAGCCAGTGTACTCTAGTCCAGTGGCTCCTGTTTAGTCCACAGCAAAGGTGGGGCCGGGTGGAAGAATGCAGAGCCCGCGGGCAGAAGCCTTATCTCCCACTTAAGGGTGGGTGCAGCTGGGCTTTAGAAGAATCTGGTAGGGAAAGGCGTCCCCAGAACACGAGATGCTATCGTCAAGACTAGACCCTAGGAGGGAGGAGACTGGCTGCGTCTCCAGAGAGCGCGGGCGTTTTGTCGTGCGTCCTTTCCAGACTTCTCCATTCAGAGATTCTTCCTTCTCCCACGTCTTTCCCAAAACCAACAGAAAGGAGTTATTTACAGAAACATTTGGTTGACAGGAGAAAAGCAGTTGATAACATTAGAAGCTGCTTTTATTCGCCCACTCTCTAGGTTATGGATTATATCTTCCTTGGTAACCAAGTCATTCTCTTGAGATTTAAGAAATTTAATGACATTTAATGTCAGAATTTAAGATACAGAGAATGGAGAAATGTTGTAGATAGAGGAAAAATATGTATCTTAATCTAATGTAGATATTAATTTATATAATTAAAGATTTAACGAACAAAACACACAAACACTCTAAACTTTTGTCATTTTATTTTTTATTACATAAAAACATTCGTCGTAGACAATATCTTTCGGGGAAAAATAATTACCTCTGCCTTTTCCCCCATAACCTTTTCGTATGCATATTTTGACTTTGTTAAAAATGAAGTCATTGTGTATTTCTGTTTGTCAGTTGAGTTCTACTGAAGATTAAACTGATAACTCTTTTAGAAGCACAATCACCTATAATTTTTTAAGTGGTAAAATATACCTAACATAACAAGTACCATTTTAACCAATTTTGAATTCAGAGGCATTGAGCACGTTCCCGTTGTGTAACCATTACTACTGTTTATCCCCAGAGCTTGTTTATCTTCCTCAACTGAAACTCTGTATCCATTGAATAATAGTTCCCCATTCCCCTTCTCCTAGCTCAGGTATCCACCATTGTATTTCCTGTCTGCAGGAATTTGTTTACTACATTTGGAGATTATTTCTCTCTCTTGTCACTCAGGCTGAAGTGCAGTGGCACGTTCTCAGCTCACTGCAACGTCTGCCTCCTGGGTTCAAGTGATTCTTCTGCCTCAGCCTCCGGAGTAGCTGGGACTACGGGTGTACGCCACCATGCCTGGCTAATTTTTGTATTTTTAGTAGAGATGGGGTTTCACCATTTTGGCCAGACCGGTGTCAAACTCTTGACCTCATGATTCCCCCGCCTGAGCCTCCTAAAGTGCTGAGATTACAGGTGTGGGCCACCGCGTCTGGCCAATTATTCCTTTTTTTATGCATTACTTCTCAGTAAAATACAATCTAACTGTGATATCTGTCCTAGTCTCTTTTGTGTTGCTAGTAACAGAGTACCTGGAACTGTGTAATTTATGAGAAACATCATTTATTTCTTATAGTTTTAGAGGCTGGGAAGTCTGAGGTCCAGGGAGTGTATCTTGTGAGGGCCTTCTTGCTTGTGGGGATTCTTTGCAGAGGCCCAAGGTGGCGCAGGGCACCACAGGGCGAGGGAGTCGAGTGTCCTAGCTCGGGTCTCTCTTCCTCTTCTTTTAAAGCCATCAGTCCTGGCTGGGCGCAGTAGCAGCTCACTTGGTCCTTTGTGATTTCCTTACTGGGAAGTGTGAGAGAAACTGCTCAGATGGCCCCCCCTTCCCCAAATGTGAAAGAGAAAGAGAGAGGGAGTTGTGAGTGAGTGGCTTTGCTCTCCAGCACTTGTTTGGTGAAGAGCCTCAGGATCTGGACTGTGACCTCCCAGCTCTCAGGAACCCTATTCACCACCAGAAGGGGTGGCATGTTCACCCTGTTATTCAGGAAGGAATTGGAAAACAAACATTCGAGAGTGTGAGGTCAAGAGCTAGAAAACCCCAAGCCTCCGGCACCTGAGCCAGGGAAGATGCTGGGAGCACCTGCAGGATACTCCCATATTCTGCCCCCTTGTTACTTATCAGCCTCTGAGAACTGAAGCCAGACCCTTTCTTTGCTTGAGCAGAAGAGCAGACCAAAGAGCTCATTGACTCAAGGAGCATCATGACAACTGGGCTGTACTTGGAAGGGAAGAATCCAGGGTGTGATCCACAACCAAGGCCTGAAGAAGTGGGGTCTGTATGTGACCTACCCAGGGTGAGTCATGACCCAAGTGCTGGGTCTCTAGCCATGGGTGGTCCTTCCAGCCATTTCCAGCTTCCTCCTGCAGAGGGGCTGGTGTTTTTCTTCATTTCTTATAACCTTCTTGGGAGCACAGGCTTTGGTTTCTGCCTTCCCTGGATCAGGCCTCCCGCAATGCAGTTGCTCTCACAAAAACTATTAGCAAGGCCGGGCGCAGTGGCTCAAGCCTGTAATCCCAACACTTTGGGAGGCCGAGACGGGCGGATCACGAGGTCAGGAGATCGAGACCATCCTGGCTAACACGGTGAAACCCCGTCTCTACTAAAAAATACAAAAAACTACCCGGGCGTGGTGGCGGGCGCCTGTAGTCCCAGCTACTTGGGAGGCTGAGGCAGGAGAATGGCGTGAACCCGGGAGGCGGAGCTTGTAGTGAGCTGAGATCCGGCCACTGCACTCCAGCTTGGGCGACAGAGCAAGACTCCGTCTCAAAAAAAAAAAAAAAAAAAAAACTATTAGCAATGACACAGTACCACAGAAGCAAACTCCTTGCGAACAGTGATTACTGACGATATTGTCTTCTAGAGACCATTCTAATGACTAGACAGCCTTGGTGCACGAGCTGTTGTCGGTCATGAGGAGCATTTCCTTGTCTATATAGAGGAACTGAAACCTATATGGCCAGCAAAATTTACCCAAAGCAATCAGTGGGAAACTCATCACACCATCATGGCCCATTGTATCACTTTTGTTCCCTATATATGTGGTCCCGTTTCCTCAGGACCAGTACTCACTTATGTGGGGAGCAGGACGGATGCCCTGAGTTACTTATAGTGACTCATTAGTTGGGGGATTTGCTAGTATTTTCATCAAAGTTGAATCTAGTGAAACATTTGATTGAACTGGCTCCCAAATTCAAAATAAACCAACACCACTCAGGAAGCCTATTTACAGCAAGAAGTCAGGAGTGGGAACACATCTTCCACTGTCACCTTGATTAACAATAGCTCTGACCTGTGGGAGGACGGTCCTATCTCCTGTAACAAACATAGGGTAGTGATGGGCCAGGTCCTGCTGCTCCTACATTCTCATCACTTAGATAAGCACATGCAGGTGACTGCAAGCCTTCCAGCCTCCATCAGCATCCTCCAGTTCTCCCCTGACCGCTCTCATTCATGTTCCGCACTGATTCAGAGGTCCAGTACTGAGTGTCAAAAAGAAACATTTGTGAGCCTTTCTAGAAATCAATCAATCATTCATGGATTATAGTGAATTCTTCCCTACTAAACACATCTCCAGAAATTTAGACTCAGTAACTCCCTTCCTGAATGTCTTTCCAAGGCCCCAAGTGACATTGATGTTCCATAGACAATGTCTTACACAGCAAAGTGCTTGTGTGGGTGGAAGGCAGCTGACCTTCCCTGAAATTCTGATTATAGGTTCTGTTTAGAACATGGAGTCTCATTTTGAGAAGCTCTTAGTATTTAGCATTCACAGGAAGTTCACAGGTTCCAGAAAACACTGGACAGCACTCAGGGGAAAAAGAAGGGGCAGAGATGGAGACACCTGGTCAGTGTGGCCAGAGCATCCTGGGGGAAATGCACTGAGGGACAGAGGGGCAAATGCACACGGGTGGTGGGGAGAAGAGCAACGCAGATAGCAAAGACACTGTCCAGATAACCTCCCAACTCAGGAGAAGGGACTGAATCCAATAGGAGAAGAGGAGGGATGAGGCTGGGTGTTGAGGCATGCCCCAAAGTCTATGAAGTCTATGAAAATCAGACACCTGTAGATTTGATTTTAGAGCCCTGATAGAAAAAGAAAAACAATGCTAGCCATGATTTTTAAAGGCTTTGATATTTTGGGAAATAAACTTCTCATTTGAGGCTAGATTTAGTTCCTTCTCTCTGAAACATGTTCAATTCATGATTTCTACTTAATTCAGGTTTTCTAGTTTTGTAACAACTTAAGCTGGTTGATCAAGCTTGCAGGCAGGCAGGCAGGAAGGAGGAAAGGAGGGAAAAGAAGGAAGGAAGGAAGGAAAGAATGAAAGAGAAACAGTAAAAGAAAAAAGGAAAGAAGGAAGGAAGAAGACTACAAAAGTCTCGACATGAAGTGTTTCTGCAAGTAAATAAGGAATTCCTTTTGTACCAAGGACTCCAAAGTTGTCTGGACTCCTTAGGCGTCACAAGGCCACTGGCCCTGATGTTTCAGTGAACTGTGAAATAAAGCACTGACCCGCTGCTGTTCCACCATGATGCCTCCAGTCTCTGGGCCTCAAGGGAAGATAGTGTTCGTTCATTCTGCAAATACTTATTTAGGATGTACTTGTTGGGTGAGTGGTGAGCGTGATGGTTGACAGGCAGACACAGACAAGAATCAAGTACACAAGTAAAGAGTAATTAAGGCCACTTATTTTGGAATTAAATAATTTGGGGTTCAAATCGTAGTTCAGTTTTTTGACAACCATGTCACTTTGGGCAAGACACTTAAATGTGTGGAGCCTCTAATTCCTCACCTGTAAAGGGGAATTAAAAATGTGGGTATTGAGAGGATTGAAGCAGATAGGTTAGGTAGTGCTTAGAAAGCAGTCCCAAGCACACAGCTACTATTCTTCTTACAAATGTTTTGGAAGGTTAGAGTGCCCCTGAATCATTGAAACACTCTTATGGGAGCCATACCTTAACACACATTACTGAAGGTTTTAGATAGAATTGTCAAAAAACACAGAAAAGTAATGAAGAATGTGACAAGCCCTTGAGACCTGGGGAAGGCCAGTCAACTGAAGTCTTAGGATAGAGCAAAGAGGGATGGATTAGGGATATGGTACCATAAGCATGACCTGGAGCTGTGCCAACGCCCTATCTCTGGCGAGCTCTCTTCCATGGTTCGATGTAGGGTGAAGGAGCTCCTGGGTCCTTGGGGTTTCTCAACCAAAACAGCTTCCGTCATCATTGCTTTCTCCTCTGTTGTTTCTTGGTTGTTGAGCCGCAAAATGTGTGATGCCTTGAAAGAGGTTAAAGGTGGGCATCATCTCTCCCTAAAATGCAAGCTTAATGGGCAGTGGCCCATCTGGAAGGCTTGTGTTTTTCTCCTCCTTCTCGTGCATATTCTCAGAAACGTAATAAGCACATCAAGAAACGACTTTCTTGATTTCTAGCAAGAAAAATCACGACTTCCTTGACTTTTAGTGGACTGACCATTGTTGTGTTGTCCTGGAAAAACAGATGTGGAGTAGACAGGAGTGAACATTTGCCTTCAAGCTTCAGTCTCTATGTTCTGGCCTGTTCATAATTTGATGAAAAAGCCATTGATTTGTTTAAAAATGTAGAATTTGTGAATGTTTAATTACCAGATAGAGCAAGTAACCCACCAGCTCTCTGGCTTATAAACAATAATGGCCCATATCCCCTCCACCTTGTTCCTAGAGCACTAAGCCTGTCATTGAGGTGGCTTGTTTTGGAAATTTCCCTTTGAAATTTCCAATGAATAACTTATTAGTGGCTGTTTTCAAGGATTCTCAGAGGACCTTAGCCTTTGTCTTTCCAGCAGTTTCATCTGTTATTTTTCAATAATTTTTTAGGTGAAAAACAAATAGAACAAGTAATTATTATGAAAAACATAGAAAATACAGATAAGCAAGGCAAAAATACCCAAAGACTCACCCAAAATCCCACTGTCCTTGTTGGCCTTGTGAAACCAGTGGTCAACTGGGAACACACTGCTCACTTACGTGCCAAGCACTGCATTCGCCTTGTCATGTATTATGGCATTTGATCATCAGGATAACCCTCATCCCCATTTTACAGATGTGTACAGTGAGGTTAGAGAGGTTATGGAGCTTGCCTAAGGGCACAGGGCTAGTCAGTGAGGAAGCCAGGATTTGATCTCAGGAGGTGGAACTCCAACAAATGGGAATGCAGTGCTGTAGGGGTGTATGGGACCGTGGTACTGAGGGCTGGCAGTCATTAGGAGAATTGCAGGAGGACCACAGGGAACAGTGTATGCTAAACCTGACCTTCTCCGCAGTTCACAAGAGCAGCAACCAAGACACCACACCTCTCCCAAGGGCAGCAGCTGAGAGGTCATTTCCTAGCACACAGAGCAATTCTCATCTGCTTCCATTCAAAACTTCCTCAAAAGCACTTCCTGTTTTCTGTGACTCCCCACTGAGTTTTGGAGAAATCTTATCTTCTGCCTGGGGTTCTGCAGCAGGTCACAGAGCAGGTGGAGGGTGGGATGGAGGGGAGAGTACTCACAGTCTGACCTCAGTCTTATGCCTGCAGACCCGTGGTATATATAACACAAGGGGAATGATACTTTCTTGTGCAAATACGATTTTTTTTTCTTTTTTGTGTTCCCTTTACAAGGACCTCTACCCTATACGGCCAGGGATATTGTTTTCTCACAGATGATCAGAATTTTAACAATAGGAATGTGAAGAGAGAAAAGAATCAGTGTTCAGAATTAGACTTTCCCGATAGATTCCCGAGTTCACAGTGATCCAAAAGCCAAGGCTGAAGAGAGCGGAAAAGATTTTCTAAATTCCTGGAGCCAGTCTGAAAACCTCTCTTATGAACCTAGAGGTCAGCGTCATCAAGGAATTAATTGTCCATAGCTTGGTGGAGTTGGAGAAAGAGGCGAGAAGAGTCACCTCCCGAACTGGGAGAGTGACAAGGGTTTTCTGTAAGAGGCTGAGGGCTGTAGCCTCCTCATACTCATGCCTGGGGTGGCTGAGCTTGGAGCATGTGGGCTCTGGAATATTTCCACACTCAGGCTTGCATGGAGGGTGGGGAAGTAGGTCAGACAGATTGGGATGACCAAAGGCAGCAAACACAGACTGCTCAGAAGACCCCAGGACACTTGCACAACCATGGGAGGAAGAATGGCTCCCTGAACAATGAAAGAGACTAGATTTGGGGGAGTGTGATCCAAGTTAAATTTATTTCAAGAAGATTAAAGGAATATGATAGTTCTGGAAAGCATACTGGAGTAATTGAAGCCCAAGAGAAGGGTTACTGCATGGGTGAAACAGAAAGGGGCTAATTAGTTCCCAGAACATGGGAGGAAATGGTCAAGTGTTGATGAAATTCAAGTTTACAACCTCTCCTTAGGCCTATACTGTAATTCCCATGGCCACACTCTCATGTTCAGTTTTATTCAGGCATTAACAAGGGCAAAGGTTGACAAACATAGGAAAGGAATGCTAGAGTCTCTTTAATGGTATGGACATTCTCTTCATCAGCCTCATGTACTCAGCTTTGGAGTGATGCTTCCTGGCTGGTGCTCTTCTTCTCCCACACCTCGTCTTCCTCCTGGCTGATTTCTCTGCGTGATTTGCATGGTGGAGTGTTCAGGGAACTTGAGGGATCTACACACTCTATGTACAAACCTCATCCAGGCTGTGCCAAATAGTATTTTAGAATGGTCAGGCTTAGCGCCCAGGGTCACCCATCTAGAGGCTTTGCAAGGGGTAGGCAGACATGGCCCTGAGAGAGCCCATGGCTTGATGAGTTGAGTGCAGGTTGAAATTCAGGCCCCATGGGCCCTCCCTCTAGGCAACTCTGAGCAATCTACAAAGTCTCCATGAGCAGACAGATAATCTGCTGCTGCACACACACAGAGCTCACCCCTGCTCACTAAGGCTCACCTCCTAGGATACCTCCTAGGCAGACAGAAGTTAAGGCTGGCTTGCCACACTCACATTCTAGGACCAGGGACCTGCACCTGCCCTTGCTACGCTGACCAGTCTCCCAGGCTGTCACCACTGCCCTTGGAAGAGCTCACACTGCTGATATTCCAACCTCCTTTCTTGCTCTTGCCAAGAGGTGGCAAGAGGATTCCCTTATTCACCTGCCCACTGAAAACCAAAAATTTTTTTTATTGCAGTAAAATAGATATAATATAAACTTGACCATTTTCACAATTTTTGAGAGCAGCATGAAGTTCATTCGCATTGTCGTGCCACCATCACCACCATCCATGTCCAGAACTTTCTCTTCATCCCAAACTGAAACTCCTAACCCATTCAACATTAAATCTTCATATCCTTTTCTCCTAGCCCCTTAATTTTAAATGGATGAGGATAGTATTTTTGAAATAATAATGTTTATTTCCTGTTGACTTTCTTTTCGACAATCTGCCCTTGATACAGACAGAGGTATCCATTGTCTTGGGAGTAGTTAAGATTGTGAAAGGGGAAATGGAATGAACAAGAGCCAAATGTTTGGGGTATAACTTCTATTAATAAAGCAACATTTTCGAGACCCTGGCTTTTAGCAAAAAGCCAGGCTTTATAAACAGAGGCAAATGTCCTTCCAAATTCCAACGGGCTGCTGGGAAGCTGGGTGGGCACTCAGGATGGCCTGGCTCCAGGTCACCTTGCCTTGCACCACTGTCTTTAGGAGTGAACACAATCTGTGAGCAGCATCATATCTGTGCTAACAAATAGTGGAGCGGGTATCGTGGAGGAGGATTCAAGGCATCTTTAAAACCTGGAAGACAGAACAAGGTATGAGAAGTACAGGTGGCAAGTGTCAGCTCACGTAGAATTAAAATCTGCTTTTCCAGTCATCCAACTCTGGGATGATTTGAGCAGAGACTGACTGACCCTTGTATTTCATGGCGGGTGATGCTCTGGCTGAACTTCGAGACATCGCATTTCCTCCTGACTCTTGGATCCTATGCCCCTATTTTAAGAGCAAACAGAATTACTGTGCTCCTAAAGTGTGGCCCTCACGCAAGGGCCTTGGGTAAGTTTTAGCGTTCAGGGGATGGAATAAACATGGTCATGAAATATGTCACGAGATGGGGCCTGAGGGCTTTCCCTGAACTTCTATGCATAGCAAAGAGCAAAGGCTCCTGAGCAAACACAACACAGCAATAAGCCTTTAGAGTCATGTGGCCCATGGTGAACTTTTCACTGTTCCAGGGAAATGGAGAAAAATGAGGAGCACTGGGTAATTTTTTTCCGCTAAGATTAAGTTATTCCATTGAAAGGAATGTTAATTATTCTAAGACTATAACCTTCCCACTTTCTCTCTCTCTTTTGTTTCTTTCCTTCCTCGCTGCCTTTTTTTTTTCTCCAACAGAGTCTTGCTCTGTCACCCAGGCTGGAGTGCAGTGGCACTATCTCAGCTCATTGCAGCCTCTGCCTCCCGGGTTCAAGCGATTCTCATGCCTCAGCCTCCCCAGTAGCTGGGATTACAGGAGCATGTCACCATGCCTGGCTAATATTTGTATTTTTAGTAGAGACAGGGTTTCGCCATGTTGGCCAGGTTGGTCTTGAACTCCTGGCCTCAAGTGATCCACCTGCCTCAACCTCCCAAAGTGCTGGGATTATGGGCGTGAGCCACCATGCCCCGCCCTTCCTTGCTTCTTTACTTTCTTAGTTTTTTTCATTTGGAATATTTTTTCTCTATTTATTAATTCCTTTCTTTCCTTCTCTTTCTTGTGGGGCATTATGATTGGTGACAGCATTGGATAGTTATTGCTGTTTGTGTGTTCTTCGCAAAACAAAGTGTCAGAGTGTCAATCCTCCATGTTCTTTATAAAAGTTTGCTATTTCATAACATTCCCAAAGTGTGGGAACCACTGGCAATAGCAAGTCTTCTCAAGGTTTAAGAGTCAGTTAAGAAAAAAAAAAAAAAAAGCAGCCAGGCGCGGTGGTTCATGCCTGTAATCCCAGCACTTCGGGAGACCAAGGTGGGTGGATCATGAGGTCAAGAGATAAGACCATCCTGGCCAACATGGTAAAACTCTTTCTCTACTAAAAATACAAAAATTAGCTGGGCGTGGTGGTGTGTGCCTGTAGTGCCTGGTACTCGGGAGGCTGAGGCAGGAGAATCACTTGAACCCGGGAGGCAGAGGTTGCAGTGAGCTGAGATTGTGCCATTGCACTCCAGCCTGGGCGACAGAGCAAGACTCCATTTCAAAAAAAAAGAAAAGCTACTCTTTATTGGATCTTTATTGGAAATAGCTTTAAGGGGCATAGAGAAGTAAGATTCCTTTTTATTTCTCATTTTCAAATAAAAAATGAAAATAGTCATTCCAAAGTGACAAGAGAGAATATAATCAAGCCTTTAGTGTACTTTTGCCCGGCTTATGGAGGGATAAGATAAAAATGTCACTGGGTGAAAACAATGAGATAAATTCACAGCTGGGAACATTGTACAATATCACCAGTGTTGCACGTTTGCTCAGTAGCTGGCTGTTCTCCATGTCAACAGGATGTATGTGGCTTGTTTTGACTCAAGGTCCTCCAGGAGTATGTGTCCAACCACCAAGGTGGGCAACAGAATTTGGAGGCTGAATCCTTTGGTACCTGGAGCGGGATGGCAATGGAACCACACAGAGAATGGCCCAGAGCACTGAGAAGGCTGCCTTCCCAGCAAAAGGCACCTGCACAGAAATTCAGCCCATAAAGTCAGGCAGAGAAGGACATGAATGACAATTGGATAATGAGTGTTGGCATTAACAAGTGTTGAAAATAAGTCACTAGACAATTAAACTTGCAGTGTCAGAAAATCTTACAGCTTATGTATAATCAAATGAAACTAAACTTGATAGAGTGTTCACCAGATTTGACAATAATCTTTAAAATTTATGACATTGCCTGTAATGGGTTTGGAGCTCAAAGTTTTCTAAACCAGTAATAATTGTAATTATTGAGTAATTAATCTGTCCTGATAGTGGAAAGAATGAATTTTTTCCCTTCTTGCTAAAAGAGTGAGATTACAAAAGTTGTTATATGTAGCAAAAAATTTGGTAAAAATTATAAAAAGAAAACCAGATAGAGTGCAACATAAATGCAAAGTTTTGCTCAGCAATTAATGTGTTCTCTTTTTGGATTTTAATTGTCATGTACCGACAGCCAAAAACCCACATATATCATGTCCAGTCAGAAATACAGGAAAAAAATGTGCATAAAGATGTTTAGCCCAGCTTTGTTTTCAATAGGGAATAATGCCTGAGTGTTTCACAGTAGACAATTGGGATATGACAACATTATCATAGTATCTTGCAGCCATTAAAAGGAATGTTTCTGAAAAGCTTCTAAAACATTGTAAAAAAACTGTGTCAACATCTTCCGTTTAAAAAAAGCAGGGTATAAAATCGAACACTTCATATGATTTCAGCTACATTAAAACATGTCTAGAAAATACAACCAAAGGGAATAAAAACTTTCATTGCCTCAAACTACCCCAAAGGCGAGGGGCAGCCTGTGGCCAGGGAGGGCCAGCCTCAGAAGGACTGAAGTTGCTGACTTGTGCCTACGGCGGCAGCAGCTGCCAGTTTCTCCTTCCATGTTAATCTGGGTCACAGAATCTCGTGATTTACAGAAGCAGCTCTGGCTCATTCTTGGGTGACTGGCCTGCCTTCTTGGAAGACAGGATGATGCTCATCAACACTGGCTGTGACGCAACCTGAGGGCTCTGCAAACCTCCCGTGGGGCACACACTGGGGCAGGGGCCTCAGCATCTGAGTCTCCGCACTGAAGATGGAGCGGGCGGGATGGGTGAGGCAGAGAGGAAGAAAGTTCTCCGGATGTCCTGGTTAGTCACCCTGATTGTGGGAAATGCACACTCATGGCTGAATCAGCAAGAATCAAGTCTCTTGGCCAGAAAAACAAGCCATTATGGCCTGAGAATCTCTCAGGACACACACACACACCACACACACCAAACACACACACACACCACACACATCACACATACACACACCACACACACCCCACACCACATACACACATGCACACACACCACACACACCAAACACATACACACACCACACACACCCCACTCACACCACACACACATACACACACCCCACACATCTCACACACATCACACATACACACACCACACTCACACCACAAACATGCACACACACCACACACACGCACACACCACACACACACACCATACCACATGCACGCCACACACACATGCACACACCACACACACACCACATGCACACCACACACACACGCCCCACACACCTCACACACACACCCCACACACCTCACACACACACATCACACATACACCACACTCACCCCCACATACACCACATACACACATGCACACACACCACACACACCATACCACACACACGCATGCACACACACACCAAACACACATATATGCACATACCAACAGAGACAGACTAACCCCATATATACACACATACACACATGCACAAAACACATATACACATGTGCATATGCACACTATGCTACACATATGCACATGACACGTACACATACATTAATGTACATGTACACAAGTGCACACACACATGCACAAAATACAGATGCATACATCTGCATATACATGTACACTCGTGACACACACATCCACACACGTGCACACACACATATATACTGCAGTATAATATTCTTAGTAGAATAGTATGAGGGGCCTCAGTTGTGGTCAGATGACCTGACGCTTAGTCTGAATTGTTAATAATTGAACTGTGTAATTTTGTCTAAATCTTTTCATCTCTGCTTCCAGCCCCCAAAGAATGTGTTGACTAAAACCATCTGGAAGTTCTCTTTAGTGGTAAAATTCTGTGATTTCAATGGGAAAAGATGGTATCATCCACCCAGAGCTCACCTGAGCTCCTTCTCTGTACCCTGAAGAGGATCCTGGGGGCTGGAGTCACAGCATAGGGTGCTTGTGAGGCCGTCCTCACCCAGCGCCAGCCCCAAGAGTGTTGCCACCAGGGATAGCCCAGCGTCTCCAAGGACCTCTGCTGTGGGCATTCCTGTGGCTTCTTCCCTGCCCCTCCTCCTCACACCCACATACTTCTTCCCTCCTTTCTGATCACGAATCTGATCACGAGCAAATAGGCAGGAACCAGCAACCTTCTGAGGCCCAGCGCTTCCAGGAAGAGATCAGCAGCTGTCTGTCCCGACGGCATTTCCAGGAGTTCCTTTCTGCTCAGCGGAGGTGGAAGGGGGCTCACTGCTCCCTAACTCTCCCTGTCAGAGGTGTCTCCCTGGTCCACCCTTTCTGGCCGTGGCATTCACTTAGGGCAGACAAGCGGCTCCTGTCCTGAGTCAACGTCTGGAAGCCCCCAGGCCCTGGGCTGGGAGGATTTGGAGCCTGTCATCAGCATGTGACTTTCGGTTGTGATGCTAAAGTCTGACCTCATCCTCAGGTTGCCACCCTAAGCCCAGCTGTGATCCGGATCGCTGAAGATTGCCCTTGAGAGCAAATTCCTCAGGCAGCTGTGGAGCTGAGCCCTGAGGACTCAGTGAGCCAGGGCTGGGCCCTCACCCTCACTCTATTCCTCATGAACAGTTCAGTTTAAGTTCTCAGGAATTCATCGTCCTGCAAAGACTGGTGCCAGGTCTCACATACGAATTCAAACTAAAAACAAAACTCTCTGCCAACCAAAGGAGAAAAGAAGTCAAACAAAACTCTCACTTCTTCCCCCTCTGAGAAAGTTCCTTTTTTTTTTTTTTTTTTGGAAATAACAAATATTAAATCATTTAAAAAGCAATCAATCCCTTTTCCTGTCCCCCTTTTCTGGGGGGCCCTGCTTTGTTGAGCTGTTCTAAATACAATGGGCAGTCTTGTACATTACTCTGCCAGCTTTATTGTTACCTGGACATTTTTAGGTTTCAGTTTTATCTTTTTAGATTTTTTAAAGAAAACTGTGGTAATATATATAAACACAAAATTTACTACTTTACCCAACTTGAACTGCACAGATCAGTGGCATTAAATATATTCATATTGTTGTGCAATCATCACCACCATCCCCTCCAGAAACTTTCTTCATTTTGCAAAACTGAAACCATCTTTTAATTAATTCATTCTTTTGAGATGGAGTCTCACTCTGCCACCCAGGCTAGAGTGCAATGGAGCAATCTCATCTCACTGCAACCTCTGCCTCCTGGGTTCAAGCGATTCTCCTGTCTCAGCCTCCTGAGTAGCTGGGATTACAGGCGCCCCCCACCATGCCTGGCTAATTTTTTTTGTATTTTTAGTAGAGACGGGGTTTCACCATGTTTGCCAGACTGGTCTCGAACTCCTGACCTCAAATGATCCACCTATCTTGGCTTCCCAAAGTGCTGGGACTACAGGTGTGACCCGCCACACCTGGCCTCCATCTTTTTATTCTTTTTTTTTCAGATGGAATTTTCATTCTTGCTGCCCAGGCTGGAGTGCAGTGGTGCAATCTCAGCTCACTGCAACCTCTGCCTCCTGAGTTCAAGTGATTCTCCTGCCTCAGCCTCCCAAGTAGCTGGAATTTCAGGCACACACCACCATGCCTGGCTAATTTGTTTTGTATTTTTAGGAGAGACAGGGTTTCACCACGCTGCCCAGGTTGGTCTCGAACTCCTGACCTCGGGTGATCCACCCACCTCCACCTCCCAAAGTGCTGGGATTACAGGTGTGAACCACCGCACCTGGTCCATCTTTTTACTCTTAATGAAAGCTTTCCACTTACTTCTAAGCTCAGATCCCTGCACTTCTCTCTTGGTTTTACAGCCCGGCTGTTATCTAGCCGTTGTTTATACGAGAACAGCCAGGCTGGGCCCCTCACTTTGGAGTGACTTTTCTGTGGTCACTCTATCAGGGCTCAGTAAGACCAGTGTGGACTCTGCACAGCGACAGGGCCAAATGTAGTTTTATGATTTTCGTGAATCCTGTAGTTGTCACCCTGACACCTTTCTACAAAAAAGACCAGCAAAATTTCCACTGAGTTCTGATTCCTTTTAGAAGGTGTAGGGGTTTAGATTTTGGAATCCATTGCAACTCCCACAAATGCCTTCAAGCCCACACCGTACCGGCTTTGGGTCCCTGGGATACTTTTGTCCATAATGGAGACCTCAGGCACCCCAAGGTGGCCCACGTTTGGGCGTGGTATCCAGAGGCTGTTACACTATAGGAAAGAGGTGATGAGGAACATGGTGCCTGAGTGCATTTCACAGCAACTCTTAAGAGACAGGGTCCCATGATTGGCTTTTCTGACTCCTAGAATTTGCACCTTTTGATTCTCACCATGGACACAAGAGGTAAGCTATGGTCTTGTTTCCTCCCTCCTGCAGGGGAGACAGCCAGCTATGCAGTGGCCAGTTTCAGCCTGATGAGAGCTCCTGGTACAGAAGACCCCAAACTGCCCCCTGAAGAGTCCCAAGATGGGCCATTTCCCAAGATGGGGCAGTGAGTTGAGTGATCCTTAAGCTCTTGACCTTTGGGTTGCAATGATTCCTAACTGTGGTCCCAACATTTCAGGAGCCCGGGAACTCCACAATCATATGAACAGGTGCCTGTCCTAGGACTTGCATAAAACAAAAGCACTGGCTGGGTATTGTGGCTCAGGCCTGTAATCCTATCACTTTAGCAGGCAGAGGTGGGAGGATGGCTTGAAGCTAGAAGTTTGAGACCAGCCTGGGCAACATAGTGAGATCATCTCTTAAAAAAAAAAAAAAAAAAATTAGCTGGGCATGGTGGTGTGCACCTGTAGTCCTAGCTACTCAGGAGGTTGAGTCGGAAGGACTGCTGGAGCCCTAGACTTTGAAGCAACAGTGAGCTATGATCATGCCACTGCACCACAGCCTGGGTCACAGAAGCCAAGCCCCCTCTCTCTCCCTCTCAAAAAAAGAAAAGCATTAAGACTTTTACAGTAACTCAAATGTGTTTCCCCAGTATCCTCCCTCACCTGTCTTCTACTAACAGAACCCTGGTCTTGGGGAGAACTGCTCCTCCCGCAACAGCTCATTGGGTGATGAGGCCAATCCTAATAACTCTGTCTTTTCCAAATTTGCACAGGGATAGCTATGTGATCCAAGCTAATCCAATCAGAGTCCCACTCTGGGATTTTACATATAGATGCTGCAAGAGACAAATCCCTTCTCTCTGGTTTTTAGCTACCTGCTGCTACAGGAAACCGTCTTTTGAAGTAGGAGAGAGTGAGGCCAACACTCAGGAAGGAGCTAAGAAAAGGAGTTTCCACTCCTTAAGGTGACCACAATTTCCATTTCAGTCTCATCCTTTGTAGACACAGCTATGTCTAGTTTTAATTTTATTCATCAGAACTTCTTTTCTCATTATAAACATTAATCATGTTGATTGTGGACAACTTGCTTCAAACAAAAATGAACTGAAAATGTAAGAAAGGCATGAAGGTCTTTTTGCTGTAGGTTTTCTCTTCCTCCTGGTGTCATCCCCTTCACTTTTGTGTAGAAGTAGCAAGAGCGTCCTCTGTTCCCCATTGCCAAAACTAAAAGAGGCAATTTGGTTTTTTTTTGCTTCACCCAAGAACAATCTAAGAGGCCTGTTTTATTTACAATGGGAAGAAATGTGAAAATTACCTGGGCTCTTTTCACTTTCCCACACGATTCCTAATTTTAGTAATAATCAGCATCTAAAAAACCCTGAGAGTTTGGGTGTAATGATTTTGTAGGTTTTGGACTGGGTTGCCCTGCTATGTGGGATGACAACAGTAAAAACACAACAAATAAAAAGAAATCCTTTTGAATTAAAGATCAACAAAACGAATGCAACGAGCAACAGTTTATTTATAAAAAAAAGAAAAAAACAACTTTTTAACGACATTTTATAGATTAAGTAAAAATACCAGTATTAATATATATGTATATACATAGTGCATATATATATATACATATGATATAACATTAACATTACATGCTTCTCAGGACAGAAGAATTAGGACATGTTCCCTCATATCAATTTAAAACTCGATCACAATTTAAAATCATGGAAGAAAACTTGATTCCTTTATTTTCTGCTTTTAGACTTCAAGTACAGGAAGTTACCAAACCAGGATCTAAATGTGGAAACCATCTGCTATGCACCAATTACAAGGGACTGCCACCCACAAATGATGAGTCAGGGGTCTTCCGAATTCTTACATAGGTCTCTGTAATCCTACAACCGTGTCAACCTTCTACCTGAGATGAGAGGGAATGAGGAAGCGTGACAGTTTGTAGGTTTCATGTGGACGTTCACATTGACATTGGAACAAAAGCAAACTGAAAAATGCCTTCCTAGAGCAACAACACTGATCATGAAAATCACCCTGGAGGAGGATTCCTTTCTCCCCTTTCCTTGCCAACCACAACACAGAAACTGTCAGAAAACAAATACAAAACAAAACTCAGGGTGAAGCACCTCTGGCGATGATTAGCATACAGCAAGGGACAGAGAGGTAGCGTTTCCTTGGTGACAGCTCCTGGCTGACTCTGATGATTTCAAACACACCCTCTTCTGCAAAAGGCACTCACATATTGTCTGTTTATAAGTCATACAGTGGGATTCCGTACATGGGAGTTTCTCCTACAAATATAAAAGAGATAAGCTGAGGAAATGATATAACAAAGAAAAGCGTATAAGAAATACATACACATTTTGGATAAATATGCACTTTTCTTTTTTAAAGGACAATCAACATAGTAGTTAAAAAAAAGTCATTGAAAAGTTAGGAATTCCAGCAAAATTATCAGTAAGAAGCAAGGTACTGGAGGATGAGAGATGGAGTCCAAAACACTGAGAGGAGGCAGGTACACTAGCTTTTTGAGTGGCCAAAGTAAAACATTTGCTCTGCTCTGAAACTACAATGACCATCCACAGACAATGGAATGAGAGGGGGAGGGAGGTAGCGGCAGAGAAACAGGTCTAGCCGGAGGAGGGAGGAGTGGCATCCCCCTGGCTATGGGCACAGGAAGAAACACCCTCAGCATCTCCAAAGGAAAGGATGGGCTACATCACCCCCTTGCTTCTGCAGTCCAAACAGACCCTGCCCAAGCCAGAGGCTGTCCTCACCGGGACACAACAGAGCTAATGGAATTGTAAGAGGTGCCGCTGTTGCAGCTCGAGGCATAGGCCTCCTGGCCGTTGCCATCCAGGTTGATTTTGAACACAGAAGATGCCTTCAGCAAAAAGTCTGCAGCATCCCGGCGACCCAGCTCCCTCAGTTTGGACATGAGGGTGCCCACCGTGCTCTCAGGGTAGGCGGTCCATTCTCGCAGCAGGGCGTGGAGGGGGCTGGGGAGGAAATCCTTGGGAGCCCCGTTATTGGTGTTGTACTTTGCCACGAGGTCAGGGAGGCCTAAGTTCATGGCGAGAAGGCACCAGTCCTTCCCCAGGGGGTCGGGCGGGTCCAGCAGGCGACTCAGTTTCCTCCGAGTGAGGAGGTTCAGGTCTGATGCGTGGATGTCCATGCCGAGGCTGGCCTGCGAGTAGACATCGTGACACCCGAAGCACATGATGCTGCTGAAGCTTTCCTTGTACCCCCCCATGGTGTTGGTCAGTGAGGTTTCCTTCAGAGTCTGTGCCCGGAAGAAGTCCCGTGGCTGGTAGATCATGACAGGCTCGTGGTGCTCCCGCAGCTGCTGGGGGCTCAGGTAATGCTTCACAGTCAGGAGCCCCGGCAGCGTGGTGGCCATGACGTTCTCAATGGTGCTGCACACCGAGTCCAGCAGCAGGCAGCACTTGATCTTTTCTGTCTCCAGGCCGCGGACCTGGACCTCAATGCCCTGGCCGTGGTTGACCAGCAGCACCAGCAGCTCGGCCCCACGATTAGCCAGCTTGCAGCCATTCACCCACAGGCGGATGTCCGCATCGCCCTCCGTGCTTTGCTGGTGGATCCACCGGCACAGGTTCACCTGGACCTTGTGAAAGATGCCACACGGGAAGGGGGTGAGGTGCTCCACGGGCACGATGCGCACGCCGCCATACACCATCACCTCGTCCTCCTCATCGGCCCAGGAGCGGTGCAGGCTGTCTGTCTTGATCAGGGCTGGGACGTCCACCATGGTCCCACTGCTCAGGTCCCGGGCGCAGATGTCCATGGCATCGAGGATCTGCAGCAGCTCCTCCACGTCGCTGTCAGGCACCAGGCGCTGGATGTCCTCCACGGTGTAGCGGCCCCGGTAGTGGTGCAGTGCCCGCGGGGTCTCCACGGACAGCAACTTCCCCAGGACATTTGTGCAGAGCCAGCGGGGGTCCAGGAGCAGCACGTCCTGAACTGTTTCACTTTGCATGATGTTGATCTGCGGGGAGACAACAGAAAGTCACGCTTAGGGGCAGAGCCCTGGCCAGGTGCACCAGCCACTTGGAGCACAAAAGGGCCTGATCCCGGCAACAGAGGCTGAGCAGATGCTCTAAGGAGTGACCCGAGGCCATTCCACATAGATGCATCTCAAAAACCAAATACCGAGTGGAGAAAAGCAGCTTGAAAATGTCAGAATAGAGATTCTGAAAAACAACTCCCCTGGAGTCTTCAAAAAGGCCAGTGAAATGAAAAGAAAAAAAAAGGGAGATAGCAACCAAATGCAATGAGTGATTTTAGACTGGATTCTGAATCCCAAAATAAGTACATAAATAAAAATACCTTTAAAAGAAATTATTGGGACCAGTGGCAAACCCTTGTATGAAGATGATATATTCAATCATAGTACTATATTAATGTTGTGTTTCTGGAATCATCAATTATATTGGGTTGTGTGGGAAAATATCCTTCTCCTTAGGAGATATAGGCTAAATTATTTAGGGAAGAAATGTATCATGTCTGCAAAATAAATAAGTAAATAAATAGAAAGGAAAGGAATCGAGCAAATGTAGCAAAATGTCACCAACTGATCGGCTTAAATGTAGTAGGCTGGGTACCGTGACTCATGCCTGTAATCACAGCACTTTGGGAGGCTGAGGCAGGTGGATCACTTGAGGTCAGGAGTTTGAGACCAGCCTGGCCAACATGGTAAAACCCCATCTCTTCTAAAAATACAAAACTTATCTGGGCGTGGTGGCTTATATCTGTAATCACAGCTACTCAGGAGGCTGAGGCAGGAGAATCACTTGAATCCAGGAAGCGGAGGCTGCAGTGAGCTGAGATTTTGCCACTGCACTCCAGCCTGGGCAACAGAGTGAGACTCTATCTTGAAAAAAAAAAAATTAATTAATTAAAAAAATAAATAAATGTAACGTATATGAGAGTTCATGGTACTATCCTTGCAACTTCTCTAAAGGCTTGAAATTTTTCAAAAAAGAGAACATTGTATTATTATACCATTATGTGAATGTTTAACACACACATAGAGAAGGCCTGGAAGGATATGCTGCCATAGTTGGCCTCAGAGAAGGGGAGAGAGGAATGAGACCAGAGATGATGGCTCAAGGGGACTTCAGCTTTTGGGCTGTGTTTATGTCTTAAAAAAATAAAAAAGGAAAAAAAAGTGAAAAAAACCAGAAGGAATTTTCCCTTTATGGAACAGTTCTGTTTCCTCTCTTGGAGAGTGGCCGTCGCACTGGACTCCCTCACTTGGAGGCTCCGACTCCACCAGTGACTACACAGTACTTTCTTGCCCACAGTCTGGCTTAAACCTGAAAGATGCCCCCTGTCTATGAGTCTATTCAAAATTGAACCTAGGTTGAAAATTCCTGGAGGGCAGAGTCAGTATCGATCTAGTTCCTGATATAGCATTGGCTGGAATGCCATTTGCAGTTTGCTCCTAAACACTGCTCATCGCCTCAGGCTCAGGAAAGACAAATGTGTCCCACAGTGGAGGAGGGCAGGGAGCCAAGACAGTCAGCGAAATGCAGTGTGGGACCCTGGCCCAGAAAACAGAGTCAGAAGGGCCACTGGGGAGTTCTGAAGATCTGCAGATGAGACATGGAAGGCAGGTCTGGAGGAGGCCCCGGGCCCATCAAAGTCAGGCCACACAATGTAGTTCCTGCTGCTTAACGTCCCTCCTCCTTTACGTCTTCATGTATTGACTAATCATGTATTGACTAAAGTCTCAAGAGCAAGCAGGGATGTAATGACAAATAAAGGAGACTATATGCTATGATCTAGAAAGTTGCTGGTCTAGTACTAGAAAGCAAGGGACTCCTGTGCCAAAGGAGTTTAGTATTAGAGTTGACACTTTTTTTTATATCCAGCAGTATTTTTTCATCTAAGATGCGGTCCTTCACCTGTGTTCCTCCTTGGATTCAATCACTTTAAAGTATTCCTGGAGGTGTTGGCAGATTCGCTGGCTGTTTAGGAGTTTAAAGGCTGATGAAATTACTGCCAGGCGGCTCCAGTTTTCAAGGTCCTGGCTTGTGGATTCAGGTTTAGTTTCAAGAAAACATGACTCATACAAACTGGCTATAGGGCCAGACCTGGCACCTGAGATTGGGGAGGTAAGCATCTGGCTTTTAATAATCTCAGAGCTGCTTTTAGTTGCAATATTCAGAACCGTTTTTCTTGGCCCACACTAGTTCATGTAGGCTCCCGATTTCACATGGTGGAGAAACGTGAAGGCATTGCACCCTTTCTGAGGACAGGCACATGATGCCATTAGAACAGGGTTTCCAAACCGCGCCCCGGTGCTGAATGTCAGAGAACCAGAGCAAAGCCTCCCATTCTCAATCATTTCTGCAGGGCATTGCCTGCTAGAGTTTTTCATGTGCATCTCTAATTGTGATTACTCTGTGTATCTGTGCACTAGAGTTCTCTGTCTTTGTGTCTCCAGACATCGTCTCCACAAGGATACCTTACTGCCTTTCTCAACTGTTTTTGCGCCCAGGAGATCTGTGTGGAGCTGGTAACTCCACGCTGATAGAAAGCAGCCATCCTGAAGGCTGCCAGCAGTAGCAGTTAAGCTCCCGGTGCCCAGGGGGAGTGAAGAGAGACCCAGTCACCCAGGGCAGCGGGTACTGCACTCCCAAACGAACACACTCTGGAAACAAAAGCAAAACACTGGAAACAAAAGCAAAACACAAGACAAAATGACAGCTCCTAGGGTAAGCCGAGAACTGCAGTTCAGAGCGTCACTTGAGGCTGTTTGTCACACATCTGGAAATACTGTAGGTAGCCGGGCCATTTCCACACTGCTTCCCCAGGCTCACACCACCTCCAAGAGCTGGAATTTGGGGCAGGCTGAGTCCCTGGCACCTCTCACGGCCCCCTGCCTGGGCTCCCTGGGCCTCACCTCGCCTGTGCTGTGGAGCTGCTGAGCAATATGCCTGAGGTCCTCCTCGCTGGCCAGAGGGTTCAGCTGGTCTTGCACGTCGTACACAAACTGCTGCAGCGACATCAGCTGGTTGGGTCCATTGAGCTTCCTCCAGGAAGGCAGCGTGGAGATGATTTTCTCACACAGGTGAGTCATGGGAGGGCAGACCTAGAAGGGGCACGGCGGGACAGGTTAACTCACCTGCAGCTGTGGGTGCTCTGAGCAGAGCCACAGTGGAAAGGACGCCTTTCATTCAGGCGCCTTGCATGTGATTTGATGAATGAGTGGGTTTGTTTTTGTTGTTGTTTATGTTTTTCTTCTTTTTTTTAGACTGGATCTCATCATTGCCCAGGTTGGTCTCAAACCCTTGGGCTCAAGTAATCCTCTTGTCTCCGTCTCCTGAGTAGCTCTGACTACAGGTACACACCACTGCGTCCAGCTAGTTAGTGCTTTTTGGGTTGAGTGCTGGGGCGGTTGTTTTTTAGACTTGCCTTGAAGCCTAATCTATTGAGCAACTATAAAGTTTTATAAAGGCTCTTTGGTTCATGTTAAATAGATTTTGAATCTTCCAGGAATGTTTTTGGAACTGTGGACTCAGTCATTCAATCAACTAATGTTCACCAGCTCCTAATGTTTCACTCCCTCATTTCTTCCTCCCTCCCGCCTTTCTTCCCTCACTTTCTATCTCTCTTGTGACTGTTTCACTCAGGCAATGGTCACTTTATGAACAGAGGAAAAGAGAATGAGTGTCATCATCAATATTAGAGTGAGTGTTTATCAGTAAATGAGGCATTCATGGGGACTGTTGCTGAAATAGTGCTTCCAATTAGACCCATTCTTGGTATATAGGCTGAAGTGGATTTTTAACCTTTTAACTGGGTTAATTAAATCAGCCTGTGTTACAGACTCATGTAATCCACATACCTCTGAATTAGAAACCACACAAGCCACAGGCTGCACTGTGCCATTAATTCCACACTCCTCTCTCAAATTCTTTTATGTTAGCTAAATTCCACTCTGCATTCAAAAACAAAATTCTCAGGGGTGAGTGCAGTTGACATGAGGCTCCACCTGCCTGAGCTCAGGAGTTTAGGGGTTAGGCGGGGGGTGTCTGAGATGCAGCAGATCATGCCAGAGCCCAGCTCAAAAATCTCCAGGGATTCCCTCCTGCCTCAGGAATGCAGCCCAGTCCAGACCTGGTGGGGAAGCCCTGGGGCCTCACAGATCACTGTTAGTTCCCGGATCACCGCCCCAGGTTTCTGTGACAGATTCCTCCCAGGCCTCACCGGACTACTCCCTATCTTCTGATGATGCCACAATGGGGATGCCCCAAAGAGGATATCTGGTGTGAAGGGCAGGGTTTTCTGGAGACAGGAAAGGGTTTCCCGAGAATTCTGCAAGCATGTCTGGAACCTGAATCTGGTGTGGAAAGCACAGCATTTTCCTATTAGCAAAGCAGTTTAAAAAAAAAAAAAAAGAGAGGGAGAGACACACCCAGAGGCAGCTTCAAAGGTAAGAGAGAGAGACAGCATCTGCCCACGTTTGTCCTCAGGCGTGGGCAGCAGGAAGAGTCCAGAGCGAATGCCACCACTTCTCCACTGGGATGCTTGCCCCTTTCTTACCAATTCTGGAGAGCTTTTTGAGCATTATGATGTGGCCTTTTATCTGTCCAATGCACTGAGAAGGCTTTTTCCAAGCCTATTTCACTTTTCAGCTGTGTTTACTTGTTTGCCAGAAAAACATTTTAAACATTTTTTGATTTTCAAATAGACGTATTTTCTTTTAAAATTTCCAGGGTTTTAGATCTTAACAGGTTTCCTCAGTCCCTAGTTATTTTGAAAATACATTCTCCACAATTTCTATTCAAGGTATTTATTGTTTTATGTTTTTACATTTAAAAGTTTTAATCCATTTATTTTTGGACTTTGTAGGGTGTAGGAATCCAACTTTATTTTCTTCCAGACAAATAGCCAGTTGTGCCAGGTTCATTTATTAAATAATCTTTACCCCATTAAATTCAAATAACATATTTATTTTCCATTACATTTCTAAAGATATTATAATTTACTTCTACACTCTCTAAGCTTTTCCTCCTATCTAACTGTATTGATTATCAGGGGCTTTATAATATGTTCAATTAATTTTTCCATGGAAATTTTAAGATAAAAATCCCAATCCCCTCAACCCATTCAGATGCTAACTGAAACTGTATTACATTTATATAACTAGGGAAAAATAAAATATTCAGTCATATCTTGCAATCCAAGAATGCAGTCTCATTCCCTTTGTTCATTTATTCTTTTCTGTCTTTCAAAAAAGTTTGTGACTGTTTTTCTACTTTTCTGAATTTTTAAAATATTCCACAATAAGTCACTTTTGAAATTTTTTTTTTTGTTTAATTGGCCAGACATGGTGGCTTACACCTGAGCCTAGGAGTTTGAGACCAGCCTGGGCAACACAGTGAGACCCTGTCTCTACCAAAAATCAAAAAAATTAGCCAGACATGGTGGTGCGTGCCTATAGTCCTAGATACTTGGGAGGCTGAGGCAGGCAGACTGCTTGAGCCCTGGAGTTCAAGGCTACAGTGAGCTATGATCACACCACTGTACTCCAGCCTGGATGACAGTGTGAGATCCTGTCTCTGAAAAAATAAAATAAGTATTTTTAAAGAAACCAATAAATCAGTAAGAATTTCATAAAATTGAAGTGGTCCACCTTTGCCCATAATAACCCTTCATCTCCCATCATCTCCTTGTTTCTCTATTCTTCTTTTATTTTCCCAGAGCACTAGAATAAAAGCATGTCCAGGCAGACACCTCTTACTGAGTTCTACTATGAAACAGTTCCCTGAAACTGAAGGCAAACCAGGAAGTACAAAGGGGTCCAGGCCCTCTCTAGGGTGTACTTACTGAAACAATCTGGCTTCGTATTTCTTGCAGATGATTTCGCAGTACCTTCATGTCCTTTGACCCAGACGCCCCAGCATCCAGAACAAACAGCTTATTTGAAATGTGAAGATCATTTCCAAACCTAAGGGAAGAGCAGCAGCCTCCTCAGCAGTGACTCAATCTCCCCAGGCCTTTCCATGGAGGGGCCAGGCTCCTATTGGCTCAAGAGGCTGGTAGGAGGCAAGGAAAGTCCTGGCGTCCTTGCAAAGGCCCCTCCCCATCCCTGCTGTTGGTGAGCTCTGCCTCGTCACAGTGGGTGCAGAGACTTGGGGAAATTGGCATACACTCAGAGTCACAGGAGCGGGAACTTCAGGTTTGCACGAAGCAGAAGGAACACAGCATGGAAAGATGTCAGCTTCTCCCGAGGCAGGAAAGGTGAGGCCTAATGCTCGCACCTTACAAGTGAGGACAAGAGATACTGTGGAAAGTGGAGGGACTAAGAATAGAGGTGTGAATGCAAAAGCTACAACACTGACCTAAAAATATTAATAGAAGCCCCATTTTTATATCTGACAACAGATATAGTGTCTCAAGACAATAAATAAGTGTCTCAAGTTGATAATGCAAGATCAGAGATACTAGTATATTATATAAAGCTGCAGGTTCAAACTTCTTCGATAGACTCTAAGTAAAAACATATTTTACATCATAATCCTATACATACCCATACTCTTCAGTGAAACAAACGTCTTACAAAATAATACTTGACTTGAAAAGTACTCTGATCTATCCTATCCTAGCCTAGCCTATCCTGTCCTGTCCTGTCCTGCCCTGTCGTATCCCATTGCATTCATCCCATTTTAAAAAGAATTGGCCATGACTTCCCTAAATGAATTTTAAGACTCGCTAGTAGGTTGCAAGTTATATTGTAAGATATACTGATTAGTGTTTCTGAACACTGAATACTGCGTACTGAAATCTAAAGAGCTAAACGAAGTCACCTCCGGGCAGTGTTGCTGGGAGGTAGGAAGAAGGGGAAAGATGGTTGCCTTTCATCACGTGCTCTTCATTTGTATTTGATTTATTATGCGGATTCATTGTTTTAATAAAAATGAAAAATAATGGTTGTGCATCCCTAATCCAGAAATCTGAAATGTTCCAAAATCCAAAAACTTTTTGGGCAAAGACAAGACATGCAAAGGGAATGGTTATTAGAGCATTTCAGATTTAGAATTTTTGAATTAGGATGTTCAACCACTATATATACATAAATACATTAAAATCCAAACAAATATGAAATCAGAAACACTTCTAAAGCCAATCATTTCCAATAAGGGATACACAACCTGTACAAGAACGGAGTCGACCAAGAAAGAACGACTTTTAAAACCTTTCTCTGGTTCCTGAGGCTTCCTCTGTACTTTTCACACCTCTGCTTCAGTTCTCAGGGAGAGGAGGCTGTCCATGAGCTGGAGACTAGATGGCTGCCCCTCACCTGTTCCTAATCTCTTTCAGCAACGATGTGTCTTTGTCATATCCAAACTCGCCTCCAGCCGGTCGAGGAACATTCATGATGTCAGCATGGGTGGCCACCAGGACAACTTGGAGTGGGTTCTTCAGCTTGCCACCGAAGGCTGGGGACAGAGAGGGAACTGCTTCAGGGCATGGGTCCTCCTACCTGGCTGCCTCTCCTGCCCAGGTGAGGGGGGTGTGTTGGCCTCATACCCAGGCCGACTCTCCAGGTACAAGTGCAACCTGCCACAGACATGAAGGCCCCATGCCTGCCGCGCTCTGTGACCCTAGAAGGCCCCAGCCTGGCCAACGACAGGATGAGCCCATCTCCTAGGCCAGAAGGAAGGTTGCTCAAAGTGGACCAGAATGACAAAGACAGTTTCTCAGTCTCCAAATAGCCCCTACTTATAAGGAGAGGGAAAATTTAACCTCTGACAAGGGGGACGCCATTTACAAGACCAAAGAGAGACCTCAGAGTGCAGCAACACCACAGAGATGGGTGAGAGATACAAACCTACAAGTCACACAAACAGCCTCTCACTGAAGGGAGTGTTTAAAACAAACGAAAAAAAGGAGAAAGAAAGAGGCAAAACTGGCAGTACCCAGAGGGGTATTAAGCCCAATTCCTTGTATTATTATATGCTTTTCTGGAAAAAAAAATTGACTGCTGAGTGTTGCATTTCACCAGGGAAGGCTGCTTCTCTTGTGGGCAAAGACCAAAAGAAGTTTACTTCATGTTATCCTCTCCTCTGGGAATAAAGTTAACACATTTAGTCCACATGTTCCCTTTCTTCATTTCTCTCTTTTTTTTTTTTTGAGACAGGGTCTCACTGTGTCAACCCAGGCTAAATGCAGTGGCACGATCTTGGCTTACTGCAGCCTCAACCTCCCAGGTTCAAGCAATCCTCCTGCCTCAGCCCCCTAAGTAGCTGGGACTATAGGCACACACCACCACACCTGGCTAAGTTTTTGTATGTTTTGTAGAGATGAGGTTTTGCCATGTTGGCCAGGCTGGTCTTGAACTCCTGAGCTCAAGCCATTCACCACCCCCTCGGCTTCCCATAGTGCTAGGATTACAAGCGTGAACCACTGCACCCGGCCTCTTTCTTCATTTCTTAGTGGAATTACAGGATGAAGAAGAGCTCATTCTGCTGACTAATTCTGTACCCTTTAGGTAAAGGTGCAGTAGCTATCCAAGCAGGGATTCCATTTTGCACCCAACATACAATGACCATGGCTCTCAAATGTAGAAAGAAAGTGAGAAATGCCTTTCAAAGGACTGTTCAGAAATGGGCCTTTGAGGCAGGAATATGCAATCGTGAAACAAAAACTCCCTGCACAACACCACGAACACCTGAGCCCCGGGAATCTTCTCAGAGTGGACGTCTCCTAGCAGGAAGAAGAAAGGAAGGTGGCTCAGCTGTTAGCCACAAACAGTGAGATCTGCTCATGGCCTGGTGCAAGGCCAGCAGCAGCAGTAGCAGGAGCAGAGCAGGAGCCTGGAAGGAGGAGGTGATTCCTGGCCAACCATAGGTGGGACATCACTGGCCCGCAGGGACTTAGCTCACCTATGGGTTCTTCAACTGGGACAAGGGACTTCAGGAAACTGAGCCAGAAAATCACTTGGTTCAGCTGGATCTCATAGGGCTCTTCTAGACTAAAGACAACAACATGGATTGATGTGGGATCATTTGCAGCAAAATAGTCATAACAGCAGAAATACACAGGATTTCCAGAGAACTCCCACACGCTGAAATCGCCAACTCCTACAGAAAAAGAAAAATGATAACAATCGTGAAACACCACTAACTAAATTTCAATCATAATTTCTCTTAGCATTCCAAGAATTCGAAGTAGGCACAGTGATACTTATGGCATTCTTCTGTATGTGTATACATCTTGTTATGACTTGGGTATGGTTTTTCCCCACTAAAACTCACGTTGAAATCACTGATGCTCAGTGAGGTGATGATGCTCAGTGAGGTGAAGCCTGGTGGGAGGTGTTTGGGTCCTAAGGGCAAATCCCTCCCAAATGGCTTGGTGCCGGTGAGAGTGAGTGAGTGTGTTCTTGCTCTCATGAGAATGGATTAGCTCTCGTGGGAATAGATTAGGTCCTGAGAACGCGGGTTGATGTAAAGCAGGTTTCTGTCCCTTCCCATGTGTCGACTTCCCCTTTGACCTTCTGCCACGTTTAGATCCAGCTCGAAAGCTCTCACCAGAAGCAAAGCAGATGCTGGTGCCATGCCACTTGAATTTCCCAGTCTGCAGAGCCATGAGCTAAATGAACCTCTTTTCTTATCAATTACCCTGTCTTGAGTATTCTGTTACAGCAACACAAAATGAACTAAGACACACATCTACTGAAGTCCGGATCGACTTGTGTCATGCTTACATATCTATAGCATGTATATCCATGTCTGTTTCTCTACTTATGTCTACACCTGCTTACCTCTTTCCCTAAGTACCTTCATTATTATTTGTGTCTCTATCTATCTATCTATCTATCTATCTATCTATCTATCTATGTATCTATGTATCTATCTATCTATCCATCCATCCATCCCATGCCTACTTCTAATACCCTGTAGTGCTACACACACACACAAATAACATGCATGTACACATATATGTGCATACCTGGGTGCTTACATGGAAGTGTGTGTGTGTATACATATATATTTTGTATTACTCCCCCTCAAATATTGGTATATTAAAAAAAAGAGAGAACCACCTGGGGAAAAAACAAAGATCCACCAAGTCATATTATGCAGAAGTGTGAACACCACATCCATAACGACACAGTTGTAGCCTCATATATCCTTAATACAGACACTCCACCTTTACTTGCAGAATTTACTCCTGACAAGGAAGGAGCCAGGGACAAACTGCCCACTTTAGGTTCATGATTCCCAAACTCACAAAGTCCCACAGAGGATTAAATGAGAGAAGGTGGGTGAAAAGACTTTGTGTCCTGAATACGTATACATGAATTTTGGAACATGCCAGGGTATAGGATACTGAATGTAACAGTGACTATGAAAAGTCACCTGAATTTGGCTCAACAGAGACTGACTTGGCCAGGTAAGTGAGGGCCCTGTCCAGGCTGCTCAGAAGCAGCAATAAGCATGCGCAGGTGTGAGAACGGGGACTGACTTGGCCAGATGAGCCGGCTCCCAGGATGCCTGGAACCTCCAATGAACCTGAGATGCCCCCCTCTACACTGCTACATCCTGCCAGGACTGTGGCCGCCCACCACTGGCCTCTGGGGCCTGGCAAGACCACTTCCACCACAGGATTTGAAGGCTCTCTTCACCTAGTTTACCCCTCAGTGCTTACTCTGTACCTGAAATCCTGTCGTCAAGACGCAGTCTGAGATCTAAAGGGTTTTTCTCAGCCTTGTAGTGAAGGAGGAGGGACCACCCTCCAAAGCTGGCTGCGGCCAAGCGTGGAAAGTTCTGGTACCCAGAAATTGGCTCTGGGAGTGTGGGGTCCTGATGTGGATTGGGGCTGGGGCTGTGAGAGAGCAGACGGGAGCAGGGCCTGGGGTCCCAAGACAAGCTTCTCTTCTCTCTGTGCTGCCACAGCCAGTTCTGTCTGGGGAGCTCGGAGGAAGTTCAACTTTTAAGAGAGCAAAATGCGCCGGACGCGGTGGCTCACGCCTGTAATCCCAACACTTTGGGAGGCCAAGGCAGGCAGATCACGAGGTCAGGAGATCGAGACCATCCTGGCTCACACGGTGAAACCCTGTCTCTACTAAATATATAAAAAAATTAGCTGGGCGTGGTGGTGGGCACCTGTAGTCCCAGCTACTCAGGAGGCTGAGGCAGGAGAATGGTGTGAATCAGGGAAGCAGAGCTTGCAGTGAGCCGAGATTGCACCACCACACTCCAGCCTGGGCGACAGAGTGAGACTCCATCTCAAAAAAAAGAAAAAGAGCAAAATGCACACAGACCACGAACTCCCGCAATTTTTGCCCCCGGTACAGGGGGACCCTCCACCCCAGTGGGCCTGGAGATGAGCCAAGGGAGCTGCCTGGAGACTGCATAATGACAATGCTCCAGAGAGGGCACTCAGGCTGGCTCCCACGCACTATCTGAGTCCTAAGCAGCTAACTGCGGCACCATTTGTGTGTTCCAAACACTCCTAGACTGCATCCTGCTCTGTAGTCCAATGGCCTTGGCCTCACCCCAGCCCTAGAGTCCCACTGACATCTCTGTCTGCAGCCACCACCTTGGCTGGCGGCTGCCACCAAGGTCTAGGCATGAACCATCGACAGAGACCCCACTATCCCTAGCAGAGTAGTGGCTGTGCATTTTCATGCGCCCTAAGGGCGGAATCCCCTGTCTGCAGTCACTGCTGCTGTGTCCACCGGGTCTGAAGTATGTGCAAATCACACCCTCCCCAGCTGGCTGCATACGGCTGCTGACACTGAAAGCAGGACCATTCTTCCCAGTAGCAGAGTCACAGTGCAGCCACTGCCACCCTGACTCAAGCATTTTGCCAGGGGCTGGGGATCACATGCACCACCAGCGGACCTGAGGACAGGCCTGCTGAGCTGGACTCCACGATCCCCTAAGAGCCTGAGTATGCTGTCTGGGGGCCTGGGGATCACCCAGCCCAGTCCACCACCGCTGGCACCTGAGCACTCCTCTCAGTGGCCCGAGGTCACGCCCAGCCAACCTACCACTATTATCACAGCTGGCACCCACCTGTATGTGCCACCTGCAGGGCTAGGTACTGGCCTGCCTAGCCCATTTCAGCCACTGCCAACATCAGCACAGATGGCTTGTGAGTCAGAGGGTTGTCTCACTACGACTACTGCCATCACTCACACCACTCCTGCTGCCCAGGGAACTGAGAACCTGACTACCCACCTGGCCCACTGCTACTCCCAGTCCACTGCTACCCACCTGGCCCACTACCTGGCCCACTGCTAACTACTACCAGAACTTGAGTAAGCTGCCTGGAGGCCCAAGAATCAACCTACCTGGACCCACGAGTATCAGTGCCAGCATATACCACCTTGGGGCCCAAGGACAGGCATGCTCAGCCCACCACTGCCACCACTAGGTTCTGAGGACTGGCCTACATGGCATCCCCATCTTCAGAAAAACTTTACCACAGCCTCTACTAACAACCATATCCCAAGCCACTGAGAAAATTAGACACCACTGGAGCTATTTACAGCTGAAAAAAAAATCATATGGCCACTATGCTACTGCATGCACCTAGAAAGCCAAAGTGCCCTGCTCAACCAACACCATAGACACATCTTCAGGAAAATGCCCTCCCCTATGAAAGCAAGTTCAAAAAGTTCAAAGAAGTGACTGTTATACCAGATGCACAGATATCAATGTAAGGACACAAGAAACATGAAAAAGCATGTAAATATTATATCTCCAAAAGAGCATAATAACTCTCCAGCAACAGATTCTAATGAAAAATAAACCTATGCAATCTAAAAAAAGTATTCAAAATCATGACATTAAACAAGTTCAGTGAGGTACAAAAGAATCCACAAAAACAATACAAAGAAATCAGAAAAACAACTCAGAATATTAATGAGAAGTTTACCAAAGAATCAAAATAGAAATTCTAGAATTGAAGAACTTCTTGAATAAAATAGAAAATTTATTCAAAAGCTACAACAATAGACTAGATCAAGCAGAAGAAAGAATTTCAGAAATTGAAGATAGGTCTTTTGTAATAACCCAATCAGACAACATTAAAAAAAAAAAATAAAAAATAAACAAAGCTCTTGTGACATATGGGACACCATAAAGCAATCAAATATTCAAATTTTTGGTGTCCCAAAGGTAAAGGGAAACTGAAGGAGGTAAAAAGTCTATTTATTAAAATAACTGTTAAAAACTTTCCAGGTTTGGCAAGAGATTTGGAAATCCAGATGCAGGAAGCTGGAGAGATCTCCAAATAGATACAATTGAAAAAGTGTCCTCTCCACGGCACATTAGAGTCCAATTGTCAAAAGTCAAAGACAAAGGGAAGTCTGAAAACAGAAAAAAAAAAAAAAAAAAAACTAATCACTTACAAGGGAACGCTCATCAGACTCACAGCAGATTTCTCAGCAGAAATTCTACTGGCCAGGAAAGAATAAAATGCTATACTCAAAGAGCTGAAAGACGAAAACTGTCAGCCAAGGATACTACACTCAGCAAAGTTATGCTTCATAAGTGAAGCACAAATAAAGTCTTCCCCAAACAAGAAAAGCTGGAGGAACTGATCACCACTAGATCGAATCCACAAACGATGCTTAAGGGAGTTCTACACCTGGAAGTGAAAGGACCATTCCTCCATCATGGAAACCCATGAAAGCATATATCCACTGGTAGAGCAAACACATTAAGGAAGAGAAACGACTCAAATATTACAACTACAGAAAGCCACCAAACCACAATGATAATGAAGGAGAAAGAAGGGAATAAAAAATACACAAAACAACAAAAAATCAATTAACAAAATGACAGGAATAAACCCTCACATATTAATAATAACCTTGAATGTATATGGATTAATTTTCCACCTAAAAGATACAGACTGGCTGTTTGACTAACAAAACATGGCCCAGCTATATGCTGCTGACAAGAAATCCATTTTATCTACAAAGATACATATAGACTGAAAGTAAAGGGATACAAAAAGATATTCCATGAAAATGGAAACCGAAAGTGAGCAAAAGTCGCTGTACTTACAGCAGATAAAACAGACTTTAAGTCAAAAACAGTAAAACAAAAACAAAGAAGGTCATTATATAACACAAAAGGGATCAATTCAGCAAGAGGATATAACAATTCTGAACATACATGTATTCATCACCGAAGCACCCAGATATTTACAGTAAATATTATTAGATCTATAAGGAAGAGAGAGACTTCAATACAACAATATCTGGGTAATTCAACACCCCACTTTCAGCATTAGGCAGATTATATAGACAGAAAATTAACAAAGAAACAGTGAATTTAAACTGCATGTTAGCCCAAATGGACCTAATAGACATTTACAGAACATTTAATCCAACAGCTACAGAATATACATTCTTCTCATCAGCACACAGAATATTCTCCAGGAGAGAACATATGTCAGGATACACAAAAAGTCTCAACAAATATTTAAAAAATTGAAATTATATCAAGTATCTCCTCAAACCACAATGCAGTAAAACTAGAAATTGATAACAAGAAGGACTTTGGAAATTGTACAAATACATGGAAAGTAAACAACATGCTCCTGAATGACCACAGGGTCAAGAAAGAAATTAGGGGAGAAAGTTAAAAAAAATCTTGAAACAAATGAAAATCAAAGCACAAGACCAAAACCTACAGCAAAAGCAGTGCTAAGAAGGAAGTTGACAACAATAAACACCTATATCAAAACTCAGAAACTTTCACATAAACAATCTAATGATGCACCTCAAGGAACTGCAGAAGCAAGAACAAGCCAAACCACAATTGAGCAGAAGAAAATAAACAGTAAGGTCAGAGAAGAACTAAACAAAATGGAGACTAAAAAAATACAAAGAACTGATGAAATGAAAAAAATTTTTTTATAATATAAACAAAATTGCTAAACCATTTGCTAGATTGACCTAGAAAAAAAAAAAAGAGAGAGAGAGAGAAGACCCAAAAGAACAAAATGAGGAATGAAAAGTAAGATATTACAACTGATGCCATAAAAATACCAAAGATCATCAGAGATTATTATGAACAACTATACG
Organism: Rhinopithecus roxellana; assembly: GCF_007565055.1. Taxonomy (NCBI): domain Eukaryota; kingdom Metazoa; phylum Chordata; class Mammalia; order Primates; family Cercopithecidae; genus Rhinopithecus; species Rhinopithecus roxellana. Next base: position 36,377,824 of record NC_044564.1, on the reverse strand, counting down.
CTAACTGGAAAATCTAGAGGAAATAGATAAATTCCTAGACAGATAATTTACAAAGACTGAATCAGAAAGAAATAGAAAACTTGAGCAGACCAACAATGAGTAATGAGATTGAATCAGTATTAAAAAGCCTCCCCAAAAAGAAAAGTCCAGGTTTGGATGTCAGAAGAACTAATGATTCTCCTCAAACTATTCTAAATACTGAAGGGGAGGGAATTCTCCTTAATTTATTCCATGAAACCAGCACTGCCATGATAGCAAAACCAGAAGAGAATGTTAACAACAACAACAACAACATGGGCCAAGATCCCTGATAAACACAGATGCAAAAAACCTCAACAATATACTAGTAAACCAAATCCAACAGCACACAAAAAAGATGATACACCATAATCAGGGATGCAAGGATGAGTCGACAAAATATACCACATCAACAGAAAGAACAAAAGCCATATCATAATCTCAACAGATGTTGAAAAAGCATTTGACAAATATCAACATCCCTTCATGATAAAAGCAGCCAACAAACTAGGCACAGAAGGAACATATCTCAACATAATAAAGGCCATACATGATGAACCCATAGCTGACATCATACTGAATAGAGAAAAGCTGAAAGCTTCTCTTTTAAGATCTGAAATAAGACAAGGATGCCCCCTACATCACTCCTATTCAACACAGTACTGGAATTCTCAGCCAGAACAATCAGGAAAAGGGAAAGACATAAAAAGCATATAAACTAGAAAAGAGAAACTCAAACTGTTCCTCTTTGCAAATGATATGGTCTTATAACTACAGAAACCTAAAGACTCCACCAAAAAACTCTTAGATAAGAGAAATAAATTCATAATAAATAGGTAAAGTTGCAGGATACAAAATCAACCTACAAAAACCAGTAGCCTTTCTATACATCAATAATGAACTAGCTGAGAAAGAAATCAAGAGGGCAATTCCATTTACAATAGCTGCAATAAAAATAAAATACCCAGGAACAAATTTAGCCAAGGAGTTGAAAGACCCCTACAAGGAAAAGCACACAGACGAAAGACATTAAAGAGGACACAAACAAAATGCAAATACATGCTGTGGTCATATATCGGAAGAATCAACATTGTGACAGTGCTCATACTACTCAAGGCAATCTACAGATTCAATGCAATCCTTATCAAAATACCAATGTCATTTTTTCACAGAAATAGAAAAGACAATCCGAAAATTTGTACAGAAACAAAATAGTGGCCAAATAGCCAAAGCAATCCTGAGCATAAAGAACAAAGCTAGGCCGGGCGCGGTGGCTCAAGCCTGTAATCCCAGCACTTTGGGAGGCCGAGGCGGGCGGATCACGAGGTCAGGAGATCGAGACCATCCTGGCTAACATGGTGAAACCCCGTCTCCACTAAAAAAAAAATACAAAAAACTAGCCGGGCGAGGTGGTGGGCGCCTGTAGTCCCAGCTACTTGGGAGGCTGAGGCAGGAGAATGGCGTGAACCCGGGAGGCGGAGCTTGCAGTGAGCTGAGATCCGGCCACTGCACTCCAGCCCGGGCCACAGAGCGAGACTCTGTCTCAAAAAAAAAAAAAAAAAAAAAAAAAAAAAAGAACAAAGCTAGAGGCATCTCACTACTTGACTTCAAAATACACTGCAAGGCTATAACAACCAAAACAGCATGGTATTGATATAAAAACAGACACATAGACCAATGGAACAGAATAGAAAACTCAGAAATAAATCCAGGTATTCATAGCCTGGATAACTTTTGACAGAGGCACTAAGAACACATAACTTTTGACAGAGGCACTAAGAACACATATTGGGGAAAAGAACACCCCTGTAAATAAATGGTGCATTTATTTACCCTGGGTAAATAAATAAATAAATATTTACCAGGGTAAATAAATGAATATCCATACGCAGAAGAATGCATCTGGACCCCTGTCTCTCACCATATACAAAAATCAACTCAAGATGGATTAAAGACTTATATGTATGCCCTACATTATAAAACCAGTAGAAAAGACAGGCTTCAGGACATTGGTCCTACAAAGGTATTGTAGATAAAACCTCAAAAGCACAGGTAATAAAAACAAAAATAGACAACTTAGATTGTATTAAACTAAACAGTTTTTGCATAGCAAAGGAAACAACAGAGTGAAGAGACAATTTGTAGAATGGGAGATAATATTTTGCAAACTATTTATATGACAAGGGATTAATATCCGGAATATACAAGGAACTCAAACAGCTGAACAGTAAAATAACAAATAGTCCTATCAAAAAGTGGGCAAAGGTCTACAGTAACCAAAACAGCATGGTACTGGTACAAAAACAAGACACACAGACCAGTGGAACAGAATAGAGAACCCAGAAATAAACCTGCACACCTACAGTCACCTGATCTGTGACAAAGCTGACAAAAATAGGTAATACGGAAAGGACTCCCTATTCAATCAATGGCGCTGGGATAGCTGGCAAGCCATATGCAAAAGAATGAAATTGGATTCCCACCTTTCACCATATAAAAAAATTAATTCAAGATGAATTAAAGCTGTAAATGTAAAACCTCAAACTATAAGAATCCTAGAAGAAAATCTAGGAAACACCATTTTGGATACTGACCTTGAAAGAATTTCTCAGTAAGTCCTCAAAAACAATTGCCAACAAAAACAAAAATTGACAGGTAGGACCTAACTAAAGAGCTTCTGAACAGCAAAATAAATTGTCAACAGAGTAAGCAGATAACCTACAGAACAGGAGAAAATATTCACAAACTATGCATCCAACAAAGGCATAATCTAAGATCTAGAATCTATAAAAGAGTTCAACAAGCAAAAACCAAATAACCCCATTAAAAAGTGGGCAAAGGACATGAACAGACACTTTTCAAAAGGAGACATACAAGTAGCCAACAGACATATGAAAAAAAGCTCAACATCACTAATCATCAGAGAAATGCAAATCAAAACCACAATGAGGTACCATTTCACACCAATCAGAATGGCTATTATTAAAAAAATACAAAAAAAAAAAAACATAAGAGATGCTGGTGAGGTTGTGAAGAAAAGGGAACACTTATACATTGTTTGTGGGAATGTAAATAAGTTCAGCCACTGTGGAAAGAAGTTTGGAGATTTTTCAAAAAAGAAAACTATCGTTTGACCCAGCAATCCCTTTTCTGGGTATATATCCAAAAGGAGAAAAATTGTTCCACCAAAAAGACACATCCACTCGTATGTTCATTGCAGCACTATTCACAACAGCAACGACGTGGAGTCAACCTAGGTGCCCATCAATGGCAGACTGATAAAGACAATGTGGTACATATACATCATGAAATACTACGAAGCCATAAAAAGAAGAAAATCATGTCCTTTGCAGCAACATGAATGGAGCTGGAGGCTATTATCCTAAGTGAGTTAACACAAGAACAGAAAACCAAATACTGCATGGTCTCACTTATAAGGGGGTGCTAAACATTCAGTACTCATGGATGTAAACATGGCAAAAATAGAAACTGGGGACTACTAGAGGGGGTGGGAGGGAGGGAGGCAAGGGCTGAAAAACCGTTGGGTACTATGCTCAGTACCTGGGTGCTGGGATCATTTGTACCCTAAACCTCAGCATCATGCAGTATAACCAGGTAACAAATCTGCACAGGGACCCCTGAATCTAAAACACAAGTTGATAAAGAAAGGAAAGCAAAAAATGGGCAAAGAACCTGAACAGAAATTTCTCAAAAGAAGACATACAAACGGCCAACAGGTAAATGAGAAAAATGTTCAATATCACTAATCATCCAAGAAATGCAAATCAAAACTACAGTGAGACATCCTCTTACACCAATCGGAATGACTATTCTTAAAAAGACAAAAAAAAAAAAAAAAAAAAAGCAGATGCTGGCAATGATGCAGAGCAAAGAGAATTCTTATATATCGGTAGAAATATACATTAGCACAGTTATTATGGAAAACAGTATAGAGATTTCTCAAAAAGACTAAAAATTGAGCTAACACATGATCTAGTAATTCCGCTACTGTGTATTTTTCCAAAGGAAAGGAAATCAGTATATCAAAGGGAAAAGTGCACACCCATGTTTACTTCAGCACTATTCACAATAGCAAAGATATGGAATTGACCCAAGTGTCCATCAAGGAACAAATGAATAAAAGAAACGTGGTATACACACAACAGAATACTACTTATACTTGGACATAAAACAGAATGAAATTATGTCATTTGCAGCAACATGGATAGAACTGGAGGACATTATGTTAAGTCAAATAACCCAGGCACAGAAAGATAAATACTGCATGTTCTCATTCACATGTGGGAGCTAAAAAAGTTGATTTTATGGAGGTAGAGGGTAGAATGATAGATACCAGAGACTGGGAAGGCTGTGTGTTATGTGCGGGGCGGGTAGGGGGAATGGAGAGAGGTTGGTTAATGGGTACAAACACAGTAGACAGAAGGAAAACATTCTAATGTTCAACAGCAGAATAGGGTGACTATAGTTAACAACGCGTTGTATTTTTCAAAATAGCTAGAAGACAGGACTTGAAATGTTCCCAACACACAGAAATGATAAAAACTCCCAAGTGAGGGATACCTCACATAATCTGACTTGATCATTACATACACATTCTATATATGCAACGAAATTTCACATGTACCCCATAAATATGTGCAAATATTATTAACTTACTCAACAGTCATTTATCAAGCACCTACTGTATGCCAAGTGCTTTACTAGGTGCTGACAATACCCGAGTGTTTAGTTTTACTGTTTAGGGATAATAGCCAGCCACATTTCAATCCTGGCTCACTCTGAATATCAGTCTGTGTTGGATTTCCTTCTGGAAGTGACAGATACAGCCCAGGACAAGCTCCCATTAGGGATAACTGGCTGTAAGCCCTGTCAAAGGGAAACCTGAGGTCCTTCCCTTGGGGCAGGCAGGGCATACCATTCAAATAGGCATTCTGGATGTCGATGGCCTTGGTGGACTGGTCATCAGCTGAGCAGTGTGGGTGGTGGGTCGGGGCCACGAACACCTCGAGCATCCCTTTGGTAAGGCCCGGCTCGAACATCATGCTGCGGCTCCTCACACTCACGTTCTCGCAGCCTGGGTACAGGTTGTTGATGCTCACTGAGACTGCAGCACAGAAAGGATCACATGAGTACTCGCAGGGGGCAGCATGCGCCTCTCTCCCTCCTAGGCTGACCTTGAGGTTTCCTTATCTGGAGCACGCCTCTGTCCCCACCCCAACTCTGGCTTCAGGCTGAGTGTGTCTGCCCTCACACGCGCACAGCAGCAGTGTTCCCAGGGAGACTGTGGGCTTTTCCGCTGACTCCACCACCCCCCCCCCCCCACAACCCTTTTCTGCCCCGCCCTGTGCCTGGGTGGCTGGTCCTAGGGACTGTGTCTCTAGGCTGGCCTGCCGTGTGATTTAGGGTCAGTCAAGGGGAGGCTGTGGAGAGGGCGGGAGGACGGAGGTCGGGTTTCTTCCCTTGTCACTTCCTGCTACTTCTCTGATACTCGCAGTCTCTGTCTGCCTCTACCTCCCGCTGAGCGACTTCTCTCTCTTGCACATGAGATTATTATCGCAGTGAAATGGAAAACGATTTCACACAGTAGCAGGCCATGGCATTAAATAACGCTGCATCACACTCTGTGAAAGCTCCTCCTTTCTGAAATTCCCTTGAAGGCCTTTCAGTTGTACTTGCAGCAAGTCTCTGCTTGAGGCCTTCCGATTTTAGCATTTCCTCAACACCTGCTCATCTTCCCCTTTAATAAAGAGAGTGTGGGCATCAGCGTACAGCTGGATTTTATTCACATTGGTTGCTGTTCACTGCATTTCTTTTTACTTATGACAGTGGTACTGGGTTCCCATTTATGATAGGGATATTAACTGTTTCATTTTCAAATCAATATATTTCAGTACATTTTAAAAAGTGAGTCAGTTTAAAGGAAACATTATGCAAACAATGGTGAACTTGTGGGTGTCGTAGGGGAGCTGAACAACAGAGTCTGGGTCCCCTGCGTTTGGGCATAGAGCCTGTGCTTCCTTTCTGTCTCGGTTACTCATTGGCCTGACCCTCTCCCCTTCTCTCCTACCAGGCTTGTGCAGGCAGAAGCTGCCTTTCTGGTCAGGACTGTGACCCAGGGCCCACGGAGGGTGCTCTGTAAGAACTTGGTGAATGAATTGCATTGGAGAAGGGGTTCATTGATCTTAACTGCAGTATCGTTGGTTTACAATTAATACAATAGACATTGCAAGGCACTAAAGAAGTGACCATTTCACCTGGGTATCTGACTTTAAAACAGACGATCCAAACACCAAGGTAATCCCTTACTTAAAGACCAAAGAGTTAAGACTTCGGACATGGATAATGGGGTATCCAACGGAGCGGATGAGGAGAAGAAAAGTGGATCCTAAGGGCAGAGTTAGGTACAGGGAAAGGAGAAAGGGCACTTGGAGGGCAAGATTTATTCTGAAAAACACAAACGCATGTTATATTTCTGTAGGAAAGTTGGCAGATAGGAATGTAAATAGAAAACAAAAGCAAAATGGTGTTAAGCTTTGATGTCAACATAGCTGCCATTTTAGTGTATTTCTCTGCATATTGTTAATTCCAGTCTGACAAAAGCTGTGGGGTTGCCCAAGAATGGGTCTGTCCATTTCCCTGTGACCTGGAATCTGTGTCTGGGTGACTGCCTGTCAGGAACAAGCCTTGTTTAAGTGGCATGTGGCCGTGTGCTTAATGAGGAGAGCAGACGTTGGTAAATGGCAGTCATTCCTGCTCCTCGGTGGCAGTTTTCATTGGGAGGATAAAAGGTTAGGACAGGCTTTGTACAAGGTGTTATGAAAACAATAATTTCATGGGGAAGCACTGAAATCCCAGGAAATCATTTTTGTTAATACTGCCCCCTGGTGGTGTAACGTGGCGACACCCAGGAGACCCACTTCACTGGGTCACTGGGAATTCCTTCTGCAGGCTCCTCTCCGCGGGAATAGGAATGGCCTCTTCAAATGCTCTTCCTGGACATTCACGCCTCCTATGACCTTGAATGTTTTCCTTCCCACAGCTCAACAGCCACAACCCTCAGTGTCCCCACAGCTCAGTGATGTGTGCAACAGACAACTTCAAGAGCACCCCGTCCTGTCTCCTGGCTGGGAGCTCAGCCTTGGCCTCCAGCGTTCTCAAGAGAACGGCAGTCGTAAAGGGCCAAAATTCTAAAAGCAAACTTCTTGCTGTCTTATGATATAAATGTCGCCATGTAGGCATCTCTCCCATTGAAGGGAAAAGGGCCTGACAATTCTAGGAGAGGTCACCGGAGCCCTGGCCTAAAAGAGACCCCGGCACGGCCCGCCAGGCACCAGCAGTATCCCTAGTAGGTGATACTGGTGCTGCTTCAGGAACCAGGCCTAGTCCCTGGAGGCACGCTCAGGGGCGGCAGTTCCTCGGGTGTCTAACAAAGCCACGCTGCTCCGTCGGCTCCCAGCACACATACCCTCAGGCTGCCCTTGCGGTGTCCTGTGCTTGTGCCCTGCTCTGCATTTCTGGGGCATTGTCTGATGCTGACATACAAGCTGTGAGGGCAGCAAGTGCCTGGCGACCCGCCCAGTTCAGGGATGGGGGCATCCTCTCTGTCTCATCCACCTCCAACTCCAGCTGCTGAGCTGTGCCTCCCGCCCAGGGATCCCTCAGCCACCAGGCTTCAGGGGCACCCACCAGCACACACTTCCTCCACCGGGGGCAGGCTGTCCTGACTGTGGCGGCCCAGGGACCAGGATGGCCGCCTCCTCCCCAGAAGCCATGGCTGGGCTGAAAGCAGCTGGCGTGACTACACCTCAGGGCTCTCATGCAGAGGGGCTTCTGTCCCCACGCCAGGACCCCTTCCCTGAGCCCTGGCTAAAGATGCTGTCCCCACAGTGGGACATGCAGAAAAAGGGTCACCCTGAGACACCCTTCACCAGGAACCCGCTGCAAAGGCCAGACACAGATACTGAGCAGAAGCGAGGCCATGGATACCTCATGTCTGAGGCCAAGGGCAGAGCCACAGGTGACATCGCCCTCTCCCAGGACTCCACAATGAGCGCTCCTGGGTATCATGTGCACACCCACTTAGGCTTTGCAAACTTTCCAGATCATGACCTCATAACCTCTCTCTCTCTGTTTCTCGTATCCCACCCTCCCAACCACAGAGGTTCAGGTTGCAGTGACCTTAACCACAGCAGGAGCAGGCTGCCTCCCTCTAAGAGAGCAACTGAATCCCACTTAAATCCTCAACTAGAGCAGAAATCACACCGGAGGCTGGGTGTGGTGGCTCACGCCTATAATCCCAGCACTTTGGGAGGCCAAGGCCGGTGGATCACAAGGTGGAACAAAAGTTAGTCAGGCATAGTGGCATGTGCCTGTAGTCTCAGCTACTCGGGAGGCTGAGGCAGGAGAATCGCTTGAACTCGGGAGGCGGAGGTTGCAGTGAGCCAAGATCACGCCACTGCACTCCAGCCTGGGTGACAGAGCGAGACTCCATCTCAAAAAAAAAAAGAAATCACACCGGAAAACGGAAAAGTGTGCCCGTGAATTCCTTATGCAGGGTGTCATTGACAAGCACTGGCTCAGGCACCAGATGTTCTGGGATTTTCCACCTGTGTGCCTCAGGAAGCCAACTGACCCCTCAAGGCTGTAGTGAAACAGCGGTAAAAACACCCCGGAAGCTGTCACGTGGACTAAATGAGGTGTCATTCAGACCATATTTCTCCCAGTTCCTGGCACACAGTGCTCTATAATATTGACATATGTATCAGCAATATAATAATACAAACTATAACTCTGTTTTGGTTATTCTTTCTTCTCCTCATTTCAATTCTATAGCTGTGTTCAGAGACCAGAAGTTGAAAAGGGCGTATAAATCTCAGCCAACTCTCCACAGCTACCCATGGCCCCTAACATCCCCCCTCACTGAGGGGATGTAAGAGAAACACAGACTTTAACACATTTGGTGTCCACCTGGGGAACAGACCTGGCTCTTCTGTGACATCATATACAGAGAATGAATCAAGGCACAAAGCACAAAACTGTCCTGGTTTAGGAAACTCTTCGAAGGTTTCTCATCTTTCCACAAACTAACTCGCTCTGTCTAGAGGAGGATTCAGTTGGAATCACACCCAAGATTGCATCGTTTTCTCTTGCTCACTGCCAGGTGTTTCCTGACAGCCCCCTAATGTGAATCAATAACCCTGTCTGTGGCAGGCCCAGAAGGCAGCAAAGCTTCCCAAGGAGGGTGGATGTGACCAGAGAGACCATCCCTGAAAACCACTAAGGAGCCTCTGGAAACCCCTATCCAACCTTGAACTGGGCAGGATGGTGCGTCCTAGAAATCCCTTTTTGTTGCTCCATGTATCTACAACACTGGGTCTGCCTGTAGCACTCCAGAAGGAAGGATAAGGCGCAAGGACCCTTCTTGGGCTGGTACTTGATCTGTGCTATGCTTGGACTGTTTGAGTTTGAGCTCTTTTAGTCTCTAAGGCCAGAGCCCCTGAGTAGAATGCAACGCCATGTGCAATTGTGTCCCCAAAGCTGACTGTGCAAATTCTGCAGTTTGCACATTTATGAGGATGGACCTTTGTGTCTGTGGCCGTGATTTCAGTGAGGCCCTGGTTTTGCTACTGCCAAGTCAGTTTGCTATTACTGGACAACAGGCAGCACACACAAGGCCGCCAGCCACCCTGGACCTGAAACCCACTAAGGCCACAGGGTCCAGTACAGGCCAAGTGACCCAAACACAACTGCCTTCCCCGCTAGACCTTGAGAGGAGAGAGGGTAGAAGCCAACACCTGCTGGAGAGATAGGGGCCAGCGTGGAGGTTCCTACCTGTGGGCTTAGAAGCCAGGGGTGAAGGTGGGAACCTGCTGGAGTTGGTGGAAGACAGTCTGGGCCGACGCCTTCTGAAAAAGCTCCTCAGCAGCCCACACTTGAGAGATTCCACAAGGGTGGTTTTCCCGGATCCCGAGTGGCCAAACAGCTTGAGCTTAATTCTTGGCTGCAGGTTCTGTGTGGGTCGGAGCTGCTGGATGAAGAGTCCTCGGTGCGTATCCTGAGCACGGATGAGAAAGAGCCAGTGAGTGACAGGAAAAGAGGCAAATAATGATTCTCAAGGTTCCTAATCCCCAGTGTGCAGTTTTACCCATGCTGAGGATAAGTTTCTCTCTTTTTTTTTTTTTTTTTGAGACGGAGTTTCACTCCTGTTGTCCAGGCTGGAGTGCAATGGCGTGATCTCAGCTCACCGCAACTTCCGCCTCCCGGGTTCAAGCGATTCTCCTGCTTCAGCCTCCCGAGTATCTGGGATTACAGGCATGCGCCACCATGTCTGGTTAATTTTGTATTTTTAGTAGAGACGAGGTTTCTCCATGTTGGTCAGGCTGGTGTCGAACTCCTGACCTCAGGTGATCCACCCACCTCAGCCTCCCAAAGTGCTGGGATTACAGGTGTGAGCCACTGTGCCTGGCAGTGTGTTTATTTCCATCACCAATGAAAACGTTGAAAATTCAGGTAAGATTCACATAACATCAAAGTAACCATTTTCAAGTGTGAGAATCAGAGGCTTTTAGTGCATTTTCAGTGCTGCAGACCATCACTACTGTCTCCTTCCAGAACATTTGTGTCACCCCAAAAGGAAGCTTTGTGCCCATGAGCATTCACTTGCCATTCCCCTGTTTGCTCAGCCCCTGGCAACCACAGAGATGTTTTCTGTCTCTAAGAATTTGCCTATTTCCATTGCATTCTGATGCATGACAAGATGGGTGGAGCAATTGTGAAGCCTTCAATTTTTTGGGGGGGTAACCCCCATACTTTATTTAGAAATTTATCAGAAAAACATAATCGGATGGCCCAAATGTCCACTTCATAACTGTAGGTTTGGAACAGGAACTTTATCTTACTGTTAACTACCTACTAGCACTTTTGATTTAACTTCATGGCAATGTCACCTGTATGTGAATATTAAAAATATCTACCATCACTTTTGGTTTCAACCACATGGCAACCTAAGAAGCCTAGGAACAGACCTACAACAAATCGGGCGCGGTGGCTCATGCTTGTAATCCCAGCACTTTGGGAGGCCAAGGTGGGTGGATCACGGGGTCAGGAGATCGAGACCATCCTGGCTAACGCAGTGAAACTCTGTATCTATTAAAAATACAAAAAAATTAGCCGGGCGTGGTGGCGGGCACCTATAGTCCCAGATACTTGGGAGGCTGAGGCAGGAGAATGGTGTGAACCCGGGAGGCGGAGCTTGCAGTAAGCCAAGATCCCGCGAGACTGCACTCCAGCCCGGGCGACAGAGTGAGACTCTATCTCAAAAAAAAAAAAAAAAAAAAAAAAAAAAAAAAAAAAAAAATTAACATACTACCAAACACATAAAATAAAAAATATAATCAAAGATTTACCCTAATCAATTAAGAGGCTGAAAGAAAACGGAAAGCCAGATCAAGAAAGTTAGAAGCCTTCAATTTAATCATGAAATAGGATCAGCCCTGTCTAACCAGCTAGAGCATCGGTCCCTCTCTGTGTGGAGGGGTCTGGATCCTTTAGGGCAGTAACGGGACAAGAGGATGAGGGAAGGGGCACTCCAAGGTACAAGCTCCATGCTGCAGAGGGGGCTGGGAACACAGTATCCTCATTACTTTCTTCTTTTTCCATCCCAAAGGGAGAAGCAGGAGGCTCCACAGAATGAAATAGTTCTCTACTCACTCCTTCATTCACTTAGGGAGGCCCCCCCCAGCCCCGTGCTAAGCGCAGTGCTGACAACAGGAAAATCCAGACTCAGCCCAGATCCATGGTCTTGGGGAGACACAGACATGTGAATGACTTCACATCTAATACCAAGTAAGAGCTTTTAACAGGATAGTGTAGGCAAGGTGTTCAGTGCACCCAAGGGAACCTACTCAAGGCGTACGTGATGTGGCACTGACCATGCCACCCTGGTGTCACACCCCCTCACAGGCCACCATCTCTTCCCACACCACTCCTGCCCTGCTCCCTACTGAGGACCTGTTTGGAGCCGTGAGGTGCAGCCTAAGGCCTCTTCCTCACCCTTACCCAGGAGGACCCCTCTGCTTTAACCTGCAGTTCCCACAAACCCACAAAACCTGTCCTGACTGCCATCTCCTCCTGGAAGCTTCTTCCCACAATGCGTGGCTCTCCAGGGTGACCCCCCAGTGTGCAATTATGAGGTGTTCTGCCCTTCTAGACCAGGAGCCCATCTGCGGGGACACACAGAATTCCCAGCCCCGGCAGGTGTAGAATCTCCATAAACCAGTGTCATATAAATGACAGAACTCAGAGGAACCTACGCAAGGGCATCTCTTTGTGATCTATACCTGGCGGGACCATTCCTTCAGTTCTAAATCCTGGGAGGTGCTCTTACTGCTGATCTCTTCCAGCAGCAAAAGCCAGTGTTACTTTTGCTGTTACAACTGCATTCCTACAAACTCACACATAACTCTCCTGAAGGCTTTGATTTTCCTATCTCCATTTTCAACTCCTAAGCCAGGACCAGACTTCCTCAACAGGAACTATACTGACCCCTGGTGGGCACTGTGGAAATCTGAGGTGGCATTTTAGTTTCCACAAGGTTGAGGGGATGCTCCTGCAGCTGGCTGGGTGTTCAGACACCGTGTAACAAAATGCCCCTCACAGCGAAGAATTCTCCTGGGTCCCCTGACTTCTGAGCATCTGATGAGCATTTATATAGGGGAAAAGCCTGTTTAAAATCATCTGAGCTGAGAACTTAACTACATCTTACACATCATCCAGAGGGTTTTGGGGGCAGTATTTAATATACACCGAGTCATCCACGAATGCTGCTCTTTTACAGACTGGCAAACAATTACACTTTGCTTTTTTCCTTTCATCTTTCCTGAGTGCTGTCTCCGATTTCTGGACATCAGCTCAGCACGCTGCTGTGGCACTGGAGCTGCCATCCCAGCCCTTCGGTGTCCATGGGCGTCTGTGGGGGTTGCACTCACCGACCCTGCGGGTGGGTACAGGGACCGGCCGGGTTTCCCAGTCTCCTCCTGCCTGTGTCCTAGCACATGCATACTGACATCCAGCATATTTCACTATGCGCATGCTTCCACAAGGTCTCTGTTATATTACAGTCAGGGCATGCTACTGATCTTTTGAAACAATCTGTGTAGTAGGTACACCCCTGTCTATAAATTCTACTTTATGAGGGTCAAGGGAGCATGACACAAGGCTTGTTGTAAAATGCTGGGGCAGCTGGGGTGGAGGTCACGGCACCGAACGACGATCTGTAGAACATGAGGTGGTCCTTACTCTGGTGTCTTTTTCTGACCTCGAATCCCAACAGGTTCAGAGACAGAGCACCACAGGGAAAGGAAAGGGCTGGGGGTCTTGACAGCAATGTCCTTGACTGATCACCTGAATCAGCAAAAAAGCTGGAGAGATTCTATTATGAGTTACTCATTGGGGGTGGCACCTGTTAGCTGGAAGGAATGGGGCTCTGAATTCTCCCCAGGGCCACATGCAGCAGGTGCGCCCGTGCTGCTGGGCTGCCACCGACCCTGGAGCAATTCCACCTCCCAGCCTACTCCAGCCTTCCGCAGCGGCCCTGGGTCTTCCTTGTGAGTCCAAGGCTGTACCCACACCACGCCATGCATGAGCACTTGAGATGCGTCCACTGTGCTGAGCAGCGGTCACCTTCCAAGGTGAACATTCCAAGGGGTAGATGAAACTTCCTCAGCTATATTCCCTGACACACAGCTCCCCACACACGGAGATTCTTGGTACCAGCCCGAGTCTGCTTCATCTGAGACCACGAGAAGGCAGAAAACTGTTCCTGGTTAAATCCAGTCACTGGATCCTGGGTGCCCCCATTTTGGTAAAGAAACTGTGCCATGAATCTGCCTGCAGATCTTTCTTTCTGTTTTGTGCCTGTGGATCTTGACACTTTGAGCTTCAGCACACACGTCTGTCCTGTCTGCAGAAATGGGGCAAGCTCATTCTTTCTGCAGGAGTCCCACAGGCCCTTCCACTCTCAGCAGATTCAAACCATGGTCAACTACAGACACCGCTGCCCCTGTGAGAGGCTTCTAGAAGCGACTGAACCTGCAGGCTGACTTGCTCCTGCGTATGAGTGCAAGCTACGCCTGTGACTTCCCCGTATTGAGTCCAGCTCACTCCTTCAAATTCCACGCAGGGCAATGCTGGGTCAGAAGCTCCTGGCAATCTGTTTGCCTGTTTCATGGGCCAGCCCAATAAACGGAGAAGGAGGGAGGAGGCAGCAGGAGGAGTTGAGACAGATGTGTTTCCTGTCTGCAGCAGTAACTTCCACGTGCAAGGAGCCTTCCAGCTCATGCTATGCCTTCACTCACATTCCCTATGAAAACCTCCAAGGAACCTTCGTGGTTAATACCATCTTCCTCCCTTTCAGATGAGGAAATCGAGGCTCAGAGAGGCCAAGGCACTTGCCCAAGGTGACAGAGCAAAGCCAGAACTCACCACCAGGTCTTCCTCCCACTGCTGGACACTGAAAGGGAGGTGGCAGGTTCCTTAGAAGCAGAGGAGACAGGAACAGACAAGTATATGCACACTGAAGGTGAACCCCACAGCACTGAGGACCATCCAAGGAAGGCCCCTCACAGTGCATCCCACTCAGAAGGCACCTCCTGAGTACGGCACCCTTTGGAGCAAAATATTTCCGTGGAGGGACTCACCTGTCCTTGGTGCACCCCCTTCCCCTCCACCTGGAGCTGTCAGCCTTGGCTGAGATGGGCCCACTCACCCTTCAGTAAGTCTTTAGGAAACTGCACTGATCCAGACTTACAGAATTCACCATCATCTTGAAAGGCCAAGAAAAGCAAAATATCCTTGGGTATTTCCCTTTATAAGGAAATCTCAGCTGATCCTGGAAGATGACCTCTCATCCTCACTAAGAACCTTGGAGAATCTAAGCACATCCGAATTTAATGCAGTCTTCCTGGATAAAAGTTTCTGAAATCTCTCCCGCATTGATGGAGGCACGTTTTCACATTTCACTACCAGATGGCGGGTAGGGACGGGTTGGGGCCCAGAGGCCTCTCCCTGGGAAAGCAGCTTTCATCCACCCAGTGATCAGTCTCCAACCCAGAGGGGGCTCCAGGCCAGGTCTAGAAGGTGGTAGGAAGACTGATTTATTTGGAGGGGGGGGTTCAGTAGTCCTTCCACAGTGTGTGTCTAACACAAGTTACAAGACAAACCTGAGACCCGGCTGGCACAAAGCCAGGGCTTGTTGGGCCCTCCCTGGCTGGGCCAGGCGGGAGCCATGCGCAGCCAACACCTCTGGGGGAGAGGAGAGGGAACTATGGTGTCACCAACATTTTTGGCTCATGGCTTGAAGTGCTCTCCAGTGTGTGCCCCCTAGGTCTGTGGGTGTGGCTGGAGGGTACTCAGGAGACCCCGGGGCATCCAGGGTGTGGGCAAGACCAGGCAGGGGAGAGGAGGAGGCAGAACCGAACTCCAAGGAGTGCAGAATTCTGACTCAGAACCTTCCCGGTGGTCATAAGGGTGTGTGTGTGCGTGTGTAGGATACAGTATATTTACCTGTATTAGCTCTAATCACATCCTTTAAATATTTCCACAGGAGTAGGAGCCTCCCTGGTATTCTTGCCCAAGGCTCACTAAGTAACAGAGCCTGGAAAGCCCCAGTCCAAGCCCCGCACATCTCCCCTGGCTGCCAAGATCGCCTCCTATCACGTCCCTCTGCTCCCCCTCCTGACCCTGAGGCTCCAGTCTGAGCAGCCGGGGGAATTCCTAAACCTAAGGCAGATCCCACACCTGCCTGCACTTGTCCCAAACCCAACCTCCTCACTCCCTGGGTAAGGTCTACAAAGCTGTGCCACCTCTCGGTCATGTTGGGCATTGTTCTCTGCCTGCACCCCCAGGCACATGCTCTGGCCCTAATCCAGTTACCCTCCTTTGTTGTTTTATGCTTGAGCTCCTCCAACCCTTCACGGCCCAGCCCTTTGCACTCCTTATTCCTCTGCCTTCCTCCAGCTGCTTCCTTCTTCTTGCCTTTCAGGTCTTGGTTTCGGTGTCACATCAGAGAGGTCCTCATCAGCCAGGTGAAAGCAGACTCCACCATCCTCTCATCTCACTTCATCCTGTTTCAGTTCCCTGCATGGCACCTACCCCAGGAGGCAGCAACCCTTTCTGTAGAGGGCCAGATGGTCGCTGTGGCAACTCAACTCTGCCATGTATGAACACCAGCCGTAGACAAGAGTGCGTGGCTGTGTCTCAGTAACACTTTATTTACAGAAGTAGGCGGTCGGTTGTAGGCCATTGTTTGCGACCCCTTGACCTGACTTACACATTTTTCTTATCAGTTTCCTGGCTGGGTTCTGCCGATTCTGTTCACTGTGGTCTCTGTGGTGCCCAGAACAGCTCTTACAGCAGACACTGGAAATACCTTTTCAGTGCATGAGTGAATGAATGTTACTTGGTAACGGCGTTGCTCTTTGAAGCCCTGGTGAATCTCCTAATTTCTACTTTTCTTTCTTCCAGTACTGGTTTCTCCCCAGCAACTTAGCTTTCACTTTCTCATCAGACAAGAGGACTAAACATTAGCAAGCTGATGGAGAAGACCATTCGCGGTCTGGGAAGGCCAAATAAGAGCACTGAGAGGTGATGTGGCCCCGCCCACGTGGCAGGGTACAGGGAGACTGCATGCATGGTGCAGCAACTCTTAATTACGCAAATGCAGTTTACAGGTGGTGAATTTTTCCGTCTGGGCAACTCCCAAACTGTTTTCATTTTTCAAAATATTCCTGGCCACCTTTCTTCACTGTTGGGTCTTAGGTTTAGGAAAAGCAAACTACTTTTTTTTCTTGAGACACAGTCTTACTCTGTCACCCAGGCTGGAATGCAGTGGCATGATCTCAGCTCACTACAACCTCCACCTCCTGGGTTCAAGCGATTCTCCTGCCTCAGCCTCCTGAGTAGCTGGGGCTACAGGCGCGCAGCATGATCCCTGGCTCATTTTTTTTTTTTTTTTGTATTTTAATTTTAATTTTTTTGTAGAGATGGGGTTTCACCATGTTGGCCAGGTTGGTCTTGAACTACTGACCTCAAGTGATCTGCCTGCCTCAGCCTCCCAAAGTGCTGGGATTATAGGCATGAGCCACCGCACCCAGCCTACTTTTAATTTCAGGTTTACGGAAAATCTGATTAGAAGGACGACCAAACAAAATAAAAACAAGCCAACTCTTCAACCCCCTTGAAATTCTTATTTTAAAATCAGGTAAGAATGGGACTTGCAGTGATTATAGTAAACATGGATGCTGATATAACATCTAGATCAATCCTTCTCCCATAGAAGGGGTCCCTCCTTTCTTCTAGAAGGAGAACTGGGTTTGGCTGAGCAACAGCACAGTCCTCAGGCAGGTTTGGACAGCTGCATGGGGCTTTGTTACTGACTGAGCACAAGGAAGTAGAAGGAACAACTTCCTTCTGTGATAAGGTGATACCTACAGCCAGGCGGGGGCTCTCAGGGACCCCCAAGACAATGATGAACCTATCAGCAACCTTTGGTAGGGAGAAGCCTTCATCTCTAGCATTTGCTGATTCCTGTGGTGCAAGTGCTCCCACCCTGGCTGATTTCAAGACCCCCATGTGATGTCACCAGGTTGGAAAGACATGCTCGGCTCTCAGGGCCAGCACCACAGGCTCCTGCACGCCACTGCCCTGGTTCACTTAATGTGGGTCAGAATCAATCCCATGCAGCTCAGCCCTGCCCCAGGTTCCTTCTTCCCCAAGAGCTTTGGCCTTGGCCTCAGGCATCTTCCGTGCTCCTGCCCCCTGAACTGTCCAGTGATCAAAACAGCCAGTCCCCTGCACATCTTCCACTGCTGTGGGAGAACCGGATGATTTTGGTTCTATTTCCAGATGCCAAATCCCATTGCTACCCTAGCAAATATAGTGTAAAGACACATTCCGAGGCAATGTCAACTGATGAGAGCTGAGAGCACAGATAGAAAGTATTTCTTTTGCTCAACTGGCCCATTTGGAAACCAAATAAAAAGGCAGGCAATGTAGGGCCACCATCCTCAGCTGTCCCAGATACAGACCTCTCCCCAGGACTGTGCTTTGGATCAACCTGCAGTGGTTCTTGCAGAGTGTGGTAGCACCGCAGGGGTTGAGGGAGAAGGTGTGGAGGCATTCTTTAGGTTTTCACAATATGGCTGTAGGGAACGCTAGCATGTTAGATGCTTGGAGGCCAGGGAGAAGAAACATCGTGCAAGGACAGGACCTCCCAGTCACTCAAACTGCCAATAGCAGCCAGTGAGAAACACGGGGGAATATCAAGGAGAAATGACATGGAAAGGAAAATGGTCCTAAGACACTCTGCAGGGTGAATACTTCTTCCCTTCCCCTCCCCCATCTTGTACCCCACTGTCTCCTCCTCCCGGTGACCTGAGTTAGAACTGCAGGTCAGTCCCCTTCCTGGTGTCCTCGGCAGGCACTGCCTGCTCCTGGGCTCCCACCACAATCCTCAGCAATGCATTCTCCAAGGAAGCCGCTGCGACAGCTCAATCATTTCCAATAACCAAATTCCAGTACGAGGTGTGTCCAGGTGCCAAGCAGTTACTTGCATGGGGATTTACATTCATACACAAGGAAGAAAGACCATGATTAGCAATGCTTGGCAGACAGCTCCTCCTGTTCTGGCTAATGAGGAGTTAACGTTAAGAGCCCACTAAGGGATGATGAAGACAAACAAATTCCAGGGGCTCCTTGAACACAGCATCTAGAAGATTCTGAGGGAATTAGAACCCTGGGCCTCCTCACAGGAAGGCGATCCCTGCGTACTACAAAGCAGGGTGGCTCAGCACAGGCACAGTAGCCAGTGTGGAAAGGATGCATCCCACCTGGCCAGGAATCTGCCCCAGAGCCCCGTGAGTCCACTGATTAAAAGCAGATAGCAGGTACTTCCAGGTGAGGTCGGGACCTCAGGTCTGCACTGACTAGCATGTTGCTCACCTCTCTGAAACCAGGTTTCCTGCAGCAACGTTCCCCTCTGTAAACCTTGGGGATGTTCTGAAATCACAGTGCCCACCACACACACTGAGGACTCAGTGGTGGCTGTCATCACAAATGACACTCAGGGTGCCCAGCCACAGGGGCCACTGCTGCACCTCACAGCTGCTCCAGAGTGCTCTGCAAGATTCCAACAATAGCAGGAAACATGTGGTGCTTACTGTGTGTAGGCACTGTGCGAGGGACATCATCTACATTGACTCATCCAACCCTTACCACGGTCATGGGAGGTAGCAGCAGACTCAACCACTTGACAAGCAGGGACACTGAGGCACAGAGCTGTTGAGCAACTTGCTAGCTCACCCAGCTAGAACGTGGTGGAAGTGGAGTTGGATCCCAGGTCATCTGACTTTCAGTCTGTGCTCTCGGGCACTACTCTGTATTTTGTTTCAACATAAAGATGAGGGGGGACTTTTCACTGGATTCTGGGTGCTAAGGGGGATGTTGTCCTTTAACTAGGGCTTTAAGATGACTATTCTGGCCAGGTGCAGTGGCTTGTGCCTGTAATCCCACTGCTTTGGGAGGCCGAAGTAGGAGGATCACTAAAAGCCACGAGTTAGAGACAGCCTGGGCAATGTATTGAGACACTGTTGCTAATATAAATGTTAAAAATTAGTCAGGTGGGTGTGGAGACATGTGCCTGTAGTCCCAGCTACTTGGGAGGCTGAGGCAAGAGGATCACTGGAACCCAGGAGTTTGAAGCCACAGTGAGCCCTGATTGTACCACTGCACTCCAGCCTGAGCCACAGAGCAAGACCTCATTTCAAAAAAAAAAAAAAAGAAAGAAAAAAAAAGTGACTATTCTTTTCCTTGACTTCTCCTTTAGAGAAAAAGACCACAGGATAATGGTAAAAAAAAATAATAATATTTTGTATTTTATAGTTTTTTATATTTTATGAAACATAAAATATATTTTATATTTTTGTATTTTGTATTTTATAGCTGTAATAGTCCACTTCCCAACTCTTTTAAAAATCTAGGCACCAAAAACAAAGGTACCAATGGATGGAAGAGAAGAAAATCCTAAACTGAGACAGGGTGAGAGCCCGCCCCCAGAAATTCAGAATTCTAAATGGGAACAAGCCCCTTTCCCTTAGGATTTGGAGGAAGCTCCGCAGCAAGGTGCTTTGCATCTCTGCTCCTCACTATGTCAGTCATCTAAGTGGACTGCAGAAAATGGGAACAGAGGACGGGAGAAGGACCTGCCACCCACCTGTCTGACCATCCCCAGCTAGTATAACACTGCTCTCCCTCCGTCCTTTTTCTGAGCACTGTTTTCAGACTCGTCCTGGAAGGGCACATGTGCGTTTGCATCTTGCACAGTAATCTACTTTGAAGTCAAAGAACGGACCATTGCTAAGGGGGCATGGGCAGCAGAACACAGCACAGCCCCACGAGACGCCTCCTCCCTCTGCATGAGGCGGGTGTTGTGACCCGATGGGGTGTTGCAGGTCACTGTGCTGCAACTGAACGTCTGCCTCACAATGAGCTGACTGCAGGTCCCCCGGCCCCTGCTCTGTGATACAGTTTCTTAGATGGTCAACAGCACTCGAAGCGGAGAGCGAATGTGGTGAGCAGCTTTCCAGAGGGCGGCAGTGGTGGAAGTGCTGGTGCTGTGTGAGCCGAGCCAGGGCCTCACACACCTGGGAGGGCACGGCATGGGGACTCAGGGACGCGAGCCAGGTGCCAAGCGCTGCAGGTGGGTGTGCAGCCTCTACGGGTGGAAACCTGAGCACATCTGACCTAGCAGGCTTATGCATTCAGTAAAGTTGTCAGGCCCTGCCGATGAAGCCTTTCACCCTTCCTTAAAAGTGTTTCTTCCTACTAGTGGACCATAACAGAGACCTGATAACTAACAGGAAAAAAACTGTGCTCTCTTAGCCTGTGCAAAAACCAGACTTCTCATCTCCTTTCACTATCAATGGATGCTGCCTGGGTAATGGATGCACACCAGCCTGTAGGTGTGAGATTCTGCACCCAGTGCAGGGCCCCCTGCTGTGCAATCCGGCAAAAGCCAGAGGCTGCAAATTGGGGCTTGCGTTGTGTTTGGTGTGGGTGGTCCTCTGCTTCAAAGAAAGCGAATTTTAAACTTAGGAAACTCTATAAAAAGGCTCATTCTTGAATGCTAACCACTCACGGGCTCTCCCTTGCCCCTGCCCCTGCTTGTTTTGCCTGTAAACAAAAAGGTTTCCCTTGAGTTTCTAGTCCAAATTCGCAGGCATAAGGACACAGTCCATAATGGTACAGAGTGAGAAATCACTAAGCCCATCATTGTAATTTATGAATTTCTGGTAAGAACAGGTGAGTAAGGCTAGGGAAATTTTACCTGACTTATCTCATTCTGCACTTTCCAGGACAAAGGGGAGACTGAATCGCAGCTCTGAGTTTATCAACATCTGCTCAGTGCCTCTGAGGCCAGTTGTCAGAATCCAAAGCAGAAGGGTGTGAAAATCAGTCACGCATGATTTCACCCCTGCCAGGTCAACTCCAAGGAGTTTTAATACACACATATGAAGTGTGCCTCTCCAAGTCTATATTCTACATAAGGAAAGAACTTATCCCAATCTGTGGCCCGCCTGCCCCTGGCAAGACCACAGGACAAGTATGAAAATGCAAACTTCAGGGCCTGTGAAGGTTATAGCCTCACCACTTCTCCCACAGGCACTTCTCAGTCTATACGGCAAGAACTTCGTGCGATATCCGGAGCATATTTTGGACATTATCTTCTCAGCAAGCACTTAAACCAACTGAATTATCATTTTATTCCTAGTTTGCATTTTTAAAAAAATGATTACCATTGTTATAAATTTTTTTAAAAATAGAGTAATTAAAAAAATTTTCAATAATGTTTAAAGAAGAAAATGTTGAGTATAATAGCAAAATTGAAAAACATCACTTCTATCATTTTCTTTCTATGCATTTTAACATAGTAGAGATTATTACGTATACACAATTTGTCTTCTGCTTTGAAGCCCAGACCTCCCCTAACTCCTATTAGTAAAACTCCTTAAAAATATTTAAAAGGTCAAAGCCATTCTATTATATGACTGTAGGACCCTTTACTAGACATTATTGTGGGTTATCTGATTTTCCCAATTTTTATTACTGTATTATAAATAATACTGTGGCGAACATCTTTAAGCATAAAATAGAGTTCCTAGATTAAAGGGTATGGCTATTGTGAAGTCCCCTGACACAACTGTTATGCTGTAGGCTGGAAAGGGTACACCTGCCTTTACTTATTCTTGTCATGTTTCTTTAAGCCTTAGAGCAACAATGTTTGATAAACAGGAGCTTAACAGCTATCTTGGAGCTCAAACATAAAAAGGAAAGAGGCAGAGTCAGCGTCCTCATGCCCCGCTACTTTGTGGGAGTGGTTTATTACAGAGAGAGTGGAAGGAGGAAAACCAGGCACAGCAACTCCAAACAGGCTAAATGATTTCCAAGTCCAAATAGAGAAGAAAACAGAAAGGGAGCTGATGCATTTATACCGACTGACATGCAAACCACAGGACAGGGACCACTGTTCTTAAAACCTGGCTGTCTAGAGCCTCATTCTGTTTATTCTCAAATAAGGAAAAAGGCTGAGACTTTTTCACATAAACATGGGTAGAGAACTTCAGACCCATAAACAGAATTTCTCACCTTTCGAAGTCTTGCAAGGAGACCTGCTACGTGCTCATGCTGTTCCGATCTAGCAAGATCTTCTGCCGTCTTTCCATCCTGTTGGAGAAAAATGCGTTAGTTTCTTTTCTCTGAAAAGGAGAGCTGTGTGTGTTCCATACCCCAATTCTGTGGGTCTGAGGCAGAAACAAGCATAGCAGGTGTGAGAAGCAAGCCAGGTAGACAAAGAGCATGTCCTGGTGTGTTTATCTGGCTGTGCGATCCTTATTTCACTTGATTGTACAGGACAGGAAGATAAGAAGCAGGAACAAAGCACATGCTGGTGTCTTCCTGCCCAATAGCGACACCTTTCAGGTCCACAGGTTTAATCACAACTCAACAGTCTCCTCAGCTGAATGGTTCCTCCCTGTCCTGAACCCCTCTCTCCAATCTCTCATCACACAGACAGTAAAGATTCTCATTAGGTGCCAAATTCTAGTTAGTGCAAGCTACTGTGTTACAATCCTCACAGGGACAAACCCAGCCCTCGCATGATACCGGCTCCTGATAATTACTGTGCATTTCAAAGGAAATACTTAGTTTGACAGGCAATTTTGATTGAAAGATTTTTTGGTGAACAGAAAACAAGGAAATAAGAGTCCACAGCACTTTTATGCTTGCTTTTTATTTAGAGACTTTTCATAGGCTGCAGTTTCACACTGAATAAATTTGTTTCTGTATCTACACCATGAACATACACAATGACAGCAAGTATTTATTGAACACCACCTCATAATACGTGCCCGAACCAGCTCTCAGTGCTCTGCAAGCCTCAGTCCCTGAAGTCACCCCCGGGAGGCAGAAGCTGTCACTGTTCCCCTGCCATCAGGGAGAAACGCGACATGTAGGGGCTATTCTGTTGCAGTTTTAGAGATCACTAAAAATTCAAAAGTAGAAAAGATGAAAAGCAATTTAAAAAAATAAAAATGAATTTTTTTAAATAAAAAAGTAAGAATTTGGTTTATCTGTCAATGTGTATCAATAACAAAGTTGCATCCCTGTAGAAGCTTAGGGATATCCGAAATCTACCTAACAGCAACCTCTCAATTCCTCAACCCAAGTCACTCCTGGAGTCATGCCTGGGGTCCCATTCAGATAGTGTTGCTCAATCTTGCCAACACTGACATTTTGCACCAGGCAATTCTCTGTTGCTGGGCCTGACTTGTGCCTCTTAGGAATTTTAGTAGCATCTCTGGTTTCTACACACTAGGTGGCAGTAGCACCCAACTCCCAGTTGTGACAACCAAATAGGCATTGGCAACTGTTGGGGGTCGGGGGTCAAAATTGCCCTGCTGAGAACCACTGCCTTAGGCT
Source organism: Rhinopithecus roxellana (assembly GCF_007565055.1). Classification (NCBI taxonomy): domain Eukaryota; kingdom Metazoa; phylum Chordata; class Mammalia; order Primates; family Cercopithecidae; genus Rhinopithecus; species Rhinopithecus roxellana. The sequence goes on along the minus strand of NC_044564.1, from coordinate 36,353,755 downwards.
GCCGGTTGAAGCCCAGGTGGCTGCTCTGGAGAAGGCTTGCTGTGCAGTCTGAACTGCCCGTCTCTCTGTTCCTTTAAATTCCTGAAATATCCCCCAGTGGGCAGGTCAGGGCTTCAAGCTTGCTTTGGGGCTGAAATAGGTGCCTTAACAGACACTGCATCTCCAACCAAGGATCCATGCCAAATGCTCTAGTTTCTTTACAGACACAAGAAAAGTACATAAAGGGAAGGGGTTCTCCATTACACTCTGGAATCACCTGTAAAACTTGAAAATATCCTGCCGCCCAGCTCCCACACAGACACTGCTGTCATCAGTATGGGGTACATCCTGGTTCCCAGGTAATTCTATTATGCAGCAAGGTTTGGGAACCACTGCCCTAGTGAGAAGAAATCCGAGCCTTGACTGAAGTTTCCTGCCCCTGACACGTCTGAACAGGACGTTTCTCCTGTAGAGCTCAGATGTGCACAAAACAGTCAGAGGCCTTTCACCAATAGGCTGAACTCTTCGCTGTTCAACCTCTTCAAAATCAAGAGAACCACCATCAACAATACTTTCTCACGGCCAGGCATGGTGGCTCATGCCTGTAATGCTAGCACTTTGGGAGGCTGAGGTGGGTGCATCACCTGAGGTCAGGAGTTTGAGACCAGCCTGCCCAACATGGTGAAACTCCGCCTCTACTAAAAATACAAAAATTAGCCACGTGTGGTGGTGGGCGCCTATAATTCCAGATACTCAGGAGGCTGAGACATGAGAATCTCTTGAACCTGGGAGGCAGAGGTTGCAGTGAGCCGAGATCGTGCCACTGCACTCCAGCCTGGGCGACAGAGCGAGACTCCATCTCAAAGACTAAATAAAAATATAAAAAATAAAAATGTTTCCTCACATTTGCACTGCACTTTACAGCTTGCAAAACATGTTGCTCTAAAGGACCCTATTCAGACTTTCAACAGAAATGCCTGGCGGTGCAGGAGACAGTTTGAAGTTGGGAGAAGACCCAGTTTGAAGTCCTGAACCCACCCCTCACCAGCTATGTGGTCGGTCACTCGGCCTTCCCAGGCCTGGGTTTCCTCATCTGCACGATGGAAAATGGCACTCTCCCTGCACAGGTTCTTGAGCAGGTGAGAGAAAACCAAATGCAAAGAACCAGCACAGTGCCAGGCACAGAAGAAGCAAGCAGTGTCAGAAATTATTCGTAGAAGAGCTGAGACTTGCCCTAACTACCTGGCCTTCTGTCTGAGAGGGAAAGGGGCAGAAGTCAGATCTCTGCATTTTGGTCTTGGCTCTACTGGATACCCCAACGGAGGCTGCAAAAGCAACACTAACATTTGCTGCCGTCCTCCTTACCAACAGGACTCATGGGCTCAATGAAGTGCATGCACTGAAAATATATAGAAAGATGCCCAAGTGTCTCGGCATTCAGTTGTCCATCATCTCAACGTGAGCCTTGGGGACCAAGTGGCTGCAGAAGAGTGAGTTGGGTCCAGAAATCACGGTGTCTCTTGTGTACCCACAGCCCCCCACACTACATTCCAGACTGTGGGCAGTGATTCCCAAGTTGGTTCCATGATATAGAAAGAAATCCATGGAAAGGTGAAAGGCCACTTCATTTATTGTATTCAAGAAGCCAGAGCCCCACAGGCCAGCCAGTTTTAGGAGCCTGCCCTTCACAGACATGCTGCTTATTGCTGTCTGGGGAAGTGCTCACGGTCAGGACTTCTAGTGACACGAGTAATATGCTTTGCAACAGAACAGATGGGGTTTCAACTGGGGCAAGCACTGACAGGGAAACCTATTTGTGCAACCCCCAGTGAAAAGATGATCTAAAAGAATGTGCACAGTCATTTAAACATCTTTAGATAGTGTCAGGGAAAATGTGGATTTTTTTGTTAACCTACAGAATTATAAGGGTTCATCTACTTAGCACTACGGCCAACAAACACTCCATGTCCTGCTTGGACTACGGTGTCATTCATTTTTTCCTTCTTTCCTTCGTACTTTCATCTAGCAAGTATTTACTGAGTGCCTGTTATGCACAGGCCTATGAATACAGCAGTGAATAAAACCAGCAAAAGTCCCTGTTTTCTTGGGATCCAGAATCTGGTGGAGACGGCCGACAAGAAACAACTAGGTGAGTAAAATACAGTAGGTCACGTGGTGATAGGTGCTATGAAGAAAAATGGGGCAGGAGAGATGAACGGCAATCCTAGGGGTGGGGGAGGGATAGGATTTAAACTAGGGTGGTCCAGAAAGTCCTCCCTGAGAAGGTGAAGCTCGAGTCAAAACCTGCAGAAGGTGAGAGAGCAAATCACATGGATACCTGGGGAAGAGCTGCTCAGGCCCAAGAATAGCAAGTGCAAAGGCCCTGGGGCAGTGGATGGCCAGCACTTTTGAAGAACATCAAGGAAGCTCATGGGGCTGATGCGGAGGGAGATGGGAGGAGGTGGAACAGGAGATGGGGGTCAGGGAGGCAATGTCAGGGGCAGATCCTTGGGGAAGCCCCCATTTGAAGGGCTCTGATCCCCATGAGAAGCTGCTAGAGCATCTGAGCAAGAAGGACAAGATCCGACTTATGTCTGACCAGGCGGCTGTCTGGGGACCAGGCTGTGGACACGTAAGGGTGGAAGCAGGGAGCCCACTTAGGAGGCAGCAGTGAATTCCCAGTGATCCCTGCCCAAGGGCTCATTCCTCCTAGGAGAAGCCAGGATACACTTCTAATAGAGCAAGGAAGGCAAAGAGACCAGCAGCCCACAGAGGCAAATCACACATGCTGGAGAGGCTGGGACAGAGGAGGTTTCCCGGGCCGGAGGTGAATGTTGATGGATGAGGAGGAGTGGGTGCCATGGAGTCTTCCCCGAATGTTATGGGCTGTGTGCCCGCATGCCCGTAGCAGGCATTCCAAGTCTCTCTCACTCTGAAGGCAGAGGGCATCAGGTAGCCTCAGGGCAGAAGTGGGCAGAGAGATGTGTGCCTGTGTGTGCTGATGCTGTGGGCACACCATGTGCAGGGGGTGAAGGGGGAAACGGGGAGCTCCAGGGTGAAAGAATAAAAGGTGCCAACTCCATGATGGGGGGAGCTGGCAGGGGCTTCCCAGGACCTGACCACAGCTAAAGGGGTGCGGGGGGCAGGGGAGGCTGGGCAGAGGCTGCAGAGGTCACATCCTGAAGGCACAGGAGCCCCAGATGGAGGTGAAAGTGGAGACCACCAAGCGGCTGGCATTTCTAGAAAGATAAAGGTGGGGCTGGGATGGACTGGTCCCAAGGCGCGGGAGGCTACCGTGCAGGGCTGGGTTAAGAGTCTGACTGGTCCGGAGGTTAAGGTTAAGGGTGATGCCCTTAACCAGGTGGGGGCTGGATGAGTGGGTGCTTCGTGGTCATGGAGAACTGGGAGGAGACTTAGTAGGCTGCGGGTTAGATGCAAACAGGTGAGGAGAGAGTAAGGAGGGTTTCTGTGATCCTGGGCAGGGTGATAGACACGTGCTGAAGCCCTTTGCAGAGGCTGAACACTGGGGAAGAGGAAGCACGGAACTGAAGGGAGGGGCCCTGGTGTGGGGAGGCCAGGGGCCTCTGAAGGTGCTGTGTGAGGCTGGCACTCAGGGGCAAGCAAGGACCAGAGACCAGAGCATGGGCCTCAGTGTTGGGCAGCTGCAAGTCTGGGGGCTAGAGAGGACTGGGGGGATGGAAAGGGAGAGGCTGCACTGCAGGGTGGACCAGCAGGAAGCAGAGGCCTGGGGAGAAGCAGGATGTGGGGACTTTCTCATCCCAGGCAGGAGAGTGTCAGGGAGCATCAAGGGCACCCAGTCCTGGGGATATCCAGTGAAAGAGGCTCGGGGCAGCGGCTGGGACTTGGGTGGAAAGATGACAAGGACGCAAGAGGAAGAGCTGGGCTTTTGAGTCAGGGAGGGATCACCTGGGCCAGGGGCAACAGCTGGGCCAGGCTCATGGGGGCTTCGGGGTGGCTGGGAAAGTTTTATTTCTTGACCTGCGTGGAATTCAAGGGTGTTTGTCTTATGGAAACCCACTAAGCTTTATATTGGTTTATGTGCTTTTTTCTATTTATGTTTTATTTTATAGTAAGAAAGTTTAGAAGGAAAGCTGTCAAAAGGTGAGTGGGGACTCTGCTGAGGGCTGTGTGAAGTGGAAGACAAGACAGTGGAGGGTGCAGGAGTGAGGGAGGCAAGGACAAAGAGGGGACAGGATGTGTGGCCTTGTTCAGGTCACTCTGGCTGAGGACTCAGTGGAGTGGGAAGGTGGCAGCAGGGGGCGCTGGTGGTTCTGAAGGAGAGGTAGATGGAACTGCTTCTGGAGGGTGGGAGGAAGGCAGGGGTGCTGGGCCTTCCAGGAAGACCAGAGGCCCCTCCCCAGGCCTTGACTCAGCCTGAAACCTGGGGAGTAAGGACACACTGTCAGTGCACAGAAGGAAAGCTTTGTATAAACCAAAGAATGTGAAAGATCTCAATAATTTAAGAATACTGGAAGCCCTTGCCAGATCAATTAGGCAAGAGAAATAGAGGCATCCAAACTGGGAAAGAGGAGGTCAAGTTATCCCTGTTCGCTGATGATACGATTTTATATCTAGAAAACCCTGAAGACGTCACCAAAATATGCTTAGAGTTAATAAATCAATTCAGTAAAATTTCAGAATACAAAATGAACATACAGAAATCAGTAGAGTTTCTACATACCAATGACGATCTAGCCCCAAATCGGGAAGGCAATCCCATCTCCAACAGGTACCAAAAAAAAAAAAAATCCAGGAATATATTTAACTAAGGAGGTGAAAGATCTCTACGAGGCAAACTAAAAAACACGAATGAAACCAACTGTAGATGAGAAGAATTAATATTGTGAAAATGGCCATACTGCCCAAAACAATCTACAGATTCAATGCAGTCCCCATCAAAACACCCACCTCATTTTTCACAGAATTAGAACAAACAGCTCTAAAGTTCATATGAAACCACAAAAGGGCCTAAATAGTCAAAGCAATCCTAAGCAAAAAGAGCAAAGCTGGAGACATCATATTGCCTAATTTCAAATTACACTAGATGGCTATAGTAACCAAAACAGCATGGTACCCACTTAAAAACAGACAATGGAACAGAAAGGAATAGGGAACCCAGAAATAAAGCCACATGTTACAGTCAATTGCTCTCTGACAAAATTGACAAGAACATACACTGGAAAAAGGACACCCTTTTCAATAAGGAGTGCTGGGAAAATTGGGTATCTATTTGCAGAAAAATGAAACTGTATCCTTCTCTCTCACCATTTGCAGAAGTCAACTCAAGATAGATTAAAGACTTAAATGGAAGATCTTAAATTATAAAAACACTGGAGGAAAACTCAGGGAAAACTTTTCTAAACATGGGTCTAGGCAAATAATTCATGACTAAGACTTCAAAAGCATAGGGAACAAAACTAAAAATAGACGAACAGGACTTAAACTAAAAGCTTCTGCACAGCAAAGGAGATAATCAACAGAGTGAACAGACAACTTGCAGAATGAGAGAAAATACTGCAAACTCTACCTTTAACAGGGAACTGGTATCCAGAATGTACCAGGAACTCAAACAACTTAACAACAACAACGAAAACCACCAAATAATCCCATTTAAAAGTGGGTTAAGGACATGAAGAGACATTTTCCAAAAGAAGACAAATGGCTAACAAACATGAAAAGCATGTTCAACATCACCAATCATCGGAGACATGCAAGTTAAAACCACATGAGGTATCAACACCAATCAGAATGGCCATTATTACAAAGCCAAAAAATAACAGATGCTGAAGAGGATGGAGAGAAAAGAGAACTTTTATACATTGTTGGTGGGAACATAAATTAGTACAACCGCTATGGAAAACAGCATGGCAACTTCTCAAATAACTAAAAATAGAACTCCCATTTATTCCAGCAACCCCACTACTGGGTATCTACCTGAAGGAAAATAAATCATTTTATCAAAAAGATATCTGCACTTGTGTGTTCACTGCAGGACTATTCACGGTAGCAAAGGTAGGGAATCAAACTGTCCATCAACAGAGGACTGGACTTAAAAATCGTGGCATATATACACAACGGACTACTACTTGGCCATTAAGAAAAGGAAATCAGGCCGGGTGCGGTGGCTTACACCTGTAATCCCAGGACTTTGGGAGGCTGAGGCAGGCGGATCATAAGGTCAGGAAATTGAGACCATCCTGGCCACCACGGTGAAACCCCATCTCTACTAAAAACACAAAAATTAGCCAGGACAAAAATTAGCACGCGCCTGTAGTCCCAGCTACTCGGGAGGCTGAGGCAGAAGAATCGCTTGAACCCGGGAGGCAGAGGTTGCATGAGCCAAGATCAGGCCACTGTACTCCAGCCTATCGACAGAATGAAACTCCCTCTCAAAAAAACAAACAAACAAAAAAAAAACAAAAAAGAGAAAGAAAAAAGAAAAGGAAATCATGTCCTTTACAGCAACATGGATGGAAACGGGGGCCATTATCCTAAGTGAAACAACTGAGACACAGAAAACCAAATATCACATGCTGCCACTTAAAGTGGGAGCTAAATGATGTGTACACAGGGAAGCTGAGTGTGGAAAATGATGAACAGTGGGGACTTGCAGGGGTGAGGGGGAGGGAGGCTCGTGAAGGATGGGAGTTTGTCTGGTGGGTAAAATGTGCTTTGCTCCAGTGATGGACAGGCTGAAGACCCTGACTTCACCCCAATGTAATATACCAATGGAGAAAATTGCACTTGTACCCCATGAATATATACAAATAACAAATCAATAAATAAATTTATTGATTTACAGGTTAGCATAATATTTGTATTATCTCGTGCTAATATGTTATTGAACTTCATTTCCTCTGTCTCTTTCTCCTCCTTCGATGTGGCTGCTAGGAAACTTAAACCGAGGGATGTGGTGTGGTCATGTTTCTGAAGGCAGCGTCCCCAGTAAGGCGCTCCAGTCTGGAGGGTCTCCCCGGCCCCGCGGGAGAGGAAGTCCCGGTTGGCCGGGGGGAGGGTAGGGGGGTCGGGGGGCGGTGCACTGGGAGAAGGCTAGGCACACCCAGCTCTGCTCACCCTCCCATCTCCCGGGCCTCCGCGCCGGCTCCAGCCACTGCGCTCCCACCGCGGGAGGGCACCAGAGGCCGCCGAGCCCCGGCCTGAACAGGGCGATCCTCTCAGGACTCTCTGCCCCTCTGAGGACCGGGCTTGGCTTGCAGGTTCTAGCGATGCCTCCCACCAGGGGCGCCCCTAGCCCCTGTCACGCCCTCAGGACCCGCTCCTTTGTCACCACACGGTCCCATTCGCCCATTCGGTGACTGTAATTGACAGCTGTGACTCTCGGGTCAGCGTCCCTTTCCCATTGCCAGAAGTCTCCTGAGGGGCGCGCGCCTGTCTTGTGCCCCTGGACTCCCTGTTCGCACAGCGCCCCCGGTGTGTGCGGAGTGACTGAGGAGGTAGCAGAAAGAGCCGCACCCGCCTCGCAGGTTAGCTCTGGGCATCATGGGAGGGGCCTGGGGACAGAGGACGCTTCTCCTGCGGTGGGAAGCGAGAGAGCGAGGAGGTGCACGGAGGGACCTGAGGAGGAGCCTGGCGGGGACCACCGATGCAGCTGTTGTGGGGAAGGGCAGAGGGCCCTGCGGCTCACGGAGGGACCCCACAGAGGGGGCCGCACATTTCAGCAGCTCCAGCCTGCACTGCGGTAGATGCAACAGCGTCAGCTGCTGGCATCTGCAATAATGGCCTGGCTGGGTCTTTCATGAGGCCACACATAGGACAAAAATATTTATTTGTCTTGAAAATGCATATAAATGCTCTATTAGGGAGTAACTGGAACCTGTGCCCAAGCATGGCTGGGCAGGCTTGACAATGGCCCACGAGATCTAACAAGTCAGGCACAGCAGGGTGAAGTGGGTATGGTGTGTGCATTTGCGGTGGGTGACCAGGTGCCCTAGAAACAGGCCTCATCCCATGCGGAGTACTTGGTAATAACTGAGCCTGCAGAGAAAGCACAGAGCTGGGCGCCCCCGCGACTGCACAGATCAGACCTATTACTTCTGGGGAGGGAATGACATCCCGATAACATGAGTGCATTCAGGGAGGCGACATCCTAGCCCCAGCAGTCAGCAAACACTTTCCGTCAAGGGCCAGGGGAGGAGGTGTTTGGGCTCTGTGGCACATATGGTCTCTGTCACAACTGCTCAGCTCTGACACCTGGCATGGAAGCCGCCAAGGCCAATACAAACCTTAGGCACGGCTGTGTCCCAGTAAGACTTCATTTACAAAAACCAGCAGTGGGATATGGCCTGTGGGCCATGGTTTGCTAACCTCTGGATGATCTCCAGGAAATGAGGCTCTCTTCCAGCCTCGGGGCCTGAGCTGGGCTGACACATTAAAGCACCACTTGGTCTCCTCAGAGAATCACCCTCTGTCAGCAAAGCTCTAATCTGTGAGCCCAGGACTCTCCCACACAGGCTGGATGGTCAGCCTACTCTCAGGCCGGCAAGCACCCGAATGGTCATATTTCACTGCAGCCATAACATTGCAACCATACCTCATTAGCTGATGCATTTTCCTTCTTGAGTATTTCATGAAATGTGAATCAAAAGGTTTCCTCAGCAGGGAGGTGCTAGGTCTGGCATCGGCAGCAGGGAGTGAGGGAACTGAAGAAATCTCACTTAAAATACTCCACAGGCCTAAAGCAAAGCCTGACTCTTTAAGCAGCTCCTGCTTATGGCACCCGGCAGTCTGGTCTTGGGCAAATGTGGAGACTACACCCAACACCCACTGAGGATTCTTCCTCCCCCAGCTCCTTCTAAAGGGCAGGGGCTCCAGTGCCCTGGGGCAGAGGAGCATTTAGGAAGGGGAAGTACACACATCCCACGATGCAGGGGCCCTGGTGTGTGACGCAGAGAAACAAAAAGGCCAGAAGGAAGCAGCGGAATCCCTGGCAGAGCAGGGTGTGGTGAGATGAGAAGAGGAACATTAAGGAGACATTAGGTTGGGCGTGTGGGGGCGAATGTCTGTGTTACTGTAGCGGAGGAGTGAACAGCAGCCTGGCTGCTTTAGAATGCAGAGTTGCCATGCAAGCCCTGTCCCTCCTGCCCTGGAGGCGCCAGAGGCTCCCAGCAGCTCCCTCCTGCACGAAGCCCTGTGAGCACTCACTGTGGTCAGCGCCTCCACGCTGGCTCCCATCAGACAGAGGTACCGGACCACGTCCAGGATCCCATTGTTGGCCGCAAGGTGCAGAGGCGTTCGTCCGTACTGGGAAGAGAGAAAAAAAAGTCAAAGGTCGTTCTTCTCATGCAGTTGCTGAGGATGACATTCCGGAGACACAAGGTTAAGGAAGGGGGTCAGGGCCCCACCAGAAAGAAGGAAGGAGCCATCTCCCTTCTCCTGAAACTTGCTCTCCCCTGGGGCAGGCCAGCAAGGCAGAATCTTTCCAAGTGCTTTGCAGTTAAAAGAGGAGCTTCAAAATACAACTTCAAAGGTAACTAAAGTAAGTTTCCTGCTGTGCTGGCCTGAAGGAGGCAGGAGCCAAGGGCTCAAGGCCCAGAGTTCCAGCAAGATCTGCACCATAGATCAAATGTAGACACAGCCAGGGAAGAAGATACGCGGAAGACAGATATTGAAGACATCCTAATGAGTGAAAATCCCAGGACAAGCCCATAAGCCCTGTTTGTGCCTGTGGTTCCCAAACTGTGTGCCAACGTAGCCCAGGGAACTGCACTGAATTCATAGGGGTGCCCAGGAATATCTAAAGTTTTTGATAAGAAAACTGGTTCTGAGACCAGGTGAACTACTCGCTTGAAGTGGTGCAGAGTCATCATTAGACTGCACCACCCTGCCTTCCATGACACCATGTCTCTCACAGCCGGGGTTTGGTGGCTGCCCTGGGAGGAATCAAGAGTCTTGAGGAAATCACTGTGGACAGGATACGAGGCCGTGTCCACTCTGAGTCCAAGGTTTCAGAAGTGCAGTGCACTCATCACATTGTACGTAATGTGGTCACGAAGAAGGAAAAGAAAATACTAGTTTTCTTTCTGTTTATGTGTATTATCTTTCTCAGCTGCTGCTAAGCTGTTAGGACATAAGTGGTTAGTAAGTTGTTTGGACTGAACCACTCAATTAACAGAGTGTTAGGGATTTCTTTTGATCTAGGTGAACCATGAAAAAACAATTACTGAAACCCTGAGGATGTTGTGAACTGAGAAAGTTTGGGAATGTCTTTTTTATGCTATGTATTTTTAAATATCAGTTTTTGTTATACAGTTGACACATGCTCTTTTTAAAACTCCAAGCAACCTAGAGAAACATATAATACAAAATAAAAATCTTCCTTCTCCACTCCCCTCTTTACTCTCAAGCTCCCTGGCTCAGAGCTGTCCCTTTTTAAGAATTTGGTCCATTTCCTCCCAAGCTCTTATCTATGAATCCTGAACAGGAGAGAAATCATTTAAACAGCCGAGATGTGGTCATAGCCCACCTTCCACTCTGTCCCTTGCTTTGTCCATCTAACAGTAGGTTGGGAACACCTTTCCATGCCTATAACGGGAGGGATCACATTCTGAACGCCTGAATCGCATCCACTGCGTGGCTCTCATGATTCATTCAGCCACCGAGGGTGGACGCTAGGCAGCCTCAATTCCCGGCTAGTGTAAACACTGCTGCAGTGTGGGACACGCTCATATTTCTTTATTATTATCTTCTGCAGTAATGCAGAAAGCAGATATTAAGCTTTCAAGCATCCTAGAGTTCACATGAGAAGGAAAAGGGAAGGTTTTGAAGACTGGGTGAAATGTTTAAAAGATGCAATATAAGGGAGATGTAATTTTGGTTGTAAAATGCACAGTTTTATAGAAGAGAAGAAAGCTGAGGAAGAGAGTGTGATGAAGAAAAGAGCAGAGGAAATGGCCACTGTTGAAGGGCCCAGGTTGGGACAGAATGACACCAACCCCTTAGCCTTAAATTCCAGTTCTGCCACCACCCGGACCCAATGTCTCCAGCTTCATTTTCTCCCTTCCCCATAACCCCCTCCCTAAATACCTACTGCACACCCTCTGTGTGTCAGCGATAGCCCACAACAGACACACTGGCTTCCCTTGGTGGAAAACAGGCTTCCCTCTTCTCCATCTGTCAAAGCCTCGATCATCTTAAGTGATCACCTCTGAAAAGACTTCCCTGATTTATTTAATATCTGAATTGTTGCTTCTGTGTTTCTGGAGCACCTTGTGCCCAACACAGCAGCAATGACAACATGAGATGCGGCTACATCTGAATGTGAATGTGTCTAAAAGCAGCCTGAGGGCAGAGCCATTCACCTTGGCATCTACTAGTTCCTCCTTCCACACTGGGCACAGTGCTGCCCTGGAAGGGGATAAACACCTGACAGGCAGGGAGTCCTCTCTCATCCTCCCAGATGTGTGCGTGTGCACAGCGTGCCGTCTGTCTGTCCTTAAGGGAAGTACCAACTCAAAGAGGGAGAAATGGGTAAGGGCCATGGATTCTGCGCCATCTATTTCCTTTCCTTTCTGTGCTCTCTAACACGGCCAGTTAAACAGCCACTCTCCTGATTTCCATACGAGAAGGAGGAAGAATGCAGAAATATCTCACTGCATGAGCGTCAAACATAGCAACGAGGTCCTGTCACATACTGGTGACAGGGTAGGATTTGAATGGCCATTTTTATTTCTGGAGGAACTTAATCCAGATAAGGAAAAGGCAAGACCATCCAATGAAGAAAGAGCAACAGCCTCCTTGTGGAATGGGGGTGCCTCCCCACGCTCACAATTGGTTACCTGAGTGTGTCTCTAGAAAGCTGGATGTGCTGTGGTGGGCAACAATGCCTTCTGCTACATATCTGTGCTTCTTTTAAGGCCTTCTAAAGCCCCCATCACCCTTCCTTTTTAAAAAAAAAAAAAAATAGCAAAACAAGCCTGACAGCAACCCTTCTGAAGACCCCCAAAGTCAGGGTGTGCTGATGATGGCAGCGTCAATGCCAACCCGGGGAGCCTGCCTGCGGGGGTGGAGATGCAGAGCTTGTGTGCAGCCAGCACCCTTCTGTCCAGGCGGGCTCTGAATTATGGGTCGGAATTATGCTGCTAATTCCAAGGGGTTGAAACTGGAAGTGATGATTCTCACATCAGCTGAGTTTCATTCAATGACAAAATCGTCTACAGAAGGCCCTCTATGTACAGCTGCTGTGCCATAGACAGCGATTACGCAGGTTTTATGTCAGCATTTATCGACTTTACTTATAGATATTTGCAGCCTGAAAAATGTGAAGACTTTTCTAGAAAATAAGCCAGTGGTTTTAAAACACGGAAGTCTGGGACTGTGAATCAGGACCCAGAATGGGGTGGATGGACACACCTGGAAGCCGTAGGGATCCTGTGCTCTGTGCGTACCTTGTTTGAGATGTCCAAATTGCAGTTTGCTTCACAGAGGGCCACCACTATAGGCACGTTGCCATCTTTACACGCCACGTGGAGGGGAGTATTGCCGTGCCTGTCTTGATAATCGACGAAACACCCTTGGCCGAGGAGAGTCTTGATTACCTCCATCTGACACCGTCTTACAGCCAGATGAAGGGCAATGTGTCCGTCCTGGAAATAAACCCCAGAGATGATGAGAGCTTTACGCTTGGGCATGTGGCCTCCATCTCTCCACCTTTCCTGCCGCCACTGAGTGAGGTTTAATTGGCAACAAGATCACTACTAAAAGGCCTAGTGGAGGATTTAAATGAAGAAACTTTACTCCTATAGTAGGGGTAAGGACTGGGAGGATGTGGAGCTTTATGTGCTCCTCTCTAAATAATCACATCCTAAGCTAACACCAGCTTGATTCATTTAGGCTTCGGCAGTACAATCAGATAGAACGTAAGTAATTGTTGATACTCCAATGGCCTCTTTAATCAAAGCATTTGTAAAACACTTTTAAAAACATTTGCCCAGCAATCTTTGCCAATTTCCTAAATAGAGAGCCTATTATTTTACTTTGCACCAGGAAAAATGTGAAAGTATTGTGAAACAACTTGCTCAAGGGCTGTCATACAAATGAGAAGCAGATTTAACATGTCTAACCACTGCATCCCGTGAAAAACCAGCCCGGGCCTTCATTCTACCTATTACAGAATCCCTGAAGAATAGATGTATTGAGTTTTAGGAGCTGGTGGAGAGTTCTGAAACATTTTTTTTTTTTTTTTTTTTTGAGACGGAGTCTTGCTCTGTCGCCCAGGCTGGAGTGCAGTGGCCGGATCTCAGCTCACTGCAACCTCCGTCTCCCGGGTTCACGCCATTCTCCTGCCTCAGCCTCCCGAGTAACTGGGACCACAGGCGCCCGCCACCTTGCCCAGCTAATTTTTTTGTATTTTTTTAGTAGAGACAGGGTTTCACCGTGTTAGCCAGGATGGTCTCGATCTCCTGACCTCGTGATCCACCCGTCTCGGCCTCCCAAAGTGCTGGGATTACAGGCTTGAGCCACCGCGCCCGGCGAGTTCTGAAACATTTTTAAAACTTAGCTGTGCTAGGGTTTCTCAGCCTCAGCGCTACTGGCACTTAGGGCTGGGTGATTCTCTGCCGAAGGGGGCTGCCCTGTGGGCTGCAGGATGTTTAGTAGCACCACTGGCTGGGATCGATGAGACGCCAGTAGCAACCCTCATCTCTAGTTGTGACAACCAGAAAGTATCTCCAGACATTATCAAACACCCCTGGGGGCAAAGTCAGCCCCCACCCCCTAACTCAGAACCATTGCTCTATACCAAGAAAATAACTTCACGAAGGGCAGATATTAAATCAACTACAGAATCCCAAATCTAACTGTACATAGCAACATCACAGCCTTGTTTTAAGTACAGATCACAATAAAAACAGATGAGGCTGAATTTGTTTAAGTAAAAACATGGAACACCTGGTCTAGCATCGAAATTGCCAGACAAGAGTGGTTTATTGTCTTTTTACAACACAGCAGATGATAGAAATAAGTACAACATCTATTTCTTTGTTTATCTAAAAATTAATAGTGTGTTGCCAGTGTTAGTCTCAGTGAGAACTGTCTCGGATTCAGTGAACATCACTGTACCTGCTCTAAAGCTTTAAAGCTAAAAATTATTTAGAGCCCAAAGTCATTTGATCAATTCATGGATTTTGTTATACGCCACAAATTAATATTAATTATTATATACAATACAGAAAAGTTCACAGAATCTTTGGAACAGAGAAGAGAAGGGGTAATTACAGTTTGCTGCATTCAAGTTTGTTATCTTAGGGAAAGAAACTGAGGAGTCCTGTGGTCCCTCTAGACCCCTAGATCACTTCCCAGTGCGTATGAGTCATCCCCCATAAGGCACCTTGTCGCAAGCATTAAGGTCGGCTCCATGTTCGGCCAGACACTCCACGATATCGTGGTAGCCCCTGGCAGAGGCTGTCAGGAGGGGCGTCTCTCCTTCTCGGTTCTTGATGTTCACGTTACAGCCGGCTTCACAAAGTGCTTTGGCCACAGAGTAATAGCCGTGCCAGCCAGCACAGTGCAGGGGGGTTTCTTCTTCCTGGCCAAGGAGACAAGTGCAGAGAGGAGGAAAAAAAAAACAATGAGAAACAAAATATAAAGCAAGGTGAGAGTCCCTGTCAAATTTGGCAGAAATGCAACCAAGGCAGCAAAGGGAAAGAGCTCATAGGTACTGGAGTCAAATATTAATCTGGAATAAAATAACAACATCAGTGTGAGCCACCAGCATTAAGAGGTAGATCTGACGTCTCTCCTTCATTCGTTTTCCTTCCTCAACACTTGTGTGTTTGATGAATTTGGCTTTCTCAGCATATGACTGACAACTGACTTTCGGGAGCCCGCTGAAACCATCGGCCCTGCTCCTCTGAACAACAGAGCCTTCATGCAGGTGCATTATAGCATCTTTCTAATAAGTGCCTCGCTGACTTTATCTGAAACTACTAATAGTAGGTGAGCACTTTCCTGAGCATGAATTCTTCCAGCAACCTTGATGCCTCCAGCTTTCTGTCACGTTTACAACACAAGGTGAGTGGTAACAGTATTGTTGCTTTGGCTAGAAAGTAATTAGGAAAGCCACACACAAGTCAAGGGCAGTCCTTATAGACTGGGAGGCCTGTATCTTCAGGATCAACATCGTTAGATACATAAATGCGCCGATAAGAGGCCATCCTAGTGCGGTGGTGACAAACGTGGACTCTGAAATCAGATTGTGTGTGTTCAAGCCCCAGCTTTACCACTTCTGAGCTTTGTGAGCCTGGGAAAGTTACAGAAACTTTCCCTGCCTTGATTTCCTCATCTCCAAAACGAGAATGATAATAGTCATTCACCTCATAGGGCTGTTCAGCAGACTGAATGCATGAATGAATGAAGTGGTTAGACCTGATCCTGGTATTAGCACCCTGCACACCTTAGCTAGTACTTCTGTTTGAGTCCCTGCCCTTTGAGTCCTTGCCCTCTCTAGTGGAAGACAGAAAACTTAGCTTGGATAAAACTCTAAAGGCCCCGACTGTACCATCTGGCTGCCTGTACATTCATGTATAGAGCAGAGGAAGGGAGGACGTCAGCCATGACCCACCTTGTCCTGGATATTGGGATTGGAGCCGAAGCTGCACAGTAACTGAGCCACGTCAGCATGGCCATAGCGAGCCGCCACGTGGAGGGCTGTCTCTCCAGACTGCAGAAGAAAAGGAGCTGGTGATTCTGAGCCACATCTGTGAGCAGGCTATGGAGACCAGAACCCAAGGCCTACACCCAGGCCTGCCTGGTTCCACTCCATCCCCTTTGGTTCCACCCACCCACCTTGGGCAGATGCCCCGATAACGGCTAGGATGGGGACCTGGGGTTGGAGTGTCCACCACACAGTCAGTATTAAGCCCACACACTTGGCACATCCTGTGAAGTGCAAACAACTCAGGAGAAGGCTCTCCCTTTTCCATGATGGCTGTTCTCAATCTTCTTTATGTACTGACACTTCTAGCTGTGTGATTTTCTTCTTTTTTAAACACAACATTCTCTTTACGATTGGGTTCATCATTCAGCAGTTACTTAAATGAACTATTTTACTTATTAACAAGCTTCTCATTTCATTGCCTATGATTAGAAATTTATTTTCGTATATTCTCAGAGATTTTCTCAGAAATTTTAAAGAATATCACTATTTGCCCATGTAATAACTTTCTGTGAATTAGTAACAGGTGCAAATCCTTTAAGATACTTTACTTCTATCCACCCCACAGAAAATCATCAGCATAAACAAATTTTAAGAAGACAAAACAAGATATATGGTTGCCACCTTCCAGATAACTGCCATAATAAATGTGTGTTTCTGATAGGAATGTTACCCCTCAGACATGGTGCAGTGCATGATCCATGCAACTGTGTGTGGCAGCTTGACTAAGCATATTGAATTAGTCTGCCAGTACTGGAAGCAGAGAAGTGTTGTACAGTAGAATAAATAATGGATGAGTAGGTAGGAATCCCAGGTTCAGGTTCCCGCACAGCCAATTAATTCACAGGATTGTTGTGTGAACTTAATGAAACACATACATATGAAAACAAGGTATCCTGATAAGTCAGTAACTTTTATAACATTGTTGTGCCAAAAAAAAAGCCTTACTTTATTACTTTATGTGCATTGATTGTCTCATTAATATCTTCTAGTGTCTGTGATTGTCAGGTCAGCACTATCAGCCACTTCAGAGAAGAAGAGAATAGGAGAGATCCGCTTAAAAGCACAAGGTTGAGTCAGGAAGAAAATCGAATCGAGACGGAGGGTCTCTGTCTGGTTGTCTTTCTACTAGCACTTTGAGGTTTTTAAGTTATGGGGATTATAATTCAATGCGTGCATATTATGGCAACTACCTAGAAGATTTTGGCTTAAGGCTGATTTCAATATTAAATCAAACCATAGGCAACAAGAAATTTCCAATTTAAATTTTCTGCTGGTGAATGTTGGTGCTGATTCCTTTCCTTTGGGTTCTGATGCACATAGTAGGCCAACACTCACTCTCACATGCATCCTCAGGTTCCTCCTAAGAGAAGTGGCCTTACCTTGTCTTTCACGTCCAAAGGGCATTTGTTCTCATTGAGAAATTTCAAGGTATCGACGTGGCCATGCCGAGCAGCCCAGTAGATGGCATTGGACCCACCCTGCAGGAAAATCAACCTGGGGTCACATTTCTAAAAAGCTGACAGCGCCGGACACATGCATCCCTCAGAGTCACTGTATTTCCCTTCCTGCGTGATGATAAAGCCCAGAGGAGCAACTTCCCAGAGGAACGAAGCTTTCATTCTCTTTTACACCTTTGACAAATGTACCATGGTTACACAGGATGCTAGCATTAGGGGCACCTGGGTGACGCAGATAATGGAACTCTTTTGGAACTTTTCCAACTTTGTTTTGTAAATCTAAAATGATTTTGAAATAAACAATTGTTTTCTGTTTGTAAACCCTCATCTCCCCCTCTGGTTAGGAATCCCTTGCTGCAGAGGACCGGATCTACTCCACTTACAGCTCTGCTGACATCTACAGAAGCAGGCAAACACATTTCTGATGCGAATAATTAGATAATAAAACTTTTTCATGTGTGGCATCTAACACTGTCGAGTAAATGTGATCGGTAAGAAGGAAAATCTGGGTAGTGTACAAAGAAATGCTGATGTCAAGCAGCAGCGCCAAGGGGAGGATAAATGATAAATGTTTGACTCTCTAATGCATGTGTCAGGCTGTACCAAGCTGTTGAAAAAGTAGCTTATCTTCCTTTACAGGAAACTGAGAAACAAGTTAGGACATACTTTTTTTTTCCTCTGTTACCTCGATAATTAAGAGACATTTGATAATACTTTAAAATTCAATTCATTTCAATAAAACAATTATGACCTTATCCTGGACATCGATTCTTGAGCCTCTTTTAATGAGCAACTGTAGTATTTGAATATTCCCACAGCCAGCAGCAATGAGTAATGGAGGTGTCCCGTGCTAGAATAGGCAAGAAAAAAATTACTAATTTTCAGGTTTGGTAGGAAAGGAAAAGCTCAAATGATGATTGCTGTTCCCACACACCTTCCCCTGTCTCAACAGACATAGAGCTACTGCTGAGTGGCAGGAAGAGAAGACAGGTAGAAGGGTATAAAACCTTTCCTTCCCCTTTTGGATTCTCATCGGGGACATTTTCATTAGCAGGATGAGAAGATCTCAAATTT
Source organism: Rhinopithecus roxellana (assembly GCF_007565055.1). Classification (NCBI taxonomy): domain Eukaryota; kingdom Metazoa; phylum Chordata; class Mammalia; order Primates; family Cercopithecidae; genus Rhinopithecus; species Rhinopithecus roxellana. The sequence continues at coordinate 36,335,551 of NC_044564.1, read as the reverse complement.
CATGGGTAGAGATACAATATGTGAATGAAGGAAGGTCCTTAATGCAAAAAGACCCTATTTGTAACTCAAATCACTCTCTAAACAGAAGCGATTTTCCCCACAGTATGGAGCTTCCAATTGGAAGGGAGAATGGAGAAGCAGATGGGGTCCTTCCTTTGACATGGAAGGGCAAGGTCACTGTGACCCACCCCTCCACTAGGCTGCAGAACAGAACCAGACCTTGTTGGGTTGGTTAACATCATAGTTGGACAATGAGCCCAGAAGATGCTGCAGGCCTGGGACGTTGTCATCGTTGATAGCATGGATGATGGCTTTCATCACAAAGGAGTCTTCCTCATCCTTGAGAGAGACAGCCAAGATGGAAACAGAGTTACATTGCTAGCCATGATTCTCTTACCAACATCAAAGAAACCTGTGCTCACTTGTTAACAGGGGGATTCAGAGGAAAGTAAGCCATTTATTTCCCAAAACCACAGTCATGAAGGGACCTAGGAGGGAAATTTTTGCTCCTTCCATGTTGCAAACACTATTTACTGTTTACCTGGGCTTTAATGTTATCTGCAGTATAGCCCAGAGACAGTGTCTGAGATCCAGATTTCAAATGATGATGATGACAAGTAACCCATTGTGTTTATCTTAAGAATCTGTCAAAACACAGTTCCTAAAACCACTGTGAAAATCTTTAGGTATAACATAGTCTCTTCCTGGAAAAGGAAAAAGAAAAACCTACTGGCCAGGTGCAGTGGCTCACGCCTGTAATCCCAGCACCTTGGGAGGCCGAGATGGGCAGATCACGAGGTCAGGAGATCGAGACCATCCTGGCTAACATAGTGAAACCCCATCTCTACTAAAAATACAAAAAAAAATTAGCTGGGCGCAGAGGTGGGCACCTGTAGTCCCAGCTACTCGGAGGCTGAGGCAGGAGAATGGCGTGAACCCAGGAGATGGAGCTTGCAGTGAGCCGAGATTGCGCCACTGCACTCCAGCCTGGGCGACAGAGCGAGACTCCACCTCAAAAAAAAAAAAAAAGGAAAACCTACTGAAGCAAAGAAATGATGCCTTTGAATAAGATATTGTCAATTTGGAATGTTTCCAACTACGGAATTGTTTTCTGATCACTCATATTTCTTCCATCACTATGTATAGAATAACATGGCAAAATTCTCTGAAAGCTGATCCCAATTATAAAAAAAAAACAACAACAAAGATTTAAAAAATAGGCTCTAAATAAAAAAAACAAAGGCTAGAAATCAGAAAACTGATGCATTTCTAATTACAAAGGAAAAATAACCAGAAAAGTGGTGAATAAAAACTTGAAAAATCTTTGCCACGCTGTCAAAATTCACATTAAAACTAAGGAATCAGCTAGAAAAATCCTAAACAAAATTTTTGAAATGATAAACACAGAATTATGACCACTGGAATTTCAAATCTGGAAAAGTGTATCTACAGAGGCTGAATCTCTGCTTGTGGGGGAGAATGGAGAAAGCATGTCTCTCCATCTGCCTTCTCTTCTCTACAGATCTGAATCCAAACACTTTCCATGTGGGCTTTAGTAATATTTGTATAAAATGCATGTTTAAGAATGCCACCGGCTTTGCTTTTCTGTCACAATTCAAGTCAATGACTAAGAGGCATTTACATGAAAGCGCAAGTCAAGAGAAATGGGGAAAACAGAAGGAATAAAGCAGATTGTTATGACTCACCCCATGATTAGAATATGGAGATGAGGGAATCTGACCTCTGGCAGGGTATCTTTCCACCTGGAGCTCCTGCACGACCCTTGGTCCCTCTCCCACCCTAAATTTTTCACTGTGACACATGTAACGTCTCCCAGTTGAATATTCAGTGACTTCAATTTGCAATCTTTAATCATCCTCATTATCTTACTTAGAGTCACAGTTTTTATCTTCTCGCTGGTTGCGCAGCCACCCTCTAACGATTCCCAAACAAAGCCTCCTCTTCTCTCTCTTTTCGCCCTAATCTGCTTCTCTTTTGTTTTTTCCGTTTTTTTGGTTTTTTAAAATATCTCCAATCCTATTTCACTCCACAAGGCTAGATGTGGAGCCTCAGTGAAACTACTACCTTAAGGGGAAAAATGGGGAGCTGGTGTCTGCAATTCCCACCCTGAAGTACCCTGAAGTACTTGGCTCCACCGGGGAAATGCTGACTGTTCTGTTACAGGGGCAGGGTAGTTCCCACAGGACAACCGTGGTTGCCTCGTCTGGAGTCCCCTTCACCTCCTGACTTAATAAAGGCCCATTGTTTGACTGTCAGGGGAAAGTCTTGTTGAATTCGGATGCTTCTACTCATATCTGAAGAGCTTATCTGTGATTAGGTTTCAGTTTGGATTAGGGGGGAAAATAAAGAAAATAAAGGCTAGAAATTGGAAAATGAATGCATTTCTAATCACAAAGGAAACATAACTAGAGGGTACTGAAAAACAAATTTGATAAATCTTTGCCACTTTGTCAAAGTTCACATTAAAACTAAGAAAGCTGGAGTTATTCTCAAGGGCCTTGGGCAGTCAACACCAGGCCAATAATTCAAGTGAGTTAGGCCTTCTGGTCTGCTAGGAGACGCACCAGCAAGCAGCACTGCATTCTTCCTGATTCCCTGGTGCATGTGTGTGGGAAGGAGGTGGCGGTTGTCTGTCCCTTCTGTGCTACTGTTAACCAAGATTCTTCTATGTCAGCAGCAACGGTTCATGCAAATTAGAATAAGCTCTTTTCTGCTGGCTAGCCTCTCTTTTACCAAAATATCAGCGAGTGTGTCTCTGTGTATGTGCATTTGCTGTGCGTGTGTGTGTGTGCGCGTGTGTGTTGGGGGGGTGGTCTGTGCCTATGTTTGCATCAAGGTGGAAGGTAGTGTTAGAGGTATGGGGCTATGAGAGGGGACAGCAGCATTCAAATCAAAGAGAAAAAAAGAGGAAAAAAGCAAGAGGGTGCATAAATCAGCACCCCCAAATCCCTCTAAGGGGATCAAGAATAGGCTTGCCATTTCCACAACTTCAGGTTCCTGGGAGGTTGAACGAATAGGACAGCTTGGACATTCTGAGTACCCAGTGCTGAGAAAGGAGCACCAGGGCACACGGGTTTGCTTACCAGAGTATCGTCGCTTCTGGCAACACTCATGTTACTTCTGGACAGGAACGACCTGGATAATCTTTGGCACAGTGATATCAAGCGAACGGATTGCTTTTTTTTAAAGACAAAAAAAAAAAAAAGGTAGGGTGAGAGGAGGAGAGACAGCTTATGTAACAATTGTCAAATGAGTACAAACGACAAAGCCTTTGAGATCGTGTTCATAGGCATGAGCACACACTCTCCCAGGTGGGCAATCCTACAGCGAATTGGGTTGTATTTGCTTAAAGAATAATTTTAAAGGTGTTATAAATCAAGACAACAGAATATAGAGATTCTCCTTCCATGTTTCATTATTGAACTACAGAGCTGGACACCCCACATTCTTTCTCTCTCTATATTTTCTTCTCTGTTCTTTGGAGAAGGTGATTTGACCCTTGCAGGTCCCCCCTCAGAGAAGCACAGAATGCAGGGGCCTTGCTCTATGTCCTTTGTGCCACATAAGCAGTGATGGTAGACAATGTAATGACCAAAACGAGACAGCTGATGGAAGTGAACAGCTGGAGGGCCTCTTATAGAAAAAACATCTCTGCATTTACTCTCAAAGGCAAAAGCACAGTTAAAGAATGAGAGCAAGAAAGAGAAATGTATGGTTGCTCTCTCTCTACTTTAAGCCTAATTCTAAGGACTTCTTGAAAATCTAGTGCTGTGGTCTTCCTCATCCCTACCATAGCACCCCAAGATCAGTAGGTGTGAAAACGAGGTACATTTCTGGCCCTGAGCTGGGAAGACATGGTAGGTACCCACTTCCTCTGGGTTTGACATGACCCTGGGCACAGGAAACCATCCCATCACCTTCTTAGCCCTGAAGTGTGATTTCTTCCAGGATGTCTGCAATGCCTTCCAATCTATGTCCCACCCAGGCCCTGTGGAGGCCATCCACACTTAGGAAGGAGAAGAGGCCACCCTGCAAATGCTCATGGCCCCACCCCACCCCCACTCCGACCACTCACAGATAAAGGCAGGGCTGAGAGACCTACTTACACGAGTTACAGCACAAATGTAATCTCATGCTGCTTACCACAAAGAATGAACCTATTTAAAATGTGGCTTGTAGTATTAGAAAAAGATTTCACTATAATTTTATGGTGCTGCTATAAAAATTTGCATTGAGAATGGTTTCGATGGAAAAAATACAAAAGTACATTTAATGGTATGAGTTAAAGTGACTAAAATATTATTTTTGCTTGTTTTTGAAAATAGAGTAATGGTGCAGAACACTACAGGGTGGATTAAAAAGAGGAAAGGATATATTTTCCATATTGCCAGTATCAGAGGAGACGGGCCCTGACCACACACTGCTCTACACAGGAAATAGAATTTGTTAATCCCTCCACAACAAACAATCTTACTTTCCATTTTTTCCGGGCTGCAAACTTCTTGAATTTCTCCATGTTTACCGCTGATGCTTTTCTACTAAGTGCCTGTTGTGTATCTTTAGGCTAAAATAAAAATCCAAGAAAAAAAATTAAAGCTCTCAAGTTACATTTAAATGTGTTATATGACAATTTTTCAAACATCTCCTTATTCAGGATGCTTATGCATTCACCTTATTAAATTAGCATAGGAAGTTGGGATAACATGGAATATCTAGGCACCTAGTCTTAGCAGACTCACTCTTGTATCTGAGGGTTTCGTATCATCCATATACACTGGGGAGAAGTAGAGCTTGGGGTCAAACTAAATCATGACTTTCCACATTGATAGTTTGGGCATGGCAATATTCATGGTGAGGCTATGTTATGAGGCATTCGAACTTGGATATCACCAAGTAATGTAGAGCTTGGAGGGATCTCAGAGGTCAGCAAAGTTAGTTTGGCCTATAGCAGGAGAATTCCTTGTACTGTATCTTTTTCAGTAGATGTATTTAGCTTTTGTCTTCCACCTCTGGGAGAAGGAGACACCACAGCTCGCTAGGAGAGCCCAGGTCACCGCTGGGAGCTTGCACAGCAAAGCTATTTGCCCCCAAAGCCTGTTTCTGTGATGTTCACTTCTTTGTTTCATGATTTTATTCTGTAACTATCATCCTTTCCCACCCCTAATCCTTTCTGCCCTGGATTGAAGCAACTTTAATCCAAATGTCAATCAGGCCAGGCAGGTAATGTAAAGGTGTAATGTTCCAGGGGACCTTGTTCCCCAGCACCAAGGTGCCTGTGCCACTTCCCAAGGCCATGTGGAATGAGGGCTCAGTGTCAGCAGATCTTCAGATTTTCCAAGAGAAGCTGGAAATCCAGATTTGATTGATATTTACATGCTGGAATCAACATAAAATTTTAAATATACTGTTTGGGCCAACACCCCACAGGTCACTCCAAACATAGTTGTTGAGTGGGCTTGACCTTTTACAATCCTGCTCTGTGCTGGCTTATTCCTCTCTCCCCACCTCTGGGATCATTAGGATACAGTCTAACCTGTCAGCTTTTCTTAAAATATGATGCAAATAGCAAACTTAACACTCCAGGTGTGACCTGTGGTTAGCAGTACTTTAAGACACACGAATACCAGGGTGCCCAAACCAATCACATAGAAAGTGATCTAAACAGTGAAGTAATATGCAACTCACCTTGATCCAGGGATGCTGCAAACTATCTTGAATTGTCATTCTCTTCCTTGAGGGGAGGGGGAAAAAGGAAAAAATGCTGTGACCATAGCAGCAAATACTAAGGTTGTTTTCCTGCTGGCTGGGCCTGCCAAGCAGATACTCTGGAAAATGCAGTTCAGGGAAGAAAGCCAAAAACGGCATCGGTCTTTTTGTGATGATTTCACTGTGCCTGCAGGGACTGACTGAGCGGGGGCAGAGGGCCCTGCTTGCATTTTCTGAAGCGTTTCACAGGGCATGCTGCCCTTTGGTAGATGAAGCAAGCAGGGTCTGAGAAACGCGGCCCTATGCATGGAACAGGCACAGGCTCTGGGCTGGCTGAGGCCGTGGCCAAGCACCTTTCAGGAACACGGACACTCACTTTGGATCCTTGACCAGAAGTCTTCTTATGAAATCTTTGGCTAGGGCACTGGTATTGCTGAAGTATTCATCCTCAAATTCATAGTTGACAGCAGACACATTTGCTAACGTTTCTTGCTTAGTGTCTCCAAGAAATGGGGAAGCCCCACTTAGGCTGTTAAAAATAAAGTTGGGCACAGAACATTAATGACGACCCCTTAGTGTTGTCATTTTGCTCCTATAACATCTGGAGTGTGGAATAAGATTATAAGCTGGTGCTTGAATAATCTCTTGAGAGTTTGACTATATTTCATAGGCTTTCACTGTCAGGACCAAAAGTGTCAGCTTCATGCAAAAGGATTCACTTAACAAGTTAATTTGGAACAGCATCTGGTAGTTTACAGGAAACCTGTTTCTCGGCAGTGATGGACAGCTATGCTTTCTTTCAGTGATTATGCTACAGTTTCTGACGACTCATTTCAAATTAGGAGAACATGTTTAATTAGTATAAACTAAACATGTTTTCAGGGTGTAAAACGAATATGTTTATATCAAAAGCATGCATAAGCTAAAGAGATCAACACAGCACATTTAATGGTTAATTAAACCTATGGTCTCACGGAAGAGAAGAGAGTATGAGTTGTGGATTGTGGTACTTACAGGATATAGGTTATTACCCCGATACTCCTAAAAACAACACAAAACAAACAAAAGAACACATCAGGAGAAGAGTCAAATAAATCAGAAAGAAAACACCACCAAGGACATACTCCTTACCACATATCTGCCTCAAGACCAAGAGGTTCATAGTTGACTATCTCAGGAGCTAAGAGGAAACAAACACTCATTTAGCTTGGGAGGAAGCAAACTAACCAATTCTATCTTCATGCAACAACCAGGAACATGTAACAGGGAAAGAATCTTCCAGCAGGGGAGGTTTGCCAGAATAATGTTTCTGAGATGTAAATGACCACAGGAGCAAAGGAACTTACCGACAAACTCTGGAGTCCCAAATATGTTTTTAAATTCATTTCCAAAGTCCATTTTATGGGCCAACCCAAAGTCAATGATCTTGATCCGAGGTTTGGGGACATTTCTATCCAAAAGCATTATGTTCTCAGGCTTGAAAAAAGAGAGAAATAAAAGGCTATGATATGTTATGCTGAGGACAAGATGGCAGAACAGTTCTTCTCTTCCCACTCCCGAAAGGAAAAAAAAAAAAAAGGCCAAAAATTAGGGAAGAAAGGGTGGTTGAAAGAGTATACCAGGAAAAGAGTATACCAGGGTGGTTGAAAGTATACCAGGAAAGAGTATACACAGAACCATTTTCCTAAGGTTCTGTGTTCACAAATGAGAGGAGGGGCAGAGACGAAACGTTGTGAAGAAAATCTCAGTGTATCTTTAAAACATTTTAATTAAACGTATTTAGAGGTGATGTCTTAACTCTAATGACGAGAAAAAAATCTGCAAGCCAGCTTTGTACAGAATTCATGGGGTATATCTTCTTATTTCAAGAAGGAAATACATGTCTTGCTCTAGGTTCTCCCTGAAGCAGGCCTGAGACAAGGAGGGGACACCAGGAAACACTTGGTAGGAGAAGCAGATACAGGAAACAGAAGGAAGTTGCTACGAAGTGTCCTATCAAGGTGGGGGTAACTAGGGGAATGGGAGGCGAAAAGGAGAACTCAGTGTTATTCCAATTGTAGCATGAGGGAGCTGGGGTCTTTATCCACCATCTCTCCATCCTCCACGGCTGACAGCTGCTTCTGTGGAAATTTTTCTTTTGCATTTCCAGCTCCCAGGGCCAGAAACAAGATGCCAGGAAGAGTCACAGGTATTTGCAGCAAGCCCTCTTTTAGGCTGTATATGAGTGTGTGTCTTTTCACATGTTTGTGGGGCCGGGGGGACATGAATGGGACATTGACAGCTCTGCCACAAAAAGAATGGGGACAGTCCTCCCTCCTCTGAAATCCTGTCCCAGCTCTACGGGTCTGAGCCATCTCCTCCGACGGAGCGCACACTTCTTTGTGTTATTATGGAGGTAACAATTCTGTTTCACATTGATTCCTTCTCTCATAGACTATTGGTGTGCTTTACCAGACCACTTCTCGCTCTCTTCAACTGGAACTTCTCACCATTGCCACTTCCTATTGCTCCTGTTGTGTCTCCCCTTCCCAAAGAGACCACACCTCTGTCATGGCTGGGAGGGTGGCTTACATGCCGTTTCATCTCCAACTACGTTCTGCATCCAGCCAGGCAAATGCCCCAATTAGCCAATCTGAGTTTGGTTTGCTTGATTATTGGTGACAGAGTCAAGCCACAAGCCTTTGCATCACTCAACACATTTTCTATCTTAACACGCCCAGAGCCACAGAAGGAACCAGCACCAGTCACTGGCTGCTGGCTAATGTCCAAGTAGCCAAGAGCATCCCCCTCACTAAAAAAACCTGGTTCCTAAGACCCCTTGTATTCTTTACCAAGAATTCCAGAATGTAATCAATTATCAATTAAGCCTCTATCCCACAAAAAGGTTTGCCATCCCAGTGGGAGGCATGTATTTATTCTATGCTTGCTGATTTATATTGATAATTCTGTTTGTTACGCTGGTACAGGAAAAATAATGTAACTCTTTCAGATGCCTCAATTTTTCTTAGCAGAGAAACAACCAAGGCTGTGATCTGCACAAGCTTCTATCTGGCTTATACTTTGAAACGTACCTTAAGATCAAAGTGGGCGATTTGAAGGGAGTGCAGGTAGTAAACACCATTAAGAATTTGTTTGAGAAATTCAGTTGCTTCCTCTTCAGTTAAAGATTCCTTTTCAGCTAAGAAGTCAAACAGCTCGCCACCTGCAACGCTGAGAACCCGGAAGCAGAGGTTATTGGTAACAATTCCGTTTCACATTGATTCCTTCTCTCATAGACTACTGGTGTGCTCAAACATCAGACAAGAAAACAGCATAAAGATTATGCTGAAACCACCAAGCATGGAGTCAGAATTCTCTGTGCAGGTTGTTGACAGTTCTGCATTCGGACACATTTGTGCTTGAAAGCACCTGGGAACCATTTTCCTAAGGTTCTGTGTTCACAAATGAGAAGAGGGGCAGAGACGAAACGTTGTGAAGAAAATGTCAGTGTATCTTTAAAACATTTTAATTCAATGTATTTACAGGTGATGTCTCAACTCTAATGACAAGAAAACATCTGCAAGCCAGCTTTGTACAGAATTCACAGTGTATATCTTCTTATTTCAATGAGAGAGTACCTGAAAATTTTGTAACCTGCATGTTTAATTAATTCTTTAAAATTCAAATTCACAATATATGGTCTGGTAACGGTTTTTTCCTTCCTTGTTTAGTATTGGTTTGTATGTAAATACTAACACATTTATAAAAATCAATTCAGTAGCCTTGGAGCGATGGCTCACACCTGTAATCCCAGCACTTTGGGAAGCCAAGGTGGGCGGATCACAAAGTCAAGAGATTGAGACCATTCTGGCCAACACGGAGAAAACCCGTCTCTACTAAAAATACAAAAAGAATTAGCCGGGCGTGGTGGCGCATGCCTATAGTCTCAGCTACTCGGAAGACTGTGACAGAAGAATCGCTTGAACCCGGGAGGCAGAGGTTGCAGTGAGCTGAGATCGCACCACTGCACTTCAGCCTGGCGACAGAGAGAGACTGTCTCAAAAAAAAAAAAAAAAAAAAAAAATTTACAAAAAAAAGCAAAATGTATGTGGTTGGTTGCAGATTTATTTAGTTTGTTTCTCTGTCCAGACTGTAAGTGGGTGGAGGGGAGTGGTCGGCACCTCCCACCCCAGCTATTGGCTACTGCTGTATGCCCCACTCCCCGCAGAGCCAGGCACACAGCAAGCACTCAAAACTTGATCAGGTGGATGGATGAACAAGCTCCCCTAAAAACTCCACGGTAGCGATGAATGGCAAATAACAGGGAAGTTTTAATAAGAGTTTTTATAGGTTAATCTTTATCAAGTTTAACCATATATTCACAACATAATAATTAAGTGCAATTATGCACAAACTGCTGTATTCATTATCTTTCTTAGGGCAACAGCGCTCCCTAAACATTATACCTTCCGCATCTACATCCATTCAGAGTAAGAAAATTGGTGCTCATCGGATCAGATAAGAATGACAAAAAAGCTGTTTTCTTAAAAGTTTCAGATCCCGGCCGGGCGCGGTGGCTCAAGCCTGTAATCCCAGCACTTTGGGAGGCCGAGACGGGCGGATCACGAGGTCAGGAGATCGAGACCATCCTGGCTAACACGGTGAAACCCCGTCTCTACTAAAAAATACAAAAAAAAAACTAGCCGGGTGAGGTGGCGGGCGCCTGTAGTCCCAGCTACTCGGGAGGCTGAGGCAGGAGAATGGCGGGAACCCGGGAGGCGGCGCTTGCAGTGAGCTGAGAACCGGCCACTGCACTCCAGCCTGGGCGACAGAGCGAGACTCCGCCTCAAAAAAAAAAAAAAAAAAAAAAAAGTTTCAGATCCCACACGCCTTCACCCTCCTGGTCGGTGTTTTCTTTAGCACGGTCTAGAGTCTGTGGGCATCAGAATTGTTTGAGGATGCTTTAAAAATGAAGAGTCTGAGCCTCACTTTCAATCCGCTGTGGGAGGGCTTCCAAGAATGGTGACCAGGAAAGTCAGCATTTTTAACAAGCACCTGAAAAACTGAGACCATTTTCCCATGTCTTAATTCCACGGTCCTGCTGCCAGGCCTCCCATGGTTTATGGGGACAGTGGAGTGACTCTCCTATCCCCAGGGGCCTGGCAGAGGTAGCTGCACCCTCCTGTGAACAGTCCACAAGCCTCCCCTATCCCCCAGGGGACACAGCAGAGCCTGGGCCCAGCCAGGATGTCCAGGAGTCCAAGCGAAAGGTGTCCTGCATGGACCCTGCCTCAGGAGTGGCCTTGCTCTTGGGAGATGCAGTCTGCCCCACCCTCTCCCCTCCCAGGTGCCCTTGGCCTCACAGGCCCCCCACTGTCTCCCCAGGGAACAAGGCAAGGCCTCCCGTTTCTCACTTTCGCATCTTATTCTTAAAACAAACAACAAGGGGAGAGAAAATCCTTCAACTATACAGGGGAAAAAGAAAAAGTGGGAGATTGTGAACCAACCCAACCCAAAGAAAGCTCTCCCATCACCCCCGGGTCTCCAGCCCTGGCTTCTGTGCTCTCTGGGGCGCCCCACACCACTGGAGCTGACTCAGGCACCGCGGCCATGTGGAGTGGAGAAGTCAAGTGCCTGCATCCAGTGCAAGTCTTAACTTCTGCCATGAGCTCACCCTGAAACCCGGAAGGTTACCCCTTCTCTTGAGCCTCATTTCCCCAGAGGAGTCATAAGACCTCTTCCCTTGAAGGTTATGAGGATGAAAGGTACTAGACATGTGTAACTGCCAAGGCTGGCATGTGGGTAAGGTCCAGCTTGTGGGAACGAGTGTTGTTATAAAGAAGGCCACTGTCACCCCTGTAGCATACCACTGCTTCCTCCAGGATCCAATATGAAAGCCCCTTCCTGCCCGCTCCTCCTCCTTAAACCGGCCCATTGGTTAAGCCTAACCACTGTGCTTCCCAGGAAGAAGGTGAGGGGAAGGAGTGAAACTTCTGCCGTGAATGTGGTGCCCAGCCACCGGCTTTCTCTCTGTGGCCCTCTTCAGGGCCTCCTGACCCCACCTCACTCACACCTGCTTGTGTTGTCATAGAGTACGGAGATGCATTTTTCAGACAATGAGAAACATCTGGAGTTTGGCTGCCTGGTTGGGGTGAATCTTCCAGCACCCACACAGATGGCGCAGCCTGCTGGCCCTGAGTCCTTTCTGGGGGCTCCACTGTCCAGCCTTCTGGCAACCCCATGCTGCCCCGGCCTCAGGCTTTGCCCGCTCTTCTTTGGCCGGCTTTCTCTCCCTCCCTGCCAACCTAAGCTTTCTTCAGATCCACGATCTCCTTCTCCTGCTGGCTCTGTCTTCTGTGAGGCAAGATGGCAAAAACGAGGGGACCGTGGTTCAAATTCTGCCAGGGCCTCCAACCTCGCTGAGCCTCAGACTCCCCTTCTATAAAATAAAGGGTAAAACATCATAGCGTACGGAGTTGTTCTGAGGTTCCAGGACATGCAGAGACCCTTCTCAATCAATGCTGCTGTCTTTTTTCCCAGGTGGCTTCAAACCAGAAGTCCTCCCATGGCGGCAGGCTTGTGTGGGTGAGGGTTTCACAGCAGGCTCTTTGGGGCTGGGGTGGGCAGAGCCCATTCCTGAGGTGTCACATTCCCATCATGGCCGTCTCAAGCTCCCCACGTGAGATCAGGGACCGTGGAGTTGGGGAGGAACGGGCACTGCAGCTGTGGCCTGGGTGAGCAAGGATTGACACAGAACTGCCGAGCAGACACCTGGCCTGCCATGACGTTCCACATTTTTCCGAAGACGGTCTGACGGCATCTCATCCTCGTGCTCTTCTGCACCGTGATTGTGCCATCCTCCCTCAGGCAGTGGGCAGAATCTGTGCCTCCACCTCTTGAATCTGGGCAGGCCCCGTGACCACTCTGACCAATGGCACAAGTGATTCTGCCAACCCTGCTGTGGTTTTTCTGGGACTGGGGGCCTCCAGGTCCCACCTCCTGAAGCCCTCAGGTAAGATGCAAGAAGTATGATGATGCCAAACCACTGTGCCATGTGGAGAAACCCAGGAAGAAGAGATGTCCTTGGAGAACAAGGCCGGAGACCTGAGCAAGGAAGGCACCTTGGAAGGGGACCCTCCAGCCCAGCCGAGGCCACAGAGATCAGAGACTGTCCATTCAGCGACTGAGCAATGAGGGAACATCACAGGGCCTGCCAAACTTCTATCAATGGCAGATCCTAAACATTTTAGGCTTTGCCGGCCTTGGAGGCTGTCCCAACTACTCAACTCTGCTAATGTATCATGAAAGCAGCCACAGATGACATGTACATGATGGGTGTGGCTATGCACCAATAAAACTTTAGTTAAAAAATAGGTTGCAACCTGGGTTTGGCCTATAAGCCATAACTTGCTGACCCCTGATATAAAGACTAGGTCATCTCAGCCCAACCTGGGGTAACTCTCAAGAGTCATTCTGGCCCCAGAACTCCCTGTTGGCCAACTGGGGCTGCCACTGAACGCATTCCTGCTCCCTTCTCCTCCTCTCCAAATCTTGATCCTAAATAAAGTTCTTAATAAACACCATGCACACTTTCCTCCATCTCAAGAGTCTGCTTCCCAGGGAACTCAACCTACACCCTCACTGGGTCTGGAGTCGTTTTTTTACACAGTCAGAGAAGGCTGGAACATGGGCTTGTTTACTAGGCTCAGTCAACAGAGCTCAGGCTTGCCCTTCCCTGGCCTGGTCATCTCGTGCCTTATTCAGTATTTGTGTCCTCAGAAACTCAATTCCACAGGAGTAAGGACAGTGAATAACCCTGGAACCCCAAGAGTTAGGGACCCAGGAGTGCAAAGTGATAGTGCCTGATCAAGACCGGGAGAAGGAGAGTACTAGTTGATCCCCTCAGTTTTCATCACCGACCCTTCTCACAAGTCCCTGTTCAAATCTCAACTTGTTATGAAGCAGTCCATGTCACGGCTTGTCTAGGCAGCCAAGTCCTTCAGTCAGACATCAGAAAGCTTAGGAGAGACCCTATCCCACTAGGCAGGACTCATCAACTGATGCCCAGAAGGTCCTATGTATTCACTCCATCCCCTGCCATCCATACACATATACGTATACTCATCATACACATATACTCATCTTCCTTCATAGCTACGTATGTACATATCCCCTTTCATCCCTACACAGTCATCCCCCTTTATCCCTACATTGCCTTCATTTCTACGTATGTACATATCCTCCTTCATTCCTACATATATACTGATCACCCTTCACTCCTATATATATACTGATCCTCCTTTATCACTACATATATACTCATCCTCCTTCATTCTACATACATACTCATACTCTTTCATCTCTACATACATACCCACCTTCCTTCAGTCCTACATACATACTAATTACCTTTCATCCCTACATATATACTCATCCTCTTTCATCTCCACATATATACTCATCTTCCTTCATTTCTACATATATACTCATCTTCCTTCACGCCAATTCATGAGGGCAGATGTTTTTGCCATAAACTCTGCGTGTAAAATCCTCAGTAATTAATCAAAATAATTGAAACTAAATGATTTCGGCAAAGGTTTGGGAGCATGATAAGCAATGTTTGGTAATTTGTTTCCTGTTTGGCCCCCAAATCTCTGAAGGTAGAAAATGACTTGAGGGTTTTTCACATGCATGCTGAGAACCAGAACTCAAATGCTCACACTGCTGCTGAACAGCCGAATCTGGTTAATAAGGGAATCAGTCAAAAAACCTTGCACTTTTTCTCTTTGTTCCAAATTCCACAATTTGCTTAGAAGAAGGGAGGCTGATGGAAGGAGAGATGAGTAGTCTGTGCAGCAGATTTAGAAAGCAAGTTAACCTCCTTTATTAGGGCTTTGAGTCAGTGTTTTAAATTACGGCTTTATCAGGGAAATTGTGTGAAATGAATACTAATGAACATTTGCTGTTTTCACCAAGAGAGCTGGAAATACCATGGTTCTTTCTCCTCCTGCCGTGTCTTTTACTATCACCAAAGCCTCCCTAAAAGTTGGCATGACAGAAGGTATTTAGGACATGCCACTACATTAAAAACAAAGTGGGCCTTTTGAATAATGCAGGAGAAGGTATTGCAAGATTCCATTTTCTAAATTAACACATTCTGGAGGGTTCCTGACTTTTGCTAGGAATGGCCCAAAATGTAACAAGACTTAATTTGGGACCAGCTCTGGTTATCATTTAAGCTGCAGTGGACCCCTGTCTACATACTTATTACCCCATGAGGCCCATTTCAAGGCAAACATTAGGATTCTTCAGAGTAGAAGAAATCAGGCACCAAGTATGCTCCCCCAGGGCACACCTTCGAGGCGTGGCTCCTAGGTCACAAAGCCCTGGGAGGCAGAGGCGCTAGCTCCAATTCTGGCCTCAAGGGGTGGGTGACTGGAAGAGATTTAAGGAGGTCATATCACCTCTCTGGACCTCACCTTTGCTCTTTGTACAATAAGAGGGTTGAGTAACCAGGTTAAGTGGTTCTCTAACCTTAGTGCACACAACAATAATTTGGGGAATCTTTTTAATGCAATTTCCTAGTATCCACTTCCTGAGTGAGGCCCCAGGATCTATATTTTAACAAGACTCTGTTCATCCTGACGCAGAGATGACACACAGATAAGCTCATTTCTCAAGGCCCTTCCAGCGCTGGTATTTTGAGATCCTCTGATCTGTGTGCAGATGTGGCAGAGCCTCGGCTATGTTCCCACCATACTACCTTGTTTCTTGCAGACCCCCAACTAAGGGGCATTTCCCAGCTCCTTGAATCCAGGACTACTTCTAGCCAGTAAAATACGGACCAAAATAGGCTGGGCGCGGTGGCTCACACCTGTAATCCCAAAGTAATCCCAGCACTTTGGGAGGCCAAGGCAGGCGGATCATGAGGTCAGGAGATCGAGACCATCCTGCCTAACACGGTGAAACCCCGTCTCTACTAAAAATACAAAAAAAAAAAAAAAAAAAAAAAAATTAGCCGGGCGTGGTGGTGGGGGGCCTGTAGTCCCAGCTGCTTGGGAGGCTGCGGCAGGAGAATGGCCTGACCCCAGGAGGCGGAGGTTGCAGTGAGCCGAGATCACGCCAATGCACTCCAGCCTAGGCGACAAAGCGAGACTCCGTCTCAAAAAAACAAACAAACAAACAAAAAAACAAAATGATGTGTGGCACTTCAGATGCAGTCCAAAACATCCAATGTGATCCCCCACCCATACTCTCTTCTCTCTCTTTGGCCACCAGAACACAGGTGACCCAGCACAGGACTCCAAGAAGCATCGGGGGCAGCAGAGACTAGGCAGAAGGAACGTGGACCCTGGAGTCACTGCCTGAAGGAGGTCATCAACCTATCCTATCTGCATGAGACTTTGAGTGGGTGAGAGATGAATCCTATTATGTTAAGCTACCAGATTTTGTGGTTGTCTTCTGTCTGCTTTAAATATAAAACTATTTAATCAGAAGTAATAATGTAATACATTTTATAAATTAAAAGACAGTGACCAATGCAAAGCACAGATCATGCTAGCTATTATGGTTATCTATTGCTGTGTAACAAATCTCCCCAGAATGTTAGGCTTTAACCATGACAATCATATTATGGGTTGGAAATTCAGGAAGAGTTGGCTGGGCAGTTGTGGCTTAGGGTGTGTCATGGGGTTACAATCAGACAATGGCTGAAGCTGAGACGGCAGGGGCACTGGAGCAGCTGGGGGCTGTCTGGGCACCTATCTCCTTGTAGTCTCATGTCTCTGGGTGGTCTCTCCATCTGGGCTAGTTTGGGCTCCCTCATAGCACACTGGCCTTAAGACCATTCATGGGCAGGTCAGGGTTCCGGAGCAAGTGTCCCAGCAAGCAGGTGGATGCCGCCTCAGGAGTCACATAGCATCAAACGGGTCCAGGCCTGAGGGAGGGGGATTTAGAATCCAGCTCCTGAAGGGGGATTTCAGGTGTTTGGTCCTACAGGTAGGACAGCAAGTAACGATGAAGCCATCTTTGAAAAATATAATGTCACACTGACTAGGAGAGCGGAACTAAAATTTTCAATTTTATTTCATCCTAAATGTATACTTTAACAGGGTTAGGTCCAGGCATGGTGGTTCACACCTATAAACCCAACACTTTGGGAGGCCAAGGTGGGATCGCTCGAGGCCACGAGTTTGAGACCAGCCTGGGCAACACAGTGGGACTCCCATCTCTACATAACATTTAAAAAATAATAAATAAAAATAAAATAATAAAAATAATAATAAAAAAAAGTAAAAGGGTTAGGTATAGGTAGTGTATTAGTTTGCCGGGGCTACACTAACAAAGTAGCAAATTGGGTGGCTTAAAATGACAGAATTTCTTGCCTCAGTTCTAGAGGTTACAAGTCAAAACTCAAGGTGTCTACAGAGCCAAGCTCCCTCTAAAGCTTGGTGGGGAATCCCTTCTGGCCACTTCCCAGCTTCCGGGGCTTTGCCAGCAATCTCCGTGCTCCTGGGCTTGCAGGTGAGCACTCCTGTCCCCGCCTGCACCTGGCGCTTCCCCTGAGTCTCTCCCTGTAGGCTGCCCTCTGCACACATCTGTGTCTGCATCCACACTCCCCCTTTATGAGAACAGCAGTCATATGGGATTAGAGCCCAACCAAGCGCCCTCATTTTAACTTGGTCATGTAACCAATGAGAAGAATGATCTTCTCTTTCCAAAGATCACACATTCTGAGGTTCCGTAGGTTACGACTTCAACAAAATTTTTTGTGGGGGAGTATCCAATCTAACCCATAATAAGTAATAACTCCTCACAAGCTGCAAGCAAAATATTACAGGTTGGCTAAAGCAATTCAGGAAATAAAGAGAAGCAAGGAAAGGGGAAGATAATTAGAATCCACTGAAGTGTTTTCTTAGTCTTGCATTTGGATTCTCCTGTGAAGGAAGGGCTCATTCAGGTACTGCTATAACAATGTTTTCATTCAGGTCAGAAAAATATGGGTGAGAAATATATATCTGGGGCTCTCTTTGAGGCATAAGGAATTCCCCAAGCATTTTAAGATGATTCCTCCTTTACCATAACTATCCTGGTGTATACGGCATGAAGAAGTGAGGTGGTCCCAACTACCTCTTGGCTGTGCCTCTAACTAAACCAAGAACAGAAACTCAATGCTCCACCATCATCACTGTGTTGAATGTTCTTTCCTGTTAACTTAGGGGAAGCCTTGAAGGGTGTTCACACGCTCACCTCTCACGCTCTAATTTCAGTTCCTGGGGTCGCTGGAGGACTCTGCTGAATGAAAACTGAAGCTGGGACACAGGAAGGGAAAGAAGGAACACAGGGCATTCACTTTCTGCATTTGTCAAACAGGAGTGAATTTAAGGTTGGAAATAGATTCAGGGGGTCGGAGACATTTTTTGCTTCTATGCTCTGTTTCCCTCAAATTAAATGAATCTTATCAACGAAGTTTCTAACCTTAAGGCCTCCCCTGAATTAGCCCTACCTTCTTTAAATCCAAAATGCAAGCTGTATCTGAAAATACATGTTCTGTCTGTTTTCACCTCAAATTCAAGTTCAAGTAACAACTTAAAAGGAGCTGCACGGATTCTCATAGAACAGCATGCATGCCTGGCACTCAAAGTTCATGGGGGAGGGGATCTTTCCTTTTACCTAGGGAGGTTGTGTGAAAGCAGGAAGGAGCCTCCTGAAGGTCCCTAGAACAAACTCCTAGGAGAAGAACATGGCTCAAGGGTTCAGAGGCACTGCAGGCAGTAGCCTGGTTTGCATTGGGATCTGTGTCCTCAGAGAGGTTAAGTTACTTTCAGAGGCACAGTTTCCATGTCTGTAAAATGAGGATATTAGTTCCTACGGTTCTAACGGGACTGATGAAGAGAACATGGCTAGGATATGAGCATCTGGCACATGGCAATGGTGCCAATATTCCCTGCAGCAATCCTTGGCCTGAACTCCTCAGAGCCATAGGAGAGAGAAAACCTTGAAGCTCCTGTGAGTGTCTCCTGCCCAGGTCCTAGGTTTACAGCGTGGGACTCCGATATGGACCTCATGCTAATGACAGAATAGGGCCTGAACTCCTGTGGTTGAGAGTAGGGTTTTGCTGAAACAGATGGACATTCCTGGGGCCAAAAATCTGGGGAAGAGGTTGGCTCTTAGACACGAAATAGGAAAGCTGGAAGGTGGGCCACGGTTGCATGGGAGAGGGAACACTCTGCCTGCATCTTTCCTCTGGGTCTAGACACAGTGGAGTTTAGACATTCCTGAGAGCAGCCAGGGGGGCAAGGGGAGAGCGAGCAAGCAGAGCGGGTGGGTGGCCAGGCTGAGCAGGGAGGAGGTGTTGACCATTCCAAACTTGGCACAAGAACCCTGAGATTTATAAGCAACACCGCCTACTTACTGTGACTCTATTTTCCTCCTGTCATTCTCAGCTCTCAGTAAAGTCTTATTTAAAATTCTTCAGTTGTCCCAGCTGTGCAACAATAAATTAAGCAAAAACCATTTTCCTGCTTAAGCAAGTGTCAAGGGGACCTGAGGCCAGGATGGAAGTCACACATATTATGAGAGAGGACCCTCAGGAGCAAGGTCAACCTCATGGGCTGAGGCAACCACACCCAGACACCCCTCTCCACGTGGGCGCCTCCCCACGGCCAACCTGCTGGGTCTGAACTTGCTGAGGAAGATGGTAGGTTCCTTTACAGCCATGGTTCTGTTTGGAAAGAACTGAATTTTGGCTCGGTCTCTTACAAATATAGTGACCTTTAGAAAAAGTTAAACCTCCATCTATAAAACTGAAGCCGCTTCTGAATATCTCCCCTTCTCCCCAATACAGGCTCTCCCCCTCCCTACCTCCCCAAAAGCATGCACTGTCATGAGTATGGTGGATAGCCCTCCAGAACTTTTTATATGAAAAGTCTATGTACCATATGGCATGGTTTTATTTACATTTTAAGAACATAAATGACAACAGAGTCTATGCATCAATCTGCAATTTGCTATTCCACCTCAGCAATATCCATTGCTATCAATCTCTTGCATCCTTGTCATTGTAGCCTAATGTTCACCCGAAGGTCCACATAAGAGTTTATTTAGTCCTTTCCTAACTGATGGTCTTTATGTCCATTCCAAATTTTCACTATCACAAACCAGAAGGCAATGATTCCCTGTGCATCTGACTACTCTGAGGATGTGACAGGTTTTCTAAGCTCCAGGATATCTAGTTCACTTTGGAATTTCTGGGTCAAGGTAATGCTCAGTTGCAGGCTGTGCTGCATAACCTTATATTCCTCCAGCAGCAGTTCATGAAGTTGCTTTGGCTTCACGTCCTCACTTGCTTGGATTTTTTTTTTTTTTTTTTTTTAAAGAGACAGAGTTTTCCTCTTGTTGCCCAGGCTGGAGTGCAGTGGTATGATCTTGGCTTACTGCAACCTCCACCTTCCGGGTTCAAGTGATTCTCCTGCCTCAGCCTCCTGAGTAGCTGGGATTACAGGCGTGCGCTGCCACACCCAGCTAATTTTTGTGTTTAGCACAGACAGGGTTTCACCATATTGGTCAGGCTGATCCAAACTCCTGACCTCAGGTGATCCGCCCACCTTGGCCTCCCAAAGTGCTGGGATTACAGGTGTGCGCCACCACACTCAGCTAATTTTTGTGTTTAGCAAAGACAGGGTTTCACCGTGTTGGTCAGACAGATCTCAAACTCCTGACCACAGGTGATCCGCCCACCTTGGCCTCCCAAAGTGCTGGGATTACAGGCGTGTGCCACCACGTCTGGCCCTTGCATAGTATTATTTTTGCCAGTCGAATAAGTGGAAAACATGAACCAATGTTTTATCATATACTTCCCTGCTTAGTAGCAAGATTGGTCATCTTTCATGTTTAGTAGCTGTTTGTACTTGAGTGGGTATAAACTGTGTGTCCACATCCTTTGCCCATTTTCTCACTGAACCATCATAGTCATTAACTTTAATTGATTGATGGGTGCTCCGTACATATTCTGGATACTGCGTCTTGATCTCACATATTCTAAATGTTTTCTCTCAATCTGTTATTCGCCTTCTAACTTTGCTTAAAGTGATGTTTTGTTAAACGGATGTTTTAAATTTGAATGTAGTCAAACTTATCAATCTGTTTGCAGAAATCAAGATTTTCTAAACTAAATGTGAGAACAATAAACTAGCATGTAGAATTTAGCAGCTGTGTGGCCCAGGGCAAAGTACTTAATCTTTCTGGGCTTGTGGATGTTAACCATGGCTGCCTGTGGCCCGAGAGCAGCAGATGGCATCTCACAGAAGTCTTCCCCAGCACTACTGTCCCTCCCCAAGACCCTGCAAGTCTCTGCACTGGGAGCTACTCAAGAGCAGCATTACATACTCATGATCACCTGAGCCCATCACAGCGGAAGCTGGAGCTCCCGAGAGAGCTGACCGTGTGCATCTCCTCCCGACTCCGCATTTAGTGCTACTATGCTGGCAGCTGGAGACTGGCCATGTGGGAGCATTTATACCACAGAAATAGGCAAACATTACCAACCAAGGCTCTCTCCCCTGGGGAGCCTGTTGTTAGAGCTTTACCAGCACACCACCAACCTATAGTGTCCACGGCATAGCATCTGCCTGCATGGCCTTCAGCTCAAAGCTGCTGTTCCTGCTGACGGACAACTCTAGTTAGAAAATTCTTTCTTATAGCGACCCGAGATCTACCTCTGGTCGCATAGGTGCTAGTTCTGCCTTCTGGGACAGCAATTAACAAGCTGTTTCTGTGAGAGGCTTGCTGGGCCATCCACTCTCTCTCTGCATCTGTTCAACTGTGCTACGCATTCTATTTTGCTTTCATTCTTCCACCATCTGAAAACGTAAAAACATTTTCATTTTCTTCTTAAGGACTGCACATATGCAGGTGACAGTCTCGGGCCCACTGGCTGTAGTTTGTCAACTACTCAAGAACAATGGAGGCCACAGAACACCAGCTGTGCTGTGACCTGCACAGTCAGCCTCCCACATCCGAAGATGGTTACAATATGCTCCCTGGGTGTTTTCTTCCCAAGCCTAGGGTCCTGCCAGTGTTGCTCTTAAAGTCAATTCCAAATAAAGGTCATTTAGTAATGCTTAGAGAATCCACTTCAGTGGGCCTCTGGAGCTGTGGTGGGCATTGATGCTACAGGTACAGCTGATGGCAAAAAATGGACACAGAAAGCTGACCCGAGGTCAGTCAGGTGCTCTGGCCAACTCAGGACTGTCACGGGATCTGGAAGAAAGCAGGGGATGGGGTACTGTCCACTTGCTGACTGAGTAATCCGGGGGAAGACACTTAACATTTCTGCACCTCTGGTAGAATAAAGATGGCTGTAAACTCTTTGCACCACCCATTGAGAGCTGTGGTTTCTTTTGCTGCATCGCCTTGAATCTGCGCAAGCTCTGTGTCTGCTCGACAAATAGAATCTGAAAGAAGTGATGCTGTGCCAGTTTCCAGGCCCAGGTCTTAAGAGACTGGCAACTTCCATGCCCTGTTTTGGAGGACCTGCCCTTAGGTCTCAGCTGCCATGCTGTGGGAGAGCCCAACTAGCACCGTGGAGGAGCACAGGTGGAGTGGAACCAACAGCCCTGACTGAACTCGCGGCTGACAGCCAGCACTACCTTGTCAGTCATGTGAGAGGACATCTTGGAAGGGGGTCCCCTCTGAATGCTCCGCAACATGTCAGGGGCCATGTAAGTAGGAAATCCTCTAGCCCCAGGCATCCGCTCCAGCTGTGGCTGCAAGGAGTAGGGAAAAGCTGTCCCTGCTGAGCCTTGTCCTAATTTCAGATTTGTGATCAAAACAAATGACTGTGGCCACTTCACATCAAGAAGCTTTGAAGTGCTTTCTTTTGTAGCAATAGAATCTCAGAACCCTGCCTCCTTGGGCTTTTGTGAGGATTAAATGACACGATGTATATAATACACCCTGCATATAAAAAGTGCTCAGTGAATGGCAATTATCAGCATTCGGAAAAAATAAAGCTGCCTGAGTTCCCCTCCCAGTCCAGGAACAAAGTGTTACCTCCTATCTGAGGGGTTTTGCTCCTCAGGCCCAGCTTTCTACAGAGGTGGATGGTTTTTCACCATCTCTACATTAAATGAGATCAAATGAAAGGCGCTTAATGAGCAAGAGCATGGCACATGGTCCTTGTGTAGGAAATGTTAGCTTGATCCCCTGCACAATCCCTTCCCCTCAGGAACCCAGAACCTTTCATAAAAACCATCTTGTCTTACACCTCCACCCCCAACCCACCCTCTAGCCCACAGTGTCACCACTGCACCCAGTCCCCAGTGTCTCCTAAAACTAACAGGCAATTTTATTCCAGTTCCTTTGTGTCCTGCTTGATCATGGGGACAGTCACTACCAGCACAGAAAACCTTATGTTTCAGGGATGTATGCCTCGCACATGAGGAACCAAACCTGTTAGCTATGCCAACTGTGCCAAGAAAAGAAAGATCCACATTTGGAAATACTTTGGGATCCCCAAAAGGTCTCTAGCCTCAAAAACGTGGTCTTCCAAAGGCATGAGAGACTAATCTGTGAGGCTGCGTGAAGGTCCAGCCTGTGTGGAAAAGGAAGATTCTTAAGGTGATCACTTCCGCTCATGAATGAAACAAGCAAAACCGTGACTTTCTTTCAGCATCCAAGATGGAAACAGAATGCTGGACTGGGGAAAAGAAAATGCACCACGATTTATTAACACCAGCAGGCCCGGGAAGACGTGGGGCCAGACCTCTTTATTCAGCTGTTAAGAAGGTGGAAGTCGGCCGGGCGCGGTGGCTCAAGCCTGTAATCCCAGCACTTTGGGAGGCCGAGACGGGCGGATCCCGAGGTCAGGAGATCGAGACCATCCTGGCTAACACGGTGAAACCCCGTCTCTACTAAAAATACAAAAACTAGCTGGGCGAGGTGGCGGGCGCCTGTAGTCCCAGCTACTAGGGAGGCTGAGGCAGGAGAATGGCGTAAACCCAGGAGGCGGAGCTTGCAGTGAGCTGAGATCCGGCCACTGCACTCCAGTCCGGGCGACAGAGCCAGACTCCGCCTCAAAAAAAAAAAAAAGAAGGTGGAAGTCATTACCAGGACAGCATAACAAACAATTGTGTTTTCAAGTCCTACTGGGCCCCTTATATGATTACCCAACCCACTGACTCAAATGATGGCATGCTCAAATTCAGGGCCAAATGATCGAGTGGCAGTTTGCTGAGGTGTGGATTTTCAAACAGGAGGCTGCAGCTCTCAGCTTGACATGGAATTTTTTAAAAGTCCTATTATTTATTTATTTTTTTGAGAGACGGAGTCTCATTCTGCTGCCCATGCTGGGTGTGCAGTGGTGCAATCTCGGCTCACTGCAACCTCCGCCTCTCAGGTTCTAGCAATTCTCCTGCCTCAACCTCCCGAGTAGTTGGGACTACAGGCGCGCCCCACCACGCCTGGCTAATTTTTTGTATTTTAGTAGGGACGGGGTTTCACCATGTTGCCCAGGCTGGTCTTAAACCCCTGAACTCAGGCAATCCACCTGCCTCAGCCTCCCAAAGTGCTAGGATTACAGGCGTGAGCCACAGCGCCCAGCTTATTTTTTTCTTAAATTGAGGAAGCATTATGTGGAATATAAGGAGGCATTTATAAAACAAGGCAACAAACCAAAAACAATCTTTTTTTCTCTCTTCCCCTTTCAGGGAAGAGAATCTACCCTCCTTCTACCCACTGAATATATCAAAATGACTGGAGTTCTTGAAAATGTGCTCTTGGTTCAGAGACTTGGTTTATAAGAGACAACCTTCAGGAGAGGACAACCTTGAGTGCTGTTTTGGGAGGTACTGGAGCCTGCTGCTCAGGCAGCAGGGTGACACTCACACCCTGCAGGGTGTCTGGTGTAGGAGGTTGTCACACCTACGAAGGATTCACAGAAACCATAGCCTCCTACCCCAACACTGGGCACTGGCTCAGGTTCTGATTCTCTGCTTGAATGTTTGCTTCCACAGGGGATAGGGAGCGAGGGGGCACGGGAAAGAGAAATGGATGGGGGAGGTACCATAAAAATACTCCAAAGAAATGAAATCAGAATTTGTTAAAAGTTCCCAGAGACCTCTTAGAAATGAAAATGGTGGAGGCCATCAACTCAGAGAAATTAAAAAAAAAAAAAAAGTGCAAGTCAGCAAGCACGAAAGCCATTCTAGAACGGTGGCTCTGTGTGCATCCCAAGTCATTCCATGGAGTCCAAAGGATGCCCTTGGAGAGAGGTGGTAATGTGTGAAAAGGGGCTCTGAGGTTGCCGAGGCTCTACCGAGCCCAGCTTGGTATGATGTGGGGGAACTGCGGATTGCCGGATTGGTGATGAGAGGCTGAGGGTCTAGAGTCACCCAGGCCACTGTTCTAACAGGCAGGAGAGGGTAGAGAGGGTTGCTCAACAGTGTCCACTTCAGGTGAAATTAAAAACGAATTCAGATGAGAAACTCTTAGCATGAGAAAAAAAGCCCAGAGTCAGAGTGAATCCTTAGCTGCCTGCATCAGGAATGCAACTGATTTCAAACCCAAAGCAAGAGGCAGACCCCCTAATGTTCAACATCCAAAGAACTGCAGACCACAGACCACCCTGAGCTCTAGATTTCAAGAGAAACACAGAGTCTGGCAAATACTCAGAAAATGGTACACCAACAACGGGAGTGATACACACAAGGAAGATGATGAAGACTGTTTCCTTACTGGGAAGGTCAGGGAGGCCGGGAGATGTGGAAATGCTTACTGCAGATGGCTCCAGGAATGCAGGGAATCTGCACTAGGTGGTGCAGATAGGAAGCCCACCAGCCTCTGGGCATGGAGTCCCCCAGTGCAAAGGCCGAGTCTGATAACTGGGTCGCTGTGAACGGGATGTGGGTGTGTAGAGGAGGCATAGGCCTCTCCCCACACCTTCGGGTGTTGCATGCGGCCCTGGGGTAAGCGGCTGGACCCTCTGGGTGATCATCTACAGCCACAGACAACCTCAGCCATTTACCCCAGTGCTCAAAGTAAGTGGTCATGACCAATGCATGTTGTCCCAGGGGAGGAAAGGGAGGGAATCCTTGCTCTAGGGAATACTTGGAGGAGGGAGGGTAGAGAGGAAAGTGCCTGAGAGACAAACTATAGCTCCATCCTCCAGTGGGCACATGGAGATTCCTGGGCTGGAACTAAAGAAAGTGCTCAGGCACAGAAAAACAAGACACTTAACAGCCAGAGTGGCCGCAGCACATGCCAAGTCTCTGGTTGCTTTAATGGCTTCAGTCCAGGCTTTGGAGACCCACAGAAATAATTAGGCCAATCAAAAGTGGGGCAAACGGAAAAGCAGTGGCCGCCAGGCATCTCTTCAGCCTGGGTAATTACAACTGGCACTAGAACAAAAGGCCGGCCGGAGTAAACCAAGCAGGGACAGCCATAGATGGGGTTTTTCTCCAAAATCAATCTGCCTGGGCTAGTTGAAAACAAGGGAAGGCTATCATCCGGGGAAGCACAGACCACCAACTCCTCTACCTCCTCCTCCTCCTCCTCCTCTTCCTTCTCCTCCCTGTCCGCCTCCTCCTCCTCCCTATCCTCCTCCTGGTCCCCCTCCTCCCCCTACTCCTTCTCTTTCTCCTCCTTGACTGGGCTTAATTCTCCCTGCCCTTTCATGACCTGGAAATCCCAGGACAGAAGACCACCAGCCCATCAGAGGCACACAGCTGATCTGAAGGATGTGCTGCCTGTTCCTTAGCCACCTTGAGACGTGGAGAGCTGCAATTTTATGAGGCATAGAGCAGAGCGATTCTTCCCTTAGTCCGAGGAGGGGGAAGAAGGGTTTGAGGATGAGGAAGCAATGGAAAACAGGAAAGATCTGGAATTCACTCAGCAGGTGGTAAGGCTGTCACTTGTTTTCTATCCCACTTTCCCTCTCTGAGCTCTAAAAAACCTGGCCCTGAGAGGAGAGGGAATCAGAGACCAAGGAGGGGCACGAGCAGAGGGTCTCCACCACCCACCTGGGGAGAGGGGCAGGGAGTAGGTGGCCTGAAACCCCGCTCTGCTGAAAGCGGGGGCTAAGAGCAGAGATCTGCCCCCACCAGAGGCCTCTAAGGAAGGGCAGATGAGGTTCAGATCGCCCTTTCAATAGCATCGTCTGTCTGGGCCCATGCATGCCAGGGTAAGAGCAGGGTGGGTGCCATGGAAGATGCTGTAATGGGTAAAGGAGACTTACAATTGTCTGAAGAGCTCATATTCTGAAGAGCTCATCGGCTTTCTTTCCTTCTTTGCAGAAATGTGCACTGGCACCTGTTTCGTGATGGACATGACTCTACCAGATGACAATGACAATCAGCAGCATTACTTTCAACTGCCCACCTTTGATTGTCATCGGCCTCTAGCATGACAATGCCAGCCATATACTAGGTTCTCAATGCCTGCCCGTGGAGTCCCATCGACTGTCCTTCTATTGGGCTCATTCCCATCCCATGCATCCAGCTCGAACACATGGTCCTGAGTCTCAGTCCTCTCAGGCTCAGGGTGGAAATCAGCTCTGCTGACAAACTGCCGTTTTCATGAGACAGGACTACTTAGAGTATGGCAGGTCACGTACTAGGTAGAGCCTTCTGGAAGCACTGCCTGTGGCTCTGTTTCCTCTCTTCACCCCACTGTCCTTGCCATGAAAAAGCTCCTCATTGCGGTTCCTCAGGGTCCTTACTGTTGTTTCCCAGCCAGTCTGCCTGATAGAATTCAACTTCAACCACTTTCACTGGGCACTGACAGTGCGCTAGCATGTATGCCCTCTCCTACAAGCGTGGCATAGAAAAACAAACCAGTAAAATACTGGTACATCCCCAGGAAGCTCACAGTCCACTGCAGGAGAGACACACAAACGTTTAAAATATAGTACAGTATGTGCTATAATCGACACATGCCTAAAAAGTGAGGAAAACACAAGTACAAAAACAATTAAACCTAACGGGAGTGGGCAGGAAATCCAGAGAGGGTGACATGTGAGCTAGGTTTTGATGGATGAGTAGGAGTTCTACAGGGGAACAGGTGTGATCTGGCGATGGCAAGACATTCTCTGTGTGGGGAGCATCAGGGCAGAGGCAAAGTGCGGTGGAAGAGACATGGATGGATATGGGGACCGGCCCGGACACAGGTTCAAAGGCTCTGCACTATTCTACCAATCATGGACCTCATTCTGTGAGCAGGAGGGAGCCATACAAGATTAAATCTTTCTTGATATATAATTCACACACCATATAATTCACTCTTTTAAAGTGGACCACTCACTGGGTTTCAGTATTTTCAGGGTTATGCAACCATCTCCACATTCTAATTTTAGAACATTATCACCCCCAAGAGAAGCCCTGTGTCCATGAATAGCCACCCCTGTTTCCCAACACACTCCCACCTGCCCTCGGCAGCCATGCAGCTACTTTCTGTCTCCACAGATGTGCCTACTCTGGACAGTTCATGTCAATAAAACCATAGGGTGTGTGGTCTATTGAGTCTGGCCTCTTTCACTTAGCATGTTTTCAAGGTTCATCCATGTTGTCGCACACATTAACACCTCCTTATTTTCCTTGCCAAGTCACAGCCCATTGTATGGACATACCATATTTTGTTCACGAGCTGAGGGACATTTGGTTAGTTTCCACTTTTTGTCTAGTATGAATAACACTTCTACCACTTTCATGTGGAAATACATGTTCATGTCTCTTGGGTACAGTCTGAGGAGTGGAAATGCTGAGTCCTATGGAAACTATGTTTAACATTTTGAGGAACAAACTGTTTCCCAAAGTGGCTGGAACAATTTACATTCTCACCAGCACTCCAATTTCTCCACATCCCCGCCGACACTTGAGAGTGCCTGTCTTTTTTATTATAGCCATCCTAGTGGGTGTGAAGTGCCATCTCACGGTGCTTCTGAGTTGTAGATCCTACTGAGTAACAACATTGAGCGTCTATTCATGTGCCATTCACCAAAGATTCTTCAGCAAGAGAAGCAGCTGTTTTGTAATCAATCCCGGGGTGAGCTCAACAGGAGAGAAACTAGAGGATGCTATAATAATTCGGGAAGGATTCTCGAGATTCTGAGCCACGGCCAAAGAGAATGGTAATAAGGGGAGACTCAGAAGCTCTTTCAGCGGCAGAGCCTGCAGGACGTCATGGAAGACTAGATGTGTGGCACAATGGAGAATGGGCGAGAAGAAAGAGGCAAGGAGAGTTCCAACGTTCCCAGTCTGAGCAAACAGGAAGATGCGGGTGCCACGGACTGAGCTAGAGAAGCAGAGGGGAGTAAGGGGCGTGGAAGGAATGCTATGAGTCCAGTTTAGGACAC
Source organism: Rhinopithecus roxellana (assembly GCF_007565055.1). Taxonomy (NCBI): domain Eukaryota; kingdom Metazoa; phylum Chordata; class Mammalia; order Primates; family Cercopithecidae; genus Rhinopithecus; species Rhinopithecus roxellana. Next base: position 36,306,498 of record NC_044564.1, on the reverse strand, counting down.
GTGAAGTTGAGGTACCTGGGGAGACCTGTCTGGGTGGAAATGTCAAATAGGCCCCTGGAGAAGTAACTGTAGGGCTCCAGAGAGACCTAGAGATACATCTGTAGGGATTACCAATTTATTAAGAGGTGACAATTGAGTATCATGGGCTGCATTCAAATTAATACATTTTGCAATAAGTGTCAGAAAGTTTTGGCAGCACCCTTTCAGTGCCAGTAGTGGAAATGGAAGGTAGATGAAAGTGATCTAAAGAGAGAATGAGAGTCAAGGAAGAGATGGGAGCAAATATAGATTGCATCCTGTCTCCATGAAAACCCTTCCCATTGCATCCATTATAAACATGGATGCCAAGGAGCACTCGCATCCCTTCTGAGATGGATGCAGCACCCAAGGGGTAGAAGAGGTAGGTGAGCTTTTCTGCTGTGCAAGTGGCCCTGGCAATGGAAAGCTATCACCTGCCAAAGAGCCAAGACATCTGGCCCTCACCCTCCATGTCTCTACCTCCCCATTCCAACAAGGAAGTTTACGATAGGGAAAACAAAAGGGGATCATGCTTCCAAAACATGTACTCCCTTTTAAAGAATTTCTGATGGGCACAGTCTTTGAGAAAAGAGGGCATGAGATCAAATGGACCCTAACTATACAGTGACAAATGGTGCATTTTTCAGTGGAAGGATGCCACTGGGGAAGGGGACGCCGGGAAGTTTGGGTTGTCCTAATCAGCTACAGCATCAGGTCTGAAGTGTCAACTGGACTAGAGAACCAAGACTAATCTCTTTGAACCCAGAGCGAGGTAACTTTCTCCCTGCCTCTCCAGATCATGCTCCAATCTCCTACATCCACTTCTGGGTTTAGGGAGGCTGCTCATAGAGACTGAATCAAAGGATTCCCTTGAAAACAGGACACTAGTTTGGTTTGGCCAACAGGTAGCCCCACAGAAAAGGAGAAGAGTTTCCAGCCATGTGGCCGTGGATTTGGCTGAGGCCCTCTACCGAGGCTCAGCTCATGTCATGCAGCGCTCTCCAGGAAGTTATCCTTTCCGGGGTCCTCACACCACTCCCCTGTTTTACTTTTCAGGTCCAAGGGCGATGACAGCTCCGTTCTCAGAGGGTGCTTCCCCATCACTTATCATGTTCTCCAAACCTTGCATGCTTGTTTGTTAAGTCTCAAATTGCCTTGTCTGTGTGGGTCATCTGCTTCCTGGTAGGACCCAAAGTGACCCAAACCCTGATATTCACTTTGCTCTTTAGGAAACTCGGTCAAGAGTTTTCTGAAGCTCATGCAAGTAAGAACATTTCCCCTAGAAATGTCCTTCTCCCTGGACAACTAACTGGTTCTTGAGCCACATGTGACTCAAAAATTTTTCAGATCCTGCTGTTCTTCCTGCTCTATCTGGATTTGACATCCCTGTACTGGGCCAAGCACAGTCTTAAGTGCTGTGGGTGCCACAGTAGGATGCAGTCTTGCCCTCAAAGAAATATATCCAAGGGGCATATAGTCACATACCACTGTCACACCAGAGCCCCCACGAAGCCATGCCACTCCTGCACTTCAGCAATCCCACTGGAAAACTAGAACATCTTCTGCCCACCTCCAACTTCATGGAAATGCTAAGAAATGAGAGGCAAGAACAATGCAGCTGCGCTAGGGAAGGAAGCAGAAATGTGAGGGGCGCTGGAAGGCCAGGTTGGCTTTCAAAAGCTTCTAAATCACTGCTTTCAAATGGAGGAGGAGCAAATGTGTCTCCAGAACCACGGGAATGTGAGAGTCACTCTCAAGAAGGAAGAGTAAAGCTGGCCAACCAGCCCACAGACAATGGGGCCTTGCAGGCAAAATCCTACAGTGGCTTAGCAGAATTCTAGGGCTTGGAAAACTCAAACAAAAGAATTCCCTACCCAGGAGACTGCTGTCTGAGAATGAGCATCTCTCCACCTGCTCCTGTGACCTGTATGTGGACAGAGGGGGCACAGCGTTCCTCATCTGCAGGGTGGTAATGCCACTCTCCTGGAGTTGCATGCAAGGATTAAATGAGATCACTTCAGGGAGGTGTCCACCGTGGCTGACTCAGAAAGGTAAAGTGAAGCACAGTTTCCCTTTTCCTCCAAGGAAAGCCACTCAGTCGTTTAACCATATCCTCTCTTCAGGCAGTTTGGGAAGACCCAGCGTAAGTGCAAATGCCTTAAAACTAGTGAGCGTTCTGCCTTACCTTTTTGAAATGATCAACTCTACTTGAATTTTCCTATCAAAATATTAGGGGAAATGTCAATGACACTTCTGTCATCCAGGGAAGACCAGGTCCTTGAGTCCATTTCTATGCAACTTTGTTAACTGAATAGTGTTTGCATCTCACGGTAGCCATGCTCAGTCACTGCCTTCATTCAGAGGCTGGAAATGAAACTGACATTTCAACATGGAACAAGCACATATTCCCAGCGCTCCCGCTGGAGCCCTGATGTTCCTCATTTGCATCGCAGTAATTTTGACAATATTAAAAACAAGTTACACACAGGGAAAAAAAGAGTTGTTAAATAGAAGAAGATGAGGTAATACTTGGTTATCTGGAAAGACAAATTAGGAGAAAAATTCAGTGTAAGGTTGTTCTTGGAAGTATCTGCTTGTGAAACCACATTTTGCAAGGCATAAGGCAGAAGGGGATGCTCTGAAGGGCTCAAGGATGTCCTGGGAAGACTGCCACTCACCTGCTTGCAGATATTGATCTAATAAGGCAATGTTCCCAGGACCTGCGGCCTAGGCACTCTCTGTCTTGGAGTACCAGCTGGAGACGAACCATCCCCTGCTGCCTGTCTCCAATCATCACCCCAGTCACCATCCCAGCATTCTGGGCACAGCAAGACTCTGTATGACCAGAGTGGAGGAAAGTCAAATGGAAGGTTTGAGTGGAGCCTGACCACCAAACGGGCAGCCCCGGGGCCTGGGACTTGGCTCTGGGTGGAGAGAGGGAGCTGCCCAGCCAGGATGGCGGCAGCCACAGTGCTGGGGAGACCATGACGAGGATGGGGAAGACACTGGGGCAGTGAGGACAGGGAACTGGGCAAGAGGCAAAACCAGTACATGTGAGGGGACAGCTAAAGCCACAATTCCACAAAGTTCTCTTTCATTACACCCGCTTGATGTGCAGGTTGGGGAAGCGGTTGGCCAAAACAGGAAGAAGATATGAGATCGGGGAGAGTTTCTAAGAGGAAGTATGAACAATTTGCAGGATCTGCACCACCCCAGAGAGTGGTGCAAGAGAGTCCAGTCCCTGGAAAGGAGTCTAAGAATAGTCACCTGCCTGGAGCTGTGGCGGTCCCTAAGCAGCATTGCCTCAGTTTCCCAAACTCAACCACCATCATGGGTCTTAAGCAGAGATGAGCAGGGATTCCAAATATTACTTACAGCTCATGTAATCAGCATGGAGAACATCATGGCAGATACTAAAGTTATGACTATATCCTAAAAACCACAGATCTACGAGCTCACAGATACCACACAGCCTTTGTTTTTAAGATGCCTATTGTCTCAGTTTTTCTTAAGACCATGCAGAAATCAAATAATCCACTTCAGTGAGTGAAAATACCTATTTAATAACATCAAGGGAACACTTTTCAACTGAACTGGCAAGAAGTGAGAGTGTGGGGGAAGACACACAGAGGGTTTTCTTTCTCAAGAGAATGCCTGGATGGAAAATAACCTATTTTACATGATTTAGCTCTGCTTTGAAAGGCAGAGACTGCTGCCAAATGCACTTTACTTCTCTGCTCTTGCCTAATAGTAGATATCTGAGGAGCGGGATGCCAGAAGTGGAACCCACAAGAGCTCTTGAAATTACCTTTGTGAATAAAGACAAAAGTTCAAAAAGTCAAAAGAGCTGGCTTGAGCTCAGAAAAGAGAGAACAAATGTGGCAGCAAAAGAAGGCACTGAGGAAGTCTGAGTGTGTGCTATTGTGGTTCGTGAGTGCCCTGAGAGAAGCAGAGATAGGAGACGGAAGGGGTCTGCACCACACACTCCATTTATCAGCTCCCCCAGTCCCGACCACCGCATTCAGCTCTGTACCATTTTTGCCACTTTTAAGATCCTTTGAAACTATCACTTTAATCACTGCATGTGTTTCCTGAAAGGCTCCTGTGATTCTGATCTTGCTGACCAAGGCACCATGTGTTCGTCTACATACATGCACCATGCTGACATACAATGAAAAACAAAGTTGTGTTTGTATTCTGATTATTTAGCAGCTCAGTTTGGTTATGAAAGACAGAGTGAGCCAACTGAACCGTGATCCTACAAAAAGCGACCTAATACTGCACAAATGTTTGAATACAACTTAGCAGTTGTTTGTGATGGGCAAACTGAATTCCAGAAATTATTAACTTAGCCAAAGTAAAAAACAGAGCTAAAAAGAAGAGTTGTTCAATAGGCATACAGGATTTCAGTTTTGCAAGATGAAAAGGTTCTAGAAATCTGTTGCACAACAATATGCATATAATTAACACTGCTGTACTGTGCACTTAAAAATGGTTAAGATGGTAAACTGTATGTTGTTTTACCATGATTAAAAACAGTAAAATTACCTTTTTAAATATAAGAAATGCATTATTCATTCCATGCCCTGCACTTGGCCACAACCACAGCAGACTGCACTAATTAAATGGAATTTCCTGTCACAAAGAAAGAGAGAGAAAGCTAAATGGGGTTACTCTGTTTTAAAGATGTGCTTTGAAATGGAAGCAGAACAAATAAGGGGAGAAATACAGGACTGGAGAACTGAACTGGCTTGATTTCCGTGGAACAATCCGCTATGCTAATACTTGGACATCTTAGCACTTTTACTTTACAATTCTTAACATGGTAACCTTTCAGACATGTGATCCAGAGCTACCCGGGTGACCATCCTGAAGCAGGCCAGAAGCTGGTGATGTCCATTTCTTCCTTATCTTATGTTAGACTCCAAACCCCCACCCCCTCTCCAATCCTTCTCTGCTCAGGCTATCTGCAGGGAGCAAGATGCACGTATTGCATCATTTTGCAGTTACCTGATGGTATTGCCATAATTAGGTATTATGTTTTGTTTTGTTTCTAACTTGCTTATAGAATTTTAGATTAACAAGTGAGTAGGCTCCCAGTCCAGGACATCTAGTTTCTGTTAACTGGTGCCTCTGTTAGTTTCCTAGGCCTGCCCTAACAAAGGACCACAAATGGGGTGGTTTAAAACAACAACTTGTCATCACATAGTTCTGGGGGCTGGCAGTCCTAACTCAGAACGTTGGCAGGGCTGGTCCCTTCTAAGGGATCTGAGGATGAATCTGCTCCATGCCTGTCCTAGTTTCTGGCAGGTTCCTTGGTTTGTAGGTGCTTCACTCCACTCCTCTGTCTTCACAGGGCCTTACAAGGACACCAGTCCTATCAGATTAGGTTCTCTACACTCCTCTAGTATGGCCTCATCTTAATTAATTACATCTAAAACGATCTCATTTCCAAAAAGGTCAAGTTCTGAGTCACCGGGACGCTATGGTTTGAATGTTTGTCCTCTTCAAAATTCAAGTTGAGATTTAATTGCCATTGTAAGAGTGTTGAGAGGTGGGGACTTTAAGAAGCAATTTAGGCCATAAGGACTCCTCCACCTTCATGGGTGGGTTTAGCACCTTTAAAAAAGGGCTCCTGGGAGTAGGCTCTTGCCCTCTCTTGCCACGCGATGCCTTTTGCCATGTTATGTATGACACAGTAAAAAGACCACATCAGATGCAGCCGAATGGACTTCCTGCCTCCAGCACTGTTAGAAATAAACTTATTTTCTCTATAAATTACCCAGTCTGTGGTCTTGTTATTGCAAAACCCAAAATGAACTAAGACAGGGACATAGCACGGCAACATATCCTTTGCGGGGAGCACAGCCTCTCAAAAGATGAACCCAGACCAGCAGCATCTGCATCACCTGGGAATCTGTTAAAAATGGAAATTCTGGCCAGGCGCTGGGGCTCACACCTGTAATTCCAGCAAATGGGGAGGCCAAGGTGAGAGGACTGCATAAGCCCAGGAGGTCGAGACCAGCCCAGGCAACAAAGTGACACTCTGAAGCTATAAAAAATAAAAAACAGCTGAGTGCGGTGCTACACACCCGTAATCCCAGCTACTCAGGAGGCAGAAGAGGGAGAATCACTCAAGCCCGGGAGTTCAAGGCTGCAGTGAGCTATGAATGTGCCACTGCATTTCAGCCTGGGTGACAGAATGGGACCCTGTCTCAAGAAAAAAAACAAAAAGTCAATTCTGAGCTGGGCCCAGTGGCTCACGCCTCAGTCCCACCTAATCAAGAGACTGAGGAGAGAGAAGCGCTTGAGTGCAGGAGCTTGAGGCCAGCCTGGGTAACATAGGGACACCCCGTTTCTAGGAAAAATAAAATTAAACAAAAATGCAAACGCCTAGGTCCCACCCCAAACCCACTGAACACAAAACTCTGGAAGCTTGCCAAATAGTCAAACAAGCCCTTCAGGCAATTCTAATGCATGCTCAAGTTTAAGAGCCACTGTTTTAAATTAAACTGTATACTTTTAAAAAATCATTTGATAATGCTAAGGGTGCATCCTGCCCTTCCCATAGAATCACTAACCCCTTGAGGCAGTCTTTCCGTGTTACTTCTCCTACAGTAGCAATCAACTTATTGCTTACATAAAACAGACTAGAATTTGGACGTCTGTGCAAGACACACAATCTTCAGATGCTTTATTTTGTCTGTTCATGAATACTATGAACTGACTGCCAATATTAAAAAATCTAGATTACAGACTTTTCCTGAAAAAACTGGAAGAGCTGACAACACTGAATCCAAAATTACATACAACAACAATCAACTGATTGGTGGCTGTCCCTTTGGGGTGGGGCCTCAGCGCTCCAGTGGGCCACAGTCTCCACAGCTGGCGTCCCTGACACTGAGGCTTCAGGGAGGCCAACCATCCTCATTTACATTGTATGCCTATCCCCTAAGGGCACTTGGGTTTGAACAATGGCTGGGCAGAGGACAGCTAGACAGAAAAAGGCATAACTATCCACAGATCAAAATACTTAGCTGTTTCTGAGCAGCCAGTTTAGGAATGGAAAGCTAGAAGCCAGGGCTGCTGATGAACAATGCCACATACTTTAGAAATAGCATCGACTTTTAAGTTCTGTGAGTTTGGCTTCGCCCTTCACCAGATAACAAGGCAAGTTATGAAACGATCCAAGCACTGGAGATAAAAGTTTTGTAGTGGCTTGCCCATGTGACGACGTGTGGGTGAGCTGCAACACAGTAAGAAGAAATTCTGGTATCGGCACGACTTCATTAGAGAACAATGGGACATGGAGGACATGAAATCTGAAATCGTGATTTTAAGAAATCACATTTGCCTCCTTTAGGTGTATGCTATGCTAAGCTGCAATGACAGATCCTCTGTGAAATGATTCTCCAGTGAAGCAGGTGGGGGAAAAAAAACACATGACTTTAAAGCTACTTTCAGGCTTGCAAAAATGTTAAAGGGCAGATCCTGGACTGGGATTTGATAACTGCACCTTTAATGCAGATCCCAAATAGTTTCTGTACAAAGGACAGAAAAGACACCTTTTTGGGTCAGTGGCAGTGGTTCATGAAATATCAAGTGAAGGGGTAGTTTCGGATGTTTATTTCAGTGGGAAGGATAGGCCTGGAGTCTGGAGGAGAGAACTCACACATATATAGGTAGAGACAGGCACCAGGCTTCAACAACGGGACTCGCTTCATCAGTAACCCTCAGAGGAAATTCGACTTGCCATGGAGCTCATGTCAAAGCTGTAAATCCAAAAACGATATCCACTCAAAAATTACTGAGCCAGAAGATTCAGACCAACAACCACTATTACCTCATGGGGTTATATTCTGAACAAGTTCTTCATTTTGATTCTCTCCTTAACCACCACCGTACTTCAACATTCTTAAGAAAGAAAAGTGGAAATGGAATCTGTCACTGATGCCTAAAGCTTCTGTTAAAGACATTAGAATTTAGGATGGTAATTTTCTCAAAGGCAAAGATGACTGTTTCTCCTGGACAGATTTAATATTTTCAATAGTCTATCAAAAATTATAAAATATAACCTCCAAAACAAGTATAGCAGAAAGAAAAAAACTTACAACACACCTCTTCAAGGTAATGCAAATATATAAAAAATGGGACAGACTTCCAAGACGCACTTTCTGTTTTTAGGTACTTAGTGCTACTGTATTATCAGGGTTCTCCGGAGATACACACATCGTACTGTGCATATGCATCCTACGCATCACACGCATATATAGAAATTTGCTCACATTATTATGGAAGCTGGCAGGTCCCCAAATCTGCAAGGTGAGTCGACAAGCTGGCGACTCAGGAGAGCTGATGGTGTAGTTCCAGCCCAAGCCAGCAGGCTCAAGACGCAGGAACTGCTGATGCTTCAGTTTAAGTCCAAAGGCAAGGAAAAGCTGGTGTCCCAGTTCGAAGTCATGTTAGGCAGGAAAAACGGTCTCCCACTCAGGGTCAGCCTTTCTGTTCTATTCGGGCCTCCCACTGATTGGATGCAGCCACCCACATTCGGGAGTGTGTTCTGCTTTATTCAGTCTACCGATTCAAATGCTAATCTCACCCAAAAACATCCTCACAGACATAATTATTATTCTGACCAAATATCTGGGCTCCTCATGGTCCAGTCACGTTGACACATGAAGGGAACCATCACAACCCCTCAGATGCCTGGATGGTGAAGAGGCAAAGAAAATCAGCTCCCAGGGGACACTAGAATTTATGAAGAGCAAATAACCAGGGACCTGTCTAGCCCTGTGAAGGAAGCGGCCAGCTCCTAAGGGCCTTCCTGCTCACTCTATCTAAAAGCTGTTCCTAGTGAGCTCGCTCAGCTTTCATTTAGGGTCATCATCCAGTTAACAATGTAAAGCAGTATGCCAAGATGCAACTATTAGAAAGCCTACAGCTGAAAAACAGTACGGAGCCCCACTGGTGGAGCAATTGGAATTTTCATCCATTGCTGCAGGAACTGTAAAACAGTCTGCTCACTTTAGAAGACAGCTTGGCAGTTTCTCATAAAGTTGAACACACATTTACTATACGATCCAGCAATCCCAAGACCTCTAGGTATTTACTAAAGAGAAATAAAAACCTACGCTCACACACAAGTCTAGATGCGAGTGTTTGTAGCAGTTTTACTCATGATTATCAAATACTAGAAACAACCCAAATGGGTGAATGGATTATAAAAATCCATACAACGAAATATCAGTCAGTAATAAAAATGGACACACTCTTCATACAGAGATCTCCAATGCATCACACTGAGTGAAAGAAGCTAGTTTCAAACACTTGTATACTGTATGATTCTATTCACTGGACATTTTCAAAACGACAAAACAATAGTGATAAGGTTTAGTTCTGTGTCTCCACCCAAATTTCGAGTCGGATTATAATTTCCAATATTGGAAGAGGGGCCTGGTGGAAGGTGAATGAATCCTGGGGATGAACGTCCCCCTTGCTAATCTCCTGATAGAGTTCTCAGGAGATCTGGTTGTCTGAAAGTGTGTAGCACTTCCTCCTTCTCTCTCTCTTCCTCCTGCCGGCCATGTGAGGATGGTGCTTGCTTTCCCTTTACCTTCTGCCATCATTGTAAGTTTCCTGAGCCTGCCAGCCATGCTTCCTGTACAGCCTGCAGAACCATGAGTCAATTAAACCTCTTTTCTTCATAAATTACCCAGTCTCGGGTCTGCCTTTACAGCAGTGTGACAATGGACTAATACAAACAGTGATGAAGACCAGTTCAGGGCTTGCCGGGGTTAGGTGGTAGAGGGTAGGCGTGACGGGGTAGTATTAATACAAGGGGTACTAGAGTATTTAGGGGTATGGGAACTGTTCTGAGTCCCAACTAGAGTGCTGGTTACATGATTTACATGTGTTAACTTTCATAGAATGACACAACCCTCCTCCAACACTATTATTTGCTCTATTATAAATAAAAATTTTACATAATCAAATGGTAAAAAAACAATTGTATGCCACCCAATTTAGACATAGGGTAAATGCACCTAATGGGAACTATCTGTGAATTGGGGTCAGTCAACAGAAGTTGAATGCACAATATGTACAGGCCGACAGGCACAAGAGGGCCAGTGACTCACAGGCATTGCTCAAATATTTGAGTATGAAATGAGGATAAGTGACATTCTTGAGTCACTGGGCGCAACCTGGGAATTATTTGAAAAGGCAGAATACTTGTGATCTGTTATGTTTCTTTTACCAGGCACTTTGTATTCACTATCTTAAGGCAGGAAATGTAGGCTTAAAGACAAGAAAGGATTTGCCCTGGATTTTGATCCCAGTTCTATCTGGTTCCCCAGCCCCCATCTTCACTTTAGGCTGCTGCCTCCCAGGAGCCATATAAAGCCACAGTGAGGATTATACCATGATTTGTCCCTTTTCCTCTGTTGTACCCTAAGCAAGTCCTTAATCTACTGGCCCCTTAAAGCTCTGTTCTTCCTTTAAAGCCAGAGTTCTCAGTTGCGAGGGTGTAGGGGTACAGGGGGAAGCAGGAGATTTTGCCTTCAGGGTACATGTGGCAATGTCTGGACATATTTTTAGTTGTCACAACATGGGGGAAGATTTCTACTGGCATCCAGTAGGTAGAAGCCAGAGATGCTGCTAAACATTCTACAATGTTTAGGACAGCCTGAAGGAAGAGTGATTCAGTCCTAAATGTCACTTGTGCCAAGACTGAGAAATGCTGATTTGGAAGAGGCAAGGAAGGGAAGAAGGAAGGAGAGAGGAAGGGAGGAAAGGAGAAAAGGGAGGGAGGGAGGGAGTGAGGGAGGGAGGTAGGAAAGAAGGAAGAAAGGAAGGAGGAAGGGAGGGAGAGAGGGAGGGAGGGAGTGAGGAAGGAGGGAAGGAAGAAAGAAGGGAAGGAGGGAGGGAACATATTAATCTCATCTACAAACCAGCACAGAGTTAGGTATTTAAAAATTCTTATCTCATTTATCTCCCCATAAACCTTCTGAGACATTTTTTTTTTTTTTTTTTTTTTTTTTTTTGAGACGGAGTCTCGCTCTGTCACCCGGACTGGAGTGCAGTGGCCGGATCTCAGCTCACTGCAAGCTCCGCCTCCCGGGTTTACGCCATTCTCCTGCCTCAGCCTCCCGAGTAGCTGGGACTACAGGCGCCAGCCACCTCGCCTGGCTAGCTTTTTGTATTTTTTAGTAGAGACGGGATTTCACCGTGTTAGCCAGGATGGTCTCGATCTCCTGACCTTGTGATCCACCCGTCTCGGCCTCCCAAAGTGCTGGGATTACAGGCTTGAGCCACCGCGCCCGGCCCCTTCTGAGATATTATTAACCCCATTTTATGGTTAAGAAATTTGTGGCTGAGATCCATACAGAAATGTGCCCAAATCCCAGTGGTGAGACAAGATGCTGCAGGGACTGCAGGCACCTGGGATTGCAAAGTCGAGGTACCTGCAGGGTGGTGCCTGGGAGCTGGCCTGGCAGTTCTGCCAACCTTCTCCTGTGGTCTTAAAAATTTCTTCTTACCCCTAAGGTATCTGCAAAGAAGGAGGCCGTTGGATCGCAAAGAAGAGGACTGTTGGATGGGCAAAAGGGCGAATCTGAATTCAAGAGGCTGAATTCAATGGATGGAGCCTGTCATCACTAAGAGCCACCGAGGATGGGTTTGTCCTCAAATCTTCTTTGGTTCCATCTGTCCCTCCTCCCTCAAGGCACTCACATCTGGCCTCCATCCCAAAAGCCCGGAGACATGCAGATGTGTGCCCCAAGCTGGCTTCCTATCCTCTCCCGCCAGTATGTGCTGCTGGACTTAGCCACAGGGAGTGGGGCCCCACTCGGCACAGCAGGCAGGAAGCTGGGGACCGCAGGGGTGGGAGAGGGAGATGAGAAACACCACAGAAGAACCCGCCACAATCAGTTTCCCATAATAACATCCAATGGGCATGGCTTGCCTGAGAAAATCAGCAACTTGCTTTAAAAACAAGTCCTATTTGAGTGATTCTGGCTCAGTTTTACCTATTCATGTAATTAGTGTTGATGGATTTAACAGTTAAAAATGGGGTTCATGCATTTAAGATAGAGGGAGGGGGAAGAATGGGGGAAGAGATAAAGAGAACAGAGGAATAAAGGCAGAAAAAAAGACAGAGGACAGGAATAGAGAGGGGAGAAGGACTATGTTTGAAGCTTAATGGGAAACTCAGAATATAGATGTGCTCATGACAAAGATGAACCCCAGAAAGTGGTGAACCCCAAGACTGGGAGACCCTCTTGCAAACTGGGTGAAACCACAGTGATGGGAGCTGCTCTTTAAAGTTTGTTCTAGATCCCTGCAGCTGGGTTTCAGGTCAGGCAGCATGGCTCTCACACACCCCATACAGGAGAACCAATTCCTGATCCATCTCTTGGGCTCTCTGTGGCGTGGTCCAGCTGGAACGAAGCTGCGGCTGATGCCCACCACACTCTCTCCCGCCCAGCCTGGCCCAGGCAGCACTCACAGTTCCAAGATCAGAATGACGTCTGTCTTGTTCTCATAGACTTCGTGCAGGGTGATGACATTGGGGTGCTGGATCTCCTTCAGGATGCTGACTTCCCGCTCGATGTCCTCACGGCTCACGCCCCGCCGGCTGGACTTAGTCCTCCTTTTCTTGATGAATTTGGCGGCATACTGGAGGCCGGTGCTTTTCTCACGGCATTTCTTCACAACTGCAAACTGTCCACTGAAAAGAGAAGATGGAGGATTCTTTATCATTCATTAAAAAAAAAACAAAAAAAACAGGATTTGAATGAGGACGTGGCATGGTACAGAGGGGACAAGAGAACTGTGAATGGGAAAGTTGAAATTGTAGAAAAGTAACAAATTAGGTAGGGATGTTTCTTATCATCATCAGTTTCACTAAGCCTGTTTCTTTACAAACAATGCTGCAAGGAATATAAACTCTTAAAGTATATTTTATTGAAAGAGTAATCATGTCTCCATTTCTGTCCTCTCCTCCTTCCCTCCCACTTCAGGTCCTGGGACAGCAGCAAGGAGCTCTGTGATCTGACCTCACTTCCAGCAAGCTCTTTTCCTCCATGTCTAGTTTCTGAGCCTGGAAAACAAGGGATTGAGACCAGGGAATTGGTTAAAAAAAAAAAAAAAAAAAATATATATATATATATATATATATATATATTATATATGAAGCCCTGCCTTCAACAACATATTTCTAGCACCAATATTAACCAATTTAAATACACAAACAGAAAAAGGTCTACTATTTTGTTCACAATTAAGTGACTGATGTTGGTCACTTCTCTGGCATTATCTCCCCTCTCCTCCCTTCTCAAGGTATTTCTACCCAGGGATCTTTGTGGTTCTGGGGAAGCCGATTCTACCCCTAACTGTAAATATGGATCATGTGACCTAGGCTGAGCCAATCAGTCCACCCCATTCTCCTGGTCACAATGATGGGCATGTGACCTAAGTAAGACCCTTTAGAGGATGCACAGACATAGGTTTTCTGAGACTCTTTTCTCTTTTGAGTGTGACAGAACCCCCAAAAGCTGCTGCCAACAATCTTGGGACCATGAGGAGAGTCACTCTTAGTTTGAAGACAACCACTGCAGAGGCAGAGCCAGTAAAAGGGAAGAAACCAGGTCTGCAGTGACACCATGGAGTCGCTGGATCAGCCCTGGCCTGAAACCATCTGCCTGTGATGTTTCAGTGACGTAAGCCAATAAATTCCTTTTATGGCTCAAGTCAGTTTGATGGGTTTTCTACTTCTTGCAGAGGAAAGCACCCTAAATGCCACAGCAAATAACCAGATTCCCTTTCCCATGTATTAAAGACTGTAGTAACAGAACTCGACTCAAAATAATAAGGGGTAGGCAGTAAGTGGGTGAGATGGTGAGAGGTACACAGGCCCCGCTGATAGTCAGTGGAACGCAATGCAGAGACCCTCCTGGACCCATGCTGGTGCCCTTCCTTCTTCCCTAGTGCCCAAGGAAGGGTTGATCTGTCCGTCACAGGATCTGTATGTTTCTTGGCACCTGCTGGAGTACTGCTACGTAAAGAATTATCACAGGTATTTTTAGCTGGCCTTATCCTCACGTGAAGACAAAAGCCAGAGAGAAAAGCAAATTAAGAATAATATTTTGATGTTAAAGAATGGATACTTTAAAATATTACTCATTTACTTTAGCAGTAGGAGGCCAGTGAAGAAGACACGCAGAGAAAAGGATTATCTTTATAGCCATGTCAATTTTTTTGCATGGCAGGCTGTTAATACCCGCTATCCCCCTACAGCAGGATAGCTGAGAAGCTGAAGAATAAATCACACTGGAATGCCAGCACCGACTGCCTGTAAACTCGCTACCTTAAACAGTTATGGGGTCTATGTAATGACTTTATTACAACCAAAATCCAATTTCTCTGAGGAGTAAAAACCTTCCCTCTACTGTGGGGTGGAGGGTGGAGAGATGGGGCATATAGAGAGAAGAGGGGAAACAGCCTGAATTCAAAACACAGTCAGCTGCTTCCTTTAGAGTCCAGGCCCCTCCTTACAAAGATATTATTGCATCCCCACCAGGCAGATTCAAAAGGATCCAGGATAGGGAGACCCAGCCCAGCCCAGCCAACCAACAAGCAGCTGACAGTTCAGAGGCTGGGCCCATTCGTATCTCACACATGGCCATAGCAACTTGTCTCAGAGACTTACAACTCAAGGCAGACTCAGTAGTTTCAATCATGGTGCTTTAAAATTCAAAACCAAAAAGTCAAGAGAGAGACAGAGAGAAACAGAGAGACAGAGAGAGTAAAAAAAATACTTTGGGAGGCCGAGGTGGGTGGATCACAAGGTCAGGAGTTCAAGACTAGCTACTCAGGAGGCTGAGGCAGGAGAACTGCTTGAACCTGGGAGGTGGAGCTTGCAGTGAGCTGAGATGGTGCCACTGCACTCCAGCCTGGGTGACAGAGCAAGACACCGTCTCGGGGGGGTGGGTTGGGGGAGGGGGGAAGAAAAAAGAAAATCCTTCTGACAGGAGAGTCACAAAGAATTTCAAAGCAAGCCTAGATACAAAGACTCTTCCACATGTGTTTTTCACCTCCAAATATTCTATATTGGAAGTTTCTTCATTTTATTTACGGGAAGATGGTAAGTAAAGTCAGGTTAGCCCTGATGGCAGGATGAAGGCAGGTGCTGAACGTCATGTGCACTCATGCCCAGGTGAACTGTGGCGCCTTAGTTTACAGTGAAACCTGGGGAATTTACTCTCTCACCTGACAATGGATCCCTCACTTACACTGCAGGGTCCCCACACAAAAAGTGCTGGCTGGTGAAGAGGGGGTAAGGGCTGGTGGGTAGGAAGGCTCTATGTGGATGCTGGGGTACTGGCTAATCCTGACTGCAAAGAGTAAAATGAGGGTCTAAAATGAGCTTGAGAAACTTGTTCTAGACCTATTGCAATGTCACCTCTTTTAAAATACCATTCCCTATTCTTCCCTGATACTCCTAACAATCTATTCCCTTTCCTCCCATCTGCCATATCCCTGAGTCCAAAGAGCCCCCCATACCCCTCAGGGGAACCTGCTGTTTTCTGCCCATTCTTGCCTTTCCCACCCTCCCAGACTGCTGATGCCTGAAGGACAAAGGGCTGCCAGGCTCATCTTCGCATCTCCTGAGGCCCTGGGTGCAGACCTACTTCACATAGTCCATGCACAACGCACATATGCTGTGGCTGATGCCTGAATCTATAACCCTGTGAACCCGAGGATTTAGACAAAGGGGTCTGCATAATAGTTCAACAGAATTGTGTAGTGGCTAGGAGCCAGCAGTGTAATCCAGGGTTTATTTAGGACTTAGCCACTCCAGGCCTCAGTTTTCTTATCTGTAGAGTGGGCATAATAAGTGCCTGCTTAGAGGGAAAAGGATGAAATGAGCCAATATGCATGAAGTGTTTAGAACAGCAACTGACCATAGGGAGTCTTCAATAACTTTTAGCTGTTATTAATCTGTGACAACTGGAGTTATTTTCATCAGCACACTGTTGCCTCCGTCTCGCAGTGATGCAGTATTACCCTCCAAGTACCTACCTCTCGTGACCGCCAGAGAGAAAAGAGCCCTCATAGTACCAAAAAAAAAAAAAAAAAAAAAAAAACGCCCACAACAGGGCTGTACTGTGCTAACAATGTGTACAACTATTGCTAAATCCTCACTCTCTTCCTCCTTCTGCTGCTTGTCCCCACCCAGAGGGTGTGTTGTCACTTATAACTGCTCAGGCAGGCTGGCCCTGGCTTTGGGAGCTCAGAGTCACAAGCTGAGCCAAAGTGCCAGTAGCCAGGCCCACCTGGGGGCCTTTGGGGGCCTTTGTGTGTGCTGGGTAAGCCTGTCAGGTATTTCCATAGCACGGTCTCCTCAGGCAGTCAGCAAACTGTGAGGACAGACTCCTGGAGGAGCAACTCTTCCCTAATCAGTCATTTGCTTTGTGAGGTCTAATTCCAGTTGGACTGTTGGTGAATTGCTGCTCTGATCCCTTCCTTCCTGGGCAGCTGGGCCTGGACCCGCTTTCCTCCCTGGATCGGGACTCCATTGGGGGCATAGTTCCTCTTCACCCATCCTCTGCCTCCCCAAAGACAATAACAACTTAAAAAACACAGCTTGTGTGTCTACTTTGCTGGTGAGGATTCCTAAATCGTGTGCCCCCAGAGGAATACCGTGATCCAGATTCAAGGGTGAGTTCAGACAGACCAGAGAGCAAAGCGACAGCACACAAAGCAGCAAGACTACTGCCGCAACCACGCTGGGGGCGCTTGTCCCTTCTGCCCTCTCCTCACACCCATGCACTGAGGCCAGTCAGTAATCAACAATGATACAGTTGGCTGCACTATTAATTAATTACCATTAATACAGCTAGGGCTGTTCAATGGATAGGGGGAGGTAGCTTTTTACTGGAAAACAGAAATTCTTTGTATGCTATGACATTTAATTTTGATAAAGCAGTACAAGTGATCCTTATTATTCATGGATTCTGTACTTGCTTTTTCACCTACTTAGTAACTTTTTTTTTCTTTTCTTGAGACAGGGTCTTGATCTGTCATGCAGGCTGGAGTGGGGTGGTGCAATCACAACTCACTGCAGCCTCGACCTCCCAAGCTCGAGCAATCCTCCCACCTCAGCCTCCCGAGCAGCTGGAACTACAGGAGCATATCACCACACCCAGCTAATTTTCTTTTTTTTCTTTTCTTTGTTTTTTTTTTGGTTTTCGTTTTGTTTTTTGGTTTTTTTCCCACAGAGATGGAGTCTTGCTCTGTTGCCTAGGCTGGTCTCGAACTCTCGGGCTCAAAGCAGTCCTCCCACCTCAGCCACCCAAAGTGGGGGGATTACAGGCATGAGTCACTGCAGCAGGCATAAAATTTATTTGTAACCTCCAAGTCAGTATTTCCGGCACTTTCACAGTCACTTGTGGACATGCACGGATCGTGGAAAATTGGAGAGGATTGTGGAAAATTGGAGAGGCGGCTGCATACGTCTCTAGCTGAAGTCAAACAGCTGCCTTCTTGCTTTGGCTCTCACACCATTAACGAGTGTGCTTTCCACAGTCCGTTTAGTGTCACATTTTTTATTGGTAATTTCACTGTATACAATGACCCCCAAGTACAGTACTATGGTGCTGTCTAGTGTTTCTAAGCACAACAAAGCTGTGATGTGGCTCAGGGAGAGACTATGTGTGTCAGAGAAGCTTCATTCAGGCATGCCTAATGTGCTGTTAGCCATGAGTTCAATGTTAATGAATCACGCGTGTGTGTGTGTATGATGTCTTTAAGCAGAAACACACATAAAACAAGGTTATGCAAAAATGACAAAAATGATTTGACCAGAGACTCACAAGAAGGTAACCCTGGGCTTCTCCTGGGAGCAATGGTTTAGTGTTTGCAGTGAATTTCTAGAGAACAACTCTCACATATAATGAAAGTCAACTATACGCCAACTGTTTTTTTTTTTTTTTCCAAAAAATGCACTAATATTCTCCATCATTTAATAACTGACAGTCTGTTGCATTAGAGACAGATGTCAAATTAATTTTAATATTAAAAACTTTCCACTAAATGTAATAAACATTTATTAACTACTCATGGTCAGATACATACAAAGATAATGAGACACATTCTTCCTTTAATGAGTTTTATATTCAAAAACTTGATTCAAATGTAATCACCAATTTTATTAAAAAGAGGAAACGCATGGCTAAAAGGAGCAAGCTTCATAAAGAACAGGCTGACATCTAATTTCTCTGACTCACTAATATATCTAATCTGACTACTACCTCTGCAGTCACTGAAGAAACTGTAACCAGGATTACATGCAAGGCTCTTTACACGTATTACTTTATTAATAATCACAACTCTATGAGATACACATCGTCATCTCTTCTGACCAAAGAGAAAATCAGGTCTCAGGGAGATTTTTAAAGACTGTCCCAAATCACTGAGTCAGTAAGCTGCATAACTAAGAAATGAACTCAAACTCAAGTGTATTTGCCTCCAAAGTTCCAGGTTCTGAGTCCCACCGCTGTGTAGACCTTGTACACTTTATGCTTGTCATACAAGTCATCTCACTGTGACGTTACAGCCAGACTCCACCATCACTCTAGGAAAGTGCTTTGTGAGGGGAAAGCAAGGGCAGGGGTTTGTGGTTAAATCTGTTTGGGTCATGTTGCCTTCTCTTCTCAACTGAAGATTCACAAGGTGTTTTAATTAATGAAAATCTTTGCTTTAAGATGCTCTGAGGTGCCATGCAATAAAAGTACACCATGTTTGTGCATTCAGGAAGCATTCCAGTAACAATCAAAAAGAAACCCAAGCTGATTCTCAAGGTCAAGGCACAAGGATGGCAGCATTCCTATTTCTGTAGGTCTTCTACAGTTCCTGGTGCCTTAAAAAGAAACCTGTGTAACTTTTGTTTAATCCAGTCAGTTCTTACTGTCAACTTTATTTATAATTTGTGGGAGGCTCTGTTCACACGGGAGAATGAAGGTGTAGACATACAATGTCAGAGAAGATGTAACATTCAGAATGGAAGGAAAAAGCATAATCTGACTGGACGTGACAATTAATGTCTGCCGCCTGAGCTGGTGCCAAGCCCAGGGTCTAACCTTTTCATTGCTGGTCCTGATCCAGACACACCATCAGAACACGTTCTCACCCGGAGCAGGTGGGTGCAGATCCAAAAACAAGTGACGAAAACAGAATCTCCTTCTTCATGTTTTTACTTTAAATATGCATCTAACCAATACATATGCCAGTGAAAAATTATTTATGGTAACTAGTATTACGATGAATTCCCTACATTAATGCTGGAAACAGATCTGGTTTAAATCTAAGAGCTGATACGTTCCATCTTTCCGCTCCTCCCAAGTCTTTGCAATATGGTTTCTCATTAACACAAAATAATTTCTACTTTTGAACTCGTATCAAATCCCTGGCTCGGTTTCAGTGGTGGTTTATGGGTGATCTATTTTTGTAGAAGATTTTTGCTGCCAGAGTAGCAGGGCAGCTTGAATTCTGCCAGAATATTAGAATTACAGGTTGTAGGTAAGGGGTGAGGAACAGAAATGGTTTCTCAAGGATGAGTTAACATCTGATAGTAATTCACATTTACAGGAGGAGATAAGACCCTGAGGGTTTACAGACTAGGGGAGAGACAAGCATGAAATACTTCACTGTGGGAAGAGGAAAAAAGGGGACTCAGTTGCTATTGCAGAGAGGGTGCAGTTAGGAGACCCCTGCCGAAGCTGGCCTCCGAGGCTGTGCCTGAAGGCTGAGCGTGAGTCAGGAGTGGAAGAAGGTGTGTGTGTAGGGACAGGGTTTCCTAGAGGAGGAACAGTGTGACAGAGGCAGGAAGGCATGGAAGAGCCTACTTCGTATTTCTAGAGGAAGAGAGGAGTGGCAGGGAGGTGTCGGGTCAGACACACACACAGGACCCTGTGCAGATGAAGCGACGTCAGTCCCAGCTCTGCCACTAACTTGAGAAAGCAGGAGGCCTCTCTGAGCCTCAGTTTCCCATCTGTGCACGTATGATGACAACATGAAATGAGGCCATGCATGTAAGTGCACACCGTTTTCTCTAAACACATCAAGCACATGGAAAGGATGAAAATTACCAAGCTGTCTAAGCTTCGTGAACTTCTCAGAGAAGCCAAGAAGACAGGATTTCAGGAGCTGAAAAGCAGCACCAAACTTCCCCTTGACATTTTTCTATGCAACAAGTTTGAAATCTAAATGTTAAGTCTCTACATTTTATTCCCCCGTTGGAACTCAACAAAGCTATTTTCATTTCGGATGGAGACGTATTTGGTTTGCCCTCTTTGGTCCTCAAAGGCCCCTGCAGCTTTGCTTAGATGCTGAAGCTTTCATCTGGAGGTAGGTGATGGGAAGCAGACAGCATCTTCCAAAGACGGACTCAGCCGTCTTTCTATCCCACATGCTCTCTTGAGTGTGACCCTCCAGTCTCTCACCCTTGAATCTGAGCAGGCACCAGTGACTGGCCTAACACACAGAATGTGGCAGAAGTGACCCTGGAACTTCCGCCTGAGTTCTTAGGAGCTTCCTCTTGGAAGCCAACCAGCACGCTGGGAGAAGCCCAGGCTGTGTGGAGAGGCTGTGTGCAGACGCTTCCGCCTGCAGCTCCAGCTGAGCTGACAGCAGCTGTGAGAGACTAGGCACGTGCGTGAGCTGTCATGGACATCTGGGCCATCAAGTCTTCGGATGGCTATAGGTCTAGCCAACCTCTCAATGTGACCACCCGAGAGACTCAGGCAAAACCCTCTAAGCTGGGTCCGGGCAGTCCACCAAAGCATGAGAGTTAAGAGATCATCATAAACCGTTATTTTCAGCTACCACGTTTTGGAGTGGGTTGTTATGCAGCAGTGGGTCGGCAGAGCAGCACTGAAGAATCTGGGATGGTGGGCTTAACAGATCACCCCAGAAGTCGTGCAGAGGAAGGACTTGACACAGAAGGTGACTAGGTCACAAGCAGCCTCACAGGAGAGCATGGGAAGGGAGTGAGGGTGTCCAGGCCACCCTGAACGCAGGCTCAGAAAAACGGGCCCTCTCATCCCATCAGCACGCATGGACTCACTTTTCAACTTCTATGCTTCTCATCGTGGCAACGATTTCCCACCTTTCAAGGAAAATTCTACATCATTTAGGAAGGACCTCAACACAAACAACAAAACCCAAACGCCCTCACTGAGATGCCTTCAGTGTTCTGGCTGGGCAGGGCTTATTGCTGGCCTCCAACTTTACCTTCCCCAGTCTCTGCAGTGAAGCAGATCTCCACCCTGGGAAACACACAAATCCCAAATGCTATACACGATCCAGTAAACACGGCTACCTAATCTTCCTCCTGCCTAGTCCGAATGCCCAGTGCGTACCTATACTGACTTCACCTTTAGCAGAACGCGTCTGAAGAGGAAACACTCTCTTCAGGAAGCACCTTCAGTGGGAACCCCTTCTTTGATCTTAACCCCAACAGGTTCACGGATTTCAGCACAAGACAAAGGCAAACCCAGTATGGGAACTCAGTACTTCAGCACCAAGTGGCACACAATTCCCTTGGAACGTAGGCCACACTTGGAGTTGTTCTCTTTCTGCCCTTTGAGAAGCTACGAGGCAGAGGAAAGCAATACTTTTCACCGAAGAAAAGCAAAGCAGGTGATTTAAAAAAATTATTATCATGAAAAAAAGTACAACCCTCCAAAAACTATTTTAAACTAATACAAGGGCTCGGTGAAATAGGCTGTGATTTGTAGAGCAAGTGGCTCAGGTTGCCACGGCACCAACAAGGAAAAGTGGAGTTTACCAAGGGATAAACAGCAGCCCGTCACCCTGGGAACCAGAACAACACGCAGAGGTAGGAATGAGATGCAGAAAGAGAAGGGCGAACTGCACAATGGGCCAAGGAGAGCAGAGGAGAGGGGGGGTCCCTTGGCGAAAGCATCCTCCCAAGGACAAGGTCCCCTGGAAGACTGCAGAGAAGAAGGTGGCATAACCAAGGAACCAAGGCCAGCGTGGGTCGGGCTCCACGCACTGGTTTGGTATTGCAAGTGGGAACAAAGAAACCAAATATGCTGAGTGTCAGGTAGCTCAAGATACCTCTTTATCATCAAGAAATTTGCAAATCAGAGCAGTTGAGGATTAAACGGAGGGGAGATTAGAAAGATAGCAGTGGGTGCCTTCATTCACTCCCCCTTGTCCCTATGATACCTCTCTGCAGGAGGAAGGTCCAAGATCCATCTAGAAGAATATTTCCCAAACTGGGTCTTTGGAGCTCATATAAAGAGATGTTGCTTGGAGAAAGGGTGTCAAGGCCAAGCAAGTTTAAGCAAAGGTAGGTAAACAAAGTCACAACAGAGTGCTATATGCAGGACTCAGTCAACATGGCCCTTTCCACGAGGGGCAATAGCATTCGGCATTTCACATGGTTTGGGGTTGATGTTAACCACAGAACTTTTTTCCTTCCTTACATATTTTTGGTTACAAAGCATTTTGAAGTCCAGTTTTCTTGGGAAGGTGTGCTTTGGTCCTCTCTCCCAGTTAAATGGGAAGCTTCCTGGAAGTGGACTCTGCATTCACTGTTTCCTTTGCATTTTCAACACCTTCAGATTATTCCCTAAGGCAGGATGCCAATCACAGTGCCTGCTCCTTCATGGGCTGGAAGAACCAAGCACAGAGCTGGAGGTGGGAGGTGCCCAGGTGGATTCAGACCTTCCTACGACTGACCCATTAGAAGAGTGGGGACCAACTGAGTCAGGCCCGGGAGAGGAGGCCACCCACCTCCTCAAGCCTGGTGTTTCTTCTGCCTCCTTCTGGCTACTGGTGAAAGGGCAGCTTAGAGGCCACAGGCAAATCTATGATGGATTCAGCCCTCTTCACCACTTGCAACTGGCAAAGGATTTGGAGTTTTTCTTTTATTTCAGGCAGGCAGTGGGGCTGGGTAGTTTGGGTGGCAACTGAGAGCACATGGACTGGGTATGGACAGCACAGTAAATACTGGCCATGACAGCTACCTCCGAGGAAGAGAATGATGGCGACAGGAAGGAGCCCAGAGCCTGGCAGACTCCTTAGAGCAGAGTCCTGAGCCTAGAGATGTACCACTGCCTTCCTCTAGGCCCAGTTCCTTCACTTTCTGGGACTCACTGCCCTAGTGAATCCTACCTGCTTCCCATATGGTCCACGACGTCAGGAATTTACTAACAAGACACGTCAGTGCAACAGACTTTCAAGTGCCCAGTGGGCAGTGTGCAGAGTGAGCAGGGGCCCTGGCTCCAGCTAAAGGATATGTGAACTGCACCCACTTTTCTCAGTACCATCCCTAGGACCTAACACACAACACCTGCCTGCTGCTTGCTGTTTGTTTTTGTCTGTAAAGCCACAAGGGGAAGGAAGGAATAAGTGTTGGGAAAGCATAATTTGATACAATCTAAACAGGGCCTCTGGTGGATCAGACAAATAAAATAAACAACAACACTCCATACATTTTCTCCAAATATAGTAAACCCTACATCGGAATCATAGCTGAACTTTGAGTCCAGTTTTAAGGAGACTACAATGCCCTTATACAGAAAGGGTAGCTACAGATTACTGTTATGCCAGGATCGGCTGTTCCATTTCAATGAATGCTGACCACATTGGATGACTGGAGATCAGAGCTTCCTGCCCCAAGATGCTAGTTGAGCCCCCTGGCTCTCAAGTGATTCTGGTTGAGACTCAGAAGGGTCAGCTCCTGGTTTGATCACTTTGACTTCACCATGCTATTGCCTTGGGCCAATCCCATCATTTGATCATCTTGACTTTGTCATGTAATCCCTTTTCAGCCAGTGAGTCAAAGTTAACTGGACCATAAGGAATGATTTGTTCTCAACTTGGCAAGCTGCTCTTGGCTGAAAAAACATTGAAAGAGAAGGCAGACTGTTCATATAATGTCATGGGGAAAGGGAAGACAAATAAAAAGCTAAGCTAAGTTCCTTATTCTGTGGCCAAAAGAACAGGAAGAAAGTCAGATGTGTTCAAGGTGCTAAGATTCGAGGCGGGCAAGAACCAGCTAAAGGGAAAGAGAAAGGACAGAGCTTGGTAGTCTGATGGCAGAGGTCATTACCATGCAAATACTCTACAAAACTGCCCAGATTGAAATACGAATTGTGAGATACTCCCCTCCAATATTCACCCTGCTCAGTTCTGGAGCATGAGAGGAAGTGAACAAAGAAAGATGTCTAAATATTTTCATAGTTTCTCCTCTTGATTTAAGTCAAGATACTATTCGTCTGCATTTTTTTTTTTTTTTTTTTTTTTTTTTTTTTTTTTTTTGAGACAGAGTCTTGCTCTGTCGCCCAAACTGGAGTGCAGTGGCCAGGTCTCAGCTCACTGCAAGCTCCGCCTTTCGGGTTCACGCCATTCTCCTGCCTCAGCCTCCCGAGTAGCTGGGACTATAGGCGCTCGCCACCTCGCCCGGCTAGTTTTTTATATTTTTTTTAGTAGAGACGGGGTTTCACCGGGTTAGCCAGGATGGTCTCGACCTCCTGACCTTGTGATCCGCCCGTCTTGGCCTCCCAAAGTGCTGGGATTACAGGCTTGAGCCACCGCGCCCGGCTTCGTCTGCATGTTTTTAAAGGGTAGGTTTGGAACCCTCTGTCATGCTGTCATTGGAAGAATTAGCTCCACCTTATACCGGGAAGTCTGCTCCAAACTGCCTTCAGTGTCTTGGCAGAAATTCAAATATGCCTGGCACTACGTGGCATTTAGTGCAGTTGGGTGGCCAGCGTACTTGGGAGACACCATTCACAGGTCTGCCCTGCTCTGGAGACTGAATACAACTGAGGGTAGCCAAGCTTCTTTGGGGTCTTTCGTGTCTGGGATTGCAAGAGTCACAGGCCCAGGTCTCAGGGAGGCAGTGAGTGGGTGTCTGGTTGTCAGCCCGGCAAAGAAGAATCCTTTTCACAGTGCTCTAGGCCAAGCCATTTCCCATGATGTCTACAGATCTGTCACCTTGGCTCTGAACCAAGTGGGGACTCACCTCGTGGAGGAAGTCTAGGGGGAGGAGAAAATGGGGAGGGGACCACAGGGTCACTTCAGGGCAGGCAAGAAGAGGCTGGCAGGGAAAGGTACTGCTGGAGTTACCTGAAGTGACAGCCACTCAGATAAAACTGAAAGATGATAAGTTAAAGAGAAACCGGAGCTCCCGGGAAGCCTGAGTATTCTCTCAATGGAAGCAGAACTCCCTGGAAGCCAGCCACGAGGCTGACCTCACCCCCACTGCCCGATCCGAGCAAGCATGCAGCTTATTGTGAGAGCCAGGGCAAGACTGTATCCACCACGGCCAGGACAGTAAAGAGACTGATGGCGTTAACTCTTGGAAGTGCCACTTTTGAAGAGAATGTGTCACTAATTAAGTCTCAGGTCAAACACTAAACAAAATAAAATACAATTTGTGTGAATGAGGTTTGGAGGTGGTATCTCCTGAAGCAGGGCTTGTAAACCCGACGACCTTTCCATGGAGCACTGCTTCCAAAAAAGTGTGGAATATGACTTCTATGGGACATGAAGTCATCCTCATCATTGGGGGGTTTTAGAAGCTTTGTGGATGGAAACATAATCCCCTGGCCAGGAAATGGGTGCAGTGGGAAAGGAAGTCCACTGGTGGGCGAGAAGGGAGAATGACCTCTCCTACAGCCCATGCTGGGGTTGGGTGGGAAGGCCTTCCTCTTGCTGGGTTTCCTCCTTATCATCTGCAGTGGGCCGGGGGTAAGGAGCTCTATACCCCTCCCCAACATGGGTGGCCATGGGCCCTGCAAAGCTGGGGGTCAACATGGTCTTGTCACTTGGATCAAGAGGCTGTGCTTGTCCGCAGTGATATGGAAACACTGAGGCCAGACAGCCTGGCCTGTTTAAAGAATCCACCATGCTCAGCATAATGGGGCCTAAAGGAAATGGTGGCAATGGCCCTGGAGTGGAGGACGGTCTACCAGGGAAGCAGGGATGCCTCTAGTTACACGTGTATCACCACAGGCCCCCTGTTTAGACTTTCTACTCCAGGGTACTGACTTCCATAGGGCTCTGCAATGCCTCCAGAAAGGAAGGCAACTGGACTTCCAGGTGAGGAGGTGGCTTCACGGTGGAGGTAAGCTCTGAGCAGAAGAGGCTGGCTACAAAGCTGTACAATCTTAATAAATTAAAATCTGGAGCTTACTTTCCACTTAATGGGTGCGTGAATGCACAATAATAGAACTCATTTTTCCAGCTACTTCATCATTTGTTAGACATGAGATACATCGCTAGTCACTATAATGAGAACCACAAACAAGTAACGTGAATACTAGAAGAACTGGTTTGTTGAGTTTAAATTTTAATTTCCTTCATAGTGACCTACCAATGCATTAGCTTTTAAAAAAAAATTTAACCACCCTTGTATATAGGATTCGTTCTGAAAAACTGATACCACTTTTGAATCCCCAGAGCCTAACATGGTATATTGGAGAAAAGTTTAGTATCAATATACGTTGACTCAATGTTGTATGGGTTCCTAAATTTATATGCTGACTACCTATCTGTTTACATTGTTTCCACTGACTTTCTGAACACGGAAAAACAATTGCTCCAGCACTGAAAAACATTATGCAAGATGTCCATCGCTTGCTTTAAGAACATCCTGGCCCGGGGCAGTCCATATGCGTTTACTTTTCTCATTTACTGGGCTCCGATTATTTTACTAAGCCGTGGCCCTGGGCTTAGTATATAACTGGCCCTGTGGGAGCTGCCTACATGCTTTTAGAAGCCTAAGGGTCAATCAGTGTATTTCAGATCCTGTACATTCATCTGAAAAGCAAAGCCATCACATGGACCATTGACAAACTTCATGGCAATTCTCCTGGTCTCCTAGAGGCTACTTGCTTTGACTAAGCAGTTGCCTTCAGCCATAACTTCAGGTAACTGGGTAGATTCCCTAATTGGAACACAACTGAAATATTTTGTAAATAAGAATTTTTCATAGTCATTAAGTAATTTGTAATTGGCCCTTGAAAGGATAATGCAGTTTGTTAACTCCATGAGGTCAGATTTCTAAAAACTGGGAAATTGGAAAGTAGGACTCAAGATCTTGTATGAATACAACAGAATGGCACAAATAGGCGCGGTGCAGCGGCTCACACCTGTAATCCCAGCACTTTGGGGGGCTGAGGTGGAGCATTCCTTGAGCCTGGGAGTTCAAGACAAGCCCTGGCAACATAATGAGACCCCATCTCTACAAAAATTTTTAAAAATTAGC
Source organism: Rhinopithecus roxellana (assembly GCF_007565055.1). Lineage (NCBI taxonomy): Eukaryota > Metazoa > Chordata > Mammalia > Primates > Cercopithecidae > Rhinopithecus > Rhinopithecus roxellana. The sequence goes on along the minus strand of NC_044564.1, from coordinate 36,279,176 downwards.
TAAGCTTGCGGTACACGTCGTCTGTATTCCTAGCTACTTGGGAGGCTGAGGTGAGAGGATGGCTTGAGCCCGAATGCTAGAGGCTACAGTGAGCCACAATCATGCCACTGCATTCCAGCCTGGGTGACAGAGTGAGACCTATCTCAAAAAAAAAAAAAAAAAAAAAATTTAAGTAGCACAAATTATTCAGGAAACCTCAAAGAACTGAAAATTGGAAAAAAACTCCAAAACTTAAGTTCAGTTCTGAGAAAGAAGATGGATGGAAAAGGGTTAAAACGGCTGGTCATAGCTGATGGTGGAATAGGCATATAGGAAACAAAACTAGGCAACTCTTTTAGCTTCCTTTTTTTTTTTTTTTTTTTTTTTTTTTTTTGAGGCCAATGATCTGCACTTGGGAGAACATCAGGAAAACATTAAGGTGGAACCAAAGCCTGAAGTAAGAAAAGAGATAATAAAAGATTGCCTGTTACGTTTTTTTTTTTTTTTAATTTGAGTCTCCAGGTCTGAATAAGTTAGGTCGCAGTGTGGCAAAAGCAATCTCAGATCATTGCTGGCAATCATGGGCAAATACTAATGCGTGAAGCCATATTGATGTTCAAAGGGAACCAAAGTGGAGCCCTCTCCAAGATCAAGTAGCTTATGAATTCCTAGAAAACATCAAGAATCAACTTTTGATCTGATGAATTAGAAATACTGGCCGGGCACGGTGGCTCAAGCCTGTAATCCCAGCACTTTGGGAGGCCGAGACGGGCGGATCACGAGGTCAGGAGATCGAGACCATCCTGGCTAACACGGTGAAACCCCGTCTCTACTAAAAAACACAAAAAACTAGCCGGGCGTGGTGGCGGGCGCCCGTAGTCCCAGCTACTCGGGAGGCTGAGGCAGGAGAATGGCGTGAACCCGGGAGGTGGAGCTTGCAGTGAGCTGAGATCCGGCCACTGCACTCCAGCCTGGGCGACAGAGCGAGACTCCGTCTCAAAAAAAAAAAAAAGAAATACTTAGCAAATGGTCAATGAGTAGCAAGAATTTTCTCCTTGCCCGCAATTGGGTTGTAAGACAAGTAGAATGGAAACGGATATAGATTTTAAAAGTGTTTTGATGTCACCAAGGCCTATGACATCATTTTTCACGATATTTTGGTAGATGAAATACGAATCACCATACGGTAGATTTTGGTGAGTGGACTGCAGGCTCCTGTATTTACACTGTCCTCAACAAGGTATTTATCACGACACCTTGGCTCTGATACTTCATTCAATATGTCATATGGAAGCATAGTCATCACAGTTTTGAATGGCTAAGAGAGTCACTCAATATACTAATATACTCACTGACAGAAGTGGGAATCTAAATTCTCCCAAGAAGCTGAATAATCAAATTTGCAAAAGGAATAAACAGGAATTTCTGTACTGGGGTTCAAAGAAATGAACCTCACAAGTACAGGATTGGGGGGACCTAGCACAATAGCAGTTCATATAAATGCTAGCTGACCACGAATGACACAAGGGTGGTGTAATTCCCCTGCTAATGGTGTGAATGCAGCCCCTGGTGAGTTTAAGAGGTGCTGTGCTCCTGTGCTCAAGTCTGGGCCCTTCACTTAGTGGGAAAGATGCTGATCGTATACATGGCAGTCAAGGGAGGACAAGCACAATAAAGAAGGTTTTGCTTCTGGGCATGGGAACCGTCCATATCGGAAAGGTGGTAGAGGAAATTATACCATGTGCCAGGAATTCACAAAGGTATTTCAGAATCAAGTGGGAGGCTAGACTATGGTCTCCAAGATTCCTTCCAACCTTAAGATGCTCTGCACTGGCCAGGCGCAGTGGCTCACACCTATAATTGCAGCACTTTGGGAGGCCAAGGCGGGAAGATCACCTGAGGTCCGGAGTTCCAGACCAGCCTGACCAACATGGAGAAACCCCGTCTCTACTAAAAATGAAAGAAAAAAAAAAAAATTAGCCGGGCTTGGTGGTACATGCCTGTAATTCCAGCTACTTGGAAGGCTGAGGCAGGAGAATCACTTGAACCCGGGAGGTGGAGGTCACGGTGAGCTGAGATTGCGCCATTGCACTCCAGCCTGGGCAACTTTGTCTTCAAGAAAAAGAAAAAAAAAATGCTCTGCACTAATCTGGATGGTTCTCATGGAGGTTTTCGTTTTGTGCACTCCTCATTTAATGAAAACCATACATAGCATGGAGTAAAGTACAAATCCTGTAACAGACTTTCTTTTTCATGCATTTTCTGAATCTCTGTGATCATGATGTTTCCAGACTGAAAGTTAAAATAAATCCATATTTCCATCAACTTCTCTAGTCTCTATTTGGAAATGTATTTTGTGCATCTGTGCCTTCTGAGTGACAGAGTACAATCCGAGAGGAAAGGCACAGTTGGGAGAAACAATGCTAGATGCTGCCCTCCTCTGCCATTTACCATCTGTGAACGCTGATCCTCACAACCTTTGCTGAGTCTCAGCATGGTCGATTGGGAAATAAAACCAAACAAAACAAAACCAAACAAAACTGAGTTGAATAATGTTTAGCCTATAGGGCAGCTGTAGCGCTCAACAGAGATAGAAAGGTATGATTATGTTTTAGATACTGCCTGCTACCACACAAATATAATGTTAATATTTGGAAGGGTTTAAGAGACATCATGGCTGGGAATAGAACTGCTGTGTCTATATCCAAGGAACCCTAATAGGTTTAGGTCAGTTTCTAATAGGGATGGAAAGGAGGGAAAAGACCCTTTTTCAACAGGATTCAGAAACCACCAATTCAAGTCTTCGAAAACTAAAACTTAGCAAAAATATCCAGACAGACAAAATTATTTCAATCTCCTGCATGGCATTATGACTTATGCACTTTGGAGGCAGAGGACTTGCTTTTATATCCTGGCTTTGCCATTTACTGGCTGTGTGGTCTTGGGCAAGTTCCTCAACCTCTCTGTGACTCAGGTACCTCGCTGATTGACAAAGAACATTTGAACCATATCTTCCTTAAAGGGCTGTTGTAAAGATCAAATGAGTTATACATGCAAAGCTCCTTCGACAGGGCTTGATATGTAATAATATGATTACTATTATTGTATATAGTTGCTTAAAACCATCTGCATCTTTTAGGCATGTGCCAAAGCTCATATGTTGTCCTACTCGAGAAAATAAGAGAAGGCAAAACGCCAAGGCAGCTCTCCTCTATCGTTTTCTGAAGAAGCCATCTTGAGCGAGGGCTGCTGAATGGATCTCGTGAAGGCTGCTGGCTTAAGGACGCCTCAGCATGTGGCAGTGGTTGCCGCCCTTTCATTTAAAACTAATTACACTTATGAAATACTGAAGTATTGACAACGAAGGAAAGCACAGGAACAAAAACGAGCAATTCCCATGTCTTGGGCCCTTGAGTAACATTATTCTGATGTCTTTCTGGCCTTAGAAGTGGATGGTCAAATTTTGTGGGTAACCTCACCCTGGGATAATAATAAGTTATTGCTCCATCTCTTGAAGAGCCACAGCAGAAAGACTCTAACTGAAGCTGTTTGAGGCTATCTCTAATTCAAGCTTGCATGAATTCAAAGAAGCCTCAAATTTCTCATGCTGATTTTGAGGCTCTGATCATGCAAGACCGGTACTTACTCTGTATAAGAAACACACGGTGAGCATGCTCCTGAGAAACGCTCAGTGTTAGAAAACAAAGGTCAAAAGTAAAATTTAAATAACCTAAGGGAATAGAGAATGATCTACTTTTTCTTCCATTATTATTAACGTCGATGTAAAATGCTGCTGGCTGCCTTATATGAAGGCAGAGAACATGGTGGAGAGCTTCCTGCCAGGGAAGCTGCCTGCCAGTTTCCAGACCGGCCCCATCTGCCCAACTTTGATGAACTAGGCAAACTGTACAGTGATTAGAACACATCCCCTACTTCTGAAGCTCAGCTTTAGGTGAGGGAGAAGAGGGAGGTTGATCTTGCTAAAACACAGGACAGTGCTGTACATCTTCGCCTCCTCTCAGCAAATGCTCACTGGACGGGTGGATGAAATTGATTTATTCAGCCTTGGTCCTTCGAATTCCAAGTTTCTCTTGTTAATGTTTGATTTATTGGCTCAACCACTAAGGAGAATGTTACTTAGAGGTTCTTCTCTACTAGCTACTTAGACTATGATAATAAGATAAATAAGGTAAACAAACTGAAGAAGGCGACTTTTAGGATGCTCAAATTAACTTTCCAAATGTTGGCTGTCACAGGTTCAGAAGAGTTAATGTTAGTGACTCAGAATAAAACACATGAAAATGAACTTTGCACTGGCTCCAAAATTCTAACCTCCCTCAGACATAGGCAAAAAGACTAAAACTTTACATAATAAAATCTATGAAAACTTACAGTCGGATTATCTTAAGGTTGACTTGATATACATTAATCTATTTAAGCACTAGCGTTCAATTACTTGTTTAGATGACTTGTCCAATAGTGTTTTGTCACAGGAAGCAGGTTATAGTTATGTAATCTTCAAATTACATAACTACATAAGTATATACATATATATAACTATACGCAAAGGATAACTGTATGCATACACATACATTTAAATTTTAAGCAATAATGATTTATAAATTAAAACAATGACTTACTTTAAGACAGAGTAGTCCATCAGAAATATAATACAAGCCACAAATGCAAACCACATGTGTAATCTGAAATTTTCTTTTTTTCACTTGGAGACAGGGCCTCACTCTGTTGCCCAGGCTGGAGTGCGGTGGGGCGCCATCTCAGCTCACTATAGCCTGGATCCCCTGGGCTCAAGTCATCCTCCCACCTCAGCCTCCCAAGTAGCTGGGATTACAGGTATACACCACCACATCTGGCTAATTTTTGTACTTTTTGTGGAGGTAGGGTTTCACCATATTGCACAGACTGGCCTCACGCTTCTGGGCTCAAGTGATCCGCTCGCCTCAGCCTCCCAATGTGCTGGGATTACAGATGCGAGCCACCACACCCAGGTATCATTTGAAACTTTCTAGCAGTCACACTAATAAAAGTAAAAAGAAACAGGCAAAATTAACTCTAATATTTTGTTTATCCCAATAGATTGAAATGTTATAATTTAAGCATGTAGTTAATAATGAAAATGATTATGATGGACTTTGCCCTTTTCTGAGTGCTTGGACCCCAGTGTGTGCTTTACACACACACAGCACATCTTGTTCAAACCAATCCCACTTCAAGTGCTCGATGGCCACAAGTGGCCTATGGCTGTCATGTCAAACGGTGCAGCTTTAGGCTAATTTTATAGCTATAATATAAAACTAGGACATAGCTTAATTATTTATAGAAGGGAAGCAGAAGAGAGAGTTGTGAAGTCACTGAGATGAACCATAGCTAAGTCAGCACATTAATCATTGGAAGATAAAAGGTATGACTGTTCACCTTATTAGAAGAATAACAGAGACCAAAATTAGCTTAGAGACCCAGACGGTGTATTCTGGATAATTTTCTTAAAATGATGTGAATACATTTCCAGCTTGTATGTGCACTAAGATAGTTTTCTTTTAAACATATTCTGCTGCTTGGAGTACAGGAGCCAAATGGACAACCTAAAAGCTACAATAAGCATTTGTGTACTTGAAGGCATTTACAAGTCTCCATTCAGCTTTGTTCAGCGAATTCCTGTTAGTACAACCACTCGTTCATGAGATGAGCTTATGGCTCCAAAAGGGTAAAACATCACGATTTCCATGGTCTGGGAAATGACTTTTTGGACATGACCCCAAAAGCACAGGCAACGAGAGCAAAAATAGACAAACGGAACGACACCAAACGAAAAAGCTTCTGCATAGAAAAGGAAACAATACACAGAGTGAATAGATTACCTACCAAATGGGAAAAAGTGTTTTGAAACGATACATCTGACAATGGGTTAATAGTCAAAACATATACATGATGAGTTTGTATACTCAACTCCATAGCAAGAAAACAAATAACCTGATTTAAAAATGGGCAATGGACTTAACAGATGTCTCTCAAAAGAGGATATACGGCTGGACGCAGCAGCTCACGCCTGTAATCCCAGAACTTTGAGAGGCCGAGGCGGGTGGATCACCTGAGGTCACGAGTTCGAGGCCAGCCTAGCCAACATGGTGAAACCCCATCTCTACTAAAAATACAAAAATCAGCTGGGCGTGGTGGTGGACGACTGTAGTTCCAGCCACTCGGGAGGCTGAGGCACGAGAATCACTTGAACCCGGGAGGTGGAGACTGCAGTGAGCTGAGATCACGCCACTGCACTCCAGCCTGGGCAACAAGAGTGAAACTCCATCTCAAAAACAAACAAACAAAAACACACACCCACAATGAGCTATCATGTCTCACTTGTTAGAATGGCTACTATCGAACAGACAACAGACAAGTGTTGGTGAGGATGTGGAGAAAAGAGAACGCTTGTACACTGTTGGAGAGAGTGCAAATTAGCACAGCCACTATGGAAAACAATCTGGAGGTTCCACAAAAAATTAAAAATAGAACTACCATATGGTCCAACAATCCCACTAGTTAAGTATATATCCAAAGCAAATGAAATCAGTGTGTCAAAGAGACATCTGCACTCCCATGTTTATGGCAGCATTATTCCCAATAGTCAAGATACGGAATCAATCTACGTGTCCATCAGTGGATGAATGAATAAAGAAAACGTGGTATATATACACCGTGAAATACTACTCAGCCAGAAAAAATGGTAAGAGAAATGATTTCAAGAGAGCTATTTTACAACATGGTGACTATAGTTAATAATGTATTCTGGAAAAATGCTAAGAGAATGAATGTAAAGTGTTCTCACCACAAAAATAACCACTTGAGGTAATGCACATGTCAATTAGTTAAACTTAGTCATTCCACAATGTATACATACTTCAAAACATCATGTTGAATACAGTAAATGCATGCAATTTTATCTGTCAATGTAAAAAATAATTTTAAAAAGATTTGTATGCAGCATACTAATAATACGGCTACAAAAATATATCCAGCCCCAATATTAAATAAAAATAGAGATTATGATTCAGCTGATTTTAAAAGTGTGGTCCTCCTTGGTAGGTGGATTTTCTGTATGATCTTAATTATTTCATAGTTACCCTCACCTCCACCTCCATCCCCATGGATGGAAGAAAGAAGAGCAATCATAGAGAAAACATGGTAGGCTGGAAGGTTCCAACGAGGCTGAAGAACTAACATGAGGGAAAGGGTGGGCTAGTCTGTGGGAAGGAGGTATGTGAGTATGGCTGCCTGGAAATGGAGGTTCGGGTGGAGTTTCCCGTGACAGCAGTGCAGTGGAGGAGAAGGTGGCTGGAAACGAGGAGGTCAAGAACTCCAAGGTGGGGTGCAGGTTATGACAGTGGGGAGATGAAGGGGAAGGCTGCAAGCTTAGATTGTCACTGCTCACAGGAGTCTGCTCTTTCTCTACACATTGTATTTCTTAAACTTGGGGCCAATTCATTTCTTTTCCACTTGCAAGTGATCACAGTACTGATATTCATTATTTCCCCTTGCTTGTCTAAGTTGTAAGAATTAGCAAGCCTACTGCTTGGGATTCATTACATTTGCTGCACGCACTTGCGGGTAGAGTGCTGAGTACTCCTGCCTAGTGGCAAGTTTAAATAAGCTGAGGAACAACTGGGGTCTCTACCTGCATTCTCAGTGACTGCTACTTACATTCACTGATTTATTAACCCATTCAATGAGCATTCCTTGAACACTTAAGTGTCAGGCATAGTATGATGGCAGGGCGTTTTTCTCAAATACCACAATAAAGGGGGAATCTGTAATAATGAAATATTATTCTTCCCCATCCTGGCTGTGAATTACAACCCCTTAAGAGTCTTTCTCCTTATTTACCATTTCTTTTCTGATTTCCTTCATCCTATTAAATAACAGAAAGAAAAATGGCATGCCATTTTTAAAGTGGCCAATGGTATATACTCTTGACCTGGAGAAGACAAATCCTGAGATCACAGAGGTCAACCACTTTTTAACAAAAAATGAAGCAATCCGGGTCTGAACTTACCATGCAGCAGCTGCTGCTGCTGTGGTTCTGATCACCCAGTATTCTCAAGGTCTTTTATGGTACAGTGACCCCCTTAGAACCAGGGAGAACTGGCTGGGCACGGTGGCTCATGCCTGTAATCCCAGCACTTTGGGAGGCCGAGGCGGGTGGATCATGAGGTCAGGAGTTCAAGGCCAGCCTGGCCAAGATGGTGAAACCCCGTCTCTACTAAAAATACAAAAATTAACCGGGAGTGGTAGCACATGCCTGTAGTCCCAGCCACTCAGGAGGCTGAGGCAGGAGAATCGATTGAACCCGGGAGGTGGAGCTTGCACTGAGCTGGGATCGCGCCACTGCACTCCAGCCTGGGAAACAGAGCGAGACTCCACCTCAAAAAAAAAAAGAAGGTGGGAAAATTGGCAAAGTGTGACCACAGTAAGGAGAAACACTTCATGGCCATCAGTAAACATAACAGAAACAACTGAGGAGGCACGTCAGTCTCAACAAACTTGCCAGCCACTCCTGACCACACGTTTTAGGTCTTGAGCACCGTATTGAAGAGCAGTGAAGACTGTCACTCAAAGTCAACCATTTCTAAGCTCCAACAGGCTAGACGCTTCAGTCCCGGAGACTGTAATGATCGCTGTTTCTCTGCTGGCTTTTTCATGACATACTTAGCCATTTATAATAACTCATTTCACCTCCAACTCCACTTTGCTTTCACCACTTGGTACAATCAGAAAAGAAGCCAAGATTCTAGCAACTCTTTCAGAATTGTTTTATGTAGACCCATTTCAGATCTCACTAGCTACTCCAGCTCATTAAAAAAAGGAACCGGAGGAGAAGGCTGCACCTGGTACAGGGCCACATTCCAGCAGAGCACAAAATCAATCTTTGTTAAAAAACGTAAAGTTGATCATTTTAAGTGGTATATTTGAAGGCCGCCTGGATTTGTTTTCTTTTTAAACCTTGGTTATTTTTTGTAGAGCACCGAACTCTATATGCGAGGTCCTATTCAAATTAAATTTCAGTTAAAATGTCTTATTACATTAAGCCCAAGAGTCTCAAATTAAAGAAAATGAGTGGGAATAAATGTTTAAAAATACATATGACCTCAGGGCACATGATCTACTCCAGATAAAAGGCACAAGATGAATTGCTGGTTTGTTCCCTGGCGACAGACATCTTCCTGTGTAGCAAAGTTTCTCCAAGTTTCCAAATCAGTCCAGTCCTGGAAGTTTTAAGGCTGACTCTGTTTTGTAGGCTGGTCATGTGAGCACATTGCTTTTGACCCAGAATGGCTTATCTTCCACAGGGCCAGAAGGGAACTAGGGTAGTTAGGGGGAAAGAATCAGATTCTAATTTACAACCCAAATGAGTTACAACTACACACAAACAGCTGAAATAGGGCTGCAAAGCCTCCAAAACCACAGGCTGTGGAGCCTAATTATTGGTCATGATAACTATGCAATTTTAAATCCATTTTGATTTCAGGATATCGTTGTAAGTAAAATTAACTAAGTTTTTTTTTTTTTTTTTTTTTTTTTCAAGTTACAGCTTGATTCCACCATCATAGCTTGTACTCAGGCAAACCAGGCTTTATTTGCCTACAAAGAGACTTTATTTGTCTATTTACTTAATATCAGGATGTTCAAGGGTAACCCCTAGCCAGGTGTCATTCATTGCTAGTCTCCGCTCCTCCCCTCAGAAGGGAAACTGAAAACAAAAGCACAACTATGCAGTTTGAGGAAAGCAGTGTGTGTCCAAGGAACAGAGGTGTCTCTGAAGATATGGACGTTTGCAGGCTAGTCTGAACAGCTAGGGAAAGAGCGTGCAACAGACTTTTACATGATAATTTTGAAAGTGGTTAAGGAGACTGAAAGCAAGCGGAGAGAACTCGGATAAGCTATGCGATGGCTATCTAACTGGGTCACGCGTTCATTCTGCTAACCGTCGCTGACTGGGAGAGGGTTTAGTGGTCCCATGGAGTTCTGTGCAATTTACATTTCACGGTAGTGTCAATGTCAAGTTGTACAGAGGGCACACGTTAAAATAACGATCAAACATTCACATTGAGTGTCCCCATATGCTGACAGACCCAACTTGGAGCACTGCTTCCCCTTAAAACTTCAGAAAACCTCTTTAGAAGCTTAACCGCTCGGTCCTACCTGGGAGAGCCATATGTGTCTTCTTTACAGGGGCAATCTAATCACTATTGGGATATCACGTAAGGCCAAAGTGATGGGAGTCTTAGAGCGGGTAGTAAAGTCATATAGAGTAGGAGCAGGTATTAATCTTTGTATTTGGTCTTATGCTAGCTGTAGATATAATCTTGTATACAGTAAGTGCTCATATCCAATGAACTCAACTATGAAGCAAGAAATTCCTCCAAAGATAAAGAGATTGAGGATAGAATTCATTCCTGTGTCGTCTGCGATGGAGATCATATTTTCCAAACACAAAACTAGGACAAGTTGTCTAAAAAGTAAAAATATCTTTATGAGAACAAAATATTTGCAATTGCTTTGCACTGGGAACCACCCCCATGGAGGTTTCCGGTTGCCATCTCTGGGAAATCCCCTTTACCATTCACAGGTCCCAGGGATTAGGAGGAGGATATGTTTGGGGGTCACTATCCAGCCACATCCCCAAAATGAGCTAATCATAATAACACCCCTTTTTATTTATTTATTTTTAAAAATAGGAACTTAAAGGAAATATCAGGAAGAAAGAACACACAGGGCAGTTTCATCAATGACGGTGAAGTTCTCTGACCCACAGTTAAAGATTTTCCCTGCCTGCCTCCTCAACTGCTTTATCTACTGTAACCACTGCCATTAAATAACGAGGCCTTATATAATGACATGATTCTCCATGTTTTTCACACAGTTCAGTTTCAATGAAAACAGCATTCTCTATATACCAGTGAGTCCCCACCAAGCCACCACTTGGGCCTCCAGACACTTAACACACATTCCTGTGTTATATATCACTGCTAGGCTTTAGAAAACCTTGATCCACAAGTGGCTACTTCCTAGTAGTAAGTTGGATAATACTACTTAATACATTTTTATTAGAGGAATGGATGGATGGATGGATGAATGGATGGCTGGATAGAAGGATGGATGAATAGGACAAAACATGTTCAGGAATCTCTGGAATAAAAGTAAGGCGATCATTCATTCCTGCAGCTGATTTCCCTGAATTGAAAAACAGAAATAGAAGAATCACTTTGAAATAATAGAAGAGAATGTTTAAATCTGTAGCCAGAGTAGAAGATTTCAATTCTTCTTTCCGCTCTTGTCCTTCTCAGCTTTTCTACCTCCCAAGTGATGCTCAATTCTGGGTGCCTCTGCTGTTATTCACAAAGTAGAGCAACTAGGGTGTAGAAGTGCCAGAAGCAGGGCCGGGTGCGGTGGCTCACGCCTGTAATCCCAGCACTTTGGGAGGCCGAGACGGGCGGATCACGAGGTCAGGAGATCGAGACCATCCTGGCTAACACGGTGAAACCCCGTCTCTACTAAAAAATACAAAAACTAGCCAGGTGAGGTGGTGAGCGCCTGTAGTCCCAGCTACTCAGGAGGCTGAGGCAGGAGAATGGCATGAACCCGGGAGGCGGAGCTTGCAGTGAGCTGAGATCCGGCCACTGCACTCCAGCCTGGGTGACAGAGCGAGACTCTGTCTCAAAAAAAAAAAAAAAAAAGAAGTGTCAGAAGCAGCTTTAAAACTATGATGGATCTACCACTTCCCCACTACCTTTCCAGCACAGAGCTTCTTCTGGGAGGGTCCCAAAGCTAAAGTTATTAACCTACATGGCTTTGCCACTGTGACAAGCCAGGATGACTGCAAGATGTTAAATGAAAGGGTGGAAATGTGCTCTTCCTCTTCTCTATCTGGGTAATGCACACTCAGTTTGAAAGGAAAGTATGCAACAAGTCATTCATTGCTTCAATCAAACATCATTTATCAAGGAAGTGCAAGAAGATGGATTCTCTGAGTATTTTAGTCAGAGGCCCTCAAAGGCTTCCCTTTATGATGCACTGAAGAAGTGCACTTGAGTGTGTGTGAAGGGAGTGGGGAAATGTGTGTATTGGTGAGGAGGGGGTGCAGTGTCACCTTGAAATAGATTACATACACTTGGGTGAGCCTGAATAATTTAACTTTGCAATGCTATGTGTGCCTTTTGCTGCAATATCCCAGAGCATTTATTAAGGACCTCTATGAAGGTGGCCTCAGCGCCACACTGGTGTAGGCTGGTGTGCATGGCACAAAGAGGTTAAATGGTACAAAAGCATTAGAGATGAAGTCCAGATACAATAAAGATGGAGCTGCAAGAGCAGAGCTGAGAAGCCCAGATGGCCTCAAATCCCAAGATAAGACGAAAATCCCCAAACTAAAGCTGTCAGACATTGAAAGATAAACATGACTCTGCAAGATGAGTAAAAGGAAGATGAAGACACATGGGTGTAGGAATCTGTCACCACATTTCACAGAGAGCTGCTAAAGGTCAAGGGCACGGACACTTGGCTCTGCAAAGTGGCAAATGGGATTATTTTCTGGTTTTGTTTGGGTTTTGTATTTTAAGATAATAGCCAACTTTAGCAAAAGTACAAGGAAACAGGCACTGTCTTATTCAGAGTGGGAGTAAAGACAACACAACCCTTCTAGAAACAAATTTAGCTCCATGTAACAAGAACCTTTAAAATGTTTATAAATTTTGGCTCAGTGCATCTACTTCTAGGAATCTATCCTAAGGAAATAATCAGAAAAGCAATCAAAGATTGCTTTACAAGGATATTTGTACCCATCATGGAAGACATTCACCAGAGGAAAACGGCTGAGCTAATTATGATAAATCCACATGGTGCAATCTGATGCCAGCTTTGAAAATGAAATTAAAAATATATCATGCATTATCATAATGTAATATTCAGTTAAAAATGCAAGCTATGCAACTATATACATCCGTATGATCCTAATTTTCTATTAAAAAGGACATATAGATGCAAGGCTGCAAGCTAATACAGCAAAATGTTAACATTTAATGGGATCTTTTGGGGGATGGGATTACGAGAGAGTCCTATTTTCTCCTTCAAAGTTTTCTATGTTGTTTTCAAACTTGTTACATGAGCATGAGTTACATTTAAAATCAGAAGAAGGCTGCCATCAAAAAATATCAGAGCACCAGGAAATGAGGTAAAGACAATAGAAATGTTCTATGGCCTGTGGGTAGCTTCTCGCCTCATCCCTGTCATCTCCTCTGAGCACCTGTTCCAAAAGAATTCTTCCTCCAGTTCCAAGCCCCACCCCTAGGAGGAGGGGAGGGGAAAGGGAGAGACGGAGACAGAAATTCTTTAGAGCAGAATTTTTCAATCCTGGTTGCACACAGGAATCACTGGTGGAGTCTTTTTTTTTTTTTTTTTTCTGAGACGGAGTCTCGCTCTGTCACCAGACTGGAGTGCAGTGACACGATCTCAGCTCACTGCAACCTCCGCCTCCCGGGTTCAAGCAATTCTCCTGCCTCAGCCTCCCGAGAAGCTGGGACTACAGGTCCGCACCACCACGCCCAGCTAACTTTTGTATTTTTAGTAGAGATGGGGTTTCACCATGTTGGCCAGGATGGTCTCGAACTCCTGACCTCAGGTGATCCACCATCCTTGGCCTTCCAGAGTGCTGGGATTACAGGCGTGAGCCACTGTGCGGGATCACTGACAGAGTCTTTTAAAACATCCTGGTGCCTGGGCTCTGCCCCAGACTCATTAAATCAGCATCTCTTGGTGGGGGGCCTGGCTTTTGTATTTTAAAATGTTCCTCAGGGAAGTCTAAGATTCAAGGAGCCTGATAACTTAGATGTAGAGACTAGTAGCTGTCAGATGTTAGTTAGCATGCATTCAAATCACCTGAAGTCTGGTTAAAACACAGATCGCTGGGCCCCACCTCGAGTTTTCAATTCCATAAGTCTGGGGTGGAACCTGAGAATCTGCATTTCTAACCAGTTTCCAGGTGGTGATGATAATGATGCAGGTCCAGAGCGGTCTCTGATAATGCATCTCATTATCATCACTTTGAGAACCACAGCTGTACACACACAGCTTCTTAGGTTCGCTTCATTGACCTTGAGTTCCATACCAGATTCCCGTACATATTTGAGTGACAAACCAGAATATTATCTCTTCCCCTAAACACTGAGCAGCCAAGTTTTGATCCAAAGAAGGCAAAAGGACAATCAAGGAAGAGAAAGGAATTGCCCATTTATGGGGCAGCTGCAGGCTGCTGGGCACTGGGTTGCATCCTGCGTGTCCACACCCTGGAGCTCACCTCATCCTCACAGCAGTGCTATAAGGAGGGCACCGCCATTTCTACTGTAGGACAATTAAAACTGACATCCAGGGCCGGGTGCGGAGGCCGAGGAGGGCAGAGCACTTGAGATCAGACATTTGGTACCAGCCTGGCCAACATGGTGAAATCCCGTCTCTACTAAAAATACAAAAATTGGCCGGGTGTGGTGGCAGGTGCCTGTAATCCCAGCTACTTGGGAGGCTGAGGCAGGAGAATCACTTGAACCTGGGAAGTGGAGGTTGCAGTGAGCCGAGATAGCGCCACTGCACTCCAGCCTGGGAAACAGAGAGAGACTCCATATAAAATAAAACAAAACCAAAAAACGAGATCCAGAGAAACACAGTAATTTATCAGTAACAGGCAGCTCATGAGGGGCAGAGGCCAAAATGCAACTAAGGCTCACCAGTCACCCAACCCTGCTTTCCTGCCTCCAAGAACAAACACACTTGACAAGACAAAACCATCCCCAGAAGCAAACATGTGTCTGAAGAGACATGATTTAGATGACAGTAGAAAACATAAGAGCGAATATAGGAGTCCACTGTGCTTTGCTTTTTATTCTTGTAATTATTAGCACAGAAACACATTCACTACAGGAAAACATTTGCTCAGCTTGCCTTTAGCACAAACTCAAACACATTTTCATTAACTCTGACTCATGTGTATGTGTGTGTACGTGTGTGTGTGCGTGCGTGTGTGTGTATATGTGTGCGCGTGTGTGTGTGTGTATGTGTAAGAAGAATGAGCTCATCGAAGTCCACCCAAGTTTGGAATGCTGAATGCTAACACTAGAGAGATGCTCACGCTGAGGTATCTGACTACCGCTAACCTGAGCTTGCTAGAGAGAAAGCAAAACATTGAACCACAGAAGGCATTTGTAAGGCACGTGAGATTGAGATTTGGCTTCTTGGGTTTCAGGACTTCGCTGCATTTGCAGCCTTCCTCCCAGGCATGGCTGGGTCTGTCGTGGGCCCCATGTGGTATAAATTCTATCTGTACCTTCTGTTCCGCCCTGGACTTCCCTTGCCAGGGAGCTACTTAATGCCTGAGAACGTGAGGGTTGTTTTGTTTGAGTTTGAGATGATTAGGTCGAAGAAAATTATTCCTATTTTTCTACCACTCTTCGTACATTCTCTTCTAAAGGGAATAATTTGTGTTTGCTATCAGGTCAAAAAAAGTCAGGAGGGAGAGATAACATTCAGCCCTCTTATGAGTCTTCATCTGTACAGAAATCTGGAAAATTTCCACTCAGCCCTGCACTAGCTCTCAAAATCTACTTGATTCTCCACATTTAAATAATATTGATGCCACTCTTCAAATTACTCCTTTGTAACCCCCATGGAGGAACAGTGACATGCCTGGGACTTCCAGCTCGGGGCTTTGTTTTTTCGAAATTGGGATCTCAGAACCCACACACTCCCTAAGGTTTGTTGTCCTCACCACACCCCATAAAGCACCCAATGCTGACACAGACCCATGCACTCCCTCTGGTGCTGAAGCGAGGCCCACTTTTCTACTCCTGCTGTGATTGTTACTGTAAAGCTCTTTTGCCGGGCTCCAAACACATGTGCACATCCCCAGCAAGCTGAGGCCAGCATGAGAGAACGGTTATGAATGTATGCATCTTGCCTTCTACCTTTATTTTATTTTATTTTACTTTATTTTATTTTGTTTTGTTTTATGGAGATAGAGTCTCGCTCTGTTGCCCAGCCTGGAGTGCAGTGGTGCAATCTTGGCTCACTGCAACCTCCACCTCTCAGATTCAAATAATTATCCTGCCTCAATCTCCCGAGTAGCTGGGACTCCAGGTGCACACCACCACGCCTGGCTAATTCTTTTGCATTTTTAGTAGAGATGGAGTTTCACCATATTGGTCAGGCTGGTCTCAAACTCCTGACCTCAGGTGACCCACCCACCTCAGCCTCCCAAAGTGCTGGGATTACAGGTGTGAGCCACCGCGCCTGGCCTTATTTTACTTTTTTGAGACAGAGTATCGCTCTGTTGCCCAGGCTAGAGTGCCGGGGCATGATCTCAGCTCACTGCAACCTCCACCTCCCAGGTTCAAGTGATTCTCCTGCCTCAGCCTCCCGAGTAGCTGGGATTACAGGTGCACACCACCACGCCCAGCTAAATTTTTTTTTTATTTTTAGTAGAGATGTTGTTTCACCATGTTGGCCAGGCTGGTCTCAAACTCCTGACTTCAGGTGATTTGCCCACCCCTTAGCCTCCCAAAGTGCTGGGATTACAGGTGGGAGCCACCGCGCCTGGCCACCTTTTACCTTCAAACTTAGATGATTGCCAACAGTTTTTTCCTCATATTTGCACTCCATGCCAGCCGTAATTAATTAAATTATTAAGCCATGGTTAATTAATATCACCTCTAAGGGCCAGCTCTGCCTCCTCTTGGAGGAACGATTAAGAGATCCAGCATGACTGCAAACCTCCCGTGACATAAATAAAATGGCTGGGAAGCATCTGTTGGAAATTTTTGGACCAAATCCAAACATTACCTAGGTTTGAATGATCTTAGGACTCCAATGAGGCAGAAACAGTAGTTGTTTATCCCAATATTTGATCTTCACTGTGTCCTGGGTCCTAGAATTACCTATTTTTAGCTGAGAATCTGGCATTTGGTAAAAAGACTACTGTTCCTAGATTTCCTTATGGGCACCTAACTAGCTAGCTGTGGCCATGTTGTTATGTTCTGACCAATAGAATGTAAGCAGAATTATTGTGTGCAATATCCAAGGACTGTCTTCCATGGGAGAGGATATGCCTTCCTTTCTCTCTTCTTTCTTCTTGCTGGGTGGAATGAAGATGTGATGGCGAATGCATGAGCAGTCATCTTGGGCCATGAAGTCAAAATCTCATGCTTAGGATAGCACAGTGGCATAATAAAAGGAGCCAAAGTCTTTGATATCACAGAGCTGCCATATCAGCCTAGACTCCTTCTATACGATATAGAAATAAATTCCTATTTCTTTAAGTCATTATTATTTGAGGTTTTCTGTCACAAGGAGCCCAAACGAATCCTAAGCATTCGGTAATGAAAATATCTCTAAAGAAACCTTCAAAACTCCAAATAATCAAAGTTAAGCTCACATTAGAATTACAGAGATAAGGGGCGTGAAGTCAATCCTGCAAGAGCATTTCTCATAGCTTGGTCAATTCCTGGACACTGGCTCCCTAGCTCGGTCAATTCCTGGACACTTGGAGTACTGGAGCTTTACAGCAGTAACTAGAGAAGAAGATCAGGGTCCTGAGGTGACAGGACACTGACATAAAGTGCTGACTGGAGTTGAAGCCACTTTCTTCTTCCAGAAGTCAGATCCTTGGTGGTCAGGAAGAGGCAGCACAGCACAGCCATGTTGGGGAAGCCCTCAGCTGTGCTGTCCTTCTCTGCAAACACACCTCCTTCAGAGCCACATATTCCTACTCTTCCAAACTCACCCCTCCCTCCCTCTCTGCTCCTTCTCCCATCATCTCTGGATGTTACATTACTATATCACTGTGTGCAATGAACAGAAAGCCAGTGTCCCCATCTCTCCAGGGAGCAGGGTTTCCATCCAGGAGAGACAGAGCTTCAGTGCCTCCTATGGGGAATGTGCAGTGCACGATGGGCTCGCCTGGAGGAAGACCTGGCTGAGGTTACACGGCAGGAAATGAAGCTCATTCCCCTGGGCATCTGAGGTGGGTTGTCAGCTGTGGCAGATGTCAGCGAGAAGGAAAGACACGAACTTGTGCACAGCCTTCAGCACATGATACCATTTAACATGCAGTCAGAGCCATTTAACATGCAGTCAGAGGTATTACGAAGAGGGAAGGCGTTCTGAACCCTAGGAGCCTCGGTGCTGCCCGTGTGGCCTTGCAGAGATCACAGATAAGCTTAGAACCCCACTTTGCTCTGTGTTTTGTAAAAGCGAAACTCCTGTCTTCAGAATCAGCATCTGGAAGGTGGGAGGAGAGCTGTGTGTTTCAGAATCTCAGCCAGGCTTGGCCATCTCTAGCTTAGAACCTCACCACCCAATGCGTTCTGTGGGCACAGCATGGGCCTCATCTGGATGTGAGTTTTAAATGCAGAATCTCAGTCCCCACCCAGACCTACAGTGTTAGGCTGTTCTTGCAATGCAAGAAAGAAATACCTGAGAATGGGTAAATTACAAATAAAAAGTTTAATTGGCTCACGATTCTGCAGCTGTGTAAGCATGGCACTGGCATCTGCTTGGCTTCTGGGGAAGCCTCAGGGAGCCTTTATTCTTGGTGAAGTGGGAGCAAGCACTTCACATGGGGAGAGCACAAGCAAGGTGAGGGGGAGGAACCACACACTTTTCAGCGACCAGATCTCACCAAAACTCACTCACTATCACCAGGACAGCACCAAGCCATGAGTGACCCACTCTCATGACCCAGACACCTCCCACCAGGCCCCACCTCCAACATGGAGGGTTACAATTCAACATGAGATCTGGGTGGGGACAAATATCCAAACAATATCGCCTACTAAATTGGAATCTGCCTGATTCTCACGTGACTCATAAGCACATTGAAATTTGAGAAAAGCTGGCTCCCGTTTATAATGGCACGACTTCAAGGAAAATATATTTAGTAGCCACTGTCATAGAACCCAGTCTAAATACTTGCTCTTCATTTGCTTCATTTAAAAAAAATAAAGACCTCTTACTATGAGGATTAAAAGTGTTAATGTACAAAGGCCACGGGGCAGTGTGAGAGGTGAATGAATGCCAGCTTTGTTTTTGCTGGTACTACTATGATTATTAACCACTATATTCATCGGTCTAGATTTACCAAACTTCAAGACAACCACTGAGGGATGGGAGTTTCCAATGCGGATCAAGTCTTTCTACTTGTGACTTTTTTATTCCCAGCCTTGGCATGACAGAATCCTCCCCAGCGAACAAAGAACACTTAAAAGGTGGCCTTGGCTGATCCACAAAGGCAAAAGAAAACACAAAGCCGTGGAAGGAAGATTGCTGGGACTCCAGGGTCTGCAACCAAAGAGCTGGCTCCAGCCAACAGCAAAGCCAACCACTTAGTCCCTCAGAAGGAGAGAGGCCTCCAACCCCCATGTCCCCATCCCAGGGACACAGAGGCACCGCCTTCATGTGAGAGAATAATCAAGGGTATCCCCCAAAACTCCAAAGGCCCCCAAACTCTCTCATTGGCACGCACGCACTGCCCGCGGATCACCGTATAAGGAAAGTGTGCAAACGCTCTCTACATGGCACCAGCTGAAGCTGGACTGCTGGCAGACAGATGGGCAACCGCAGGATGCAACCATCAATTTGTGACACTGGAACGTTTGCAAGGAGACAGATCAAATGGGGAGAACCAAACCCTCTGTGTTCCCTTTTCCCTCTCCTCCTGCTTTGCTTCTGGCCTTTGTGTGTGTGTGTTGCGGGGTGGGTGATGTGGCCTAGACTCTGAGTCTCTTCACAAGAAGCCAAGTTCCCCTCATGTTTAAGCTCCAGGAGAAACCCGTCCATGATTACAATTTCACAGGCAAACACCAGCAGCAGTTCAGACACTTGCTCCAGGGTTCCCAGCAATGTTGACTCTGCAGAGAGAAACAGTGAGCAGAAGCCTGGGGTCCCCCATCTTGTCCTCAGGTAATGGCTTTTGTTCCCAGGGTACAATTAAGTCACTGTTCCCTTAGTGTGTGTGTACCGAATACACAATGCCTTCTATTCTCAAGGCCTAAAGAAAACAGGCGTTGGCATGAGGCATCCACATTTTCTTTAATGAACTAAACAGCCCAACCTGAAATTCAAGTGCTAAACTTTCAAGAGCAAACAAAAGGCTCGTGTTCCAGTCCAGTTCACTGAAACCAAGTGACTTTTCTATCAGCCTCAAATCCTGGGGGTGTTTACTTACTTATTCTTCTCTTATCAGCACAGTCAGGGGTCAGTCCCACATGTAAGCAAGGGAAGCAAGCTGAGCATACGACACTTCAGATGGGAAGAAAAAAATCTCTGAGACTCTTACTCGACACCCTACATGTTTCCAAATGGCTTCTCTCCCCTCTCCACTGTACTCGAAATCTGGGGCATCAGGCATTTTGAACAGCTGTACAGGCAGTTCAATCTCTGGGAAATGTTTCGTCTTCTAAATCACTGCCTCCTTCCTATAAAGAATTCCCTAAGAAGTACATGTCTGTGTTAAGCCAGGTTTTCACTCCTCAAGCAGTCCCTTGTTTGTAGCTGTCACACAGATTACAGTTCTGCAGAGGAAAACACATATTACTTACGAGAGGTGCAACTGGCTGTTTGGGTTTTTTTGCATAACAAAATAATGAAAAGAATGGGAAATCTCCTGTCCCAACCTGAGGATAATATTCTCCAAGGTAAAGCAAAGTATTTGACGATATAACAAGAGGCATCTGGCAGAGTTACATCAAAGCCATCTGAAGCTGTTATAAAATTAGTTCCCTAAACATAATTTTTCTCTTCTTTGCTAATGGACAACTTCTAGTACCTCTCTGTGTTAATAATTAGACAAGGCTGGAGTCAGAAGTGAAGTTTCTATTAGACGAGAGGCATAAACAGCAAGAATGAAGTGCGTCTTGTGTACATATGGGAGGGAAAATGAGGTTCAAGAGTTCATAAAAGCTTTAGTAACATTTGATCAGCAGTGTTTGTGCCTTCTCTTTCCTGGACTGCAACTAACATAAATTTTTCTCTTATCAAAAAGTGATTAAAAAAAAAAAAGAAGAAAGTGACTAGTTATGCAAACTTCAAGATAAGGTGTAAAAGAATCTGATGCAGGAAAAAACATACCTTGCTTTTGTCTTACAAGCATTTCTAGCCATTAAGACTCAGAGACACAAATATATTAAGACCAGAAATAAAATCATGACATTCAGAAGTCTAGAAGTAGTTGTTTACGGTGATTTCATTAATCAGAAAATAATACGTAAAACTTCATTTACCAATTTAGTGAAAGTTGTTTTCTTAAGTCTTAAAAATAAAGGAAGAGGACAAATAGTTCACAGCCTTGCATTTACAGCTGTTTGGCATCACTTGTATAAACCACCATTCCAGCCGAGAAACTTAACATAAGATTAATGGACTGGAAGACCTCTCGTAGGGAAAGCCTGGGTTTAACCAAAAGGCACCACTACACACCCAGATGCATCCGTGTTGACACTGACAGGACCCAGTTCTGCACCCACTTCCTCTGAAAAACATGGCTTATCACTCTGAATTCTCCAGCAGCAAGAACTTAGGTAATCACACGTTTTGAGCCTAAACTGACATCCATTTCAGGAAATTGATTTCCCATTCAACTGCTTGTCAAAAGTAGGACACTAAAGTATTTATATGTATTAATTGCAAATAATGAAATAACCTATCTGTGTATTTCTATATGGGCACCTGTGATGAAGCACTTAAGCCAATGATCACCTGAGTCTCGCTGGAGGTAGAGCTTTTAAAACTACAGGTTCCTGGGCTCCCCCTTGAACTCAGGATTCAGTCCATGGGGGCAAAGTCGAGCAATCTGCATTTGAACGAGCTCCTGGGTGCTTCTGATGCACAGTGAGGTCTAAAACTCACAGACTAGAGTAGTAATTCTCAACCATCGTCAGTGGGGGAGCTGTTGAAAGTCCAGATGCCTTCACCAGCCTCCACACCAATTAAATCCTAATCTCTGAGGCTGAGCCCAAGTACAGGCAGTGTTTAAAGTTCACAGGGATTCCCCAAGCAGCCAAGGCTGAGAACCACTGAGGTTAATGCAAAGGGATGCTGCTTATTAAAAAATCACAGGTGACCTGGAGAATTTCCTCGATCAAGAGAATCTGCCTTACCACACACCTCCAGTATTTTTTAATCACTCCTACTGAGTTAGCTAGATTCTGTATTCCTCCAAAATTCCTTTCTCAGTATAAAGTCTGCTCATCACATCACACCACCACATATCTGAGGACAAGAACTGAGTTCTTTACTGTGGAGAACTCCCCTTTCCCACCCAGGGAGTGTATGATCAAGGCTGCAATTTGAAAGTGGACCTGTTTTGCAACAGCCCCAACACTATATGGCTCTGATACCCATTATCCACTCTGCAAGGATTTTTAGAAAATGATTCGTAATGACTTGGGTGGATCACACAAGGTACATGTGACAGCCTTCCCCTTCCATATCCTGGTGGGTTGTCACTTTGTGCAGAGAGGATGGAGGAGGCACGGTCGGGCTGCAAGGTGACGTCACCCACACTGCATTCCACTTTCCCACTCTCTTTAGCCAACATTCCTTGAAGCTGGGGGACCCGGAGCAGGCACAAGAAGATGCCTCCATGAAAAAACATCTCCCCCACGGACTGCATTAATTAGAAGCTAAATTGCTCCAACAAAACTCTTTTCAAATGCAAGCACCATCAAAAGAAGCCTCATTCATCAAGGAGTGTTGCTTTAATCCACTGATCACAACTGGAGTGTTGTGTGGGATGGTGTTTGTTTGATCCAGAGCAATGGGCACAGTGTTTTGAAAAGCACTGAATCCACTGTCAATATTTTAAAACTCTGATTCCCAGCAATGCATGAAGACTTGGAAGAGCTGGCAGGGTTGGCCCACGGCCTGCAGGCAGTCAGCAACCAATGCATAGCGACTGCCCCTTCAGACGGCCCCGTGCGCTCCAGCTGGACGCAGGCCCGCGGCTCCCCAGTGCCTTATGCCTGGGTGGCTTCACTCCTCCTCACTGCTGTCTGCAGAGCCAACTCTTCTTTCATCAGTAACTCACCCTAAAGGGGCAGAGCTGGTGACAGCTTTGTAATTACAGTTTTGGTCTTCTCCTCATTTAGCCATGAGACTTTGGACAGTCTTCTTGAATCCTTAGTTTCCTTAGCATTACTATTTCAACTGAATAGTGGCAGCCTTTTTGGGGTGTCTATAAATATTAAAAGGAACTGAAAGTGAACACGAAAGCATTTGGAAATGATGGAGCAGTATGCCCATGGAAACGATCACTAGCCAATCCATTCAACACAGCAACTCAGAACCCTCGAGTCACGCTTGGGAGGGACGCCATGGAGGGAGGTCCAGTGGGGTAGGGCTCACAGACTCATTCTAAAGCAATCTGAGGAATCCAGGTGGTAGCCCCATGAGTGCAACAACTCCATCTCCAGCACTGAGAAAAACTTAATCTTAACGAGGGCTCCTACCATGGCAAGCGTGCCAGTGTAAACCAAGAGGCTACAAGTTCTTGAATTCAAATGAAGAGGCTACAAACAGCATCCTCACAACCGAGCCTAATTCCCTGGCTACTTCCAGTCTGACCCCACGTCTCCAATTGTGACCAGGGTCTACTGATCCACACCTGGTCTTTCTCTAACAGGAAGAAACACAGGAGGATGGAAAGACATAGAGGAGGGGCAAAGACAGTCACTTATTTCTTCCCCACGCCCCATTGCCTCCCCTATCCCCATTCCCCCACAGCCTGTAGCTCCTCTCCCTATATTATCAGTTTAGTACGATATTTGCATTTTGGCAGGATTTCCCTTTTCCAGGGCCTATCAACTGAGTCGAGGAGACAGCAGATGGCCTGCTACACAGCTCATTTGAGTACATATTCGAGACAATAATCAGCTACAGATTGACTTGGCACCAGCCACCATGGGAGGAGAGGCCAAGCGTTTCTAAAGTCCGCCACGTTCCCATGACTTTGCCTTCACTTGCTTTGCCAATAGAAAGAGAATATTTTAATTTCACAATAATTTGTTTTGGAAGGAACTCTAGATTTCATAAGCAGTCCATCTATATCTTCAGATGAACTGCCAACGTGAATTCTGGGGAACGTCTCTCTGCATTTGCAACCCTTCATTAATGAGCTTTCTTGCTATTTTTCTTTGCAACCAGGCACCTGAATGTGTAAGTATCAGTTCATGCTCCTTCCATAGTGCCTGCAAGCAGGGACATCATCGATGCCCTGCCAAAACCCCCTGTATGCTGGGATAAAATTTCTGTTTCATCAGTGCACTGACGTGTTCAGATAAGGAAACATGGTTGGCCTGAGATGACCAGCTTGCTAGTGTTTGCTGCTTTCCTTTCATCCTTCCAAGAGTCCAACCAACGTGTCCAGCACATCCTTGTTCTTATTCTGAACATCAGTCTACGATTTTGCTTTGTTTTATTTTGTTTTTGTATTTAGTATTTGTCACAATCAGCCAGGTTTGGTCTAGGCTAGTTCTGCAGTCATCACTACTTACGTAATTGATTCTCCTCACCTTATTTTTGGTAGATCGTTTAAATAATCTGAGCTTACTTAGTTAGAAAATTTCCTTACCAATAACTACTTACCTCCCTCCACTTTTCCTCTTTAATTGGAGCATTTGGGGCATTCCTTACAGCCTCAATTTTTGGAGGCCCTACTTTGTTAAGTCATATCATCTTGGAGATAATACAGATTCTACTTTCCTAAAGAACAAGAATGGCTTAAAGGTTGACTACCAACTCTGTAATGACATAGCTGAGATGCAGTTCCAAGAACTCTTAGCAGAATGCTGAGGGCCGGGCGTGGTGGCTTACATCTGTAATCCCAGCACTTTGGGAGGCCGAGTCAGGCGGATCCCGAGGTCAGGAGATCGAGGCCATCCTGGCTAACACGGTGAAACCTCATCTCTACTAAATATACAAGACATTAGCCGGGCGTGGTGGCGGGCGCCTGTAGTCCCAGCTACTTGGGAGGCTGAGGCAGAAGAATGGCGTGAACCCGGGAGGCAGAGCTTGCAGTGAGCCGAGATCACGCCACTGCACTCCAGCCTGGGCCACAGAGCAACTCCATCTCAAAAAAAAAGAATGCTGAGACAGAAAGACAGAAGTTTCAAATCTCAGCACTGCCACTAAATGCTGTGTGACCTCAGGCAAGATGTTCAACTTCTCTGGGTCTCAGTGTCATCATTGGCAAAATAAAGGGAATAATGCCTACCTCTCAGGGTTCTTGGAAGAATGAAATGAGATAATACATGTAAAGAGCTTAGCACAGTGCCTTCCATATGGTAAAGATAAGTGTTCGTGTACAACTAGGAGTAGCGAGTAGCAATAATAAAAATGATAGTAGCAGTGGAAAAAGGAAGATAAAAAGAAAGAGTGAAAAAAGGGGAAAAGAACAGTAAATTTAAAATGGTAGGTCTGGGTCCCAGCCCACACCTCAGATTTCAAGAAGTGAGATTTGAGTTCCTCATCATTTTACTTTTCTTTTAGACAGAGAGAACATCACACACTCAGCCTTCGTTGGAGGTCCAGAAGCTCAGAAAGTAAATTCCCTTCAATCTGTAACCCGAGTTAGTGCCATACTAGCCATTCTCCTACTAGCCGGCTGCAATGACCTGCAGTGAGGCACTTCACCTCTACTGGCTTTACTTTCCCCAAGTATAAAACAGGGGGCATTGGGAGACATGATCCCTCAAGTCCCTCTGCTTTTGATCCTGAGAGCTGCATCCTCAAGAGAGATTCTGCTCTGGACAGAGGATGGGGTTGTGATTCTTCAGTGTTTTGCTTTAACCCCTCAGAGAAGCTCCCAGAGGCAAAGTTGTCTCCCCGAGTTGAGTTCTGTCTCCCGTTCTTCTTTCTCTACAGCCTCGACACTCGTTTTTCATGCTCTCAACTGTTTGCCCTCCAGGCTGCCAGGGCCTCTGCAACACATCCTGGGAGTCACCAAGGAGCTGTGGTGGTGCTTTCTGGAGCACCCGTGACCTCGGGCCCTTTGAGCTCCTGTGTGAAAAGTCTTTCTGGGAGTTTCCACAGCACGCTGCGTGACAGCACGCAGCAAATGTGGAGAGGGTCTTCCTGGTTTTCACTGTGTTTTCCCAGACACAGTGAAGCCCAATTGCCTTCAGCCAAAACCAATGAAGAAATGAAACCACAGGGCTATCAGCTCTTCCTCTTCAGAAATCCAAGCATCTTTATTGCTTCTACTACATAAGAAAGTTGGAATCAGAAGAGCCAGTGGCACTGGCTATGGTTTGAATGTGTCCCCCAAGTTGATGTGTTAGAAATTTAATCCCCAATGCAACAGTGTTAAGAGGTGACACCTTTAAGAGATGATTAGATCATGAGGGCTCTACCTCATGAATGAATTAATGCAGTTATTGTGGGAGCTGGTTCCAGATTAAAAGGATGAGTTTACCTTGCTTCATCTCTCTCTCTCTCTCTTTCTTTCTCAGTCTCTCTCTCTCCCTTCCTCCTTCCCTCCGGCACCTTCCTCCTCCTCCTCCTCCTCCCTTCCTCTCTCTTGCCTTCTGCCATGAAATAACACAGTAGGAAGGCCACAGCCAGATGCTGGTGACATGGTCTTGGACCTCCCAGCCTCCAGAACCATAAGCAAAATAAACTTCTATTGTTCATAAATTATCCCTTCTCAGGTATTCTGTTAGAGCAGCAAAAAGTAGACTAAAATAGAAATCCTCATTTCCCAGATAACAAAAATGACCCTTAAGTGGTGAGTCATTTGTCACACATGTCTCAGTGAATGGGACAGCCAGGACTGGTCAGCCATACTCCCTGACTCCCAGCACAGTGCTCATGATCACACAGTGGTTATTCTCTATGCCTTGTCACCCAATAACCCACCATACCTACTGTGTGCCAGGATCTGAGTTGGGGCCCAAGAGCCAGGGGAGAGAAAATAGACTCTTTTCCTTCAGAGGTCAGCTTCAGACTAATCTGTAAACAAATCAGCAGAGCGTACTATAGAAAGTAAAGTGCCAGTAACAGAGATGTGTATGGAGGACTCCAGGGGGAATCCGGAGAAGTACCTGGGTTTTGAAGATGGGACAAAGAAGCTCCAAGGAGGAAAAGGGGAGACGGGCATCTTAAACTAAATAAAGAACATATCCAAAATGGTGCCATAACTATGCCATGTGGCAAGGTCTGTGTGGCTGTTACAGAGGGCATGAGCAGTGAGTGGACACTGATCATCCATAGGGCACAAATACACCACTCCAACCTTAGAGGCCCAAATGGCAATCATTCTCATGCTCACAACTCTGGGGGTTGCAACATGGGCTGGGCTCAGCTGGGCAGCTCATCTGCTCCTCCTGATGCTGGCTAGGTTCAGTCACGTGTCTGTAGTTTAAGGGGCGGGGGGGTGGGAGGCACTGGCTGGTGAGCTGACAACCTCACCTGAACATCTGGTGGTGTGTGCTGGCTGATGGCTGGGCCTTTCACTTCACGTGGCCTCTCATCCTCCAGGAGGCTTGACAGAGCATCTTTACACGACAGCAAAGTGTCCCACGAGAGCAAGGTCTAACCTTGGACATCACACATGCAAGACTCTGCTGGGCAGAGCAAGTCACAAAGCCAGCCACAATTCAGGGAATGGGGGAGTCAAGCCAAGATACAACAGGGAGGCACAGTTCTCCGAGACCATGAACACCACGACCCACCCCAGAGTGGAAAGAAAGAGTGTCAGTGCAGGTGTTCACACTGTATCTTCCAAATGGGAGTGTGAACCCCTTAAATTCAAAAGCATTCAAGGAGCTTAAAATCATATTCATCTCTGTGCCCTCAATTGTAACTCCCATAATTCTTCCTCATACAGTAGGTGTCTAATAAATTTGTGTGACTTGATTGACTAAATCCTCACAAAGGCATGTACTTACAAACTTAGGAATTGGAGCTTACCAGGAGAGAATGCCCGAAGGTACAGTTAACAAAAAACAAAAAGTCTCTTTTGCTTACAAAATGCTTCTAGACAACAGAATAGAAACATGATTATTTCACAAAGAGAGACCCAAGATCTGCCCTGAAATTCACCAATAACAAATCTCTAGGCGGATCATCACCCTCCTTCCATCGTCCAACCTTCACTCCAAATCACATCATTTGTCACGAAAAAAGTAAAAAAGTTTAAGAGGTCAGCACTTGTTTCAAGTTCTATAAAAAAGCCGAGCAAGGCATCATGCCTGGGAAGAATCCTCTTTAAATCATTCCTTAAGTTTAATATACAGCCAATTGTCTTTGCTCTGCAATAGCAGCAGACTTTTGCTTCAATCTGTCTTCCAAATTTGGGCACCTGACATGCTATTATTTGATGAGTTATACTTGGCAAGATTTATTTATTTCCTTCGGCACACTGTGCTTTAAATTAAGCCAAACAGTATGTCAGGTGGTTACATGGACAATCTCAACTTCTTTCAGGTGTAAATAATGTAGAGACTTTGAGTTAGCAAATGACTCAATTCCTTATACTCTTTTCCATAAAAATATGATATAATTCTCTGTTCAAATAATTACTATGGCAGTGATAGTCATCAAATATTTCAGAGTCCTCTCCTTTCAGCATGAGGTAGGAGGACACACCCATGCTTTCACATTGAGTGTGGCCGTGTGACTTCTGGCCAATGAAAGTGGGCTCAACTCCTAGCATTGGTTCCAGATAAAAGCCTCAAGAGCCAGTCCTTAATTTGTGACACCCCCTTCCTCACCAATGAGACTGCAATTTTCTACACAGTGGAGGCTTCATTAGCTTTGGTCCTGGAGTTATGACACATGAGGACATGACTCCAACTAACTTACATTTGTTATTGGGGTTGTTTGTTACAGTGGCATGACTTTGCCCAGCCTAACTCAATATCTATGATGAACATATAGCTCGACTGCTGTGTCTTCGTTCCATCACCTGAACTCCAAGAAGGTAAACACTGAAGACCACCAGGTGGATACAGAACTGCAGGAGGCCTGCCCTGCACGCCCCACTTCCCTCTCCCCACGAGAATCCCCACATTACTCAGGGCAGCTGTGTCTCTGAGTAATGTGTCTGTGTCTCTTCTCCATGCTCTGGGGTGGAGTGAGGGTCCCTGTGGCCCAGTCTGGCTGATGAGAAGTGTGCAGAGCCCCTTGCAGGTAGCTCACAGGGATGCCCATTCAGGGGGCCAGTAAAGCCAGTGCACCCCCTTTTGCTTCCCTTCCCTTTCCCTTGCTTGAACCCTGGGCATGGTGGATGCAGCTCTGGCTGCCACCCTAAGGAAGGGGTCAGAACCCAGGGGAGCCTGGGTCTCCGATGGCCCTGAGGGGCTGCCAGGTGAGCACTGTCTGCCACACACAGCCCCACTCCTGGATGAGAAGAAAATGAACCCTGAACTTGTGCAAACTGCTGTCTAAGGGGCTTCCATTTCTAGCACCCAAATGCAATCCCATCAAACTGCCATGGAGCAGGGGAATCCCCCAGGGCAGGCCGGGGGAATTTCTTTATTCAATGGGAAGTTAATCACCCAGAGAAATAAAAAAATCAATGAGAGGTTTCATTAGAATAAAAATTCACTCCAGCTAACATATTTGGTGTATTTTGTAGCAATGATTGGGGAGGGCATAAAGGCTCAACTCTTGCTGCCCAAAAGATAGGAAATAAGCATGAACGGCTCCGCGGCTAATATATTAATGGTTCAGATATTTTAATTTCACATGACATTTTCGGGAAAACGAAGGGAAAGGAAGAAAAGGTAAAAGACAAGAGCACTCAAATGTCCACTGATGGATGAATGAACACATGACACGTGATTCATACACACAATGGAATAGAATGCGGCCTTAAAAAAAGGAAACACATCCCTGCCAGGTGGTGGCTCACACTGGTAAATCCTAACACTTTGGGAGGCCGAGGCGGGTGGATCGCCTGAGGTCAGGAGTTCAAGACCAGCCTGGCCAACATTTGTGAAGCCCCGTCTCTACTAAAAATACAAAAATTAGCCGGGTGTGGTGGTGGGCGCCTGTAATCTTAGCTACTTGGGAGGCTAAGGCAGGAGAATTGCTTGATCCTGGAAGGCAGAGATTGCGGTGAGCCGAGATCATGCCACTGCACTCCAGCTTGGGTGACAGAGCAAGACTCTGTCTCAAAAAAAAAAGTATGTTCTGACACACGCCTCAACATGGATGAACCTCAAGGATATCATGCTAAGTGAAACAAGCAGGTCACAGAAGCACAAATATTGCGTGATTCTACTCATGTGAGGTATCTAAAGTAGTCCAAACCAGAAACAGAAAGTAGACTCGTATCTGCCAAGGGGTAGGGGAAGGGGGAGTTTGTGTTTAATGAACATAAAGTTTCAGTTTTGCAAGATGAAAAAGTTCTGGGGAAGTGTCACGCAACAATGTGATATAGCTGACACAACTGAACCGCATGCTTTAAAATGTTTAAATGGTAAATTTAATGTTATATGATTGTAACCACATATTAAAATAAAGTTTCAAATAAATTTTACAGTTCTAAGGGCAGGCTGGGCATGGTGACTCACACCTGTAATTTCAGCACTTTGGGAGGCCGAGGCAGGCGGATCACCTGAAGTCAGGAGTTCTAGACCAGCCTGTTCAACATGGAGAAGCCTGGTCTCTACTAAAAAAAAAAAAAAAAAATACAAAAATTAGCCAGGCTTGGTGGCATGCGCCTGTAATCCCAGCTACTAGGGAGGCTAAGGCAGAAGAATAGCTTGAACCCGGGAAGCGGAGGTTGCAGTGAGACGTGATTGAGTCCGGGCAACAGAGCAAGACTTCATCAAAAAGAGAGAGAAAGAAAGAAAGAAAGAAAGAAAGAGAGAGAGAGAGAGAGAGAGAAAGGGTAGGAGGGAGGGAGGAAGGGAGGAAGGAAAAGGTTCAAGGGCAGAGGAGGGAAGAGGAGAGAGGAGACTTCATAAACCAAGGGCGGGGGAGGGGGACAAAAGAAGCCAATGGAGGCAGAGAAAGGGCAAGATGGGGGCATGAAGGATGGGGGCCCTTCTGAGGAGGGGGCACCCAAGTCTGGGGACACTGGGTCACTCACTGGGGCAGCAGGCATCAAAGGTCCACACCAGAGTCCTTTCCAACATCCGGGACTACTGTAGACATTCGCCTGCTTACCGGTCTCAGTTCAAAAAGAATCATGGAGCAATTCTTGGAGTTCAGAGATTCTCACAGCCTGAGCTGCTTAGTACCTAGGAGGGGCTCAGTAAAGATCTTTCAAATCAATCAGTGACCAAATAGTGCTAATCGAGTCCAAGACGTCCTACATCCTGCCTTTGAGACCGTTCTGGAAGGTCCCACAGCTGCAGGGAAAGTCCACCACAGTAGCTACTAGTCACAGTGAAATTTAACTAAAATTAAAGAATATTAAAAATTTACCTTTTTGGAAACACTAGTCCCATTTCATATGCTCAACAGTCACATATGGCTATAGCTGCTGCCACACTGGGCGGCACAGAACATTCCCATAATTGCAGAAAGGTCTATGCGCAGCACTGGTGTAGATGCTACCCTACCCTGCCCTGCCCTACCCTACCCTACCCTACCCTAGCGTACCCTAGCCTACCCTACTCTACCCTACCCTACCCTAGCCTAGCCTATCCTAGCCTACCCTACCCTAGCCTAGCCTACCCTAGCTATCTTATAATAAAAAGAAGCCTACCTGGGGCATTAGAAACTCTAGAGTACTAGAGGTGACACATAACCTCTGCCTTAATTTCTTCATTTGTAAAACAAGGATAATATTTCATCTAACTTACAGGGTTAAGTGGATTAAATTAGATAATACATGTCAAGCACAACATCCCTGTCTCAGAGTACAGGCTCTATGAATGCCAGCTGTCATTTTGTTGGGGAGAAGGAGATAGCTGATGCATGCATGTGCGCGCGCACACACACACACAGACACCTGTGATTTCTTACAGAAAGAGACCATGACTTACCCTCCCCTCCCTCAGAATGGGAACAGCTTTCAACAAACGACTGGAATGGGTGGTACCTCCCCGGTGCCCCACTGGGTAGAGGCCCTGTGGGCAGATTCCAGGCAGTCTGGTTTCTCCTTTACCACCTACCTAACAGGAGTCTGCCGACGTGGAGCACGGGAATCATGCTTTCAGGGTGTGGGAGCCCAAATGGGTAGGTGCAGTTCACAGAGCGGGCTCTGAGCCCCCACGTGGCTACAGCAGGCTGTCCAATGAACCCAATGAAGCAATGAAGGGGTCCGCAGACAGGAACTACCAAGTCAACAAAAACCCCCTCCATCACAGCCCTTCCCTGCAATGACAGGTAACAAACAGCAGCAACCAAGAGACCAGCTAGTATCGGGGAATTGTCACTTTTGTCAAAAGGGACGTTGGTGTGCAATGACCACCTTACAGCTTGTGTATCTGTACTCACATGGCTGTGTGTGCCTATGTGTACTTATGTATGTGGCGCATATTATCAAGTGATTCTGAGATCCCGTACACATGGAAGATTTTTTTTTTTTTTTTTTTTTTTTTTTTTTTTTGAGGCGGAGTCTCGCTCTGTCGCCCCGACTGGAGTGCAGTGGCCGGATCTCAGCTCACTGCAAGCTCTGCCTCCCAGGTTTACGCCATTCTCCTGCCTCAGCCTCCCGAGTAGCTGGGACTACAGGCGCCCGCCACCTCGCCCGGCTAGTTTTTGTATTTTTAGTAGAGACGGGGTTTCACCGTGTTAGCCAGGATGGTCTCGATCTCCTGACCTCGTGATCCGCCCTTCTCAGCCTCCCAAATTGCTGGGATTACAGGCTTGAGCTACCGCGCCCGGCCCACATGGAAGATTTTTAGTTGCCAAGCTTATTCCACTAGATCCCTTCATTTCTTTTTCGGCTTGCTTTATTGATTCTGTCCCGTTGATCTGTGGGTATATCCTCAGCGGTGCAATGCAGTCCAGTGGGCTGCTCTTGACAAGAGAGCATGATCCATTTTGGAAAGTGTCTCCTGGGATGCTTCAGGGAGAGGTGCTAACAGGCCAAGATGCAGACCCACTGTGCAGGTAACATGCCAGGCCCTAAGAGATTCTATGACCGTCATGTGAAACCACAAGCTTCCTGCAGCTCTCGAGGGGCTGGCGAGACGACAGAACTGTGACAAGCTAACTGCCCATTATCACACTGGGCAGGACCTCACAGTGCTGATGAACAAAATTAAAATGAAAGATTTATTATGGCTGAGCAAGTAAAAGAAGGAAAACATCCAAAAGATTCCAAACTGACTTATCCAACAAGAGACACACCTGGCTAAAGGATTACGCTTTTGCTTTTTGTTTTTTTTCAGACGGAGTCTCACTCTGTCACCCAGGCTGGAGTGCAATGTTGTGATCTCGGCTCACTGCAAGCTCCGCCTCCCAGGTTCAGGTGATTGTCGAGCCTCAGCCTCTCGAGTAGCTAGGACTACAGGTGCCCGTCACCACACCGAGCTCATTTTTGTATTTTTAGTAGAGACGGGGTTTCACCATGTTGGCCAGGCTGGTCTCGAACTCCTGACCTCAAGTGGTCCGCCCACCTCGGCCTCCCAAAGTGCTGTGATTATAGGCATAAGCCACCGCGCCCTGCCAAGGATTAGGTATTTTTTTAAATCAAATATATTTTTCTTTTAATGGTTCATTTCTCAATGAGTAATGTTTTAACAGGAGGGGGATTCTGTCAGAGATAGAAAAAAACTCTTCTAATGGCTTCATCCCATGATCATTTGTCAGTAAAAACTGACCATTTAATATTATTTTAAATTCATAATTTCTTAAGAGGCATGGTTTTAGAACTCACAAAAGAGGATGTTTTGAGTCACAGAAAGAAAGCTGTATTTTCTTCATGAGATGAATAACCTAATTTGGAAGGACGAGGAAGGCAGAGGATGACGCATAGAAAGAACAGGAGGGGAAGGCACAGCAGGACAAAGGGTCTCCCCTGGCAGGGCCATGGTGGGAAATGAAGATGTGGGTTTCCAGACTCTTCGCAGATGGATCTGAGCATCCCTCACAGGGCTGCCTGGGTGGATGTGTGGCTGCCAGGTAACACTTGCTTTGAACAAAGGTTCTGAGCCCAGAGGTTTGAAAACCACTGGCCTTACACCACCAGACGCTGAGCTTCAAGGATGGTGAGGAAGAGCTGCTCCTCCCTTCCCGCAACACCGCCAAGAGGGAAGGATGAGGGGAAGGGCCAGGCCGCCTTCCTCTTTTCTGTCCTTTAAGAGGTCAAGGGCAAAGCTGAAGGTCACCTGCCCACCTCTGCCAAGGTTCCTGATAACACATCTCAGAGAAGCTCCTCTCCCACCCACTGCAGGGCTGGCTCCTCAGGAACGCCCAAGGCAGCCCAGGAGGCCTGA
This sequence comes from Rhinopithecus roxellana, assembly GCF_007565055.1. Classification (NCBI taxonomy): domain Eukaryota; kingdom Metazoa; phylum Chordata; class Mammalia; order Primates; family Cercopithecidae; genus Rhinopithecus; species Rhinopithecus roxellana. The sequence continues at coordinate 36,244,749 of NC_044564.1, read as the reverse complement.
CCTGCAAAGGCTCTGCCCAGCAGGCGTAACTTATGTCTCTTCTCATTCCCTACTAGAAACAAGGACCAGGAAAAGCCATTCCAAACCTGAGGAGGGCATTCCTTCTCCTGAGGGTATGGGCTAAGGAGCCACACAAGGCCTCGGCTGGAATGTTCTCCAGCGAGCTCCTGGAGCGGGAAGTAACACAGCCTTGTGCCATGACCACAAGCGAAAGACCCCACCTTTCAGAGACCAAACCCCGCTCTGTGAAAGGGTAGTTGAGGCTACTCCACAGGGTTCCGACAGCAGACTGCCACCCTCCCCACGCTCTGCCAATCCCCCGCACTCCTCCTGACATTAGCACGACGGGGTCAGACTGTAGCATTCACTGCTGTGGCCAGAATCTGACCCATGTGTGACTTCCCACAGACACTGAATAAATCCACGATTCAAAAACAGCAAATGGAAGCCCCTTTGCCCGTGACGGGCAGCATGCACGGTGGGTACAGGCACACACACGTGGGCACCCTCCCCAGCACTGTGGGCTTTGACAAAGGAAGCCTGGGCAAAGTACCTTGCCTCTCCGCACCTGTTTCCTCCTCCATAAAAATCAACATAATACTTGTACCAACCTCACAGCGCTGTTGTGAAGATTAAATGAGGTAACACAGGAAAAAGTACTTAGAACAATGCCAGCCCACACAGGTGCTGGGCTGCGTAAGTCATTATTAACTGCATGTCCACCCAAAATGTCCTTCTATTTTTGGGTCCTGCATCACTGATGAGTTTCAGTGACGGAGATTAGAATAAAAAAACCAGCTCTTCATCTGCCCCTGGGCAGTAATTACCATGGTGGCATTTACTCTTGCTACTTCCTTCATAATACCTCATTTTCTCATTTGTCTTTTTAGGAATAAAACAGTATCTACTGGCAACACGTACTAGTGACTACTTCCATTCCTTTAAATAATAATTTTCCCGTGCAATTGTTTAATCATATTGATACGGAACTTGCCTACCTTTTAGTTAGCTGGTAATTTTTTAATAGTATGCTCTTGCATGATTGCATATTTGTTCTTAACAATACGTTTTAAAGTGCTTCTGGCCACAGTGGCTCACGCCTGTAATCCTAGCACTTTGGGAGGCCAAGGCGGGCAGATCACCGGAGGTCAGGAGTTTGAGACCAGCCTGACCAACATGGAGAAACCCCGTCTCTACTAAAAATACAAAATTAGCTGGGCATGGTGGTGCACGCCTGTAACCCCAGCTACTCGGGAGGCTGAGGCAGGAGAATTGCTGGAACCCGGGAGGCAGAGGTTGCAGTGAGACAAGGTCGCACCACTGTACTCCAGCCCAGGCAACAAGAGCGAAACTCCATCTCAAAAAAACAAATAAATAAATAAAATAAAGTGCTTCATGATAAATAAATTTCACTTTGTTTTTTCTGTTGTTGTTTATGTTACTAGTATTTCTTGAGGAGGAATATCAGATCACCCCAGGCTGTCATTCTCATCTAGTCCTTGTGTTTGTGACAGAGAAGGAAAAGAGAGAAGGCAAAAGGGAGGGCAGAGATGTTGTTTAAAAGGTCAAGACAAGGATGAGCCGGGACCTAATTGTCTAACTTAATGTCTGCTTAAGCACGTGCTGTATTATGGAAATGCCCTCACAGGACAGCTAGATCAGGAACTGGGTTTTCTGGGACCATGAGATTTAGAAATAAGGAACTTCCTTTGCTGAGAAAAAGGGATGTTATGTAAACCCCCAAGTCCTTAAGTCATAACACTGAGGCTGCCCTTGGGGGCAGGGTGATGAGACCACAGGGCACACCCAGACAGCTTTCCCCACCTCTTTGCTCAGGACTCTTTGAGAGGTCCGTGCAGGGTTCCTCCACGGTTCTAGAAAGTTCCCTGGCACCCAGAACCCTCTCCAGAGATCAAGGGGCCTCTACGACTGATGCTATCATTAAATTCTCACTGTAGATTGTGGCAGAGAACTTGCCACCAGAAGAGCTTCCCTTTAATGACCTCCAGGAGAACTGGCTGAAGCCAAGGGAAGAAGCCCCGCCACTCTCAGACCTCCGGTGGGGGTGGGGGAAATGGCTACACGGCCTGGGTGGGAAACAGCATCAGCTTCCTCCCTCCCTCCAGAGCAGTCAGGCCGAGGACAGCTGATGGCGCTTTGCTCATTTGGGTCCAGGTTGCCATGGAGATCAGCGGTCTCCCTAGATGCCTCCTGACTATAAGAGCAACTAGCACATTACTGCAGAGGGATCTACATGAGTGCCCTAAGTCCTACTGCAGAGGGGGCCTTCCTGTGGAAGGCTCCTAAGGGTGGTCCCATCCATCTTTGACTTGAGTTCCAGCACAGTCACTGTTAACGTCCGGAGGTAAAAATTCTTTAAACTGAATTTCTTAGATGAAGTAAAGACTTTTTTTTTCAGTATTACATTTTATTTTTACTGCTTCTTCCAGTATTGCACAATCCCATAATTATTGCTATTCAGCTAAAAACATGCCTCGAGGCATTGCAGAAGATGAGAATAATAATTTTAAAAACTGGAGTCAGCAACACGAACTCCTGAAAGCACTGGTATAAAAGCATTCAAGAAATAACTTCCTCTGGCTTCCTTGGATTTGTTTAAGAGATTACTAACGGCAAAATCAAGTGGAAATTGTAATGGATCAGTAGGTCTTTATGAACTAAGTTCCCTAGATGAAAATCAAAATGCTGCCCGTGATTTACGCCTTAGAACAGGATTGCTGACCTAAGGTCTGGGAATCTGCTAAGACTGTGGGCTTATGCATTGAGTATTTGAGAGCATTTTTCTGAAAAGGGAAGCACATAGCTCTTGACTCCTCTCCAAGGGGGTCCCCCAAATGTTAAATTTAGAGTTTGCTTAGTTGACAGCAGTTTCCCCATCTGGTTCCCTTTTGTTGTTCCAGTGAACAGGTAAAAACTCAGTGAAAAGGCAGACTGGGAATGTTCTCCTGCCTCCCCTTTCTGCCCACAAGTCACAGGTCTCATCCTTTTTCTTCCACTTTCTCTCCTTATTGCCCTCATCTGTGGAATACTGAAAATAAATATTGAGGCCAGGCATGGTGGCTCATGCCTGTAATGCCAGCACTTTGGGAGGCCCAGGCGGGCGGATCACTTGATGTCAGGAGATGGAGACCAGCCTGGCTAACAGGGCGAAACCCTGTCTCTACTAAAAATACAAAAATTAGCTGGGCGTGGTGGCTCACGCCTGTGATCCCAGCTACTCGGGAGGCTGAGGCAGGAGAATCACTTGAACTAGGGAGGTGGAAGTTGCAGGGAGCGAGATCACACCACTGCTCCAGCCTGGGCAACAGACCGAGACTTCATCTCAAAAAAAAAAAAAAAAGGAAAGGAAAAGGAAAAAGAGAAAAAGAAAATAAATATCGAGCACCCTAAGCGCCAGACATAGTGCTCAGGGCTGGGGATACAGGGACAAACAAACAAGACACAGCCCGTGTCCTCAAGGGGCGGAGGAGAGTCAGATAAAAGAAAAGATCCCATGAATGGTTAACCAAATGCTCCTACTAATTATCAAGAAGCATATGCACAGGACCAAGGCAAAGGCAGAAAAACTGTCGTGTAGATACCAAATATTTCCAATTGCCCAGCCCCACCCACATGACAGACACAAGTTAAGGAAAAAAACAGTCAGGTCTGATGAGTGAGATTTTGCTTGGTTTTCTGCCTAGCTGGCCAGCTGGAACTTAAATATCAACAATGTTTAAGGACCAGAACAACGTGTCTTCCCAAAAGTAGATTTAAATTCAGAGACGGAAAGTAGAAAGGTCATTGCCAGGGGCTGGGAGGAGAAGGAAATGTAGTTAGTATTTAATGGATACACAGTTTCAGTTGGGATGATGAAAAAGTTCTGGAGATAAATGGTAGTGATGGCTGCAACACAACGTGAATGTTCTTAGTGCCACTGAACTGTGCACTTAAAAATGGTTCAAATGGTAAATATGGCCAGGCTCAATGGCTCGCACCTGTAATCCCTACACTTCGGGAAGCTGTGTGGGAGGATCGCTTGAGGCCAGGAGTTCTAGAACAGCCTGAGCAACACAGAGACCCCCATCTCTACTAGAAATCTAAAAAAAAAAAAAAAAAAAAAAAAATTAACTGGGTACAGTGGGGCATGCCTATAGTCCTAGCTACTTAGGAGGCTGAGGCAGGAGGATCACCTAAGCCCAGAAGCTGGAGGTTGCAGTGAGCTATGATGGCACCATTGCACACCAGCCTGGGCGACAGAGCAAGACCTTGTCTCAAATTTAAAAAAATAAAAATAAAAATAAAAGTACATTTTACAGCATGTATATTATATAACAACAAAATTATTTTAATTGATTTTTTTCTGTCTGTACTTGGTAAAAAGAGATGCCACCAGTGCCTATGTCTGCCCAGGTGCTAGAGAAAATTAGTGTGTGGGCCATAAGTTTCACAGCCCTAATGTACATTAGGTTCTTCCATACTTTCCAGAAAGTGGTGCACCTGTCACTGTTCTAGCTGGCACACTCCTTCCAGCTGCAGACATCCCTCTCTTGTCCTCTTTGGGATGGGGTCAGCAGGGTTGGCACTGAAGTCCTAGGTACAGAAAGCCCTGGGCTGTGGTGTTCTGGGCAAACCAAGCCTCACACTCCCTACCCGAGGACTTCCTGCCAAGTAGTATCCCCTCCCTACTTGCTGGCCTTGCCAGGCTCTGGGTTCCCTACCGGCTCCTGGAAGCTGTGGGACCCCCGGCAGGGCTCTGCCTGAGCTGAGAGGCACAGTCTCATGTTTCCAACACCAGTAGCCTGAAAGGTGAGCTGGCCCCACGAGGCCTGCTGGCTGGTTTAGAACTTGATCTTGGTTATCACAGGGACTCCTCGCCCTCCAAGTCCCTCTGGCTTACTGGCAGCTGAGATTATTCTAGAGTATAGTTGTTCGTCTAGATTCTGGCTGCCCACGGAGGCATCTGAGACTCGCATCTGCTGCAGGATAGACTTTCACATGTCTATCAGCAGCGCCCGCCCCTCGGAGATGACAGCACAGGGTGATGCTTATCTTCGGGTCTCTCCTCTTGGGCTCTGCGGTGACTCTCTCCGGCTTGGTTACAGCTTCTCCATGTCACTGTATCAAGACCTGCACTGCCCTGAGAGTTCATGGGCCACTCACCTTCCCTTGAGGATGAAGGAGAATGTGGCCCTGGGCCAGCCCCCAGCTCCCATCATGGGTCCATGATGGGTCCCTGGGTCCCTCCTCTTGCCCTTATCCTCAAAAGCTGCTGTCCTGTCCTTCATCCACTGTCACTACTGTCCTGGGAACAGGACAATCTCCCCAGCACCCTTTAGGGGGAGATTTGGACATAGAGAAGAAGAATGTCACGTGTAGACTGGAATTATGCTGCTACAAGGCAAAGAACTTCCAGGAGCTAGCAGAGAAGCCTGGAACAGATTCTAAATGACACCTTGATCTTGGTCTTCCAGCTTCCCAAACTGTGAGGCAATAAATTTCTCTTGTTTGAACTACGCAGTCTGTGGTATTTTGTTACAAGAGCCCTAGCACACTAATGCGGCTGGCAACAGAAGTCTTACACAAAATAATAAACAAACTCTAGGATCTCATCCACACAAAGTTCTCGAACAGGTTAAATGAACCTATGGTGAAAAAATCAGAACACTGGTTTCCTCTGGAGGGATGGGGGTGGGAATGATTGAGAAGGGGCAAGAGAGAACTCTCTAGGGTGATAGTTCATGTTTTGTGATTATCCTGACAGGTTCAGGTTACCCAGGGAATGCAACTGTCAAACCTCATCAAAGGAGGTGCTTAGGACTTCTGCATTTCACTACATATAAACTTGACCCGACCCGGAGAAAACCAGCAACAAGCACCGAGCTCTAGGAAATGACACGCATGACGAAGCCTTAAAAGGGTGAGGTATACAGACACCTGCAACTTACTTTTAAATGCATAAAGTAATGAAGATTGGTGTGATAGAGGGAAAGATTAAAAAAAAGTTCATTGTGGATCTGGGTAACAGACACATGGGTATGTATGATACTTTTTTTCCCCGACTTTTACATATATTTGGAATTTTTCAGAACAAAATACGGAAAAACGTGACGACACTGATTACGGTTTCTTTCGGTGCTCTGCTACGAGCTGTACAAGGGCATTACTGAGGCTCTAGAAGGCACGTCACAAAAGCAATCTAAAAGGAGGGGCGAGGGGACATTATTTTGTGCTGAGATCTCACGTACTGTTTGTGATGAGAATTGTTCTTCACTCTACATTCTTTGTAAAACTAATTAAAATTGTGTGAAATGCCTAATTAAAACAGAATAACGTTTGGGGGGTACTAAGAATTTTTCCTTCATTTCAGAGATAGTGAGGATAACCCAAACCAACAAACTACATTAGAATGAAACCCCCAGCAATCTCGTTACTATATACCCCCTCCATATAAATCATTCTATTATAAAGATACATGCATGGGTATGTTCATTGCACCCCTATTCACAATAGCAAAGACACGGAATGAACCCAAATGCCCATCAATGACAGACTGGATAAAGAAAATGTGGTACATATACATCATGGAATACTATGCAGCCATAACAAGGAATGAGATCAAGTCCTCTGCAGGGACATGGATGGAGCTGGAGGCCATTATCCTCAGCAAACAAACGCAGGAACCGAAAACCAAACACTGCATGTTCTCACTTACAAGTGGGAGCTGAGCAATGAGCACACATGGGCACAGGGAGCAAAACAACACACACTGGGGCCTGTCAGGGGGATGTGGGGAGGGAAAGCATCAGGAAGAACAGTTAATGGGTACTGGGTTAATACCTAGGTGATCGGACGATCTGTGCAGCGACCCACAATGCCACACATTTGCCTATGTAACAAACCTGTACATCCTGCAAATGTACCACTGAACTTAAAATAAAAGTTAAAGGCCAAAAAAAAGAAAAAAGAAAAAAAAAAGGAATGAAATCCACTCAGTGGGTGGTGAATTACCAAAAGATGCATTCTTTACAACCTACTGGGGGGGGTGGATTTTGTCCACAGCCCCACAAAACAGAACCAGATCCTGAAACATACACATGAAGACTCGGCTGAGAACCTCAGGTACAGAGTAGGGCAAATCTTCAGTGTACGCTCACCAGGAGCAACATCGGTACTGTGCTCCCAAGACAGCAGCCAAATCCATGGAACGCTGGCTCAGAAATGGTTATCCCAAATAAAAGATATACAAAATAGTAACAGTGCCATGCTTTCCTCTTTGAGTGAGGGAAGAAACTCTGAATACAAAATTAAGTTGTTGTTGGGGAATCCAGTATTTCGGCATTAGCTTAAAGAAAAGAGTATCAATCAATTCAACTTTTCAATAACCAAATGTTTTTTATTGATTACATTACCAAGCTTATATTTTGCAAGAGAACAGACCCAGGAACAGGAGAAATGTAGTCCACAAAGTGGTGAGAGAGAAAGAGATAAAATACAGGAGAGAATAATCATTCCCATTTTACAGATGGTGATACTGAGGTTCAGTGTTCCACGTCACATAGCTATTCAGGGGGAAAACCAGGGTTCTAACCCAGGCCTTCTGACTCTGGCCCTGGTGAGAAAAAAGATTGATGTTTAGGAAACAGCTTTGCCCCTTCAAGCCAAGGGGGCCTTGCAAAAGGTGACAGTGAAGCACACAGCCTCTGCCCCCAAGCTGGAGAGTGAATCCTGATTTGCTGGCTGTGTGACCCCAGGCAAGCCTTATTCTTTGCGCTGCACTATTGTTGCTTAGAGAGGATAGCATAACAGCGTTCTTAGAATAATGTCTGGCCCTGAACATGCAGACCGAATCCAGACCTGTGCTGGTCAGCACTACAGCCACCAGCTAGGCGAGGGAGGTGACTCATTTTATGTGTCAACCTGGCTGGGCCCTGGACACAGATATGTGGCCAAACATTATTCTAGATGTTTCCGTGAAGGTGCATTTACCAGGAGATTAACATCTAAATCAGCAGACTCTGAGTAAAGCCAGCCACTCTCCCTAATGGGGGTGGTTGGGATCATCCAATCAGTGAAAGGCCTTGAGTAGAAAGAGACGAGACTTCCCCAGGAAGAGGGGATTCTGCCAGTAGATGGCCTTCAGAGCCCAGCTGCGTCACCAACTCTTCCCCGTTCTCTACCCTGCACCCCCACCCCTGCCCCACTACCGCAGCCAATTCTGGACTTGCCACCCTCCACAATCACAGGAGCCAATTTCTTAAAATCAATCCCCTCCTCTACACACACACACGCACACACACGCACACACGTACTCTCTCTCTTCACACACACTTTTGGTTCTGCTTCTCTGGAGAACCCTAATACATGTAGCTATTTAAATTAATCTTAAATTAAAGTCCACTAAAATTAAAAATTCAGTTCCTCAGTCTTACCATCTGAGTGCTCAGTAGCTACACGTGGGTAGGGGCTACTGTACTGTTCAGCACAGATACAGAACATTTCCACCACTGTGCAAAGGTCTTTTGAACTGTGTTGATCTAGCAAAGGAAATGCATCTTTTCTCTGGAAGCCAGTACCAGGTTTGTGAAGACAACAGTTCTTGGCATTATTGTCATCATTGTCATTAATACAACATTGGGATTTTATTATTTTTATATCAAATTATTATTATTACTATTATATTGGGTTTTCAAAGCCTCCTATAATTTTTTGTTTTTAGGGACAGGGTCTGGCTCTGTCACCCAGGCTGGGGTGCAGTGGTATGGTCTTGGCTCACTGCAACCTCCACCTCCCAAGCTTAAAGCATCCTCCCGCCTCAGCCTCCTCAGCGGCTGGGACTACAGGCACATGCCACCACATCCGGCTAAGTTTTGTGTATTTTGCAGAGATGGGTTTCGCCATGTGGCCCAGGGCTGATTTTGAACTCCTGAACTCAAGAGATCCACCCACCTCAGCCTCCCAAAGTGCTGGGACTACAGGCATGAGTCACCGCACCGGGCTGACTTTTTTTTTCTTTATAAAGGTAATATGGAATGCAGATTGCTCCAGGCAGTGCAGCCTCTTCTAACCTCATCTGAGTCCTCTGTGAAAAGAACGGGTAGGGAAAACAAAGAGATGAGATGGAAAGGAGGAAGAATGGAATACAAGAGAGTAAAGACAGCTTGGTAGAGAGAGGATGGGGAAAGACAGAGAAAGGCTCATTCGTCTTGTCACCCAAAGCCAACATGCTGTCTCTGGATTGACCCCACATCTCTGTTTTCTGTATGTTTGATACTTTAGCATTGAGGCCTTGTTGACCCTGCAGGCACTGCCCCTCCCAGAACTAGCAGATTCCTAGTGACCTAAACTCACCTGCACATCTTTCCTATGCAAATGAACCAATCCAGCGCTCAGACCACCCACCCCCACCTCCTGTGGGCCACAATTCTGCCTTAACTAACCAAGGGTCACATGCCAGGCAACCAGGGACAGTATCCACCTCCCAGAGCCTGCTGAAACTCCCCTAACTAGCCAGCCCTAAATCCTGCCCATTCCTTTCTGCGGAAACCACAGCAGAGGCTCTTGCCCTCATTTTCCCCTCACTCCCGCAGCCTCCTGACGGACCCTGCTGCTTCTCCGTGCGGCCTGCATCGCATGGGATGCTCCTCCTCTTGGGAACTGTGAGATCTTCTCATTAGCGGCCATCTCCCAGATCTGTAAGCTTCACCCTATCTGAATAAAACCTACATTTTAAAATGGTTTTGCTCCACCACCACCCAGTCTCACCACAGGAAAGCTCAAGTTTATTTAACTGAACATCAACTTCCCAGCCAAGAAGCTGGCTGGACTCTACGACTCAACCCTCTATGCTATGGGAATTACTGAGAATCTGTAAGTACTGCAAAAACAAAAACAAAAAACAAACCTTCTTCTTTCACATTTTCTGAAGATGCAACAAAATGGTTTATCTTACAGAATCATGAGCAGTCACTGAAATATAGCATCTTATGGAACTGATGAGACAATCAGATGAACCCCTTTATTTTAAAGCTGAAATGCGGCCGGGTATGGTGGCTCACGCCTGTAATCCCAGCACTTTGGGAGGCTGAGGCAAGTGGATCACCTGAGATCAGCAGTTCAAGACCAGCCTGACCAACATGGCAAAACCCTATCTCTACTAAAATTACAAAACTAGCCAGGTGTGGTGGTGCATGCCTGTAATCCCAGCTACTTGGGAGGCTGAGAGAGGAGTATCGCTTGAACCCAGGAGGCGGAGGTTGCAGTGAGCCAAGATCACGCCATTGCACTCCAGTCTGGGTGACAAGAGCAAAACTCCATCTCAAAAAAAAAAAAAATTTTTTTAAGCTGAAATGCCTCACCAAGGCTCACCAGCCGAGACAAGTCTAAACATTCTGACTGATGCCTGTCTACTATGCATATTTTCTTCTCGTATCTTCCACATTTGCCTAAAATTGAAAGAAACGAATGAATTACTTAGAGTTCTTGCTCGTGGTCTACTAATCCTCTAGTATTATGTATATTTTAATTAAAGTAGCCATTAAGATCTCTTCATCCCAAGTAACTGCCGGAGCTGAGATTATTAACCACAGTTTAGCTGCTGGTTCAGGAACCCTCTCTAAAGCTCATTAAGCACTTCCTAACACTGCACCTGGGCGCCTGGTCTGCAAGGAGAATTAGGGAGACCAGTCAAGTGGAGGCCTCAGATTTTCTGAATAAAAGGTTGTTAAGCTTTGGCAGCTGGTCTGACAGCCTCTGCTCTTCAGGAGTTTTGTACTTGCTGCAAAGTGCAGGGATAGCTGATGATCATCTTCCAGATAGGAAGACAAATCTGAAAAGCCATCCATCAAATTCCAAAAGTAACCTAGAGTGTGTGGGGACAACCACCAAGAATACTGAAGACGGGCTTGTCCTCAGGTCCAGGGTGGCCTTGTCTGTGAGAGGCTGGGGACTGGGCTGCAAAGGTGCATGGAAGCCGAACTGTGTCACTATCTCACCTTGCAGGGGTAGGGAATCGGACCAAATTAAAATCTTCATTGTTCAATTTCATCGTCTCGCAAAATGTCTTTCTTCCTGCATTGTGGGTACTGGTAGGAAAATTAGCTTTATGTCCACCTCAAATACGCCTTTTAAAATGATCGCTTTCCAGCTGTCCCATGTTCCCAGTTTGAAGTCTTACATGCATAATCCATCTCACCAGTAAGAGCCTGAGAAAAAGGACTGTCCATAGGGACTGCCCAAAGCCAGCTATTAAAAATAAATGTTACAGTCACTAAAAATATCACAAAAATAATAATTTTCAGAAAGCTGCAGATTGTGTTTGGAAGGAACATTAGAAAAAATTTTTGGGGTGTGTGTGTATACTTATATGCATATTTACATGTATATACATTAATGTACACAAGTGTGTATGTATGCATGCATACACACACATACACACTCACATATATTCTCATGTACTATATATTCTTCAGCATATCTGTAAAATTTTTCCCCGTTCATACACGCAATATCTAAAAATGAAAATTTGTCATTGTCAAAAAGCATGTATTAACTAAAACTCATGACGGAGATTTGAGTTAGTGCAGTTATGGGAGATTTTTCTCATTTTTCTAAAATTTAGATAATGAATTATGTTGAGTTAAGCTAACATATTTATATACTTATTCATGTATGAAAATTTGTCATTGTCAAAAAGCACTTATTAACTAAAACTCATGACAGAGATTTGAGTTAGTGCAGTGATGGGTGATTTTTCTCATTTTTCTTAAAATTTAGATAATGAATTATGTTGCTTGTATAATTTGTTAAAGTTAAGCTACCATATTGATATACTTATTCATGTGTGTTCCTCTTCTGAAACTTTAACTGAAATAATTTCATAGATAGAATCCCTGCCTTCCAGAGGATTATATATTTACAACTTCTACCTTTTTTATTTCAACATGAGTTTGTTTTAAAATATGGCAGATTGTTAATCAAGGCCATATGAAACCTTCTGAGTCCTCAATGCTTAAAGCCATAGCATAATATTATAGAAAACAAAATCCAAATACACAAGACGACAAAAACAAAAAAGAAAAAACCAAACCCTCTTCTTTTACACTTTGAGTATGCAACAAGATGGTCCATCTTACAGAACTGTAAGAGATCACTCAAACATAGCAAAGATAATGCATTTAATCTAGATATTTAAAAAGTGAGTCTTTTACATTTTTCCTAAGTTTTTAATCACCTTATCCAGCTCACAAACTGTACTGCCAAACAATGCAATGCTTAATAAAGCAACTATTTAGAAAAACCTCAGATAAGGACGAATGATTAATTTGCAGAAGGTTCCATGAAATGAAAACATAATCCTGAGTCATTTTGGCTGCTTGTGTTGTTTTTATTAACTACATAAGATTCCACCGATCGACCTCTCCAGAGAACATTTATTAACAAGGTATTTTGAAGAAACTGCATTCAAAATGACTCATAGACATATTCAACTATTAGGCAATGGAAATTGTGTGTATGAAACTGTTCATTTGTAAGTGATAAGCACTGAGAGAAACTCAGACATATGCCCATTAAGGAGGCCATTATAATTTTGTTTTTGTGTGAAGGTCTCCTTCTTGCCTTTTCCCTTCTACTGTGGTAAGAGCAATTTCCTTATCAGATCATCTGTTTTAGACATTCTTAGCAGAACTATCACAGCCCCGACCAAGAATTATATGTTGCTTTGCACATAAATGTGAAACCTTAAGTAGCATTTTAATATGTTATTTTATTTTAACATTCTCTAACTTGCTTTAAATCCCTACTTATTAAAATAATTCTTATAAAAGGTCCACAAACTTCACTGCAAAAACAATAAAAATTTGTTTTCTAATGTCACCCATGCAGTCTATATTACGCTAATTAATGGTAAAAAGACATGCTAGCTATGAGCCAAAGTACCAGAACACCTATTCATGATTGTGATGCCATTTCATGTACCTCCATGAACTCTGCCCTGGGGAGTGTGCAGCATGCACACGGGCATCCCATTGCTGAAGGCCCAGTGAGGGGTTCCATGCTGACTCCAAAGCCAGACAGATCTGGGCAATGGCAAAGGCATTAATCTCGGACTCAGACGGACTTGAGTTTCCCCTTCTCACTGGCCATCTGTCTTTAGGCAACTGAGCCACTCAGCCACAGCTTCTCCATCCTTAAAATGGGAATGATCTTTCCTACCTCAGGGGGTTTGGCAAGCCTTCCGGAAGTCCCTGAGTGTAAGCCAACCAGTACCATAGGGACTTGGTAAATACTGATTTCTCTTACAAAGCAGAGACCATACATAGGAAAAGCCAGCAGGATTCCCTATGGCACAGGGCAGCTCTGGTAAGGTAAGGAATGATATGCATGCTGGTTACAGTGTCACAATGAAATGCCAACCACAGGGTCAGCGATGCCTGGCTCACAGCGTGACTTTATTCCTTACTCTGTCACTGTCGGCAAATCCCTCAATTTCCTCATCTGTAAAATGGGCATGATGGCATCAGCCTCTTAGGGCTGTTGTGATGATTCATGAGATGATCTATAAGATGCAATGCTAAACACTGACACTGTCAGAACTGTCTTCAGTAATCAGGATATGTTACCTGTTATTGTTCATACGGAATTTCCCACCTTAGAAAACTCAGTATTAATCTTTCACTACTAATCTGGGATTAAATTGAGCTAAATCATTATGAAGTCCTAAAGGTACAGATCAGTAGGAAACTTTGCTGACCCCTAGAAAAATCCTGTAAGCTATTTTTATCTAAATAAGTCCCTCTTTCTCATCAGAACCAAGGGTTTATAATTCCTGCTGCTGTCATTAAATTCAGGGTCTAAAACAGTCTGCTGATTTCTATTTCCTGAAAAACGTTTTTTGATTCTGTGTGGCTATCAATACCATTTTCAAGATGAACGAAAGCACTCTCTGATCTGAGACCCAAACAAACAGGAAAAGCATAAATATGCACGGCCTATATAGACATGTGATAGATACAGAACAGGAAAACATGTACCATGTTGGGTAATGATAATGGCTGTACAAGTCACCATAATATCTGTTGCTATATAATACATAAATGGTAGTTCATGAAAATGTTATCTTTGAGAAGTTCTACCTCTTCTTAATTGTCTTCAGTTTGAAAGTAAGTCTCACACTTCCTCCTCTGCATTTCTCGACTGGTTGACTAGAGTGTTTTTTTCTGAAAGCCACACGATGCTTCTAGTTGGACACAGTCTAAACTACAATAGCCTATAAAGTCTTTCTCCACCTTTTTCTTTCTTTTTTCCTTTTCTTTCTTTTTTTTTTTTTTTTTTTTAAGACAGAGTCTTGCTCTGTTGCCCAAGCTGGAGAGGAATGGCACCATCTCCGCTCACCACAACCTTTGCCTCCCTGGTTCAAGCGATTCTCATGCCTCAGCCTCCCCAGCAACTGGGATTACAGGCACACACCACCACATCCAGCTAATCTTTTGTATTTTCAGTAGAGACAGGGTTTCGTCATGTTGGCTAGGCTGGTCTCAAACTCATGGCCTCAAGTGATCTGCCAGCCTCAGCCTCCCAAAGTACTGGTGTTACACGTGTACGCCACCATGCCTGGCCCTCCATGTGCTGACAGAAGAGCCACTTACACTCGGGATGAACATAAACTACATAGGAACATATAAGCTTTTCCCACAAGTGGAATAAAAGTAGGAACCAATATTCAATGTTTATTAAAAAGATGTTTTATTGAATGTTGTGATTTTGTATTTTCTAAGAATGGTTTTGATAATGTGAACAGAATCAATAATATTACTGTTTGAGGAATTTGAAGTATTTTCATAAAAATGTGATAAAGTACAAGAATGTTCCTGATAACTACTTTCATTCCTGTGTGAGGCTTAGATGGGTAAGGAAAACTCGAAACATATTTCTGTGGTGTGTATGTCACAGTACACATGAGCTCGAGGAAAGAGAAAACAGTTCGGTGCGAGTTTACTAATTCAACAACTGTGGGTCAAGTATATGTCAGCCCTAAAAGTTAAAAGACAGTTAGCTGTAGGTTCCCTTAAGAGACAGGTAAGTGAGCAACTACGTTGTGATTTGATGTATATAATAATGGAATTATTTACTACGGTCACACTGATAACCCTATTATCAGTTATAATTATTTATCTCGGCAGACTGATTTCACAGCTTTCAGGAAAAGGTTACCTCGTAGTTCCCCTTTACTCACAGGGGATCCATTCCAAAACCCCCAGTGGATGAGTCAAACCATGGAAAGTACCGAACACCGTGTCCACTAAGTTTCTTCCTATATATATACATACCTGTGACGAAGTTTAATTTATAAATTAGACATGGTAAGAGATTAACAACAGGCTGGGCATGGCAGTTCATGCCAGTAACTCCAGCACTCTGGGAGGCGGAGGCGGGAGGATTACCTGAGGTTGAGAGTTCGAGACCAGCCTGGCCAACATGGCAAAACCCGATCTCTACTAAAAATACAAAAATTAGCCAGGCGCGGTGGCACATGCCTGTAATACCAGCTACTCAGGGGGCTGAGGCAGGAGAATTGCTTGGGCACGGGAGGCGGAGGTTGCAGTGAACCGAGATCACACCACTGCACTCCAGCCTGGATGACAGAACGACACTCTGTCTCAAAAAAAAAAGAGATTAACAACAATAAGTAGTAATAAATACAACAATTATAACAATACACTGTAATAAAAGTCATGTGAATGTGGTCTCTCTCTCTCAAAATATCTTCTACCATATTATCTTAGCAACCTCAGTAAATAATTTTTTTCTTTCCTTATTAAGTCGAGAACTTTTACCTTTTCACTTAAAGGAAGCACTTGACGGCTTCTTTTTGGCACATCCGAATTGCTGGCATCGCTACTCTTGGACTTTGGTGCCATTAAAAAGTAAAATAATGGTGCCTTGAACACAAGCACTACCGGACTACGACAATCGTTGTTACGGAGAGGGCTCCTAAGTGGCTAACAGGCAGGGAGTGTAGACAGTCAGTGAATGTAGACAGACATCGTGAATAGCTGAACAAAGGATGCTTCCAATCTTGGATGGCATGAGACAACGGGAGATTTCATTGTTCTCCTCAGAAAGGCATGCAGTTTGGCCGGGCCCAGTGGCTTATGTCTGTAATTCCAGCACTTTGGGAGACCAAGGTGGGCAGATCACCTGAGGTCGGGAGTTCAAGACCAGCCTGGCCAACATGGTTAAACCCCGTATCTATTAAAAACACAAAAGTTAGCCGCATGTGGTGGCAGGCACCCGTAATCCCAGCTACTTGGGAGGCTGAGGCAGGAGAACTGCTCAAACTCGGAAGGCAGAGGCTGCAGCGAGCCGAGATCGTACCACTGTACTCCAGCCTGGGTGACAGAGCAAGGCTCCATCTCAAAAAAAAAAAAAAAAAAAAAAAAGTGAGAAATTAAAAACTTATAAATTGTGTATTTCTGGAATTTTCCATTTACCATTTTCATATCAAGGTTAAATGTGGGTAACTTTAACCTCAGAAAGCGATACCAAGGATAAGAGAGGACTACTGTACTTAGCTTTCACAATCACATAAAGTCCATGTCTTAAACTACACATCCATACATGTTAAACTTCAGTAATTGCTTTAATATAATACAATTCTTATCGCTTGCAGAAGACTTAATTTAAGCTAACATACAAAGAGTTTTCATAAAGTCTACATATACAAAATATATGTAGCATCCATAGGTTTATACATAATATATGTAGTATATATATTTTTATATATGTAGGCTTTTATGAAAACTCTTTGTAAGTTAGCAATAAAATTAAATCAATCTTAAATTAGTTATAATTTCATTTTATATTTTAAAATATATGTTTAAATATAAATAAAATAGATATTTTAAGAAATATATATTTTAATTATATAAAATCCAGTGGGGCTGTATAGCACATTTCTTAGCATCCAAACAAACTTATTGTCTAACAAGCACAAAGATTAATCAACGCCAATGACACAAAAACACTTAATTTTTAAAACTAAATAAATTTTTTAAAAGTCAATAAACAGTTTATAAAGCTCTAATAATTCATTGTGGTTTTGTAAGTTAATTTTTTAAGTTACAAGTAGCATTTAATGTCAAGCAGATGAGGTTTTGTTTTTTAATCTGTTATAATTTTCTTTTTCATATGCAGGCAATTCCTGTGGAATTAGCCAACAAGAAAACAGCTGGGCAGAAAATCACTCCCATAAATACTGTGTCTCACTTATTTCAGTATTTTAAAAGAACTGTTCAAATTTTTGTTGTAACAACCTGTCTCAAAGACAAATGAACCGTGTTATTGAAGATTTCAGTGGACTTCAGTTAAAGGCCTTTCAAAGCGAGACAATAATAGAATCTTAAGGCGAATGGAAGGATATAGCTTTTCTGTACATAACATGAGCACAGATCTGCAAAATAAACCAAAATAGACATCTACACACACTCAGACATCTACAGATATACTTGGGAAATGACTGAACATTTACAATGATTCTCTTTGGGAGTGGGATTATTGGTGATTTTTTTTCTTTCCAGTTCCCCACCTCCAATGGCCATTATTACTTTGATAATTAAGGGGAAAAATCTTTCTTTAAGAATAGATGGACTCTAAGAGGGCAAACCCCCAAGTCATTCTTCAGTGCCATTATTTGGCTCAATTATTAGACTGTACTTCAGTGGGAAATTAACATCTTAAATTTCCTCTGAAAAAATTCCACAACTATAGTCTTGGTGAATTCATTTAAACAATGACATTGAGATTGTAGCTTTAGCTTTAATCAGAATCCTTTTGACCTTAAAGTAAAAATGGGAAGATACTGAAGTCTTCAAGCCATCTGCTGAGTTACAAAGCATTTTGGGCCAATAAAACAACTGTAATTCCTAAGGGATTTTAGATAAAAGGCTGGCAGCCATTACTTTTGTAAATGAGAGACATTGTGACTCCTCTCAAACCCCAGCTTGCCTCAGGCCCTGCTATCTGATGTTTATAGCTTTAGGGGCTTGATTTTATGAGGATACTCCTTCCTAGGCCTCAGAACCAATCTGGTCCTTACCACGATTTTCTTCTAACTTCACAGCTGCACACTTCACACCATCTGCTGCTTCCAGAAATCCTTCTCCATTAAGAACAGACGATAAGAAATGCATCCTCCCTGGCATTCTCCAATGCTCCTGCAGACACACTGACGCGCACACACAGATCATATCATATATGCCACATACATATAGATATGCACTTACCATGTATGCCACATACACTACACATCTACACGCATGCCAGATACTCCAGACATGCACACCATATTCCACATACATACATGTAACACCATGTATATCACATACTACACACATGCACATCCCATCCACAAACTACACATACAAAATACACAAGTATACATACACACACCACATTCACACCACACACACACACAAAGCCCCACACCATACCCAGAAACATCTCCCCACACACCCAGCCCATCAAGCAGAGCTGGCTGGCTGCATACGCACTATGTGATGGGGGAGGGAGATACACATGCACTAGGGCTTCCAAAACATATGAAAACCTCATGGGGGCCAGGCGCGGTGGCTCACGCCTGTCATCCCAGCACTTTGGGAGGCCGAGGCAAGCGGATCACGAGGACAGGAGTTCGAGGCCAGTCTGGCCAACATAGTGAAACCCTGTCTCTATTAAAAATACAAAAAATTAGCCAGGTGTGGTGGCAGGCGCCTGTAATCCCAGCTACTTGGGAGGCTGAGGCAGGAGAATCGCTTCAACCTGGGAGGTAGAGGTTGCAGTGAGCCAAGAATGGGCCATTGCACTCCAGCCTTGGTGACTGTGTGAGACTCCATCTCAAGAAAGAAAAAAAAAAAGAAAACCTCATGTCTCATACCAACTTTTTCAAGGTAAAATTTAATCTAAAACAACTATTACTGCTCTGATGATATGACTAACATCACTACTCCACTAGAAAAATATAAAGTAATCAGGTTAATTAAAGTTCTTCTCCACCGTTGAATTTTGAATAAATTTATTGTTACTATGCCTAGTCAAGAAAATAAAGAATTTAAATAAGAATAAAATATTCTCAGAGAATATAATTTGCCCTCAAGGCAAATAACACAGGAAAAGTGGCTATAAACATAAGAATTTGCAAAAGAAACAAGATAATCCTAGTTACATTTAAGTCTGACATGGGTAGGAGGTGGTGGGAGAAACGGGCTCCCTGATTTATTAATGCAATAATAAATACAGCACTTAAATCAGTATTTTAGGTGCTTTGATTTTTATTGTGTTATTTATTGGTTAAGTTAAAATTATTATTCCCCAAAAGATTTTTACAATTCCCACATGACTTGCAGATTTTTTTTTTTTTAACTAATTGTCCAAATCTTAGGCTCTTGGCTTTCAAACTCAGTACAGACAGATAAAAGCCTTAATTATTTAGCATTTCCCCAGAGGAAAGAGTCTGCATCGTAAACCACATCTGGGTCACGTGCTTATGCACATGGTGTCTTGAAAAAACCTTCACTTGCAGATAGGCACCAAGACTTACACCTTCTGCCCTCGTCCATCCTGAGGACACGTTTAGGAGCTCTCTGCGTTTTGCGGGTCCAAGAACAAATCAGAAAATCCAGACACCTCACACTACTACCTCTGCTACATGTCCTTAACCCAGAGACTGTAGCTTTTAGGGAAGGGGCTGCTTTGGGGACACCACACTGCTCCTGAGCTCCGAGAGCACCCAAGGGCTGATCTGAGCAACATACTAACCTAGAAAACAAGAAAGAACATAAATGAATCAGCTGGCAAGCCCCATTTCACTTGGGAGGGGGAAGAGGCTGGGGAACAGGTATAAATAAATGACCTTCTTTGAAAAATCAAGTATCATTTTGTTTCTCATTACCAAGGTAACAGTCTGCTGTGGAAATTTCAGAAAGCTGATGAGCAAATGGAAAATAAAAATCACCCAGATGTAATCCTCTGTCCAAAGACAAGCACCATGGGCCTTCAGTTTACATCTGGGTCACCTTTTTCCTCCTCTTACATACAAACATTAAGTTGCCTCAACTCTGTGTCTTGGGGGAAGGATATTACTATACCATTGCCTACTTTATTTAAAATAATATATATTTATCTAATGATTTTTGCAAGAATTTATTTAGAAAGCTTATGAATTGCCATAGTCTAAGATATCTTGAACTATGGTCCTATGATAAAGAGAAATAAAATACTGATGGGCTATATATTTAGGTTAAGTAGGGCAGAGACTAACCTTTCTTGGAGAAAAAAAATCACATTTATAGACAGTATTACATTAAAGGAACATTATATATTTGATATCAAAGGAGACCTTCACACATGAGAACCCCAAATTAGGATCCCATATAGACCAAGTTTCAAATGTTCAGCTGTTTTTAAATCACACTCAAAGCTTAGCAGGGCTTATAATTTTTATGTAATTCAATACTAAAAGATTAGTTTCCTGTAAAATACTAGAATTAAACACCAAAATAAATCTAAAAAACACTAGTGTGATACAGCATGCTCATAAGCATCTCTGTGCTGATTTTCTGCTTGATGATGCCTGGAGAACAATAATCCCCCCGTCCTTAAAGTGCAGGAAAGGGGGGCTAATGGAAATGCAGTTCTCAAGCCAGAGGTGACACCAGAAACAGGGGCCATTACAATAGACAGAGCTTGGCAGGATTTGCCTGGGGCTAGAAACACACAGAACACAGAAAAACGGATGGTCTCTGTGTCATCTGTGTATCCATTTCCACCAGGGGCTTCAAGAAACTAAGAACTGATGGTGAGAATTTCTCCTTTAATCTTCTGAATAATGCTTTCCAAAAGTGCTCTTCCTATTGATAAACACATTTGCACACATCAAATCAATCACAGAAAATAAATCAAGAGTCGGGCTCGGTGGCTCATCCCTGTAATCCCAGCACTTTAGGAGGCCGAGGCAGGTAGATCACCTGAGGTCAGGAGTTTGAGACCAGCCTGGCCAACATGGCGAAACCCTATCTCTCTACTAAAAATACAAAAATTAGCCAGGCATGGTAGCGCGTGCCTATAATCACAGCTACTTGGGAGGCTGAGGCAGGAGAATTGCTTGAACCTGGGAGGTGGAGGTTGCAATGAGCCCAGATCGCGCCACTACACTCCAGCCTGGGTGACAAAACAAGACTCCATATCAAAAAAAAAAAAAAAAGAGAGAGGGAGAGAGAAGAAAAGAAATCAAGAAAGGACACCTCACACTTTAAAAATAAGGGCATCTAACAGGAAAGCATTTAAACCATTCACTCTACCTGTCCCCACAGCGCTTACCTAATGAGAACACTGAAAATGCATGAAGTGGTTTTTGCTGATTCTCAGGTTGGAAATGGAATCCAAACTAAAGCATCCTACTAATAATTCAAACTCAACAGAAAGTAAACATCTATGGAGTATCTGCCTGGGAATCAACATTGTATGTAGGGCCTTCGAAGATCCAGTGAAAAGTCCAGTGTGGTACTCCTGCCCTTGAGAGCAACGATTGGGAGAGGCAGAAATTGTCAATTTAAAAATTGCCAAGCCAAACCAATTGGAATAGCATGGCAGCATTAAAAAAAAAAAAAGAAAAAAAAAACCCTGTCAAAATGAGCCAACTGCATTTTGGCCATATGTGTGGCATATCGCACATTGCACATATACTGAAAAGTATGCCTAATGTTTACCATGCATTTTTTCCTAAGAATTCATAGCAGCTTACAAAATTAAAGAAAAAAAAATCTCCCAAGAAATTGGAATAATAATTCCCACAGGATCACAGTCCAAGAAAAGTGTTTTTAAAATTGCAAAGCATTATGCAAATGTATAATTAAATGGGCCTAAAGGACAGGAACCTGAGAACTGCTGTTAGAAAATGAGTGGACACAGCCAGGTGCGGTGGTTCACACCTGTAATCCTAGCACTTTGGGAGGCTGAGGTGGGCGGATCATCTGAGGTCAGTGGTTCGAAACCAGCCTGGTCAACATGGTGAAATCCTATCTCTACTCAAAATACAAAAATTAGCCAGGCGTGGTGGCACATGCCTATAATCCCAGCTATTTGGAAGGCTGAGACAGAAGAATCGCTTAAGCCAGAAAGGCGGAGGTTGCAGTGAGCCCAGATCACGCCACTGCACACCAGCCTGAGAGACAGAGTGAGACTCCATCTCAAAAAGGACGGGATGGGACGGGACGGGAAGGGACTGGATGGGACAGGATGGGATGGGACGGGACAGGACAGGAAGGGAAGGGAAGGAAGGGATGGGGTGGACACATGGACCAATTAGAAATTGATTCTATCATAGAAGAATTCTTTGATCGTCAAAAGGTTCCTCACTGGGTCCTTCAGGTGGCAGGCTGCCTATGTCTTTCAAAGCTCCAGGAGCCTTCTCTGCTCATCTCTGCTCCCCAGTGGTGGCTAGCACCCCACAAGAACAGGTGCCTTCCAGCCTGAGTTGGCCTGCGGTCTTGGATCTGTCTACCTGGCTGGTGCTGCCTGTGAACACACGAACACTCCTTCTCCTGCCCCTGGATGTGGTCTGAGAGAACATAAATGTGCTGTAAAAGTTAAAGATGTCAAAGACTTCAGCATCTTTAATTTCACAGTATTGATCTGGTGCCTAAGCACTGATAAATGTAGTTCTCCCAACAGTTTCTCAAAAACTGCATTACTTTATGGACAATTTCATTCTTTTATTTTTATATCTAGATATGCATACATATGTACACACATGCATGTGTAGATATATACAGGCACACATTTTTTTTTAAGCCAGGCCTTAATTACACTGTATCATTCTGCTTGTTCCCATCTGCTTTTAACTCCCACCTTTTAATCCATTCAGGAAATGAAAATATTCCACACCCTTCAGACTATGCCTAATCAACAGTGGAAATAAAAGCAACCCATTGTTGAAATGTGCTAACATCTGCAACTTATTTTGAAATGCATCAAAATTGAGATAGACAGATGACTGTACAGAGACGCGATAAAGGAAATGTGGCAAAATGTTAGTAATTACAGACTCTGGGTGGAGGGCAAATTGGTGTTCCCTCTACAGTTCTACCAACTTCTCTGTATATTTAAAAATTTTCATAATAAAATGTTGGAAGAAAAGAGGGAGAGGTTAGAAGAGGAGACATGAGGTTTTTTCTTCTTTCAAAGCATCAGCTGGCTCTATTATGAACGCCTGGCTCCATGTATTCAAGTTTACACATTTCTTTCATTGTCTAGCATTTTCAGTTTTGCATGCGGGTACAAAAATGCTATCAAAATAAGAATTGTTACATTATAATATACATGAAATGAACACATTTTAGATTTTAGAATTTTCTTAAAAAACATAGGATAAAGGTACAACATGCCTACCCTAATGATATAAAACGGGTCGGCAAACCTTCTGCAAAAGGTTAGAGGATAAATATTCTCAGGTTTGAGGGTCACATGGTCTCCATCACCATGACTCAACTCTGCCATTGCTATGCGAAAGCAACCAGAGACCAAACAAATGGACATGGGTGTGTTCCTGTAAAACTATTTACCAACACTAAAATCTGAATCCCATGTAATTTTCACATGGCACAAAATATTGTTCTTTTTAAAAATCTTTTCCAATCATTTAAAAATGTAAAAACAATTCTTAGCACAGGGGCTCTATAAAAACACCGTGGGCCAGATTTAGCCTTGGAGTTACAGTTTGCTGAACCTTGAAGTAAACCATAGGACCTTGGCAGTGTCTGGCACCGGTTAATCATGGCACTGGGTGATTGCCAACATGAGGAAATCAAAGAGTGTCATTAATCCCAATTTGGCCAGAAAGAAGAGATCGGGCCTAGCTCAGCATTAAGGCTTGTTTATGAATGTGTTTGTCAGTGATGATGATGCCTCTTAAAAGGCAAAACCAAGAGCCAGGCCCATAAGCTCTAAGCATTTCCTAGAACACATTAATATCAGCCCAGGGGGGACACAGGGGAAAAACTACTGCATAATAGGGAGGCCCTTGGGGATTTCTCTGAACTCATCCCCACCTCTCAGACTTGCCTCTCTTCCTGCATTCCAATATTCTCTAATATTCTCTAATATTCTGTGGACATTCCTTTATGTTCATAGGAAACAATAAGACAATAGATGAACTTTCAGGCAACCAGCCTTTTAAGCTATGCACAATAGACAGCACTTGTATGAAATCCTGGGCATAATTCTGGTTGTGACAGTTCAATGCCCTACACTGGGGAGAGGATTGTTTTTTCTCAGCATTACACTTAAGCGACGGCTCCTCTGCCTTTATCTACTCATTCGCAGGTCAACACTGCAGCACAGATTTGCACCAGTCTGAGACACTCCAGCCTTTGCTGTGCAGTGAATACCCTCTTACCCCCAACTTCTCCCTTCACCACCTACAAAGCCTTCGGATGGACTCACTGTCCTAACTATGCTTTTTTCTATTTATTCTGGTTCCCTGAATTACAAAGTATACTCTATGAAGAAAACATAGGAAAGCCCCAAGGGAAAAATCAGGCCCATTTTCAAATATTGTTTCTTCTTTGAATGACCAGGCTGGAGGCTGGTGGCACCAGTAATGAACTCCAGCCAGCTACTGGCAGTGAACATCGGATGGAGACAAGACCAGCCCTCTAGTCAGAGGGGACTCACGCACAAGCTATGATCCACACTGCATGCAACAATGCAATGATCAGAGCATTTTTTCCTTAAATAATATTTTTGATATAGATCTCTCCCCCCAGCCCCTTCTTACTCGAGAGAAGAAATTAGATAGATACTTTAAAATATATCCATGTTTCCACTTGACTATCCAAAGGGTAAGCATTTCCTAAATTCACTGGTCTCTGTTTTTACAAGGTCTGATGCTAATGCTTGGCTCACAGCTGCTCCATCCCCCTGGGGAAGGAAGTTACTTAAAATCTCCTTTGAAGAAGAGACCTGCATGAATACGGAGAGGTCAGCGGTCTGGCCCCAGTGACTACCTTTGTTCCAGGCAGGATGACCTTCAAAGGGGCCCTTGGGGGTTTCCTTGGATGTTTGTTCCCACCTGCCACAAGGAGGCTTCCCTCTGTGCATCCTTCATGTGGCTCCAGCACATGAAATCCCAGTGTCACAAAGGGAAACTGGCTCAGTCTGTCCCATAATGTCAGAATTCCCTATGAAGGTGGGGTTTAAAAATTAAATAGCACGTCTCTCTTTTTAAAGAACCAACTTCATATTCCTCAAACAGAAGGTAATTATCCTGAAATTTCTGAAGAAGTACAGTGGATAAAAGAACTTTTCATCCATTATTAAATCTAAAAGGGAGGGCATGGGGCTGCATATTAACTTCCTCTTCCAATTTCAAAACAGGTCAAGGAAAGTAGATACAAGATTTGACCCTTGGAGACACTGTTAATGTGCTTAATATAAATTCCCCATACAAAACAGACTTGAAATGAACTTGCACATTTAAATCAAGCTACCCTACAGAGGGCTAGATGTAGGAACTGGTAATACAGCCTGTGTCGGTTAGGCAGTGTCTTTGAGATTAATACTAAAAGTTACATCTCTCAACTGCTTCCCCAGGACTTTTGACGACCAAATGAAAGTGGCAGGCTCAGGGTCAGCCTATTCCTCACATTCTGGAAACTATTCTAAGTTATAGTGAGTGGAATAATAACAATAGACCATCATGGGAACTATATAAGTTCTCATTGGGGAAAAGAGAGGGGCAAGATTAGGCTGTGCTTTTTCCATTCCAAATCCCAGAGGGGGAAAGCCTAAATAATAAAAAGAGCACTGCGTTGAGGACTTAGGCACATTCTCTCATTTCGTCTGCACAGATCTCTAAGGCAGTTCTCATTATCTTAGCGAGGAAGCAGGGGTTCTGAGAAGCTCTGGCAGCATTAGAGAAGTTAGGGAGGCATCAGCTCCTCCTCTGCACCAAGCATTCTCATGAATCCCAAATTCAAAGGGCCAGAGGAGAGTAGGAGGAAATTTAAAGCAGATGACCACAGAACAACACAACAGGTCTGACCTGCTCTAGGGGCAGGTGACAGGGACTCCTTGCATTCTCCCAGCCTAGCCTGAGCCCCGTGGGTCTGGTGGCTTCTTTGCTCCAGGCAGCCTCAATGCAGTCAAGAGTCCTGGAGATAAAGGAACGTCACTGCATTTCATGCACTGTTAAAGCTCTGTCCCCTCCTGTGCAACCTGGGCCTTCCTTCCACCTTTGCAGCCAAGAAATAAACACAAACTGATAATACAAAGACTATGCCATGCATCCCCCAGAGCATGTGGTATTCACTCCATAACTTTTTACTGAACAGCTACTATGTGTCAGGCACTGTTGTAGATGCTCAGGATAAAACAGACACCAACTCTCCTCAGAGAGTCACAATAAATGATACCCTGAATTTTTAATTTAAGAGATAAATTAGCAGGATTACGTTAGAAATACCTTAGAAACTACTAGGTACTAGTGTTACTGGCAAGCGAATCTGCATGGGTCTGCAGCAACCTCAATTCTTTTCTCCTCAAAAGAAAGAATTCGACCAAGAGGGCCTAAGGCAGAAGAAGAGACTGAGCGAAAGCTTATTACAAAGCGTTAGAGCAGAAATGAAAGGAAGTCAAGTCCACTTGGAAGAGGGCCCAGGAGGCGACTCGAGAGATCAAGTGTGCGGTGTAACGTTTTGACTTGGGGTTTTATACGTTGTCATGCTTCTGGGGTCTTGTGTCCCTTCTCCCCTGATTCTTCCCTTGGGATGGCTCTCTGCATGCTCAGTGGCCTGCCAGCACCTGGGAGGTGAGCACACACACTGTGTTTACTGGAATCACATGCATGCTCCCTTGAAGCATTCTTCCCTTACCAGTCGAATGTCCCTGGAAGGTCATATACCAGGGTAAAGTGTGGCAGAAAATGGGGTATGGTGTGAGGTTGGAAGTGGTTTTTTTTTTTTTTTGAGACGGAGTCTCACTCTGTCGCCCAGGCTGGAGTGCAGTGGCGCGATCTCGGCTCACTGCAAACTCCACCTCCTGGGTTCAAGCAATTCTCCTGCCTCAGTCTCCCAAGCAGCTGGGACTACAGGTGCACGCCGCCACACCCAGCTAGTTTTTTTGTATTTTTAGTAGACACGGGGTTTCACCATGTTGCCCAGGCCTAAGCTCACGAGTTGGAGGTGATTTTTATAGGGAGGTCAGTTTAGCTTCACTGAGAAAGTGACATCTGAACAAACACTGCAGGAGATGAGTTAGCTATGTGGCTCTCTGGGGCAAGAGCATTCCAGGAAGAGGGATTAGAAAAGGCACTGCAGGCCGGGCGTGGTGGCTCACGCCTGTAATCCCAGCACTTTGGGAGGCCGAGGTGGGTGGATCACCTGAGGTCAGGAGCTTGAGACCAGCCTGGCCAACATGGTGAAACGCCTTCTCTACTAAAAATATAAAAAGTTAGCTGGGAGTGGTGGTGGGCACCTGCCATCCCAGCTACTCGGGAGGCTGACGCAGGAGAATCGCTTGAACCCGGGAGGCTGGAGGTTGCAGTGAGCTATCACCATTGCACTCTAGCCTGGGCAACAAGAGAGAAATTCCATGAAAAAAAAAAAAGAAAGAAAGAAAAGAAAAGGCCCTGTAACAGTAAGCTTCCAAATGGACAAGGCATCAAGGTGCTGACGCACGCTCAAGTTCTCTCAAGTCTGATTCACACAGGCAAGCATTTAAAGTATGCTGCTCTTTCACAGTACATTAGTATCAGTGTCAATGCAAGTGGCTTGGTGCACAGAATTCAAACTACCGATATATGTAATGGTGTATGAAATATTGTGGGATGCATGTGTGCAATCAAAAGGTTTCTGAAATTTAATTTTCCATTTCAAAGTCAGTAGAAAGGAGGATTAATGACTTCGGCATTTTGGTCAGCAAACAATTGCTCGCAGACAAGGTCTCAGGCATAAGATCGCTTCCCATCCTAGGATTTTTCTCCTGGCTTAATGTGTGTGCTTCAAAGAAATATTTTAAATGTCACTTGCAAAAAGAGGAGGGTGTGAAATAAACACCTGGGAATAGTCCCAATAATCTGGCCAGTAACAGTTCAGAAAGAAGCTCAGTGTTTGGAAACTGTCCAAAGAAAACATCAGGCTTGTGTTTTTGGTATATTTGTTAATGGAAGACAATTTTGCACACGCGCCTATTTAAGTGATGTTTAAAGGCTTTGGGGATCTTTTGCCAGGTCACCTTCCTGATAGACCTAGATGTAGAGATCATCTAATTCCAGGAATGGACCTCGCCTCAGCAGGAGCAAGCTCTATTTTGTGCTCTGCTGGAGCCAGCTTGGCCAGCCCAGGCATTCCCTGTACAGTGCATGATCATCTCTGTAACGCCAGTGAGTAACAATGGAAGCAGAAACGTTCCTGTGGCATGGAGTTGCTATTTCTAGACTTGCAGACCCAGCAGGCTGCAAAAACTATTGGGCCCAGGGGTCCTGAGAGAAAGGAATCAGTGTCAGAGACCGAAGAGGCCCATCTCCTGCAAGCCCCTCAACCTAGAGCAGAGGATCTGAAGGCAAGTGCTTAGCCCAAGGACGTACAATACTCAAGAGCACATAAGTCAAGGGCAAAAGCAGAGTGTCTTCAATGCCACCCTTGGGTGCTTTTACAGTCACTGGGAGACCAACACCTAAACAGGCAGAGTGAATCTCTACACCAGGTTTTGCTCTTACAAAATGTTTATGGAATTTTGTTTCCATCAGCTAAATAATCACAACTAACAACGTCATGGGTCCTTCACCTTCAGATGTCCTATTTCACAGTCAAAGGCCCTGGGCAACTGGTTCTTTCCTCCCCTTCCTTCTTGGCCCCCACTGCTAATGCGAAGACATTCTTATAATCCTCCAGCTGTTTTTGAAGTATAAACAGCATATGGGGATGGTTATGTTTGGGTTCCGAGTTTTCAGAGAAGTCCTTATAACATATCTAATTGGCATTGACATCAGAGAAGGCATGTTGTTCACCGGAGAGAGGAGAGAAGAACCAAGGATGGCAGAATGGTAAGCTGTCAATCAGACTTGGGCACGGTGACACCACCACTACCATCTCATCACCATAAAGGACAACTCAGTACACAATTATACAGGATGACTTGGGGGATGCTGCCCAAAAATCTTTGTCCTCAAAAGAAATACCAAATACACCCGGTTAGAATCACAATGATTCTCTAGAAAGCTTCCCATAGACTAGTGGAGTGAAATAGAATACCAGAAAGGCATTGGAAAAATGCAAATGTCATTCAGTTGGTGAGTGAATAGACTGTAGCATATTCATACAAAAGAAAACAACTCAGCAATAAAAAGAGATGAACTATTAACGTAGACAGCAATGTGGATGAATTACAAATGTGTGAAGCTAGCCAAACTTAAAAGGTATATATGCCATGATTCCACTTCTGTGTCTGTCTTTTTTTTTTTTTTTTTTTTGAGACGGAGTCTTGCTCTGCTGCCCAGGCTGGAGTACAGTGGCCGGCTCTCAGCTCACTGCAAGCTCCGCCTCCCGGGTTCACGCCATTCTCCTGTCTCAGCCTCCCGAGTAGCTGGGACTACAGGCGCCCGCCTCGTCGCCCGGCTAGTTTTTTGTATTTTTTAGTAGAGACGGGGTTTCACCGTGTTAGCCAGGATGGTCTCGATCTCCTGACCTCATGATCCGCCCGTCTCGGCCTCCCAAAGTGCTGGGATTACAGGCTTGAGCCACCGCGCCCGGCCTCTGTGTCTGTCTTGAAAAGGTGACACTGCAAGAAAAGGTGGTTGCCAGATGAAGGGAGGTGGGGAGCATTAACTATAATACATACATGGAAATTTAGGGGATTATGAACTATTGTACGTCCTGATTGCAGTAGTAGTTCCATGACTACACATTTGTTAAAACTCAGAATTGTATAGTAAGCGGTGTGAATGTTACTGAATATAAATTATACCTTTTTTCCTTTTTTTTTTTTAATAGTTGAGACAGGGTCTTGCTACATTGCCCAGGCTGGGGCTGGAATTCCTGGCTGTAAGCGATCCTCTTGCCTCAGCCTCCCAAAGTGCTAGGATTACAGGCATGAGACATCACTCCTAGCATATAAATTATACCTTAAAAGGAGCAAAAAAACTAGTAGAAATCAGTAAAAGAGCAAAACCTAATAAAAATTTTAAATATTTACTGTTTCTTGGTAAATTTAATATTTTAAAAACAAACTTACAGGGATACTTGATCTGTAGGCCTACAGCTCAACTGATTATGAAACCTGGTCATGAGCTTCAGAGCAACTGAGCCCTCACCCCAGGCAGAAGGCAACAGGAAGGGGAAATTAAGCTCCTCAGACATTCAGCACCTGCCCCACGCCGGGTACGAGGAGCTGGGAGCAGCCACAGTGCCAGGTCTGACAGAGTTCAGTGGAGAGAGAGAGGAAAACATGGAAGAGGTGGACCTGAGGCCCTCAGCCCTGACAAGGCTCCTCTGACAAAGAAACACCTCAGATTCTTTTTGGAAACTGACATTTTGGCCTTCATTTATTCAACGCATTTTTTAGATAAGCACTGCATTGGGCATGGTGCAAAACAGATGCAGAAAGTTCTGGTACTCATCCAAACACACAAAAAGACACAGACTTCCACCCAACTGTTTGCACAGGACCATCCACAGGCTCCCAAGGGGTACAAGGGACCCTAGGGAGACCTCAGGGTGCACCATTCACACTGTTTGGTTTTTGTTTTTATTTTTTATCTTTTTATTTCCATTGGTTATTGGGAAACAGGTGGTGTTCAGTTACATAAGCAAGTTCTTTAGCGGAGATTTGTGAGATTTTGGTGCATCCATCGCCCGAGCAGTAACCAATGCACTGCATTTGTAGTCTTTTATTTCTCACCCCCTTGCCACCCTTCCCCTCTAAGTCCCCAAAGTCTATTCTGTCATTCTTACGCCTTTGCATCCTCACAGCTTAGCTCCCACTTCCTCATAGCTTAGCTCCCATCGAGTAAGAACATACGATGTTTGCTTTTCCATTCTTGAGTTACTTCACTTAGAATCACTGTCTCCAATCTCATCAGTTTGCTGCAAATGCCATTCATTCATTCCTTTTTAGGGCCGAGTAGTATTCCATCGTGTATATATACCACAGTTTCTTTATCCACTTTTTGATTGATGGGCATTTGGGTTGGTTCCACATTTTTACAATTGCGAATTGTGCTTCTGTAAACATGCGCATTCACCCTGTTTTGGGTGTAAAAGGACCTGGCTGGTGTCCCCTGGGATTCTGCAACGAGGTGGTTCTGGCAAGAAACCACCCCAGCACCACTGTTAGGCTCAGAGAAAGAGAAAGTTCAAGGGCTCAAGCATGTGCTTCCCAACTTTCCACCTCAGCTTAGGGAACACACAGAACTGATCTCTACGTCCCCTGCAGCCTGAGGGAACCACCTGGGGGCCCTGAGGGTGAGGGGCTCCCAGGCCCAGCCAGGTTGGAACACAAGGGGTGCTCCCTGACTCTCGGGTCCAGCTGCGGGAGGAGACACGCAGTGGGCTCAGAGACCTGAGGAACAGTTCCAAGGTCAGGGCATGCTGGAGTGTGCATGGCCTTTGGGCCAACAGGAACAGGCACCCCTTCCCCCAGGGACAGGTCCAGAGCATCAGTGGACTCCAGCCCCTTCTCTTTAAGAACCTCTATCAGGGCACAAACTGTTCATCCACCAGGAAAGCCTTATCCAAGAGACTAACTTGCCTCTCATGGGCTGTACCTGTTTCATCCACCTAGGTGAGTGGAGATACTGCAGATCATCTTTCAACACGTTTGGACAGTGTACTCACGAGCATGCCTGTGATTCTGAATACAGCAAACATAAATACCGTTAAGACTTGTATTTTCCTAGAGTGGGATTTCATCAGCCTAGCTCAAGCGTCATTTCTGAAGTTCTTCACTCCCCAGCTCACAAGACCTCCTAGAAAGAGCAGCTTTGCTGATTCCCTACAGCTACCAACAGTGCAGGAAATCTCCCTGGT
The DNA here is from genome assembly GCF_007565055.1 of Rhinopithecus roxellana. Taxonomy (NCBI): domain Eukaryota; kingdom Metazoa; phylum Chordata; class Mammalia; order Primates; family Cercopithecidae; genus Rhinopithecus; species Rhinopithecus roxellana. The sequence goes on along the minus strand of NC_044564.1, from coordinate 36,212,671 downwards.
TGAATCAAGCCAGCCCTCAAACCACGTTTTGATGAGCAAATGGTAACTGAGGGGCTCTGGAAAAACTACGCCTGGAGCCATACTTCACACTTCACACCAAAATAGATTCCAGGCAAATCACAGATTTAAACATACACAATAAGCCACAAAAAGTACCAGAAGAAATTATGAGATACTATTTTAAAAATGAATTTAAAGTGGGCTGGGCATGGGGGCTCACACCTGTAGTCCCAACACTTAGGGAGGTCAAAGTAGGCAGATTGCTTGAGCCCAAGAGTTTGAGACCAGCCTCACCAATATGGCAAAACCTCTTCTCTACGATAAATTTTTAAAAAATCAGTCGAGTGTTGTGGCTTGTGTCTGTGGTCTCAGCTACTTAGGAGGCTGAGGTGGAAAGATCTTTTGCGCCCAGGAGGTTGAGGTTGCAGTAAGCCATGATTGTGTCACTGCACTCCAGCCTGGGCGACAGAATGAGACCCTATCTCAAAACAAACAACTCAGAGTGGTAAGGGCCTTTCTAACTGTGATACAAAACCCATAAAAGATTGAACCAATTTGATAAATCTGACTACTTTAAAATATGTATCTGTTTGAGATGATGAAAAACTTCTGGAGATAGATAGTGGTGATGCCTGCACAACCAATGTGAATGGACTTAACGCCACTGAATTGTGCACTTAAAAATAGTTAAAATGACAAATTTCACATTTTATCACAACAAAAAAAAAAATAATCATGGGGAGAAAAGCACCAGAAACAATGCCAAAAGACAAATGACAAACTAGAGAAAAGATGTGTAAATCATATCATGAACATAAAGCTATTTAATATATAAAGAGCTCCTACAAATTAATAAAAGTTTACCAACCCAGAGAAAAATGGGCAAATAGTATGAATAGAAAGTTCAAAGCAAAGACAATTCTAAAACACACTTGAAAACATGCTTACACTTTTTCATATTTAAAAATTGATGAAGGTACGCTTATCAAAGTGGCAAGAATCAAGCAGCTGTGGGACAGGGAAAGAAGCCAGCTCTCTCTTGTAGTTCGATTGAAAACTGACGTACGGTCTACGAAGAGTAATACCTATAAGAATGACAGGCGCATGCTCTCTTTCATCCAGCAATTCCACTTCTGGGAATTTACCTACAGATAGCTTCAACATTTTCTACAACAGCAATCATTGCAGAATTGCTTATAATAGAAAAATTAGAAAAGAATCCTAGAAGTTCACAGACAGAAAGGGCTAAATAAATGACAGTAAATCATAGAAAAGAAAAAGGCATTTCTTGCTATATAGTAAAGGAATGATTTTCAAGATATGCTATGAGGTGAAAAAACAAAAAAAGCCAAAGGCAAAACAATGTGTAAAACATGCTACAATTTCAGTAAAAACATGAAAAAAATTACGTTTATTGTCTTAAATATGCATAGAATATATATGGAATGATCTCAACAATCACTAGAAGGAGCTAGTCACTGGAGGGCAAGATACTGTCTTTGACTTTCAAACTGAGTGAATGTATTACATATTTCATTTTAAAAGATGTAAAGGGACCTGTCTGAGAACAAAAATATAACTCTTGTTCTCCATAACTGGTCATTCTAGTTCAGTATTGTTGGTGACTACTGTCTTAGTCCATTTTCTGTTGCAGAATGGGCAATTTATAAATAAAAGTGTTTATTCAGCTCATGGTCCTGGAGGCTGGGAAGTCTGAGAGCATGGCACTGGCACCTTCTTGCTGCATCTTCTTGCTGTCATCAAAACTTGGCAGAGGGCATCACATGGCGAGAGGGCAAGAAAATGCTCAGTAACTATGCTCGGGCCTCTCTTCCTCTTATAAAGCCACCAGTTGCACTCCCAGGATAACACATTAAGCCATTAGCCCTTTCATCCATTAACCCACATATGAATTAATCCATTCATGAAGGCTCTGCCTTCCCAATCACCTCTTAAAAGCCTCACCTCTCAACACTGCCACACTGGAGATTAAGTCTGAGCATGAGTTTTGAGGGGATAAATATTCAAACCAAAGCAACTACCATAAGTCACCAAACTGCTAGATAAGAAGGTCTTCTCTTTCCTAAAAGATGGGGAATAAAATTGCCAAAAGATTGGATAAAGCTGGAAAAAAAGTACACCGAATGGGCTGTCATCCTCCTCTTCTTCGTACCACAGTGCCCCAATGCTGACATCCTAACAGAAGGCAGGACATGGCAGTTGAGTTCTGACAGTGGAGAGAGTCTCTGGTGCCCCTCCTTTCCTGTGATTCTTCAATGCCCACCCCTGACCTTGTCCACATGGGATAAGAACTGGAGTCCCATGGACTGGCTCCTGGTCCCAGCTTTGAAATCTCATTCATCCATCCCACCAATATTCATTGAATCTCCAATCACACATTCAGCACCTCCTTGGGTCTGGGGCTGAAGACTGAATAAGACAGATGAGCACCTGCCTTTTCAGACCTTGACAGTGGAGCTAGTGATGTGCTTCAGCCTGCCTGTGCTGGCTCACAAAAGACAACTGTTCATTTTTCAGCATTTCATGACCTGGTTGTTAAACACAGACGCCCTTAGGTGATACAGAATCAATGCTTCAACCCCTGCAACAACACCAAAAGCTTAAAACATAGCTAGCGCTATTGTAATCTGCAGTGCTGAAGCCAAAATGAAGCTCAGCTTAAGGAATATAATTTGTACAAGGTGAGAAATAGTCTAATAGTAGATTACATATTAGATTTAATGGTAATAAATTTACTGGGTAAAAAACTAGTGAACTGGGATGCAACTGTGTTTGTCAAACCCTTGTCAGTCATAGGCTGGCCACAGTAAAAATCAATAAAGGCATTCTGAGAGCCTTACACTGGCTGAATTTATAATAAAGAGTGCACGTAGTTTGCTATTAGTTGTAAATTGTGTTATACACCCTTTATATCAGTACATGTATAGATGTATGTGCATGTATATTTATACTGAGTATGTATATATACCTACGTATCTATGCACACAGGTATGTATGTGTACACATACAAACATTTCAATTCACCACTGCGTTGAACTCTGCTGCCTCAAGTTTAACTTCTTTGAGCACTGGTTTCCCAGTTTTTAAAAGAAGTATAGAAAACCACTTCCCACCTATCTTCAGGGGTCAAAAAGAAACCACATAAGCTATAAAATTGTTACTGATATTCTAATTCATCCCCCCAAAGTGGCTGATTTGTAAACACCTGCTTCAAACAACTTCCCCTTGTCTTCTGGCTTTCAAGCACCTGTCTTCATGTCTTCAACCTCTTTATTACCACAGGAGGAAGTGCAACCCAGAGAACAAGAGCTCCACAGAGCTGAAAACTGCTGTCTCCAGCTGTGCCTATCCCTGTCTGAGCAGGGAGGACTTGGCTCTCCAAGGTCCTTTCGCAGCCTCACACCCCAGCAGTTCCTCCACTTCCTCCCAAAGTGCGAGGAGGCTAATTTACACCTTGTTGTGATGCTGGCAAGGCTCCCAAACCCTCAGCAGCAGAAGTCTATTTTTCCATCAATCTGTTTACACAATTCGGGAACCCTCTGCTTCTTCTCTCTAGGTGCAACTCCAAGCTCTTCCTATAGAGCTCATTTTAAACCATAATTAAATCCTAACCTATTAGAACACGATACACCTTTCCACAAGCATGAGAAGCAATTAAAACTTACCTGGGAAGAAGTCAATTCTATATGAAGACTTCCTTCTTCCTTTTGGAAGCTCCAATTTCCTTTTGTTGTTGTTGTTTCCTTATCTTCATTGACAAACAAAGTCACAGCATTTCAGACTACTCAACACACAAACATTAACAAAGGCACCCACAGTGACAGCCTCTTCCCTAGCGTCTGGATCAAAGGCCAAGCTGGAGGGCAGGTATGTCCTCTCGGCCCTATTTTCTCAGCATCCCATGGCTTCCCTCCCACCCCCACTTCACTGATGCCCCCGAGAGCAGTTACAACTATACAGAAACGAAGCCACTTTTGAGAAGGTTGGGCCCCACCTCATTGTCACGGAAAAAGACCAGGTCCTGAGGAAAAGTCAGAAGTGGTGCTACTGTGTCATTGCTCCAAGGATGCTGGGTGCTCCTGGGCCTGGCTGCCATCCCTGTGTCCCAGACATGGGGGCAGAGAAAAAGGCAGAAGGACACTCCCCAATTGGCAGTACTGGGCAGCAGAAAGAGTGGGCCACTGGTCACGTAACAGCCCCAAACCACCATGCAGACGTCTCCGACGTGATCAGCCAGACACTTCCAGGGAATATGGCTTTGGTTCATAAAAGGTTTGGGTAAACTACTCTCCCAGAAACTGCAGGAAACCAACCAATCATCCTCAGATTCCTGGAGCACTGGGGCAACACAATTGTCATTGGGTTGCAGCGAGGAGGGAAACTGATCAACACCAGCCCTCCAAGAGGGCGGAAATACCACTCCTGTCTATTCCAGAGTACTTGGCATAGGCCAGCAGCAGTCTTTTTATAGGGGCAGCTGTGGAGTCCTGAGAAGAGGAATGAAGGTGATGGTGCACACGGGAGGCGCCTGCCATTGGTGCCTGCTCTCCGGGGCCCCTTGTTGAACCCAGTGATAAAGCTGGGGTTGGGACCAGGAGCATCAGCCCAGCCCAGAGCCCCAGCCCCAGGAAAGCAGACAGGGACAAAGGCCTAAACAAGCAGGACTGGGCACAAGGCCCCAAGCTAAGCTGCTTTTCCTCCTGTCAGTCTGATGTTACTTACTTGACTTGGCCAAGGAGCACCTCTTGCAAAATCCTCTGTTCTAATCTGCTGAGAGCAGTTTTTCCTGCGATCTCTACTTCCTCTTGACTACATGTAAATCTTTTTATTTTCCTGGAAGGATATTACTGGATGGACGCCTGTGACCCTTTCGAAGGGGTGGCTGTTTTCACTAAGGGTGGAAGTTCATCTAACATTTTACAGCTGCCAAATACTGGGCGCAGGCCAGACTTTTCAGGCACCAACATGGATACCCACATAGCTGTGTAGACACTGATAGGTCAGCAGAAATCTTCGTACATACAGTTCTACGCTTCTCTACAGATACAGAGAAATAAGGAAAAAGTGACACTCCTAGAGAAAAGTTAAGCCATCTGGGCATGGTCAGATCACAGGCTCCAAAGACATCTGGCATAGTCTACAGTCATTTCCAGAAATTACCACCCTAGACCCACCTAGTAAGCAGTTGTGAAGCTCCAATTTTCAAGCATCATCAAAAAAAGAGCAAATTTGACAGGACTGAGTGGCCGACATCAAAGAGATTGGCGATGACAAAGGGTTAACATCAGTGTCCTTAGGTTTTCCCTTTCAAAGGGCAAATATGGCCAGGTGCAGTGGCTCACGCCTATAATCCCAGCACTCTGGGAGGCTGAGGTGGGTGGATCACCAGAGGTCAGGAGTTCAAGACTACCCCGGCCAACATGGTGAAACTCCATCTCTACTAAAAATACAAAAAAAATTAGCCGGGCGTGGTGGGGCACGCCTGTAATCCCAACTACATGGGAGGCTGAGGCAGGAGAATCACTTGAACCCGGGAGGCGGAGGTTGCAGTGAGCCAAGATTGTGCCACTGCACTCCAGCCTGGGCGACAGAGCCAGACTCCAGCTCAAAAAAAAAAAATTAAAAAAAACATAAACGGCAAATATTCCAGGGCAAACAGCTGTGCTGTAAAAATACAAGTTCAGCGACAGATGTGTGCTGTTTTCTCAGAACCCCACTAGCCGTGCTATGGGGCAGATGGGGTCCCAGGCACCTATGATCACTGGTGCCCATTTCCTCTTCTGTAGAAGAAATGCGGTCAACCACATTTTATTCCCACTAGACTCACCTCCCCATTCTGCTTTCAAATTTAAAAATATGACACTGGGACTAGCTAACATGGTAATAAGTACCAATAGATTTGGGGAAAATCATCAACAGGATGGAAAGGAAACAGCCACTTTATCTGAAGCCTACTCTACCCCAGCTAGCAGAGAGGGATCTGGGACCCACTTTGCACCTTTATGGGGCTGTCACCTCACAGGGTTATGCCAAGGATGAAAACATGTGCACAACACGCTATGCATCTTCAGGAACTTTTCAGCAATTCCTCAGTTTACCTTTAAAGCTCATATGAACCATGGCTACAATCCTTCAGTTCAGGATTTTGTAATTCTGACCAGTTAATGAAGTTGATCATCAAACAACAGATATTTCTGAAGGGCCTTGCAAGATACGGGGAACAAAAGAATTACGACACTTTACAGGCTCACAATCCAGGAAAGATGCGCACACAGAGAAAGGGCCAGGGTGGGGAGAACAGTGGGGAGTCTTAATGCTGGATGAATGTGTCAATGAGGAATTACCCCAGGAGTTTGCAAAAGGAGGACACTGCTTGAGGTGGGAGGCTCAGGAATGCCTTCAGAGGGAAAATGGACTATAAACCCAGTACACAGAGAAGTAGAGAGGAGGGCCCAGCAGATGGGTTCTGCAGATACTGGCCACCGGCACCCCCGGAGGAAAGCAGTAACGTAGCAAGCCTGCCATCAGCGCCCACTAAGTGGACGCCCCTTCCTGGTTATTCTCCATCTGTCCCATCTGTCTGTCCTCCCCTGCCCGCAATCGCATTCTTCACTCTTCCCTACACAATGCACCACTCTGGGTGGCTCCCTGCAGGTGGTTCCTGTTAGGTTTGGCTAATGAGAGGCACTGGTGGGACTGCAGGGGCAGGAATAGAGAGGTTGTGATGTTTCCTCCCCGAAGTAGCATGTACTGGTGACCCCCCTCTATGGCTCCAGTGCAGCCCTAGGCATGGTACAGACTCCCCTTCTACTGCCAGACAGTATGTACCTGACCATCCCATAACCTACATCTGGACCATCAGAAGGGCCCAGTTCCATGCCAGCACCCTAACTGCCACACCTTCCTTTTGCACAATACCCTCCAAATCCACCCCTTCAAGCTTTTCCAATCCACCGAGCCTTGGTTAGCACATGGGAGAATGCCCCAACCCCGGGGTGCCTACATACTGTAGGAGGCATCACACCTCCTGCCAGGGGGTTGAGCAGCTAATGAAGCCACGTGGGCTGCCCCTGGCCACACACGCAGCATGCTAAACCATCCGGCCTGCTGAAGAGGCAGAAACCAGAGGCCTAAGAGAATAAGAAACAAGGAGTTACCTAACGCTGAAGAAAAATTAGAAATCAGCCTGAAAAAACTCACAGCTATTAGGCGGTTTAAAAAAAAAAATCACCAAGACAGCAAGCAGGATGTCACCCTTGGGAGAGAGCAGAGGGAAGCAAGGTCAGATAGCAATGGGAAGCTGCGGGGCCAGGACTCATGACTCACGAGGCCTGCTCAGCAGGAAAGGCCCTGTTTGCCATGGCTGGACTGAACTCCAGGGAGAACGGGCCCGCTGGGAGAACCCAATATGGCCTAGACCACAGCTATGACCTGGCTGGCTCTTGAGCCCCAACAGTATGGATGCTGCAATGCTGGCAGTGTGCAGGACGATCTGGAATCCAGTAGAGACACAAGGGAAAAATTGGAGTGATGCTGGAGACAGAATCCCAGCTTCTACAACAAGGAGAAGGGCAGAAGCTGCGGGGGCAAGTGCAGCCAGAGAGTGAACTCCAAGTCGGCATAAAACAGGAAGAGGCCACATTCATCTGCCTCCCTTCAGAGGCAGGGACGCACTGGCTGGGACACTTGGGCAAGCCTGTAACTGTGCAACTCTCTGCTTTGTGTTCTCCCTGGGGATTCAGTCGACTGTGCGGTGAGAGCTGGGAGCTAGGGAAAGGGGGGCAAGGGCACCTGCTGACCGCTGTAGGGCAATGGGGGGAGGCTGGTAAGACCGACCTGCAGGAAAGGGTCATTAGGAGTGGGCAGGAGAGGTCAGCAGGGCGGACCCTGAGAATAAGAAGAAAACGGGAGCTACTGGCCCTGCAGCTCCTGCTCAAGAGCACCCTGGTAGAAGCTGTTCATTACCCACGTGGTCCCCTTTGCTGATGACCATAGATCCACAGAGTTGGAAGGGATCCTCAGAGGCTATCAGCTCAACTTCCTCCCCAAATCGGCAATCCCTTCCTCAACATCCCCACCAGGTGGGTACTTAGTGCAAGCACTGCAGTGTCCACCACTTGTGACCTCACTTGCAGTCTGCTCTGCTGTTGGGCAGTTGAGTTTTTCCTACCAAGCCAAGCTCTGCCTCCTCATGGCTCCTACCACTGACCCCCAGTGCCTCCAAGACAAGCCTATCCCCATCCAAAAGACCATCTATGTGTGTTTTCATGGGCTTCAGAGCCAGAGAGGCTCAGAGCTGAATTTCAGTTCTGCCACTTACTCATTTCAGCAAATTAAATTATTTAATCTCTTTAAGCCTTGGTTGATTCATCAATTAACACAGGGCAGGGCTTAGCAAATCATGGCCCACAGGGTAAATTCAGACCATTCATTGCCTGTTTTTATTAGAACACAGCCACACCCTTTTGGACACATCATGTCTGTGGCTGCTTTCAAGTTACAACAGAGTTGAGTTGTTGCAAGAGAAACCATCTGGCCCAGGAAGCTTACGATATTTACTATCTTTACATAAAATGTCTGCCAAGCTCTGAAATAGAGGACCCCCACAGGAGGCTAGTTGGAGGAATTAAATGCAGTAATATTTACAAAAAGATGCACATGGTGCTTGACTCCACAGCTAAGTGAAATACATTATTCACGAGATGCTGGGGTTCTCCGGCTTTTGCCTTCTTTGGACTCCCCCAAGTTTGTCAGTGTCTGTCCCAGAACAAGACACTCTCCTGTCACAGATGCAGAATGACCTCAGAGAAAATAGAGAAACCAGCAACTCCCATCGTGGACATTCAATTTCTATAGTATAGACAAAAGCTGTATTTTCTTCTTAATGCAGTCACAAGCCTATAGGTTCCGCAGACATTTTTTTTTTTTTTTTTTTTTTTGAGACAGAGTCTCGCTCTGTCCCCCAGGCTGGGGTGCAGTGGCACTATCTCAGCTCACTGCAAGCTCCGCCTGCCGGGTTCACGCCATTCTCCTGCCTCAGCCTCCCAAGTAGCTGGGACTACAGGCGCCTGCCACCACGCCCGGCTAATTTTTTGTATTTTTAGTAGAGACGGGGTTTCACCGTGTTAGCCAGGATGGTCTCGATTTTCTGACCTCGTGATCCGCCCGTCTCGGCCTCCCAAAGTGCTGGGATTACAGGCGTGAGCCACCGCGCCCAGCCCACATTTGTAATTATCAAAGCTCTCAGACTCTTCTCCAACAGGACCCTGTCACGACAAGTCTCCCCGCTGCTGCATTTGAGCAACTGCTTTTTCTCTCCAACTTAATTGTCTGGCTTCATCTTTATATCTGTTACATCTAATCATGTTGGACTCAGTTCAATTCAACTAATAGGAACCCTCCTTCCATTCATTCATTCATGTCACTCACTTAAATGTTCAATCTGAGGCTGGTTCTTGTGCTCAATTCAACAACCAGAAAATAAGTCACAGACCTAGATCATGGGAGCTTCCAGTCTTAAGGAAGAGAATGACATTTGAAATCTATTATACAAATAGGTATGGAATTGCAGTAGCCATTTGAATGGAGAGGGAAAATGATTCAACAGGGCTCTGACACCCACCAAGTCTTACCAACAGGTTCTCCAGGTCATACTCATCGTCTGTCTCAGCCCAGACCTCTGGGACACAGGAAACTACATACTCCTGGGACAGTCCATACAAATCAGAGTACAACAGCAACTGCCCTAGACCTCACGCGCAGACCATCTGGCAGCCTTTTCTCTTCACTCGCCAGCTCTGGACACCCAAGGTCAATATCTTCTCTCAGCTCATTCCACAGGAAGCTCAGGGGCAGTTTTTTTTTTTTTTTTTTTTTTTTGCCCACTGGGTGTAGGCCCCTCCTTCCCTACACTAGCTACAGACCCCTAAGCATATCAGTCAAGACTGATCTCTCTTGATCTTGTAGTCCAGTGGTTCTCTACAGTGGGTGGGGGAATTTTGCGCCCCCTCACACATTTAGCAATGTCTGGAGACATTTTTGGCTGTCATAAGGAGTGTGAGGAGGTGGCTGTTACTGGCATCCAGTGGGTACAGTCCATGGATGCCACTAAACATCCTATTATAAATATCATATCCTAAAATACAATGCACAAGACAGCCCCCACAACAGAAAACTATCCAGAACAGGCTGTCACTAATGCCGAGGTTGAGAACACCTGGTTTAGAGGAAGCAAGGAGAAAAAACAGGCATTGAACACATCGTATGAGCCAGCACTGTGCTAGATATTTCAAACTTCTTTAAACTTCCCTTCCAAGACAGTGACAGTAGAACAGGTGACAAAATGAGCTGCACCACCCACTACCCAATTTCCAGACATGGCTTAGCAGCTAGGGAGTCCAACTATTGCTTCCAGAATTTTAAACACACTATTCAAGGCCAATCATCTTTCTGAACTGCGGTTTTCAAAATGTGAATTACAATACCTACCTCGAGCTGCTGGTCTAGAGTTCCTAGCAAATCTTAGTTTCCTTACAGCCATTTCTTTCATGTCTTATTTCCAGTTTTCTCCAAGGAAGGCAAGGGTAGATAGAGATACACACACATACCCACATTTGCAGACACCTGCTTACATTTTTATGTCGTCCACAAGAATCTGAATGAAGGAATGAAACCTTCAAGTCAGAATGATCTCTCCTTGGTTGAACTCCAAAAAACCTTTTTCCTTGCTTCATCTCACTTCCTATTTAGGCTTTTTAATACTGTTGGTTTCACAAAAGTCTGTCTACCCTGCATGACTAGAAGCTTGTTGAGATAGAGGGCCCTGCCCAACACTGCAGCAAGATGATTCAGATATTCAATCAGCCCTTGAGCAATGAACAAATGATGGGGCAAATATTACGGTTCAAATGATAGTTTTGTTTAATAGCCTATTCATGGTGCCTGTTTATAGCTTCTTTGTTGTCTATTTGTTAGTTCCCTTGATGTTTTACCTAAATTCACCTTATAGACCCAATTTCCAAGCATTTTCCTTTTCAGATTTTGTCAGTTTTATGTTACTTTTACTAACTAAAGATACCCACCCAACAAGCCCAAAGAACAAGAAAGAATTCTTTAAAAGAAAACAGCCTCCCGGCCAGGTGCAGTGGCTCACACTTGTAATCCCAGCACTTTGGGAGGCCGAGGCGGGTGGATCACCAGCCTCTGAGGTCAGGAGTTTGAGACCAGCCTGGTCAACATGGTGAAACTCCGTCTCTACTAAAAATACAAAAATTAGCTGGGCATGGTGGCACGTACCTGTAATCTCAGGTACTCGGGAGACTGAGGCAAGAGAATCTCTTGAACCTGGAAGGCGGAGGTTGCAGTGAGCCGAGATTGTACCACTGTACTCCAGCCTGGGCGACAGGGCAAGACTCCGTCTCAAAAATAAGAAAGCAGCCTCTCATGCAGCAGCCATGTTTCTTGAACAAACCGCACCCCCCACTCCAGGGGAACAGAATGACTACTTAGAAATGTAAGTGGGCATTTACCCGCAGCAGCTGGCAGGGCCTCGCCATTCAGTACATCCTAACAATCCAGCCTTTCAGCCACCAACCTAATAGGCTTTTCTTGGCACGGACAGTTCTGGCTTGTCAAAACACTCATTTTCACATCTTAAATTGGTATGTGTCAGAACTGAATGGAGCTTCAGAATCTGCCGTCTGTCTCACATGCTGCACTAGGCTTCTCTTGGTCAGGGACTCAGGTGTCCACACTCATCTCAGACTCCTTTCTCCATAAAGATCCATGAAAAAAAAATCAATTATTTGTATCCCTAATCAAATTCTCAGTGTCTTATGTGGCCACTTAAGATGGCTTTTAAGCCAGGTGTGTTGGCACATGCCTATAGCCCCAGCTACGCAGGAGGCTGAGGTGAGAGGATCACTTGAGCCCAGGAATTTGGGGCTGCAGTGAGCTAGGATCACACCACTGTGCCTGGGTAACATAGGGAGACCTCGTCTCTAAAAAATAAGCAAATAAATAAAAGATGGTTTTTCATTGAAAAAGCAAGCTAAAAAACTAAAACCAGGCCAGGCACGGTGGCTTACATCTGCAATCCCAGCACTTTGGGAGGCCGAGGTGGGTGGATCACCTGAGGTCAGGAGTTTGAGACCAGCCTGGCCAACATGGTAAAACCCCGTCTCTACTAAAAATGCAGAAAGTTAACTGGGCGTAGTGGCGGGCGCCTGTAATCCCAGCTACTCGGGAGACTGAGACAGGAGAATCGCTTGAAACGAGGAGGCGGAGGTTGCAGTGAGCTGAGATTGCGCCAGCCACTGCACTCTGGGCCAGGTGACAGAGTGAGACTCCATCTCAAAAACAAACAAACACACACACATACACACACAAAAACAAAAACAAAAAATCTACCTTTCAGGAAATGAAGCACACTTCATTAAAAACATGAATTTATGTGCTCACATAGTCTCAGGTTCCCTATAACACCAGGATGATATCCCTCAAAGCATTTCCCAGCAGCCTTCTTGCCGAGCAGCTAACTCTTCCTGGCTACAGAGCAGTTTGTAGTTGTCTCTGCTTCCTTAAATGCATCTCTTCCCATCTTAATAGATCCTCCTTAATATGAAGCTTTTCTCTTCCTTTCCCATGGTGTCTTGTGGACTTTGAAAAGGGTATCCTTGAAGCTCTGCCTTCAGCAGTCAACTTTCAAATGCACAGCTAAATTCCTAGTCAACGTTTCTTAGGAACCCTAAGCATCATCTAATGAACACATAATAAGGTGGACTCACCAAGGGAGCCCAGCACATAAACTGAGTCCAGCTGGAAGGAGGCAGGCATACCTAGAAAAATGGCATCAGATAAGCAAAGGCAAACTTGGCAGAATGAGCCCACCAGGCAGGCTGCGCCAAAGGAGAGACAGGCAGAGGAGAAGAGAGGGAGGAAGGATGAAACTGAGGAGAAGTGAGCCCTCACCCGCACTCTGCCTGTGGGAGGCCAGGCCAGGAATGAATGGAGAAGAGGTAGGACCGAGGAACACAGATTCAGAAGCATGTTATACTGTCTCTCTCCCTCTCTCTCCTGTTCCTGCTCTGTCTTGTTAAATAGCATCCACCTCTCGAGCACTTATTGTGTGCCTAGCACTGTGTCAAGCACTTTACACATATCACAAGCATCCTCACAACAACCTTATGAAGCAGCAGTAACGACTATCCCCATTTTACAGACGAGAAAACCTAAATCTCACAGAAGTCAAGTGACCTTCCCAAAGTAACAGCTAATGTGTTTTGTGGAGACAGGGATTTGGGTCCAAAGCCCTGAAACACTGTTCTAATTTCTGCATATGTACCTTTATAAGGCAACTAAATAAACATGGCTTACTGTGCACTTAGCTTAATCTCAACCAACACCAGAGACAAAAGGCCATGTGCTCTACCCTCAGAAAACTCACAATCCATAGGGGAAGCCAAGAATCCCACGCATAAGTCCCCTGTAAAAAGAATGTCATGTGGGCAGTTATCTACTCCAAATCATGAAGGAATACAGGAAATCAGAGCAGGAGCCTTCCTGGAGGAGTAGCCTAGGAAATGCTCTGGAGAGGTTGCCAGGAGAAACTGGCTGGGTCATTTCACATGTGTCTTTTCTTTCTCATTCTCCAGGTTATTATAACTTCTCTCAACGCAGATAAACATTATTTGCACTCAAGAGAATGTTGCTTCCGGCCGGGCGCGGTGGCTCACGCCTATCATCCTAGCACTTTGGGAGGCTGAGACGGGCGGATCACGAGGTCAGGAGATCGAGACCATCCTGGCTAACACGGTGAAACCTCGTCTCTACTAAAAATACATTTTAAAAAATTAGCTGGGCGTGGTGGTGGGTGCCTGTAGTCCCAGCTACACGGGAGGCTGAGGCAGGAGAATGGTATGAACCCGGGAAGTGGAGCTTGCAGCGAGTGGAGATCGTGCCACTGCACTCCAGCCTGGGCGACAGAGCAAGACTCCATCTCAAAAAAAAAAAAAAGAGAGAATGTTGCTTCTAAAGACAAGACCTACAAAATGATGGTTCATATTAATGAGTCATATTGTTAAAACAGGATCTACTCATTCAATGCCCAAATCAAACTGAACAAAACCAAGGGACTTCCTGCTTCTCCATGGCCACGAGGCCCCTGTCCGCCCCATACATGTCAAGCGTTATCTCTTCCAGCCAACGAAGGGGTGGGGAGGAACGCACAGACTGACCACGTTTCATCCTGTAGATATTCCACTTGTGCTAATTCACTTCCTCTCCCAAACAATTGAAACAGATGCCTGAGGCTGGACGTAATGGAATATATGATGGAGTCCAGGGCACACCCTTATCGATTCTAAATGGGCAAACTGTAAATATCTTCTGTTTAGTCCATCCATAGTGACTTAGTTAGAAAAAGGGCAAAAGCGGCCTGGCCGTGGGCTGACTGGTGCCACTGTCTCCATGAATGGCAAAGCAACGGAGCAAGTGAGAAAGGGGCCTCCTCCATGTGCTGTGGTGCAGAAGGAAAAGAAACCGCGATCATCTGACGCCAGAAGAGCTCCCAGGAATGAAATCTGTGAAAGATTCTGGCATCGCTCCCAGCAGTTCACACACTGATTGTAGAGACTTTGAGTGGCAAAGCCAATATCTAAGAAGACAATTTTCTATATTCCCATCCCAAGCGCACGAAAGAAAACACTGGCAGGATGGCCGGGCGCGGTGGCTCACACCTGTAATCCCAGCACTTTGGGGGGCCCATGCAGGCGGATCACCTGAGGTCCAGAGTTCGAGACCAGCGTGACCAACATGCAGAAACCCATGGAGAAACCCATCTCTACTAAAAATATAAAATTAGCTGGGTGTGCTGGCGCATGCCTGTAATCCCAGCTACTCGGGGGACTGAGGCAGGAGAATCACTTGAACCCGGGAGCCAGAGGTTGAGGTGAGCTGAGATCACACCATTGCACTCTAGCCTAGGCAATAAGAGCAAAACTCTATTTCAAAAAAAAAAAAAAGAAAAGAAAATGTGGCAGGCTCTGCTTTCAATTATACTGATTTATAGGCCAATGAAATATTATTTTAAGGTAATAAATAACTTTTTAGCACTTTTTGCCTTACCAAATTCCTAAGGACAGCTCTTCTGTGTATTATGTGCCATTTAGCATCTCCAGCGTCAGCAGTACCCGTTAAAAGTCTGTTCTCTACAGGATACGTATACCTGCAGCGCCCGTGGTTTTGTTTTTATAAAGCCAAACAGCTTGTAACTCCTAGTCTATTAAATATTACACTCCAAAGGCTGCAGCCTTTCATCACTTTTCCGGAGACACACATTTCTGCTGCTTACCCATAAACCACAGATGGCCCCAAAATGGAGCTTTACACAGAGGAGGCAAAACAATTTAGAAAAACCTCTCAAAGGAGGGTGGAAAGATCAGAACTGAATCAGCACTAAATTCTGACCTCTTCTCTCTGCCTGTCCCATCATATCCTTCTGCCACTTTTTCTTGCATCACTTCAGGTGCACTATCCTCCTCTCTCAGAGGCAGCCCAGTCCTGGAGAGACATATAAGGTGCTAGGCAGACATACAGACAGGCAGCTCAAACGAAAATCTAATCATTCTCATGAAGGGGGAAAAAAATGGCATTGATGACTTTCTCTACATGTCTTTTTCACCTGGAAAATTCTATACTGTGGGTCAGGTGTCAGGGGTTGTAGTCAGGTCTCAAAAATCCTGACAATCTTTTTAAGGTAAAAAGGAAAAGTTGGACCAGCGCGGTGGCTCACGCCTGTAATCCCAGCACTTTGGGAAGCCAAGGAGGGCAGATCACCTGAGGTCACAGACCAAACTGGCCAACATGGTAAAACCTCGTCTCTACTAAAAATACAAAAATTAGCCAGGTGTGGTGGCGGATGCCTGTAGTCCCAGCTACTTGGGAGACTGAGGCAGGAGAATCACTTGAACTCAGGAGGCGGAGGTTGCTATGAGCGGAGAGCATGCCACTGCACTCCAGCCTGGGGAACAGAGTGACACACTGTCTCCAAAAAAAAAAAAAAAAAAAAGGAAAAGTTTATACAGTTTTGAAAGTAAAAAGCAATGAACTAAGACATAACTATTCAACAATGAAAATTAGTTCATTCTTGTAAGTGAAAATTTGTAATATCAACTGCACTTAAAACATTTACCAGCCAGCCCCATTCATCACATATTTCCTAAATAAGAATAATCAGGCAGTTTTGACAGAAAATAAAATGTGTCCCAAAAGAAGTCCATATCTCGAGCCAAATTTCCCAGCCAAAATCCATCAGGCTTATGAATATAAGCGCCATCAATATAAACTTTTCACACTCCAGAGATCGGCAGTTTACAAGCATTCATTTGCTGAAACATTATGTTCTTCGTCCAAAGTTGTATGTGTTTATAAAGGGAAAAAAAAAAAAAAATCAACAACATTCTCCCAACCTCCTTCCCTCCCCTCCCCATCACTCTGGCATCTCTAATTATACGTTAGGTTACTGAATAAAATTCTTCAAGCTCACAACTGAAACATCAAAAGGTAGTACATAAGGTAAAAGCTCCGTGAATGCCGGACATGGTGGCTCACACCTGTAATCCCAGCACTTTGGGAGGCTGAGGCAAGCAGATCACCTGAGGTCAGGAGTTCAAGACCAGCCTGACTAACATGGAGAAACCCCGTCTCTACTAAAAATACAAAATTAGCCAGGAGTGGAGGCACATGCCTGTAATCCCAGCTACTTAGGAGGCTGAGGCAGGAGAATCGCTTGAACCCGGGACGCAGAGGTTGCAGTGAGCCAAGATCGTGCCACTGCACGCCAGCCTGGGCAACAAGAGCGAAACTCTGTCTCAAAAAAAAAAGGCCCAATGATCACTTCTCAGAGTAAGCAACATTATACATAAATGACCACAGTGTGATCCATAAGCCACACCAGCTCTCAATGTCACAAAATTAGCCAGGCGTGGAGGCGCATGCCTGTAATCCCAGCTACTTAGGAGGCTGAGGCAGGAGAATCGCTTGAACTCGGGAGGTGGAGGTTACAGTGAGCGGAGATCGCTCCATTACACTCCAGCCTGGGCAACAAGAGCGAAACTCCATCTCAAAGAAAAAAAAAAGGCCCCATGATCTCTTCTCAGAGTAAGCAACATTATACATAAATGACAACAGCATGATCCATAAGCCACACCAGCTCTCAATGTCACCTAAAGAAGAACAAAGTGACAAACGCACGTCACTATGGATCACGCTTGTCAGGTATCTCCAAAGATTAGTTACTATCACATGATTGTTTTGTTTTGTTTTGGATTGGGATAGAAGATAAAATACAACTATTTTAGGTTTTAGATTTTTTATTTGTAAAAACCCCCTAACACATTAACTCTAAAGCTGGGATACAACTGTACTTACCTGAGAAAGATTTACTAGTTAGAGAAAGTTAGTTTAAATCCATTTTAGTCAGATGATGTGGGAAATCGGAATGTCAACTTCTTTTTCCTTCCACCCTAACTGCACCTTTTTAAAAGTTCATTTATAATAGAATGTACCCAAAGTCATACATTGGATTTATTATAAATAATTGTACTGTCATATAACCTCTTTCAAGGCCGAGAAAGGATGCATTCCATTTGGAGAATTTACCCCATCAAACCAGAACAAAACAATTAAATATTATCTTCCACATAAGGTCTCAAACAATCACACAACAACTCTAAGCTAGCCAGACTAGTTGTGGCGTAATGAAATGAGAAACTGGTGGTCATTGGCAGGTAGGCGCACAGGTCAGAGACAACACTCTTAGACACTACATTATTCAAAAGTTAAATAACAATGAAAGTGTTTTTGGAGTTTTCTAAAAAGGTAAACCATTAACTTGGGACTTTAGTAAAACTACGACACACGTTAACATCATTCAGAACTGCAAGGTGCAAGCCACTTGGAAAAGAAAAGAAGGTCCCAGTGTGTTGTTAAGGCCTGCAAAAGTTCTGAGCTCAAAGGGCTGACCCTGTTGCCTTTGGCTAGGCTTCAAATGAAAACCTACCATGAAGCAGCTGTTTATCCCTAACCATTTTCTCCATGCAGATGCTGAAATAAATTGGCATCAAATGGCTGCCTACTTCAGCTCTCTTAAATATCAACTTCATCTGGCTTTCAAAAATGGAAAATTGTCAAATCCTAAGTAGCACAGATAATGAAATAGGCCTAGCCCAGGGTTCTGGTTCCATGTCTTGTCACCTTTTAATCAGCTGCCTGGAAAAAGCCACTCGACTTGTCCAAACAAGGGTGGATAAAATGTGAAGGGAGGCAATGCTGGTCACTCAGCCTTCTTCCAGGTCGAAGTCCCAGCTGGGCGCAGCGGCTTACGCCTGTAATCCCAGCACTTTGGGAGGCCAAGGTAGGCGGATCACTTGAGGTCAGGAGTTCAAGACCAGCATAGCCAACATGGTGAAACCCCACCTCTACCAAAAATTAAAAAATTAGCCAGGTGTGGTGGTATATGCCTGTAATTCCAGCTATTTGGGAGGCTGAGACAGAGAATCGCTTAAACTGGGGAGGCAGTGGTTGCAGTGGGCCAAGATCACCCCACTACACTCTAGCCTGGGCAACAGAGCAAGACTTTGTCTCCAGAAAACAAAAGGCTGGGCGCAGGGGCTCACGCCTGTAATCCCAGCCCTTTGGGAGGCCGAGGCGGGTGGATCACGAGGTCAGGAGTTCAAGACTAGCCTGGCCAAAACGGTGAAACCCCATCTCTACTAAAAATACAAAAAATAAGCCAGGCGCAGTGGCAGGCGCCTGTAATCCCAGCTACTCAGGAGGTTGAGGCAAGAGAATCGCTTGAATTCGGAGGTAGGAGGTTGCAGTGAGCCGAGATCGCACCACTACACTCCAGCCTGGGAGACAGAGTGAGACTCTGTCTCAAAAAAAACAAAAACAAAAACAAAAAAACATAAACAAACAAAGTCCCTGAGCTCTCCGGGGTACTCTTCCCCAATGGAAACCACTCCCCTCGTGTCAGCAGGGTGCCTTCCTTTGTCTCATAATCAGAGATAAACTTCTACTAAAATAATATTCACTTAATTTATACAAAATGTTAGGTACTCATGGCGGTTGACTAGAATGAAGGATGAAAGTTCCTAACACACTTCCCTGCTGAGTCAGGCAATATGACCTTGACCATGTCACTCCCGGATATCAGATATCCAGCAGCTTGGCCCCTCACCCCCAATCACCTGGAAAGAAGGGGTCTGGAATTACAACTCTGCTAGAAGGGAAGAGAACAAGGCAGAAGAGCCAATGTTGCCTCTCCTGATATAACACCTGTACACAACTACAGTCTGTCCTCTAGATCTGTGGGTTCTGCATCCATGGATTCAACCAACCTTGTACCAAAAATATTCAGGGAAAAAAACTGCATCCGTATTAAACATATACAGACTTTTTTTTCTGCTTATTATTCCCTAAACATTATAATGCTACTACTTAGGTAGCATTTACATTGCACTAAGTATCATTAAGTAATCTAGAGATGATTTGATATATGTGGGAAGATTACATCGGTTATATGCAAATACTATGCCATTTTATATAAAGGACTTCAGCATTTGTGGATGTGGTGTCCCCAGAGGTCCTGGAACTAATCCGCCATGAATACTGACGGACGAGTGCACTGGAATTTATCTGGGCATCCATCTCTGAAGGTTTCCTATGAGTTTTTCATGGCTTCGCAGGGGCATATACCAATGATATGGGGCCTTCAGGTTCCTCATGGGCCGGGTGAGACACAAGCTGAGCATCAAAGAGCATGGGGGACCAAGAAGTGAGCTTCCATGTTCCTTGGCTTCCTGACCAATAAGCACCTCCACCCACTCTGTTCCTGGCCCCCTTGAACCTACATGATGCCTGCCCTAGTAACCCAGCAACACACTCCCAGTGCCAGCAAGCAAGCATTCAAACAAACTGCCACTTACCAACACCATCATGTCTTCACTTCAAATCCTGGAAGATTATTATTAGACCTTCCTAAAACGTACACACTTTTAAAATCACTAACCGTTGCCTTTAATCTATGTATCGAAACTTTATCTCTCTTAAAATTTTGGACCCTTTCCTATCAGAGGAAACATCTGAGAGCATTCTGAGTCAAAAATACTAAGAAGAAAAATGTCACATTCAGCACAGTCCTATAAGGATGCAGAAATCCACCGGTGGCCTGTGGTTCCCATTTCCGAAGAAAAAACATGCCAGAAAGTCTCTCCCCTTCTATGAGCCACACAGGGTTGCCATTATTCTTAGGACTAACTCCGGCAATTCGCAGTAAACCAGCCAAGAGACGCACTTGGACTGTCAGGACTTACGAAAACTTCTTACTTCAATGAAAATGCCTATGGATTTTACGCCGAAAGGGCAATGTTCTAAACGTGAGTTATTAGCTTCCAATGACCATCCAAACCAAGGTAAAATATTTAATGCTCCATTTCATTTGTTTTGTTTAAAACTGACCTTGTGCTTGAAAATTTTGGCTGCTGTGCTCATTACTGCTGAGCCACAAAGAATGCAAAAACAAGAGCAGTTTTATTTTGATGAGCGGCAGCCATTATATCCTAAGTGTTCATCTTCACCACAAGCCATTATTTATTGAGGGCCTAATACATACATATTCTTTCAAGTTGCTTTACATATATTGATCCACTCAGTCTAGTCTATCAGCATGCATTTACTGAGTGCCTTCTAAGTGTCATGCATCAACCTGGGCATTAGAAATAAAAAGTGAGGAGCAAGTCCAAGGTAATGGCCCCATGGAGAAAACAGATCATCAAATAAGCAGTTATTATGCAATGTGGTAAATGCTGTGATGGAGAAAACAGGTTAATAAAAATAATATATTAGAGGCCAGGCACAGTGTCTCTGCCCTATAATCTCAGAGCTTTGGAAGGCCGAGGTGGGAGGGCTGCTTGAGCCCAGGAGTTCAAGGTTACAGTGAGCTATGATAATGCCACTGCACTCCAGCCTGGGGAACAGAGTTAAGACCCTGTCTCAAAAACATATATATATATAAAATATATTACATATATACAAATACATATATTTTAGACACATGACATTTAGTAGGTGTTCAGTAAATGCGTATCTATAGACTAGAAAGACAGACAGATATTAGCCAGTGACTGCATGACAGAAGTTTAAAGTCACATCTGCAATTCTCACAACACCCTACCAGGGTCGGTGTCTCCCCACTTTCCAAATGAGCACACTGCCTCTCTAACAGCATCAGCCTCTGCATCATCGTTTGAATCTTACATCCCCATTCTGGTCTCAAAATTGCACCTGCCAAACTGCATTAGCTCATTTAGGCATGCATTAATCCTGATATTGATCAATCTGTAGGAAGTCTATGGCACAGTGCACACTGTGGGGAGAAAGTACCACAACAACTCCACACCACAGGGCATACCCCAAAAGAAATCCACAAGCTGGCTGCAAAGAGCAATACAAGACTAATAAATGTAAAACAGGATGGAACATGTCACTGGGCAGTCTATGGTCATGGACAAAGAGAGTCTCAGAGAAGTCACTTGACTTAAAAAGGGGAAACTCATTGTAGAAGGATTCATTAAGGAAGTAGGACTTAGGTCTTAAGATCATATAAGGTCAGATGGTGCAACAGGAAAGAAGGCCAGTCCCTCAGGAAAGCAGTGTACACAGAGAGGTGCCCAGGAGGCTCGCAGGTTAGGCTGAACGACGGCCAAGGATGTAACTAGAGCCCGACAATGTGGCAAGTCAGCCCGCAGCTGCCCAAGGTGCCAACTGATAAGAGATGCTAGGGCATCCTGGGGCATTAAAACAACCCAGTATAATAGCAGATGAAGAAAACTGCATTTATAAGAACTCCTCCCAGAGACTATTACACATAATAGAAGCAGTTCTTTGTTCCACCTCCTGGGACAGAGGGTGAGACCCTAAAGGGCTCCAGGAGCCAAACTGAAGGCCACCGAACACTCTTCTAAACATAACACGTGCATCTGCTGCAGGGACTTGCTTCTGTTTGGAGGGTGTGCCAGCTCAAAGCCAGGGCTGCGTTATTCAGAATCATAGTGGAGGCTGAATGCTGTCAGCAACTCTTCTCCTCCTGACCCTTTTCCTATAAGGCATCCCCTACCAAAGGTGGTAAACAGAAACTTAAAGAATATTGAGTTGCCAGCCAAGTTATTAGCTTGCCTGAGGCACCCACATGTCTCAATCAGTCTACAGGTAATATCTATACTTGTTTAACTCTCTACTGCTGATAAACTACTTTTACAAGTTAGATTACTTGATTTTTACAACACCCATGAAATAAGCACTAGATCTCTCTCTCATAGAGGAAAATCCTGAGTGTCAGAGTGGGTAAATGGCCTGGTTCAAGAAAACTAGTAAGTTGCAGAGCCAGGTTTTGGACCAGGGTATCTGTCCAGTGGTCCATCTACTCTCTTACTGCTGCAGATGGACTGCTGCAGATGGACTGCTGCAATAGTTGTAATACTTTATAAAGTTCCTGACAGTTGACAGAGAGCTTTTACAGAAGTCTTAGGCAGTACACACAAATACGCACATTTTCAGTTTTCCTAAAAATAAAATAATATTAACAATAATACTGTACTCTACTTCCTCAAAATCCCATCTTTCCTCCTGGCTATGTACTGTGTCTCACTACACTTATAAGGTAAGTGAATCGTTGTTATTTAGATGACTGCTAAAGATATGTAAGTACAGTCTTTTCTTTTTTTTGAGACAGAGTCTCACTGTGTCACCCAGGCTGGAGTGCAAGCCACACGATCTCCGATCACTGCAACCTCCGCCTCCCAGGTTCAAGCGATTCGGTGCCTCAGCCTCCCAAATAGCTGGGACTATAGGCGTGCGCCCCCAAGCCCGCTAATTTTTTTTTGTATTTTTTATAGAGACATTGTTTCACTATGTTAGCCAGGCTGGTCTTAAACTCCTGAACTCGTGATCCGCCCACCTCGGCCTCCCAAAGTGCTGGGATTACAGGTGTAAGCCACCGCGCCTGGCCAAATAAAAGTCTTAAATCTCAGATACTGGTCTGCTAGTAACTCACTGCTTAGAATGACCTTGCATTTGTGCCACATATCTGCCCATTTCCATTTTCCTGCTACCAAACTCCTGCCTCCACTTCCAATCTTCCCTCAGTGACACGTGATGTCATATAAGCAGCATCTTCCTACATGTCCATCTTACATCAGGACTTGTTTTCAGGAAGTGGCTACATCAAATCACAGGACTTGGAACAATTTTCCAAAACCCAATCATTCACTCATTTTTTGGCAAAAACAATAGCAGTTATACAGGATAGATGAGTCTGTACATTTCATTTTTAAAAACTTCAGACTTCCAGGTTTTCAGAGAATTTCTTTAAAATTCCTAGGTCACATAAATTATTTAATAAACAATTTGTCAGTTTACCTTGCATAGTGGACAGAACGTTATACAAAGACATATACACGGAGCAAATCAATGTGCTAGTGACAAATAAGCAAACCACCTCACTCCCCTCATCATCACGCCCACGAAATAAAGATCACAAACTCCCTTCGCCAACCACAGGGAGGCCTCTTTTTCTATTTCTTTCTCATAACACATAATTGTATCAAAAAATCATAATGAAAATAAGGTCATTATACTTAATCCATAATACAATAATCTCAACTAATTCCAGTCATTTCTCTAACAACACTTAAATGATTAGGCCGCACTACGCAAATCAAATTAAAATTTCGTTTTTTGCTTTTTTCTTCCAGTCCCAAAGGAAAACTCCAAATACCACTCATCTTGCTGAAAACCACAGGAAAGTTATTTAATTCCAGTTAAACCAAGTATTTCAACCACACACTCTTAAACTTCAATCTTAAACATATCCATGAAATGTGATTTCTGAAGAGCTTTCCTTATTTACTTACCAGATCATCAATATACAGAGAGCTCTTCCTAAGCACAGGCCCTCATCGATGTTTTCAGTCAATACTAAATATTTAGAGAAATACTCTGCCACAGTAACTTTTTAAAAAATTCTACACTATCGTTTGAATTAAAAAAAATTTAGTTAAGCTTAGTTTCCATAATTCTCATTAGGTAATCTAGGATGTGGGTGTTTTTAAATTTCCTTTTCATGGAGAAAAAGGAAGCTTTGTATCAGGACATCAGATGTATATGGGAAAATACATATTTCAATGCACATATAAGTAAATACATATTTTGTTTGTTTAAATATCCTTTTGCCTACTCCACTCCCAATGCAAATACACCACAAATTCCATAAATTCAGTTTTAAACGTAGGTATGAAAACTAGGTTTTCTACTAAAGTTGACCAGAGCCCAAAACACTCTGTCTAATACACAGTCAAAGGAAACAGCAATCAGCCCTTAGATGCCCTGAAAGAAACCATTCTTTGTTTACCTAGAAACTGAAAGATTTTACACTAAGAATCACAGCTGCTACGGCAATGGAGGTATGCTCTGAATCCAGATAGCCATATTAGACTCTCATTGATTTGTTAAAAATTTAACATTGTAAATGAAACCAAAGCAACCACCAACACAACCATATAATTAAATTCCTGGTTGGAAGAAGTTTCAAAATCCAAGCCCAACATCAACATCTGGCAAGTCTCCATTTACCATCTACCAATACTTGCTCACGTTACACTGAAAATTTAGATAGAGGAAAAAGTACTAAGATTTTTAAAACCTATTAGTTAGTTTGTACTCTCCGTTTAAATCACACGTAAAAGCTAACTCCAGTTGCAATTATAATCTTAGTGTTTGTCCTGTTGTCACAGAGGGGCAAGGGCTGGCAAGAGTTAGTGCAGACAATGAAATCTGTTTTTGTCCAGGGAACTTGATCAATATACTGTGCATCACAATCTAGCCCTGAACGGCTGCCTCTCCTCCACCCCCAGGCCCTTGGATCAGGCAGTTTATCGCTGGGTTAGTAACTCTTTTCTCTATGATTTGCGCATCTCCAGAAAGGGCGAAGGAGACATCTGATTCGAACTGCATTTGTTTACCACCCAACGGCCCCATCGTTATGCATCTCCACAATCCAGGAGGGTACGTTTCTGGGACCCCCTTTACCTGCCAAGTTCCTCGCCGGTGTCGTAGTAATCATCCACGTTTTCTTGCCTGAACACGGTCATGATAAACTGTCACGCCTCACCAAAGCCCAGCGCACTTCAGCTCCGCTTCCCAAACCATCACCACCGCTCCTGCGCCTCCGTGGCCCCCTCATGCATCAGTCTCCAGTCCTTTTGGGAAAAAAAATAAAAAAGGCAATAATAATAGTAAAATGGCAACCGCAAAAGGAAGTAGACCTCCCCGGCGCTAAGACCCGCTCGCGGAAGACCGGGTCTCCGAAGCTGCCCCTCCTCGCGGGGTGGAGAGGAGCACCCTTTGTTAAAGCTGGGCGGTCAGAGACGCCCCCGACCCCTCAGCCTCGTGCGCGCGTGGGGCTAGGCACCACGGCACCCCGAGGTCCGCGTCCCCGAACGCTGGGCGGTCTGTTCGGATCAGAACCGGCTCCGGAAGTGACCGGCCTCTCCGCCTCCCCTTTCTCTGCACACACGCCCACCCAGCTTTCCCACCTCCAGGGACGCAGCGGAAGAATGAAGCCCTCGCCCAGACGGAACGCGCCTCGCTGGAAGCATCTCTCTCCAGCCTGCGGCAACGGTGGCACCCCCGCGCCACCTCTCGGCTCCCGCGCCTCTCCTGCCACCGTGGCCACCCTCTCCCCTTCCCCGAGCGAGGCAGTCCCCAGAGCCACATTCCTAGCGACTCCCTCTCCGTTACCCGGCCGACCCGGCGTGCGGCCGCCCGGGGGAGCAAGGGAGGGAAGGGAGCGGCCCACCGAGGCGCAGCCGTCCGCTCCAGATCCCCGCGCCCCGACACAAAGCGCCTGGTCGGGCCGGCGCCACCTGTTCTCACCCGGCCCGCGGGGCTGGGGAAGCCTCCCGGCTGCGATCGCACTTCTCCCCGAAGCCAAGTTTCCCTCCGCCTTGGCCTTCCCTGTTGCTCGAGGCACTGCCCGGGCAAACCCCACCGCGCTCTGGCCAGGAAAGCAAAAGCTGGCGCCGGGGGCCAGGGGGACCGGGGAGCCGCGCCTGGCCACTCACCCGGGCGCCTGGGAGCTCCCCGGGTCCCTTCGGAGCGCTGTCGGAGGCCGACCATAGGCGCCAGCGCCGGAGACAAGCGGGGCGGCGGCGGGAACACAGCTAGAGAGGGAGTCGGGGGTGCAGATCCCACGCAGCCGCCCAGGCGCCGGCACCAGACTCTGCCGCCGGGAGGGTCGCCGAGTCCCCTCCGCGGAGGGAACAAAGTCCCTGGCGTTGGCTCGGCCGGGTCTCCTGCCCGGGCTCTGGAGCAGCCTCGCGCCTCCTTGCCGCCTTTTGGGCGGAGGGCGGCCGGCAGGCGGCCAATGGGGACCCTGCAAGCGGGCTGGCTGCGCGGCCCACCCACCTCCGAGCTGCCCTGCCTGGCCGGCGCTGCGGGTTCTGCGCGGCGCTCGCTGCTCCTCCCAGCTCCGCGCTCCGGGCTCGCTGGCGCGCTCTACCGCGCACACCCCGCACACACCCACTCGCCCCACACCCACGCCGGCCTGGAAGCCAGTGCGGGCGCCCCACCTGTGACACACTGCGAAGCTGCCCTCTGCCTGGGTTCTAGGGAAACACGGTTCTTTCGCCCCGACATGTATACTGGGATCCCAGCTTGTGCCGGGCACGGTGCTCGGTATGGGAAAATCACAGAACAAAACAGGTTTTAAAAATCCCTGCCCTCCAGAAACCTGCATTCTGGTGGGACAGATAGAAAATAAATATGTAAGCTAATTAATAAGGTAATCTTGGAGGATCAGTCCTATGTTTACCACAAAACAGGTTACTGGAATAGAGAATGGCAGGAAGGGAGTGGACCTCATTAGACTGGGTTCTCTGCCGGACTGGTGTTGGAGCCGAGGTTTGAAAGCAAAAAGGTTTGCAATCCGAAGGAAGGTCTCCCAGACCCAAAGAAGCAACAGAGACGAAGAGTTTATTTGTGCTATCCAATATGCTGTTGGCTATTGTTGAGATTAAATGTAGCTAGTCCCAAATTAATTGTGCTATAAGTGTAAAATACACGTTAGACTCCAAGACAGTGTGGATAGGAGAATGAAAAATATGTCATGAATATTTTTCTATTCATTACACGTTCCAATGATAGTATTTTGGATACATTGGGTTAAATAAAATATATTACTAAAATTAATTTCACCTGTTTCCTTTTTTTTTTTTTTTTTTTTTTTTTTTGAGAGGGAGTCTCGCTCTATCACCACGCTGAAGTGTTGTGGCGCTATCTCGGCTTACTGCAACCTCCACCTCCAGGGTTCAAGCTATTCTCCTGCCTTAGCCTCCCCAGTAGCTGGGACTACAGTCACGCATCACCATGCCCAGCTAATTTTTGTATTTTTAGTAGAGACGGGGTTTCACTGTGTTGGCCAGGAGGGCCTCCATCTCTTGACCTTGTGATCCGGCCGTCTCAGCCTCCCAAAGTGCTGTGGTTACAGGCGTGAGCTACCACGCCCGGCCCCATCTGTTTACTTTTTAAAAAGTGGCTACTAGAAAATATAACAGTACCTATGTGGCTTGCATGAGATTTCTGAGGACTGTTCTGGTCTACACAAAGATCCCATATCCACTGGAGACCTCTGTCCACTTTCTCTACTTCCCACCCCATGCTCCCACCTAATGTTTGGGTGGGGACGAAGAAGGGTTGATTCCCCACATCCCACTGCTGGTGAGCCCCAAACGGAGAAAAACTCCTAAAGGGAAATCGATTTTACTGCCTAGAATGATGAAAACTGACAGATGAAGAGATTTCCCATCCACACCATTGTTCAAATCCCCAGGCTTTCTAAACTGAGTTGGTTCAGATCTCTGTGGTTCAACAGAAATTTTCAACTGTGAAGATTTTGGCCTCTTGAAAACAAGGTAAAACAAAACAAAAGAATGCCCCTCAAGCCTTATGGCAAATCCAAATCCTAGTCTTTTTTTTTTTTTTTTTTTTTTGAGACAGAGTTTTGCTCTTGTGGCCTAGGCTGGAGTGCAGTTGTGAAATCTCGGCTCACTGCAAACTCCTCCTCCCGGGTTCAAGCAATTCTCCTGCCTCAAGCTACCCAGTAGCTGGGATTACAGGCATGTGACTACGCCCGGCTAATTTTGTATTTTTAGTAGAGACGTGATTTCACCACATTGGGCAGGCTGGTCTCAAACTCCTGACCTCAGGTGATCCTCCTCCCGGCTCGGCCCCCCAAAGTGCTGGGATTACAGGTGTGAACCACTGTGCCCGGCCAAATCCTAGTCTTAAATAACATTGCATTAATGACCCACAGGAAAGGCACACAGGAATCAAGAGGAAGTTCCCATATTGGGAGATCGTATTAGCTTAAGCAGTGGGCTTGATAATTAATACAAAAGGATCTTGAGAGGTAAGAAATGCAGTCAAAAATAACAACAAAAATAAGAATGATTCATCTGGGAAAATGCAAATGAATACATCTGTTGGGAGAAAAAAATTAAAACACAGATGTTTGGGATAAACTTGGAAGGTGTTTATGGATGACCGCCATATGGGTAATATTTATTTTCTGCAAAACAAAAAAAAATACGTGTTTCAAGGCAATTAAAAGGATTGAATCTATTTGGCAGCTAGAATGTCTTAATTACCATAATGGACAACGATGTTCACTGGAGATTATCTGGAGTAGTGAGAAAGAGCATGAAATTTGGAGTCACAAAATTAGATCTAGTATTGGTGGAACCATTTAACAGGTTAATAATCTTGGATGAGTCACTAACACCCGAGCTTCACGTGTGCACCAATTTAGACAAGCGTTTTAGAAAGGGGAAATGTGAGCCAGGCACGGTGGCTCACGCCTGTAATCCCAGCACTTGGGGAGGCCGAGGCGAGCAGATCATGAGGTCATGAGATCGAGACCATCCTGGCTAACACAGTGAAACCCCGTCTCTACTAAAAATACAAAAAATTAGCTGGACGTGGTGGTGGGCACCTGTAGTCCCAGCTACTTGAGAGGCTGAGGCAGGAGAATGGCCTGAACTCAGCTTGCAGTGAGCCATTGTACTCCAGCCTGGGCAACAGAGTGAGACTCCGTCTCAAAAAAAAAAAAGAAAAAAAGAAAAAAGAAAGGGGAAATGTAGTCATTTAAAAACATATTCACAAATACTTTTACACTCTCCCAATCAAGAGGTGAAGTCTAATTCCCCTCTCAAATATGCACCAACCCTATCTGCTTGCTTCTAAGAAAAAGTAGTGGCAGTGGCACAGTGTAATTTATTTCCAAGGTTAGGTCATAAGGCATTAGAGCTTCTGCCTGCTTGCTTCTCTCTCTCTCTCTCTCTCTCTCTCTCTCTCTCTCTCTCTCTCTCTCTCTTCCTCTCTCTCTCTCTCTTTCCCTCCCTCCCTCTCCCCCTCCACCCACTCTAAACCCTTCAGCTGTCATGATTACCCTAGGGCTGCCGTGTAGAGACATGTGACAAGACCACAGAAAGAACGAGAGATGCCCAAAGAAGCCAGCTGTCCAGCCCCACCCTCACTCGCAGCTGTTTTTATCTTCCAGTTCAAGTTCTGTGAGCAAAATCAATGACTTTTAATGTTTTAAGTCATTACTTCAGGGTGGTTTGTTATGTAGCCAAAGATTATCTTCTTAAAAAGAAAAATTAAGAAAACTTAACTCTTAACACATACTTGGTTCCAGACAGACTAAATTATTCTCTCAATTAATCTTTAAATAAATTAGTGAGTTTTTTATTTAATAGATAAATAAATTAGTGATTTTTCCACTTTATATGTAAAAGTCTCAGTTTCATCACTTGTGAAATGAGGATGATTATAGACTCTTAAATATTCCTCGGGTTTATTGGGGCAATCTAAAGAGATAATGCATGAAACAGGACTTTGTACATTATAAAATACAGCAGAATGTTGGATATTTTATTTTCTATCATGTACCAGCAAAAAAGACTCAGAGAGGCATCTCACACATAGAAGGCAACAATATAAGAAGCCACAAATTATGAGATGCCAGTTGAGAAGGACTTCTATAAAAATAATTGATTATGATATGGACTATGGATTATAATTATAATAATCATGGTGATAATATTTTAAACAAACCCAAGTGTTGATTTTAGAACATTATTTTACAGCCGTATTGGGATAAAATAACTGTTGCTGTAAAACCCAACAGATCTCAGAGGTTTAACACGTTAAAAATGTGTTACTTGCTCTGAGTACAAAGGTTTGCAGGGTGTAGACAGAGATCAGTTCCACAGCAGCCATTCAGAAACCCAGGTTTCTGCCATCTAATGAATCCATGCTCCTCCAGTGTAAGTTCCTCAGTTGATCCTTTCCATCTTTTGGCTGATGAGAAGAGACAATACAAGGAGGATTGCACTGAAGGTTTATGTAGGAGGTCAGACTTGAAGTCTGAGACAACCATTTTCTTGCAAGATATTCTCAGCTCAAAGTGGACCATATTAATTCAGTTCCACCTTTTGGTTGGTTTTTTGTAACATGGCTTTGGTTTTATCAAGGGCTAATATTTTTAAGAATGTTTCTGCATTGTGGTTTCACTGTGAAAGATTCTGTCCATTATGCAGTTGAGAGCCTCTGATAGAGGCAGCCACGTGACTGATCCCAGTTCCTCCCGGCATTGAGTGCTAAAAGTATTCATTTCTTCTCACCAAATCATATTTTCTTTTATCAGACAAAAGCATAGAGCTCATTCTGTTTCTCATTTTGCCTTAGATTCTCCAGAAAGCATGTGGCAGGCTCAGAAAGCACAAACCTCCATCTAATGCCCAATTTACCATCTTCTCTGATCTCATCCATAAGCATTTCTTGAGTGTCTAGTGTCCACCAGATGTTAGGGATGCAGATATAAGAGAAACATTCTCTGTCCTCAGGTAACTCAGCCTGATGAGGGAGACGGATCAACAAATAGACCTGTGATTGTGCTAAATATAATCCATTCGTCGCTCTACATCTAATCTACTCTCTGAGCCGTAAGATTATTTTAACGCGTTCCTTGTCCTCTGGTTGCTGGTAGGTTTAGCCAATGGGGCACCTGACATGAGATGAAGGAGAAGGAAGGAGAGTGAAGCCAAGATAGTCATTTATCTGCTCTCCTCCCTGCAAGATTGCCTCAGTTCACAGCCAAACACATGTTGCTGCTCTTCACCACATCCCCTATTTTACACAGTTTTCTCTTTCTGGGTTTTGGTAACCACTGTCTCTCCTCTGTCTCTTCGAGCCTAGGGTTGGTGCCAGCTCTGCTATTACTAATTTGGGTTCCTGCTCCATTCCTTATGGTCCCCCTGCACCTCTCCCATACCTCCCTGAATCGTCCTAATTTGAGCATTCCACCTCTGTCCTCTGGACCCCTAAGTGACAGCACAATGAGAGGGGAGTCTCAGAAGATGATGAAAACAAGCAGGCAGGGTGCTTAATTCAGATAAGGGCCGGCGGAGGGTGAGGGTGGAGGGAAGGCTGGAATTTCAGGGAAGTTTCCTAGAGAAGCTGACATCTCATGAAAAATTTGAAAAGAGATTAAGAGTAAGCAAGATGAAATGGTGGACATTTGGGGTGGTGGGTTGTGGGACAGTGGGGGTTGAAAAGGAGGGCATCTAGGCAGAGGAAAACAGCAAGGGTACAATCCTGGATATGAGAAAGACTATGACTCATTCACGCATCTGTAGGTAATCACAGCCAAGGCAAGGAAATGGCAAGAGGCAAGAGTGGAGAGGAGAAGGGTCTCTTCCATCATGCCCAGAACTCGGATGAGATGGAGGGGTGAACCAAGGTAGAGCTTGAAGATCCTTGTCCATCATGCTCAGCATGTGGCTGTATCACTCTGAAGATAGCTAATTAGTGCTAATTTAGCACAAATGGTGGGTATAGAAAAATAATGAGATGCTTTAAGGAGGTAGAAATCACAGGACCTGGGATCTCAGTACCCGAGGCAAAAAACAGAGTCAGGGTGACACCCCAAGTTTTGGTTGAGTGATTAGATACATCTTACTGCCATGTAGGCTGAAATACAGATATACATGCAGTTTGGGGAGAGAAGATGAGGTCAGTCTTAGGATTATGAAGATTGAGGTACCCATGGGGCATCTAGATGATGTCCAGGAGATGTCTGGGAGATGGGTGATGGGTACCTGAGGGATGGGGAGAAAGTGAGTCTGGCGTATACTCCAGGGGGGCTGCAGGCATAGAAGGGGGTGAGGCCACCTAAGGACAGGGTGTGCAGGATTGAAAAGGAGAGCACTAGTGGCAGAACCTTGGAACAGTAGCATATGAACCCAAGCAAATACAGAGGGGCAAGAATGCCTGGCCAGTAGCTGGAGCTTGCCAGTTGATATGACGAGCAGCTAAAGGGTTTTGTTTTGTTCATTTGTTTCTTGGGCAGAGAACAGGTGGAGCCAGAATGGGCATCATCAATGGTGGTGAATTAAGACTTCCTGCATGTGGAATGCCTCATTATGCTTCCGGCATACAGTATTTATTGCATCATGAAGATTTGCTGTCTTCTTGGTCTGGTAGGTCCCTAACTTCCTTATCTATGCTTAACACATCCTATGAGTTTCCTCCATCCTATTTTTCTTCTTTTTCAGAGCAGAAATGAATATTCACAAACAAAATAGCAAATGCACATTACTCACTTCCTGCTGAACTGTGAGTGATTTGCAGTACCTCTCAGATACCTTCTCCCAAGATTTCTCCAGTCTCCCAGCCCTTTTGCAGTGCAAGGTTTTAAGGATGAGGGGCTTCACATTACCTGCCTGGCCATCTGAACTAGGAGTTTGTGAGCCCAGGTTTACAGTGCCATCACCTGGGGTTTTGCCCATCCTTCTTCTCTAGCCCTACTTTCCCTCTGACTCAGGTTTTTCCGCCCCCCGCCCCATTTTCATGTATTGTGCCCTGTGGTATTGAATGCATTAAATTCTTTGTAAAAACAGGCAGTGTGCAAATAAGCACTTAAAAGTCACTGACCAGTGATCTGGCATTACAGGTTTACTTTTGCCTTTAGCCTAATTTATTTTATGCCTGGACCAATTTCGTTTAGGTTCTGTCACTACCTGAAGCAAAAGATTGGTAACACTAAAGAGCAGTTGCAAAGCTCAAGGCTTGGAATGTCAATTAGGTTCCTAACTGAATGTCATGGAGGTGCCTCGCGGTAGTGTATGCGTCACTCATTTTGCCAACATGTGCGAATTTAGCTTTTGTATATATAACACGTACACTTTTCTTCCCACACGACTCACTGGCTATTGAGTTTTATTTTATTTTATTTTATTTTTAAAGACGAAGTCTTGCTCTGTCACCCAGGCTGGAGTGCAGTGGAGCGATCTCGCCTCACTGCAAGCTCCGCCTCCCGGGTTCACGCCATTCTCCTGGCTCAGCCTCCCGAGTAGCTGGGACTACAGGCGCCCACCACCGTGCCCGGCTGTTTTTTTTTTATTTTTTATTTTTAGTAGAGACGGGGTTTCACCGTGGTCTCGATCTCCTGACTTTGTGATCCGCCCGCCTCGGCCTCCCAAAGTGCTGGGATTACAGGCGTGAGCCACCGCGCCCGGCTGGCTATTGAGATTTTACGCAGTTAGCTACCAGGTTCTACAGCATTTCCCTGTAAGAATATTTGAATATATTAGTTGACCCCAAAATAATGGCAAAAACCACAATCACTTTTGTACCAACCTAATAATTGAAAAGAAGAATAAAATATTCAAAAGAGTTTCTTTCTGTTTTGTCAAATAAACGTCAAGCAAGACGGAAAAATGTCATCCAGAAAGAAGCAGTCAGCACTATTCATCCATTAGGAATGGATGTACCAATCATAATTACAGATAAAATCTGAACTTATATTCTCATTGATTTACTTTCTATTGCTTCTAATTTTTTTCTCTTCTGATGACTAATGAACCGCTTTCAAACCATCCAACTTAACACCATTGATTTCTATTTATTTTCCTTTCAGCAAAAATTATGGTAAAAATATTTTCAGTCAGTATCAAAATTCATCTTTTTGGGTTGGATAGGTATTAAATATTACAGAAGATTCAATATCAATGAAAGCCTCTAGGTTTCCTGGCATGGTTTCATGAAATAAAAGTCCCATTACTCAAGCCAGTGAAGTGATTTACAGCCTTATTCATAGCACTTTGGTAGGATTTATAGAAACGTTGCTTGTAAAAAAAGACAAACTTGCCATAAATTTTTCCAAAAGGTTCTGTCAGTTTGAAGATTTGCAAAGGCAGCAATAATCTTTGATCCATTCAATGCTGTATTCACATGCCAAGAGCTCTAAATGTACACACTTATAAAATTGGTGCCTTCTGTTTATATAGACTTAATATGTCCAAATATACTCTTTTTTGGCAACCATGTCAAAATATGGGTGCAATTTAATGTGTCGATTAAGCATTTTATATCATTTTCTTTTTTTTTTAATGTTTTTGACAATGTCTCTTACTCTGTCACCCAAGCTAGAGTGCAGTGACGTGATCACAGCCCATTGTAGCCTCAACTTCCCAAGCTCAAGCAATCCTTTCTCCTCAGTCTCTCAAGTAGCTGGGACTAGAGGTATGCGCCACCACACCTGGCTAATTTTTCTTTTTCTTTTTTTTAATAGAGATGAGGTCTCTCTGTGTTACCCAGGATGGTCTTGAGCTCTTGGGCTCAAGTGATCCTCCTGCTTTGGTCTCCCGAAGTGCTAGGATTACAGGTGTGAGCCGACACCGGGCCTCATTTCATTATTTATCGAGTAATAAGGATGGCAGTGAAAAAGACCCAGGGATTTACGACGTAGAAGCACTGCGATCACACGTTGTATTTCTTCTTCTTCTTCTTCTTCTTTTTTTTTTTTGAGACGGAGTCTTGCTCTGTCGCCCAGGCTGGAGTGTGCAGTGGCTGGATCTCAGCTCACTGCAAGCTCCGCCTCCCGGGTTCACGCCAGTTCTCCTGCCTCAGCCTCCCAAGTAGCTGGGACTACAGGCGCCCACCACCTCGCCCGGCTAGTTTTTTGTATTTTTTTAGTACAGACGGGGTTTCACCGTGTAGGCCAGGATGGTCTCGATCTCCTGACCTTGTGATCCGCCCGCCTTGGCCTCCCAAAGTGCTGGGATTACAGACTTGAGCCACCGCGCCCGGGCCACACATTGTATTTCTTTAGAATCCTCTTAAAGAAAGGATCTACTTGGGTTTTGTTTTTGTTTTTGTTTTTTTAATTTCCTGCTTACATTTCCTAGAATAAAGTCAGGAAATGGAGTTCCCTACCTACAACCAATCCCCTAATCCAGGTTATAAGAAAAGGCAAAACAGTTGAACATGCATTGCCTACCTCTTCCGCCCACCCTCACTTCACTCCCTCCCTTCACTCCCCTCCTTTTAGTCTACCTCACCCTCCTAAGCTTTAAAAAACACCCCTACAATCCGATCCAAGCTTTTTGCACGTGTGATTAGTTTTTTGAGTATTAATAGATTATTTCATCTATTGCAAAGTTATATCTTAAATGACGTAAATACATCTTTCAAAAATGTTTCTTGACTTTGGAGTAATTTGATAAGGCATTTGATTATAGGTCACATTATAAGCTTTTGAATAACTTGTAGGCTGGGCGCGGTGGCTCACGCCTGTAATCCCAGCACTTTGGAAGGCCGAGGCAGGTGGATCACGAAGTCAGGAGATTGAGACCATCCTGGCTAACATGTTGAAACCCCATCTCTACTAAAAATACAAAAAATTAGCCGTGTGTGGTAGTGGGCACCTGTAATCCCACCTACTCGGGAGGCTGAGGCAGGAGAATCGCGTGAACCCAGGAGGCAGAGGTTGCAGTGAGCTGAGATCATGCCAATGCATTCCAGCGTGGGTGACAGTGCCAGACTTCATCTCAAAAAAAAAAAAAAAAAAAAAAAAAAAAAAACACTTTTAGGCTCCTTGAGCATTAGAAGTCTATGTCTTTTAGAAATTTGTGTCTTAGAATACCTCAAAAAGTTCTGGAGTATGGGACCAGGAGCACAGGGAATATTTAATTCTGAATTAATTGCTTTTGTTATTATTATTATTATGTGAGACAGAGTTTCACTCCTATTGCCCACACTGGAGGGCAATGGTGCAATCTTGGCTCACTGCAACCTCCACCTCCCAGGTTCAAGTGATTCTCCTGCCTCGACCTCCTGAGTAGCTAGGATTACAGGCATGTGCCACCATGCCCAGCTAATTTTGTATTTTTAGTAAAGTCGGGGTTTCTTCACATTGGTCAGGCTGGTCTCAAACTCCCGACCTCAGGTGATCTGCCCACCTCGGCCTCCCAAAGTGCTGGGCTTACAGGCGTGAGCCAACATGCCTAGCCTTAATTGCTTTTTAGTGTAATGAATTAACTACAATAACGTCCTGATATACAGGTGGTCTTTACTTGTAACCAAAATGCATTTCGGGAAACTTGAGCATTATGCAGTTCCTGGTATAACAGAAAGCTCGTTTCCATTAAAGAATGTTATACTACTGGATTATACTGGAAATAACTGGAAGCTGTACTGCTGACCAAGAATTTGGCATCAAATAAATCATGGCAGTAAACAAAAATATGTCATAAAAGCCAAGGCTCAGCAACTGTAACCTCCTTGGAAATACAAAGCAGTAAGATTATGCTCCAAGAATGATAAAAAGGGGCATAGAGACACTATACATATCCACCATAGCACTTCATTCATCGTTATAGTTGTGTGTGTGTGTGTGTGTGTACAAAATCACATAAAATGCAACTTTATGGTATTATAAATTCTAGTTAAAATAGGATGCCACGTAAAATAAACATCAATTAAATAGTTTGCCAATAATTGTGCTGTCCTTCCTAGAGTTTGGAAGGACTTTTGGGTGGTAATTGGAATGGGCCAGGTCCCTAATATCTGTCCAAGAAAATGTTGAGCTGATTCCCTTTTCTCTCTTAGAAAAGTTCCTTAAAGCAACAAGAGGCTTTCAAGTTCATTGTCACTGTTGGCTGCTCCAAAGGATGGTATGAGGTACTCAGTGTGTTAATTCCTGATATCAATGGTTACTGCACAGAAAAGTGTTTTTTTGAGGATCTCATCTTTGACCAAAAAATCCCCCCTTCACTTTTGCATCTTCAATTTGTTTACAAACACTATTTATTATTAAAAATAAAAAAGGTCCCAGAAAAGAATAAACAAGAACCTTTTCCAGGTCATTGGAAAACCTTGAACCTATGAATAGTCTTACATATTTTTCATACATTTGCTGAGTGAGGCGTATAAGCAAATCCGACCAACCTGAGCTGTTCCCTTAAGACTCTGACAGAAACCACACAGTGGAGGGTAAAGGGTGTTCTGAATCTGGCAGGATGGTGAATAAGAAACTCAAAAACTCTCTAGCTACAGGGTACTAGAAACATATTAGTAACACAGAGCAAGCATCATTTAAATGTACATCTGCCCCTGAAAGAAAGCAAGGAAGAGGCCGGGCACGGTGGCTCACACCTGTAATCCCAGCACTTTGGGAGGTCAAGGCAGGTGGATCACTTCAGGTCAGGAGTTCAAGACCAGCCTGGCCAACATGGTGAAACCCCACCTCTACAAAAATACAAAAGAATTAGCCAAGCATGGTGACACACTCCTGTAATCCCAGCTACTTGGGAGACTGAGACAGGAGAATTGCTTGAACTCAGGGGATGGAGGTTGCAATGAGCTGAGATTGCACCATTGCACTCCAGCCTGGGCGACAGAGTGAGACTTCATGTCAAAAATAAATAAATAAATAAATACAGAAGATACAACCACCTCTGACAGCGTGGGGGATAGGGTTGGGTTGGGTTTTTAATACCCAAGTGAGATAGGAAATGAGACTTTTAGCACTTTTGTCTCCAAAAGACAAAACTTTCAGTAAGAGGTGGCCTTGATGAAAATTCACCCACTTAACAAAAATTGATAACAAAACGCTGATCTGCCACAAAATCCACAAGAATTTATATAACCTCAGACCTCATCCTCACATGGAGTTACATTTAAAATTTATATTTTGGCTGGGCGCGGTGGCTCACGCCTGTAATCCCAGCACTTTGGGAGGCCGAGGCGGGTGGATCACAAGGTCAGGAGATCGAGACCATCCTGGCTAACACGGTGAAACCCCATCTCTACTAAAAATACAAAAAATTAGCCGGGCGTGGTGGCGGGTGCCTGTAGTCCCAGCTACTTGGGAGGCTGAGGCAGGAGAATGGCGTGAACCCGGGAGGTGGAGCTTGCAGTAAGCCGAGATCGCGCCACTGCACTCTAGTCTGGGTGACAGAGTGAGATTATCTCAAAAAAAAAAATAAAATAAAATAAGTAAATAAATAAAATAAAATAAAATTTATATTTCATGATTGGTCCAAAATCATCTTAGTCAAATAAGTGTTTCTCCACTGGTGAACTCTTCTGGAGAGACCTGTCCTCATCCCACACCAGGGAGAATAATCAAGCCCCACTGAAGATGAGCTCACAATGGAAAACTGCAAAACCTTTGAGGAACCAATGTGGCATAATTAGGTACAGCAGATTTAATAAATAACCAAGATAGTTTCACTTCCACTAACTTCAGATAACAGGAAAATTGGATAGAGACTGTAAAATAAGAATGTTTAAAATGATTAAAGACATAAAAGAAGGAACCACACTTAAAAATGTTAAAAAGACAAAACTTAAAATAGTTGACAGCTTGTTAATGGTTAATTGACAGTTGTTAGGTAACTGTCAAGCAGCATGGATCTCAGGAATTTCAATCCAAAAAGAGATGACAAGTGGGAGCTGTGGCTCTCACATGTTTTGACTGCACTGGATTTTTCTCCATACACTGCATTCGACCATAATTCATTTTAATGTCTGTTATTTCAAAGCAAGAATAAGGTGGAAGTGCACCCATTCCCAAGGAGAAATAACAGATTTGTTTGGTTTAAAAATGTGGACCAGGCTGGGTGGAGTGGCTCATGCCTGTAATCCTAGCACTTTGGGAGGTCAAAGTGGGCTGTTCGCTTGAGTCTGGGAGTTTGAGACCAGCCTGGGCAACACAGTGACACCCTGTCTCTACAAAAATACAGAAATTAGCCAGGCATGGTGATATGTGCCTGTAGTCCCAGCTACTCAGGAGGCTGAGGTAGGAGGATTGCTGAGCCCAGGAGGCAGAGGTTGCAGTGAGCCATAATTGTACCTCTCCACTCCAGCCTGGGCAACAAAGCAAGACTTTGTCTCTAAATAAATAAATAAATAAAAGGAAAAAAGTGGGCCAGATACTCCTATGGAATTGGTTAGTGATTGCAAATTCTTATTGGGACCATCTGTATGCATTTGAACAATTTTACACTTTAAAAATTGTGTAGTGTTTTTCTTTAACCAAGTTTTTAGAATTTTACTTGTATTTGGCCATATTTGAGTTGATTAGACTTTAGATGCCTATTTTTTTCCTCTCCAGACCAGTTTTGATGCTGTTCCAATCTGTTCATCTGTTTTTCTGAGAGTATCAGGACATAGATAAGGAAGGTTTTGTGAGGCAGAATCTTGTAGAACAAGCTGGAGACTGGAGTTGAGGAGACTTGGCTTCTATAGCTCATTGTACCATTAACTCTGCCATGGGGCATTGAGCAAATGGCATAATAGCTCTCAATACCAATTTCTCCTTTTTTAATTATTTTAAACAAAACTTTGTACCAGACAGATAATATGAGTAGGTAAGGTGGCAAACAAAACATGTATGCGAACCAGATTTTACTGGTGTATAATGCCTACTTGACTGGATTTATTTTTTTAGAGACAGGGTCTTGCTATGTTGTCCAGGCTGGAGCACAGTAGCTATTCACAGGTGCAATCATGGTGCAGTATAGTTTTGAATCCTGGGTCCAAGTTTTCCTCCTGCCTCAGCCTCCTGAATAGCTGGGACTACAGATATGTGTCACTGCACATAGCAAATAGACTGTTTTTTAGAGCAGTTTTAGGTTCACAGTCATATTGAGCAGAAGGTACAGAGATTTCTTTTTTTTTTTGAAATGGAGTCTCACTCT
Source organism: Rhinopithecus roxellana (assembly GCF_007565055.1). NCBI lineage: Eukaryota > Metazoa > Chordata > Mammalia > Primates > Cercopithecidae > Rhinopithecus > Rhinopithecus roxellana. The sequence goes on along the minus strand of NC_044564.1, from coordinate 36,172,490 downwards.
GTCACCCAGGCTGGAGTGCAGTGGCGCCATCTTGGCTCACTGCAAGCTCCGTCTCCCAGGTTCATGCCATTCTCCTGCCTCAGCCTCCCAACTAACTGGGACTACAGGCGCCCACCACCACACCCGGCTAATTTTTTGTATTTTTAGTAGAGACGGGGTTTCACCATGTTATCTAGGATGGTCTTGATCTCCTGACCTTGTGATCCACCTGCCTCAGCCTCCCAAAGTGCTGGGATTACAGGCGTGAGCCACCGCGCCCAACCAGAGATTTCTTATAGAACCTCTGTCCCCACGTGCAGAGTCTGCCCCACGATTGATATCTCCCACCATAGTGAGAGTACATTTGCTCCAACTAATGAATCTGCATTGACACATCATCACCCAGAGTTCATAGTTTACATTAGAGTTCACTCCTACTATGTACATTCTGAGAATGTGGACAAATGTATAATTGTAGCCACCATCGTAATGTTATATATAACAGTTTCACTGCCCTAAAAATTCTCCATGCTCTACCTGTTCATTCTCCCCTCTTCTCTAACACCCAGCAACCACTGATTGTTTTACTGTTTCCATAGTTTTGCTTTTCCAGAATGTCATAGTTGAAATCACAGAGTTTGTAGCCTTTTCAGGTACACTTCTTTGACTTAGTCATAAGCATTTAGGGTTCCTCCATGGTTTTTCATGGCTTGATAGCTCATATCATTTTAGCAGTGAATGGTATTCCTTTGTCTAGATGTACCACAGTTTATCCATTCATCTACTAAAGGACACCTTGGTTACTTCCAAGTTTTAGTAATTATGGATAAAATTCCTTTAAACATCTGTGTGCAGGTTTTTTGGGTGGACATACATTTTCAACTCCTTTGGGTAAATACCATTCACCTTGATTACTGGATCCTAGGGCAAGACTATGTTTGGTGCGCAAGAAACTGCCAAGCTGTCTCCCACAGTGGCTGTACCATTTGGCATCCTCACCAGCAATGAATGAGAGTCCCTGTTGCTCCACATCCTTGTCACAATTTGGTGTCATCAGCGTTCTGGATTTTGACCATTGTAACAGGCAATATAGTGGTATCTCATTGTTTTAGTTTGCATGTCCCTGATGACATATGCTGCGGACCATCTTTTGATAAGCTTATCTTTCCATCTTTGTCTGTTAAAGTCTCCGGTCCATTTTTTAGTGGGTTGTTTGTTTTCTTATTGCTGTGGATCACTATTTCCTAAACTGTGTTCCACGGAGTTCCATTCTTTGACATGCTAACAGAAGTGATCCGTGAGCAAAAAAAGCATTCCATAGTCAGATAAACTTTGAGGAATTCTAAAGTAAAAAGAACTAAACAGTTTCTTTTCAACACAACTTCTCGGACCTTTAATAGAATATTATGCAAGGGCGTGCTCCAAGGCAGGAATTTGGAGTGCTAGGTTTCCCTAACTTATTGAACCTTATTTTGTCCGGGAACGTAAGAACAACAAGAAACATTAAATATTTGCAGACTACTTTGTGTATCTTTCAGCTCCATTGTTCTGTATATAGCCACAGGGATACATTCTTGTTTATGTGCTATTTCTAAGGCAATTTAGGCAGATATAAATACAGGTAATACCACTTCTATGGAAATTATGATTGTATATACCAGAGCACTCCCAAATTTGGAAAGTTTCTCTTAGGATATTAAGCATCCCGGCTGGGTGCGGTGGGTCACACCTGTAATCCCAACACTTTGGGAGGCCGAGGCAGGTGGATCACGACGTCAGGCGTTCAAGACTATCCTGGCCAACATGGTGAAACCCCGTCTCTCCTAAAAATACAAAAATTAGTTGGGCCTGGTGGCGCATGCCTGTAGTCCCAGCTTCTTGGAAGGCTGAGGCAGGAGAATCGCTTGTTGAACCCAGGAGGCAGAGGTTGCAGTGAGCCGAGATCACACCACTGCACTCCAGCCTGGTGACAGAGCGAGACCTCGTCTCAAAAAAGAAAAAAAAAAAAAAAATATTAAGCATCCCTTAGGCCCAGCTCCTGTCTTGTTTTCTCCTGGAAACTTTTTCTAGTATTTATGTTCTACATTGATCTCTCTTCTCTAAACTGCTGTGACTCTTTAATTATTTCTACATAATTAACCCCCTAAATATGTATTCCTTTGAATAACTTTTATTCTTCCATGTTTGATTATCTCATCTCTCAAAACACATTGTTCTTCAGGAACGTGCCTTGTGTTGTTACTGCTCAGTGTCCCACAGCTTAGCAGAATGTCCTACATACGGGACACTTTTAAGTAAAACTGTCAAATAATTGGTTTTTTTGCTAGGTATTCCTTACTTCCTTCCTCTCTCCTTCCCTTCCTTCCTTCTTTTTCTAGCTTTTGATTAAAGATATGCTAATTGAAAACATAACAGCTCTATTTTCAGAGAGGATCACAGTAGTGCTAAATTAGATCCATTGGCTTCTAAAACTCACTGCAAGCTGTTTCGGAACACCAATGCATAGGTGTTCTTGAAGGTGCAAACTTTATGGCACCTTTCAATTATGCACCATGACAAATTTCCCCCATGACCAATAGGGTGTACACCTGCCAAGAAGCAGAGAAAAATGTATTTAATAATGACTAAATGTATTGTATTTTGACAGTGAAATAAACCATTTTAAAATATGATCGCAGCAAGGCAGACTTCTAAGCAGCATCGCAAATGTTTAACATATCATGTCCTGCCTTTGGAGTGTTCTATAATATTAAATAGGATTAGCCAGGTGGATTTCTCAATATTCTGATTACAGTGCAGAGGCAACCAAATATTGTTAAAATCTGTCATCAGGGAAACCCAGGGCTTTCAATCTTCTAGCTATTGAGAACTGTGAGTTCTGTACAAATGGTAACCTAGAAACAGAAGCAACCAAAATACTTGAATTAAAATGATTCACACGACTGGGGAAAACGCAATACATGCTTTTGACCGAGGATAATCACTTTTAAAAGGAATTGCAAAATGTACTAAATATAATTTAGTTCTACTCTGAAAACAAATAAATTACATGAAAGCTTTTTTAAATTTTTATTTTTAGACAGGGTCTTGCTCTGCTGCCCAGGCTAAAGTGCAGTGGCTTAATCACAGCTCACTGTAGCCTGTGGGAAATCAGCCTTGATCTCCCACCTCAGCTGCCCAAGTAGTTGGGATCACAGGTGCATACCAACATGCCTGGCTAATTTAAAACTTTTTTTTTTTTTTTTTTTTGTAGAGATAGGGTCTTACTATGTTGCTCAAGCTGATCTCGAATTCCTGGCTTTAAGCAATCCTCTCACCTCAGCCTCCCAAAGTGCCGGGACTACAGAAATGAGCCACCACAGTGGGTCAAGCTTTCTGTTAAAGAAAAGGTTTGTAGAATTTTCTTCAAAGTTATATAGAGAGTGCTCTTGGAATTCTTGAAAAAGAGTACATATTGATGTATGTGATATAACGTAACATCTTGTATTTAATTTATGGTATGTGCATCCACTTAAAATCTTCCAAGTGTGGCTGAATGAGCTGTAGGAGAAATGGCAGAATTAACATCCTCTCAATTGCTGCTATGATAGGTTTGTTTAAAATAATTGTTTACAATTTTGTGTTGAAGGGCAATGTCTAATGCAATGACATGCAAGATACAGTTTTTTTAAAAACAACTTTATTGAGGTCTGGTTGACACAAAAAGCTGCACATGGCTAATATGTACATCTCAATAACTTTGGGTGTAAGTATACATTTCTGAAACCATTACCACCATCAAGGCCAAAGTAGAGCATGAGACCGGGCGCGGTGGCTCACGCCTGTAATCCCAGCGCTTTGGGAGGCGGAGGCGGGCGGATCACGAGGTCAGGAGATCGAGACCATCCTGGTGAAACCCCATCTCTACTAAAAAAAAATTAGCCGAGTGTCTTGGCGGGTGCCTGTAGCCCCCAAGGTGTTACTCGGGAGGCTGAGGCAGGAGAATGGCGTGAACCCGGGAGGCGGAGCTTACAGTGAGCCGAGATGGCGCCACTGCACTCCAGCCTGGGCGACAGAGCGAGACTCCTTCTCAAAAAAAAAAAAAAAAAAGATAGAGCATGATACATTTTTTTTTTTACAAGCTTTCGTCATCATATTTAACACAGGATGTCTTTATCCTGGAGCAAGGCCATTAATTAAGTACCTGAAAATAGACAGCAAGATGCTGCTTTGCAAGGACATTATTCAGTGGTTATAAACATGCAAATACCCTAATAAACTAATTGGCACTGAAGGGTTATGCTTTGCCTCCTATGATAATAGGATGTGACATCAAAGAAGTCCTGTGAGGATCTAGCAATGGAAGTTTTCAACTGGTCCCTTTGCCTTTAGGTATATAATTTCCCATTGTCCTGCCTTCCCCTGGAGGTGTCCAAACCAGTGTTCACAGGGATGCGGATGTGATCCACCACTTAATTTTAATGGACAAACATATATGAGTTACGTTTATGTTTTGGTCCCATGATAAGAAGATATGATTGCCTAGGCGGACATTAAGTTTTTTTCTAACATCACCTCTTCAGTCTTATGTTTTATTAACATTTATGACTGCTGAGGTCTTATCTTTCCCTGTTTTATGTTTTCTTCAACAAGGCTCCCATTTAATCTGGCAGGCAGAACATGAGGGGAGACTTCCTTGGAGCTGTCCCCAAAGGTTGTCCCAAGTGACAGAATGCTGTATTTGGTTTGGTTAAACATTAAATGCCATGTCATTGTCAAAGTGGCAACATGACCTCACCACCTTCACAGTGTGGGTGAATCTCCCTTAACACTGTGAACAAGGGAAGTGAAAGGGGAAGTGAAAAAAGGGCTACTGGAGGCGTCTTCCTGGGCTCAGAATGGTCACGTGGCCAAGGAAACTTGCAGTGACCCAGCCACCGCAGAAACCACACACTCCTGGTGCTCTCCTTCCGGGTGTGACTCATGACTCCAGAGTCCTGGGGGAGAGGGGAGAGAGAGAGAAGCACTCTGATATCAGCGGTGCTGTAAGAATCTTGGCTGGGCGCAGTGGCTCACGCCTATAATCCCAGCACTTTGGGAGGCCGAGGTGGGCGGATTACTTGAGGTCAGGAGTTCGAGACCAGCCTGGCCAACATGGTGAAACCCCGTCTCCACTAAAAATACAAAACCTAGCTGGGCAGGGTGGTGCACCCCTGTAATCCCAGCTACTCGGGAGGCTGAGGCAGGAGAATCACTTGAACCCAGGAGGCGGAGGTTGCAGTGAGCCAAGATCATGCCACTGTACTCCAGCCTGGGCAAAAGAGCGGGACTCCATCTCAAAAAAATTTAAAAAGAAAAAAGAATCTATCATATTCACTTACAGATAACTTTTTTTATATAAACATTCTAGGGGCAGAACTAACAAAATAGAATCATATCTAGGCAAAGACTTTTATAAAATATAAGGTATCCCTTGGCCGGCGCGGTGGCTCAAGCCTGTAATCCCAGCACTTTGGGAGGCCGAGGCGGCCGGATCACAAGGTCAGGAGATCGAGACCATGGTGAAACCCCGTCTCTACTAAAAAGTACAAAAAACTAGCCGGGCGAGGTGGCGGGCACCTGTAGTCCCAGCTACTCGGGAGGCTGAGGCAGGAGAATGGCGTGAACCTGGGAGGCGGAGATTGCAGTGAACTGAGATTCGGCCACTGCACTCCAGCTTGGGCGACAGAGCGAGACTCCGTCTCAAAAAATAAAAAAATAAAAATAAAAAATAAAAAAAAAATATATATATATGGTATCCCGCATTTGCAAACTACAGCTAATTACTTACCTTTACCCCTGCTGTCTTTCTCCTGTCTTCACTATCTCCTTAAAGCTGGTAAAACTAGGATACTCCCCTCCACCTCCTCTCTCATACCCCTACTCCAGCACCAGGCTGGGCTGCACTCCCTGAACTGTGAGTCTGTGACCCGGGCGGTCCTGCTGGGCTTCCAGGGGCTTCCCTGCGCTTGCTTCCTGGTTATCAAGGCGGCCTAGGAGAGGGTGCAGCAGAGCACGGGCCACACACGACCCCCTTAGCACCCACAGCGCCCAGGTTGGCTCCTGCTCTGTGTGGGCTGGCCCTGTGACAGCCTCACCTTCAGTCTTATTTGCATTCTGCTGTGAAGCAAAGATTCATCTTCCAGGCCCTGTTCTCCCTGTTGCCCCTGAAATGGGAGCCTTGCCCTGAGCCCTATCTTGGGATGGCAGCCCTGATACTCTTGCCTAGTTTTTCAAAACCCTGCTCCCAGGAGAGAGGGATGTTTATTTTCCTGGGATGGTGCTGTGCTGTGGCCCCTAACCCAGGTTCCCCTTCAGAGATTGCAGGCTTCACTTCCTCAGCTAGCTGCGGAAAGTGCTCTTGGGAAAACACCCTTAGCTGTCAGCCCACAGTGGGACTTGCCCCGGCTGAGGAGAGCCTTCTGGCCCAAGGCCACATCCCCCAGCTGGAGCAGGCTGCATCCACTGGAGGTGGTCTCCTGAACGTAACATAACTCTGAATGGGTTATCCCAGCTCTAAAGCTCCAGGAGGGGTTGTCTGTAGCTTTCATCATGGCTGCTCCACTTTGCCCTCTGCCAATCCTATCTCCTGTCCTTCCCTTCCTCAAGTATTAATCCCAAGGGCACTCGCTAATTAACCTTCTGCACACCAGTTTCCCCCAGACTTTGACCTCCAGGTCTTCTGAAATGACAACCTCTGCTTACCTGTGTTCACATCTTCAGAGCCACCTGGAATCCCTTGCTAGACTCTGCCCACCTGGTTGGCCAACCATTTTTCAAGTAATTCTTGAAATTAGACCAAGTTCTATTGCTTCAAATATGGAGAAGAAGATAAGTTTACTGAGGTTTTATGTAAAAGCTGAAGGAAGTTTTCCCCCTATATGAAAAGCAGAAAGGACAATATTTTCTATGCCTAATAGATCTTGATGCTGTATTATAGCTATTTTTTCTCTTTTGTTGTTTTGCCACAATTTTTTTACAATTATACTTAGAACCCACTGACTTTTCTGGACAGATAAGGAGACCCATCTCTGTCAACTCTAAACTGTTTCTGCTTAGCCTGGCTGCTCTGGTTAATAAACATACTCTGAGTTCGGGACAGGCAAGGTGAAATGCCATATGCAAAGGCAGAGCAAAACAGAGAGCAAAACAGCAGAACTCTAATGACCAACATACACAATTATTTGTCAGTTAAAACTATAATATTTTTTTCTGACCAACATACACAATTATTTGTCAGTTAAAAATGTAATATTTTTTTCTGACCAACATACACAATTATTTGTCAGTTAAAACTATAATATTTTTTTCTGACCAACATACACAACTATTTGTCAGTTAAAAATATAATATTTTTTTCTGACCAACATACACAATTATTTGTCAGTTAAAAATGTAACATCTTTTTTTTTTTTTTTTTTTTGAGTCTGAGTCTTGCTCTGTTGCTCAGGCCGGAGTGCGGTGGTGCAATCTTGGCTCACTGCAAACTCTGCCTCCTGGGTTCAAGCAATTCTCGTGCCTCAGCCTCCCGAGTAACTGGGATTACAGGTGCCCGCCACCATACCTGGCTAATTTCTCTATTTTTAGTAGAGATGGGGTTTCACAACATTGGCCAGGCTGGTCTCAAACTCCTGACCTCAGGTGATCTGCCTGCCTCGACCTCCCCAAGTGCTAGAATTATAGGCGAGAGTCACCATGCCCAGCTAAAATAATTTTTTTAGAAAACTGCACCAACTGTCATTTTATCTTTTCTGTAATGATCCAGTAGGCATCATGAGGTCTTGAAGAATTATGAGCATCTTTTATGAAAATTCCAGTTAACGGAGATTTGGGGGCTGCTGGGATACTGCTGAAATCTGCTTTAATGCTACACAGAGAGTGAACATCTATCACATTGATATTCTTGTCTCTGTGTTTAACTTGAGCTGTTGAACTGACTTTTAAAACCATGCACTTTTGCCTCAACTCACTTGTTTGAGAGGCCAGTAGGTTAACTAGATAACGGGTTCTAGTTCTACCAAAATCTTTGTGAATCTGGGTCACTTTGGCAAAGCGGGAGGTGGAGTTGGATGTCAAGCCCTATGTCTATGATTTCTCATAGTTTGCTACATCAGAGGAATCTCATTTTTCATTTTTAGAGATAGGGTCTTGTTATGTTGCCCAGGCTGCTCTTGAACTCCTAGCCTCAAGCAATCCTCCTGCCTCAGCCTCCCAAATTGCTGGGATAATAGGGGTGAGCCACTACACCCAACAACACAAGGGAAGTCTTATTAGGGTTCTTAAAGTCAGACGGCTTTGGTGAAGAGCCTCCTGAGCTTTCACCTTCCAGTCTGTAGCTTATTCTAGGCAGTAGATTCATAGCTCACCTTTTGGCTGGCACCTATCCTGAATGACAGATAAGGCCACCTACTTACCCACAGTGTTTCCCTATGAAGTATTTGTGTTTACTTGTTCTGCCTCCATAACATTTTAGCTTTGAACTTCCACGAAGAAAGAGAAAAACAAGAAAATGAAACCTCACAATTATTTAGTGGGAGTTGTACACATTGTTATGGCCACAAATTGTCTTTGCAGGCAGATGCTTTATTTTACATTTTGGCTCCCTTCCTGTGTAAACATGAGCAAATTACTGAAATTACCTATGCCTCAGTTTCCTCCTTAGAAAAATGAGGATAATAGTATCTACCTCATAGGGTTTTTGGGAGTTTTAAATGTCTGTATAGCCTGGAGCCTGGCATACAACAGGGCCCAATGAACGTAGATTTTATTTTTATGATCTGATTTGCAATATCATGGCCATCACATAAAACTATGAGGAATGAGATGATTACTGTTATATATTGTGGAGATACAATTAAGATAAAAATAATGACAAAGAAAGGGCACCATTTAACTTTAAACAATAGCTAAATGGTTACCCTATATTTCCTGTTATCATCATGATCATAGAAGGGAGAAAGAGCTGGCATTGACTCTAGCAGGAAGGTCTAGAGAAGAGATAACAAGTGAATAGATGACAATTTTATGAGCTCAAAGTGAGCTCAGAATTCATTCCTCAGCAAAAATAGAACAGTACAGATTTTTCACATACTCTACGTTCTGAGAGGAAAAAAATAACTCACTGAGAGAAAAGGATAAAATAGTGTAGGAGTATTTCAAAGTGGTCGGGGAAAGAAAAGTCTTCTGGTTGCTCCTTTGAAGTTAGATTGAAATGAGTCTATTCCCTACCCAAGGAAAGAAGACATGATTTGCAGTGTATATTTAATTTTTTTCTAAAAATATGTAGCTAAGAGAAAGCCAAGGAAATATTTTCATTTAAGAGAAGCCAACTTTGGTGTTGTCTTCTGTGTGGGTGGAAAGTGCTGTGTTTTTATTCTTGCCAATCAATAACCAAAATTCAGAGTCTCAATACACATTCCCATGCAATGATTTTAACCTTATCTCGGTCTTTGGGGCGGCTAATGTTCAAAGCAGTCAAGTTCTCCAAGGATAAATGTTTCTTTCTCCAGTTGATGTGTGCATTTCCCTGATGGACAACCAAGAAGTTACTTCTACTATTCTACCAACATTTTTACTGCTTGAAATTAAGCCCCATTTCACTCAGAGGTTGCATCTGAACATACCCTTGACACATTCTCCTTGGTATGTTTGGAGCAAGGCTGAAGGCGTGCCGCATGCTGGGGTGGACGGAGCATAAGTTTAGAGTTAGATAAACCAGGTTCAAATCCCAGTGCTGTCACCTTACAAACGAGTAAGCCTCAGTTTACTCATTTGTAAGAGGGGATAATGGTATCTATCTCATGGGGCCTTTGTGAGAATTAATGAGGTCATATATGAATTCCTTGGGGAGGTCTGAGGAGGGCCTAAAGCTCTGGAGATTTCACACTGCCTGAATTCGAGTTCCATTTCTATCATAGTTGTGTGACATTGGAAACACTGGGGTCGGTTGTCTTTATCTATAAAGTGGGGAGAATGGTAGTTCCTGCCCCATTAGGGTAGTTGAGATGATTAAAACTAAATAATAGGCCAGGCACAGTGGCTCACGCCTGTAATCCCAGCATTTTGGGAGGCCAAGGCAGGTGGATCATCTGAGGTCAGGAGTTCGAGACCAGCCTGGCCAACATGGCAAAACCCCATCTCTACTGAAAATACAAAAATTAGTCAGGCGTGGTGGCGGATGCCTGTAATCCCAGGTACTCAGAATGCTGACGCAGGAGAATCACTTGAATCTGGGAGGCGGAGGTTGCAATGAGCCGAGACCACACCATTGCACTCCAGCCTAGGCAACACAGCAATAGCTCTGTCTCAAAAAAAAAAAAAAAAAGAAGAAGGAAAGAATATATGACAGCTAACATGTGCTTGGTTCCTGTTAATCAGCATTATTTCTTTTCGGTCTTCTCTACTGAGAAGGCTTTATTTCTTTGCTCTTTTATCATAGGGATTGTTTTCAACCCTCTAAGTTTCTTTGACTTTTCATTCTCCTGAACTCCTGAAGCCGTTTTTTGCACCTCTCTGACAGCACTGTTTCCGAGGGATATTTTTATGTGTCGGCTTTGCTGGGCTATAGTACTCAGTTATTCAAACACTTATGTAGGTGTTGCCATGATGGTAGCTTGTAGATGAGGTGAACACCTACAATCATTTGACTTTAAGAAAAGGAGATTTTTCTGGATGTCACGAGTGAGCCTCATCTAGTCAGTTGAAAGTCCTAAGAGCAAAAACTGGGACTTCTAGGAAAGGAAGAAATTCGCCTCAGGACTGCAGCATCAGCGCCTCCCTGAGTTTCCAGCCTGCCGGCCTGCCCTGTAAATTACAAACACACCAGCCTCCACAATTGCATGAGCCAATTCCTTAAAATAAATAATGATTTCCTTATCTACTACTGGTTCTCTTTCTCCGGAGTGCCCTGATAATTACATGCTACCTGCTTATTCATTATTATGATGATTATATATTGACTCTTGTTTTTTTACTTTGTGTGAAAACAGTTGTATGCATCATTTGCCCTCCAGGATAGGAAGCTACTGGAGGGCAGGACACATTATATAGATCTTGGTGTCTGTCCTAGTTCGTGCCTGGGGCTGCATCTGCTCCATGGTGGATTGAGGCCATAACTTTTCATGCCCCAGGGTCATGGCTCTACACGCTCCCTGCATCTGAGTTCTGTTTGGCCATTTCCACACGGGTCAGTACAGTGTTTTTATTTTTTATTTTTATTTATTTATTTATTTATTTATTTATTTATTTATTTATTTATATTATTTTTTTGAGACAGAGTCTTGCTCTGTCTCCCAAGCTACAGTGCAGTGGCACGGTCTTGGCTCACTGCAACCTCCGCCTCCCAGATTCAAGTGATTCTCCTGCCTCAGCCTCCCTAGTAGCTGGGACTACAGGTGCGTGCCACCACGCCGGCTAATTTTTTGTATTTTCAGGAGATACGGGGTTTCACCGCATTAGCCAGGATGGTCTGGATCTCCTGACCTCGTGATCCGCCTGCCTCAGCCTCACAAAGTGTTGGGATTACAGGCGTGAGCCACCCCACCTGGCTTGTTACAGTGTTTTTAAAAATTTTAAATTAGTCACCAATGTTTAAAAAAAGGAATATTTCACATAAAAATTTGCAGATTAAGCATGTAAAGTCAGTAGATTTGGAATCATCAAGCCCACATTCCTTCATGGCAACAGTTGGGTGGAGTTTCATGGGAGTTGTTTATCCAGACGTTTCTTTTTCTAAAAAAAGTATATGTATATTTTTAAAGACAGCATCTTGCTGTGTCTCCCAGGCTGGAGTCCAGTGGTGCAATAGCTCACTGCAGTCTTGAACTCCTGGGCTCAAGGGATCCTCCCGCCTCAGCCTCCCAAAGGGCTGGGATTACATGCGTGAGCTACCATACCCGACCTCTGGGTTCTCCTTTAAAAGTTGTGGGGACGCTGGGCATGGTGGCTCATGCCTGTAATCCCAGCACTCTTGGAGGCTGAGGCAGGTGGATCACTTAAGGTTAGGAGTTCGAAACCAGCCTTCTGGTCAACATGATGAAACTCCGTCTCTACTAAAAATACAAAAATACAAAATTAGCCAGGTGTCATGGCGCATGCCTCAGCTCTTCTGGAGGCTGAAGTGGGAGAATCGCTTGAACAGGGAGGAGGTTGCAGTGAGTCGAGATGTCTCCACTGCGCTCCCAGCCTGGGTGAGAGAGTGAGACTCTTGTCTCAAAACAAAACAAAACAAAAACCCTAAAAGTTGTGGGGACCTAACAATCTGCAGGGCCCCTAAGATTATGTGTGTGTGCATGGATATGTACTTTTTCATCTAAATTATTTATAACCGAAATATTTCATTAAATAACCTAGATTTCTGTACCACTTACATTCCAAAGGGGGAAAACAAATACTAGAGGAAAGGGCCTTGAATGTAAAATTCCAGCAATGACAGGTTGTGACAGTGTTTTGGCTCAAATCTTCCAAAGGAGACCAACACCTTGACTCGAATGAATTGTTCATGGAAACCGTAGATGCATTTTTATGGTATCAAGTAGATTTAAAGTTACTGTGAAGACTCAGGGCTGCTTTGAGTTCAATCCCCTGCCAAAGCAGCCATTTCTCATTTTCTATTTGTTTACTGTTTCTTTGGTCCTATTTGCTTTGCCTCATTGTGCTTAATGAAAGGATTCTGAAGCCTCTCCTGATTGATTTCAAATTAGAACCAGACTGAATTAACCGCCAAAAATGGACCATTCTGGTCTGGTCTCTGTGAAATGATTTAAGACCCAGATAAGTTATATTTTCTGAAACTAGAAACTTGAGACTCTTCATTAAAACATTAAGCGGGTACAATTTCAGGCCTGTGTGCATGTATTATGGGCAATCTAAAGACAAGTGCCAGCCACATTCCTGGGTGGGTTTGCATCATAATGGAGAAACCAGAAGAAAGAAAATTGCCTACCATCTTGGCCTAGGAGTAACTACCAGGAGATAAAGGGCCGAGCAGTGATGGACCCTCCTGGTTGGACAATTCTTAACCAAGGAACACTGGGCTCATGGCTGGGAGCCTGTCCCCACATCTGTTTGGGGCCTCTAGGGTCGTCAAAGAGGAGCTGATAAAGGGTTTTACTGACCATCTTGTGAGATGTGCATGACAGTAGTACCAATTTAAATTATTAGGTGATGGAATTACTGGGCTTATTTAAAAAGGAACTATAGACCAGGCAAGGTGGCTCATGCCTGTAATCCTAGCACTTTGGGATGCTGAGGCAGCCGGATTGCTTGAGCTCAGGAGTTCGAGACTGGCCTGGGCAACACAGTGAAACTCTGTCTCTACTAAAATACAAAAAAATTAGCTGGGTGTGACAGAGTGCACCTGTAGTCCCAGGTACTTGGGAGGCTGAGACAGGAGAATCACTTGAATCCTGGAGGCAGAGGTTGCAGCGAGCCGAGATCCAGCCATTGCACTCCAACCTGCGTGACAGAGTGAGACTCCGCACCAGCCCCTGCCAGAAAAAGGAACTATAGTTAGCTGTTCCTGGCTACGTCCCTGTAGGGAAGGGAAGACTTTTCCTCTACCCGCTGAGGTTCATGTCAGTTTACCCATGAAATCAACTGACAACAGGCAGATTAGCAGGAGAAAAGGCATATAAATTTATTATATGCACAGAGGCATCACAGGGAAAAAAAAAAAAAAGTAGCTATCAGAAAAGCCAGTGAGATTTAGGAACTTGTATACCCTCTTCATATGGGAGGGGGGAGGGGGGATATTGGCAATTTAGGGGAGAGTAAATGGTTTTGGGAGAAAGATGGATAGGCCCTTGGAAGAACAGATGAGAGCTGGCAGCAAAGTTTATCTGGGTGTGGAACTCACTTCTAGCCTCCTCTCCTGTGATAAGACTTAATCTTCTCTGGTTGATGAAACTCCCCAGGTGGGGATTGATGACAACTGAGTTTCTTCTGGAGGATCTGTCTTTAGGCAGATAAGAGGAGTTTAGAGAAAGACTGCATTTGTTGCTTTTCAAGAGCCTTCAACTGAGGGCAACCAATATACCAAAGCAGTATATTTGAGGGTGGCATTTTCTGAACTCCTTTCCTCTGGTCCCCTCAGCTGTACCATTTTAGCACGTCCATCTGCTAGCACTGCTGTCTCTTTGCCTGAAGACTTTGTCTGCTGGAGCTCACAGCACATGGTAGGACAGAAGTGCCTGGGAATGAACGCATGTGCCCCTCCTGGCAGCTTTCAACGAAGGACTAATGGGAAATGGTGTATAAACACCCTACCTCCTTCACCCTGGGTGGGGGCCATAGCTTCCAGGCACATATTTCACACTATTTCCTAAAGTTCCCAACAGGACTAAGCCCCAACTGCCCACCTTGGCAACTGGTTCCTAACATACCCTTTATTGCCCCCCTTGCCTTCCTGGCTTCACTTCTTTACTCCTCTACCAATATTCTTGGGGATCTCATTCCAAATAGACCACTTGCACTTGAACCCAGTCTCAGGAAAGGCCTCTAGGGGAATCCAAACCAAAATAGCATCTATTTTCCAAGTTTCTGCTTTGTCTGTAGAATAATACTTTGCATGACTGGGTTGTCATATGTCTGTGTTCATTCATTCATTCATTGACTCATTTCCTTTGTCAAAAAGAAAAAAAATATATTGATTGAGTGCCTACTTGATGCAAAATCAGAGCCAGCTGCTGGAAAGACAGTGGTGAACAGACATAGGCCCCGCCTTCAGAGCAGCCTGTCCCGTAGGAAAGCAATGTGAGCCACATATGTAATTTACGGAAAAAGAAGAAACTCAGAGTGTCCAACAGACTGCCATTTGAATGTGTGCTAGGCCTTTGGAATCCTGTGCTCATTCTCCATTTGCAGCTGTGCTCTGTTTGAACTAGCCATAGTTCAAGTGCTTAATAGTCACATGTGATGAGAGGCTACCGGATAGAACAGCCTGGTTCTTAAAGTTGACTCTAGTGAGGACGGGGGCATCAGGTCCTTTAAGAGGTGATCAAACGGTAGGAGATTGCTCACCTAAACTGTTGGTTCTCCAGCTTGGTGAGTATGCAAATGGCCTGCAGAGCCAATAAGAAACATGGAGTCCAAGAGTCATGGAAATACAAGGCCTGGGCCTTCATACTTCACCAAGTTCTCCAGGTGATCAGGTTACACACCAAGGTTTGACAACTGCTCCCCTACTTCACTCCCTGACCTAATCTCCCGTCTGTCAGTTCTTTATGTAAGGCACTCTTTGCCATCTTGTTTGCATCTTGGATATACCTAAAAAATACGAATGCTTGGGTCTCATTCCCAAAATTACTATTTAAGTGGTAAGAAGTGAGGCCCATCTAGCAAGCTATTGAAGATCTCCCCAGGTGATGATAAGGAACAGCCCAATTTGAGAACCACTGGCTTAAATTATGGTAGGTAATAAAATAACACATACCGTTTAGTTTTGTAATAGTATCATTTTATGTAGGGGGTGCCAGAAGGAAGACTCTTGAAGGAATGGACACATTTTCCATCCCATGAGAAGTGATTATGAATATTCTTTACGTTCATTCTGTTACTGGAAAGGGGTCCCAATCCAGACCCCAAGAGAGGGTTCTTGGGACTTTGCTCAAGAAAGAATTTGGGGTGAGTCCAGAGAGCAAAGCCAAAGTAAGTTTGTTAAGAAAGTAAAGGAAAAGAATGGCTACCCCATAAGCACAGCAAAGCACGGGGTGCTCAAACGAGTATACTTAGAGTTGCTTCTTGATCATATGCTAAACAAGGAGTGGATTACTCATGAGTTTTCCAGGGAAGGAGTGGGCAATTCTGGAACTGAGGGTTCCTCCCCTTTTTGGACCATATAGACGGTTTGTAAACTGCCATGGTGCTGGTGGAAGTGTCTGTTAGCATCCTAACGCATTATAATTAACATCTAATGAGTAGTGAGAACGACCAGAAGTCACTTTTGTGGCCATCTTGGTTTTGGCCTGCTTTTTTTTTTTTTTTTTTTTTTTTTTTTTTTTTTTTTTTTTTTTTGAGACCGAGTCTCGCTCTGTTACCAGGCTAGACTGCAGTGGCACAATCTCGGCTCACTGCAACCGCCACCTCCCAGGTTGAAGCGATTCTCATGCCTCAGCCTCCCAAGTAGCTGGGATTATAGATGTGTGCCACCATGTCCCGTTAATTTTTGTATTTTTAGTAGAGACTGGGTTTCACCATGTTGGCCAGGCTGGTCTCAAACTCCCGACCTCAGCGATCCTCTTGCCTCAGCCTCCCAAAGTGCTGGGATTCCAGGCATGAGCCACCACATCAGCCTTTTGGCCTGCTTCTTTACTGCAACATGTTTTATCAGCAAGGTGTTTGTGACCTGTATCTTGTGCTGATCTTCTATCTCATCCTATGAGTAAGAAGGCCTAACCTCCTGGAAATGCAGCCCAGTAGGTTTCAGCCTCCTTTTACCCAGCCCCTAATCAAGATGGAGTCGCTGTGGTTCGAATGCCTCTGACATGTCTGCTCGTCTCTGTTTTCTGACTTTTCTAAGTGTGCATGACATTTGAAATAAAGATCATAAAACAAAAGCCAATTAAAGAAACAATATAAAAGTTGGATGTAGGTTTATCTGAAATTTTTTGTTTAGAAAAATCCTCAGGAAATTGGTTTGGTCAGTGAGGAGGCTTCTGAAGACTTGACCAGATGTTTCACTCGCGTCCGCGTGAAGAGACCACCAAACAGGCTTTGTATGAGCAACAAGGCTGTTCATTTCACCTGGGTGCAGGGGGTCTGAGTCCAAAAAGAGAGTCAGAGAAGAGAGATAGGGGTGGGGCCGTTGGCCATTTTATAGGATTTGGGTAGGTAAAGGAAAATTACAATCAAAGGGGGTTGTTCTCTGGCTGGCAGAGGTGGGGGTCACAAGGTGCTCAGTGGGGGAGCTTTTGAGCCGGGATGAAACAGAAGGAATTTCCCAAGGTAATGTCATCAGCTAAGGCAGGAACAGGCCATTTTCACTTCTTCTGTGATTCTTCAGTTACTTCAGGCCATCTGGATGTGTACGTGCAGGTCACAGGGGATGTGATGGCTTACCTTGGGCTCAGAGGCTTGACAAGATGTACAGGTGGGCCTTACTACTCTCATTGCTGGACCTCTAGTCAAGTGGGCCTGCTGAGGTCCTGAAGCCTACTCAGCACCTGAGTGCAAATGCATGATGCTTTTTGCTGGGTTTGGTCTGTTAGGAAGAGAGAAAAAAGAAAAAAATCCCGGCTGGGCACGGTGGCTCACGCCTGTAATCCCAGCATTTTGGGAGGCCGAGGCAGGCAGATCACTTGAGGTCAGAAGTTCGAGACTATCCTGGACAACATGGCAAAACCCCATCTCTACTAAAAATACAAAAATTAATCGGGCGTGGTGGTACACGCCTGTAATCTCAGCTACTAGGGAGGCTGAGGCAGGAGAACTGCTTGAACTCAGGAGCAGGGGTTGCAGTGAGCCGAGATCGTGCCACTGCATGACAGAGCGAGACTCCGTCTCAAAAAAAAAAAATTCTAAAATGTTAGGCATTGGCTTCAGGCATAAACCAGCTTGCATTTAAATCAAATATTGAGTGACTTTAAGGCTATTAACATTGATCTTCTCTTAGACCAGTCGCATTTATGTCTGAATAGTCAAATTTAGAGGTGCTAAAGTTTGTGTGTTTATATAGATAATGCCCCATGCTTGACATTGATCTGAGCACTTTAGTGAGCCTAATCATTTATCGAAATGGAGCCTGGTCTTCTATTTTAACTGCTGTGTAACATGGCGTTTCAATGTATTCATGGAAGTCATATAAGGTGTCTTTTAAAGTTCACTTTGAAAAATTAAAATGAGGCCGGGCGCAGTGGCTCATGCCTATAATCCCAGCACTTTGGGAGGCTGAGGCGGGCGGATCATGAGGTCAGGAGATCGAGACCATTCTGGCTAACACAGTGAAACCCCATCTCTACTGAAAAAAAAAATACAAAAAATTAGCCGGGCGTGGTGGCAGATGCCTGTAGTCCCAGCTATTCAGGAGGCTGAGGCAGGAGAATGGCATGAACCTGGGAGGTGGAGCTTGCAGTGAGCCAAGACCGTGCCACTGCACTCCAGCCTGGGCGACAGAGTGAGACTCTGTCTCAAAAAGAAAAAAAAAAAAGAAAAATTAAAATGAAATTAAGCTGAAACTGCTGCTGTCTTTTAAAAAGTTGTCCAACAGCAACTTGATCTGGTCTTATGGAAACGACGTATTTAAAGCAGAGGAAGGGGCAATATTTTCATTGTTTGGTTTTTGTGTCTTCATTGGTTTTCAGAGCTATGTTTATGTGTTGCATTTTGCATTCCCTTCATGGTGAAATTGACCTGAAAAATTTTAGGGCAGTCAGGTGTTAAACTTATTTTAGTACCATGCAGACTGGTTTAATTCTTCTGAAACAGGTTTTCGCTTTGGAGTATAAAATGACAAGGGAAATGAATGTAGCCAAGATCCTTATTTGAGCCCATTCAGACTGGTCTAGACCCGTCCAGTGAGCTGGAGGCAGGTCTTGAAGGGGTGATTTACATGAGCTGATTTGCATCAGCCCTGCGTTTTGTTAAATGAAAGGTAAGGATGGTTATCTTGGCCTGCGGGAAAGAGAGAATTGGGAGGGTGTTTTGGTGCTGGGTCTCCACCTTGCTGGCTCTGGTGGAGACATTGGTGCAGACTGCCAACCTAAAATAATCAAAAAGCTCAGAATCTAGTTTAAAGAGAGTGTATTCAAGTGCAAAAGTTAAGGACTGCAGCTGAGAAGACACTTCCAAGTTGCCTTGGGGAGTGCTTCGAAGAACGAAAGAGAGGCTCACATTTTTTAATGAAAAAAAAGTCAGAAGGGGCTGAATACTAAAGTTGTTTGTCAGGAATTCTCACTGGTTTACAGAAGTAACATTGGTTAGTGACTGGCTATACACTTTTGAACTATAGAGTGTGTGGCATTTTCTGACGACTTGGCTTCTGGCTGTAAGAGGTCATTATTTAGCTCAAAGGGGAGTGAAAGGACCGCTGTTAAATTTAAGTGTCTTTCTGGGCCTGATAATTTGAGAGACTCCTCTCCTCAGATAAGAGATTTTTCTTTCTCAAGACTCAGCTCCCTTCAGCTTCAGGTGACAAATTGTGTCCCAGTATCAGCCAAGCTTTCTGCCCAGTCTCCAGAGAATGCACCACCAGCTATCACTGAGGCTTGACACTATTGGCAGCATCCAAGAGAGTCTTGAGAACGGACTTTGACCTTCCTCTGATGGGTGCCGGCAGCAGGGAAAAGTCCCTGAGTATCATCAGAAAGGGAAGAAAACGCCGAACAGAAAGGAAGAGCGTGTAAAATGTGGCTGAGGCCAGATGTGACATCTCACAGGAGACACCAGTAGAAACACACAAACTTGTGACATTTTCCAGTGTTCTAAGACAGGTCAGGTCAAGACTCTGGGCTTTCCCCATTCAACCACTCCATTCATATTCATGTGTGTTATAGACAAATTTAAACTGGAATCCCTTTGATTCAGGAAAGTCAATGTACATTAGCAACAGAAATGCTTGTTTAGCCGAATAGGTCCCTAGGTAGTAAAGGGACTCCACACAGCATTATTTCTAGTGAAGTCTTTGATTCACAGAAAGATTCTTAGAAATCTTGCGCTAGAGTGTAACAATAAACAAGCAACTGTTTGGATTTTCATGCAGGAAATGCTCTTGGCCAGCAATCACCCTCAGGAAATTTTCAGAAATGCACATGATGCCCAAAGCAGCGTTGTTTGGGGAATACCTAGTAATTAGTTCCAAAATCTTACCAAACAGCAGCACAGGCCTCTAATTTCTGTGTAAACTCAGCTCACTGTTTGAGTCATACTATGTTTCTTTTTTAGCTCAAGATTTGTCATCCACTACAAAAACCTCCTTTGGCTATACAAAATAGACAGCCACTCGAAATTGCTGGAGGGAAAAGCCAGTTTGCACAATGGGGGTGGCATGTTTGGGTGAGAAAACCAGAGACTCAGAGTCAGGAAATGCCAGTTCCTCCCTTCATTCCTGTGACCTACAGAAAGCACCTTCACCCTTGAGAGTCTGGCCTTTCTTTTTTTTCTCTCTCTTTTTTTTCTTTTTTCTTTTTTTTTTTTTTTGAGATGAGTCTCACTCTGTCACCTAGGTTGGACTGTAGTGGCACGATCTCAGCTCACTGCAACCTCTGTCCTCCGGGTTCAAGCGATTCTCCTGCCTCAGCCTCCTGAGTAGCTGGGATTACAGGCGCCTGCCACTATGCCAGGCTAATTTTTGTATTTTTAGTAGAGATGGGGTTTCACCATCTTGGCCAGGCTGGTCTTGAACTCCTGACCTCGTGATCCACCCACCTTGCCCTCCTAACGTGCTGGGAATGTGTGAGCCACCCCGCCCTGCCTAGCCTTCCTTTCTTGTAAAATGAGAGGGTTAAGTTGAGGTTCGTAGTCAATAACTACGTGTTCAGTCAGTAACAGATTCATATTAGGGATTTCCATAAACTTTCCCCAACCCAGTCACCACCATTTCCTTTTAGGACTATGATTTTCAAGGTCCGCTTCAGTCTTCACAGCTTTACATGTCTGGGAACTTACGTATTAAATTTTTTTTGTAAGAGAATTATCCTGTGTGTAATGGAAATGGAAATATCTCTTGCTCTCCTGATTTCAACCTGCTGAATATAAATATTCACATAACACAGCATTTATAAAATAAAAATCACTCGTAAGCATATCTTTCAGCAGTAACCACAGTTCATATTTTACTGTGGCAGCATCTAAACGTGTTTCTGTGGAGATCCACACACATTCATTTTTCCTAGGGTATTTTCAGAAGTCTTCCTAGTCTCCATCTGCTTTTTTTTCTTGTTTGCCACATGTTATATGGATATCTTTCCATGTCAATATGAGATCTTTTAATGTCAAGAAATACAGATCAACTCATCATTTTCATGTTCAATGGTTTGAGAACATTCCATCACATAGTTAAATTATAATTTCTATAATTCTTCTCTATTCATGGGCATTGAGATTGGTTCCATTTTTTTTTTTTTTTTTTTTTTTTTTTTTTTTTTTTGAGATGGAGTCTCGCTCTGTTGCCAAGCTAGAGTGCAGTTGTGTGATCTGGGCTCACTGTAACCTCTGCCTCCAGGTTCAAGCGATACTCCTGCCTCAGCCTCCTGAGTAGCTGGGACTACAGGCATGTGCCACCACACCCGGCTCATGTTTTGTGTTTTTAGTAGAGACGGGGTTTCACCATGTTGGCCAGATTGGTCTTGAACTCCAGACCTCATGATCCGCCTGCCTTGGCCTCCAAAAGTGCTGGGATTACAGGTGTGAGCCACCATGCCTGGCCTATTTTTTTTTTTTTTTTTTTTTTTTTTTGGTGTGAAAACGAAGCTAAGCCAGGCACGGTGGCTCAAGCCTATAATCCCAGCACTTTGGGAGGCCGAGACGGGCAGATCACGAGGTCAGGAGATCGAGACCATCCTGGCTAACACGGTGAAACTCCGTCTCTACTAAAAAATAAAAAATTTAGCCGGGCGTGGTTGCAGGTGCCTGTAGTCCCAGGAGGTAGAGCTTGCCGTGAGCTAAGATCCGGCCACTGCACTCCAGCCTGGGTGACAGAGCGAGACTCCGTCTCAAAAAAAAAAAAAAAGAAAAGAAACAAAGAAAACGAAGCTAAGAGGCCAGGCTTGGTGGCTCATGCCCGTAATTCCAGCACTTTGGGAGGCCAAGGCGGGCAAATCACTTGATGTCAGGAGTTTGAGACCAGGCTGGCCAACATGGTGAAACCCTGTCTCTACTAAATAAACAAAAAATTAGCTGGGTATAGTGGCAGGCGCCTGTAGTCCCAGCTGCTCAAGAGGGTTAGGCATGAGAATGGCTTGAACCCGGGAGGCAGGGGTTGCAGTGATCTGAGATCGAGGTACTGCACTCCAGCCTGGGCGAAACAAAGACTCTGTCTCAAAAAAAAAAAAAAAAAAAAAAAAGCTAGTATAAATATCGTTGTTTATTCAATGCTTATTTTTCTAAACTCTAGCTATATTGGCATTATCATCCTTTGAGATTTGTATAAATCATCAAGCAAAAGATGACATCTTGGTTTATTTTTGTTTCTTGGACTACTGGCAAGGTTGAACATTCTTTTATGTGTCTATTGACTGTTTTACTTTTTTCATTTGTAAACTGGCTATCTATGCCTGTTATACCTATTTCCCATTGTTTTATTGAAGTGTGAATTTTTTTCCTCATTGCTTTGTAAAGATTCCTTCTATATTAAGGATATTCTTATGAGTTTTAATACAGACCATATACCTTCATTCTCAAATTACTCTCATTTTCAGTTAAAGTTCAACTCAACCATTAGCATATCATTTATATGTTTTTATATTACTTTTATTTTTATTTTATTATCTTTTTTTAGATGGAGTCTTGCTCTGTCGCCCAGGCTGGAGTGCAGTGATGCGATCTCGGTTCACCGCGACTTCTGCCTCCTGGGTTCAAGGGAGTCTCCTGCCTCAGTTTACCAAATAGCTGGATTACAGGCATGCGCCACCACGCCCAGCTAATTTTTTTTGTATTTTTAATAGGAACGGGGATTCATCATATTGGCCAGGCTGGTCTCGAATTCCTGACCTCAAGTTATCCACCCGCCTTGGCATCACAAAGTGTTGGGATTACAGGCGTGAGCCACTGCGCCCAACCCTAGCATGTCATCTATAAAATTGGTATTTGAGGTATGTTGGAAATAGGAGATTGCTATATGTGGAAGGTCTTATTTTCTACGGTAAATTAATTTATTTTCAAAGTTCACTTTTTTCTATTTCTTTCATTTCACTCCCATACAATACCTTTTCATACAATACCTTTTCCTCAGCTCCTAGCTCCTACTTCAGTTCCCCAAAAGTGAGGCTATTAAGATGCTCACTGATTAGAGGATTTGAACATTTTAAAAGAGAAGTGGGTGGTGACGGCACATTATTGAAACTTGAAAGAGAGCCAGTGTGATATAATTTCACATCGGGAGCTGATCACTATGGTAACGAGGAACAGATTTTGAAAAATAAGTTTCAATATAATAGAATTAGGAGAGAAAAATTGATTAGAAAAAAAACCTGTCAATCTTTTGTTTTACTTTCAGCTTGTTTATAATATGCATCAAAAATCTACATTAGCACCCAAGAAACATGTTTTTGTTTCAAAAGCAAATACATTTTAATTATGTTTACATGGTATAAAGCCACAAAGAGGAAATGCTTTGTTTGTAATAATATTGACAGTATCTCTTTGGAGTCTTTTATTTCAGAAGAAATAGTTAAATTTAAAATATATGCATAACTTTGAGTTCTTTTTCTAACTTATTTATTCTTTTTCTTTTTTTTTTTTTTTTGAGATGGAGTCTCACTCTGTCACCCAGGCTGGAGTGCAGTGGCACGATCTCGGCTTACTGCAACCTCCGCCTCCCAGATTCAAGCGATCCTTCTGCCTCAGCCTCCCGAGTAGCTGGGACTACAGACGTGCACCACCACGCCTGGCTAATTTTTGTATTTTTTTTTTACTAGAAATGGGCTTTCACCATATTGTCCAGGCTGGTCTCGAACTCCTGACCTGGTGATCTGCCGCCTCGGCCTCCCAAAGTGCTGGGATTACAGGTGTGAGCCACTGCGCCCAGCCTTGCCTTAACCCATTGAGCCACCGTGCTAGAAATTGAGTATATAGTTAACCCTTAAACAACCCAAGGGCTAGGGACACCACCCCTCCTCACAGTCAGAAATCTGTATATAACTTCTGACATCCCCAAAACTTAATTACTAATAGCCTACTGTTGACCTTACTGATAACATAAATAGCCTATTAATACATACTCTGTATGTAATGTGTATTATATATTGTATTCTTTTTTTTTTTTTTTTTTGAGACGGAGTCTCACTCTGTTGCCCAGGCTGGAGTGCAGTGGCGCCATCTCGGCTCACTGCAAACTCTGCCTCCCGGGTTCATGCCCTTCTCCTGCCTTGGCCTCCCGAGCAGCTGGGACTACAGGCGCCCACCACCGTGCCCAGCTCATTTTTTGAAGTTTTAGTAGAGACAGGGTTTCACCGTGTTAGCCAGGATGGTCTCGTTCTCCTGACCTCCTGATCTGCCCGCCTCGGCCTCCCAAAGTGCTGGGATTACAGGCGTGAGCCACCGCGCCCGGCCGTATATTGTATTCTCAAAGTAAACTAGAGAAAAGAAAATGTTATTAAGAAAATAAAATTTGAAAAAAAAAATCATAAGGAAGAGAAAATACATTTATTAAGTGGAAATGGCTCATCATAAAGGTCTTCATCTTCATATCACTGAGGAGGAAGAGAAAGAAGAGGGGTTGGTCTTGCTGTCTCAGGGATGGCAGAGGCAAAAGTGGTGGAGGAGGTAGAAGGGGAGGCAGGAGAGACAGGCACACTAGGTGTAATTTTTATGGAAAAAAAATTCATGTATACGTGGACCCATGCAGTTGAAACCTGTGTTGTTCAAGAGTCAGCTGTACAACATCGGGCAAACACAGACATGGTCTCTATTCTCATGGAGCTTTTCATTCCATAGAAGATATTTTCCCATATCCTTAAATACTCCTCAAACAATGAATTCAACAGTACAACATTGCAGTGTTTGCATATGTATTAATTTATTTAATGGCTCTACTGTTGTTTAACATTTAGACCAATTTTAATTTTTCATTATGACAGATGATTAAGCTTATTTGTATATTAATCTGAGTTTCTGGTTATTTCTTAAGTATTGTTTCCTAGAAAGAGAATTACTAGCTTAAAATAATTAAACCTGTTTCTCACCAAAAAAAAGTAAATGATAAAATCACAGTCTTCCAGTGAAAAGATCGTCTTGTCAACAATACTATTTCTGAAGTGCAGCATGGGTAACTAGGGCAATAAATTTCTGCCCCCGCCCCCAGATGGAGTCTCGCTCTGTCACCCAGGCTGGAGTGCACTGTTGTGATCTTGGCTCACTGCAACCTTGGCCTCCTGGGTTCAAGCAATTCTCCTGCCTCAGCCTCCCAAGTAGCTGGGATTACAGGCATGCACCACCACGCCCGGCTGAGTTTTGTATTTTTAGTAGAGATGGGGTTTCACCATCCTGGCCAGGCTGGTCTCAAACTCCTGACTTCAGGTGATCCACCCACCTCGGCCTCCCAAAGTGCTGGGATTACAGGTATGAGCCACTGCGCCTGGCCATAAATTCCTTTATTATATAAGTGTCTCCTAAAGTTGATGCTGAGAGTAGACTTTAGCTTCAGAAAACAAACCAAAGTTTAATAAAATGTCAAAATTCAATACTACTCAATTAACAGATCCTTTGTAGAGAATGTCATCTTTGATAAGAAAGAAAGACATGTCAAATCTATCCATCAAGGTTGTGTTTGAGGGAAGAACATGATCCAGGTTCGAAGTTAATTTGCTTCTTCAGGGGATTAGTCCCAGAGGTTAACAACCAAATTAGGAATGTCAGAATCCAGTGATCTAAGAAGCCAGTTATGAGCTGACAGTCTTACTGGTCTAACATCACTTATGACCGTCATTCCCTGTGACCAGTGGTGTCTGCTCCAGCAAAAATGGAACACCCCATTTTTATTCCATGGAGACTCTCATTTCTTCTGTCTACATTGTCGTTTTCCAGAATATAGAATATTCATAACAGAATGAATTGTATTTGTTGAAAAGACATTTTAATTACACTTTACAAATCATTAGACCCACCAACATAGTATTCTACAGAATTTGCATTTGCAAGAACCAAAATTATAATGCCACTTCCTTTTGCTTGGCTCAAAACATATCTACTCAGGGAATATTTTTCAATTAACTCCACTTCTCCCTGAGGATAAGATTAGAAGAAAACTGTAAACATATTAGAAGTCTGGGGAGCTAGTTTTGGGTCTGCATTTGTGTGACCACAGGCAAGTCACTTATTCTTTCTGAGTCTGAGTTTTCTCACTTATAAAACAAGGACGTATTAGTAGATGATCTCTAGTGATGTCCAGTGGTCCTTCTTTACTTCTCATATCCCCACTACACATGCATGGTTTATTCTATTTTACTTATTATCATATGTTGATTTGTTAAAGATCATGAGAATCAGATCTGTGTATGTGCTATTTATGAATGTTATCTGTTTGGAACTTAAAGGTAAACTTTCTATGGAAAAGGATGTCATACCGTCTCATCCTCCTTGCCATCTTCTTCCTCTTCCTTCTCCCTCTCCTATTCCTCTTTATATGCTTTTTGTTCTGCTCCTTGTCCTCCACCTCTTCTGGTTCTCCTCCTTCCTCTTGGTACAGCTCTCAGTGCC
Organism: Rhinopithecus roxellana; assembly: GCF_007565055.1. Taxonomy (NCBI): domain Eukaryota; kingdom Metazoa; phylum Chordata; class Mammalia; order Primates; family Cercopithecidae; genus Rhinopithecus; species Rhinopithecus roxellana. The sequence goes on along the minus strand of NC_044564.1, from coordinate 36,146,147 downwards.
TTAATGTGGCTTTGCCATGGTTTTGCTCAAAGTAAGATGCCTAGAGGGAGACACAGCTAAATGACCTTGGGTGAGACATTTAATCTCTTTGGGCTTTGATTTTTGCTGGCCTCCCTTTTCAGCCTAAACTCTCATGACTCCCCTACACACACACACACACACACACACACACACACACACACACACACACAGAGTGTGCCAACTAAAATCAACCCCTTTGCTCCCACTGATATCTGCTTATACATTTCTTCCTCCAAACTGAAGCTCAGCCTGTCCTGTGTGTTGCCCTCCAGCCCTCCTGAATCTCTTGAGTCCAGGCTCCAAGGCCTGGTTCACAGGCCCCCTGAGCAAGCCTTCCTTGGTCTTTCTTGCAGGTCAAGTTTGCATTGTGATTTCAAACACTCACAAGGCCCGCTCCCTTTCTAGCTCTAGCTCCAAACATGTATTAGTAATTGACAAAAAAATAACAAAATATTAAATATATAAATGAACGATAAAGGCATGTCTTCTAAACAAGACAAAGTTCTCTCTCTAGGCCAGAAAGTAGGGCAGCAACACAAAGCATGGAGCTGGCTTCAAACTACAAGCCAGCTGATCTCTGGAACTGAAAGAACAGTTAAATTTCTGTGGACTAATTAAGGTCAAAATACCCCCTGAAAGGTGGGAGACAGCATCAGACAACACTACCTAATGCTGGAGAATTCCACAAAATCTCTGGCCTGCAAACAGAGGCTGCAGGAAGTGCTGGTCCTACTTGGAAGGTAATGTGGTTTGGATCTGTGTCCCTGCCCAAATCTCATGTTGAATTATAATCCCCACGTGTTGGAGGTGGGCCTGGGGAAGGTGATTGGATCATGGGGGCAGTTTTTAATGGTTTAGCACCATCCCCCAGTGCTGTCTTGTGATAGAGTTCTCATGAGATCTGGTTTTTTAAAAGCATGTGGCACCTCCCCACTCTCTCCCTTCTGTTCCAGGTATGTTAAGGGAGAAGACCACCCCTCATATTGTCTTATGCCCAATTTCTGCCTCCAAAGAAAGAAGAAGTAAAAACTAAAAGGCAGAAATGAAATCCACAGGCAGACAGCCCGGCACCACACCCTGGGCCTGGTAGTTAAAGATCGACCTGACCTAATTGGTTCTGTTATCTATAGATTACAGACATTGTATAGAAAATGCACTGTGAAAATCCCTATCTTGTTTTGTTCTGATCTAATTACCAGTGCATGCAGCCCCTAGTCACATACCCCCTGCTTGCTTAATCAGTCACGACCACCTCACATGCACCCCCTTAGAGTTGTGAGCCCTAAAAAGGGACAGGAATTGCCCACTTGGGGAGCTCAGCTCTTGAGACAGAAGTCTTGCCAATGCCCCCAGCCGAATAAACCCCTTCCTTCTTTAACTCAGTGTCTGAGGAGTTTTGTCTGAGGCTTGTCCTGCTACAGTGTGAAGCGGTGCTCCCCTTTTTCCTTCTGCCATGATTGTAAGCTTTCCTGAAGCCTCCCCAGAAGCCGAGCAGATGCCAACATCATGTTTCCTATATAGTCCGCGGAAGAGTGAGCCAATTAAACCCCTTCTCTTTATAAATTACCCTGTCTTAGATATTTCTTTGCAGCAGTGCAAGAATGAACTAATACAGAAAATTGGCTACCAGGAGTAGGATATTGTTATAAAGATACCTGAAAATGTGGAAACTTTGGAGCTGGGTTACAGGCAGAGGTTGGAACTGTTTGGAGTGCTCAGAAGAAGACAGGAAGACGAGGGAAAATTTGGAACTTCCAGAGACTTGTTAAACTGTTGTGACCAAAATGCTTATAGTGATATGGACAGGAAAGTCCAGGCTGATGAGGTCTCAGATGGAGAGGGGAACTTACTGGGAACTGGAGCAACGGCTGCTTTTGTTATGCATTAGCAAAGAGGTTGGCTGCATTTCATCCCTGCTCTAATGATCTGTGGAACTTTGAACTTGAGAGTAATGATTTAGGGTGTCTGGTAGAATAAATTTCTAAGCAGCAAAGTGTTCAAGATGTGGACTGGCTGCTTCCAACAGCATATGCTCATACAGTGAGCAAAGAAATGGCCTGAAACTGGCCCTTATATTAAAAAGGGAAGCAGAGCATAAAAGTTTGGAAAATTTGCAGCCTGGCCATGTGTTAGAAAAGAAAAGCCCATTTTCAGGGGAGCAATTCAATCCTGCTGCAGAAACATGCATAAGTAAAGAGGAGCCAAATGTTTATAGTCAAGACATTGGAGAAGAAGGCTTCAGAGGCATTCCAGAGACCTTTGAAGCAATCCCTCCCATCACAGGCCTGGAGGCCTAGTACAGAATGGTTTTATGGGCCAGGACCAGCATCTCCCCACTGTCCTGCACAGCCTTGAGACACTGGTCCTTGTATCCCAGCTACTCCAGCTCCAGCCATGGCTCAAAGGGGCCCATGTACAGCACAGCCTGCTGCTTCAGAGGGTGTAAGCCCTAAGCCTTAGTGGTTTCCATGTCGTGTTAAGCCTGCAGGTACACAGAATGCAAGAGATGACGCTTGGGAGCCTCTGCCTAGATTTCAAGCTTGTTTGTTTGTTCATTTGTTTGTTTTGAGACAGAGTCTTGCTCTGTCACCCAGGCTTGAGTGCAGTGGCGTGATCTCGACTCACTGCAACTTCTGCCTCCCAGGTTCAAGCAATTCTTCTGCCTCGGCCTCCCAAGTAACTGGAATTACAAGCACCTGTCACCATGCTTGGCTAATATTTTTGTACTTTTAATAGAGATGGGGTTTTACCATGTGGCCATGTGGGTTTCAAACTCCTGACCTCAAGTGATCTGCCTTGCCTCAGCCTCTCAAAGTGCAGGAATTACAGGCGTGAGCTGCCGGGCCTGGCTCTCTACCTAGATTTCAGAGGGTGTTTGGAAAAGCCTGGATGTCTAGGCAGAAGCCTGCTACAGGGGCACAGCCCTCGTGGAGAACCTCTGCTAGTGCAGTGCAGAGGGGAAATGTGGGGTTGGAGCCCACACACAGAGTCCCCACTGAGGTACTGCCTAATGAAGCTGTGAGAAGAGGGCCACCATCCTCCAGACCCCAGAGTAGTAGATCCACTGACAGCTTGCACTCTGTACGTGAAAGAGCTATAGGAACTCAATGCCAGCACATAAGAGCAGCTATGGGGGCTGAACCCTGAAAAGTCACAGGATGGAGCTACTCAAGGCTTTGGCATCCCACCCCTTGTCTCAGTGTGCCCTGGATGTGGGACATGGAGCCAAAGGAGATTATTTTGGAACTTTAAAATTTAGTGACTGCCCTGCTGGGTTTCAGACTTGCATGGGGCCTGTAGCCCCCTCTTTTGGCTGATTTCTCCCTTTTAGAATGAGAGTATTTACCCAGTGCCTGTACTGCCATTGTATCTTGGAGGTAACTAATTTGTTTTTTATTTTACAGGCTCATAGGCAAAAGGGACTTGCCTTGTCTCAGATGAGACTTTGGACTTTTGGGTTAATGCTGGAATGAGTTAAGACTTTAGGAGACTGTTGGGAAGGCATGCGTGTATTTTGCAATTTGAGAAGGACACGAGATTTGAAAGGGGCCGGGCTAGAATAACATGGTTTGGCTCTGTGTCCCCACCCAAATCTCATGTGGAACTGTAATCCCCAGATGTTGGAGGTGGGGCCTGGTGGAAGGTGATCAGATTATGAGGGCAGTTTCTAATGGTTTAGCACCATCCTCCTAGTGCCGTATTGTAATAAGAGTTCTCACAAGATCTTGTTGTTTAAAAGTGTGTAACATCTCCCCTGTCTCTCCCTCTTTTTTCTGCTCTGGTTATGTAAACTGGTGCTCCCCCTTTGTTTTCTGCAATGATTGTAAGTTTTCCTGAGGTCTCCCCAGAAGCTGAGCAGATGCCAGCATCATGCTTTCTGTATAGCTTGCAGAAGAGTGAGCCAATTAGACCTCTTTTCTTTATAAATTACCCAGTCTCAGATATTTCTTTATAGTAGTGAGAAAATGTACTAATACAGAGGGGCAGGGTTTATAACATTATGTGCCTTAGGGCAGAATGCAGTAGATAGCTTCCCTCTAGAAAGGCATCAAGTGACTTGTGGGTGGCTCAATCTATGCATCCACGATACCCTCAATGCTATCTTAATGCAAGAGCCCTGAGATTCTCCTGTAAGATCTGATTCTTGCCAGGCGCGGTGGCGCATGCCTGTAATCCCAGCACTTTGGGAGGCCAAGGTGGGTGGATTACCTGAGGTCAGGAGTTCGAGACCAGCCTCAACATCAAGAAACCCAGTCTCTACTAAACATACAAAATTAGCTGGGTGTGGTGGTGCATCCCTGTAATCCCAGCTACCCAGGAGGCTAAGGCAGGAGAATTGCTTGAACCTGGGAGGCGGAGGTTGCGGTGGGCTGAGATTGCACCATTGCACTCCAGCCTGGGCAACAAGAGTGAACCTCTGTCTCAAAAAAAAAAAAAAAAATCTGATTCTTATTGCAGGCACACAGGTGCCCTGTGGAGGAAACAGCAGAACTACTGGTAAGAAAGAGAGCATACTATATTGTATTTGCAGTAGAAACTCCTGGAGATGATGAGCCCACAAACTCCAAGCCCAAAGCAGATGAAAAAAGCTAATACTAAAAAAGACAGGTATTAGCACTGGGTGAGGAATTTACTCCTAAAGAAATGAAAATAATGGAGCAATCTGAAAACGACTTTATTTATTTATTTATTTTTTTGAGACAGAGTCTTGCTCTGTCGCCCAGGTTGGAGTGCAGTGGCCGGATCTCAGCTCACTGCAAGCTCTGCCTCCCGGGTTTACGCCATTCTCCTGCCTCAGCCTCCTGAGTAGCTGGGACTACAGGCGCCCGCCACTTCGCCTGGCTAGTTTTTTGTATTTTTTAGCAGAGACGGGGTTTCACCATTTTAGCCAGGATGGTCTCAATCTCCTGACCTTGTGATCTGCCCGTCTCGGCCTCCCAAAGTGCTGGGATTACAGGCTTGAGCCATCGCGCCCGGCCTGAAAACGACTTTAAAATAGGTATGTTTAAAATGATCTAAGAGATAAAGGGAGAAATAACATTTATTTAAGTCTACAATAACTAAGAAAATGTTATTTTTTGTTGTTGTTGTTAGTTAAGGATCGAAGGCTTAGAAAGATTAAGAAACAAGCTCAGTGTCCCACTGGTAATAAGTAGTAGAGCCAAATTTCACACTCAGGGCTGTCTCCAAAGCCAAGAGTTAAACAAAAATCTGTGTTGTTATTCCCATCAGTGTCTATGAGGGTAATGTGTGTTTGCATTTTTCAGACCATCTTGAAAGGAAGAAATATAACAGAGCACTTTGTTAAAATGACTTGGGTGCGCATAGGTTTGGCTCCTATTATAGGATGGGCTAGAAAACAATAATTAATTTCATAAAACTCCGATTCAATAAATATTTATTGAGCACCTACAATCTGTTTAGCCCCCTGTTAGATGGCATGAGGATTGCCAGTGATGGGGAGAGAACACAATGTAATTTGCAGTCTAACTGGGGAGCAAGGCTTGGGACTATGCACCAGGTTGGGGCAATGTTCAATAAGGTGTGCTTATGTGGGAAAACAAACAGTGTAGCCAATAAGACAATCAAGATTCCATAGAAAACAGTGGCCATTTGTGGCTTTCAAGTAGGGTAGTAAAGCATGTGCATGATTTAGATAGGGTAGATCTGAAAAGAGAGAGAATTCCAGGGAGCAGAAATAGTCCACTGAAAGGAAAGAGACCTGAAAAACAGAGCCATTTTTAGGGTCCAGTGAAGGTATCAGATTCATCTGAGAGAAAAGATTCCACTGAGAAGGTACAAGAATATGTTTGTATAGATCAGATTCAAACCATATAACACCTATCCCTTGCTTAGCAACTATCATGTATTCCTATAAATGCAGCTATTAAGTAAAAATCCATTAAAGAACAAATTTTCTATTAAAAACTTTAATAGAATATTTAATATATATGTATATGTTATATGTGTGTGTGTGTGTATATATATATATATACTTTTTTTTAGCCAAATTTTCAACCTTATTGTGGGGGCCATAATTATCTTCTCCTTGTATCCTCATGTGGCAGAGAGGAGAGAGAGAAAGAAAGAGCAGGCTCTCATGTTTCCTCTTAAATGGGCACTGATCCCATTCATGAGACTCCGCCTCATGACCTAATGACCTTCCAAAGGCCCCACCTCCTAATACCATCACCTTGAGGGTTAGGATTTCAACATATGAATTTGGGGACACACAAACATTTAGTTTGTAACAGCATATCTAGGCAAAGTAAGACAACTTTGGGTCATCCAATCATGGAACACAATCCTAAACCATCCCACATGTGTGTCTCTGGGTAAACTCATGAGTACATCTTTGCCTGAACTGTAAGGTTCAGCAATCTATTTGCTGAGTAGCAAATGTGGGAGTAAAATATTTATGTTAGAAAAAAAGAAACAGTTGTTTGATAAGTGAGCCTTTTCAAGAGTTTTCACTGTGAAAAGCTGTTACCAGGTCAGTGCATGACATTAAGTCTGTCCTTGGGATTGTGAAATGGAGGGGGAGGTTTCTGATGGGTTAACTCAGGTTCTCCTTTCTGTGACATAGATGCCACTATCAAGAAATGCCTAATTCCATCCTGTGGAGGCTGAAGCAACTCCATCTTGGATGCTAATCTTACATGTTGATTTCTAATTAACATTAACTCCAGTTCTAGGAAGACCTCTAAGATTTCCAGTTTACCTATTGTTCCTTGTACAAGGGCAGGTAGTTACTGGATATCCTACTCTTAGGTCAAACAACCTTGATATTATAGTACTTCAGTTGTCCTACACATCCCTTCTGAATTGCCCTTTCCTTGTGTTATACAACCCTGGGTTTGGGGATTAACGGTGCAGGGATCCACCATCTTGTCTCACCACCACCTGAGGCACAGACATGGCTTCTGTTCATAAGGCCCTATTACATATTTCTTCCTGAGAAACTGGATCTGTCAGCCTCTTTCTTCAGCCTCTCAGCTTCCGGGGACTTCTGGGGGTAGGTTTGCATAGACCTGCCTGCCATGGAACACATCCTGTTTGCAGGATGCATCTTTCCAGGTAATCTACCTTTATACATGAAGGCAAACAGGCAGCAGCCTCAGTCCTCAGAGATGGTGCGGTTGTTTTTTTCCTGTCAACATCTAAACTGTGGGATATTTGGATTGCATCACATAGTCATATTTGTGGTCTTATGAAACGTGTGTTACCTTTTCTGTGTATGATTTCCTTGCTAAATATTTTCTGGGTCTCCACTGATCCTGTTATCAGAAAGAACGTAAAAAAAATTCGCCAAGAACAACTCGTTTGTTACACTAAGAGTTGTTTGATCTGTCGGTTTGCTATGTAAACTAAGACAAATATTGACTTCACTTTTCAAAGTGATACCTCCAGTATACATATACCATTCCCCTAAAGAGAGAACACCTGCTTTGAGTAGTTATTATTAATCTATTTGGTTAAATAAAGGGAGAGCTCTACTAATAATAGTTGACATTTCTTCCTTACTTTTTAAAAATTTAAACAGGGTGTGCTCATCAGATATGTCTTTAAAATTAGCTAAGGGAAATCTCCAAATAAAATGCTGTTTGTTGGAAGCTTTCCAGATCCACATGGTTTTATTTGGTTAAAAAAAATTAAAAACTGGCCGGGTGCGGTGGTTCAAGCCTGTAATCCCAGCACTTTGGGAGGCCAAGACAGGCGGATCACGAGGTCAGGAGATCGAGACCATCCTGGCTAACATGGTGAAACCCCGTCTCTACTAAAAAATACAAAAAAGAAAAAAAACTAGCCAGGGAACCTGTAGTCCCAGCTACTCGGGAGGCTGAGGCAGGAGAATGGCGCAAAACCCGGGAGGCGGAGCTTGCAGCGAGCTGAGATCCGGCCACTGCACTCCAGCCCAGGCGACAGAGCCAGACTCCATCTCAAAAAAATAAATAAATAAAATAAAAATTAAAAACAAAAAAAATCAAAACAAACTAACAAAAAACAGTACAAGACGTGAAGTCCTCAGAGAGGGGAATAACACACACCAGGGCCTGTTTGGGAGGTTGGGGGTGAGAGAAGAGAACTTAGAGGGCTAGTCAATAGGTGCAGCAAACCACCATGGTACATGTATGCTTATGTAACAAATCTGCACATTCTACACATGTATCCCGTTTTTTTTTTTTCTTGTTGTTATTTTTGTTTTTTGGGTTTTTTTTTTCCTTGAGATGGAGTCTTACTCTGTTGCCCAGGCTGGAGTGCAGTGGTGCAATCTTGGTTCACTGCAACCTCCACCCCCTGGGTTCAAGCAATTCTTCTGCCTCAGCCTCCCGAGCAGCTGGGATTACAGGCAGCCACCACCACGCCCAGCCAATTTTTGTATTTTTACTAGAGACGGGATTTCACCATACTGGCCAGGCTGGTCTCAAACTTCTGACCTCGTGATCCGCCCACCTCAGCCTCTCAAAGTGCTGGGATTACAGGCGCGAGCCACAGGGCTTGGCCTGTATTTTTTTTTTCCCCGGAGGATATAAAGAAAAGAAAAAATAGAAATGAAGTCCTGACATACTCTGTTCTCAGCTGTTCTTCAGAGATAAACCTATGGAATCTTTTGAGGTAAACAGTCTGATTGAGAATCTTTTCCCAAAGGTGCTTATAAATACCTTTCATCTCCATTAAAAGAAAAGCAGATGTATTGTGGGGTTGAATTTTATGTTCACTGCTTAATTAAATAATAACTTAAGAAAAATGAGGGGCTTTTCTATGTTTACTGATGCTGAACTACTCTATTAAGCAATTAGGTTTCATTATTCTATCATTGATAATAAGGATGATGATGATAATTAGTTGTACAGGAGTGGCACATGAAACTTGAGGAATTGTAGGCCATCCTCCCTACTGAGATGCTAAAAAGGTTTCTGGATCTGCCTAAATTAAACTTAATTTAGTCTGAAATAACTATGGGCAGCAGAATAATTATATCCAAAGTGTGTGTGTCTTCATATAAAGTATGTAGCTCTCAGACCTGGGATCCCCTGAGATTTGCATATGTTTGAATCTTAATATAGAACACAAATTTCACTTTAGTTTATATTCAGGAAGATTGCTTGAAAAATTCGTAATAACTAATGCATGTCAGCCAAGACCACACATGTATATTAATGGGTAGCCAATTATGTTAATGGACAAATAACTTTCTATTATAATTGTATTAATTATGAAATTTTAAAATGTATTAATTATACATTTTACTAGCAAGTAGCTTTTAGAAGTTCCTTTTTCGAAATGAGGCTGAACTTATTCCCATTTAACTGAACGAGGAGCAAAGGTACATGGAGCAAGTGACTTGCTCAAGGTCACAGAAGCAAAGTAGGATGTGGAATTCACAGCCCTTGAGCTTCGGTTTCTTGCTAAGTTCTTCTCTGTTGCTCAGGAACAGTGGGGCTTCTTTACCCAATAGCATAATATCTGTAGAACGTACTATTACAACCACTGGAGAGTTTTTAAGTGGAACTAAGATTCCTGTGAAATCAGTTCTTTGAATTCTGTATGTAGAAAAAAAAATCCTCAGAAGCAATCACAATGCGAGGAGATTGCATTTTGTCAAGGTAAAAAAAAAAAAAAAGAATTATTCTCCTAAGAACAAAATGTAGCGTCATTTTTCTCTTGGAACTCCCTCTTCTGCAGTATTTTTAATTAATTTATTTGTTTACGAGGTGATCTCAGTGTATCACAGCCAAAAGGAATCTGTTGCTCCTAGGAAGAAACAGTAATGAAAGAACTTTGGAAACAACGAGAATAATACAGATAAGAATTGACTACTTACTAAATGCTGATACTGATTTGAACCTAGAACTGGTTTGAACACCTACATGTGTCTATTAGGTTCATGACACTATCTTGGAACAGTGCAGTGGTTATGATCCTAAGCTGTGGAGTCAGATCCAGCCTCCAGGCCTGGCTGTACTCTTCATTATCTTGGGAATATTACTCTAATGCTGTGGTCTTTTTTCTCTCTCTCTTTCTTTTTCTTTTCTCTTTTTTGAGACAGGGTCTCACTCTATCTCCTAGGCTGGAGTGCATTGGTCAATCACACCTCACTGTAGCCTTGACCTGAACTCAAGCCATCTTCCAGCCCAGTGTCCTGAGTATCTAGGACTACAGGCATGCATTACCACACCCGGCTAATTTTTAAACTTTTTCTGGAAACAAGGTCTCCCTACGTTACCTAGGCTGGTCTTGAACTCCTGGCTTCAAGTGATCCTCCTGCCTCAGCCTTCCCAAGTGCTGAGATTTTAGGTGTGAGTCACCACACCTGGCCCACTCTGTTTTTTTTTCTTGACGCAAAGCAGGGAAAGTAATCACATTCACTTTAGATTAGTTAGGAGTCAAATAACATAATGCACGTAAAGTGCCTAGCACTATGCCTGGCACACAGAAGGTACTCTATAAGTGTCAGCTGTCACTGTTTTTGTCAATATTATTAATCGGAAATGATATAGGCATGGATTGGAGAGACAGCATCTGCATGTATGAGGAAGTTTCTATGTAAAAAATTTTGCAGCCTTTCAGAATTGGAAGGGATCTTTAAATTCATTGTTCAACCTCATCATTTTCTGATAAAGAAACTGATGTGGAGAAGGTCAAAATGATTCATTCAAGGTCTATCCCCAGGATAGACAACGCCAAAGTCAATATAGTCAGTGTGGTCAGGCTGTGTCAGCCTTCAAGTGAGAGTTGGGAGAGGGGTTGTGAACAAAGGCAGATACCTGGGGTGAGATATATAACAAAACTGGGATAATCAAGCTGGATTCTGACAGGCCTTGAGAGCCAAAGCAGGCGAGTGTGCGTTTGTATTGGCATGGTGGTGAGAGCACGTTTTTCTCAGAAGCCAGTTAGTTGCTATGGCTGCCAAGGGGTAAGAGGACACCATGCAGAGTCCTGCTTATGAATATATCTGATGGACAATGAAGAATGCAGACAGGGCTCAGCCATGGTAACAGGACTACGGAGCATTCCAGAGAGAGCATCTCCCAGAGTGAAGTGGCAGAGAGGGGCACTGCAGAGAGGTTGGAGGAATGCAGGTACCCAGGGACCACGTGGTCACGCCTGTCCATCCTGCTGCCACCACAGCCCATTTATTAGGGCATTAGCCTAGAGAGGACTATCCAGACCCTGCTGGCTGCTTGTCAGGGGAGGATCAGGGCGGGCTGCAGGCAGCTGGGTGCTCGCTAGGAATAGTTGCAAAGACACCAGAACTTAAAGGCATTAGCAACTCTATCAGTCATCAGAAACTTTTAACATTATAGTATCCAATGTCAGATGGTCTAAAACATTTTTCTAATTGCCTCTTATAGGATGTGGCCTTGGAAAAGATACCTAAACATATACAAAACAACTAAACACAGACAATCTCTAAAATACTAAATTTTTACTTCCAGATACTCATTTTTAGAATTTAATTCTTGCACTAAGCATTTTTTTCTTTTTTCTTTTCTTTCTTTTTTTTTTTTTTTTTGAGATGGAGTCTTGCTCTGTCACCCACGCTGGAGTGCAGTGGCATGATTTCATCTCACTGCAACCTCCATCTCCCAGGTTCAAGCAGTTCTCCTGCCTCAGCCTCCCAAGTAACTAGAATTACAGGTGCGTGCCACTACGCCTGGCTAATTGTTTTGTATTTTTAGTAGAGATGGGGTTTCACCATGTTGGCCAGGCTGGGTTTGAACTCCTGACCCCAAGTGATCCACCCTCCCTGGCCTCCCAAAATGCTAGGATTACAGGCGTGAGCCACGTAAGATGCTATGTCCACTCTAATCCATGGCTCTTCATCTATTACCATGCTGACTTTTCCTTGGTGAATGCTGTCCAGATTTTGTGCAATGGGCAGGTGGGAGGCACCTGTCTTGGTGAGAATGCTGGGCTGGACAGTCCTGGGACGCTAAAGCAAAGCAGCATGAGGTAGTGGAGCTGGGGTGGAGAAGAGCACAGAGGAGCCATGGCCACATGTGAGATGGCCATCAGGAACTAAGGGGTAGGGTGGGGACAGAGAGAGAATGACCAGTAAGATAGGGGCGAGGTAGCTGAAAGAAGAGTCGGTAACGTACATGAGGCATGCTGAGGTGACACTTTTGGGACTGACTCTGCAAACAGAGGCACTGTGTGGGTGCTTGTTGTATGCTGTGGTCAGATATGCCACAAAACAGAAGCCAAGCGCTACTTTCATTTGCCACTTGACTGCAGTTTTGTTTTATTTCGTTTTTTGTTTTTTAACATATTGTATTAGTCCGTTTTCACACTGCTGATAAAGACATACGCGAGACTGGGCAATTTACAAAAGAAAGAGGTTTAATGGACTTACAGTTCCACATGGCTGGGCAGGCGTCACAATCATGGCGGAAGGCAAGGAGGAGCAAGTCACATCTTAAGTGGATGGCAGCAGGCAAAGGGAGAGACTTGGGAAGGGGAACTCCTCTTTTTAAAACCATCAGATCTCCTGAGACTCCTTCACTATCACGAGAACAGCGCAGGAAAGACCTGCCCCCGTAATTCAATCATCTCCCACCAGGTTCCTTTCAAGACAGGTGGGAATTGTGGAGTTACAATTTAAGATGAGATTTGGGGGTGGGGACACAGCCAAACCACATCACAGATAAAGACATTTCAAAGCCTTCCCCTTGAGAGTCTCTCCTGAAAATGACCTCTTTGGGCATGGGGCTATACTCCAGATTCTTCCTCCAGAATTAATTTTGGTTGCACATAACTGGAAACCCCGTTATGCAACTTAAACAAAATAGAGGTTATTTTTCCTTTGGTATAGGAAAGATCTGGAGGCAGAGAGCCTAGGGCTGAGATCAGGCAGCTGAAGTTCTCGGGATCGGCAAGCTGGACTTCGTTATTCCTTCTCTTCTACCATGGTCTCATGGTTGAAGATGGCATCTGGTGCTTGACCCACTAACTCAGAATTTTCCTGTGGAATCCAGAAGGGAAAGTGGAAGAGCAGAGGAGTACCCTTCTCAACCGCCAGTGCCCTTTAAGGAAGGAGCATGGAAACAACACTTCTGTTGACATCTCATTGGCCACCCTGAGGAGCATGGCCTTCTGGGAAATGTAGTCTTAACGAGGCTGTGGCTGGCTGAGGTGTCATTCTGATCTGTTAGAGAGGAAGAAGGGAAAATGAATATTGCAGAAGCAGCTGGTGGTCTCTGCCACAGACCATCCCACCCCCCTGCAGTCTTTCATGTCTCTCCCTGCTCTATTATCAGAAGTTTCCTGGCCTGTCTATGATTCCCAGCTCTTAAATTTTTTTTGGTGGAGGAGTGGGAAGAAGCTAACATGTTAGAGTCTATGAGGATTTAATATTTATTATGAAAGGGTTACTGTATGGATGAACTTTTAATAGCATAATTTCAGGTATTTGCGGTAATCTGAAGGAGAAGAGACATTATGAAGCAACTACGCTTTACACATGGAAGGTCACACTGGATGTCACCTGCTCCCTGGAGTCCCTCAGACTTGCTGGCCTCCCCTCAGCTCTCCGTTGATTTTTCAGAGCTGGATCTAACAGAGTCTCCTCACCTCCAGTCTTCAGGCTGCTCCACTTTCCAAGTCCGTGAGTTTTAACCCTGGCTGTACACAAGAATCAAAACATACCTCTTTCCAAAATACCGTCATGTGTGGCTTAATGACAAGCATAGGTTCTGAGAAATGTGTCTTTAGGCAATTTTGTCATTGTGTGAATATCATAGAATGTACTTACACAAACCTAGATGGTATAGCCTGCTACCCACCTGCATTACAAACATGTGTAAAATGGGACTATACTGAACACTGTAGGCAATTGTGACACAATGGTATTTGTGTGGCTAAACATATGTAAACAGAGAAAAGGTACAGTAAAAATATGGTATAAAAGACCAAAAAAAAAAAAAAGGCACCTCTTTGTAGGGCAGCCCCATTATAATTTTATAGGACTGCCGTCATATATGCAGTCTATTGTTGCTCAAGATGTCATTATGTGGCACATGGCTGTTCATGTATCTGGACTCCAATATAATCTCCAAGGTTGTGTTATAATCACATGCATTTTGCAAAAGCATCCCAGTTCATCCTGATGGGCATTCAGTGTCGAGACTACAGTTTTTGGACATTTCTGATTAATGTGGAATAGTTTTTGTTTTAATGCTTCAGACTCATCTCAAAAATAAAAAATGGGGAGTTAGTTTGAGAATGCCTCCCCCTCGACAACCACCATTTGTCTGACCAGGGAAGCAGTGCCTGCTAGAAGATGGAATTCTGGAATTCTGCATCAGTAACTGAATCACAGAGCTGTGTAACTAAGGAGCTCTTCCTCTGATAATGGGGGTGTTTGTTGGAGTTACCTGAGGGGATTCTGTAGTTTGCTGAATCAGACTTTTCCTTGAACCCTAATTCTAACTTGGGTGGCTATCTTGTGCGGGAAAGAAAAAAACTCTCCCTCTACCCTCAAGTTTGTCACTGGGTCCTGTGTATTAAACTGACAAAAACCAACAAACAAGAGAAAAGGTTTATTTTTCATGCACATGGAGGAGGCAGGTTTTACAGAAAAGAAATAAAAATCCTCCAAAGAAGTGGTTATGACATTTTAACAAAGAGTAATACATTGTGATAACACAAAGGAAAAGGAATTTGGGCTGTGTGATGGTTAATTTTTTTATTTTTATTTTATTTATTTATTTATTTTTTTGAGATGGAGTTTTGTTCTTATTGCCCAGGCTGAAGTACAATGGTGCGATCTCGGCTCTCTGCAACCTCTACTTCCCATGTTCAAGCAATTCTCCTGTCTCAGCCTCCCGAGTAGCTGGGATTACAGGCATGGGCCTGTAACCTGGCTAATTTTGTATTTTTAGTAGAGACAGGGTTTCTCCGTGTTGGTCAGACTGATCTTGAACTCCTGACCTCGGTGATCCGCCTGTCTTGGCTTCCCAAAGTTCTGGGATTACAGGCGTGAGCCACCAAGCCCAGCCTGTGATGGTTAATTTTAGGCCATATAATTCAGCAGTACCATTGGTACTTGAGTTCCCTAGGCTCAGTTGACAGAGGAAAAGAAGACTAGGGCCTGGCTTATGGAAGAGTGTGCACAATAAACAGGCACCCAAATTGTGCAAAAGTAAAGAGTTGTAGCACTTCGGCTCCCTTCTGGGACATCCTTAAGGACAATAATGAAAGAAAATCTTCACAATGGGCAGAATTTCAAGCAGTTCACTTTGCTTGAAAGGAGAAATGATCAGATATATGAGTATACACCGATTCACGGACTGTAGCCAATGGCTTGGCCAGATGGTGAAGGAATTGGAAAGAACGTTATAAGAAAATTGGTAACAAAAGAAAATGGGGGAAGAGGTATGTGGATAGAGCTTTCAGGGTGGGCGAAGGATGCAAAGATATTTGTGTCCCATCTGAATGCTCACCAAACGGTGACCTCAGCAGAGGAGGGTTTTAATAATCAAGTGACTAGAATGACCCATTCTGTAAATACCAGTCAGCAGCCTTCACCAGACACCCCTACAATAGCTTAATTGGCTCATGAACACAATGGCCACAGTGGCAGAGACGGAGGTTATGCATGGTCTGAGAGACATGGACTTCCACTCCTCAAAGCTGACCTGGCATCAGAGACCAAAACTGAGCCCCATTGTGGCACCATTCCCTGGGGTGATCAGCCAGCTACCTGGTGGAAAGGTTGATTGCATGGGAGTATTTCCATCATGGAAAGGGCAATGTTTTGTCTTTACTGGAATAAACACATACTCTGGATTTGGATTTGCCTTTCTTGTTGACAAAGTTTCTGCCAAAACTACCATCTGTGGACTTACAGAACATCTTATCCACCACCATGGTATTCAACACGACATTGCTCTGACCAAGAAACTCACTTCAAAATCAAAGAAGCGTGGCAATGGGCTCAGACTCATGAAATTCACTGGTCCTACCATGCTCCCCACTATCCTGAAGCATTTGGCCGGTAGAACCATGGAATGGCCTTGTGAAGCTGCAGTTACAGTGCCAGATGGGTAACAATACTTTGCTGGGGCAAGGTTCTCCAGAAGGCTGTATATGCTCTGAATCAGCATCTAATATACGGTTCTGTTTCTCCCATACTAAGCATTCATGGGTCTAGGAATCAAGGGGCGGAAGTGGAAGTGGCACCACTGACCATCACCCCTAGTGACCCACTAGCAACATGTTTGCTTCCTGTTCCCCTGACTTTGTGCCTTGCAGGCCTGGAGGCCTTAGTTCCAGAGAAAAGAATGCTTCCTTCAGGAGACACAACGAGTTCATTGAACTGGAAGTTAAGACTGCCACCTGACTGCTTTGGGTTCTTCATGCCTCTGGGTCATCAGGCCAGGAAGGGAATTATGGTGTTGGCTGGCATGTTGATCTTGACTACCAAAGGAAAATTCGACTACTACACCACAATAGAGGTAAGGAAGAGTATGTCTGGAATACAGAAGATCCTTTAGGGCATCTCTTAGTATTACCACATCCGTGATTAAGGTCAACTGAAAATTACAAGAACCCAATCTCAGCAGGACTATAAAATGGCCCAGATTCTTTAGGAATGATGGTTTTGGTCACCTCACCAGGTAAAGAACCATGACCAAGAGATGCTTGCTGACTACAGAACTGGTAGCAGAAAAATGTGGTTATATATACCAGCTGTGAACATGTGGTCAGTTACAAAAATGAGGACTACAATTGTCATGAGTATTTCCTCCCTATTTTGTTAAGAATATGTTAAAAATATGTTCACTACAGTGAATTGTGGAATCTAGGTAACAGAATTTGTGGTTTATTAGAATCAGTTATTGAAATTAGTAGTGAAATTCCTACATATGTACCAAAATATATAGAGGCTGGTTATAAATCGGCAAACCGCTAACCTAATTTTTGTCTGTAATAAGGTAGGACACAATGTACTACTGAGGGGGAAGCTCTTGAGAAGTAGGTAGCTGTGGCTGTGAACCATTTAAAGAGAACAAGAAATGCTAGGAGCAATGCAGTAGGATGGTTTCTTCTAACATCACTGGATATTTTATTTTATTTATTTATTTAGAGGCAGAGTCTTGCTCTGTCTCCCAGGCTAGAGTGCAGTGGTGTGATCTTGGCTCACTACAACCTCAACCTCTCGGGTTCAAGCAATTTTTCCTGTCTCAGCCTCCCAAGTAGCTGGGACTACAGGTGCGTGCCACCATGCCCAGCTAATTTTTGGGTTTGTTTTTTTTTTTTGAGACTGACTTTGCTCTTGCTGCCCAGGCTGGAGTACAATAGCGCAATCTTGGCTCACCACAACCTCCGCCTCCCGGGTTGAAGCGATTCTCCTACCTCAGCCTCCCGAGTTGCTGGGATTACAGGCATGCGCCACCATGCCTGGTTACTTTTATATTTTTAGTAGAGATGGGGTTTCTCCATGTTGGTCAGGCTGGTCTCAAACTCCCGACCTCAGGTGATCCGCCTGCCTCAGTCTCCTAAAGTGCTGAGATTACAGGCATGAGCCACTGTGCCTGGCCCAATTTTTGTATTTTTAGTAGAGACAGGGTTTTACCATATTGGTCAGGCTGGTCTTGAACTCCTGACCTCAGGTGATTCACCCTGCCCGGCCTCCCAAAGTGCTGGGATTACAGGCATGAGCCACTGTGCCCGGCCATCAGTGGATATTTTAACAGCTGTCTCAAACTTTGAGATTCTTGCTCCAAGACATGAAATAAAACTCAAAAACTTTACGAGATTTTGGTTGAAACCCATCATGACTAATGGTTTAAAAATAGCATACAAGAGAAAACATCAAAGTATATTATTATGTATAGTAAGGGTAAGAAATGTTTCATGTCATTTGTCATTTACAATTCAATTATATGTGTATATAAACTTATTTGTCATATAAAATTTATTTTGGCCGGGCGCGGTGGCTCAAGCCTGTAATCCCAGCACTTTGGGAGGCCGAGACGGGCGGATCACGAGGTCAGGAGATCGAGACCATCCTGGCTAACACAGTGAAACCCCGTCTCTACTAAAAAATACAAAAAACTAGCCGGGCGTGGTGGCGGGTGCCTGTAGTCCCAGCTACTCGGGAGGCTGAGGCAGGAGAATGGCGTAAACCCGGGAGGCGGAACTTGCGGTGAGCTGAGATCCGGCCACTGCACTCCAGCCTGGGTGGCAGAGCGAGACTCCGTCTCAAAAAAAAAAAAAAAAAAAAAAAAATTTATTTTATAATGTAGGTAACAGCCAAAAATGCTTAGAAATCACTGAATGCCTTTGGCTTATAGATATGGGGCTAAAATAACTAAAATCCAAATGCACAGATTAACTCTGCAGATTGCTATTTTAACTTACAATCTGACCAGGTCTCTTACTGAAAATTGAGGCTTTTACCAGAAATCCCAGTAATTAAAATGAGAGATACGGCAAGATTTGAAAGATGTTTTTTAAGATCCTCCAAACTTTCTAAAATGCCAGCTATAGCATTTCTCTTGACTCAGGAAGCCACATCTCCTACGTAGAAGAAAGAGGATAATTTTTCACAAGCCCCATCTCTTATTGATGCTCTAAAAATATCTGGGATTCAAACACAATATGATCAGGGAGGTGAAGTGCAAAATTCAAATGTCGTATGCAGAAGAACTTGAAAAGATTCATAAATTCATGGCATTAAAAGTCTAGACATATTTTTTTTGAAACAGATTTTGGGAATGTTTCACCACAGGTAGGACTCAAAGTATTTATATGAGTATATTTTACTAGAGATTCAGCATAAAGAGGGCTAGGATTAGCTCACCAGCCATGGTTCTGCCAGTTCTCTGGGTTAACTCATATCATCTTGAACTAAATGTTGGGCCATACTAAATGACACAGAAAGACCATGAAGGGTCATAATCAGGAATAGTGATTACAAGAATTTGTGTAACATATGCTGGCCTGGATATTTTTACCTTTTCTTTCTCTGACCCTTGTTAAATCCCTAGGTAGAATCCAGAAAACTTTCCTTTACTCCTGCCATGAAGATTATGTTAACAAGAGACGCAACACAATGTTTAAAAAGAGCTTTACAATCTGTTCTTGAAAGATCACAAATCTGATGAAATTGACTGCAACTGAAATGTGCTCCTTGATGTCAGTGTGGTTGAGGGAAGCCAGGGTGTCTGAGTTCAAACGACAGCAAAAGCACAGTGAATGTGGTCATCGAATTATGCAGCAGGGCAAGCACAACGTGAAGACTTTAAGGGATTATCCGGCATTCATACATTTCTAGCTGTCATTTTTTAAAGTGTGGGAATCTCAAGAATGAAACCAACAGACAGCCCATGGCTGGATGGAAAAAAAATTAGCTTAAACTATCACATTAGAAAATAAGATTTCTTATTGTATTTGTTTTTTATTTATTTTTATTTTTTGAGATTGAGTTTTGCTCTTGTTTCCCAGGCTGGTTCACGGCAACCTCTGCCTCCCGAGTTCAAGAGATTCTCTTGCCTCAGCCTCCCAAGTAGCTGGGATTACTGGCGTGTACCACCATTACCCAGCTATTTTTTGTATGTGTTGGTCATGCTGGTCTCAAACTCCTGACCTCAGGTGATCTACCCGTCTCAGCCTCCCAAAGTGCCAGGATTACAGGTGTCAACCACCACGCCTGGACTAGAAAATAAGATTTCTTAATCAATCTGCAATATGAGTCCGTTAAAAAATTTAGAACCTTTTGAATGGAGGTGAAGCTGAGCACCATTGATGAAAGGCTGTGCTGTATTACCATCTATGTCTAGTAAGTTCCTTCTGGCATCCCATTAAAATAACTGTGGCTATTTTATTGGGAGAAACTACTGGATATCAAGAAAGATTAAGTGAATTCTCAGGAATATAGAATGTTATTGTTGTTTGTGATCAGGGTGATTGGCCATATTCACTGAGTAGTAAATGGAATGCAAACTTCAATTTCTAGAGAAATTTTAGAGATTATGTTACAATCGAACACTTGAACGTCTAATAGTTCTTTATTGCATTCTGATATATTTCTCAGTTTGGCCAGTGCAAAAAAAAATCTGATTTTGTATAATAATGGTAAATAATATATTTAATTAGGTGGTAATTTCCATTGTGGATGATCTTCTGTATAGAATTTTATTATCGGAACACATTTATAAAGGTCTTGCATTCAGTGGGCAGTTGTTCAGCTGGTGTATTTGTTTTATGTATTTTTTGTGTGTGATGTTCAGTCAGATGCAGCCACAAGAGGAGACAGAAGGAAGGCTTAGTAAAGCAAAGTTTATTATACTCACAGGTCTTAGAGACAGAGGTATTGCATACTATGCAGGCCACATGGAAAAACACCAGGGTGGTCAGGAGGCAGAGGACTGGAGGAAATGGGAAGCATTAGGCCAGAACCACTTTTTTTTTAAGAGATGGAGTCTTGCTCTGCTGCCCAGGCTTGACTCAAACTCCTAGGCTCAAAAGATCCTCCAGCATCACCTTCCCAAGTAGCTCAGGCTACTGGCCTGTGACACCATGCAGAGCCTTTACTGGGGTTTCTTGCAGGAATGATAGGGTGAACAATTTAGAGTTGGTTAGTTTGAATGACTTTGGCAGACCCTAAGCTACAGCAGTGGTCCTTAGTTGCCTGGTACCTGACCCTGGGATGATGAAGGCACAGGAATATTATCTCCTGGGATGTACCGGCCAGATGAAGGAGGTGTGACTCTGGGTTGCTTAGTTTGCCTATCAGAGGCATGCTCTGGGCTGGATCTTGTGCTGTCAGTAAGAATTGGCTTCCCCAGGGACAGTCTCTCCCTAGCCAAAAAGGTTATTTTAAAGATGTCTGCTATGGTTTGAATATGTTTCTCGCAGTTCATGTGCTAGAAACTGAATCCCCAAAGCAAAATGTTGAGAGGTGGGATCTTTAAGAGGCGATTAGGTCATAAAGGCTCTGTTCTCATAATGGATTCATGCTGTTATCGCAGCAGTGAGTTAGCTATCATTGATAAAAGGATGAGTTCAGCCGCTTCCTTTCTCTCTTAGGCTCCCTTGCCCTTCCTCCTGCTACCATGAATGATGCAGCTAAAAGGCCCTCATCAGATGCTGGCCCCTTGATCCTGGACTTCCCAGCCTTTAGGACAATGAGAAATAAGTTGCTGTTCATTACAAACTACCCAGTCTCAGGTTTTGTATTATAAAAACACAAAATGGAATAAGATAATGTCAAAGCATCATAATACATAAAAAGAAAAAATATGGTATATATATTCATGTATACACAATGCAGCATTTTTATCCATTTCAATAAATTGAAAATACCAGAAATATTTCTTTTCACCTGACAAGGTCAGCAGTACACATTTGCCATCTTCCCTCTAACTCTGTGTCACAGTGTAGTCCATAAAGAATGTAACCAAATCATCATTCTACGGTATTATACCACTAATGCCTGCACTGACATTATGCTGATAAACCCTGGAGAATAAGCAGTAGTAGGTTCTCCAGTTGTTCTATTAAGATGCATGAATACAGGATGTTGCAAAATAACTTATGTAAAGATTCTGGAGCTCCAGTGGTTTGATGATTATTAAGTTATTATCTTTTTCAATAGGAAACACATGTTGCTGAACATTGCATTTCTTACTACTAAAAAAAGAGGTGTGGTGCATAGTGAAGCTTCTTCGCCGTGGGTGTCCTGTTTGGACCAATTTACCACGTGAATCCCAAAGTTGTTGTCAGCTTTGAATGGAACACAGAATCAGATTCTCCACTGGGCTTGATTCTACTTTTGTCTTTTGGCTCAGAATATCCAATAGTTCCTGGAGTACCTGGAGTATACATGAAGCTTGGCAAGTCCAGACAGGCAAATTACAACAGAGACCTTAAATATTATACAGCAATGTTATGTTCTCTTAAACAAGTAACTGTTCTCCTTTAAGAAACAGCTCCTGACTTGCTACTGGGATTTACTTAAATGAATGATCATGAACTGGATACCATCTGATCCATTCAGCCATGAAGTCAGGCCTTCAGTCATCAAGCATAAGAAGTAGTTATAGGATTAGGCCTAAGCTGGCCCTGATACAAATAGTGTTTGCATGACTACATGGTCCACAATCCCCATGTGCCTTCTCCTGCCACACATTTTACTTTTCTTTAGTCTACACTTGTGACTATATGAATGGCTCCCTATGACGAAGATTTTCTAGAAACCCAATTTGATCCTATTCACAGATGTTTTGGCTTGACATGCCAGCTTTCACCAGAAGTGAGCAATTGCAGAATTTCAACCTGAGACTAGTGCGAAAAACTTTGAATAGTACATGGCCTGGAAGAGCAGATTGAAGAAAAAGATTCTATTCCAGTTTCTGGACAGTGGTTCTGGCCAGATGAGCAGGGATTCAGAAAGAGAAAGACCTGAAGATTTGGACAAGGAGATTTGGAGAGGGCATGACCCTTGCAGAATGGGCTCCTAGTGTGAGAATCTTTATGTCTCACTGGAATGGTGAGGGAGAACTCGTCTGGCAGTGCCCTGACCTTCACTGACAGTAGGAAGAAAGTACCCTCACGTGGGAAGGCCATAGGAGAGCATTAACCTCAGGGACAGGCATGAAGGTGGAGGCAATAATCAATGGAGTGTTTGTGGAGTAGGAGCTGCCAAAAGTGTTGAGAGGAAGGAGAAGAGCGAGGTTTTACATTGTTGAAGCACAATACAGTGTGGTGCTAACAGTGAGGGGAGACTCCAGGTTCAACACGGAACTTTGGGTTTTGATTGAGGCTGATCGAGAGCGAAGACGTGGTGGATTTATTTGTCTGAGGGAGTTCTAAATCACAGAAGAGTACCAGAGAAGGTTTTATGTAATAACTAGGACTCCAACTGGACAGGGAACTGTGGCCTCTAGAGAAGGACTCAGCAGTGGAAAGCCAGGGATCCAGGAAGAGACTTCAGTCGTGGGGTGGACACCCTCTCCTCTCCTCTCCTCCCCTCTCCTCCCCCTCTCTCCTCCCCTCCCTTCCCCTCCCCTCCTTTCTTTCCTTCCTTCATTTCCTTCTTCCTTTCTTTCCCTTTCTTTCTTTTCTTTTCTTTTTCTCCCCTCCCCTCCCCTCCCTTCCCCTTTCCTCCCCTCCCCTCCCCTCCCCTCCCCTCTCCTTCCCTCCCTTCCCCTCTCCTTCCCTCCCCTCCCCTCCCCTCTCCTTCCCTCCCTTCCCCTCTTCTTCCCTCCCCTCCCCTCCCATTCCCTCCCCTCCCCTCCTCTCTCCTCTCCTCTCCTTTCCTTTCCTTCCAACAGGGTCTCACTCTGTTGCCCAGGCTGGAGTGCAGTGGTGTGATTATGGCTCACTGCAGCCTCTACCTCCTGGGCTTAGGTAATCCTCCTACCTCAGCCTCCCAAGTAACTTGGACTACAGGTGTATGCCACCAGGTCTGGCTAATTTTTGTGCTTTTTTTTGTAGAGAAAAACATGGCAAAACATGGTGGGCAGGTCACTTGAGCCCCAACTGGTCTTGAACTCCTGGGTTTAAGCCATCTGCCTGCTTCGACTTCCCAAAGTGTTGGGACTACAGGCGTGAGCCACCGTGCGTGGCCCATTTTCTTCTTCCTTTTTTTTTGTTTTGAGATGGAATCTCGTTCTGTGGCCCAGGCTGGAGTGCAGTGGCATGATCTCAGCTCACTGCAAGCTCTGCCTTCTGGATTCAAGTGATTCTCATGCCTCAGTCTCCCGAGTAGCTGGGATTACAGGCGTGCACCACTACGCCTGGCTAATTTTTGTATTTTCAGTAGAGATGGGGTTTTGCCATGTTGGCTACGCTGGTCTCGAACTCCTGACCTCCAGTGATCCACCCACCTCAACCTCCCAAAGTGCTGGGATTACAGGTGTGAGCCACTGTGCCTAGTCCCATTTTCTTCTTTCTTACTAAAATACCCCAGTCTTTATTCAGGATGACATGTGCCTCTGCCCTAAATCACTTGATTTCTCAGGCACCCTAGCAATAGCATGTGACATAAATCTGAAATTCCATTGGTAAGCCTTCTTGAAATGCTGTTATTTTCCTAACAAAAAGAAATTCTCCATAGGCATGCGCTCTTTTTGCCAATCAACTGTCTCCCTTGTTGCCACTGAACATAATCATGATGCTGTCTTGTTTTTGCTACCTGAACATAATCATGATACCGTCTTGCAACCATAAGGCTGGACGCTCCTGCAAAAGACAGTGGAGAACAAAGTTGCCGGGGGGATCTGGGGTCTTCAATGACTTCCTCAATCCGCTTCACCAGCTCTGAACTTCTTACCTCTGGACTTCTTGCATAATGAGAAAAACAAACACCTTACTTGTTTAAGGTACAATGGTTGGGTTTCTGGTACATGCACCCAAATGCAATCCTAAATGAAAAAGCTTTGTGGGTGAAAATGGACACATGGAGAGAAACTTCAAAAACTGGAATCTAGTCTCCAAATGTTAAACCAGTTCTCTTTCTGGGTTTTTTTTTTGTTTGTTTTTTTGTTTTTTTAATTGCTTTTTTGGACCTGGGACAGAATGAGAAGGTGATATTGTGGCATAGAGGAAAGGGCACCAATTAGAATTGCTTGGTGAGATATGGGCTTATTTTTATGCAATCAGTACAGCAAATAACCAAATGGTAATGTTTGCCCATATCTCACCAAGCAATTCTAATTGCTCTGTGACAGCAAACAGCCCAGAGCCAGGCATATATATATGTTCCTATAAATTCTGAACCGTCTGTACATGAAAATCCTGCCTATGTAAGATTTATAGCATGGAGAAGTGGAGGAGAACAAGTGGGCTACGCTACGCTTGCTAAGTTATCTTATCTCCCTGGGGCAGCACGGTTAAGAGTCAGGGAGAAGCCTGTATTGTACTTTGAAGCATGGAGAAACATCAAGTCCTACTGCACTTCACACTTAGTCTTTCTAAAACTTGGCCAAATCCTTTCTTATGACTTGTCCAACATGTCATTGACCCAGGCCCCATAGGGCCCGGAGCTTATTCCATTCATCATGTTTAGAAAGAAAATATGTGTAAATCACTTCATATGCAGAGCCTGGTGCATAGTGAATGCTCAATATAGTAATACAGCACCACTTAATTGTTATTATTAGTAATATATGGGGCCAAGCGCAGTGGCTCATGCCTGCAATCCCAGAACTTTGGGAGGCCGAGGTGGGTGGATCACCTGAGGTCAGGAGTTCGAGACCAGCCTGGCCAACATGGCAAAACCCCATCTCTACCAAAAATACAAAAGTTAGCTGGGCATGGTGGCGGGTGCCTGTAACTCCAGATACTTGGGAGGCTGAGGCAGGAGAATCGCTTGAAACTGGGAGGTGGAGCTTGCAGTGAGACGAGATGGCACCACCGCACTCCAGCCTGGGCAACACAGTGAGACTCTGTCTCAAAAATAAATAAATAAATAAATAAATAAATAAATAATAAAATAAAAATATGTGGGAGGCAATTTAGTGTATTAGAAAGATTATGATCCAGAGACCTGGGGTATAATCCTGGTTCTGCTATTAGGGAGTTAAATAGTTTGAAGTCATCTTCTCTAAGGCCCTTGCTTTCTTCATCTGTGAGGAAGTTGATAATTTCTGTGCAATGTATCTTTAACACAGACAACAATGTAAAGTATATTTCCTGGAGCCATGCAACGTGGAGGCCGTGCAGTAGCCAACTTCCTGCAATAGTGAAGCCCAGTGAGAACTGTGACTCTCAGTTTGGAATCAATGCAATCTGATCACCCTTGCCACGAAAGGTGTAATTCATCAATCCATGGTGTGTGCTTGGAATCAGTGATGAAATGTCCACTGGGGAATTAGCTGGCCCTGCTATAATCAGTTTTATGCATGTGAGATTGTAGTATTTGTCAAGTGGGAAGCCACGAATATAAATCTAAAAGGGAAGCAGAATGCTTACACATCTTCTGAAGTTCTAATCTTTACAGGGGTTAGCCAATCAGGCTGACCCTCGGGTCCTGGACTTTAAGGACCCCCACAGATACTTTCTGGCAGGTTACAGGAACATCCAAGTAGGTAGTGGGGAAACACTGGGGCTAGCTGGTGCTAAGGAAAACAAGTCTCTCATATCTACACATGTGAATTAACTACCAGGGATGGTTGCCTAGCAACATTATTTCCCTCCCCCTTCACACCATCTTTAGCTTGCTTATTGACTTCTTGTGACATCTCCACTTCTATTCTCTTTTGATATTAGCCTGGTGTTTGTTATGAATCAGATTTCAGTTAGTTACAGTGTGTTAGGAGTGGTATGTAGCATAAACGGGTAGAGAGCAGATTGATTTGCTGGTGGCATTTGAAAAATATACTGGCCAGGCATCTCATTAAAAAGTCAATGGCTCACTTTTAGCCATGTAAGGAAAGTAGATATTTTGACAGAAAACCAAACACCGCATGTTCTCTCTTATAAGTGGGAGCTGAACGAGGAGACACATGGACGTATAGTGGGGAACAGCACACACTGGGGCCTGTTGGAGTTTGGGTCGGAGGAGGGACAGCATCAGGAAGAATAGCTAAGGGATGCTGGGCTTAATACCTAGGTGATGGGTTGGCCTGTACAGCAAACCACCATGGCACACGTTTACCTATGTAACAGACCTACGCATCCTGCACTTGTACCCTGGAGCTTGAAGTAAAAGTTGAAGAACTAAAAAGAACGAATGAATGGAAGGAAGGTAGGGATAAATATTATTTTAAACAAACAAATAAGGAGATACTTTAAAATCCTGCCCCCTTATGAAGGTCCTATCCCATGCAATACTCTTCTGCTATCATACTTATAGCTAATGGTTAGGTGAATGTTTCTGGTTCTGTAGGGACCTAGCAATCTGTTGCAGGTAGACTTTAAAATAAGGTTGAATAGAAGTTTATTTGGTAAAATACTTAATAGCTGGGTTGTTAAATATTTGCTGCAGAAAAAGCAAAAACCAACCCTTAATTTAACACTTTTTTTTTTTTTTTTTTAAAGAGATGGAGCATTGCTATGTTGCCCAGTCTGGTCTCAAACTTTTGGGCTCAAGTAATTCTCCCACCTCAGCCTACCGAGTAGTTGGGACTACAGGCCATGCCACCACCACTGGTTCCTAATTTACAGAATTTGCCAATATCTGTGGTGTAAATATTCTCATTATGGCCAGTTTCAAGCTACCAATGTACTGTCCCTGAATACAGAGTTGGGAAAGATGTACACCGTCTGCTTACATGAGTTGGTATCTATCACAACCCTGAAATAATTCTAAAGCTTTCTGTTTAAAGCAGGAGAATTTCATACGTCTGTCAATAATCCTGCAAACTCCATATCCCAAGAGGATTTAATTCAAAGGGTGGAGTGTTTAGAAAATAAAAGAAGGCTGGGCGTGGTGGCTCATGCCTGTAATCCCAGCACTTTGGGAGGTCGAGACAGGCGGATCACCGGAGGTTGGGAGTTCAAGACCAGCCTGACCAACATGGAGAAACTCTGTCTCTACTAACAAAAAAAACAAACAAACAAAAAAAAAAAAATATATATATATATAATTAGCTGGGCATGGTGACACATGCCTGTAATCCAAGTACTTTGGGAGGCCAAAGTGGGTGGATCACCTGAGGTCAGGAGTTCGAGACCAGCCTGGTCAACATGGCAAAACCCCGTCTCTACTAAAAATACACCAATTAGCTGGGCATGGTGGCACGTGCCTGTAATCTCAGCTATTTGGGAGGCTGAGGCAGGAGAATATCTTGAACCCGGAAAGTGGAGGTTGCAGTGAGCTGAGATTGCACTACTGCACTCCGACTTGGGCAACAAGAGTGAAACTCCATCTCAGAAAAAAACAAAACAAAACAAAACAACAACAAAAAACCCCGAGTTAGTTCCATTTCACCAACTCACAGATATGATTAGCCTGAGTTTCCAGAAAAACAAGGAATGAAGGAGAGACTGCAATCTTGTACAAAGTGCCTAGAACAAAACAAGCACCAAATTATTACTTGCAAAATGCCAGCCATATTTAAGAACTGGCTCTTCTTTAGTTAAATTTTAAAACCGAGTTTATTTAAATCATTTCTTAAAACTTAGTTTCATCCTAAGCAACTCTGTTCATTCTTTTTGTATTTTTTAAATTTTCTTTAAGAGACAGGGTCTTGCTCTGTCACCCAGGCCAGAGTGCAGTGGTGCAATCATGCAATCATAGCTCACTGTGGCCTTGAACTCCTGAGCTCAGGTGAGCCTCCTGCCTCAGCCCCCACACCCAGTCTATCTTCATTCAATCTGACGAATGGCGAAATGGTTACGTTTTCAAACGCATTTTTAAACAATTACATAACCTATAAAATAACAAATATTCATCAGATAGTACCTAAAATCACTTTGCATACCATCTGTGGCATCTGTACAGGGATGTGTACCATACTTTGGGAAACAATGCTCCAGGTACATGTTGGACATTATCATTAATATTTATCTTTGGAGGCTGAGTATTCAAAGCCTCCCTCCAATAATGCAGGTGGTATATTCTCAGTACTATATTTAGATAAATCATCAGGAAACTTGACTCCCAATATCGTAAAAATCCTTTAGGGGTCTATCTGACCTTTCTTTAAAGGTCACTGCTGCTAGGCAACACCTTTCTTCTGGGATGTTGACCACATTTCTTAGATTTTATTACCACATTTCTTAGATTTTATTAAGCACTTTTCTTATCACGGGTGGAGGTGGGGAAACACAATCTGCTTCTATCTAGCATTTCAGTAGAGTCCTAAGCTCAGAGAGGACAACAAGATTTGGTTCGGAAGAGGTCACACATTTCCTCCTTCGTTTTGCACATCTGTGCGGGTCGTGTGCTATAGGCAGTGTGCAGTGGATTGGAAAATGAGGAGCTCTGCATTTCCCTCTTTGAGCTGCTACCTACTCCTTGGGTAATCACTGGCCAGCTTCCCAACCATAGGTCGGTCTCCTGTTGTCAAACCAGTTAGAGCAGGAGGCTGTCTCAACTGTGAGGAAGATCTGATTTCGCAAATGGAAGCTGTTCTGCCCCATTCTCCCTCCTGAGCTGATCAATGGCAATTATTCACAACAATGACACATGGTGGGTCATTTTCTTTTAATCTATTGATTTTTAATCATAATGGAGAGAACTCCCCTGTTGCAAATCTGGAAGAGATTTTCTACGCTTCAGAATTGTCAATCTTTCTCCTTGTTTTAAAGGGGACTACAGCATTCAAACCCAAATCTAAATCAAAACCTAATTTCTTCAGGTGGTTAATTGAATCAAAAGAAGAGTTGTTTCTAATTACCAGCTGTGTCCTGATTGCAAGGTTATTTGTATTCATCCATGACTAGCAAATTCATAATGCATGAGGCCCTATACAGCCACTTGCCTTAATAGCCCTCGTTTTAGGAAGCTGATGTCTCCAAGGCAAAGGATGCTTAACGCAATGTTTAGTCACGTTGAAGAGCCTTGATTGACTATTCCTGAAGTAAGCTTGTAGAAAAGGAAGTAGTTTCCTAATCCACCTCAGCTTCTCCTCCAATCCACTCCAGCTCCTTTCTCTCAACCACCGGAGAAGCATAAAGCTGGAAGGTACAGGAACACACTCATCTGCTGACTCTGCCTTCACTGAGGAGGCTGAGACAGTTCAGTGCATTTGCAGCCTTTGCAATATCCGTGGTGAGGGTCCTCTATTGTCTCACATTTTAGTGCTCAATTATTAGGATTTCTCTATTGGCCACAGAAACTGGACCTTCCAGTTCCTCAACAGAGTCATGGGAAAGATTCCATCAGGAAGAGGATTGTTGCCTCTGGCAAGATTTGACCACAGGTTTAGAGCAAGTTACAGTCATGGTTTCTACAAAGTAGGTTGTTCCTGGATGTGAGAGGTGGCCAGCCATCAGTAAAATCGAGCATAAAGGGGCCATGTGAATACCAGTCATGCCAAATGCACCTTGAAGACTCTCAAGCACAGTGCATTTAACTTTTGGGGAAGTATGCCCCTTCTAGGAAAGGCATACAGTCTCAAAAATTCTGACTTAAAATCCTTTGGAGTGGGAAGAAAAAACCACAGTCTATGTGATGTAACGGGCTGGTGGTCCTTACGTTACCTGGGTTAGACTTTGCATTACCACCTAGCTTTGTGAATTTACACCAGTCACTTAACTTTTTTGAGGATCAGTTTTCTAAGCAGAAAATGAATGAATGAAATATTTACTAAGATCCCTACTAGCTCTGTGATTCTGTGGCTCAATTACTTACTTTCACTTCTAGAACCTCATTTATCCCTCCGAACAGTTAACTCACATTTCTACTGTAGTGTCTAAAAATTAATGATATCCACAAGATTAAACATTTCTAGTGTCTGATTCCACCCCCGTCCTGCCCCTGCCCCAAGCATTTCAGCAGGATTTTTATTTTATATATATATATATATATATATACACTATATATATTATATTATATATGCTTTATAATATATATAAAGCATTCAAACCCAAATCTAAATCAAATACATACATTATATATATATATATATATATATTTTTTTTTTTTTTTGCTGAGATTTATTTTATTTTCTGAGCTTAGAATCCACACTATTGGAGCATGTCCATGGATCATGCCTTAACTCTCTTCTGCTTGGTCTTACCAGTGAAAAATGGAAGATGCATACTGGCAGAGAAAGAATTTAATAAGCTTTGGAGTCAGAAAAACTTAGGTTCGAACTCCAGCTAAAGCATTTACCCTGTGTGACTTCAGGCAGTTATTCAATTATTCAAAACACCTTCTTCTTTAAGTAGAGATAAAAGTTCTGTATTTTTTTTTTTTTTTTTTTTTTGAATCAGGGTCTCTCTCACTGCCCAGGTTGGAGGGCAGTGGCTCAATCATGGCTCATTGCAGCCTCAACTTCCCCCAGCTCAGGCGATCCTCCCACCTCAGCCTCCTGAGTAGCAGGGACCACATGTATGTGTCACCACACCCAGTTAATTTTTGTATTTTCTTGTAGAGATGGAGTTTCATCATATTTCCCAGGCTGGTCTCAAACTCCTGGGCTCAGGTGATCTGCCCATCTCAGCCTCCCGATGTGCTGGGATTACGGGCATGTCTGGCCAAATTCTTGAATTTTATGTAGAACTCTTAAGAAGATTAAATGGTCTTCACATCCTCAAAGCATTTAATGGCTCACTCATTCAAAACTCATCTTTCCACTCCATTTTTTGAGATTTCCCCAACCTTGTGGATGATCCATCTTGCATATCAGAGTTTCAGTTTCTCTACCTCTTTAAATATGTTTTTATCCTACCTAAACTATTGATCACCTTGGCCATAACATGAACATTTCATTATCTTAAATGCATAATTATTAAAAATTAACTTCAGTATCCCATTATCTGACCACCACCTCCTATCCTCTACATCTCTAACGCCAGTGTCTTCACTCCAACAATTCTTCAGTCTCAACAGGCCTGTAATCCTTTGATCCTAGTGTATTTTCCCAGTCAGGCACTCTATTGGATTTTCATTTCCCTTACTAAGGTTAGAGTAGATGGTCCATCACACTAATCACCTCTTGCACATTCCACGAATTTTGTAAGCCCTCTCTTCAATGGCTTACTCCTCTAGCAAACATACAATCTTGATTAAATCCCATTCTCTACCTCTTCTGTTCTTTTACCTGGGCAGATAATTATTGCTGGACAATAGCACAAAACTCTGTTGACTGGTTCTTTTAAATTATTATTAATTATTATTATTATTTTGAGATGGAGTCTTACTCTGTTACCCAGGTTGGTGTGCAGTGGTGTGATCTTGGCTCACTGCAATCTCTGCCTCCTGGGTTCAAGCGATTCTCCTGCCTCAGTCTCCCTAGTAGGTGCAATTACAGGTGCATGCCACCATGCCCAGCTGATTTTTGTATTTTTAGTAGAGATGGGGTTTCACCATATTGGCCAGGCTGGTCTTGAACTTCTGACCTCGTGATCCACCTGCCTCAGCCTCCCAAAGTGCTAGGATTACAGGCATGAGCCACTGCGCCTGGCCGACTAGTTCTTGCTTTAGTTTCATGATCACAAATCTCAACTGTACATTCAATGCCACCCAGTAACCTTATTGTTGGAACAAATAAGTTCTTCTTCAAAACTCAACTCTATGGTCATAAGTGGTGAGGTCATAAATCCACCCTTCCCTTCTCTCTCCTTCCCCCTTTCTTCACCCTGGCCGTCACCTTGGCCTTCAAAGTTCTCATTTCTCTACCTGATTTGGAAACAGTTTCAAACTTCCTTCTTTCTTGTTTTGTAAGTCAACCCTACCCCTTCCTTTCTCTCCCCTCCTTCCTTTGCAAATCTCATGTTTACCCTATTTGGAAAAGTTTAAGACTTAGCAAATCGCATTAGCTTAGATTGTGCAGTCTGACTCCAGCCAAAGGGGAAAAGACAGAAGCAGGAACTGCCTTAGGAATAAAAACTCCTTCTCTCCTTTGTGTGGTGTGCTCTTGCAATCACTTTGGACACAGGCAGCACCCTTCTGCAGAAGTAAATTGCCTTGATGAGAAATTTTCGATCTAAGTGCAGGTTCTTCTTTGCGGCACCTAGCACCAATTTCCAACACTTATTTTATTTATGTATTTATGTATATATGTATTTATTTATTTATTTTGAGACAGAGTCTTGCTCTGTCGTCAGGCTGGAGTGCAGTGGTGCGATCTCGGCTCACTGCAACCTCTGCCTCCCAGGTTCAATCAATTCTTCTGCCTCAGCCTCCCGAGTAGCTGGGACTACAGGCAGGTGCCACCACTCCTGGCTAATTTTTGTATTTTTAGTAGAGACACAGTTTCACCATGTTGGCCAGGATGGTCTTGATCTCTTGACTTCGTGATCTGCCCACCTTGACCTCCCAAAGTGCTGGGATTACAGGCATGCGCCACCACACCCAGCCACCCAGTAACTTTATTAAGCATCCCTAGTATATTAGTTTTTCCACTGTTTCGTATGAGCACTTCACACCTTCACTCCCTTCAGATCTTTCACATTTCTCTCCATGTGCCTGATATTCAACAAGAGGACATAGAAAGCCTTAAGCACATACACACTCCCTTGTCTGCCACTGCCTCTGCCTCCACACACTCCTGTTGATTATTAAGAAGGAAGTCCAACACGTCCACTTTGCCCTTGGGCTTCATTTCCTCTTACCTGCTTGGGGACTTTTCTCCTGCAGTTACTGCTCTTGCACCCCTAAAACCTATTTTTTTTCAAGTTTCAGTTATTCATTTATTTATTTATTTATTTTGAGATGGAGTCTTGCTCTGTTGCCCAGCCCAGAGTGCAGTGGTGCCCCCAGCCTGGAGTGTAGTGGTATGATCTCAGCTCACTAAAACCTCTGCCTCCTGGGTTCAAGCGATTCTCCTGTCTCAGCCTCCTGAGAAGCTGAGATTACACATGCATGCCACCACGCCGAGGTAATTTTTGTATTTTTAGTAGAGACAGGGTTTCACCATGTGAGTCAGGCTGGTCTCGAACTCCTGACCTCAGGTGATTCACCCACCTTGGCCTCCCAAAGTGCTGGGATTATTGGCGTGAGCCATTACACTCTGCCAAGTTTCAGTTATTTATTAATCAGTATAATCTCCAATAGATTACATCAACATGATTTCATGAATTTAGAGGATATTTCCTGGTTAAGTGGAAAATTGTGAGGATGGCTTCTGGAAGACCTTCATTCTAAAGCAGATTTATAACGAGACATTTCATTTAGAAATATGGACCTTCTTTCTTCAGTTTGCTGTAATCCACATTTACTGAGTAGAACTTGTATTAATCATTGGGACCCAGCTTGTTCCAGGGCTCTGGGTTATTCTTTCTGTCCCAGCTAACATCTGGATTGAACAATGCCAGACACAAGACATACAGTGCTGCTCCAGTATCTCCAATAAATACAAAACTCCAATAAGTACAAAGAGGAGGACCAAGCTCAGATGCTTCTTGGTCTGACTGACGATCTGGTGGAGTGTGTTTGTGGCAGAGGACTCCTATTAGAAAGGAGAGAATCAGCCTAGCCACCAGGTCCCTGGCCTAAGTAGTATCTGCACTGAGACTGTGTGGATGTCCCAAGCCCTAGGACCTATTTTGTGACAAGCATCACACTGACCCTGGGGTATGAAGACCAATAAGGCAACACTCCTTCCCCAAAGCCCTAAATTTCCAGCAGTTAAAATCATATTCTCTTAGGGGAATATGTAAACCCCTATGTGAGCAGAGGTAGCTTAGGGTGTTAAAATAAAAACTTTAAACAAATTATTTTGAGCAGAGTTTAGCTGAGCAAAGAATGATTCTTGAATTGGGCAGCCTCCTGAGCCAGAATAGGTTCAGAAAGACTATGGCACTGCCCAGTGGTCAGAGGATTTATGGACAGAGAAAGGAAGTGAGGCACAAGAACAGCAGGACTGGTTACAGGTTGGCCTTATTTACATACAGTTTGTACAGTTGGTTGCCTGTGATTGGCTGAAACTCCACAATTACTACAAGAGTAGGTTACAGTCTGTTTACACATCCAGATAGGTTACAGTTCACTATGTACAGAGGAACCTTTTGAGGTAAGGAGACAGCTTTAGGCTAAACTTAATTTAACAAGGGATACATTGGGTTGGAAAGTTGGGGTGGGTGTAGGGAGGAGAGGCAAGGAAATAATTCCAGTGTCCGACGGAGATTTAGTAGGAACACTAAAAATCATCATTGTTTATTTGGAGCTAATTAAGTTTCCCATAATCATTAATAGTAATCTTACTCTCTTTTTATTGTAATTCTGGGCCTCTTTTTACTTTTAATAAAGTAAAATGCTCTTATTTGTGTGAGATCAGTCACTTAACTTGGTAGGGGTTCTTGAACAAACCTATGGTCTGTTTTATGTGTTCTAATTTTTTTTTTCACTTTTGTTTTTCTTTTTTTTTTTTTTTTTTTTTTGAGACAGAGTCTTGCTCTGTCACCAGGCTAGAGTGCAGTGGCATGATCTCAGCTCACTGCAACCTCTGCCTCCCAGGTTCAAGTGATTCTTCTGCCTCTGACTCCTGAGTAGCTGGGACTACCTGTGTGTGCCACCACACCTGGGTAATTTTTTTGTATTTTTAGTAAAGATGGGGTTTCATCATGTTGGCCAGGATGGTCTCGATCTCCTGACCTCGTGATCCACTCACCTTGGCCTCCCAAAGTGCTGGGATTACAGGTGTTTTTTCACTTTTCAATAGGTTTACTCATCTTTTAAAATAGAGAAGTTTTAAACTTTTATGAGGTTAAATTATCTATTGATTTATAATGTTGTGTTTTGTTGTCCTGTTTAACAACATCTTCCTTCTCCAAAGCATACTCTTCCATTCATTCCTTTAGCACTTATTTTCAGAATGCCTACCAAAATCTAAGAATTTTGGTGGCTCCCAACATATTTATTAGGCAATCCTCTTCAGGCAACTTTCAATTTTCTTTGGGGAAGGGAGACAATAACATTTGAACAGATCCATTAATAATTCTGGATTATCATAAAGGCTTTGAGGGACATATACAGACTGATATGATCGCTGCCACCTGGGGAAGGAGTGAAAAGGCCACTAAGATCCGATGCCAAGAGAGCTGAGGCCTGAAGGATGATGAGGACCATGTCCCACGTCAGGGGAAAGGTCTTCAGGTGGAGGGAAGAGCAAGGACAGTAACTCTCAAGCAAGAAAGGGCATGGTGTGTAGCAGCAGCAGGGAGCAGATTGCTGTGGAGGGAGCTTTGTGGGCAAGGGGAATGTGTGGTGAGATGAGGTTGGGGAGACAGGGCACAATCATGTAGGGCATTGTATAGGACCCTGCTGTCCTATGTCCCCCACCTCCTAACCTGACTCCTCTGGAGAAACTTCCTTAATAAATCAAAGGCATGGATGGGTGCAGTGGCTCATATCTGTAATCCCAGGACTTTTGGAGGCTGAGGCGGGCAGATCACCTGAGGCCAGGGGTTCAAGACCAGCCTGGCCAACATGGCAAAACCCCATCTCTACTAAAAATACAAAAATTAGCTAGTTATGGTGGTGCATGCCCGTAATCCCAACTACTCGGGAGGCTGAGGCAGGAGAATCGCTTAAACCAGGGAGGCAGAGGTTGCAATGAGCTGCGTTCACACCACTGCACTCCAACCTGGGCAACAGAGTGAGACTCCATCTCAAAAAAAAAAAAAAAAAAAAAAAAAAAAAAAAAATCAAAGGCATAAATGCACTCAGTGTCCACTTCTGGGGAACTTGACCTAAGATGTTGGCCAAGAGTTAATTTCCCCAC
The DNA here is from genome assembly GCF_007565055.1 of Rhinopithecus roxellana. Classification (NCBI taxonomy): domain Eukaryota; kingdom Metazoa; phylum Chordata; class Mammalia; order Primates; family Cercopithecidae; genus Rhinopithecus; species Rhinopithecus roxellana. The sequence goes on along the minus strand of NC_044564.1, from coordinate 36,109,836 downwards.
TAGGTGCGGGAACAATCCAAGGGTGGGAAAGCCCATGTAACATCACTGGGGACTGCTGAAAAGCAGCTTTAGTGGAATTTAGACAGAAGCCAAATTGCAAGGATTAAGAAGGAAGACGATATTGCAGACAATTTGTCATTCTTTTTGTGTGGCCTACACTTTCTGAAAACTCTTATTATGTTTGGGATATTTCCAGCCTTTTGCATCTTGCCTCACCAAAACAGAACTCAGAAAATTGAGATGCTCAGCCTCTCTAGCAGCTGGAATGCAGGAATGTGATGTATGCAGCTTCTCATCAAATACACGCATATTAACCATCTGTTCAGAAACCAACAGCTTAGGAAAGAGACTTTCTTGTGGAATCTTTTACTACAGTTGACCCTTGAACAACATGGGTCTGGGGCAATGACCTCTGTGCTGTCAAAAATCCACGTATTACTTTTTATTCCCCAAAACTTAAGTAGTAATAGCCTACTATTGACTGGAAGCCCATATAAACAGTTAACATATATTTTATATATGCATTATATACCATATTTTTACAATAAAATATGCTAGAGAAAAGAAAATGTTATTAAGAAAATAATAAGAAAATATATATTTACCATTTGAAATGGCTAGGCTTTGTATTCCCACCCAAATCTCATCTTGAGTTATAATCCCCAGCTGTTGAGGGAGGGACCTGGTGGGAGGTGATTTGATCATGGGGGTGGTTTCCCCCATACTGTTCTCATGATAGCAAGTAAGTTCTCAAGAGACCTGATGGTTTTATAAGTGTTTGGAAGTTCCTCCTTTGTTCACTCTTCTCTCTGTCTCCTGCCACCATGTAAGATGTGCCTCTTTCCCTTACACCATGATTGTAAGTTTCCTGAGGCCTCCCCAGTCATGCATAGCTATAAGTCAATTAAACCTCTTTTCTTTATAAATTAATCAGTCTCGGGTATGTCTTTATAGCAGGGTGAGAAGGAACGAATACACTATTCATTTAGTGGAAGTGGATCATCATGAAGGTCTTCATCCTTGTCATCCTCATGTTGAGAGGTCGAGAAGGAGGAAGAAGAGGAGGGGCTGGTCTTGCTGTCTCAGGGGTGGCAGAAGTGGAAGAGGTGGAACAGGAGGCAGGAGAGGCAAGCACACTCACTGTGACTTTTGTTGAAAAAAATCCACGTGTAAGTGCAGTTCAAACCTGTGTTGTTCAAGGATCAGCTGTATTTTTGTTGGGTAAGCAGTAGCAGAAGCTTTGGCTTTTTGAGCAACAGCAGTAGAAGTGGCCACAGCAAGGGAAATCCTGGTTTCTCTGCCAGTCTTGTGGCCTGGTTTTGGGCATTCTTTTTGGAGACTCAACCTCAGCAACCCTGGTTCTCCAGCACTTCCAACAATATCTTTTTAATAAACTTCTCTTTGGAATACCTAGAGCCAACTTTGATTGCTTGCAAACAGTAACTCTGCCTGAGAGAGCAGAGGATGAGAAATTGGAGCCATGGTGGGCAACCTTTTCAAAGTCACAGGAGACCAAAGAGAATGCTAGTAGGTGGGGCAGTCAGCCTCTGAGTTGGCCCCCAATCATTATTGCCTTTTAGGGTTCATGTACTTTTGTTGTGCCATGTTGTACCAGGTCTGCTCTGTGTGACCATCAGAATACAGAGGAAATAACAGTGTGTGACTTCCAAAGCTAGTTTGTAAAGAAAGTATAGCTTCTGCATTGGCTGCATGAATCATACACCCTAGGAGAATGCTAGCCACCATGTTGTGAGAACACTCAGGCAGCCCTGAGGAGATTCTTACACAGAGAGGACTCCACTTGTCAACACCAATTTGCCAGCTTTTGCAGTGAGCTACCTGAGAAGTGGATTCTCTATTTCCATTAACCCTTCAGATACTGCGGCCTCAGCTGACCTGACTGCAACATTTTGACAGACCCCAAGCCAGAACTGCCCAACCAAGCTGCCACTCAATGCCAGACTCATAGAAACAATGGGAGAGGAGAAATACTTATGGTTGTTTCAAGTCACTAAGTCTTGACGTAATTTATTGTGTAGCAATAGATAACTAAAATATAATGCTTAAAGATGGTTTGTTTCTATAGGGCAGGAGAGAACTGAGTCTATTTATAACAAAAAGAAGGGACGGGGCACATGTAGAGAACTGCTGATCTAATGGCGAAGAGAAGTGAGCAAGGTTCAGAGAGAGAAGGAGGGAGGGAGAGAAGGAGGAAGGAAAAGAAGGAAGGGAGGAGGGAAAGAAGGAAGGAAGAAAGAAAAGAGAATGAAGGAGGGAGGGAAGGAAGGAGAAAGGGAAGAAGGGAGGGAGGGAAGGAAGGAAGGAAGGGAGGGAAGAAAGGAGATCAAAGATGTAGGGATAGCCTCGGCAGGAAAGAGGACCTGTTTTTTCTTGAGATAGGAATAAGGAGGGAATGAGATGGATAGGGTTAAGGATGAGCATAAAGAAGAGGGTAGATTGAGAGCTTCATCATATCAGCAAAGTAGAAGTCAAGCAAGATCATTTGCAAGGACTGAGGCAGCCTGGGTGAGGAGGTCTATTTTGTAAGCTTACAATTATTTAGTGTTTTTTCAACATTAACAATTTTTCTGGGGGCCAAAGCAGGAGGATTGCTTGAGTCCAGGAGTTCAAGACCAGCCTGGGAAACATGGAGAAACCCCATCTGTACAAAAAATACAAAAATTAGCTGCATGTGGTGGTGAGTACCTGTAGTCCCAGCTGCTTGGGAGACTGACATGGTAGGTTATCTTGAGCTGGGTTTGCAGAGGTTGCAGTGAGCCGAGATCGCACCATTGCACTCCTGCCTAGGCGACACAGTGAGACTGTGTTTCAAAAAAACACCTTTTTTTTTTTTTCCCCAGAGACAAGCTCTTGCTGTATTGCTCAGGCTGGAGTGTAGTGGCTACTTACAGGCGCCATCAGTGTGCACTGCAGTCTCGAACCCCTGGGCTCAAGGAATGCTTCTGTCTTAGCCTCATAAGTAGATGGGACTATAGGCATGCACCACTGCACCTACCTTACATTTATTTAGTTTTTATTTTGTGCAGGCATTGTGCTAAGGTCCTTCCATACATAATTCCATTTAACTACTCTACCAGCTCTACGAGACAAATGTCATTTTGTTAAATGATTCTTTATAGATGAAGAAGCTGATGCTAATGGGGAGTAGGGAAGCAAGAGGTAAGCCAGTTCTGTCAGAAACCGGACTGCAGCTCTTTTCACTCCCTACACCCTTTGAGTGGTTTACTTAAGAATGATTATTGTGAGACATTTAAAAAGTGATCAACAAGAGATTAGTCCAAGGAAAAGAAAAAAATGTCCTTCAAGAAAATATAGGACACTTGGTCTTCACAATTTCAACCGCAAATATAGCCACAAGGACACACTGACGTTTTCTTAGCTGTTTAAATTGGCTTTGTGCTATCCTCAGACAGCCAGATACGTCAAGAAACACTTAGATTGGGCCGCGTGCGGTGGCTCACACCTGTAATCCCAGCACCTTGGAAGGCTGAGGCGGGCAGATCACCTGAGGTCGGGAATTGGAGACCAGCCTGTTCAACATGGAGAACCCCTGTCTCCACTAAAAATACAAAATTAGTTGGGCGTGGTGGCACATGCCTGTAATCCCAGCTACTCTGGAGGCTGAGGCAGGACAATTGCTTGAACCTGGGAGATGGAGTTTGCGGTGAGCTGAGGTCACACCACTGCACTCCAGCAAAGTAACAAGAGCGAAACTCAGACTCAAAAAAAAGAAAAAGAAACACTTAGATTGTTTTGCATGGTAAATTTTAATGAAACTTTAGACATAACACCAAAAAGTTATGCACATCCTAGTTTATTTTTTGGAAAGGTAAAGCTATCAGCCATTTTGTGGAATGGTTTGAGGAAGTTGCCTCTATTAATATCTAAGGCTCGATGTTAACATAACAAAAGACGATTTCTTCTTTGCTGAAAATGTCAGCTCTTGGGTTAGAAAGTTGATTTACCCCATAAGGAGCCAAAGAGTAAGAAAGCAAAATAATAAAAAGGCATGTTGTTTCTAAAAATGGAGTTAGCCAGGTGTAAGGCTATGATAATTAAAATCAGATGATACTGAAGCAAGAATTGGCAGCTCGGTGGGATAGGTCAATTGTCAAACAGACTCCTTAGTGTGTTTTAGGAAATAATACATGATGAAGAAAACATCAAAATGAGTAATCAATTAATTAAAAGAGTTGAAGCATAAAAAGGGGTAAGCATCACAGAAATAAAAAATGAAAAACAAATGAATTATTCTGAAATCGATACAGGTGAAGGCCAACAGCATGCTCAATCAGGAAGGAGATAAGGCTGCTCGCTATCAGCATGGTTATCCTGCCTCCTGGAAAAATATATAGTTTAATTATACCTTCCTTAATGCATCCTTCTAATCATAAACACTACAGAAGAAATCACAAAGAAGGAGTCATGATTTTGACTATTCAGTTCAAACATATAAAACTTCATGACTTTAAAAACCATTAAATGACTAATGGCAATCAAGCAGAAAGAGCAAATGACAGAGAGTTAATAAAGTGAATATATGAACATCTCTGATAGCAGTAGCACTCCAATAACAGAACAGACTATAGGATAGGGGATTCACTGGAGAAATAAAAATGTCAGCAAACAAATGGAAATGTCTTCAACCACACCTGTTATCAAAGAAATGCAAATGAAAACAATGAAGTGGTAATCATAACCTGAAAAACCAGCAAAGCGCCCTGGCGTGGTGGCTCACGACTGGAATTACAGCACTTTGGGAGGCCTGAGGCAGGCGGATAACCTGAGATTGGGAGTTCAAGACCAGCCTGGCCAAAATAGTGAAACCCCATCTCTACTAAAAATACAAAAATTAGCCGGGCATGGTGGCGGCCGCCTGTAATCCCAGCTACTTGGAAGGCTAAGGCAGGAGAATCACTTGAACCCGGGAGGCGGAGGTTGCAGTGAGTTGAGATCACGTCATTGCACTCCAGCCTGGCAACAAGAGCAAAACTCCATCTCAAAAAAAAAAAAAAAAAAAAAGAAAGAAATCAGTTGGTAGAGAGGCTGGCGAGAGCATGGTGCCTGCTGGGAGGGTGACTTACTGTAGATTCTCTGGAAAGCCATTTGGCGTTACGTATCAATAATCTGTAAAGTTCATACCCCAGATGCACTTCTGAAAATCTATATGGAAGAAATAATCAGAAAGTCAGAACAAGATTTATATGAAGTAAAATGTGACTTACTCATATAGGAATATAAGGTGATTAAAATCATATTCCTGAAGAATTTTTAGGGGCATGAAAATAATCATAATACATGCAAAATGAAACATCATGCAAACTATTTATTTTATGCTCCCAATTATGTGAAATAAAGAATTCCGTTGGAAACAGGGCATGTAATGCTTGCAATTATATGTATATTTAAAATTACCAAAATATTAAGTGTTTAAGATATAGGGTGGACATTCAGGTGATTTTAATTTTCTTCTCCAAGGTTCTTCACATTTTCTGTAATGAGTATGAATGATTTTTTTTTTTTTTTTTTTTTTGAGACAGGTTCTGGCTCTGTCACCCAGCCTGGAGTGCAGTGACACGATCTTGGCTCACTGGAATCTCCATCTCTCAGGCTCAAGTGATCCTCCCACCTTAGCCCCCCAAGTAGCTGGGACTACAGGTGTGTACCACTGTACCCAGCTATTTTTTTGTATTTTTGGTAGAGACAGGCTTCACCATGTTGCCTAGGCTGGTCTTGAACTCCTGGCTTCAAGCGATCCACCTGCCTTGGCCTCCCAAAATGTTGGGATTACAGGCATGAGCACCACGCCTGGCCACGAATCGCTTTTATAAAAGAAAAGCATTATTGGAAGTAAAACTTCTCATGATCTCTGAAGATGGTCCCCTGGCTTTCCTGCAGTCAGTAGGATTCCAACCTGGGTAGAGAATTAGCCTCTTGATTTAACATCAGAATTGCTTGAAATAAAGTGAGAATTCCCAACACATCTCAACTGTTTGGGGATCATCTGAATGAGTTTCAAGTAAGTCTCAGTGAATTCTTTTTCCATAAAAACTCAAGAAAATAAGGTGAGAACAGATGCCAATTACAGGGCCCTGGTGGCACAACCATAGCTCACTGTAACCTCCAACTCCTGGGGTCGAACCATGCTTCTGGCTTGGCCTCCCAAGCAACTAGGACTCCAAGTGTGTGCCCCCATGGCTGGCTAATTTTCATTTATTTTATTTATTTATTTTTTTGAGACGGAGTCTTGCTCTTGTTGCCCAGGCTGAAGTGCAATGGTGCAATCTCGGCTCACTGCGACCTCCGCCTCCGGGGTTCAAGCGATTCTCCTGCCTCAGCTTCCTGAATAGCTGGGATTACAGGCATGTGCCACCATGCCTGGCTAATTTTTGTATTTTCAGTAGAGATAGGGTTTCTCCATGTTGACCAGGCTGGTTTTGAACTCCTGACTGTCAGGCCTCTGAGCCCAAGCCTGCACGTAGACATCCAGATGGCCTGAAGCAAGTGAAGAATCACAAAAGAAGTGAAAATGGCCGTTCCTGCCTTAACTGATGACATTCCACCATTGTGATTTGTTCCTGCCCCACCTTGACTGAGCGATTAACCTTGTGAAATTCCTTCTCTGGGCTCAGAAGCTCCCTGACTGAGCACCTTGTGACCCCCGCCCCTGCCTGCAAGAGAACAGCCCACTTTGATTGTAATTTTCCACTACCCACCCAAATCCTATAAAACTGCCTCACCCCTATCTGCCTTCGCTGACTCTCTTTTCGGACTCAGCTCGCCTGCACCCAGGTGATTATAAAGCTTTATTGCTCACACAAAGCCTGTTTGGTGGTCTCTTCACACAGACGCATTTGACACTGACTTCAGGTGATCCTCCCGCCTCAGTCTCCCAGAGTGATGGGATTACAAGCGTGAGCCACTGCACCAAGTCTAATTTTTATTTTTTGTAGATACGGATCTCACTATGTTGCCCAGGCTGGTCTTGAACTTCTGTCCTCAAGCAGTCCTCCCACCTCAGCCTCTTAAAGCATTGGGACTGCAGGCATGAACCACAGCATCCGGCCTCAGGCTCTGTTTCTGACAAGCTCTCAGGTAATGCTGATGCTGCTGCACAGCAAACTACAATTTGAGTAACAAGATAGAGTCCCCACATAAACCAAAAAGTTTCTGAGATAAGTCTCGATCAATTTAAAAGTTTATTTTGCCAAGGTTAAGGACATGCCTATGACACAGCCTCAGGAGGTCCTGATGACAGGTGCCCAAGGTGGTCAGGCTACATCTTCTTGCTTTTGTACGTTTTAGAGAGACACAAGACATCCATCAATACATATAAGATGTACATTGGCTTGGTCAGGAAAGGTGGGAAATTGGAAGTCAGGGGTCATAGATTCGTCCAAAGATTTTCTGATTGGCAATTGGTTATTATCTACAGACCTGGAATCAATAGAAAAGAACGTCTAGGTTAAGGTATGGGATTGTGAAGACCAAGGTTTTACCATGTAGATGAAGCTTCCTGGTAGCAGGCTTCAGAGAGGATAGCTTGTAAATATTTACCAGACTTAAAGAGTCTGTTCTAGCAGTCTCAAGGTCTGTGTTGATGTTAATGGTCATAAGGCTTGTCCCACCCCCTCTTCCCATCATGGCCTGAACTAGTTTTTCAGGTTGACTTTGGAATGCTCTTGGCCGAAAGGAAGGCTCCATTCAGATGGTTACAGGGCTTAGAATTTGATTTTTGGTTTATGCTATCTTAGAGGACAGCCCAACCTTTCCTGTCTACAAATATAAAAGATTTTGAAACAAGTTCATCAGCAAGCATTAATTAGATGAGTAATGTGCATCTGGTGTCTGGGAGCCCACATCTAGGGAACTGTTCTAGGGTCATTGGGTCATTAGCAGATTAACAAATGACTTCATGGTGCAAGTGCTTTCACATGCATATGGGGATGTATATACATCTTTTGAAACAAGCGTATTTTTGTGCATTTCTAGTGAATGTCTTTTAGGAAATTCTTGGGCATTATATTTCATCCTTCCTGATGGAGTTGCATTAGTGATCAAAAGAACAAACCACCAATCCTTTTCCCTTGTCTTTCTTCTTTTTCCCTTTCACAAAATCTCTGGTCTCTGCATGTGTGTTCAGTAATAGGAGAAGCCAAGGCCTCCTGTGGGTCCTAGGAAATGCATTATCTACTCTAAAAATAGACAAGAGCCCATTGTCTCATGCAAAAGTAAATCCCACATACTAATCCAGCAGAAAGTGATCTAGCCTTTTAAAAGATTTATTGGTTTCTGATCTTCCTCTCTATGCATAACTATTTTTCATCTCATTCTGTGACAGATAAGTTGAATTAAGTGAGAGTTGAAATAACTTCTTTTAAAGAAAAATCATCTTTGTGTTATAAACCTTTGAGGTTTAGCAGGCCTCAAGATTCTTGAAGAATCAAAACAGTCAGTGAGGAAGAGAAAAGTAACTGTTATTATAGAAATAGCTGCATTCCCAGCAGTGGTGTGCTGTAAATGTTTAACAACCAGCTCTCAATAAACAAGAAACACTGCCAGGGGCTGGGGTGGGGAATTATGGGGAGTGACTGCTAATGACTGTGTTCCTTTTTTGGTGTGATGAAAATGTTCTGAAATGTGATGGTGGTAGTTGCATAACCTAATGAATACATTAGGAAACCACTGAATTATACAATTTTAAAAGGAAACAACAACGATTCTCCCTTCCCCCAAATATTATTTGCATTATCTGCTAATTTCCATAATGTTCATTCTCCCACTATTGCAGATTTCAACACCACTGGTTCCCAGTGTGGCAATTGTTTCCTAGCCACAGGGGTTTATGAAGAAGGTGAGGGGTATACAGGATTCCTTCTCTGATTGCTTTTGCTAGCTTTTTTCTTGTTTTTTTTTTTTTTTTTTTTTTTTTTTTGCTTGTTTGCTTTTGTTGTTTTTTCTGTCTCGAAGTAGATCAAGATGTAGTGAAAGCACCCTGAGTGGGATATGAGTGTGATATTCGTTCCTTTACTAATTCAAATATTCAGCCACACATTTAGCACCTCCTCATGCTGGGTTCTGTGCTGCATATGTGCCACAAATTGTAAGGTACCAAGAGTAACCCCTGCCACTGAAGAGACCACAGTCTAGTGAGGGATAGAAATATAAACACACTATTGCAGAATGTGAGTATGCGTATGCTAGAATAGAGGTATGCGCACTCTGATTGAGAGAGTTACTTTCCCCCATGGAGGAGGAATAGTGGTGGTGACATCAGTGAATGTGTCAGATAAGAGGTATCTGACCTGGGAGCTGGGGAAGAGCACCACAATTGAAAAGAACAGCATGAACCAAGGCATAGAGGCACAAGAGTGATGGGGTGCTGAGGACACAGGCACTAATAAGTTGTGGATAGCTCACAGGTTCATCAGTGGCCAGGATGTAGGATGTAAAGTGACCAGAAAGATGGGCTTGTATGCTTTCCAAGTCTCTATGGGCCATGCTAAGGAGACAGCACATTATGGTGCAGGAAATGGGGAGCCACTGAGGTTTGTTAAGCAAGGGAGAGACAAGCTCAGATCAGCAGTATATTACTTTTTAATGGTAAGAAGGATACATGGGCAGGAAAGAGAAGTGGGAATAAGCTGGAATTGAGTAGGCCAGAGAACAAGACTGTGTTATTCCAGGTGAGAGATGAATAAGCCAACAGTGTAGGGTACAAAGTGTAGGGGATGAAGTGGAGAAACACATCAAGGTAAAATGTATAGAACTGAACATTTAACTGAATGTGCAAGATGGAGCAGATGGTGGAGTCAGGCTAATACAAAAGTTTCTGTCTTGGGTGACCAGATAAATGGTGATGCCCATAAAATGCCTATGGATGGTAAGCACTGAGTGAATATTTGCAGAAGGTGGCACAAATATCTGGATCATAGAGGAGCAGCATGGTATGATGGAAGGCAGTCAGAATGAGGAGTCAGATTAACTTTGCTTGCATCATAGCATGGTTTGGTTGCTTATTATAATCGTTGTGGGACTTTGAGCAAGTTTCTTTTCTTTTTTTTTTCTTTTTTCTTTTGAAATGGAATCTCACTCTGTCACCCAGGCTGGAGTGCAGTAGCACCATCTTGGCTCACTGCAACCCCGGTCTCCTGGGTTCAGGCGATTCTCCTGCTGCAGTCTCCCGAGTAGCATGTGCCATCACACCCTGCTAATTTTTGTACTTTTTTTTTTTTTTTTTTAAATAAAGACAGAGTTTTGCCATGTTGGCCAGGTTGGTCTTGAACTCCTGACCGCAAGTGATCCACCCGCCTCGGCCTCCCAAAGTACTGGGATTACAGGCATGAGCCACTGCAACTGGCCAAATTTCTTTATCTCTCTGAATTCAGCTTGAATCCATGTGTGGGTGAGAAGAGATTTTGTTTGTTAGTACTGGAATTATTTTAGTTGGAGGGATTTAAAAAGCCTGCAGTTACTCCTAAGATGAAGTGGAAACGAAAAGGTAGTGGAGGCAGAAATGTGTTCCCTGATCTACATACAGCCATTACAAACAGTGAGTCAGTCTTATTTCTTGATATTTGGAGGATTTCTGGATACCACGTGACTTTTGTTTGTGGTTAAAAGGCAGAAGAAGAAAGACTGATTCAGTTCAAATCTAATTAGAGGGAAAACTTTGATGGCTCCTCAGTTGGGAAGCTTGATACAGCAGAAGGCCCTTGATGCCCGTGCTGTCAGGAGTCCAGAATATGTCTTTTTTGAGAATTCTGAGTAGTTACAAACTATCAGATACATGGGAAGGGGACCCGTGCCAGTTTTAAAGTAAAGTGGGAACTGAAGCTGTTAAATACGTATGTGGGAAAATTGAAAATACTTTTGAAATAGGCAAAGCAGATTACTGGATGTCTTGTCCAGCATACTTTTCCAGATTATCTCTACAGCTTCATTGTTTTTGAGCTATTTTACAACTCTGTAATTGTAGACAACTGATAGCAATGCAAATGATTCTTGTCCAGGCATGCAAATACATTTTGTCTTGTGGAGAGGCAATTGATTCTCTCACATCCTTGTGGAAAAAGCAAATTTTGCATCTAATAAGAAATTTCATTTGATTGTGTTTTGGGATTTACATTTGTGTCTGCTTTTTGGTTTCTCCTTTGGACTTCTTGCAACATCTTACTGGTTTCCTCAATAGTTAATGAGCTGAAAAAAATCGGTGAATTCATTTTATATGACGATCATGTTTTACTCTTTAAAAAGGATGATCTGGCTGGGTGCGGTGACTCACGCCTGTAATCCTAGTACTTTGGGAGGCCAAGGCGGGTGAATCACTTGAGGTCAAGAGTTTGAGACCAGCCTGCCCAACATGACAAAATCCCGTCTCTACTGAAAATACAAAAATTAGCTGGGTGTGGTGGCTCACGCCTGTAGTCCCAGCTACTGGGGAGGCTGAGACAGGAGGATCACTTGAACCTGGGAGGCAGAGGTTGCAGTGAGCCAAGATCCTGCCACTGTACTTCAGCCTGGGCAACAGAGTGAGACTCTATCTCAAAAAAAGAAAGAAAGAAAAAAGAATGATCAATTGATGAGCATCACAGTTACATTTTACACATTGAAAAACTAGGGTACTAGGATACTAGCCCCAGGGTATCCTCAAGGTGCTGGTGGAGGACAAATAGTGATCCAGGGCAGAGGAAGGCTAGTAAGACTCCAATCTGGGGTGCATTGTAGGGCCAGCTTCTACTTTCCCAAGGCTGGGAAAATTCCTCCTCATGTAGACCTTAATACATATACGTCATCAGATTTTTGGTCTTAACATGGGTCATCAGATTTTTAGTCCAGGATAGAACTGTGTTTCACTGTATTGAGGTGAAAGGGGTAAGTAAATTAATTTCTTTCTTTCTTTCCTTCCTTCCTTCCTTCCTTCCTTCCTTCCTTCCTTCCTTCCTTCCTTCCTTCCTTCCTTCCTTCCTTCTTTCCTTCCTCCCTCCCTCCCTCCCTCCCTTCTTTCTTTTTGTTTTTTTTTTTTGTTTTTGTTTTTGTTTTTTGAGATGGAGTCTCGCTCTTTTGCCCAGGCTGGAGTGCAGTGGCCGGATCTCAGCTCACTGCAAGCTCCGCCTCCTGGGTTTACGCCATTCTCCTGCCTCAGCCTCCCGAGTAGCTGGGACTACAGGCGCCCGCCACCTCACCCGGCGAGTTTTTTGTATTTTTTTTAGTAGAGATAGGGTTTCACCGTGTTAGCCAGGATGGTCTCAATCTCCTGACCTCGTGATCCGCCCGTCTCGGCCTCCCAAAGTGCTGGGATTACAGGCTTGAGCCACCGCACCCGGCCTCTTTTTTTCTTTCTTTCTCTCTCTCTCTCTTTTTTCTTTCAAGGCCGTATTTTGTCACCCAGGCTGGAATGCACTGGCACATCATGGTTCACTGTAGCCTCCGTTTCCAGGACCCCAGTGATCCTCCCACCTCAGCCTCCCACGTAGCTGGGACTACAAGTATGTACTACCACACCCAGCTAATTTTTAAATTTTTTTTATAGAGATGAGGTCTGACTATGTTGCCGAGGTTGGTCTTGAACTCCCGGGCTCCAGTGATCCTGCCTTGGCCACTCTAGGTATTACAGTACTGGAATTACAGGCATGAATTGCCAGTCCTAGACCGGTAAATAATACGGTTAAGGAGAGGGGAAACTCAGCCAGGATTCAGAAACTTCTCTCTACAGCACATAGGAAATTCATCTAATTTTTGATTGCCTTAAAAGCACGGATCTGTGTCTCCTCACAGCATAATGATGCACTAACAATACGTAGAAGAGACGGTCAATATTAGTGAGAGGAGGGCTTGTTTCTTATGGATGACCTATTTAAAAAAATATACGACGATCCAGTTTTTCTCAGGATGGAGTCAAAACAGGTCTCAATAATTCCTATCACAGGACACTAACAGCATGAGGCAATCCTTCAGGAAGCACAGAGAGTTTGCAAAGTCCTTCCTTGTGGCCTGAGGAAAATGACTTCTGGGTACTCAGGACAGCCCAATGTGATCAGTCTTCAGAATATGAGTGTTTTCTTGGTAGTGAACTAACTGCACACTTCAGGTGGGGCAGGATGTCTGGGTGCTGAAGAACGGGAGTGGAGGTAAGGAGCGCCTTGTGGGGAAAGGAGAGGCGAAGGCATGGAGGCATGAAGCATTGGGGTCTCTAGGATATAAGACATGTGCGATGTGGCCAAAAGAGTTTTTTTTTTTTTTTTTTTTTTTTTGTTACCGAGTTTCACTCCTGTTGCCCTGGGCTGGAGTGCAATGACATGATCTTGGCTCACTGCAACCTCCGCCTCCCAGGTTCAAGCCATTCTCCTGCCTCAGCCTCCCGAGTAGCTGGGATTACAGGCATGCGCCACCACTCCCAGCTAATTTTGTATTTTTAGTAGAGATGGGGCTTCTCCATGTTGGGCAGGCTGGTCTTGAACTCCTGAACTCAGGTGATCCCCCCTTCCTCCGCCTGGCCCAAAGGAGTTCTTGAAGGAAAATGTATCTATTATAAAATAAGAAAGAGGACGGGCGCGGTGGCTCAAGCCTGTAATCCCAGCACTTTGGGAGGCTGAGAGGGGCGGATCACGAGGTCAGGAGATCGAGACCATCCTGGCTAACACGGTGAAACCCCGTCTCTACTAAAAAATACAAAAATCTAGCCGGGCGAGGTGGCGGGCGCCTGTAGTCCCAGCTACTTGGGAGGCTGAGACAGGAGAACGGCGGAAACCCGGGAGGCGGAGCTTGCAGTGAGCTGAGATCCGGTCACTGCACTCCAGCCCGGGCGACAGAGCGAGACTCCGTCTCAAAAAAAAAAAAGAAAGAAGCCAAAAAGGAAACAACAACAAAACAAATCCAAAAAAGGAAGAAAACACAAAAGATAAGTAGAATTAACAGAATAGTAAACAAAAAAAAAAAAACTTGATATTTTAAAAAGACAAAAGAGAGAAAGTTACAGCAAATCCAATTATCAAACAAAAACTATAAGAGAATAGTTTGTACAATCAAGATATTTGAGAAAATTACTTTCTCGGAAAATGAAAATTGTCTTATTCCAAACCTATGCCCAGTTAAAAATCCAGAAACAACTCCCCAAACTGTGCAAGGTCAACATGAAAAAATTTTGTAGTTTTTTCCTGAAATACACAAAATAGTAAATAAATATTGGAGCAATATGGTGTGCTCCTAATGGGCTAAGTATTATAGGGATTTTACTATCAGCCAAATTAATCTATAAATTCAGAACATTCCCAACCAAATATCAAGATAATTTATGGGCAAAATAATTATACATTTCCTCTGAAAGAGATAACACAGAATAGTTATGAATACTGGAACAACAAGAAAACAATGAGGAGTAAGGGGTCCCCCCACTGCCCCCCAAGTGGAATATAGCTGGGGTAATTCAAAGTATGGTGTTAGACTCAAAATACAAATTTGAACAAGTTGATAAAAAATGTTGAGACATGAAGCTATTTGGAAAGAGATAAAATTAGGCGCTTACCTCATTCTAGAAACAGAAATAAAGAGCCAGACCTCAAGAGCAGAACCATGAAACTATGAGAAGAAAATATTTTTATTTTCAAAATTATCTTGGGAATGGGAAGGCATCTGAAGAAAGATATAAAACCCAGAAGTCTCAAGGGAAAAGAGAATTAGAGAACTACACACAGAATTAGTATGTAGATTTGACTACATATAGAATTTTAAAAGTTTTGATGACGAATGACATTGTAAAAAGTTAAAAGAAAATTGGCAGATGAAGAGAAAATTATTAGTATGCAGGAAATATAAAAAGTTCCTAAAAAACAATTAGAAAATACAAAAGAATAGATATGAGCAAGAAATTTATGAAAGAATTAAAACAAATGGCTGGCCAGGCATGGTGGCTCACACCTATAATCCCAGCACTTTGGGAGGCCAGGGAAGGCAGATCACTTGAGGTCAGGAGTTCAAAACCACGCCTGACCAACAAGGTGAAACCCCGCCTCTACTAAAAATACAAAAAAATTAGCTGGGTGTGGTGGCAGATGCCTGTAATCCCAGCTACTTGGGAGGCTGAGGCGGGAGAATTGTTTGAACCCAGGAGGCCCAGGTTGCCCTGAGCTGAGATCATGCCATTGAACTGAAGAGGGGGTGACAGAGTGAGACTCCATCTAAAAAAAATAAATAAATAAAATAAATTTTTAAAATGACCAATAAACAGATGCAAAAATGCTTAACTTTGCTAGTAATTAGAGGAGTACAAATTATAATTATAGGTGATAATTTGTGGGCAAGAATATAGAGGAACAAGTATTCCTACTATTGATCAGAATTTAAATTGCAAGTTTTTGAAGGGCAAATTATTACAATTAAATTAGTTTGATCTAGGAATTATACATATAGCAGTGCCTCTAAAGAAATACTGGCATCCCAGCACTTTGGGAGGCCGAGGCAAGTGGATCACAAGGTCAGGAGTTTGAGACTAGCTTGGCCAATATGGTGAAACCCCGTCTCTACTAAAAATACAAAAAAATTAGCCGGAAGTGGTGGTGGACGTCTATAGTCCCAGCTACTCGGGAGGCTGAGGCGGGAGAATCGTTTGAACCCGGGAGGCGGAGGTTGTAGTGAGTCGAGATCGGGCCACTGCACTCCAGCCTGGGAGACAGAGAGAGACTCGGTCTCAAAAAAAAAAAAAAAAAGAAAATAAATACTGGCATATGTACATGAGTGTATATACAAAGACGTTCACTGTAGCGTTGTTTAAAGTAAAAAAAAAAAAAAAAAAAAAAAATTAGAACCACCATAAATGTCCAGCAAGATGAGGCAGGAGTAGCAGACATTGATGGGGAAGGGAAGTGTCCACTTCACATATTATTCCTTATATTTCCTTGTTAAAATAATTAAAAAAAAACAACGAGATGGGGTCTTGCTCTGTTGCTGAGGCTGGAGTGCAGTGATGTGATTGTAACCACAGCTCACTGCAACCTTGACTTCCTGGGCTTAAGTGATCCTCCTGCCTCAGCCTCCTGAATAGCTGAGATTACAGGCATGTGCCACTACGACCGGCTAATTTTTTAATCTTTTGTAGAAATGGGGTCTCTCTATGTTGCCCAGGTTCGCCTTGAACTCCTGGCCCCAAATGATCCTCCCACTTTGGCTTCCCAAAGTGTTGGGATTACAGGCATGAGCCCTCATGCCTAGCCTAAAAATTCTTTTAAGCAACAATGCAAATGATACAGGAGTTAAGAAGAAATTACTTAGGCAGACAGTGAGGATAGGGAATTTCTTGCTAAGGTTTTTCTTTTAATTAAAGGCAGCCCCAAATCATTTTCCTTTCTTTTTCTTTCTTTCTTTTTTTTTTTTTTTGATATGCAGTGTCGCTCTGTTGCCCAGGCTGGAGTGCAGTGACCGGATCTCAACTCACTGCAAGCTCCGCCTCCCGGGTTTACGTCATTCTCCTGCCTCAGCCTCCCAAGTAGCTGGGACTACAGGCGCCAGCCACCGCGCCCGGCTAGTTTTTTGTATTTTTTTTTAGTAGAGACGGGGTTTCACCGTGTTAGCCAGGATGGTCTCGATCTCCTGACCTCGTGATCCGCCCATCTCGGCCTGCCAAAGTGCCGGGATTACAGGCTTGAGCCACCGCGCCCGGCCCCATCTTCCTTTCTAACTAAGAGCAGCCGTAAAATTGAGCTGCAGAGATAGATGCCGGTAGTTGTGCCAATCATGTCCAAGATGGCGGCTGCATCTTCCCTTCTCTTTGTCAGTCACATGTAAGGTAAGTAGGTGGTGCTGCCAAGGGGAGAGTTCATTTGCATAATAAAATTAGGGTGGGGCAACCAGCCTTCCCAGCGCTAGGTAAACATCGTACCTGATGGAACCAATCTGTGAGCCCTGTGTAAATCAGACTCCGCTTCCTTAAACCCGACTATAACATCCGGGGCATCTGACATCAGCTGGTCCTTTCCTCTTGGAAGTCAACTCTCTCACCACAGAGAGAGCTGTTTTCCTTTCTCTTTCTTCTGCCTATCAAACCTCTCCTAAAATCGTCCTGTGTGTCCATGTCCTAAATTTTCCTGGCTCAAGGAAATGAACCCTGGGTGTTTACCCCAGACAATGTAGCAGCTTCACAAACATGTTTACTTATTTAGGTTAAAAAAAAAAAAAAGAAATAAAAAACAATGTGAAAATTATACTAACATATTTAAAAAGTTGTCTCTGGATAGTGGCATCTTTAATGTATACTTTTCTATATTATTCAAATAATCCACAATAAACTAGGATGATTTTTTTCAATCAGGAAAAGAATGATTCAACATATAAAATTTTGACCGGCCGGGCGCGGTGGCTCAAGCCTGTAATCCCAGCACTTTGGGAGGCCGAGGCGGGCGGATCACGAGGTCAGGAGATCGAGACCATCCTGGCTAACATGGTAAAACCCCGTCTCTACTAAAAAAATACAAAAAACTAGCCGGGCGCGGTGGCTGGCGCCTGTAGTCCCAGCTACTTGGGAGGCTGAGGCAGGAGAATGGTGTAAACCCGGGAGGGGGAGTTTGCAGTGAGCTGAGATCTGGCCACTGCACTCCAGCCTGGGTGACAGAGCGAGACTCCTTCTCAAAAAAAAAAAAAAAAAAAAAAAAAAAAAAAAAAATTTTTGAATATTCCATGTATTTCCATTTGTATGTAAAAAACATGATTGGCAAAAATACTGGAAGAAGATAAACCTGTAGGATGGCAGTGGTTGTATCTGGATGATAGATATATTGGTGATTTTCTTTTGCTTCTGTTTTTCTTTCTTTTCCAAGTATTCAGTGATGTGCACACTTTTCTTTTAAACTTTAAAAGTATATTTTGTTAAAAGATGGTGGCCTGTCGTGGTGGCTCCTGCCTGTAGTCCCAGCACTTTGGGAGGCTAAGGCAGGAGGATCCCTGGAGCCCAGGAGGTGGAGACTGCAGTGAGACATGATTTCACAACTGTACTCCAGTTTCAGAGCAAGGCCCTGTCACCCAAATAATAAACACATGAAAATAAAATGAAGCTAATGTAGGTGCCCCTGAGCTTGTATGCATATGGATATAATTTTTTAAAAACGATTCTTTTACAAATTACAAGAACCAGCATGTATTCAACACCTCTTCTAAAGAGATCAACAATCCATCAGGGCTGTTGTCATGTCGTTTCATATGTGCTTGCTTCTGAGGGCCTAAAGAGAGAACACTTTGGTTTTTTAATAGCCACAATTCGGGTATAGGCTTCAGAACAGAATTCTGACCTCCTATTTTATAGGGGAAAATGCCCTTTAAGACATAGCCTCTGGGCTGACCAGATCATTAACTTTAGTTTAGTAAAGTCATGGCAGAGAAAACAAGCAGTGAATTCCATTTTAATTTTAGTGTATTACCATTTCTCGAAGTTTTCTTTTGGGGAATGATGGTTTTTAAGGAGTTAATGAGAAAGGAATTCTGATCTTTGTTTCTAATTCATTTTCTCCATTCTCATTTGCATTTTATTTGTTGAAGTCCTTGCTAAGCCACATCTGAATGAAACAAGAATTCCCTGGGGATAGGGATATTTACTCCTTATTTACCATCTACTTGGTGATAGAAAGCTGCACAGAAGGAGGAAACTGAGAATTAATATGGTTGCACATTTGCATTCTGTATCTCAATAAACTTTTCTAGCTGAAAGCTATTTTGAGGCCAGGTGACGTGACTCACACCTGTAATCCCAGCACTTTGGGAGGCTGAGGTGGGCAGATCATGAGGTCAGGAGATCGAGACCATCCTGGCTAACATGGTGAAACCCCATCTCTACCAAAAACACAAAAAAATTAGCTGGGCGTGGTAACACCTGTAGTCCCAGCTACTCGAGAGGCTGAGGCAGGAGAATGGCGTGAACCTGGGAGGTGGAGCTTGCAGTGAGCCGAGATGGTGCCACTGTGCTCCAGCCTGGGCAACAGAGCAAGACTCTGTCTCAAAAAAAAAAAAAAAAAAAAAAAAGCGATTTTGAGGCCTGGCACGGTGGCTCACGCCTGTAATCCCAGCACTTTGGGTGGCCGACGTGGGTGGATCACTTGAGGTTAGGAGTTCAAGACCATCCTGGCCAACATGGTGAAACCCTGTCTGTACTAAAAGTACAAAAATTAGCTGGGTGTGGTGGCACACGCCTGTAATCCCAGCTACTCAGGAGGCTGAGGCAGGAGAATCACTTGAACCCAGGAGGCAGAGATTGCAGTGAGTGGAGATTGTGCCAGTGCACTGCAGCCTGGGCAATAAAGCAAGACTCTGTCTCAAAAATGAAAAGGGAAAGAAATGAAAAGCTATTTTGAGTAGTTTTTTGGTGGCCGAGGACCAGAAGCACAGAGTCACTTGAAACTTGCCCATGACTGACTTGCATGTCACTGGCTCCTTGCACCATTTTACTACCTTCATTTTGTTTGTTAATATCCCAGAAACATATTTTTCATAAATCAAACTTTCCTTTTCAGAAGCCCTAGGCATTTTCAAAGCCGCAGCAAAATCAACCTCGAGATCTAAAGCCATTCTCTGTATCATTCATTTACTGCTGCCACAACCCAGGCCCAGGGAAATCTCTTTCTTTAGCTAAAGAGGCACCATTACCTCAGCTTCCCTAAGGCTCTTGTGACATAAAATGGCAGGACTTTTATGAAAATGTGTTCAGTTTTGCTGAAGCATTGCCTTTGGCTGTTGTAGTCACTGCAGTTCTGTGTTTGTTCAGCTGGAGAGGTCAAATGATTTGTTCTTCCAGAAGTTAATCATTTATGACAAATTTGCTTGGCTAACACATGCACTCTTTGTCGCAGACTAGCACGGGAGAGCGCAATTTGCCTTTGTAAAAATGCTCGTATTCTTCATCGTACTTTTTCTCCTATTTCATACACTAGCTTCAGGCCACTAGCTTTTCTCATCACCTTCTCTACATGATCTCCTTCTGTCGCCTCTGGTCACCCCCTTTCCTCCCTTGTCAGTTAAAGACACAGAACCTGCCTTCACCTGCCAGGGCACACATCAGGACTCAAACACGGTTCTCGTGCTTGACCAGAGGTGGATTTTCTGAGGAAGCTTAGCTTCAGGGCCCCTTGCTTGCATGGGGTTGTAGCAGCGTGTTCACACGGTCATTCATTGTAAAATGTACAAATGCCAGGTATCTTAGCCTCTCTCTACACATAATTATTCTCTGTTACATTGCTGTAGAACTTTCTCCTTAGTTCAGCTAAAAACAGGGTCCCTGTCACACAACCATGAAAGATTAGGCTCACAGACCCTTTAAAGGGTGAGAAGAGCAGGGTTTATTGGGTGAAAAGGAAAAAAAGGGAAACAGTGATTTTCAGCAAAGCGAGAGTCCTGTTAGTAGACTTCTTGCCTCACAGACCGACTCCCAGGTACCACCTGGAGAGGCCGGGTTCCTCTCTCCTGCAAATGGCACCAACTTCCCAAGGTTCCACCCCAGTGCACACTCCTCCCAGTGCGCAGGCTGGTTAGATGTTCTCCGGTGACCTCTTTATACTCAGATGTCTCAACATCTCCCCTAATATGGCTGGACTTCAAGAGGCTGTGGACATTTTGGGAAATGATCTAAAGGAAAGTTGAGTTGGGGACACATCTAATTTGGATTTAGTGGAATATGCTTACTTGGTTTGCACTCTGTTCGTGCCTGGCTACTGTTCAGTTATGGCTGGCTGACTTCTTGGAGAAATGGCTCCTAGGAACACTTCCCCCACCCACTCTGCCACTCCCCTGGCATAGAGACTTAAGAGACATGAGAGGGCAGACCCAAGAGTCTCACTGTGGGACGAACATGCACATGATAGCTGGTACCCTAACTATGTGAGAGGCAGGGGAGAGACATCGCCTGAAAGCTATGGAGCCTGAAGCCAGTCTCTGGAAAACTCCTCTAAATGGTAAAACTTACATGTGAGGGAAACTTGATAGAAGTCTTGCCAAATCTGACCACAGTCCCAAGAAACTTACATGACATCATCAAAAGAGATTGTGATACTGGAGGAATCTTCTACACTACTGACTTTATTATATTATTATTATTATTATTATTATTGGTATGGAGTCTTGCTCTGTTGCCCAGGCTGGAGTGCAATGGCACGATCTCGGCTCACTGCAACCTCCGTCTCCCAGGCTCAAGCGATTCTCCTGCCTCAGCCTCTCAAGTAGTTGGGATTACAGGCATGCCATCACGCTCAGCTAATTTTTGTATTTTCACTAGAGACGGGGTTTCACCATGTTGACCAGGCTGGTCTCCAACTCCTGTCTCAGGTGATCCACCTGCCTCAGCCTCCCAAAGTGTTGGGATCACAGGCATGAGCCACTGCTCCCAGCCTGACTTAAAAATTTAATCAACCAGGCTAGATGAAAGACATTTACTCTTATGTTGTATATTATGAAATCTCTTTTTTTTTCTTGAGGCGCTGTCTCACTCTTTCACCCAAGCCAGAGTACAGTGGTGCAATCTTGGCTCACTGCAACCTCCCTCTCCCGGTTCAAGCATTTCTCTGCCTCATCCTTCTGAGTAGCTGGGACCACAGGCATCTGCCACCATGCCCGTCTAATTTTTTTGTATTTTTAGTAGAGATGGGGTTTCACCAAGTTGGCCAGGCTGGTCTTGAACTCCTGACCTCATGATCCACCCACCTTGGCCTTCCAAAGTGCTGGGATTACAGGCGTGAGCCACCGTGCCTGGCCATGAGATCTTTATCCTATGAAGAGATGGTCAAAAAGTATGCAGTCAACAATGCAGGAAGGTAAATCTTATTAAGATGTGTCAGGATTTTAGTTTTTATTTATTTTTACATGCTATTCCTTTGTATTTTATGATGCTCATGAATTTTTTGCCAGTGTTTAAAAATTTGTGTTTCGTTGTGACTTCTGATTTCCCTCACATCTTTTTTTTTTTTTTTTTTGAGACGGAGTCTTGCTCTGCCACCCAGGCTGGAGTACAGTGGCCGGATCTCAGCTCACTGCAAGCTCTGCCTCCGGGGTTTACGCCATTCTCCTGCCTCAGCCTCCCGAGTAGCTGGGACTACAGGCGCCCGCCTCGTCGCCCGGCTAGTTTTTTGTATTTTTAAGTAGAGACAGGGTTTCACCATATTAGCCAGGATGGTCTCGATCTCCTGACCTCGTGATCCGCCCGTCTCGGCCTCCCAAAGTGCTGGGATTACAGGCTTGAGCCACCGCGCCCGGCCTTCCCTCACATCTTAAACCAATTTTGCATTCTTTTCTGCAAAATGAAACTTGAAGGTGAAATCCTCCTCTTAATCTTTTTAGGCTACCATATTACAGGGCAAAGACTTTTATACAATAATTCTCAACCCAGATACTGGTAACTAATATATTTGAGGCTGGAAAAAAGTCCATAAAATATTGGAAACTGCTATTATGAATCTGCACTCAGCTTTTTCTAGTTTCTATAAAATAAGATTTCAGCTTAGAGGACATCCATTCCCACATGCTAGAACAACACTCAAAAATCTCTAAAAATATAAAGCAATGTTCAGTAGGGAGGAAGCCATGTCATAAGAATAATTTGGCTGGTTCTTAGGAACAGTTAGTAACTAGGCACAGCCAAAATCAGTGTGTTTGTCTTCTAACAGATCATAATACCAGGTGGCAAAGAAAAAGACGGAAAGGAAATGCATGCAGTATGTTTCAAAGGGGGTTGTTGTGTTATGCAAAAGGCATGGATCCCAGAGGAAGCCATGTGCCTTCCCTACTGTTCAGATGGGGTTTGTCTGGCGCTAGGTAGCAGTAACCAGAGGAATAACAGATTGGTAGGATGTTCTCAAGCGGAAGGAATCTTCTGATGCCCCAAAGGATAATGCCTTTGGAACATAAGGTAATTCACATCTGATTATATTGCTGTGGTTCCCAAACTTTAGCATCATAGGGAGGAGGGCTTGTTGAAACAGAGTCCTGGGACCCACCTTCAGAGTTTCTGATTCAGTACGTCTGGGGTAGGGCCTGTGATTTGCATCTCTGATGAGTCTTCAGGTGATGCTGATGTGTTGCTCAAGTTCCTCATGAACCTTTAGAGGTTATATCTGACTTGCTGTTGATCTTCTTTGTTCAGATCTTGCTGTAACAAGGGAATCAGCCACCATCACCTGCCTTTTGGCCCATACTCAAAGGTAGGCAGAGTGGGAAAGCATCAGTGGAAACAAGGGAAGGCTTCAGGTGTGCCCTGATTGCAGGCTGTTGGCATGGGAACTTGGAGGCTGGCTAACTAGAAGTGGAGCATCCTATGGGATTGCCTATGGGACTTACAATAGATGATATATATTTGGCTTTCTCCATGTGGTCCTAAGTTGAAAGCAGTGACAAAAATAAGAGAAGCTGTCAATTATTAATTAAGTCCTGATAACCTGGATTCAATTGCTATAGGGGTTATTGTGTGGCTTCCTGGGCTGGTTGCAAGAGATAGTGATCTGAATTCCTACAAATTCTACTTATAGATGTACCTACTGGCTGGCTTCTTGGGCTGGTTACTGTAAATAATGGGTTGGCTTCTTGAACTGGTTGCTGGGATTGTGGATAAGAGTTCCATTTTTATATGTAGTTTGACCATCGTCTGTTTGTATATTCAGTCTCTCAGATGTCCAGTAACAGTTTCTTGCCTCAATGGGCAAAATCATATTGATGTTTACAATAGATGACAACCAAGATCCTCTTTGTGCATCCACTCTTGAATATAGATTAAGCACCTAGTGTATGTCACATATGATGTCAGCACTGGCAATGCAGCCGCCCTTTGAAGCTTAACAGCCCATATGGAAACAAAGAATTTTAATCAAGTAATTATAATAAAATGAGTGAATTCATTAAAGAAGTTGAGATCTATTGTGAGAGCAAAGGAGTCCTGGAGAAAGAGAGATTTACACTGATGTTTAAAGAGGAAGAGTAGGTGAAAATGGATGGTGGTGAAGATGAGGGTGGAAAGTGAGGAGAGGATTGTGTGAGCTAAGAGGTCATCAGGGCAATCAATCCTTGCTGTTGCAGTAAGCAGACTCCCCCAAATCTTAGTGGTTTAATATAATCAAGGATTATTATTATTATTATTATTTTTTTTTTTTTTTTTTTTTTTTTTTTTTTTTTTTTTTTTTTTTGAGACGGAGTCTGGCTCTGTCTCCCAGGCTGGAGTGCAGTGGCCGGATCTCAGCTCACTGCAAGCTCCGCCTCCCGGGTTTACGCCATTCTCCTGCCTCAGCCTCCGGAGTAGCTGGGACTACAGGCGCCCGCCACCTCGCCCGGCTAGTTTTTTGTATTTTTAGTAGAGACGGGGTTTCACCGTGTTAGCCAGGATGGTCTTGATCTCCTGACCTCGTGATCCGCCCGTCTCAGCCTCCCAAAGTGCTGGGATTACAGGCTTGAGCCACCGCGCCCGGCTATTATTATTATTTTTTTTTGAGACAGAGTCTTGCCCTGTCACCAGGCTGGAGTGCAGCTCACTGCAACCTCTGCCTCCCGAGTTCAAGCAGTTCTCTTGCCTCAGCCTCCCGAGTAGCTGGGACTACAAGCAAATGCCACCATGCCCAGTTAATTTTTGTATTTTTAGTAGAGATGGGATTTCACCATGTTGGCCAGGATGGTCTTGATCCTTTGACCTCGTGATCTGCCCTCCTTGGCCTCCCAAAGTGCTGGAATTACAGGCATGAGCCACCGCACCTGGATTATTGTTATCCACACCAAGTTGAAGGTGGATGAGGCAGCTCTCCTGCATGCCTTTCTTCCAAGTGGAAGACCTAGGCTGCTGGGTCCCAGGCTGCTTCAATTTTGCACCTCTGCAGCCCTTCACTTCCAGATGTACGGATGGGAGGGAGAGAGCCTGAGAGTCTCTCACACTTGTTTTTAACTCCTTCGACTGGAGATGACTCATCACACGTCATTGGCAAAAGTTTATCACGCGACCTTCCTAGATCCATAGGATCTGGGAAGTGGGGAGAAAGACATGGATGCATGGTGAGCACTAACAGTTGCTAACACTAACAGTTGCACTAACATGTGCCAAGGTGGCACACAGGAGGTAGTGGTGCCTTTTTGAGAAGCCCTAAGCAGGCAGGAGAGTAGGATATGAGGGGTCAAAGGGCAGCTGTTACTACTGAAGAGGAAGACGTCTAGGAGACCAGAAAGTTTGGGACTTGGTAGACATGTTGGGGAATTTGTGCTTCACTCAAGGACAATGGGAGCCATCGAAGGGCTAAAAAAGGGAAGTGGTGGGATTGGATTTGTGGCTTTTAGATTACCCTGGTTTCATTTTGAATAATGGGTTGGAGCAAGACAAGACGGTGCAAAGAGAGTATATGGAAACATGTTGATATTCTATAAAATACAATACTACTGAGTTCATTTTTAGGTGACAGCCAATACTTAGAGTTCAACATGAACATAGTATTAAGCAATTTCAAAGTTATCTGCTTCATTTGATATTTCTTTTGATGGCAACTTTCATCATGTTTCTAATATGTCTTCAAAACACAAAACTAAACTATACTTTGCAGGAAAAATACATGAGTGTGGTAATTTTTTCACAGGGAAACAGAATGCGTTGCAGTTCAAATGTGATAGGGATCCATTTTATTTTGCATGGAAGGGACAAGTCCTGTGAAACGGGGATCCATAAACTAGTGAGTCCTTGGTTTGGTGCAGAAAATCCTCACCATGGGAGAAATTAACCTAAAAATTAGGAACTCAAGCGGTAATGGGAACTGAAAAGAGATTCTAGTTAAACCCTGTTTCTGGTAATTGGGTGAATCACTTGGCCTCAGCACTCACTTGGCTTCTCCATTGGAAACACAGCAAGACCAACCTCAGATTTACTCTGTAGGCAGAGAAGGAAAGTAAGACAATTGAAATGTCTTCTAAAAGGGCACCAGTAGAAGTAAATGCATTCTTTAAGGCATGTTTGCTACATGATCCAGGAAAACATAGGTCACTGGATAAGAGTTTAGGGAAATACAGTAGTCTTTTTATTTGCCTTCTCTGCCACCCCCAGGCCTCAGCCCCAGGCTGCTTTCATCATTCCACACAGGATAATGACTTATCTTTCTGATTTAACCACTGGGCATCTTATTGCATGGAAGAGTCTGGTATTTTGTTACTTTTAAGAGTAATACAATACAATTGGTTCTGAGGGCTTCACTTATTACATTGCATTGTTTTCTCATGAAGGACTATGATTCCTCTTGTTGCTTGTTTCAAAAATGGTTGGAATTACATACGAAGATAGCCAATTGCAAACCCTTTAGGTTCTTTTGCAGAGGCTTGCTGCTAATAGTCTCTTTAGTGCTTTTCAGGATGTAAAGAAAGGAACTGGTGAATGCCTGTGTTCTGTTTTTAAGTCAGGGGAGCCAGGGAAATATAATCTGTAGAAAAAATCCAGGCCTCAGCACGGTTGCTCTCTGCTGAGTCCTAGATCATGACCATATTATTGCCGGATCTTGACTGGAAGGATGAGACTTTTCAAAAATCAAATTTTCACGTTCTCTTAAGACTTTTAGAAAGCCTAAACGTACAAATTGACAGATAAGGACTATTATTTTGCAAATTCCAAAGTCATTTCTCTTGATGATGCTTCATGAGGCGGGGATGGAAGCCTGAGAGAAAAGTCACATAAGAATAGGACCCTTTTGTTAAAAAAAGATTTTTTGGCTAGGTGCAGTGGCTCTTGCCTGTAATCTCAGCACTTTGGGAGGCTGAGGTGGGTGGATCACTTTCAGGAGTTCCAGACCAGCCTGGCCAACGTAGCGATGCCCCATCTCTAATACAAAAATTAGCTGGGTGTGGTCATGTGCACCTGTAATCCCAGCTACTCGGGAGGCTGAAGCTTGAGAATCACTTGAACCTAGGAGGTGGAGGTTGCAGTGAGCCAAGATCACACCACACTGTCTCAAAAATAAATAAATAAATAAGTAAATAAATACATAAATAAGATATTTTAATCTGGTTATAAAAGTAGTATAGGCTCATGCTCATTGAAAACAAAAAATACAAATAGTAGAGTCAGATTTTAGAAACAGTTTTGTCTAACGTAGACCCTACCTGTATAATGTTTTGTTTTTCTTATTTTAGCATAACCATCTCCCCTATTTCATTAATATTTCTTTGCAAGTATACTTCTAATGACTAAATAATATTCTGTCTTATGAAATTTTTATAATTTACTTAACTATTTGTCTATTGGTTGAGCCTTAGATTGTTTCCAGTTTTGACAGCTACACATAATATTGCAGTGAAAATCTTGGTGTGTACATTTTTTGTTTATAATTTTCATAAATTCCATAGATTTCCACAGATTTCATAAATTCCTAGAAGTAGATAGAGTCACAAAACATAAATACTTCTAAGGCTGTTTTTCAGCAACCATTGAAATGATGATGTGGTATTTCTTATCTTGTTGATGAAGTAAATTGAACTCATTCTAAAAATAATGGAGGAAAAAATTGAAAGAAGTGCTATCCATTTTAATTGTGTAGCGTTATATTAAGGTTAGATTGGGTAGAGTATTGGTAACTCCATGTAGAGGACACATGAATATTTAGTGAGCGTTAAAAGTTTCTGCCATGGGCCAACATATGTGGGGCACCAACAGCAGGAGAGAATGGTGGAAAGCCACAGCAATTAAGAGTTGAAGAGTGTCATTCCACATTCCCTCTGTTTTCTGCCCATGTTTCAGCTGCATTGAGCCCTAGACCTGTTGGGATGACTCAAGCTTTCATTTGCATGACACCTGACACCTTGGTTGTTTTATTCTTATTGCGTTACAGGTTGAGTATCCCTTATTCAAAATGCTTAGGACCAGAAGTGTTCTGAATTTTGTATTTTTTCAAATTTGGAATATTTGCATATACATAATGAGGTATCTTGGGGATGAAACATGAATCCAAATATGAAATTCATTTATATTTAATATACACGTATACACATAGCTTGAAGGTAATTTTATACAATATTCTTAATAATGCTGTGCAGGAAACAGTTTGCTTACATTGAACCTTCAGAAAGCCAAGGCGTCACTGTCTCAGCCATTCATGTGGACAAACTGTGGTTCCTTGGCAATTACCATCATTCCTGACCAATGACTGCGACCAATAAGCAGTCACTTTCTTACAGTTATTCACACATAAGTATTAAAGAGTAAGAAATATGACATTCTGGCTGGGCGCGGTGGCTCACGCCTGTAATCCCAGTACTTTGGGAGGCCGAGGCAGGTGGATCACGAGGTCAGGAGTTCAAGACCATCCTGGCTAACACGGTGAAACCCCGTCTCTACTAAAAATACAAAAAATTAGCCAGGTGTGGTGATGGGCGCCTGTAGTCCCAGCTACTCGGGAGGCTGAGACAGGAGAATGGCGTGAACCCGGGAGGCAGAGCTTGCAGTGAGTTGAGATTGTGCCACTGCACTCCAACCTGGGTGACAGAGCGAGACTCTGTCTTAAAAAAAAAAAAAAAAAAAGAAATATGACATTCCACCGACACAGCAAAAAAAATAAAAAATAAAAAATAACGTGTTCTGGATTACTAAGCAGCACAGTAGCATCAACAGAATACATGGGGATGCTGAATAAACTGTGTTGTGTGCCTGCGTTTTGACTTGGACCTATCACGTGAGGTCATGTGTAGAATTTCCACTTGTGTCATGTCAGAGCTCAAAAATGTTGGAATTTGGAGCATTTCTGTTTTTCAGATTAGGGATGCTCAGCTTGTACCTCAATTTTTCATTGACCGGAAATATTGGATCAGAAAGTCTTAAGAGGTAGCCCAGCCAACCTCCTGGGGTCCAGACTTAGCGGTCCTCACATCAATTGAGCTGGAGCATCCCAGTGTCTCCTTGTCTCCTTGTCAGTACAGAGACCTCCCCCACTGCCTTTTGGGTCACTTGTGTGAAAAGCCTGGAATGGCCATGTGATAGCCTCAGCTTGTAATGTAATAGAACCCAAACTTTGTTCCCTGGCAGAAGAATTTTTTCCTTTGAGCATTAGGACTTCCAAACATTTCGGTCCCAAGATTTGGGTGGAAAAATAAATTTCCCTTGTCAAGTAATCTGGTATAAAGTTGAAAGGAGCTCTTTGTACCCCTCTCCTTGTTTCCCAAGCCTATGCATTCTGACTATAGGGAAAGGAGAGTGAGGAAGGTGCACATTTTCTTTCAAACATTTCATCCAGAAGTAAGAAATCCCCCATCATATTCAGTGGGTCAAAATTCAGTAGCATACCAGAGCTAACTGTAAGGGAGACTGGGAAATGCAGTATGACTTTGTGCAAAGCAGGCAGAGGGGTAAGTCTGATGAATACACAGCAAATCCCCCCATGCTCCTCCCTTGCCTTGACCAATTCATTTTTGCTTCCCTATGCAGTTCTTCTTGAATATGTTTCAAAATTATGACAAGGTTCTAGTTAAGCATTAAGTATCTATTAAATTCATTTTTTAAAAAAAATGTTTCATTTGTTTCAGAGAGAAGACAAACCACTCTTCCATTTTTTTTTTCTTTTTTCTCTTTTTAAATAGAGATGGGGGCCAGGCGCAGTGGCTCACACCTGTAATCCCAGCACTTTGGGAGGCCAAAGCGGGTGGATCACTTGAGGTCAGGAGTTCAAGATCAGCCTGGCCAACATGGTAAAACCCCATCTCTACTAAAAATACAAAAAATTAGCCGGGCACGGTAGCACATTCCTGTGGTCCCCGCTACTTGGGAGGCTGAGGCAGGAGAATCGCTTGAACCTGGGAGGCAGAGGTTGCAGTGAACCAAGATCATGCCATTGCACTCCAGCCTGGGCAACAGAGTGAGACTCCATCTCAAAAAACAAACAAACAACAACAAAAACAAAACAAAACAACAACAAACCACAACTAAATAGAGAGGAGGGGTCTTACCCTGTTGCCCAGGGTGGTCTGCAACTCCTGGTCTCAAATGGTCCTCCCTCCTCATCCTCTCAAGATCCTGGGATTGGCCGGGCGCGGTGGCTCAAGCCTGTAATCCCAGCACTTTGGGAGGCCGAGACGGCCGGATCACGAGGTCAGGAGATTGAGACCATCCTGGCTAACACGGTGAAACCCCGTCTCTACTAAAAAATACAAAAAATTAGCCGGGCAAGGTGGCGGGCGCCTGTAGTCCCAGTTACTCAGGAGGCTGAGGCAGGAGAATGGCGAAAGCCCAGGAGGCAGAGCTTGCAGTGAGCTGAGATCCGGCCACTGCACTCCAGCCTGGGCGACCGAGCCATACTCCATCTCAATAAAAAAAAAAAAAAAAAAAAGATCCTGGGATTACAAATATGAGCCACTGTGCCCAGCCTGCTCTTCCATTTTTATCTAGAAACCCAGACACTGTTGATTACACTGCCTATTTATTATTAGTGGCCACATTGTAGGCTGTTGCAGATCCTCACATTTGAAATAATTAAAATTTTTGTTCTCAGGATCTAGGATTACTTCTCTAAATAATTAAATATTACCTAGTACTGCCAGTTATGTTATGAAAATACCTTAGAAATGGGCCAGGTGCGATGGCTCACATCTATAATCCCAGTACTTTGAGAGGCTGTGGTGGGAGGATTGCTTGAGCCCAGAAGAGTTTGAGATAGGCCTGGACAACTCTGTCACAACAACAACAACAACAACAACAACAACAACAACAACAAAGGATAGCTGGGCGTGGTGGCATTTGCTTGTAGTCCAAGCTACTCAGGAGGCTAAGGTGGAGGGCTCATTTGAGCCCAGGAGTTTGAGGCTACTGTCAGCCATGTTTGTGCCACTTCACTCCAGCCTGGTTGATGGAGCGAGATCCTGTCTCAAAAAAAAAAAAGAAAAGAAAAGAAGATTTTATCTTCTTTGTGCAGTATCTAGAAAAATTCAAAGTCAAACACTAAATTCAATGTAAGTTGAGAGAAAACCTTTTGTGTTAATAGCATGAGAAGAATGAGCAGTTGTTCTTTGAATGTATTCTTGGTATGATTTTCTGTAAGAACTTCCAGGTAATGCCCCTTGAGCGGTAAGAATTCCTCAGCCAAGTCATGACTGAGTCAGGAAACCCAGTACAACCACTTTGCCGCGTGCTTCAGCCAGAGAGAGGGTGGGGAGGTATCAGTTAGCATCTGTTTATCAAGTGCTTCATGGGGGCTTAACACTATCGGGGAGACCAGAACCCCTGCATCCTGGGATGACAGCTGGTATTAAAAGTGAGATAGGCTGGGTGCGGTGGCGGCTTACGCCTGTAATCCCAGCACTTTGGGAGGCCAAGGCAGATGGATTGCTGGAGGTCAGGAGTTCAAGACCAGCCTGGCTGACATAGTGAAACCCTGTCTCTACTAAAATCAAAACTTAGCTGGGCCTGGTAGCAGGTGCCTGTAATCCCAGCTACTAGAGAGGCTGAGGCAGAAGAGTTGCTTGAACCCAGGAGGCAGAAGTTGCAGTGAGCCGAGATCATGCTACTGCACTCTAGCCTGAGCGACAGAGAAAGACTCCATCTCAAAAAAAAAAAAAAAGAAAAGGAAAAAAGAGAGAATGAGATTAAATGGATTTGAAGGGCCAGGTGTCTTTGGTGTAGGTCATTTAAAATGTTTGATAGAGATGTCATAGGAAGACTTTATTATCAAATAAAGTCTTTAGTATTTATTCATTCATTCAGCTTCTCTTTATTTTGCAAATTTCAAACAACCCGTAACGCTATTTTGAAGGAAATCTGTCCCGATACAAAAAGCAGCTTCTTGAATTAGAACTATGCCAAAGAAATATGCTTTATTTGGCATATTGGAAATGAAATAACTTATGAGATATAAATACATATGAAATAAATAAATAATGTACAAAATAGATCAAGAGGAAAGATTTTAACGTGGATTTATTTCATTTATTTATTTTTTTGAGATGGAGTCTTGCTCTGTTGCCTAGGCTGGAGTGCAGTGGTGTGATCTTGGCTCACCACAACCTCCGTCTCCTGGGTTCAAGTGATTCTCCTGCCTCAGCCTCCCGAGTAGCTGTGACTACAGGCATGCACCACCACACTTAGCTGATTTTTGTGTTTTTAGCAGAGATGGGGTTTCACCATGTTGGCCAGGCTGGTCTCAAACTCCTGACTTCAGGTGATCCTCCCGCCTCAGCGTCCCAAAGTGCTGGCATTACAGGTGTGAGCCACCGTGCCTGGTTGGATTTTTTTTTTTTTTAAAGAGCTTAAAAAAGAAAATCTTTTCATGGTAATTCGCAAAAATGCTGAACTCTTTTTAAAATTGAGTAGCCCTCATTTAATATAATGTGCTTTTGTAGAGATAAAGTTACTGATACTCAGGCAAAATTGCTTGCCTTAGTTTACACAAATAAGTATCCAAGATATGATTGCTTTAATCATTATATAGGTTAGTTTTGAATCAATATTTGAATGCTGTATTTGTGTGGCACTGTGCTTTGTGAGTTTACAGGTTGTTAAAGACTTTTAGCATTGTTTTTTGCCCTTTGAGATACTGCAGTAACACTTGCACTATGTCCATAGTGTACATTGGTTGTACACTATGTTGGTTGTTACAGGATGTAAGTTAGGAAACACAAGGTTATATGCTGTGTGTTCAATATAGGGTGTCTATATCCTACATGGAAGTTTCTCTTCCACTTCTTTTCTTTCCATTTTCCCATTTTCTCTCTTTTCTCTCTCTCTTTTCTTTTCTTTTCTTTTTTTAAACCAACACCAGGTTGTGAATCCATGAGCCACCATTGCAGACTTTGGTGGCATTTTTGCTTGAAGAGAGAATAAAATCTATTTTCAGTTATTGGAAGATTGGAAGAATGAGTTGGACTCTCGCAGGAGACTCAAATCTTGGTATGGAATGTGGAAAAAGTCTTCTTGGTCTTGAAGTTTTGAGTTACTGAAAGAAGGGGCTTGAGGCTGCCATGGTGGTGGCGAAATAGGCCAAGCCTGCTTCCACCTCAGGGTCCTCTCCTGTGCTCTCTTCTCCACCTGGAACACTCTACCTCCACACACCTGCGTGGTATCTCCATACACCTCCCTCCACACCTACATGGCACCTCCACACACCTGCATGATACATCCACACACCTGCATGGCACCTCCACACTCCTGCTTCCACACACCTGCATGGCGCCCCACATACCTGCATGCCATCTTCACACACCTGCTTCCACACACCTACATGGCACCTCCACACACCTGCCTCCACGCACCTGCATGGCACCTCCACACACCTGCATGGCTCACCCTCTTATGCTTCCTTTAGATATCTGCTCAAGTGGCACCTTATCAGGGGCCTCCCTGACCATCCTATGTACAATGACAACCTCTTCTCCATTCCCTGGCCCTGCCCCTCCCACCTCCATAGAGTTTATCAACCGGCACACACATGAATTGTCTGTCTCACCTCACTAGAATATAATCTCCCTAAGAGCAGGGACTTTGCTGTGCTCCCCTGTATGTCCCCAGCATCTAGAAGAATGCCTAAGGGTATAGTAGGTGCTCCAGAGCCATGTGTTGAATGAATACATGAACACATGTTGAGGGTGTCACTGAGATTTGAAAGCTGCTGCTGCCCCTGCAGGTGCTTCCATTGACACCTGCAGAAGAGCCAGATGCACCGGCCCTCTCTCTATGGTGCACAGCAGAGAACTCTCCTTAGGCTTTTGGACATTGTTCTTTTCAGGGAATGTCGATGTCTGAATCCTTTTCCTATTTGAGGTGCTCCTAGGATATGAAATTGATGATATTTAGCCAGGGGATCAGGAACACCCAAACCCCTTCACAGAGCATCAAACTTTCCTCCTTCTAGAGGCTTCCTGAGAGTGTTATATGCACAAAGGAAGCACATGGGATAGATCTTTCATATTAGTTAGGGGTTTCTCACCAAATCCTAGTTTGAAAGAGCTGGGCTGGACCACATGAGCATGCAGTTAACTTGTGTGAAAGCTTCACTTTTTTTGTTCAATAACCATCTGAAGCTTCCATTGGGTAGGCAATGTTTTAGGTATGAGATATGCAGAGGTGCCAGGAGTGGTGGCTCACGCCTGTAATCCCAGCACTTTGAAGGGCTGAGGTAGGAGGATTGCTCGAGCCCAGGATTTCCAGACCGCCTTGGGCAGCATGATCAAACCCCATCTTTACAAAAAATGCAGAAATTAGCCAAGTGTAGTGGCGCTGGCACCTGTAGTCTCAGTTGCTTGGGAGGCTGAGGTGGGAGAATCACTTGAGCCCAGAAGGTTGAGGCTGCAGTGAGCCAAGATCAAACCACTGCAATCTGGTCTGGGTGACAAAGCCAGACCCTGTCTCCCCGCCTCCCCACAAAAAAAAAAAAAAAAGAGAAACAACTTTGAGACATGCAGAGGTTAGACACAGCTTGCAAAGTAGAGATGATATATTCCGGTGCATATTGCTGGATTGTGACTGAGATAATTCATATGAAATGTAGTAACTTTTAGAGAGCCACACATGTATTAGCTGATTTTTTTTTTTTTTTTTTTTTTTCAGAAGCAAGGTCGGGCTGTGTTGCCCAGGCTGGCATGCAGTGGCTATTCACAGGTGTGATCATAGTACACTACAGCCTGGAACTCTTGAGCTCAAGTGATCCTTCTGCCTTAGCCTCCCAAGTAGCTGGGACTACAGATGTGCGCTACTGCTCTTGGCTTTCAGCTGCTACTTTATTGTAAGACCCAAGTTGACCAAACTCAAAATAGGCAAGTCCAGACTACTCTGGCTGTGTGCCAGCACCTTAAGCTTAACCCTCCACATCTCCTCGGCCTTTTCAGGAGGTCCCCGCTGGGTGCAGTTTGAGACCTCACCATTGATTGTAAGTTTATTTTGCTGCACAGATGGAATTAAGGATAAGCCCTCAGCTATGTGCTCTCTGGGAAAGTGTCTAGTGTGTGTTGGTGTAAGACACCTGGTATCTTTAGACAGCATGAGTGCCTTGTGATTACTACAGGTTCTGCAAAGAGAACTATTACTCTTGGCAAGGACTTTGTTGACATTCCCTTTAGCAAACAGAGACTCGGTGATGTTCACAGCCACCAACTCTCAGGGAAGGCTCTTGTGGGCAGCAACACAGCTGGACGTTCCTTTGCTTACTGATGGGAGATTCATAAGGTCAGTGAAACTTGAGCAGAACTTTCAAAAGATGGAGAATCTCATCATTGTCATAATGTATATTTTACTCTTCCAAATGATTTTATTAAATATCTTATTATGAGGTTTATAATGCCAGAACTTGGGCCTCTTATTTCTAAGTCATGTGATCTTTTTGTTCAACCACATTGAGGTGATTTGGCAGGTGAGAAAATGTAGATAAATTGAAGAGCTTCTATCAATGGGAGTATGAGTGTGGAGACAGGATAATGAAAAGTTGTCTTTGAACATGCAGTCAAAACTGGAAACAGGAGAAAGTTGGTGGAGAATCACAATTACTTTGGAACAGGTTGCATTTATGTCTATGTGTGATGACGAAGTCTTTGAGATCCATGACCAGAAATTTGGGTAAAATGCATCCAGAAACTATAGATGTCTTGTCAGAATTGGGAAGGCAGGCAACATACGAGAAAGATATTTTGGTCATTCAATCTGAAGGGGCAGTGGTGAGACGGACAGGCCTGTGCAAAGTGGCAGTCCAAAAAGAGAGGGAAAGGCTCTGGACTGAGTTTTCAGTGATGGGAAGAAGACCACTAGTATATGGGAAACTAGCTGGGGGAGGTGATTGACAGGGTGTGAGGAATCTCAATGATGACACCAGCCAAAGGCTACTAGGGACAGCATTGTGCTTCAATGGAAAGGATATTTGGAAAAAAATAAAATCAGTTTCTGCCAAGTCTCCCCATTATGAACACTGGCCTACGGTTTCCTTATGGTGAGTGATCTCAACCCAAGAGAGCTCACAAGAAGATGTATTTAGGAGTGAGCATGAATGCAGGAGGAGAAACAGGTATCACAGGTGCTTTGTCTAATCTGAGTGTGCTGAGAAGAAGGGACTGATGGTCAGTGTAAAAAGAAGCAGAGAAACCTATTTTTGATGTTTGTATTTGGTGAGTGTTTCTTTTTGCTGTTTAATCATGGTTTTGAAAGCCATAAAGAAGGAAAAGCATAGCAATGCTAATTGCAGTGGATTTAAAACACGTCTATGTGTTCTTTGACATTCCCCCCATCAAGGACCTAATTCCCTTTTTTTTGGTCCTAATTAATAGAATGTGTTAGAAATGTGTGACCTCAGAGGCTGGTCATAAATGGTGACACAGCATTCCCCTGGCTTTGTTTCCCAGGATACTTGCTCTTGGAGCCCAGCTGCCCTACTGGGAGGGTGCTGGGGACACCTGGAGAGCCATGTGCAACTGTCTGGCCAGCAATCCCAGCTTTGTTCCCAGCCAGCTGCCAGACCTGGGAGTAAGGAAGCCTTCCAGAAGACCCCAGCCTAGTCCCCATCTGACAGCGACCTCATGAGATATCCTGAGTGAGATCTGCCCAGTTGAGCCCAATAAACCCATGAAAACATCAGAGGTTTTCCTCCTTCTCTTCTTTCCTCTCTTCCTCCTCCTCATGAAAGTCGCTACAGTTTTATGCTACTCAGTTTGGGCTGATTTATTACACAGCAATAGAAAACTGAAACATCAGTCAATGGCAGGTTGTTAGAAATTATCAAAGGCAGTGGGCACGGTTTCTCATGCCTGTAATCCTAGCACTTTGGGAGATAGAGGTGGGCAGATTGCTTGAGGCTAGGAGTTCGAGACCAGCCTGGGCAACATGGTAAAACCTTGTCTCTATAAAAATTAGCTGGGCTTGGTGGCATGCATGGGTAGGCCCAGCTACTTAGGAGTCTGAGATAAGGGATCGATTGAGCCTGGGAAGTCAAGGCTGCAATGAGCCGTGATCGCACCACTGCACTCCAGCCTAGGCAACAGAGCAAGACCCTGTCTGAAAGAAAAAAGGAAAAGAAAAGTAAATAAAAGGGAAGAAAAAGAAGGAAGTTACCAAAGGCTCTGTACTATTTCCTCTTAATATTCTTTCTCATTCTCCTTTATTCTTCCTATCTCTGTAAGAAAGCACACTAATGATAACTCATATAGAGCTTGTACAGAAGTGAGTTTTGACCAAGTGTTGCCCCAGGTGGTCCTTGATCAAGGAACCCGGTAGGATGTGCTAGCAACTGTGACCAAGGCCAGACTGTGAAACTGCACATCCAAGAAGGTGATGCTTCAGACTCTCTGCGTGTTCTCAGAAGGGAAAGAGTGAGAAAGTTAATATGTAGGTGGGTGTTTTGTTTTGTTTCTTAAACTAATTGTGATTCATGTGCTCTTGGCACAGTTTGTCTCCATGACTTTCATTGGACTCAGGGTCGGGTTTCGGGGTATCACTTACCAGTGTGCAAACATTACGTTTCCGGGGGAGGAAAACTCTAGATTGCAAGGGTGGGAAGAAAAGTGAAAAATCCTGCCCGAGTGAGTAATAATAATTGCTAACCCCCATGGACCTATTGTCACATTATTCTTTTTACATAATGTATATTTTTCTGTGTGAGTAAGCTTCAAAGACTTTCAAAACCCTTTTTCTTACTTTAAATAGTGAATTTTATGGATCATTAAGTTGGTAATTATATAAAAGCCATAGCTATTTTGCATCTGGTATGGAACTCTTGGCAGTGCTCCCCTTGGGGATCTGCTCCACCTTTTGAGAACAGAACTCTTTGGGCTTCCTGAGAGTCTTGAGGAGCAGAGGAAGAAAGAGTCTTAGCACAGTCCTCCAGGAGAACAGATGGGGGAGGAAATGCGAGGCTATGAGCCTCCAGGAAAATTCTGGAAAATTCTGGAAAACTCAGGGAGGGACCTGAAAGGGGGCAGGACCTGGAGGGGCAGTGGATGGCACCCTACCAGCCTGCTTGGTGACAGGCATGGAATGGATTTGAGATGTACGATTTTGGAGCTCTTGTCAGTACTGAGTCTAAAATGAAACAGCCCCTACTCTCCTCCCTTCAACCATTCTCCATTTTTTCCGCAAGTTTAAACAAGGACTAAGTCACTGCAAGTGGAAAACAAGATGCCTCCAGTAGTCTCTCTTTATCCAAGCCTTCACATGCCGCCCTTTGAGTTACTTTCGGTCAATAGTGGTCCAAAAATATTCAATGGAATATTCCAGAAATAACACAATTCATAAGCTTTAAATTGCATGCTGCTCTGAGTAGCGTGATGAAATCTCATGCTGTCCTGCCCAGGATGTGAATCATCATCCATTTGTCCAGCGTCTCCATGTTGTCTTGTGCTTCTCGCCCACACGTCACTTAGCCGTCTGGGTTATCAGAGCACCTGTCGTGGTATCACAGTGCTGGTGCTCAAGTTGTCCTGATTTTTCCTAATGAAAGCACAACAATAGTGATGCTGACAATTCAGATATGTCAAAGAGAAGCTGTAAAGTCCTTCCTTTAAGTGAAAAGGTGAAAGTTCTCAAATTTATCACGTAACTTTCACCACAGTATGTTGTAATAGCTGTTCTATTTTATTTTTATTTATTGTTGTTCATCTTTGTGCCTAGTTTACACATTAAACTTTATCCTGGTTATGTATGTATAGGAAAAACATAAAATATATAGGGTCCAGTACTACCCATGGTTTCAGGCATCCAGTGGGGGTCTTGGAACATATCCTCAGTGGATAAGGGGTGACTACTGCAGTTCAGTTCCACATCTATGTATTGAGCACATATGAGGAGCCAGGCTACAGAGGAACAAAGATGAGCAATGCACACTTCCTGCCCTTAGATGGACCACAATGGTGATGTCCATATAATGTGCCAAGGAGCAAGTGGAGGGCTACCCAATGCTGGGGTTACAGAGGGCCAGTCTTACTGCTGGATCAATTGTAATGCTAGCTTGGAAACATTACGTGGTCCCTCTTTGTCTTTTTCACTCTCTTGGTTTTATAGTCCTGTCTCATTACTTATTGCTTTCAGGGTGATCTGCACCATTTCTTAGGCATGTGGTAGACTGGAATCATCCATGTAACTACGTAAAAGATCATATTAACTAGCATTTACTGAGGGCTTTCCATATGAGGGCTTTTATCAATATTTTCTCATTCAATTCTCATGAAAACTGTAGTGAGAAGGTTCCATTATTATCCTTGCTTTATACATGTGGCCAGTGAGGCACAGAGAGGGTCATTAATATGCTCAAGGTTACCCACTGGCGCATCGTAGAGCCAGAGTTTGGAGCTCACATTCTGTACATCTGGCTCTAACACTGGTATATTTTCTAATCATGAGATTTAATTGCTCAAGAAATGAACTCTCTGCTGGACTGATTCATTCTGAGCAAGAATGCTGTGCTCTTGAATCCCCCGAAAGGTCAAGACCTTGGCATCTCCTGAGAGTTCAAGGTCTCAGAGGCCTCTCCAGAGAAAGAAGCTGGGTGTGGCCTTATGAACATGGGTCAGGGCCCTCACCTTTCTCAGAGCATGGGACAAGGGGCCACACTGTGCCCACCCTGAAGCTCTTTGGATTTTGGATCCGTAAATTTTCCTTTTTAGTGAACATCAGTATTTCATTTGTTCTGGCATGCCTGTTCTTACAGTGTAAAGCAAGCCAGAACTGTCTTCTTTCCATGAGAATCTGAGCTAGCTTTCTCCTAACCGGCCGCTGGACTTTAGAAAAAAATGTAAGACAGCTGAAATATGTAAGTTGGAAAACAAGGATTTCCAAATACCATGCCAGGATTTGCTAAGCATTCAGATATCCTGAGCCTTCAAAAAGAAAAAAGGTATTAGATGCCTATGGTATGTAAGGTTTCCACAGTTTTCTTCTAATTTATTCACACTGACATTCAAATTCATTTTCAAGGACTTTTCCATCTTCTGGTATTTATGTACGATTGCATAATGTTGATACATTTAGGATTGTACAATATTATAAAATATTAACCAAAGTTTTCTTTTCCCAGTATTTTTTTTCTTTTCTTTGCATTTTCCCAAGCTCACTACTTCTCAAACTAACTATGAATTGGAATCACCTGGAAAGTTTTTACAAATGAATCCTATCTGGGCCTCACCCTCAGATTGAGTAAATCAGTATATCTTTAGGCCTGGCCCAAATATGGGTATTTTTGAAAAGCACTCTAGAGGATTTTAATATGCAGCAAAATTTGAGAACCCCTGGAGTGACTAAACTTCTCATTTTCAGGGGGATTCTCATGCAAAGGATAAAAATTCAAGGAAAACAAAGAAATATATTCTTGGCATTTGAGTTTTTTCATTTTTGTTTTTGTTTTTGAGATGGAGACTTGCTCTGCCACCTAGGCTGGAGTGCAGTGGCGTGATTTTCGGCTCACTGCAGCCTCTGCCTTCCGGGTTCCAGCGATTCTCCTGCCTCAGCCTTGTGGGTAGCTAGGATTACAGGCATACGCCACCACGCCTGGTTAATTTTTGTATTTTTAGTAGAGATGAGGTTTCACCATGTTGGCCAGGCTGATGTCAAACTCCTGACCTCAGATGATCCACCCACCTCGGCCTCCCAAAGTGCTGGGATTGCAGGCGTGAGCCACTGCGCCCGGCCGGCATTTGAGTTTTAACAGACTAGCAGGGGAGTAGAAAGGACACAAGACAGACAGAAGATATGGCAGAAATGAAAATGAGTAACAGCAAGGCTTTCTTCTCCCACGTGAGGAAAAGGTGCCTTGCACTGCTAAGGCAGCCCAGAGGGGTGAAAGGAAGAACCAGAGGGAAAATGCCAGAGCTTAAGTATTTTGGGGTCTTGGAAGCTCTGTTAGACACAAGGCATAGACCATACACCCAAATGGGGGACCAGGAGGGGCACCGGCCGTCTGAACAGGTGCCTTCATCGACAGACATAGGGAACACCAGATGCCACCTCCCTCCTATGCCTCATCCCTGGGCACAATGCGGGTTTCCTAGAACTTAGATGACATTCTTAGAAAGAAAGGGAGAATATTGAATTCTGGCGGAGGAAAGGGAGGGCTCCGAATAGAAATCAGGTTGAATTATAGAAAATAAGATCTTACACCCCTGATTCTGACATTTGTGCACACTGCATTTGGCACAAAGACTATAAAGGAAAACTCTCTTCCTTTGTCCGTAGTGATTCTGTTCAGTAGCAGCAGATTTGCTCTTGACCACCCTGTTTTTGAGTGTGGTATGTTCTTAATAGAGATTGAAAGAAACTGTTGCTTAACAGGTGTTGTTGAAGGTTGACACCAATCACCACTTTAATATTTGTGTACTCTACCAAACTGACCAAATTCCATTTGATGGCACTACCAAGTAATTCTGGGTTTAATATTCCATAATGTCATCCGTTACTATTATTATTATTTTTTTTTTCTGAGACGGAGTCTCACTCTATCACCCAGGCTGGAGTGCATCAGCATGATCTCAGCTCACCGCAGCCTCTGCCTCCTGGGTTCAAGCGATTCTCCTGCCTCAGCCTCCCGAGTAGCTGGGATTACAGATGTGCACCACCACGCCTGGCTAATTTTTGTATTTTTAGTAGAGATGGGGTTTCACCATGTTGGCCAGGCTGGTCTCAAACTCCAGGCCTCAAGCAATCCAACTTCCTCAGCCTCCCAAAGTGTTGGGATTACAGATATGAGCCACCACGCCCAGCCACTGTCATCCATTATTAGAAGCAATTTAATACATTAAGAAGTCTAAAAATGAATTTCGTTTATGTATTAAATAAGTAGTATATTGGCATTGTCTTAATCCAAGAGACAGAGAGAAAAAATAAAAGGTATGTAGTAAAAATCTTCTTCATTCAATCTGGTTCTCCAGCTACCCAGCTCCCTTCGGAATCAACCAATGTTACCAGTTTCTTATGTGTCCTTCAGAGACAATCAATGCTCATCAACGTAGATGTATAAACATTCTCTGATTTACTTTTCTTTTCCCTCAAATGGCAACTAATATAAATTGATCTAGATCTTGATTTCTATATCAAGGCATGGTGGAGTCCTCCATTCTTTTTTATGGCTGCATGGTATATCATTGAATGCCTACCTCAGGATTTATTTAACCAGTCCTTATTGACAGTTTTAGATTGCTGCCATTCATTAAGCATTTTAAAAAAATAATTGGAGATGTAGGATTCTCTGATGAACTTCAACTCCCCCTCCTTCTCTAGAATTACCAGTTTGATAATGATAGAAATGTATGAATCTCAATTGCTATTATTTTGTCAGCATTTCAGCTCATTTAGAAAGGATTTTAATTTTATACATTAAAAGATACTTTATCATGAAATCATTACATTTAGACTCTTAAGCAGTTTTATGGGCTTTTTATTTTCCTTTTTTCATAACTACATAACATTTTTATATTCCCAACCCATTTTTGCTGGTCTTGGATAATGTCTGTTTTAGTGCAATTGATAATACTTCAATATGCTATCATGCCGTTCTATGACTTCAAAGTATAAATAAAGAACTTAGAAATATCATTAACAATTAAGTCGTTTTCTATTTGAGAATTTTTCTTTTGGTTAGAATCACTTGCTTCAACTGCTCAAGAAGCCTGGCTATGATGGTTAATACTGAGTGTCAACTTGATTGGATTGAAAGATACAAAGTATTGATCCTGGGTGTGTGTGAGGGTGTTGCCAAAGGAGTTTAACATTTGAGTCAGTGGACTGGGGAAGGCAGGCCCACCCTT
Organism: Rhinopithecus roxellana; assembly: GCF_007565055.1. NCBI lineage: Eukaryota > Metazoa > Chordata > Mammalia > Primates > Cercopithecidae > Rhinopithecus > Rhinopithecus roxellana. The sequence goes on along the minus strand of NC_044564.1, from coordinate 36,067,164 downwards.
AATCTGGGTCGGCACAATCTAATCAGCTGCCAGAGCAGCTAGACTATAAGCAGGCAGAAAAATGTGAAAGAGAGACTGGCCTAGCCTCCCAGCCTACATCTTTCTCTTGTGCTGGATGCTTCCTGCCCTTGAACATCAGACTCCAGGTTCTTTAGTTTTGGAACTTGGGCTGGCTTTCCTTACTCCTCAGCCTGCAGATGGCCTATTGTGGGACCTTGAGATCGTGTGAGTTAACACTTAATAAACTCCCCTTTATATATATTTGGGTTCCATTAGTTCTGTCCCTCTAGAGAACACTAATACACTGGTTAAGAACAACACCCTATCTTGCAGAACAAACACATTGTATTTACTATTATTTATGATTTTTCATAAATAAATTCAACTTAGCCTCATCAGGTTGATTTTTAAAATGATTTAAGCTATTTTTAGGTAAAATTGATGATACCCTCTGAAATGTAAGTCCTTTTCTTTGGCTGTCAGGCTGTGTTTTAAGATTCAAGTTATTAAACAGATTTAGAATTACAGAATGTTATTATTGAAACGGACATGAAGGTTTCATGATCTGGCCACTCATGACACAACACACGACTGCTGTCCTCTGACCAGCAGTCGTCCCTAGTTGGCAATCTTCTGGAGAAAGGAAATTGCCACTCTGCTAGGGAGATCATTCTGTCTTTAAAAGATTTTCCAAAATTTTATACTTAAATATAATGATCTCCTTTTTAATCAAAAGAAAAACATATTATACTAGCGCTCCTGGTGACAGCAGATTAAGCTAAAGACAAATGATGGGTACATGAGTCTAAAAATCAACAGAAATCTGAAAAGTCATGAAGAGAAGTTTTCAAGAGATGCTAATTTCCCTCAAACTTCATGTCAAAAATATCAGAAAAAGCATATTGTTAATATTTTTCTTTTCCTTGCCTGCTCCTTGAAATTCACCCAAATGATCTTTTGAATGCTAGGGAGGTTCACTAATGTTTGAAAGCATCATCTTATTCTGAAGATAGTGACTCCATGTTGTGTTACTGTCCTTATAGCCTACAATGCTATAAGTTAGCTCAAGGTAATGGTCACAGAGCTGGATGATGTCTAGGCAACGTTTAAACACAGCATTGCTACAATTGATAAAACGCTCAAAACTCTTACCTTCTTCCAAAGGTAATATGGGCATCGTAATTCTAGTGATGCTGCACTTACACGTGATGCTCCATTGTTTTTGAGTGTCAGCAATCCATCTTCTGTCCCTCCAAAATTGCACCCCAATTTCCCTTAGGAAAACAAAACTTTTACTGGGGATAATGTTGATGGGACTGGTGTCCAAGGCATTTCCCACTTACCTACCATGAAGTAAGCATGTGACCCAAGTTCAGTCACAGTCTCCCTGTGGAAGTTGAGTGTTAGGCCGAGATTAAAAACAACTAGTGCTCATTCATTCAAGGGTATTACCCCAGAGAGACTAGCATTTAGCTCTTACTCCCTCATAAGATCTGTTTCTGGAGACTTGCTTCCCATTCTATGAGCCAATAAAATCTATTTTTACTTAAATTAGTTTGATCTGGTTTTGGTTGCTTGCAATCCAAGAACCCTCACATTTACAATCATGAAGACAGGATGTTGCATGTGAATCATTTAGAGGCCCTCAGATGGTAGCTATACCAGGAATTCTATTTATTTTGTGAAGATTTTTAACTCCAACCAAAATGAAGTATTGTTGGAAGGTTAATTATGGAACTTTGCACAGCAAATTGAGTTGGGAAAAAAACCTATTAATAAGCAGCTCAAAATTGCCAAGCTTACACAAATATTTTGACAGATCTATCCTTTCTGGATAGTTTAGACTCTCCTTGGGATGAGTTATCCAAGCTGTTGGTACTGCTGTTGTAGCTGGGAGATCAGGAGTGGTGTCTGGGCTCTCCGGCAGATTTCGCAGTGATGGGGAAGAGCTGTCCACACAGCTTTGTCTATTTTCTTTAATCTGGATCATCTGTGCTCCTAGAACCCATCTCTAGATTTCATTCCAGACTTCAGAAACCTTTTTCAATAACTCTCTTTGTCATCTTTATCAGGCTCCACAGATAAGCTCAGTTGGTCTGTGGAGGCAGTGTGAATGTCCATTTGCAATTTTAATGTCTGAAAATAATATTTTTTGCAATAAATGAGGAGACTGACCTTACATTACTCTATCTCTAAAATCCGATTTATTTTTTAAGCATAGTAAAAATCCCAGTTTTGGGAGTGGGGGAGACAGGGGCTAACTCTGTTGCTGAGGCTGCAGTACAATGGCATGATTAGAACTCACTGCAACCTTGAACTCCTAGGCTTAAGTGGTCCTCCTTCCTCAGCCTCCCAAGTAGCTGGGACTACAGGTGTGTACCACCATGCTCAGATAATTTCTTTCATCAGACGTGGTCTCTCTGTGTTGCCTGGGCTAGTCATGAATTCCTGGGCTCAAGCAATCCTCCTGCCTCAGCATTCCATAAGGTTGGGATTATAAGTGTGAGCCGCTGTGCCCAGCCCCAAATATTTTTGTGATGTTTCTCTAGTTGACCACATCTGGAAAGAATCCATCCTACTCTAACACCCCATGATGGGTATTTTTCCATGCCAGGCTTGTTTACATTGATCCTGCACTGCTTTGTAATCCGGCCCTTATTTACAAACCCTATGTCCTCACATTGTTCCCTAGCTGGTTGAGGGCATGGATTTGTTTTATGAAGCTTGCATCTCCTATGATGGTGGGCGTGAATGAATGACATCTTTCTGTACCTCCCCCCTCACTTAATTCAAAAGTGTTGATGAATCCTATTACTAATTAGATGGCAGTCTGGGCAGTAAGGTTTAGTGCCAACAACAACAGCAGTAGAGGAAGCAGTGTTCTGGCAGCATGACAGAATCAGGATGTCTCTGCTGCCTGCAGACATGTCTCAAAATATGAATTTAAAATCATTGAAATGTGAAGACCTTGGGCACTCTTCACTTCTCTGAAGCTCTTATCTTTCCCTATTGTCCTCTCCACTCACCCCCCCAACCACATTTACCCATTAGTGTTCCTTGGAAGACTGTGAAGCCACTTGAGTTTGGACCCCATCGATGTTTCTGACCTTGGTGCTGTATCTCCACATACTCTGCCTACCTGCATATCTATCTTCAGCTCTCTGTATTTCTCGTGTGTGTGTGTGTGTGTGTGTGTGTAAAACTCCTCAATGGGAGTGATGCTTAACTACACACCAAAACAAAGCAAGGCCTTCCCTAAATATCACCAGCTGTTGATCTTGAACCTGAGGTTGTCATGAAAGCAAGCCCGTACTCTGGAGCAATGTCGGGCTTTCATGCTTCAGCCTCGGGATTGAGAGCTCCTCTAGGAACTTTACAGACATTTGCTCCCTCAATGATGCTCTAGTTTCCGAGGAAAGCAAATAACTTAAATAAAAAGTGTATTTGCAGAAGTACTTGTGGGATGAGCCAGGTGTCCAACAAAAGTGGAGAAAGGTGCTAAGCTCTGGAAATTTTGTGGCCACTGAAGTAGACATGCAGATGTGAGGCCAACTGACAAGCACAGCTTTTGAAACTGCTTTTGCAAATTTATGACTGAGACAGTGAAGGAGATCTAACTTAACTGACTTCATCTTGCTTCTAACCTCCAAGCTGTCCTTGTTCATTCCTGGGCATAGGCTGAACTCACTTTGGGAGAAACTTAGTTTATAGTTTGAACAAAGACGGTAACAGCCCTTTCCCAAAGCAGACCGCCTTCTTGCTGCGGAGCTAGACTGCCTTTGTAGGACTAACATTAGCCATAAGATTAGAAATTATGGTTTAGGAGTCATGCAGCTGGAGGCTACAAGATTCTGACACTCCCTAAACTGCTCCTAAAATCAGTGCTTGAGATATTTTGCAGACCCTGCACTTATGGATCAGCTGGCACCACCCAGATCAATAAACTGGCTCATCTGACCTTGTGGTCCCCAACCAGGAACTGACTTGATGCGAGAAGACAGTTCTGACTCCCTATGATTTCATCTCTGACCAATCAGCACTCCCAGCTCACTGGCTTCCCGCCACCCACCAAGTTATCCTTAAAGACTCTGCTCCCCGAAAGCTCGGGGAGACTGATTTGAGTAATAATCGAACTCTAGTCTCCCGCACAGCCGACTCTGCATGAATTACTCTTTCTCTATTGCAATTCCTCTGTCTTGATGACTCAGCTCTGTCTAGGCAGCATGCAAGGTGAACCCCTTGGGTGGTTACACTTTTAGGAGAGCTTTGAATTACAACCAGAGCTGTGTTCACCCAGGGATGAGCAGGCTGGGACATTCAGAGGCTCCTTGTGGCCTGAATTCCTTCCTTGGGTAGAGCTTGTCCTAAGATACCACGTTTGTATCTCAAGTAGACCCTGAGGCTCAGATGAGTTCTAAGACAAGGTAAAAAGAGTCCAGGGAAAACATGAAGAGCCAGCAAAGATGGCAGATGGCTATGAAAAACAGTAGCAGACATCCTCAGACAATCGCTCAGTGCCTCGGAATGATTTTCAGAGATGTAAAAATAGACACAGAGACAAAGTAGAGAAGGAAACGAGAAGAACCCAGAAAATAAGATGCCACGTTATTTATTTATTTATTTATTTATTTATTTATTTATTTATTTATTTGTTTGTTTTTGAGATGGAGTCTTACTTTGTTGCCCAGGCTGTAATGCAGAGATGCGATCTCAGCTCACTGCAGCCTCTACCTCCCAGGTTCCAGAGATTCTCCTGCCTCAGCCACCTGAGTAGCTGGGACTACAGGTGTGCGCCACCATGCCTGGCTAATTTTTGTGTTTTTATTTATTTATTTATTTTGAGATGGAGTCTCGCTCTGTCACCTAGGCTAGAGTGCAGTGGGACAGTGTCGGCTCACTGCAACCTCCGTCTCCCGGGTTCCAGCAATTTTCCTGCCTCAGCCTCCCAAGCAGCTAGGACTATAGGGTTGTGCCACCGCACCTGACTAATTTTTGCATTTTTAGTAGAGACAGGGTCTCACCATGTTGGCTAGGCTGGTCTCGAACTCCTGGCCTCAGATAATCAGCCCACCTCGGCCTCCCAAAGTGCTGGAATTACAGGCGTGAGTCACCGCACCCGGCCTAATTTTTGTGTTTTTAATAGAGACAGGTTTCACCATGATGGCCAGGCTGATCTTGAACTCTTGGCCTCAAGTGATCTGCCCACCTCAGCCTCCCAAAGTGTTGGGATTACAGGCATCAGCCACCATGCCTGGCCAATGCCATGTTCTCATAACATGTATCATATATGTGTGTGTTGGCTGTTGGTAAAGGAAAGCCTTTCCTGATTGTTAAAGTCAAATACTATGTTATGTGTATTTATTTGTTAATATTTTATATTTCCGTATCATCTCACCCGCTGTATTTTTTCACTCGCTGCCCTCTCGAAAACCACCTGCGAAACACAGGTGTGGCAGTAATTATAATCTTTCACGGAAGGGTACCCCGGCTCTAGATTCCCTTGCAGTTGTTCAAGGCAGAGCAGGTACTCAGCTCAGGCTTTCAGTTCTTATCTTGGAAATAGTGGTAGTGCATTTTCAAAGTGGAGGCTAACACCTGAATGACAGGCTCATTATTCATGTTTGGTTTTATTTCTCTGTATTTCCAGCTATAGGGATCCAGTGGAGGAGGCTCTGTCTCTGGGGAATGCACTCAGTGGGCTGGGTCCCCGCCCTGCCTGGAGGTTACAGCCCTTGTGTCACTCCCTGATTTCATTAGCGATGCTTGAGGGGACTGCACCATTTGCACGTACAGGGAGCAAGAGCAGGTCACGCAGTTATATTTTATCCAGTGTTGCCTTTCTCTAAGGGCGATGTTATCTATTAACCACTTTCTCTCTGCCCGCATCCCTTCTAGGTATTGTGAAAAGTAAAGATGTAAAATTTAAAACAATTTAAAGCTACAGTAAACAAAACATTTTCTCTGTGGGAGGTGGAGTTGGAAGGAATGAGAGGGAATCCACGTAGGGAATCTCCTAATTCTGTTAGTGTGTGGACACCAATAGGAGAGTTCTAATTTTATGTGCTCGTAAAATTCTCCTGCCAGGAATATTCTGGAATGTGAAAAGCCATCAATGTCTTTTGCCTGGGCTGCTACAGTAACCTTTTTTTTTTTTTTTTTTTGAAACAAGGTCTGGATTTGTTGCCCAGGTCAGAGTGCAGTGGCATGATCTCAGCTCACTTCAACCCCTGCCTTCCGGGCTCAAGCGATTCTCCCACCTCAGTCTCCCTGGGATTACAGGCACACGCCACCAAGCCTTGCTAATTTTTGTATTTTTAGTAGAGCTGGGTTTTTGCCATGTTGCCCAGGCTTACCTTGAAACTCCTGGGCTCAAGTGATCTCCCTGCCTCAGCCTCCCAAAGGGCTGGGATTATAGGCATGGGCCACCCACCCTGCCCTGCAGTAACTTTTTAATTGATTTTCTTACTTTCTGTCACTCCCTATGTGACACTGAACGCCAGGCTTTCAAAAGTTCAGGGGGGCACTTTCCAGCACCTCATTCTTCCTAGGATGAAGAAGCCCCAGGCCTCAAAATCCTGTGAGGCCTGGGGCCCCCCAGAGCCCACCCCGTTCCCAGCTCTTTGCCAGCCACTCCCTGCCACCTGAAGGTTTCCATTCTGCAGGACACTCTAGGCCTTTTCACACCCTGGAGGCTTTGACCACGTAGCTTTCTCTCCCTTCCTTGCTCTCCTAACTCTCATCTTCCAAATACTTGGTACATTTCATTCTTTTAAAAACTGTACTCGCTGGCACTGTGGCTCATGCCTGTAATCCCAGCACTCTGGGAGGCCGAGATGGTGGATCTCCTGAGGTGAGGAGTTCGAGACCAGCCTGGCCAATGCAGTGAAACCCCATATCTACTAAAAATACAAAATTACCAAGGCGTGGTGACGGGCACCTGTAATCCTAGCTATTTGGGAGGCTGAGGCAGGAGAACCCCTTGAATCTGGGAGGCGGAGGTTGCAGTGAGCTGAGATTGCGCCATTGCACTGCAGCCTAGGCAACAGGAGTGAAACTCCTTCTGAAAAAAAAAAAAGTGTATTCGACTGTCCCCTTTCCAGAAACTTCTCTGTCCCTTCTTTCTTCCAATAACTGATTCTTCCCTCGTCTGTTCCCCCACAAACCTTCCGGTGCCACTTTTGGAGATGTCCTCTTTTATCAGAGCTAGTTGTTTATGACTCTTTTGGATGGTGGGGTATGCTTGTGTATGCGTGCATGTAAGTGTGAAAAAGATTGCACTCTTACTGATTTTTTTTTTTTTTGTGGGCAACAAAAGGGAAGTTTTTGTTTTGTTTTGTTTTGTTTTGTTTTTCAGCATTCGATGAGCACCAGAAATTATGCAGGGTATAGGGCTGTAGAGTCACTAGAGGCAAGTATACATCAGCCCTAAACGCTGAAAATCCAACACATAAAGACTGAATTTCCAAGCCCTCTTTTAGCTGTCTCACTACCTGTTCTTGAAAGTGTGCAGGGCATTTCTTCATCAAAATTATAAACCTTACAAGTTTTTAAGCATCAAGACCAAAGAGAATTGAATGTATTTCTAACTCAGGGAGGTATTATTACTGATTTCTTTGTGTTTGAATTTAAGTTAAATGTAATTTTTAAAGTTGTCACATTAGTTAACCAAAAAAAAGAGGAAAAGACTCTTTCAGAGTAGTTTACTCCTTATATGGGGAAAATAATCAGACTGGTACTATGAACAAAACAATGCTTCAGAATTTGAAACACATGCTTCATATGATTAAAGGGAAAACATTTTAGAGCATATTTGTGAATTCCGAAGTGTATCAGTATGTCTTAAACTTTATACTTGTTGCTAATAGATTATAGTCATTCAGAATTTCAAAAATAAAAAAACATGTTTGGCTGGGCGTGGTGGCTCACACCTGTAATCCCAGCACTTTGGGAGGCTGAGGTGGGCAGATCACGAGGTCAAGAGATCAAGACCATCATGGCCAACTTGGTGAAACCTAGTCTCTACTGAAAATACAAAAATCAGCCAGATGTGGTGGTGGGCGCCTGTAATCCCAGCTACTCAGGAGGCTGAGGCAGGAGAATCGCTGGAACCCAGGAGGCGGAGGTTGCAGTGAGCTGAGATCGTGCCTCTGCATTCCAGCCTGGTGACAGAGCGAGACTCTGTCTGAAAAAAAAAAGAAAAAAATGTTTGATTTACTTGGCAACTGAGACTCTATGTTCTAGAAAATATTAAAAAGAAGATTGAGAGATTTTACTTCTGGTCAAGATGAAATAACAGGAACTAGACTTACCCTACTGCTTGAAATAACAAAAACATCAGACGAAAATATGTTTTTTAAAAAGGGCACTCAATATATAGGGTATCAATCAGGCCATGAAAGATAATGATCCTGGAAATGGGAGACAAATGAAGAGTACCCTACAGTTGCCCCAACTTATTGTGTGGAAAAAGTTTCTACTCTGCGGCATAGGAAGAGGAAACCCAGGCAGAATCTAGTGGTCTTGTGTTGAGAAGACTTAGCTGCAAGCCTGGGGAAGCCAGGGTTGTTAGATTTCACAGGGCAGAGTACCAGAGAGGAAAGAGCTATGTAGGGAAAAATCTGCAAATTTGTAGTATTCAGTTTAGTACTAATCAGTGCATGCATTTGAGGAAACTGGCTGGGGAAAGAGCTACCTAGAAGGATTAGAGGAAATAATACTCAGAATTCACACAGAATTAAAACTGCCTGTTCCCAACAGCTACTGTAGACAACCATCTAATGCATTTGAAAGTATAAATACAAATAAGTTAAAAGTCAAAATGAAAAAAATGCAATGCTAATGCTAGTTAAAACAAACAAACAAACAAACTGGTAGTAACTAAATTAATATCAAAGTATATTATAAAGTAAAGAATATTCCCATTGATACTAAGATAAACATGGTTATTTCATAATGGTAAAGGTGTCAGTTCATCAAGAGGACAACCAGCTCTAAACATTTAGGCCCCAAAGACTAAAGCTTTAAATACCTAAAGCAAAATCTGATATAACTGTAAAGATAAAGAAAAATCCACAATCTCTCTCTTAATAATTGGTAGCACAAACAGACAGAAAATTAGTAAGGTTATAGAACACTTGAACAATACTATTACCCAACTTTTTCTCATTGACACCTTATCATATCAGTAGTTGCTGCCTTCACCCAATGACAGAACACATTTTTTTTTTCAAGTGTAGACAGAACACTCACCAAGCTAGACTATATTCTGAACCATAAAACAAGTCTCAAAAAATTTGAAGGATTCATATCATACAAAATACGTTCTCTTACTAAAATGAAATTAAATTAGAAAGCAAACCCAGAAAGAAGATATTAGAATACTAATTGTCCCAACTAGTTCCAAGTATTTGGAAAGTAAACAATACATTTCTAAACAATCCATTAAAGAAGATATCAAAAGGGGAATTGAAAAGTATTTTGACCTGAATGAAGATAAAAACAAAACTTCAAAATTTATGGAACATGGCTAAAGCAGTACTTAGAGGGAAAATTATAGCACACCATAATTACATTAGAAAAAAAGGTCTCGCCGGGCGCAGTGGCTCACGCCTGTAATACTAGCATTTTGGGAGGCCCAGGTGGGCGGATCACAAGGTCAGGAGATCGAGACCATCCTGACTAACACTGTGAAACCCCGTCTCTACTAAAAACACAAAAAATTAGCTGGGCATGGTGGCGGGCACCTGTAGTCCCAGCTACTTGGGAGGCTGAGGCAGGAGAATGGCGTGAACCCAGGAGGCAGAGCTTGCAGTGAGCGGAGATCGCGCCACTGCACTCCAGCCTGGGCGACAGAGCAACACTGTGTCTCAAAAAAGAAAAAAAGGTCTCAAATCAATGACCTCAGATTCCATCTTTAGAATCTAGAAAAAAAGAAGAGCAAGTTAAATTCAATTATATAGAAAAAAATAAGATCAGACTATAAATCATTGAAATAGAAAGTCAAAAAATTAAAGAAAATCAATAAACCCCAAAGCTGGCTCTTTGAGGAGATATTGATAAATCTCTAACCAGAATAATTAGAAAACAAACCAATAAAGGAGAGAGAGAGGACACAAATTACCAACACTAGAATTTTAAAGAATTTATTGGTATTAAAAGCCTAATAGGTGTCGGGCGCGGTGGCTCAAGCCTGTAATCCCAGCACTTTGGGAGGCCGAGACGGGCGGATCACGAGGTCAGGAGTTCGAGACCATCCTGGCTAACACGGTGAAACCCCGTCTCTACTAAAAAATACAAAAAAAAGCTAGCCGGGCGAGGTGGCTGGTGCCTGTAGTCCCAGCTACTTGGGAGGCTGAGGCAGGAGAATGGCGTAAACCCGGGAGGCGGAGCTTGCAGTGAGCTGAGATCCGGCCACTGCACTCCAGCCTGGGCGACAGCCAGACTCCCTCTCAAAAAAAAAAAAAAAAAAAAAAAAAAGCCTAATAGGGTAATAGCATTAACAGTTTTATGTCAAGAATATTTGACAACTTAGATGAAAGGGACAGGTTTATTGAAAGACACATTCTTACATAGCTTAATCAAAAAGAAATAGATTATCTTGAATAGACCTCTGTTTGTTAAAGTAATTAAATATTTAGTTAAAAAATCTTCCCATGAAGGGAACTCCAAGCCGAAGTCTTCACTTGTAAATTCTACCAATCATTTAAGAAATAAATATCAGCTCTAAACAAACTCTTACATAAAATTAAAAAGAGGAGACTACTTCCCAACTAATTCTATAAGGCTAGCATTAATCTGATACCAAAAACCAAACACAGAAATTTCAAGAAAGAAAACTACAAACCAAAAACAGTTTTCCACAAAATTTTAACAGATCAATTCCAACAGTACATAAAAAGGATAATACAGGTTAATAAAACTTTTTTTAAATGTATTTTTAATTTTTGTTGGTACATAGTAGGTATATATACTTATGAGGTACAAGAAATATTTTGATACAGGCATACAGTGTGTAATAATCACGTCAAGGTAAATGAAGTATCCTTCATCTCAAGCAGTTATTCTTTGTTTGTTTGTGTTACAAACAGTCCAATTATACTCTTGGTTCTTTAAAAATGTATGACAAATTATCATTGACTGTAGTCACCCTGTTGCGCTATCAAATACTAGATTTTATTCATTCTAACTATATTTTTGTATTCATTTACCATTCCCCCATCTCCCCTGCTACTACCTTTCCCAACTTCTGGTAACCATCATTCTACTCACTACCTGTATGAGTTTGTTTTAAGTTTTAGCTCCCACAAATAAGTGAGAACACGTAAAGTTTGTTTTTCTGTGCTTGGTTTATTTCACTTAACATTATGACCTCCAGTTCCATCCATGTTGTTGCAAACCAAATGACAGTATCTTATTCTTTCTTATGGCTGCAGAATACTCCATTGTGTATATGCACCAGCTTTTCTCTATCCATTCATCTGTTGATGGACACTGAGGTTGCATCCAAATGTTGGCTATTGTGAATAGTGCTGCAATAACATGGGGGTTCAGATCTCTCTTCCATATACTAATGTCCTTTCTTTTGGGTACATACCTAGCAGTGAGACTGCTGGATCATACGGTAGCTCTATTTCCAGTTTTTTGAGGAAACTCCAAACTATTCCTCATAAGTGGCTGTATTAATTGACACTCCCACCAACAGTGTTCCAGGGTTCCCTTTTCTCCATATCCTCGCCAGCCTCTGTTATTGCCTGTCTTTTGTATAAAAGCCACTTTACCTGGAATGAGATACCTCATTGTAGATTTGATTTGCGTTTCTCTGATAATCAATGATGATGATAATCTTTTTTTCTCTTAATTTTAATTTTTTTTTTTTTTTAATGGAGTCTCGCTCTGTTGCCAGGCTGGAGTGCAGTGGTGTGATCTTGGCTCACTGCAACCTCTGCCTCCCGGGTTCAAGCGATTCTCCTGCCTCAGCCTCCCAAGTAGCCAGGACTTCAGGTGTGCGACACCATGCCCAGCTAATTTTTGTACTGGTAGAGACGGGGTTTCACCATGTTGGCCAGGATGGTCTTCATCTCCTAACCTTATGATCTGCCTTCCCCGGCCTCCCAAAGTGCTGGGATTACAGGCATGAGCCACTGCACCTGGCCGATGAGCACTTTTTATATACCTGTTTGCCATTTGCATGTCTTCTTTTGAAAAATGTCTATTCAGATCTTTTGCCCCTTTGAAAAATTGTTTTATTAGATTTTACTCCTAAGAATTGTTTGAACTTCTTATATATTCTAGTTATTAGTCCCTTGTCAGATACATAGTTTGCAAATATTTTTTCCCATTCTGTGAGTTGTCTTTTTACCTTGTTATTTCCTTTGTTGTGCAGAAGCTTTTTAACTTGATGTGATCCCATGTGTCCATTTTTGCGTTGGTTGCCTGTGTTTGTGAGGTATTACCCAAGAAGTCTCCAATGTCCTGGAGAGTTTCCTCAATGTTTTCTTTTAGTTATTTCTTTTAGTTTGAAGGAATTAATGGATTTAAGACTTAAATCTAAGACTTGATTTGATTATTTTTATATGGCAAGGGATAGGGGTCTAGTTTCATTCTTCTGCATATGGATATCCAGTTTTCCCAGCACTATTTATTGAAGATATTGTCTTTTCCCCAGTCTGTGTGTTCTTGGCACCTTTGTTGAAAATGAGTCCACTGTAGGTGTGTGGATTTGTTTCTGGGTTCTCTATTCCACCCCATTGGTCTATGTGTCTGTTTTTATGCCAGTACCATGCTGTTTTGGTTGCTATAGCTCTGTAGTATAATTTGAAGTCAGGTAATGTGATTTTTCAGTTTTGGTCTTTTTGCTTAGGATAGTGTTGGCTATTCTGGGTCTTTCTTGGTTCCATATACATTTTAGGATTGTTTTTTCTATTTCTGCGATGAATGTCATTGATATTTTGCTAGGGATTGCACTGAATCTGTAGATTGCTTGGGATAGTATGGACATTTTAACAATATTGATTCTTTCAATCCACTAACATGAAATATTTTTCCATTTTTTAGTGTCCTCTTCAATTTCTTTCATCAGTGTTTTATAGTTTTCATTATAGAGATCTTTCACTTCTTTGGTTAATTCCTAGGTATTTAATTTTTTGTGTGGCTATTGTAAATGGGATTACTTTTAAAATTTCTTTTTCACATTGTTCACTTTTGGCATATAAAAATGTGACTTTTTTGTGTGTGTTGACTTTGTATCCCACAACTGAATTTGTTTATCAGTTCTAACAGTTTTCCTGTGAAGTCTTTAGGTTTTTCCAAATATAAGATCAAGTCATCTGCAAACAAGAATAATTTAACTTTTTCCTTACCTGTTGGGATGCCCTTTATTTATTTCTCTTGTCTGATTGCTCTGGCAAGGACTTCCAGTACTGTGTTAAATAACAGTGGTGAAAGTGGTCATTCTTGTCATGTTACAGATCTTAGAGGAAAGGTTTTCAGCTTTTCCTCATTCAGTATGATATTAGCAGTTGGTCTTTTGTATATGGCTTTTATTACGTTGAAGTATGTTCCTTCTATACCCAGTTTTTTGAGGGTTTTTATCATGAAGGGATGTTGAATTTGATCAAATGCTTTTTCAGTGTCAGTTGAAATTATCGTATTGTTTTTGTCCTTCATTCTGTAGATATGATGTATTACATTGATTGATTTGCATATGTTGAACCATGTTTGTGTCCCTGGGATAAATCGCACTTGGTCATGATGGATGATATTTTTAATGCATTGTTGAATCTGGTTTACTAGTATTTTGTTGAGAATTTTTTTTTTTTTGAGATGGGGTCTCGCTCTGTTGCCCAGGCTGGAGTGTAGTGGCGCAATCTCAGCTCACTGCAAGCTCTGCCTCCTGGGTTCATGCCATTCTCCTGCCTCAGCCTCCCAAGTAGCTGGGACTACAGGCACCTGCCACCACACCCGGCTAATTTTTTGTATTTTTAGTAGAGATGGGGTTTCACCATGTTAGCCGAGATGGTCTCGATCTCCTGACCTCATGATCCGCCTACCTCGGCCTCCCAAAGTGCTGGGATTACAGGCGTGAGCCACCGTGCCTGGCCTGTTGAGAATTTTTGTATCAAAGTTCATCAGGGATATTAGCCTGTAATTGTTTATTATTATTATTATTGTGTTTGTCTGGTTTTGATATCAAGATAATACTGGCCTCATAGAATGAGTTTGGAGGTATTACTTCCTCCTCCATTTTTTCAAAATAGTTTGAGTAGGATTGGTATTAGTTCTTTAAATTTTTGGTAAAAGTCAGCAGTGAAGCCTGCTTAGGTCCTGGCTTTTTCTTTGCTGGTAGACTTTTTATTACAGCATTGATCTTGTTTCTCGTTATTGACCTGTTCAGGTTTTGGATTTCTTCATGGTTCAATCTTGGTAGGTTACATGTGTCTAGGAATTTATCCTTTTCTTTTAGTTTTTCCAATTTATTGGCATATAGTTGCCAACTTTAAAGATCTAATGATGTTGATCTAATGATCTTTAATGTCCTGAGGGCTTGGTTATAATGTTTACTTACCATCTCTGATTTTATTTATTTGGATCTTTTTTTCTCTTTTTTTCTTAGTCTAGCTAAAGGTTTGTCAATTTTGTTTATCTTTATAAAAAACCAGCTTTTGTTTCACTGATCTTTTGTATTGTTTGTTTCAATTATATTTATTTCTCTGATCTTCATTATTTCTATTCTACTAATTTTTGGTTTGGTTTGCTCTTTCTTTTCTAGTTCTTTTTTTTTTGAGACAGAGTCTTGCTCTGTCACCCAGGCTGGAGTGTAGTGGCAGAATCTTGGCTCACTGCCACTGCCACAGAACCTTGGCTTCCCAAAGTGTTGGGATTACAGGCGTGAGCCACCGCACCCGGCTCTTTTCTAGTTCTTTAAGATGAATTGTGAAGTTGTTTATTTGAGGTCTTTCTACTTTTCTGATGTACCTTTCACAGTTATAGCTGAGACCTTTTTCCCTTAGTACTGCTTTTGCTATCTTCCATTGGTTTTGACAGGTTGTGTTTTCATTATCATTTGTTTCAAGAAATTCTTCAATTTTCTTCTTAATTCCTTCATTGACCCACTGGTCATTCAGGAGCATACTGGTTAGTTTCCATGTGTTTGTGTAGTTTCAAAAATTCCTATTGTTATTGATTTCTAGTTTTATTTCATTGTGATCAGAGAAAATATTTGATATAATTTCAATTTTTTTGAATTTTTCAAAACTGGTTTTGTGACCTAACTTACGGGCTATCCTTGAGTATGATCCATGTGCTGAGAAGAATGTGTATTCTGCAATCATTAAAGTGTTTCCTTAATATGTATAAGGTCCATAGTGTAGATGCATAAGGTGCATATATAATTCATAAGGTCCATAGTGTAGATTAAGTCTGATACTTATTTGTTGATTTTCTGTCTAAATGATCTGTCTAATACTGAAAGTGAGGTGTTGAAATCTCTGGCTATAATCGTGTTGGGGCTCTATCTCTCTCTTTAGCTCTAATAACATTTACTTTGTACATCTGGGTGCTCCACTATTGGGTGCATATATTTACAATTGTGATATTTTCTTGCTGAATTGACCACTTTATCATTATATAATGACCTTCCTTTTCTTTTTTTTTTATAGTTTTTTTCTTGAAATACATTTTGTCTGATATAAATGTAGTTAACTCTTGATCCTTTTTTGGTTTCCATTTGCATGGAATATCTTTTTCATCCCTTTTCAGTCTGCATTGAAGTATGTTTCTAGTAGGCAACAGATCACTGGGTCATGTTTTTTTTTTTTTTTTTAAATCCATTCTGTCATTCTGTGTCTTTTGATTGGACAGTTTAATTCATTTACATTCAATATTATTATTGATAAGCAATAACTTTTTCTTGCCATTTTATTTGTTTTATGGTTGTCTTATGGTTTTCCTTCTTTCCTTCCTTCCTGTCTTTCTTTCAGTGAAGGTGATTTTTTCCCTGGTGGTATATTTTAATTTCTTGTTTTTATTTTCTGTGTGTCTGTTGCATGTTTTCTTTTCTTTTTTTTTTTCTTTAAAGAGTCAGCTAGAAGTTCTGTGGCATGTTTTTTTTATTTGAGGTTACCATGAGGCTTGTAAATAATATCTTATAAGCAATTATTTTAAACTGATGACAACTTAACACTGATTGCATGAACAAACTAACCAGCAAAGAGAAGACTGACAAAAACTGTACACTATAACTTTGTCCCTCTGCTTTTTAACTTTTTTGTTGTTTCTATTTCCATCTTATTGTACTATGTCTTGAAAAGCTGTTGTAGTTATTATTTTTGATCAGTTCATCTTTCAGTCTTTTTACTCATGATTTGAGTAGTAGACACACCACCTTACAGTGTTATCATATTCCATGTTTTTCTGTGTACTTACTATTACCAGTGAGTTTTGCACCTTCAGATGATTTCTTATTGCTCACTAATGTCTTATTTTTTTCAGATTGGAGAGCTTTTTTTTTTTTAGCATTTCTTGTAAGACAGGTCTGGTGTTGATAAAATTCATCACCTTTTTTTTCGTCTGGGAAAGTCCTTATTTTTCAATCATGTCTAAAGGATATTTTCACTGCATATACTCTTCTAAGACAAAAGTTGTTTTCCTTTAGCACTTTAACTATGTCATGCCGCTCTCTCCTGGCCTCTGAGGTTTCTACTAAAAAAGTCTGCTGCCAGATGCTTTGGAGCTCCATTACATGTTGTTTCCTTTCTTTTGCTGCTTTTGTGATTCTTTCTTTATCCTTGACTTTTGGGAGTATGATTGTTAAATGTCTTGAAGTGGTCTTACTTGGGTTTAATCTGCTTGGTGTTGTATAACTTTCTTTTACTTGAGTATTGATATCTTTTTTTTTTTTTTTTTTTTGAGACAGAGCCTTGCTCTGTCGCCTGGGCTGGAGTGCAGTGGCATGATCTCAGCTCACTGCAAGCTCCGCCTCCCGGGTTTACGCCATTCTCCTGCCTCAGCCTCCTGAGTAGCTGGGACCACAGGCACCTGCCACCTCGCCCGGCTAGTTTTTTGTATTTTTTAGTAGAGACGGGGTTTCACCATGTTAGCCAGGATGGTCTCGATCTCCTGACCTCGTGATCCACCCATCTCGGCCTCCCAAAGTGCTGGGATTACAGGCTTGAGCCATCGCACCCGGCCTGAATAAACTTTCTACTCTGATCTCTCTCTTTACCTTCTCTTTAAGGCCAATAACTCTTAGATTTGACCTTTAGAGCCATTTTCTAGATCCCGTAGGTGTGCAGCATTTCTTTTTGTTCTTTTTTCTTTTGTCTCCTCTGACTGTGTATTTTCAAATGGCCTGTCTTCAAGCTCACTACTTCTTTCTTCTGCTTAATCAAGTCTGCTGTTAAGAGACTCTGATGCATTCTTCAGTATAGCAATTGCATTTTTCAGTGCCAGAATTTCTGCTTAATTATTTCAATCTCTGTTAAATGTATCTGATAGGATTCTGAATTCCTTTTCTGTGATATCTTGAGTTTCACTAAGTTATCTTAAAACAGCTATTTTGAATTCTGTCTGAAAGGTTGCATACCTGTGTCTTTCTGGAATTGGTTACTGGTGCCTTTTTTAGTTTGTTTGATGAGGTCATGTTTTCCTGGAAGGTCTTGGTGGTTGTGGATGTTTGTCAGTATCTGGGCATTGAATAGTTAAGTATTTATTGTTGTCTTTGCAGTCAGGGCTTGTTTGTACCAGTCCTTGGGAAGGTGTTCTGGGTATTCAAAGGGACTTGGGTTATGTAATCTATGTTTTTGGTCACTATACCCATATCTGGGCACCCCAAACCCAGTAATGCTGTGGTTCTTGCAGACTCATAAAGGTACTCCCTTGGTGGTCTTGAATAATAGCCAGAAGAATTCTCTGGATTACCAGGCAGAGACTCTTGTTCTTTTCTCTTACTTTTTCCCAAACAAAGTCTCTCTCTCTTTGTACTGAGCTCCCTGGAGCTGGGGAAGGGGTGGCACAGACACCCCTGTTGCCACTACTGGGACTATGCTGGGTCAAATCTGAAGCCAGCATAACATTGGATCTCACCCAATGCCAGTGATAATCCCTGCCTGGCTACTGCCTATGTTCACTCAAGGCTCTAGGGCTCTACCTGAGCAGGTGGTAAAGCAATCCAGGCTTGTTTCCTTCCCTTCAGGATGGCAAGTTCCCTCTGGCCTTGGGAAGGTCTAGAGGCTGTCTTGGAGCCAGGGTCTGGAGTCAGAAACCTTAGGAATCTACTTGGTACTCTATTCTACTGCAGCTGAGCTGGCATCCAAGCTATAAGACAAAGTCCTTCCCACTCTTCTCTGCCCTTTTCATAAGCAGAAGAGTCTCTCCCTGTGGCCATCACTACCCCAGACCTGTAATGATTACTGCTGACCACCACCAGTGTTCATTCTCAAGGCTCATGTGCTTTTTAATCAGCTTGTGGTGAATGCTGCCAGTTCTAGGATTCTCCCTTTAAGGCTGTGGGCTCCCAGGGCAGGTCCAGAAATTCCATCCAAGAGCTAAGGCCTGAAATTGAAATCAGAGATCCCAGGAGCTCACTCAGTCTTCTATCCCACTGTGGCCGAGGTTGTACCTAAGCTGCAAGATAAAGTCCCTTCTACTCTTTCCTCTCTTTTTCTCAAGCAGCAGAAATCTCTCCCTGTAGTCACCACAGCTGGGAACGTGGTGGTCACACCTAAAGTCAACACATCTCTGAGTCTCATCCAAGGCCCATGATGAGTACTGCCTAGGTATCACTACCAATTATCCAGGGCCAAAGGGCTCTTTAGTCCACAGGTGATGAATCCTGTTGGGACTGAGTCCTTACCTTCAAGACAGTTGGCTCTTTTCTGGCCCAAGATGTGTCTAGAAATGTTGTCCAAGAGCTAGAGCCTGGAATGGGGGCCTCAGGACTCTGCCTGGTGCCGTATCCTATTGTGGCTGAGCTGGCATCCAAGTTGCAAGACAAAGTTCTCTTTACTCTTCCCTCTTCTCTCCTCAAACAGAGGAATGGAGTATCTCCCGGAGCTGTGAACTGCACTGCCTGGAGCATTTCCTTTGCTGCTCCAGCTGGTGTCTCACTACATCATGTGCCCCCAAGTCCACTGGCTCTGAACCCAGCACAGTATCAGGACTTGCCCAGGAATTATAGTCCATATGGCCTAGACTGCCTTGCAAGTTTATTTAGGAACCCAGAGAACTTTAGTCCACAGAGGTGAGACTTGCCAGAACTCGTGTTCCAACTGCTGGGATGGGCAATTCCCCTCTGGTTAGGGCAGTCCAAATTCTCCTTCTATAGGCGCTGGCTGAGCTCTGCCCAGTGTTGCTTTCTGCTGTCACAGGGCTGCACTGAGTTTTAATGGAAAGTCCCACTATCACTGTCCTTTCTCCTTCCCAAGCACACAGATTCTCTCTCTGTGCCACATGGCTGCTGCTGGAGGATGGGGTGGGGGGCCATTGGTAATTCAAGACGATCTTTTCTACTCTTTTCAGCATCTCTGTCAAGCATATAAAATTTAAAACAGGTACTGTGATTGCTCACCTAATTTTTGATTCTTACAAAGCTGCTTTTTGCTTAGATAGTTGTTTGATTTGGTGTTCCTTTAAGGAGGATGATCAGTGATGTCTTCTATTTGGCTATCTTGCTGTGCCTCCTGAAAAGATATGATCAAATGTTTCTTAATCCATGAGTACAACAAGGCTAGTTTAATATTCAAAAAACAATGGATGCAATCTTCCATGTTGATAGACTGAAAAAGGAAAACTCTATGATCATTTAAATAAATGTGAAAAAGGCATTCCTTAAAAAACAAAAACGCTCAACAAACTGAAAAATAGAAATAAACCATTTCAATCTTGTAAAGGCATTAATAAAAAACCCTATGTGTAACATCATACTTAATACTTAGAGACTGATATTTCCCCCCAATATCAGAAACAAGTCAAAAATGTCTGTCTTACTACTTTTATTCAAAATTTTGTCAAAATGTCTAGGCTATGCAAAAGGAGAAAAAAAAAAAGGAAATGAAACACATGGTAGGAAAATTGGAAATGAAGAAGTAAAACTGTTAGTATTAGCTAACAATATGATTTTCTACATAGAAAATTCTACCAAATCTCCAAAATGCTGCTAGAACTACTACTCTTACCTTAATAATAATGCAGTATTCAAAATCAATATAGAAATCAATATAAAAAGTCAACTTTATTTCCATATATTAATACTAGCAACAAAAGACCCCATTCATTGTAAGTAAAGAAACATCACAATTTACATAGTATAAAAAGGTACTCAAGAGTAAATCTTACAAAAGATATACCAGACCTGAAAACTACAAAACATTACTGAAAAAAAAATTAAAGAATGCTCAAATAAATAGATATACCATGTTCATGGATTATAAGACTCATTGTTAAGATGTCAGTTCTCCTTGAGTTGATCTATAGTTTCAATGCATTTCTATGCGAAATTCCATCAGACTTTTTTCTAGAAGTTGACAAGCTGATTCTAAAATGCATATAGAAATGCAAATGATCTAGAATGTCTAAAATAAAATTGTAACAAAATTAGAAAACTTTCACTATTTGACTTCTGGACTTCTTCCCTAGATACAGTAATCAAGACAGTGTGTTCTTATTGTTCAGATGGACAAGTAAATTAATAAAACAGAATAAAAAGCTCAGGAAGAGCCCAGTCACTTATCTGGTTAATTCACATATTCAAAAATTAACTAAAAGTGAATCATAAAGCTAAATATAAAACCCCAAACTATAAAACTTCCAGAAGAAAGCGTAAGAGAATATATGTGTTATCTTAATTAAGGCAAAGCTTTCTTACAAAAAATATCAACAGCATGATTTGTAAAAGAAAAAACTTACGAATTAGACTTCATCAAACTTAAGACTTCCGTTCTTAGGGGAACAGATTTCAGAAAATGAAAATCTCTTATATGAAAGATAGGTCATAGACTGAGAGAAAAATGTGTGCATATTATCTATTTGACTAAGTACTCGTATCCATTATATATAAAAATGCGAGACTCCAGAAGAAGAAAACAAAAAATAAAAATGATCAAAAGATACGGACATGTACTTCAGCAAGCAAGATTTATGTATTTATTTACACACACAAAATGATGCTCAGCATCATTAGTCATTAGAGAATTGTAAATCAACACAATGGATTATCACATACACCTATTGACATGGTTTAAAATTGACCACACTAATTATTGATGAGGATGTGAAACAGCTGGAATTCTCATACACTTCTGTTGGGAGTGTACAATGATATGGCCATTTTGAAAAACATTTTGGCAATTTCTTCAAAAGTTAAAAATATACATGTCGTATGATTCAACCATTGAGTTCTTATTTACTCAAGATAAATAAAATCATATGTCTATACAGACACTTGCACACAAATGTTCATAGTAGCTTTATTTGTAATAGCTCCAAACTGGAAACAACTAAAATATCCATCAATACGTGAGTGAATAAACAAACTGTTGGAGCCACACAATAGAATCTAATTATACTAGTGAAAAAGGAATAAGCTATTGATATACGCAACAACTGTTACATGAAATAAGCTAGATGAATATAGAGTACCTGTGTTGTGATTCCATTTATATAGAATTCTAGAAAATGCTATCTAATTCATAATTACAGAAAGCAGATCAGTGGTTGCCTGGGAATGAGGATGGGGAGAAGGGAAAATTGGAGAGGTGCAGGAAGGAGGGGTTATCAAGGGATACAAAGATATTTTTTAGATGAATGAACTTATTATTTGACTGTAGTGAGAGTTTCACAGATGTACGCATACATCAGACTTGTCAAGTTTTACACTATAAACATGCTCAGGTTTTTTTTTTTTTTTTCCAGTTATATCTCCAACTGTTTTAAGCAAAAGGCTATGATATAGGCTCTGGGTTAAAGGAAAGAATTGACTTTTCTATGAACTAGAGAATTTGATCAGTGAAACCTTAAATATGAAAAATTTCTTATAGCCATTACAAGTAGCTAAAACAACCAAATATTATAATCTGTTGAAAAATACTCATAAAAAATAATTACACTTTCAGAGCATATGGGTAAAGGAACTGCCTGTGTACAAGACTTGTCCATTCAAAAATGTTGCCATCTGCTAGATCATTTGTTTCAAGAGGAAGAAAGAATAATACAAATCTTGACATGATCTGGTAGTGTAATAAATGTCATCAAAATTGGTTAAATCTTTTGAAAATTATCAAGAAACCAAAAATGTGAAACGCCATTGGCCAGGTAGTCATGGTTATATGGTCACCTAATACAATCAATGATAAAAATGAAATTGTTCTTTTCCTGAGAAAGTATATAGAAAAGGTCACAATAACTTTTAAAAACACTTACTTTAGAAGCGTCTGGATTTTTAAAGATGAGTTTGTTGGCTGGCTGTGGTGGCTCATGCCTGTAATCCCAGCACTTTGGGAGGCTGAGGCGGGTGGATCATGAGGTCAGCAGTTTGAGACCAGCCTGGTCAAGATAGTGAAACCCCGTCTCTACTAAAAATACAAAAATTAGCTGGGCATGGTGGCGGGTGCCTGTAATCCCAGCTACTCCAGAGACTGAGGCAGGAGAATTGCTTGAACCGGGGAGGCAGAGGTTACAGTGAGCCAAGATTGCGCAACTGCACTCTAGTCTGGGTGACTGAGCTAGACTCTGTCTCACACACACATAAAATAATAATAATAAAATGAGATATTTGTTTAAAAAATACCCCAAAGTCATAATAAAGTTGCCAGTTAGAATATTTTTTGAAGGAATGAGTATAAATATAATCATTGCAGACTGAGTGTTGGATCTGGATATTTTTCTTAATTTTTATAATTCACATAGAAACTAAAATAACATGGTTTATGTGAATGGAAATTACCACTATTTGTCATATCTTACTCCCATCTACTATAGTATTTTCAGAGCCCCTAACAGTGCCTGGTGTTGATAGGCTTTAATTATAATTTTTGAATAAGTTAATAGATTTTAGTGATTTTAAGACTGACCTAGGTACTTCCATCATTGTCTCCTACACTTTGATAACTTGCTTCTGAGAGACAGGTGGCTTTGCTTTCCTGGCTCCTTCCTCAACAAATTCCTCTACTCCCTGCAATGAAGGCTTTCCTGCCAAGCCTGAGTTGTTCATCATTCTGATGGTTTGTCAGGAAAGCTGACAGCCTTCAGGCATTGTTAAACAAGGATTCTGAAACTCGAAACACAATGTGATAGATGTCTTCCTTACTTAGCACTGGTGGCCTCTCCTGTGAAGACTCAGAGATGATTAAAATGCTTATGATCACAGAAGCTGAAAGCAGGAGAAACGACGCTTGTTACAGTTATTTTGGACTTCCTTTTTGTAAACTTCTTGAGAGACAGATTTTTGTCTCTTTTCCTTGTCATATACTGTAGGGAAAACACTGTGATCTATCACACCGAGATTTTTGCCCTGAAGAAATCACAAAAATGCACTTACTATCCAAAAAGCTTTGTGATTACAGCAAGGATTGATATGTACTTTGAAACGGCATTTGGTTGACCTATTTCATTTCCAACATTAAAAAAAAAAAAACACAAAGCCAAAACCAGATTTTCCTTTTAGTATTTCCTAATTTATAAATAATTAAGCCAGTACTGTAAATTTATTAAAATAGATTTTCAACAGTAACAGATACCCTGGAGCCCCTTGTTAGGCTTTGTATTGCATTGGGCTTTCTTATAAAGACGGATTTTTTTTTTCAGTTCCATAAAACAAAAAGTACCCTTAAGGCTTAACCAAATTGGAAAACAAAAACAAAAACAAAAAAAACTATTCTGAGAATGTAAATGACTTCACCTCTTCAACTTAAGCTAATTTGAATCTCACGATCAATGCATGAGTTATGGTGCAATATACACAAATGTGTTGCTGACCTTGGAGCCAGCAATCACGCAGTCCCTCAAGGAAATACAAGCATATTGTTAAATAAAGAAAACAATAAGATAGGAAGAAAATTGCTTAAATGGTTTATGAATATGCTGATTGTTGGCAAAGACTGTCTGATCTCACTGTTTATGCATTGCATTATTCAGCTCAGGCTGCCATTATATAATACCATAGACTAGGTGGCTTAACAATAGGAAGTATTTCTCATGGTTCTGGAGGCTAGGAATTACTGATCAAGGTACTGGCTGATTTAGTTCCCCGGGGAGGGCTCTCTTCCTGCCTTGAGGCTGATTGCCTTCTTGCTGTGTCCTTACATGTTAGGGAGAGTTCTGGTCTCTCTTCTTCTTCTCATAGGGACAGTAATCCCATCACAGGGTCCTCACCCTCAGGACTTAATCTAAACCTAATTATGTCCCTAAGTTCCTACCTCCCAATACTATAACACAGTGGGTTGTCTTCAAAATATGAATTTTGGGGGGATATAAACATTTAGTCCATTTCCATCCCTAGCCTCCACCCCCAAATTTAGGTCCTTGTATGCAAAATAGATTTATTCCATCCCAACAGCTTCAAACGTCGTCTTAACTCATTACAACATTGAGTCTAAAAGTCCAAAGTCTCTTCTAAATCAGATGTGGGTCAGGCTCAAGGTACATACAAATCATTCTAAGAAAAATTATCTAGCCATAAACCTGTGAAATCAGGTAAATTATGTGCTCCCAAAATACAATGGTGTGGTAGGCGTAGGATAGAAATTCCCATGCCCAAAGGGAGAAATAGACCAGAAAGAAGGAGTGATGAGGGTCAAACAATTCAAATTCTGTTTGATCTTAAGGTTTACAGATAATCTTTTTTGGTTTTGTGCTCTGCCCTCCAGGTCCACTGGGGTAGAGGTTCTACCTCTTCTGCTCTGCTGGCCAGGGATCATGGCGCCATCTCCAAAGCTCTGGGAGACCCCTGTCTGTCCTGTTGAAAGTGAGGTGATGCCTCACCTGCCCTCCTTCTCCCCCTGAATCCGAGGAGGCCACCCTAATGACCTCTGAATCACTTTCAAGGTCATTCTTCTTTGTCTTGAAGAATAGTGCGCATTCACAACAAATAGGTCTATGGTGCAATCCTATAAGATCTAAGAAGTCTGACAGCCTTTCTTCATTTCATCCTGTCCCTGTCCCCTTCAATCCAAACTGGCAGTGTTTCTGCTTGCTTAATCCAATAATCTACTTATCAAGTCTAGCCACGCCATCGATGTTCTCTTCTGAACACACTTTCTCATATTTTGCAATATGGACTCCTCCCAATCTTTCTGGTTTTATCTTAACAATTCCTTTTAAAATACATTTAAATATTCAATTTCATTGCTCACATGTTCTACCTTCCATGAAACACTAGAACACAAACACAATTCATCCAAGTTCTTTGCCACTTTATAGCAAGGATCATGCTTCCTCTAGTTTTCAGTAACATGTTGCTGCTCATTTATGTCTGAGACCTTACCAGAATGGCTTCTAGCATCTGTCTAAATCCATTTCTGCTGCTACAACAAAATACCTTGTCCTGGGTAATTTATAAACAACAGCAATTCATTTCTCACCATTTTAGAGAGGGGGAAGTCCAAGATCAAGGTACTGGCAGATTTGGTGTCTGGCAAGGCTGCTGTCTCTTCTTTCAAGATGGTGCCCTGTTCCTATGCCTTCACATGGTAGAAGGCATGCTGTGTTTTCACATGGTGGAAAGCAGAAGAGCAAAGGGCAGTAGGGCACTTCTTTCAATCTCTTTTATCAGAGCACTATTCTATTATGACTTTTGTTTTGTTTTTAAAATAAATTTCACTATGCATATTTAAGGTATACAACATGATGTTATGGGATACATACAGATTGTAAAATGGTTATATAGTGGAGCCAATTAACATATTCATCATCTCTCATAGCTATCCATTGTTTCGTTTTCTGTGGCAAGAGCAGCTAGAATCTACTAATTTGGCAGGAATCCCAAATACTGTACAATTTGATTACCTCTAGAAATCTTGTACATTAGTCTTCTAGTTTTGTTCATCTTACACGTCTGCTACTTTGTATCCTCTGACCTATATCTCCCCGTTTGCTTTCCCTTCAATCCCAGTAACCACAGTTTAATTATCTATCTCTGTAGTCATATATGCCTTTTTTTTTTTTGGAGACATGATCTCACTCTGTTGCCTAGGCTAGAGTGCAATGGTGTGATCACGGCTTACTGAGGCCTTGACCTCCTGGGCTCAATCAACCCTCCTACCCTAGTCTCTTGAGCATCTGGGACTACAGGCGCACCTCCTGCATGTCCAGCTAATTTCTGTGTTTTTTTTTTTTTTTTTTAATAGAGATGAGGTTTTGCCATGTTGCCAAGGCTGGTCTCAAACTCCTGGGCTCAAGTGATCTGCCTGCCTCTGCCTTCCAAAGTACTGGGATTACCGGAGTGAGTCACCACATCCAGTCCTCTTTTTCCTTTTCCTTTCAGATTCCACATGTAAGTGAGGAGATAATGCATATTTTTCTTTCTGTGTCTTGACTTATTTCACTTAGCATACTGACCTTCAGTTTCATCCATGTTGTGGTAAATGACACAATCTCCTGCTTTTAATTTTTTTTGTTTTGAGACAGTCTTGTTTTGTTGCCCAGGCTGCAGTGTGGTGGCGTGACCATGGCTCACTGCAACTTCAGCCTCCCGCACCAAGCAATCCTCCCACTTCAGCCTCCTGAGTAGCTTGGACCACAGACATGCCACCATACCTGACTAATTTTTAAATTTTTAGTAGAGATGAGGTCTTGCTATATTGCCATGGATGGTCTTGAACGCCTGGGCTCAAGTGATCCTTCTGCCTCAGCTGCCCAAAGTGCTGGTATTACCGGCACAAGTCACTTTGCCTGGATCTTTCTTTCTTTCTTTTTCTTTTTGTTTGTTTGTTTGTTCTTGAGACAGGGTCTCACTCTTTCGCCCAGGCTGGAGTGCAGTAGTGTAATCACAGTTCACTGTAGCCTCAGCCTCCTTGGCTTAGGTGATCCTCCCACCTCAGCCTTCTGAGTAGCTGGGATTACAGTCACACGCCACCATGCCCCACTAATTTTTTAAATTTCTTGTAGAGATGGAATTTTGCCATGCTGCCCAGGCTGGTCTTGAACTACTGAGCTCAAGCAATCCACCTACCTTGTTCTCCCAAAGTGCTGGGATTATAGGCTTCAGCCACCACACCCAGCCTGTCTCTTTCTTTTTTAAAGCTGAATAATATTCTACTATAGTAGAATATTATTATATAGTAGAATAATATTTTACTATATAGAATATTATTGTATATTGTTCTATATAGTATATATAGTATATTATATACTATATACTAGTATATATAGTATATGTACTATATATAATATTCTACTATATATATATCACAGTTTCTTTATCCATTAATCTGTCAATGGACACCTAAGTTATTTTCATATTTTGACTATAGTGGAAAATGCTGCAATGAACATAAGAGTGACGAAATCTATGAGGTGGTGATCGCATTTCCTTTGGGTATATGCCTATGAGAGGGATTTCTGGGTCATATGATAGTTCTATTTTTAATTTCTTTAGAAATCTCCATAGTGCTTTCCATAATAGCTTCACCAGTCCACATACTCACCAACAGTGTACAAGTTATTTTCTCCATACCCTTGCCAACCTCCTTTCTTTTGACTTTTTAATAGTAGCCATCTTAACAGGTGTGAGGTGCTATCTCACTGTGGTTTTGATTTGCATTTTCTTGATGATTAATGTTGTTGAGCACTTTTTCATATACGTGTTGGCAATTTTTACGTCTCCTTTGGAGAAATGTCTATTCAGGTCTTTTGCCCATATTAAAATTAGGCTATTTGCTTTTCTACTGTTGAGTTGTGGGAGTTCTTTATACATTTTGAATATTAACTCCATACCACATATATGGTTTGCAAATACATTTTTCCCAGTCAATAAGCTGCCATTTTATTTTGTTGATTGTTTACACTGCATAAACTTTTTACTCTGCATGAACTATTTATTTATTTTTGCTTTTGTAGCCTGAGCTTTTGGTGTAATATTCGAAAATTAATCACCAAGGCCAAAATTCAGATTTTTCTCTATATTTTCTTCTAGGAGTGTAGTAGCTTCAGATCTTACATTTAGGTCTTTTATCCATTTTGAGTTGATTTTTGTGTATGGTGTAAGATGACAGTCCAATTTGATTTCTTTGCATTTGGAAATCCAGTTTTCCCAGCATTGTTTATTGAAGAGACTGTCCTTTCCCCATTGTGTTCTTTTGGTACCCTTGTCAAAAATTAGTTGACTGTATATGTTTGGATTCATTTCTCGAGGCTCTGTATACTCTTTGTCTGTACTATGGGACTGCTTTTATGTCACTATCATACTGTTTTGATCACAATAGTTTTGTAATATGATTTTAAATCAGAAAGTATAATGTCCACAATTTTGTTTTTTCTTTTTCAGAATTGTTTTGACTATTCAGGGTATTTTGTGTTTCCATATGAATTCTAGGATTGTTTTTCTGTTTCTGTGAAGAATACCATTGGGATTTTGATAGGGATTGTGTTGAATATGTATGTTGCTCTGAGTAGTATGGACATTTTGACAATATTAATTCTTTCAATCCATGAGCATGAAATATCTTTCCATTTACTTGTGCCTTCTTCAATTTCTTTCATCAATGTTTTATAGTTTTTAGCATATAAACATCTCACTTCCTTGGTTAAATTTATTCCTATTTTTTAATGCTATCATAAATGAGATTGTTTTCTTGATTTCTTTTTCAGGTAGGTTGCAAAAAATGTTGCTAATCTTCGTATGTTGATGTTGTACCTTCTGACTTTGCTAAATTCATTTATTCATTTAATTTTGGATATTAACTTCTTATCAGATATATGGTTTGCCAGTACATTTTTCCCAGTCCACAGGGACTGTGCCTTCTGTTCTAACAGGTTTTTTTTTTTTTTTTGGTGAAATCTTTGGGTGTTTTACATATAGGTTCATGTTATCTGCAAAGACCCCACCTATCAATATCATCAACTTGTGGTTTAAGTTCCAACATATGAATTTTGGAGGGGCACATACATTTAAACCATAGTAACATCCAAATTTTACCAATTCTGTTAATGCATGCTAATATGCATAATTCAGCCAATTTCAGGATGAGATTCTGCATTTGGTTTTCAGCAATGTCAGCTCTGCAGCTGCAGAGGATAAGAGTATTTTTCAGGACACAAAATAAGTTTTCAGGTTATTTATGTGGCTCTTGAGCTAGCAATTTGAATTTCTTTCTTTCTTTTTTTTTTTTTTGAGAGGGAGTCTCGCTCTGTCGCCCACGCTGGAGTGCAGTGGTGCTATCCTGGCTCACTGCAAGCTCCGCCTCCGGGTTTGCACCTCCGGGCTCACGCCTCCGCCATTCTCCTGCCTCAGTCTTCCGAGTAGCTGGGACTACAGGCTCTCGCCACCACGCCCGCCTAATTGCAATTTGAATTTCTAAGATGCATCATTCTCTTTCGCCACTTTGTCCAGCAACATTAGGAGCAAACAGCCAACTTCATTATATTAATAAGATTTGCGAAAATGTTCAAAAGTATTACATACACAGTCACCCAGCTCCTTTGCTTTTTGTAAGTGGTCGATTAGGAGTATTCAATAGAGTTATTTGGTGTATGTCTATTGCCAGATCACATCATAGACTATCAGTGCTCTCTTTAGTACTGAAAATAGAGTCATTAGTGTCTATAAATCTAATCAGTATATTCATTTTCTAGGTGGTAGAAATTTTATCTCCACTGTCAGTACATCTGAGTAATATTCTGTTATTAAAATGAATGGATTATTATTTATATCATTGCAATGTCCTCACCAAGTTGTCACTTTATTAAAATTAGGATTCTTGGTGGTAGCCAAAGACTTGCTTTTGACACAGGTTGGTTGCTAGGATTTGGTAGGCATACATACAGTAGTAGTTCAGTAATTAGTTATGGAGCACTAATTGGCTGAATTGTATCCTTCCCAGTTTTATATATTTATGTCCTTACCCCAGTACCTCAGAATATGACTGTATTTGGAGATAGGGTCTTTAAATAGATAATTAGAGGTCATATTGGGCTCTAATCCAATATGACTGTTGTTCCTGTAAGAAGAAGAAATGTGAACATAAACATACATAGAGAGATCATGGGAAGATACATGAAGAAGATGGCCATCTACAAGCCGCGGAGAGAAACCCCAGAAGAAACTAACCTGCCAACACCTTGATCTCAGCCAGCCAGCCTCCAGATTGTGAAGAAATAAATTCCTGTTGTCTCAGTCGCCTAGTTTGTGGTACTTTGTTATGGCAGCCTCAGCAAACTAATACACTAACCCTGAACACTAGGAAATCATCCTGGGGAATCAAAATCATTGAACCTTGGAGTTGGATGGCCTGGTTCAGCTTATCTTTTCTTTTTGTAGATATGAGGTCTTGCTATGTTGTTCAGGGTGGACTGCAGTGACTATTTACAAGCATGATCATAGTGCACCATGGCCTTGATCTCCTGGGCTCAAGTGACCCTCCCACCTCAGCCTCCTGGATAGCTGGGACTACAGATGCACATCAGCCTGGTATAATATCTTTGACATATAAAATATTCAGGCTCCTTTCTTCCAGGGATGGAACAATTTTGGTATTCCACAGAAGTCTCAGGCAAGAATATTCGATTTAATGCTCAAACTCTGTAGACAATGTCCTCTCTGTGGGTATGTGGCTCTCCTGTATTTATTATCATCTGCTATTTCTCTTTTCTTTTTTCTCCTTCTTGGAGACATTCCCTCTACTTTGAAAAGTGAAGGCACAAAATCACTTCTCAAGTTGGGCCACTTCAAGCTGTTCCCAGCTGGAGAGCAATAACAGTATTTCTACGAACTGTGCTTAGCCACTCAATCCATATGTGAACATTCTAAGTACAGTGCACTATGGCAAGTTATATTATGGCTCATTCAATTCAACCATAGTGTTTTGTGTGCTTACTGTGTGCCAGGCACAGTGCAATGAAAGTGAGAATGCAAAGATGAATGAGATGCTATACCTGCCCTTACAGAGGTCAATTGCTCAAATAGCACAAGGTATTCTGGTGATAGTAAGTGGGAATGATATAACTGTTCCTGTGATTATTTATCAGGAGACTTAGTGAAATCACCTGGTGATGGATATTGAGAGATGGCTTTCCTCTGCCAACAGATATACAAGTGTATACCTGTATACACTTGCTTATGTATCCCTTGGAGCCCCAATGAGTCTTCCTTTCAAAAGTACACCAGAATAAGAGACAAGCTCAAAGAAAGGTAAATGCACAAATCTGCTCATGGAACCAGAATTTCTTACACATTTTTCTGGACCACTCCGGGTTTTATAATTTAAGAACTTCTTTACAACATTCTAGGTACTTAGCATGGCACGAAAGGGCACATTCTTTGCTCCCAATGCACTGCAAGCTACAATTTAGAGAAAATGGGAAACATCTCAAACAAAGAGCTGGGAAGAGGCAGGAGCTGTGCTGGAGGAGCAGAGAAGTGGGAGGCAAGGCAACTGAGAGCCGGTACATTGTGCACTGTCTGGGGACACGCAGGAGGGGGAAGCAAGCCTGCAATCTTTTTTTTTTTTTTTTTTTTTTTTTGACTTTGGAAAAGGAATCAGGAGCTATTTCTTGGTTAGTGAGCTTTGCTAGGGTTTCAGTTTGCCCTCAGAAGGTTGACGGTGTGGGTGGATGGCATTGTTTGGTTGCAAAGTGGGGCAGCAGTTGGTGAGTGGTTAATTTAAGAGTCATGCTCTGACAGAACAACCCATGTGTCCTCTCCCATATGCGTGGGGGAAAAAAGCCAGCGCTGCATTCACTGTTGGAATTGACTCTGTAGCTGGGATTAGCAGCTCTGTTTTGCAGAACACAAAGATTTAGAGAGTTAAAGTAAACGCACCAAGGTAAAGCTGGGGACAGAAGTGGAATTTTAATTTAGTTTAGACAGTGCATCTTCCACTGAAGGATGGTTTTGCTTTTATTTATTATTATTCTTTAATGATAGAGAGAAGAGATTCAACAGTGTTCAGCTGAGGGGAGAAAGAGAGCATATTTGTGGCCCCCCTGCACGTCTGTGACTGGGTCCAAATTCCCATGGGTCAGCTCCTTCCTGGAGCCACTCCTTTGTGTTGTGGCAGCAAGGTCAGCAGGGCAACCCTTGTCCACCCACACCTGGGGCACAAGACTCCATGTTGGAGAACCTTCAAGATGGCGGCAGGTCACGTGGGTGACTGATAGGCTATAGGGCCCTTCTTGGAGGCTCTCCTCAGGCTAAGATAGGCTGTGCAAAGAAAACCTTGATTCGTCTAAAATGACTGTTATTTTGGGAACTATGCAGAGCAGTATATGACAATTACTGACTCTGAGACATTTTCAAAGTGGTGGGATTCTCTCTTCACGGTTTTGTTTGTTTGTTTTTAGACATAGGGTCTGGTTCTGTTTTCTAGGCTGGAAGTGCAGTGGTATGATCATAGTTCACTTTCTCTTTGAACTTCTGGGCTCAAGCGATACTACTGCCTTAGCCTCCCAAGTAACTGGGACTACAGGAGCACACCACCATGCCCTACTAATTAAAAAAAAAAAATTGTAGAGGTGGGGTCTTGCTATGCTGCACAGGCTGGTCTCAAACTCCTGGACTCAAGCAATCCTCCTACCTTTTCCTCCCCAAATTCTGGAATTATAGGCATGCGTCACTGCAGGCAGCCAGGATCCTCTTTTCAAGTGTTAACGGATGTGCTTTTCCCCCAGAGTCCCTGTTACCATGTGCTCATTTCCCACTGCTGCCTAATTTGAGAAACAGCTGGGACATCCGATACTCATCACTGCATGGAAAGGTGAGGCCACAGCCAGAGGGAAATGAGGTTTTCCTCCTTAACTTTCATGTTTTAAAAGAAGAGGCACTTAGAATGATATACGAAATAAAGTGGGCAACACTCTTGTGCACCTTAGGCAATACAGTAGATTTGGGAGAACACAAATAATATGAGAACCAAGCTTTCCTCTTTTTCCTTCCACTAGGGGAGAAAAAAAAACCCACAAAAAAACAAACAAGCAAACTTCCTGGACAGAGAAGTGGAAAGGGAGAGAACTTCGTAAGGTTTGTAGGGAAAGCATGAGGCCCCAGGGAACCCTACGTACAGGAGTGCCATCAAAACTGAAAAATCACCAGCCTCCACCTGGAGCCAACATCATCAATCACCAGCATCCATGTAGGAGCCAACAAGCATCTGACAGCCACCCGTACAGTGGAACAATGTGATCACACTTCCCATTGGCTTCTGGTGAGGACCTCATTTTGATAATGGTCACAACTTCACAACTCATTTTGATATCCGTTCAGCAGGAATGTCCCATGTTTGGACTCTGAGCCTTTTTAGTCCTCATTTGACTTAACCCAAGTGTAGAATCTCTGCTTCCACTTTCCCCAGATGGTGAGTGGAGTCTGGGTCTAGACACCTAGAGAGGGCCATGGGGAATGAAATAAGAGTCTCTCTCTTAGATTTGGATGGGCCGAGAGGAACTAACTACAAAGGACATTAGGCTTTTCTCTCATCCCCCATATCATCTTTCTCACATGAAGAAATTTCCATAGGTGCTTTCTAAGGAGCCACATTCCTCCAGGCACAAGAGTAGACAGACATCACGTTGCTGAGACATTGGCTCACCTGTTCCCGTTGCCCTTGGAGGGCCAGCAGAAATCTGTTGCTAAAGCTAGTTTTTGGCATTAATGCTTCAACGTTTTATGTGCTTAAAATTCCATCTGTGCGTGTTCAGACATGACCAAAGTGCTTGTCATTTCTAGTTCAACTCAGCCCTCCCAGGGCTTGGACTTGGAAGAAGAAAGGTTTCCTCCCTCTCCCTCATATACCTACCCTGCTGAGCAAGTAGCTCCATCTGCCCCAGACCTGCAGCCTGGGACTTGTGGACAAACTTGGGCAGTTTCATTATTCCCACCCAGTACTTCCTGGGAATAAGCCAGGAGATGGTGGAGGAGCCCTGCTGGCTGCTGGATAAAGATGGAAGCCCTTTAGGAAAGGATGAGCTGTGCTTATCAGAACTGGACCAGGTTATTGGTTACACAACCCAGGAAAAGAGTCACCTGCTAGAGACTTCCTGGGAACCCAAGACAAAATATCAGCTTCACTCGTGTGAGCTGAGATCCTAGAATTCAAAGCACCGGGTAACAAATGGAGGGGATGTATAGTGGGTTGAAGATGCACCACCCACATCCCCATCCATGGAGGACCTGCTGCCCGTGCTACTGGAGGTGAGTCAGCGGACAGTTCTTAGCTCTTGGTTCCTTCTGGGTGGCCTCAGCTACAGAGGGCTGCCTTGCCCAAGAGCACACTCTTTCCTGTGTAGGGCAGCAAAAATATTCCACACCAAATTATGCCATTTTGGCATAAGGATTATATTGAGCTGAAGACAGTGGAGATACAAGAAAAGCTCTCTTCCCTTCTCCTATTTGCCTAAAAGCAGAATATAAATTTGTAAAGGTGTTTTCCTCTCCCCTTTACCGGGAAAGACAGAAATTAACCACCGAGACAAAACCTGTGTCAGTCCAGAGACGGCACCATGAGGGCTATCCAGAATTCAAGGATGGGAGCTGAGCTTGTTCTGGGCTTTGATTTAGGGAGAGGGGAGGCAAGGAGAAGGCATTCTGGGCAGGAGCCTGACACAGACGGGGCAAGTGGTCAGTGAGGTGCTGATGAGGTTAGCAAGGGATGAAGAGCAGGTAGGGTTAAACCAAAGCTGGGCGAGGGGACTCTTCGCGACCCTTCCCCACCCTGTGACTGCTTTCTGTAACCACTGGCACTGTGTGCTCTAAATATTCTCATTCCTGCTCCTTTTCTGGTACCTTCCTGGAGTCTTGGCTGCTGCCATACCCCTGTGCTCAGGCCTTCACCTCCTGGCCTTTTTCTGTGTGCTCACTGCTGGGGGAGCCCAGACATTGTGGAGGAGTCCCAGCCCAGTCCCTCATCGGCAAGCCTTCCTTCCTCACATCCCAGAGGGCCTTTTCAGCTGCACAGAGGCACTCCAGCTCGCACTGCCGGCATCCTGAGATCAAACTCATCCTTCTCTCGAAAAATAACTTGGCAGACTCCCACAATCCCATTATTTTTTCAGGCTTTTGAGCTGGAAGCCTTTGGCCATCTATTCCTTCCTTCCTTCCCTCCCTCCCTCCCTCCCTCCCTCCCTCCCTCCTCCCTCCCTCCCTCCCTCCCTCCCTTCCTTCCTTCCTTCCTTCCTTCCTTCCTTCCTTCCTTCCTTCCTTCCCTTTCTCCCTCCCTCGCTCCCTTCCTTCCTCTTTCCATTTATTTCCCCTCCCTCCCTCTCTCTCTCTCTCTTTCTTTCTCCAAATCATAACAAAAATTGTACAGCTTCTTTCTTAGATATTTTTTCTTTTTCTTTTGTACCACACACACCAGCTCTGGAGTACCTGCCTCAAATTCAGCCCGTTCCCTCATTCTTGTGCCCCAAAAAATTCATCAGGGAGGACAATCTAGAAAGCTATCTCTCTCTATATATATTTAAAGTAATTTTCTTTTTAAAAAATTTTTTATTTCTTATTTTCTTTAACTTTTAAGTTCTGGGGTACATGTGCAGGATGTGCAGGTCTGTTACATAGGTAAACGGGTACCATGGTGGTTTGCTGCATAGGTCAACCCATCACCTAGGTATGAAGCTCAGCATCCATTAACTATTCTTCCTGATGTTCTCCCTCCCTGACCACAGGTCCCAATTTGCATTGTTCCCCACAATGTGTCCCTGTGTTCTCATGATGTAGCTCGCACTTATAAGTGAGAACATGTGGTGTTTGGTTTTTTGTTCCTGTGTTAGTTTGCTGAGAATAACGGCTTCCAACTCTATGTCCCTGCAAAGGACATGATCTCGTTCCCTTTTATGGATGCATAGTATTCCATGGTGTATATGTACCACATTTCCTTTATCCAGTCTCTCATTGATGGACATACACGTTGATTCCATGTCTTTGCTATTGTGAATAGTGTTGCAATGAACATACACGTGCATGTATCTTTATAATGGAAATATATTTTTCAATAACCTTCTAGGTGATTAATTTGCCCTGCACTGAAGTCAGGATAGATTAGATTATGCTCCTATAACAAATTCATCCTGAAATCTCAGTGGCTTAACATAATCAAGATTTATCTGTTGCTCATGCAAATTCCAGTATGAGTAGGGCTGCCTCCTTCTTGCAGCTACACCACTTGGAATGTGTGGTGCCCAAGATGTTAAGACTGGGAAGCAGGAGCTGAAGGGATGTTTCTAAGGATCAGGACTGGAATTGGCTAGAACTCAGTTACATGATCTGAACCATGCTGCAAGGGAGGCTGGGAGGTGCCCAGGGACTTCTCAGGAGGAGGAAACAGTCTACAGACATCTGCTGTCTCTAGGGTATATCTGGGTCTCTCTCTCTCTGAGTATGGCTGTTCCTTGGTGTCCTGCAATGGCCTTCCTCACTCACATCATCTTACTGAGTCCTTGGTTCTTAGAGCCTCAAGAGCCGGACACAACATTCTCTTCAAGCAACACAGTGCTGAGCAGCAAACACCTCATGCTTGTTTGTTGGAGAGGTCTCCCGGAATCTCTGTTTCAGCTGCTTAGCTTGTTCTGAAATCCTCAGGATTTTTCCCCCAAGTTCTCTGGAATTTCTGGCTGATGAAAGAACAACTTTCCAGGGGTTCTCTGAAGGAAGATCATCCTACTGTGACTTCGGCTTTGGGAGATAAATGGAGTCAAAGCAAAGAACTTAGGGATGTGGACCAAATGTTGCTAGGGCAGGAAGTCTGCCGATAGGCAGCAACAGCCGTTTCTGAACTGCTTCGTCCATCTTGCCTGTTAAAGAAAAACAGTCTGTAAATATCCAGTCTAGTTATTCATGCTCTTTGGGAAGACAGCACAGCAGGGCAGTGAAGGGTAGGGCTTTCTGTAATAGGTTGCCTGGGCTTGAATCACAGGTCACTTCTTTCTAGTGGCATGGCCTTGGGCAAGTTGCTTCACCTGGTGGAGCCTCAGTTTTCTCATCTGGAAAAAAGAAGGAGCAGTCATTCCTATCGCCTTAAGTGATGTGGATATTGAATAAAATGATCACTGTTTGACTTAATGTAAGGTAATAGAAAGCAAGTTCTTACCAATGCTGTTATAAATCCTTGTTTACTCTTAAACTTGAGCAACTTATCTCTTATTTTTGACAGCTTGAAAATGTGTATTTCAACTACACATTTAGGACATTTACCCTAAAAAATATACTCTTTCCATTCATTCTTACAGACATTGTGTGATGAAAGAATACTGTCATCCTAGGGAAGGAGCAAGTCCGCTTAGGGTTGGCTGGGAGAATGGAGCTCCACAACAACTGTGGGAGAAAAGCATTTATTGCCCTTGCTACACATCAGCGACCCACGTTTTCCAAATTGCAAACATTTCATAACCATGCCTGAGGCTGGGATGAAGACCGCCTCTCAGATTGACTTCATCTGTAGTGCTTTCTGCTTTTGCTGGAGCGGGGTGCTTGGCTAGGCCTGGTGCTGCCTCTGCTTTTGAGAATTAAATGGGAAGTATAGGGGATGAGGGGGTGGGAGGTGTATACTCTAGGGATCCAAGTCATAGTTGCCATGCCCACTTGCTTTTTTCCTTTCTCTTTTTGAGACCCCAGGTGGTGGGAACAGCAAGGCCAGGTGAAATTAACAAAATGAAGGACTGTGTATGCCTGGTCTACAAAGTGACATTGCTTAGCAGCAGGGTCTCTGTGTCTTTGTGGTGCAGGTGGAATTGTTTTTCAGGTTTTGCTTTTTTTTTTTTGAGATGGAATCTTGCTCTGTCACCCAGGCTGGAGTGCAGTGGTGCAATCTTGGCTCATTGCAACCTTCGCCTCCTGGGTTCAAGCGATTCTCCTGCCTCAGCCTCCTGAATAGCTGGGACTACAGGCTTGCGCCACCATGCCCTGCTAATTTTTGTATTTTTAGTAGAATCGAGGTTTCACCATGTTGGCCAGGATGGTCTCGCTCTCTTGGCCTCATGATCTGGCCACCTTGGCCTCCCAAAGCCACTGCGCCCAGCCAGATCAGGGTTTGCTTTTTCATAAAGGCAATGTGGGTAGGGGGTGGAGGTGGGAGGGTCCTATATGGGCCATAAAGAAAGAGAACTGGGAGTCTGGGTGCAGTAATGGGGAGGATCTTATAGTGAGTGGGTTTTGCTCTAAAATAAAGGAAACACTGGCTAAATTCTTTTCCATCCAAGAGTTAGAACAGGACATGGTATGCAGGAGCTGCTTCTGTTTTCTTGTAAAACAATGTGAGCAAACTATTCAGGTCATTTTCTCGACAGTTTTTCTCTTAAAAAGTTTAAAATGTTATGGCCGGGTGCAGTGGCTCATCCCTGTAATACCAGCACTTTGGGAGGCCTAGGTGGGTGGATCACGAGGTCAGCAGTTGGAGACCAGCCTGACCAACATGGTGAAACCCCATCTCTACTAAAAATACAAAAAAATTAGCTGGGCATGGTGGCAGGGCCTGTAATCCCAGCGACTTGGGAGGCTGAGGCAGGAGACTTGCTTGAAACCGGAAGGTGGAGGTTGCAGTGAGCTGAGATTGCGCCACTGCACTCTAGCCTGGGCATTAAGAGCAAAACTCCGTCTCAAAAAAAAAAAAAAAAAAAAAAAAAAAATTTAAAATGTTGTTAGTCAAAAGTTTTCTTTTTTCTTTTAAATTTTATTTATTTCTAGGGCTGCCATAACAAAGTGCAATAGTTTTCTAAGATTTTATTTGCTAATTAACTTTCCAGTTCACAACTCACGTTTCTTAACATTTCAAATGTAAAGTTAGCCTGGAACAGTCGTACATTTGGTACTATCAGAATTTACAAGCTTAATTCAATGACATCTAGTTTCAAAGAGCTGCAGTATGTATTTTCTCTTTTCAGTTGTGCATTCGCTCTCTATTCTGATTATTTCAAGTTATGCAAATCAAGCTAGAGAAGAGATTTAATTTAATCAACTGTGCGTTTGCCTACACGGATTGGAATATTAGCTGTCGTCTATATGTAAATGACAGGAGTGAAGAAAACCTGTTGCTAAGCAATGTGACCAATTCCTGATGCGGTTCTTGAAGGTTAACCTTGTCAGACTGTTAGGGAAACAAGAGCATAGGAGAGTCAGATTCACGTCATTTGAAGTTCAGATTCATCTTGACATTAACAAGGCACATTCCTTGCTGGTCACAACCCACAGGCCTAAGATGTTTACAGTTAAGAAAACTTGATGATACCTGCAAGGACACACTCCTATGACAACAGAATGTCCAGATGTCCCAATATCCATAACAATGCATGCTTCCAAGGTAATGTATGGTATGTAATGGTATCCTTTGATGTATTTATACACTGTATGCCAAAGAGAGTTTTCTTTGAGTCAGCAAAATAAGCAATTTTGCCATGCTGTCAGCCCAACTGCACATAGACATACCTTAGCTTAGCTTTTGCATGGAAAAGACCCCTATATATGAACAACAAAACAAAGACAAGGGGTTTGCTCCTCTTGCTTTCTGAGAATCCCTACTCTGTAACTGAGTGTCTTTCAATCAACTCTCTCTTCTCATTGCACTCTGCGACTCCCCTTACATTGTTTCCTGCATGAGATCCAAGAACCCTCTCCTCTCTTGGGGTCTGGATGAGGACTCCCTTTTTTGGCAACGAGACCTCAAAGCCAGGCTCAAAGTCAGATTGGTTGTGGGAGGTTGCTTGGGGTGCTCTGGAGGAGGGCACCTTCCCCCAGGTCCGGTGGCTGGGGGAGATTCTAAAAACCAGATGCTTTTTTAGACACTTGTCTGTCGTTTATGGTTAATGAGACAGAAAGACTGAACAGGAATATGAGAGATCATTTCTCCCTACAAAGAATTCTCCATTCACTCAAATGCAGCTGCGTTCTTTGCATTCCAGACCCAGAAAGGAGGCTAAGGTATCCATCCCCAGAGGAAAAATAGGAGACTAGATACTTGGCGCTGTTAGCAATCTGGGAGGAGCGAGAAACCCTTCAAATTGCACAAAGGGTCAAGAATAGGGAAATAATCAGCCAAGTGAGTTCTCAGCAGAGGACCACATGAGAAAGGTGGCAACCCTTCTAGCCAATCATAAACAGAAGACTCACTCCTTGAAGTGCCAACATGGCTCTTTGGTGGGAAGAAGAGAGAAGAGGTGGATTTTACAGGGTTCATAAACGCACCGTCAGCTCATCTTGAAGGTGCAAGAGAAGTTTTCAGGCACAGATGTTGTTTTGCTTTAGGAAGCTAGCGATGTATTCTTCACAGGAAAGCTGACCAAATCCTAGAATTAATTATTCATTGTCTTCTTCCCCCCTCCCCCCACACTAAACTGGGTCAGGGAGAGAGTTTCATATTTGTGTTGCTGTTACACCGCCAGCTCAGAACTAAAATGATTGGCTGAGACTTGGAGCTTAACAATTAACGTTAAATACAGGCAGCTGGCTGTATTTTGATTAAAAGCCACAATCAAGGAATCTGGCAATCTGGAATTTTGTGATAGCTGATGCCTGTTCCCCCCCCCCCCCCCGCCCCCATTTAAACAATTGCAAGTCTTCTGGGACCTTTTCCTTTACTGCCACTATGGTTTTGCACATTTAAAAAATTGGCAGACAAAAAATCGGCAGATATCCTCGGAGGTAACGCAAGGTTCCTCGGTGCCATACACAGCCAAGGTGTGCTGTGCGGCGGCCACATGATTCATAGTTCTGCTCTGTTTGGTAAAAACAAACACTGAAGACGTATTATCATTTTGTTAGTACAATGTTTAATTGTTCTTTTTTTTTTTTTCTCCTGTCCTCACTCAATTAGTTGCTCATAAATGGGAAAACAAAAAGGATTGAATCCTTTTAGCAGTCGGGCTGCTCTGGGGGTGAACTGTATTCTATTGCTTGTAGGGCCACCTTGTGGACAAGTGTATTTAGAAATTAGACGTGAAGGATGGATCCATTGGGAAAACGTAGACTGGTAATAAGATTTTGGAATTCTTGGTTATAAAATCTAAGTGTAATGATAATGACTTAGTTTCTATTAGCGGAACATTCCAGAAGATATCCTATTATAGGAAAGGCTAGTAATTGTGGTGAGTATGGAAATCTACCCATCACCATGAAATATATAATGATAATCCAGGTTTCATAGTTTATTGTCAATCATCTAAATTTCCTTACAATTCTTTCATGTGCTGGGGGTGGAGAAAAATCCAGGAGAGAGAGAGAGCCTTTTTCAACCATTTCAGTATTTCAGATTTCTTGCTGTTCTCCCCACCCCGCTAGATGGCATCTGGCTGCATGAAAGAAGTGACATAACCTTGGGGTGGTGGGAGGAGATACCGGGTCCCTGAGCACCAGTCCCACATCTTCTAGTTGCAGATGGGCTGGGCCTTCTATGGGTCTCTGCATGGAGTTTGTTGTGTGCAGCTGGTCCCTTCCGGCTGCATGCTGGATATGCGTCATGAGTCCTCATGCTCCACAGACCCCATAGCTTTGTGATCTGTGGTCAGCACAGAGAATCTCAGAACCTTTGAGGACAAGTTTGTGGATCTTCTGCAGACCATACATGGGCTCTGGGGCACCACTAACATTTTCTCAGGATGTCTACGTAGATATCTTATCCACCATTGCTGGTCCTGCCATGTTGAATGTGGTGGTATACCAAAGACCCTCTTCCCAAAGACAGGCGTGGGAGTTTCCAGGTTTACCCCAAGGTAGCAGAAAGGGATAGATATCAAAGACATTGGCAACCAACCTCTTCACTCTGTTTTTCTCTCTTCCCTCCCATGTTCCATCTGCCCTAGAAGAGGAAGGTTCTTCTCCTTTCTGTGTATCAGAGGTTTTCCTTTCATCACATCTTGCATTCTTTCTTTCTTTGTTTCTTTTTTTTTTTTTGAGATGGAGTCTCACTCTGTTGCCCAGACTGGAGTGCAGTGGCACGATCTTGGCTCACTGCAACCTCTGCCTCCCGGGTTCAAGTGATTCTTCTGCCTCACCCTCCTGAGTAGCTGAGATTATAGGTGTGCGCCACCACACCCGGCTAATTTTTGTATTTTTAGTAGATACGCGGTTTCACCATATTGACCAGGCTGGTCTCGAACTCCTGACCTCGTGATCCACCCGCCTTGGCCTCCCAAAGTGCTGGGATTACAGGCATGAGCCACCGCACCCGGCACATCTTGCATTCTTTCTATCCTGTGACTTATAGCAAAGCTGTAGAATCAGTTTTGTAGGCTTGACTTAGATGCTTCAGAATTGTCAAAATGATCCTATTTCTAGAGACACAAAAATACAATTTGTGTAGTCAAAGCAGAAAAATCAACTCTTTTTGTGCATTCCTGATGTAATTATTCTAAATCCTCTTAGAGGCAAATGGATGCTTCTGGCAGATTGAGTGAGTATATACTTGGAAATGCAAATAGAAAAACACACCAGTATTTTTCAATAACAAAGATATTGGAAGATAATAACATTAAAGGTATTATCTTCGTTTTATTATGTTATTTTTATTAGTCCCCAAAATGCAAATATTTCATAGTTTGGATAATAACTTGGAAAGCAAAGAATGCAGCCTCTGTATTATTTCTCTCCGGCTGTTTCTCTCCTGACTTGACCAAACTAAGATTGGTTGATGTTTGGTTTGGCATTATAACCTCTTTAGAAGATAAAGGCAAGGAGACCGGGAGAAGCTGGTGCATTTTAATAGGAGCCTATTGCAAAGACGTGAATTTATGCAGGACAGTGTTCTTGCCAATCCAGTCCCTACACCAAAGCAATATTAGCCCCTTCTAATCAAAAAGGAATTTTTGTTTCTTTAGGTCAGTAGTTTTTTTCCTTTTTTTTTTGCAACCTCCACCTCCAGGGTTCAAGCGATTCTCCTGCCTCAACCTCCTAAATAGCTGGGATTACAGGCATGTGCCACTATGCCTGTCTAAATTTTGCGTTTTTAGTAAATATGGGGTTTCACCATGTGGGCGGGGCTGGTCTTGAACTCTTGACCTCAAGTGATCCGCCCGCCTCGGCCTCCCAAAGTGCTGGGATTACAGGTGTGAGCCACCACACCCGGCCTGGGCCAGTAGTTCTTAACCTGAAGTGAATCATATCAGTTCACTTGGCAAACATTTTCTAAGTGCATTGAAGCCTTTGATTTAGGTAGTCTAATTCACATGTTCTGAGACTGGGCCTACAGAGTTCTGAGAACATTCCTGCTTAGGCATCATGGCTGAGGTTTGTGGTCTGTCTTCTTCTAATCCACTCTATTGGGCAGTTTCCATCTATTGCTTTGTACCTTCTTCTTCGGTGATGAGGTGTCTTGGTGGGGTGTGAAAGGTCACTTTCAAACTATCAGGGCCTGATGGTTCTTACTTTCCGCAGAGTCCTCTGCATATTCTGGACATAACCACCTTCTGTTTGTTCATGGAGTGCCCTGGGAACCCCAGCGTGTCAAGGGACACTAAGATTCCCTGACACTTCCCTTAGTTTACATTAGACTGGGAAGACTATATAGGCATGACATCCCCTGATGGTCTGTAGGATGGTCTGTAGGATCCCCTGATGATCTATAGGATAAAACTGTTGAATTCCTGAAAGAAAAACCACCACAAAAGGAGGAATAAGTAGTAACTGATTAAACATATACAGTCATGTGCCCCTTAAGGTCATTTTGGTTGATGATGGACTGAATATATGATGGTGGTCCCATAATGTTTTCATAGGCAGGCCTGCCCTATACAGGTGTACCACTTTTAAAAAAATCTTGGCCAGACGCGGTGGCTCACATTTACAATCCCAGCACTTTGGGAGGCCGAGGTGGGCAGATCACAAGGTCAAGAGTT
The DNA here is from genome assembly GCF_007565055.1 of Rhinopithecus roxellana. Classification (NCBI taxonomy): domain Eukaryota; kingdom Metazoa; phylum Chordata; class Mammalia; order Primates; family Cercopithecidae; genus Rhinopithecus; species Rhinopithecus roxellana. Next base: position 36,023,211 of record NC_044564.1, on the reverse strand, counting down.
CGAGACCAGCCTGGCCAATGTGGTGAAACCCCGTCTCTACTAAAAATACAAAAATTAGCCAGGAGTGGTGGTGGACGCCTGTAGTCCCAGCTACTCGGGAGGCTCAGGCAGGAGAATCGCTTGAACCCGGGAGGTGGAGGTTGTAGTGAGTCGAGATCGGGCCACTGCACTCCAGCATGGGAGACAGGGTGAGACTCCGTCTCAAAAAAAAAAAAAAAAAAAAATCTTTCATGACACATTTTGTACTATACTCTTCCTATGCTTCGATATGTTTAGATACATGAATACCTTCCATTGTGTTATAGTTTCTTACAATATTCTGCACAGTCACTTGCTGTACAGGTGTGTAGCCTAGGAGGAGTAAACTGTACCATTTAACCTAGGTGTGTGGTAGGCCGTGCCATCTAGGTTTGCATACGTACACGCTATGATGCGCACACAATGATGAAATTGTCTTGCAACACACTTCTCGGAATGTATCACTGTCTTTAAGCAAAGGATAACTATACTAATTGAACATCTACTATGTGCCACATGATGCATTGGAGATACATGACAACAAATAGACAAGGAATCGCCATTTCCATAGGACATGAGAGGGGACAGGCAATAAAAATGAGAATGGGTAAATACCCAAGACAGTTTCAGATGGCAATAGGACCTCTGAAGAATGGCGGGTGTAGCAGGTGAAGTAGCAGGGATCTGGGTGAAGGAGGGGAGCATGGGTCTGCTTCAGTGTGGGGCTGTGCCTCCCTGAGGGCAGGGCACCCCAGCATCACCTCCTCTTAGTCCTGCAGCCTCACTTGAGAGTGCGGTGACTCTCAGCGGAGGACAGGTCCTGGGGCATAAAGGAAAGGCTGGGGTTCCAAGGGATCCAAAGGAAAGGACTGTGGGACCTTCTCTGAAAGTTGGACATAAGGGTTGACAGAGGCCAAGCTGCCTGGGGAAAATAGGTGGGGTGTGGACACAGGCCCACAGCACACGAAGGTTAGAAGTCTGCAGAAGATTCCTTTTTTTGTGTGTGTGTGTGACAAGGTCTCGCTCTGTGACCCACATTGAAATCCAGTGGTGTGATCTCGGCTCACTGCATCTTGGGTTTAAACCATCCTTCCACTTCAGCCTCCAGGGTAGCTGGGACCACAGGCGTGCACCACCACATCAGCTAATTTTTTTTTTTTTTTTTTTGAGACGGAGTCTCGCTCTGTCGCCCAGGCTGGAGTGCAGTGGCCGGATCTCAGCTCACTGCAAGCTCCGCCTCCCGGGTTCACGCCATTCTCCTGCCTCAGCCTCCCGAGTAGCTGGGACTACAGGCACCCGCCACCTCGCCCGGCTAATTTTTTTTGTATTTTTTAGTAGAGACGGGGTTTCATCATGTTAGCCAGGATGGTCTCGATCTCGTGACCTCGTGATCCGCCCGTCCCGGCCTCCCAAAGTGCTGGGATTACAGGCTTGAGCCACCGCGCCCGGCCAATTTTTTGTATTTTTAGTAGAGACGTCTCACCATGTTGCCCAGGCTTGTCTTGAACTCCTGAGCTCAAGCAATCCACCCGCCTCAGCCTCCAAAAGTGCTGGGATTACAGGCATGAGTCACCATGCCCGACTTCTACAGGAGAGTCTAGCAGCGTGGACTGGGGTCCAAGGCCAGGACAGTGACGGCAGGCACCAGGGCAGAGAACTGGTGGGCATGGAAGACCTGGAACACTGGATCTGCTGAGCTACCCCTGAAATCGTCCTTCGGCTCCCATCGGCTCAGAATCTGAGCAAGAAAGAGACCCTAGAAAGGGCCGGGGGTGGGGGGGTGGGGGTGGGCACTCGGGTGCTCTCTGTATACAATCTTAAGGACTCATATAGATGTTCCTGGAAATAGACAGCAGTCACTGCTAATTAGCTAGCTAGTGGGTGCTCAGAGTATGGAGACTGGTGTATGAGAGGCAATGTGATGGCAAAGTCAAGTTGCCAGCCTCTGAAGCCTGGCCTGCTCTTATCTGTCATATGGTGAACTCTTTGAGGGCAAGGATTCTTCTACTTTCAGCACCATGCAAAGTGTCCCTGATAGTAGGAAGCAGGAACTCAAGAAATACTTATTAGTTTCTATTTGACTGTTTTGACCTTGGGCTTTATTTTTATTTATTTATTTTTCCATCCGAGGAAGCATCAAAATAAAGGTTGGTGTGTAAATCAGATTGATGTGGGTAAATCAGTAGTTAATAAAATTAAGATTTTTTTCTTCTTGATCTGCTTGCAAGCATGACTTGGATAATTTGCAATTATATCCCAGGAAGAATTAAACAATTATATGATGCAAATGAGCTTAACATGATGCTCTTTGGGATCAAATGCACACAACTGCTTAATTGCTGGAGATTTGCCCAAGATTTGTTTTTCAGCTGTCTAATGCTAGTAACAAACCACCCTAAAACTTAATGGCTTAAAACAACAACCATTATCTTTCCCAGTTCTAGAAGTTGATTGAGCTCATTTGGAAGAAGCTTTTGCTCCACATGATTTTGGCTGGGGCTGCAATGGGGGCTTGATTGGGTTAAAATGTACCAAAGGGCTTATTCACAGAGCTGGCCATTGCTGTGTATAGAGCTGGCCATTGCCTGGGACCTCAGCTAGGGCTTAGTTCTCTTTCCTATGGCCTTCTCCACGTGTAGTTTGGGCTTTTTCACGGCATAGCATCTTGAGTCTAAAAATAGGCTCCCAAAAGGAAGGAAGCAGAAATTGTTAGTTCTCTGAAGGCTGAACTCACTTAAGCCTGCCTTTTAAGGCAGTCCACTTAAGGCTGGACCATATTGGTCAAAGAAGTCGTGGAGCCAGCCCAGATTCAAGAGGAGATGAAACAAAACTCCACTCACTGTGAGAGTGGCACACATGTGCACAGGGGCCCCATCTTTAGATACTGTCTACCACAATCTGCCCTCTGGCCTCCACAGTTCACATCTTTCCCACATGCAAAATATACTCATCTCCTCTCCTCATATTAGCATCATGGTATTGGCTCAAACAAAGTCCAGGATCTTACTACCAGATTCAGGCATGGATAGGAATCCTTGAGTGCAGCTTTTCTGGTGTGGTTTCTTGAGAGGAAATTCCTCTAAACTAGAAAGACAAGTTATCTGTCCTGTATACATCCTTTCACATAAAATGTGAAAAAGGGACAAGATAAATGCAATAAATGCTCCCTTTCAAAAAGTGGGAAACAACAGGCGAATAGCTTTGACTAGTTCATAGCAATTCTGAAATCCAGCCAGGCATGTGTTGTCATTTTTTGAATCAGGATCTCTTTCATGGTTCTCTCTGGTTCTTGACTCAGCTCTCTGGTGACCTGTTCTTTTCCATAAGAAATTATGCTTGCAGCTGTGTAGGAGACAGTCTCAATCTCCTTTCTCTTTATAAGAGGTTAAGGACCCAGAGACCTCTTTTCATTTTGAACTATCTCCATATCGTTTAGACCAAGTTAATAGAATTCCTTTAAAAACCTTATAGGTTTCCTGTGCATCAAATTATAATTCCAATCCCTTAGATAAATGCTATACCCAGAATTCTCCTTGAGACAGGAACATCTAAACCTTGGACTGAGCGTAAAAATGCTGTAGAACAAATCCCTTAAGATTCTTGAAAGTCCTTTTTTCTTAGAAGTGAAGAAGGTTATTGGCACACTGTCTCAAATCTTTCTGAGGTCTTACGCCTGCACTTTTGATTTGAACATTTTCTCTGACACTACATTTTACTTGCAGCAACCTGGGTTTAACACTTGCCTTAAGGCCATTTCTTCCTCTGAGAATCTTTTGTTGAGTCCTGAGTTCTCGATGTGTTTTCTAAATTCTGCTCTCAATCTGAGCAGTCCTTTATTTTTTTTTGTTCATCTCTCTTTCCATTGGCTTCATAGTTTGACAGTGTTGTAAAATGTTCTACCAATATATTGTATGAGTTGCCTTTTCTTCAGCCTCCAATAACAATTTCCTCACTCTCCTTCCAGTCTCCTCTGTGGCTTTTTGAGACCTTTCTGGCCCCTGCCTGCCCCAAACAGTCTTAAAGCCAATGCTGCATGTTTTCGGTTTCTGTTGCAGTATCCCACTTCTAGATACCACGTTCTGTTTCAGCTGTCAATCACTGCGGAATAAGCCAATTTAAAATATAGTAGCTTAAAACAACAGCCATCTTACTACTCTTAATTCTATGAGTGAAATGGACTTGGGGTCAGTTTTTCTGCTCCATGTGATGTCAGCTGACTCTGCAGTCTTCTGAGGACTCGACTGGGAAGAAAGACCCAGGAGAGCTCACTCACATGTCTGGCAGTTGGTACTGCATGTTGGCTGGGAGCTGAGCTAGGGCTGTTTACCAAAGACCTTTGTTTTCCCCCATGTGGGCCTTGCAGTGTAGTTCTTTAGGCTTCCTCAAAATTTGATGCCTGAGTTCCAAGAACGAATGTTCCAAGAAGCAGGCGGAAACTGTCAGCTTAACTCCTGAGTTCGAAATTCACTTCTGACATATTTTATCCATCAGAGCAAGGGGCCAGCCCAGATTCAAAGGAAAAGAAGTATACTCCACCTCTATTAGAGGGATGGATGTACATAAAGGCAGGGAGAGTTGGTAGCATGGTGGTCATCTTTGGAGATGACCATAGCTGGAGGATGGTGACTGCCTCTCCTAACAAGGAGTCACATGGAACTGGGTGCTACTTTTTCTTGTGTAGAGAAGACAAATATCTCATTTCTAGAACTGTTCAATTATTTCCATATTTTTCCTTTGATTCATCCTACTCACTGAAGGCATGTTAATATCTACCATTTGCACAATTGAAATTTACTCTGTATATACTGAGAATTCACTATAAAAATGCATTTGATGTTTCCTTCAGTTGGGCAGGATTCTTGGTAAAATCTTGGTAAAAAGTTAAAAAAATAAGAATTGAGGCCTGAAACAAAGTCTGAATTTAGTATTGATGTGCAGTATAAACTGATGCCAAAGCACTTTTTCTTTTACTCTGTCACCTAGGCTGGGGTGCAGTGGTGCCATCTTGGTTCACTCACTGCAGTGTCTTCCTCCTGGGTTCAAGCAATTCTCCTGTCTCAGCCTCCCCAGGTGCTGGGACTAAAGGTGCACACCACCACTCCCGGCCGATTTTTGTATTTTTAGTAGAGACGGGGTTTCACCATGTTCGTCAGGCTGGTCTCAAACTTCTAACCTCAGGTGATCCACCCGCCTTGGCCTCCCAAAGTGCTGGGATTACAGGTGTGAGCCACCGCGCCCGGCCAGCTCTTTTCTTTTTGATGTGAGCTATGCAAACTGTGGAGGCTTCTCTGCCTGATCACAATTTGGGTAATGGGACTTCCATGAGGTCTAGCGCTTTCCCTAAAGACAGAGAAGCGAGAGAGCTTTCTTCTGCTTGTTTTAAAAAAGTATATGGCTTTTTAGAAAAAAACAAAACAAAACAAAACACAGATTAACATGTATAAGAATTCAAATGGTTCAGAATGACATGAAATTTTTTTTTTTTTTTTTTTTTTTTGAGACGGAGTCTCGCTCTGTTGCCAGGCTGGAGTGCAGTGGTGCAATCTTGGCTCATTGCACCCTCTGCCTCCCGGGTTCAAGCAATTCTCCTGTCTCAGTCTCCCGAGTAGCTGGGACTACAGGTGCCTGCCACCATGCCCTGGCTAATTTTTTGTATTTTAGTAGAGATGGGGTTTCACCAAGTTGGCCAGGCTGGTCTCAAACTCCTGACTTCATGATCCGCCCACCTCAGTCTTCCAAAATGCTGGGATTACAGGCATGAGCCCCCGACATGAAATTTTTAAAAGTCTGTTTGCTCACACCCCACCTTCTGCAAAAACTCAGCATCACTCTCCAGAGGCAACCACTGTCAACACTTTCTGGTCTTCTGGTGGTTGCCATTGGAAATTAATACAATATATTTTTACTTTTGTTTTTTGATTGATACATTTAAATAGTATTTATTGTGTTCTCATTAAAGAGCAGTTGTTTCCCAAATTTAGCATGCATGAGAAGCACCTTGAAGGTTTCTCAAAACAGAAATTGCAGGGCTGCGCCTCTGGAGTTTCTGGGGTCTGGGGTGGAGCTTGAGAATTTATATTTTTGGAAAATTGCAATTTTTTTTTTTTTTTTTTTTTTGAGACAGAGTCTCACTCAGCCCAGGCTGGCGTGCAATGGTGCAATCTTGGCTCACTGCAACCTCCACCTCCTGGGTTCAAGCGATTCTCCTGTTTCAGCCTCCCGAGTAGCTGGAATGACAGGCGCCTGCCACCACACCCAGCTAATTTTTGTGTTTTCAGTAGAGATGAAGCTCCACCATGTTGGCCAGCCTGGTCTCGAACTCCTGACCTCAGGTGATCTGCCTGCCTTGGCCTTCCAAAGTGCTGGCATTACAGGCGTGAGCCACCGTGCCCACCCTGAAAAATTGTATTTTTAATCATTTAATGCTATTATAGGAAATACAATTTGTTTTTATATTTTGACCTTATGTCCAGGGTTAATCCTTTAGTATTAGAATTAGTAATTTTAATTCTTTACTTGTTGGTAAGATTCTTACATTGTTGGTAAGATTTTGCATGTTGATACCTGCAGTTCTAACTCATTTTTATTGTTACATAATGTTTCATTTGCTTGTTTTATTACGGATTAGTCATGCATTCTCTCAAGGATGGACATTTAGATTGTTTACGTAGTCCCCTTCTCCTCCCCTTCCTTCTTCTCCTTTGCTATTACATAACAACGTGACAATAGAATTCTAGTACCTGTCTCCTTGTGAAAATGTGTGAGATTTTTCTTTTCCAGGATCTGCCAGGGAGTGGAACTACTGGGTTGTGGAGACTCAGATTCCTCTTATGGACAATTCATAGCCTCTTGGCCTGACCTCCTTTTCCAGTTATTACAGTGGCAACCGGCTCTGTGAGCGCTCCAAGTGACTTTCCCTTGGTGTTCCCTGATCTGCCCCACCCGCTTCTGTGATGCCTGCCTCTTGCTTTGGCCTGGGATGAGGTATGAAACACTACAGACCATGCTCAGTGTCCATGCATGCACAGCCATGAAGCATGGGGCAGGCAGCGCCACATGGGGCAAACATTTGACCCTGGGACATAGGAGCCAGTGGATAAATTCTTCCCCTTTGCACCCCTGGACTAACCGTCCTGTAGTGCAGTTTGCATGACTTCTTGAAGGGTGATATCACTAGATCCAGCCACAGGAGCACCCTCTGCAAGTGGCCCCTGCCTCACTCCCCTTCCCTCTCTGTTCCTGAGTCTCACTCTCACCACCTATCTCTGGGGTGCGTCCAGCAGAGTCTGCCGGGGTTCTCTTCCTGCCATTGTGAATGAAGGTCCCCACGTCCAAGTGGGATAGAAGGAGTGTGGTGGATTTGCAGGGAAATTGCTTCTAATCAGTTGAGCTTTTGTGGCTGACGCTCCTCACACTGTAAATTCTACACAGGAATTTATGGGAATCTGGTCTTTAGCTTTGTGTTTGGACTAGACAAGTTTGGTGCTAGTGGAGACTCTAGTTTAGGGGTTGGTTTGGAGCAGTATGAATCAACTAGGGATTTAGCTGAATATTCAGAATCAGGAGGTTAAAACAGATGTGAATCTGATGACTGTTGCTGGCTTGGATTAGTAGGCACCAGCCTCAGGGCAGATGACTCAGCCAGCCCTGATTCTGCCTTCTCTAAAGCTAACATAATTTTCTGATGGCATGGGTTGCATTATGGTCTATAATATTATTCATGCTATAGATACTTATTGAGAACCTACTGTATGCCAGATACTATTCTAAGTGCTTTAAAAACATTAATTTAATCCTCACGACAGCTCTGAAGTAATAAGTGTTATGTTATATGAGGAAATTGAGGCACAGAGGCTTCATAACTTACCTCAGGTCCCACAGTGGTCGAGCTCTGTTTGAACCCAGGAAGCCTACCCCTAGCCCCACACTCTTAACCATTGGACTACACTGAGTCTTTTTTTAGTCCCTCCTCCTCCTCCTCATCCTTCTTCTTCTTCTCCTCCTCTCTCCTCCTCCTCCTCCTCTTCTTCCTCCTCCTCTTCCTTCTTCTTCTTTTTCTTCTTATTCTTCCTCTCCTCCTCCTCCTCCTTCCTCTCCTCCTCCTGCTTATTCTCCTCCTCCTCCTCCCTCCTCCTCCTCCTCCTCCTGCTGCTGCTGCTTCTTCCTCTTCTTGAGACAGGCTCTTGCTCCATCCCCAGGCTGGAGTGCAGTGGTGCAATCATGGCTCACTGCAGCCTATGTCTCCCGGGCTCAAGCGATTCTCCTTTCCAGCCTCCCAGGTAGCTGGGACTATAGGCACGCACTACCATACCTGGTTAATTTTTTCTATTCTTTGTAGAGGCAGGATGTCACTATGTTGTCCAGGCTGGTCTTTATCTCCTGGGCTCAAGTGATCCTCCTACTTTGACTTCCCAAAGTGCTGGAATTACAGGTGCCAGCTGCCATACCCAGCCAGTCCTTTCTTCCTTCCTTCCTCCCTTCTTTCTTTTTTCTTTTCATGTCAGAATTGTTGAGGTATAACTAACATGGTGGAAAAAAAGTACCCTTTTTAGGTACATAGTTCTGTGAATTTTGGAAAACACATACGCTCATGTAACCGCCCCCAATGATAATGTCAAGTCATAGACATTATCAGCATCCCAACGGGTTGTCATGCCTTTTCCTCTACCTAGCCTCTGGCAACCACTGATCCATTCTCCTTCCCTGGAGGTTTGCTTTTGAGAGACTGTCACATGAATAGAATCCTACAGGACATAGACTTTTGAGTGGCCTTCTTTCATTTAGCATGAGATTCATTCATGTTGTTGCACATGTTAGCAATGTGTTTGTTTATGGCGGAGGAGCATTCCATTGCCTGAATGTATAATAGTTTGTTTCTGCATTTACCAGTGGATGAATAGTTGTATTATTTCCAGTTTTCGATTATTATGAATAAAACTGCTGTAAATATTTGCAGGTATTTGTGTGGACGTATGTGTTTTCATGACCTTGGGTGAATACCTAGGAGTGGAATTGCTGGGTCATAAGTGAATATTTAACTTAATAAGAGAAAGCTTTCCCAAAAAGTCTGTGCCATTTTGCATTTCCACCAGCAATGCACAAGTTTTCCAGTTGCTTTTTTTTTTTTTTTTTGTGGTGGAGTTTTGCTTTGTCACTCAGGCTGAAGTGCAGTGGCACAATCTCAGCTCACTGCAACCTCTGCCTCCTGGGTTCAAGTGATTCTCCTGCCTCAGCCTCCTAAGTAGCTAGGATTATGGGCGCCCACCACCACAACTGGCTAAGTTTTGTATTTTTAGTAGTGATGGGGTTTCACCATGGTGGCCAGGCTGATCTCGAACTCCTGACCTCAAGTGATCCACCTGTCTTAGCCTCCCAAAGTGTTGGGATTACAGGCGTGAGCTACCATGCCCGGCATTACGTTATCCATTCTAATAGAGGTGTAGTGCTCTTTATATGCATTTCACTAATGACTAATGAGGTTGAGCATGCTTTCATGGGTTTGTTTGCTATCTCTTTATCTTCTTTGGAATGTTTTCTTGTAAATAATAGTTCATTTTCACTATATGCTTATGAATACACGTAACTTATTCCAACTCTACAAGTTAATGTTCATATACCATTCAAGTTTTTTTATTTCCAATCATTACTGAAGATGAATAATAGTGTAGTTGTTAGGCACAGGGAGAAGGTTCAAGTTGCAGCTCAGCAACTTTCTAGCTGCGTACTCTAGACAAGTTGTTTGAAGCTCTGTGACTCTTTCCTCGTCTGTAAAGTGAGAATGATAAGAGCGTCTACCAGAAAGAGTTTTTGTGAGGATGAAGTGAAATGGCTCATGTGAGGTTTGTAAACAGTGCCCGACACGTACGTAGTAAATGTTGCATAAGTGTTAGCTATCATTGTGATCTTTATTTTCATCTTTATCAACATCATCATCATTAATCATTATCATCATCATCATCCATGACTGAATTCAACAAAATGTTTATGTGTATTTTTACATATATAAATGTATAAGTTCAACTAATACACATTTAGACAATTCACTCCTTTTAATCTAGTTACAGAACTGTAAAGAGATATAATCCAATTACTAAATATTACAAAAGAAGGCAAAGAGATCTGGTAAGTGTACTAGATCACAGCAAGCAATTGGAAGATTCTGAAAATACGAAATGCCAAATCAGATATGTGTCTCTAGGCATCTGGAGAAGTAACAGGCTGGTTCTTCTGTCATTGTTCTCCAGATGGACAAGAGACTCATCCTTCCAGGATGCACATGATTCTTTTCCTAATTTATTTTTTACTGGGGTAAAGCATACATATAAAATTTACCATCTTTACCATTTTAAATGAACAGTTAAGTGGCAATAATTAAATTTATATTACTTTCCCCCCTTTACCTCCTTCTTTTCCCTACCCTTCCTGCCCTCCAGTGGCCGTCAATCTACTCTTTATCTTCATGAGATCCACTTTTTTAGCTCCCACATATGGGTTAGAATGTGTGATACTTTCTTTCTCTGCTTTGCTTATTTCACTTAACATAGGGGCCTCCAATTTCATGTTGCTGATTTCAAGGGCTCAGACCAACATTGAAAACATTCTTTGGATTAAACAAGCGTATAAGCTACTTGCTCCTCACAAACAGCTTTAGGTGAATACACGTCATTTTAATTAGGGAGAAATATGTCTTGGAGTTTTGTTGGGGACAGCTCAATATTTATTTTCTGATAGGAAATTATGATGTTATACAATTGTAATAGGATTTGAATTGGTGGAATAAATCTTTGGGCAAATAGATTTATATGCAAACAATTTAATTTAATTCCATTACATAATTAACTAATGATGTTGGTGACTATGGTAAGCAGTACCTCTAAATGGGAGGATGTGGATATGTAATTACTCAGTGTGTCCACTAGGAGGAGCCATTTCCATAGCAAAGAGGGAACAAAGGCGAAAGGGAGATTGTGCTCACCACCCAATGTTAACTTCAGTGTATACAGTTACTTATGCAGATGGCTGAAATCACTACAGTCCTACAATACCCAAACAAAACCATGTTTTAAAAGTCAATACAATTAGCTGCAGTGATTTAAAACAAAAATCTGTTGAGTTTCGGTGGCAGTACATCTTCCCAGGGAGAGGTAAAGGGTAAAGATCATTGTTTTTTTCTCTTTGTGTCTCCTTCAGAAATATCCAGCACCAAATAAAAGTTAGTTGCAGGTAGCAATAGCAAGAGAAATATTTTCTGAGGGTTTGCTGTGTACTAAGTGTGTTGTGAACATTGGCTTATTTAATCCTCACACTGATTCTATAATGTTGGGAATAGTTGCCATCATTCCCATTTCACAGGTTGGAAATGGAGGCACAGAGTGGTAAGTCAACCACCTGAGATCACTGGAGCTGGTCAGAAACAGTCAGTCTGGCTCTAAAACCCACACTTCACTATGCTGTCTTTCAACTGTAGAGTCTGTAAGCCTTGGCTAAATGAGTGAGTGAGTGAATGACGGAGAAAGTGAGAGGATGAGACGGTGCAGACAGCTCATCCAGGCCATGAAATCAGGAGTGTTTTCCCTTGAGACTCAGGGAGAAAAGTCAAAGTGGAAAAGTGGGCCCTCTGAACAGTTGCATGAACACAGCACAAATGTCAAAAGAAAACAGATAAGGAGGAACTTGTTTTGAATATATCTTAATATTGGAAATGATGTCAACAGTCCTTGGGGATAATGATGTTGGGGATAGTAAGAGAAGGTTTTGGCCTAAATGAAGTGAATATGGGGATGAGAAATGCAGTTTCTGGCCGGGCATGGTGGCTCACACCTATAATCCCAGCACTTTGGGAGGCCAAGGTGGGTGGATCACAAGGTCAAGAGATCGAGACCATCCTGGCCAACATGGTGAAATCCCATCTCTACTAAAAATACAAAAATCAGCTGGGTGTGGTGGCACGTGCCTGTAGTCTCAGCTACTCAGGAGGCTGAGACAGGAGAATTGCTTGAACCCGGGAGGCAGAGGTTGCAGTGAGCCGAGATTGCGCCATTGCACTCCAGTCTGGCAATGAGTGAGACTCATCTCAAAAGATAAAAGAAAAAAAAAAAAAAGAAAAGAAATGAAGTTTTCATGAAAACCATGCTGTGTGGTACAAAACTGAAGTTTGTTATGGTTTTATCTCTCCATATTTTATTAACATTTCAAAACTTGTCTCATCTTTTTGGACTGCCTTTAAAAGGGTTTTTCTGCCTCTTCTGCATTCCTCTCCTTTTTTAAAAAAATTTTTATTTTTTTGCAGTTGTTTTCAAGCACTCTGGCTTTGTCATATTTTCTTGGCTTTGGTGACATGTGAACCCCAATTTGCCTGGTGATAAAAAAGGTCTCACAAAGAAATCCAAAAAGTTAAAATAAAAGAAAGCTAGGATAATTTTTCCCAGCTTAAAATGATTCTGCCACATTATATTCAACACAGAAAATATCAAAGATGAAAAATAAAGTGAATTATTTATAACTCAAAAGAAAGAGAAAAATTCTCTTTTTAGAGACTCTTCTGTTCTGAGAAAGAATATCTAACGTTGGGGGTAAGAGGTGCTTGTGGCCCTTGGAGAATCTTGCTACCATAGCTATGGTCACGTTCAGATTTTTTTTATTGGCTTAAAAAAAAGTATTTAGAAAAACTAACTTGTGGAGACTGCTTGCTTTGCCAAGAGAAATGAGAGAACCCTATTTTATTACCCTTGTGAGTCATCTCTTTCCTTGGTTCCGTAAAAAAAAAATTGTTATGAAACTCATCAAATATTACTTAGGAATAAAACCAGTGTTTGTGATTCATCTATAAAACAGAAATTAATTCACACAATTCAATATAATCTTGGCATCACGGTGCTATAAAACAAGGCGTTACCATTGAAAATCTGCCTGTTTTCAGGTATCAGTTGTTCGTGCAGAAGCCTTTCTGGACTCTCTCTTGTGCTTTGTGTCAGCTCAGAATAAGAAAATCAGGCCAGGCACTGTGGCTCATACCTGTAATCCCAGTGTTTTGGGAGGCTGAGGCGGGTGGATCACCTGAGGTCAGGAGTTCAAGACCAGCCTGGCCAACATGGTGAAACCCTGTCTCTACTAAAAATACTAAAATTAGCCAGTCGTGATGGCATGTACTTGTGGTTCCAGGACTTAGGAGGCTGAGGCAGGAGAATTGCTTGAACCCAGGAGGTGCAGGTTGCAGTGAGCTGAAATCGTACCACTGCACTCCAGCCTGAGTGACAGAGCAAGACTCTGTCTCAAAAAAAAAAAAAAAAAAAAAAAAGAGTAAAAAGAAAAAGTAAAAGACAGTCTGTCTGTCAATTATTGGGTTGTGGTCAACTGCCTGAATTGCCTGGCCACCGAGCTGAAGGCTGGAAGGAAAGTGGCCTGTCTTGTGACCTGTCTTTGATTTAGCCAGGTAGGGGCATCGGTGGCCAATGGGAACCCAGGAGAGTGAGGGCCAGAGCTCAGGAAGATCCCCGAGAAAAGGAGGCAGGTGTCAGCTACAGAGTGCCAAGAATCGTAACCAGAGAACCACATCCGTCAGCAAGTTCCAAAGGCAGCAGGTGGGCCTGAGGAGGGTGAGAAAAGTCACCCAGAGCAGCCTCTGTGATCTGTGGAGCCACAGACACAAAACGGGCCACTGCTTGCAGGTTGGTCCTTGCCACATGTTCTACGACTTGGTCAGGCGGGTTTAAGTATATGGTTGGCTGGAAACCACTAAGGCAAGAAAAAAAAGGACATATCTATGTTGTTATTAAAAAAAAAAAAAAAAGCAGCATTTGACTACTTTAAAAAGAAAGTCTGCCCAGCAAATGGCATTGTCAGAAAAACTGAAGACACTCTCCTAAGAGATTAACCCTTGGTCTATGGAGTAGGAGGAAGGGGCTGGGCAGAGAAGAGGTTTTGGGTTGCAAAGTATCCTCCATGTTTGCCTGCTCTCCTGAGCTTTCATGGTCCCAGATATTTCCCCTTCGCCTTCTCTCTGCCATCTCCACCCTTACTATGTTGAGAGGCAGGGGGTGGTGACTCAGAACCAGGGTATCCCAAGGCCCAAGACTGCGTAGGGTAGCTGGGAGGAAAGGTTGGGGGAACCCATATATGTGGTAGGGACTATGCTTCTTTCATACTATTACACTTTCAGTACATGATGATTTCCACAGGCTAGTGTGGGCAAGTCTGGGAATCTATATGTATATAAATAATTCTTGTATGTTTTGTCTATCATATAAGATACATCTATAGATACATCATGTATCTAGACATATATAGATATACATCATATATCTGTAGCTCAAAGTATTAATTTGTTTTCATGCTTTGAATAAAGACATACATGAGACTAGGCAATTTACAAAAGAAAGAGGTTTAATGGACTTGCAGTTCCACATGGCTGGGGAAGCCTCACAATCATGGTGGAAGGTGAAAGGCGAGGAGGAGCAAGTCACGTCTTACGTGGATGGCGGCAGGCAAAGAGAAGGAGCTTGTTCAGCAAACTCCCATTTTTAAAACCATCAGATCTCGTGAGACTTACTCACTATCACGAGAACAACACAGGAAAGACCTGTCTCCATGATTCAATTACCTCCCACCAGGTCCCTCCTACAATACGTGTGAATTTAAGATGAGATTTGGGTGGGGAAACCATATCACTTGATATATTATTATTTTTTGGTAGAAAGTGTCCCCAAATATATTTCCTTTGGGAACCCACTACTTAGATGTATTGGAGGAAGCCTAATAATTGATCCATATTCCTTTCCGAGGACAGAGAGCCTAGCATTTTTTTGCATCCTTTTTTACTTTACCTGTGACACAAGTTCACTTTTTTTGCATCTTAATGGAGCTTCCTATTCCAAGAAAAAATGATTAACATGGATATCTTCAAAATTATAACAACTTGGGTTGCCCTCCTATCACGCTGGGAGCTTGAGGAAGATGTATGGTGTGTGTTACAGTAGGGGTCCCCAGCCCTCCCTGGGTCCATGGACTGTTAGGAACTGGGCCACACAGCAGGAGGTACGTGGTGGGCAAGCAAGTGAAGCTTCATCTGTATATACAGTCGCTCCCCATCACTTATATTACCACCTGAGCTATACCTCCTGTCAGGTCAGCAGCAACATTAGATTCTTACAGGATCATGAACCCTATTGTGAACTGCACATGTGAGGGATCTGGGTTGCATGCTCCTTATGAGAATAATGCCTGATGATCTGTCACTGTCTCCCATCACCCGCAGATGGGACCGTCTAGTTATAGGAAAACAAGCTCAGGGCTCCCACTGGTTCTACATTATGGTGAGTTGTATAATGATTTCATTATATATTGCAATGTAATAATAAGAGAAATAAAGTCCACAATACATGCAATGTGCTTGAATCGTCCCCAAACCATCCCTCCACCCCTGTCCATGGAAAAATTGTCTTCCACAAAACCAGTTCCTGGTGCCAAAAAGGTTGAGGCCCTCCATGTTACAGGCCACAACTGTTTTTATTATCATAGCAGACACTTACTACTGTTTTTCATCCTACCTTATACATTTTTATTCATTTAATCCTCATGACAGTGCTATAGGGTGGATACTCCCCACTTTATAGATGAAGACATTGAGATAGCTACTGAATGCCAGGCTGGCTCTGGGGTCAACTCTCTTAACCACTCTACCAGCCTGTCTCTCAAAATGCAAAGCAATTCATTTGTTTTATTCTCCTTTGTTTTTATACTAGAAAAATGAAATGCAATATCTCCTTCCAAACCTTCTGGAAAATCTGGATATTAAATCTTCTCAACTCAAGGAAAGGGAAACTAGTTTCACTTTGGGGGAGATTTTTGGGTCTAATGGGCCATCAACTCCAGTATGAGAGCACTGGAAGAAAAGGCATACAAATGCCTTTGGAAGTAAGAAAGGATCTTCAAGACAAAATGAGGTCAGTGAACGGGGGAAGCCAAGGAGGGAAATTGCAGAGGGGATGCATAGTTCATGGGACTTATCCAAAAGACATTGCTGGAGGAATAGGAGAGTACAGTTCCAGGAAGATGATACGGTTTTGATCTGTGTCCCCACCAAATCTCATGTTGAATTATAATCCCCGTTGTTGAAGGTGGGGCCTGGTGGGAGGTGTTTGGGTCATGGGGGCAGTTCCCTCATTTTTTGGTATTATCCATCCTCAAGATAGTGAGTGAGTTCTCTCAAATCTCGTTGTTTAAAAAAGTGTGACACCTCTTCCCTCCCGCTCTTGCTCCGGCTTTCACCATGCAAAGTGCCTGCTCCCACTTCACCTTCCGCCATGACTAAAAGCTCCCAAGCTGAGCAGGTGCCGATATCATGCCTGTATAGCCTGCAGTACTATGAGCCAATTAAACCTCTTTTCTTTATACGTTCTTTATATCCAGGACTTAGGTATTTCTTTCTAGCAATGGAAGAACAGCCTAACACAGAAGACTTGGGTAGGTGTTTGGATGTAGCCAAAGACAGGTATGAATGATGAAGTAGCTTGTCACTTCTGTGACTCTCAATGAGCCATGCTCCTGGCATTCGCATGCTTGTCCTGTCTCTTCCTCTTGGTCTGATCTGGGTCTGTTAGAATGCTGGCAGAGGGGACCCAGTGCCAGGTGTGGACTTCAGCTTTAAGAAGGTTTGGCCATTTCTGATTGTGTATGTTGGAAGGATTGAACTTTGTGGAGAGGGAGAAGCCCTGAGATTGCGTGGAGACTGAAGAACCCAGCCAACTGTGAGAATTGAGGCTACAGACTTCTGACCCCCATAAAGTATCTCTGTCAGTCTTCAGCTACTTGAGCCGATCTAATTGAGGAACCAGATGTATGAGTGAAGAAGCCATCTTGGACATTCCAGCCTCAGCGGACATTGCATGGGACAGAGATAAGCCACCCTCTGTGTGCTGTCTGAAATCCTGATCACAGAATTGTGAGCAATGATAAAATGGTTTATTGGGATAGACCAGCCACTAAGTTTTGTGTAGTTTGTTTCACAGCAATTGATAGCGAAACAAACAAACAAACAAACAAAATTCAGAAAAACCATGCATCATTTGCATGCCCAGGAGCTTCAGAAAAAGGGAGGCTTCATCTGCTGCAGACCTAAGCCCCTTCTCTTGATTCCAGCTCTGTGGATCTTAGTGAGATCCTCATTAGCATCCTTCATCTTACCTGTCGGTCACCTAGCTATAGTGATGCCGTAGACATTGCATACATTCTCCCTGGTCACCCCATATAGACAACCCTCTCCTGCTCTTCTTGGGATATTCATAAGCCCAAACAAGTGGAGGAGGTGAAGACTTGTACGTCTGGTGGGACAGTGTGGTGGTTCATTTTATGTTTTAACTTGGCTGGGCCACCTTACTTGGATATTTGGTGAAACATTGTTCTGGATGTTTCTGTGAAGGTGTTTTTTGGATGACATTAATGCTTAAATTGGTGGATTTTGGGTAAAGCAGATTCCCCTTTATAATGTGGGTGGGTCTCATCTAATCAGTTGAAGACCTTAACAGAGCAAAGACTGACCACCCCCATTCCATCTTGTTGAGCAGTAAGGGATTCTGCCAGCAGGCTGCCTTCAGACTCAAACCGCAACTTCCCTGCATCTCTAGCCTAGCGGCCACCACCATCAAATTTTTAACTCACCAAGCCTCCATAGTTGTGCAAGCCTATTTCTTAAAATGAATCTTTCTCTTTCTCTGTATGCATATCCTGTTTGTTCTGCCCCTCTGGAGAACCCTGACCAATAAGGATGGTAAGACTCCTTGCATATATTCTTTGTGTTCGTCAACAGAATATGCTCGAGACTGTCTAAGCTGGCACAGTAGTGAACGACTCTCTGTTACATGTATTAGAACAATTATTGGATTGAGAATATGGATCTCTGGGTCAGCCTCTGGCTCTGTTCCTCTCAGTCTTAGGAAAACCAATCAACATCCTGGGCCTCAGTTTCATTAAGGCTATAGCTCTCAAAACTTTGTGTAATTTAAATATGGTTATTAGGATGAAATAACAATGGAGCCATTGTTACTGCAATAATGAGTGCTCAATCACGACCCAGGTGGGGACCATATAATAAGCTTTTTAAAAATTTTTAATAAAGAGTTTTAAAAAGTAGGCGTATTTTGCACTTTCTACTTTCTGCAGCTTAAGTTGTATGAGCTGAATAGAGGTAGATTCCGGGGGTTACCATACTTAACCAATTACCCAAGGACATTAACTGGCACACCTGTTCACATTTACCCTTTTATGGCCTGACCTCAGATCCAATAAAATTATAGTTTGCCCAGTTCGTTTTCATAATGCATTGATTGCTTTTAATAATACATTTTCTCCCAAGTGTCTGAGTGGACTGGGGATAATGGTCACTTCAGTGTCAGAGTCCACAACTTAAGGGAAAAGTCAATCTGATTTTCTTTTACTTAAGAGGCCTGATCCCTAGGAGGATGGTGGCCTTTGTGCCTGGCCTGTTTGCTTTCTGGTTTTTCTGGTTTTAGTGCAGGTTCGCTAGAGTGCTTATTGTCCTGTGTAAGCACGGTAGCCCCTCGGCCCTAGCAGAGCATTGAGGAGAATTCTGGTGGTTCTGCGCACTCCCAGAGCAGTGTCTCAGGTCATTAAGTGCCCACTGAGGAGGGCTGGCTTGGGTCACTTTTACGATATAAAGTAGCTGTGACCCGGAGCCTGTGAATAGAGGATCTTTCCAAAGTGACATGGACATAGACTTTGCAGTTAACACTTCCTAAGTGCTTTCTGACTCCCAGGAAGACCCCTTCTGTCTCGCTTGGTGGGATCAAGTCTCTGGACAAACACCGATGGTGGATTGATTGCTGCTGTAGCATGTGGAGTTTGAGAACCACAGAGATTTAAAACTAGAAAGGCTGTGACCTTAGAGATCCTGGGTTTAGTGGTTTTCAAACTTATTTTTAACTGTGGAGCCTTTTGTTCAGAAGAAATGTGGGGCGGAGGCTCAGTATAGGAAGCAGGCAGAAGTCTGCACATCAGGTTGAAGTTGCCAAGGGTAGGGGGTTGAAGACCACTACTTCCTGGGGGTCTTCCTCAACCCTCACAAAGACCTCAAGGATGGAGCCTCTGAGGACCAGTGTGGTCCAGCTTCTTCCTTCCGCATACGAGGAAATTGAGGGTCTTCCCCCAAGCACTCAGTGAGGGAGTGGAGCAGTCTGGGGTATTTCTTCCAGAGGCTTCTCCCCTAGGAGTGAGTCTCTCTACTGCCATTCACTCTGCATTTACCCACAACTTGCAACAGTGCAGCATTTTGGTTTTTCTGTCCTGTTGTAAATCGTGGTGATGGCTTCCCATGATCTCCTGGAAACAGTTCTGAGATCACATCTTCTTTTTGGAGGTGCTCTGGTGGAGGGACTGAGCCCCAGGCTAGGAGCTGGCTGCTCCATGTCCTGGTCCTGCCCCACTTATTGCGGAGCTTCGTAATGATGGGGAAATTGCTTTCTTCCCTGGAAGTCCTAGAGAAGAATCCATCCCTGCCTCTCCCAGCTCCTGGAGGCTGCCAGCATTCCTTGGCTTGTGGCTGCATTCCTTTACTCTCTGCCTCCATGGTCGCATTGCCTCCTCTTCTTCTCCCTCTCCCTCCCTCTTATAAGAATATTTGTACTGGTGATTGCATTTAGGGCCCACCTGCTAATCCAGGATGATCTCCCCATCTCAAGATCCTTAACTTAATCGCATCTGCAAAGTCTTTGCAGTATAAGGATGTTTTTAGGTCCAGTAGATTAAGACCTGCTCTCTTTGGGGGCTCTTATTCAGCCCACCACACCAGTTAACCTCAGGACCCATTTGTAGCACTCTGGGGAGGTGATCTATGCAAAAATGCTTTCTTTATGGCAAAGTTCCAGGAAATGCATTTTTATCAAAATAATGACATTCTCTGTCCCATCTAGCAATGGGACAGAGAATAAACAGTAGACTTACTAGTAATAAATGTAGACAGTCCTTAGGAAGTTGAATAATGAATGCTTGGAAAAAAGCAAGAAGAGAGTGAGTGCTAGTGGTCAGGGTGGGGTGGGCGCCTCACTGAATGGAGATGTCTGAGCTGGCCTGCAGGAGTGAGGGATGCATACCCGCAGGTGTCTGGAGGGAGGGTCATCCAGGTTGAGCATGGTTGTGAGAGGCTGCAGTGGACACTTGTGAAAACTGTTCATGGGAATAAAACAGTCAGTGCTCAGTTTTTAATTTTTTTTTTTTTTAAACACAGTTTCTCTGTTTGCCTCCTTCGGGGATCATGAACTCAAAGCCTCCAGAGGTCAGACACATCAGCAAGGCAGGCCTGGGGGAGACAATTGGAAGCACTAGAGATGGCTGAGAGGGTCTTACCCCACGAAGCCCAGGCTGCTCATCTCTGTAAGATGTAGACCCAGTGGCTGGATTTCAGAAGCTGGAAGTCCAAAATTTTCATACGAAATTTCCCAATTTTGAGATGTCAGTAGCAATTCATATATTAAAACGGTGCACCTTGGCTGGATGTGGTGGCTCACGTCTGTAGTCCCAGCATTTTGGGAGGCCGAGGTGGGTGGATCACCTGAGGTCAGGAGTTCGAGACCAGCCTAGCCAACACGGTGAAACCCCGTCTTTACTAAAAATACAAAAATTGGCTGGGCATGGTGACGTGTGCCTGTAATCCCAGCTACTCGGGAAGCTAAGGCAGGATAATTGCTTGAACCTGGGAGGCAGAGGCTGCAGTGAGCCGAGATCACGCCATTGCACTCTAGCCTGGGTGAGACAGAGAGAGACTCTGTCTCAATAAATAAATAAAATGGTGCACCAAAGTAAATATATTTGAGGGCCAGATTCAGCTCACAGACTATCCCTTTTCAACTTCCAGTTTATGAGATACATTCACCAACATTTAGCATGTCTGCCCTACCTATGGTGAGTAACAATTTCCCCTAAGTTCAGCCTGAGGAACACAGAGTGGAGGAGACTGAGGTCTGCACCCCATCCTTGAGGTGATGTAGGGTGCACTCTGCAATGGGGGTCCCTGTTGTCCATCCATGGAGCTCTCTGATGTCGACCCATCCTGGCCACCCTCCACTCTCATCCTTGCATGCCTGGGCTCAGCACTCAGCCTGCTCTTTGGTCGGTCCTCTCATTTTGTTTTGTGTGCTTCATTTTATTTCACAGCACGTTGTGAAAATCAGAAGGAAAGGAACATTTCAGAATTCAGAATTCATGTGAGAGGCTTTTCCTTTTTGAATTTCAATAGTTTTTGGGGTACAGGTGGTTTTGGTTACAGCGGTAAGTTCTGTTTTTCTCTTTTTTTAAGACAGGGTCTCGCTGTGTTGCCCAGGCTGGAGTGCAGTGGTGCCATTTTGGCTCACTGCAACCTCCGCTTCCCAGGCTCAGGTGACCCTCCCACCTCAGCCGCCTGAGTCGCTGTGATGGGATGACAGGCACACGCTACCACATCTGGCTAATTTTTGTATTTTTTGTAGAGATAGGGTTTCGCCATGTTGCCCAGCAGGCCTTGAACTCCTGGGATCAAGCAATCTGCCTGCCTCAGCTCCCAAAGTGCTGGGATTACAGACATGAGCCACTGTATCCAGCAGATACGTTATTTAGTGATGAATTCTGACATTTTAGTGCACTCATCACCCGAGCAGTGTACAAGGTACCCAATCTGTAGTATTTTATATCTCACACCCCTTCCAACCTCCCTCTCTCCCTGAATCCCCAAAGTCCATTATATAATTCTTATTATGTTTTTGCATCCTCATAGCTTAGCCTCGACTTAAAAGTGAGAACATACGATATTGGTTTTTCATTCCTGAGTTACTTACTTAGAACAATAGCCTTCAGTTCCATCCAAGGTGCTGCAAAAGACATTATTTCGTTCCTTTTTATGGCTGAGTAGTATTCCATGGTGTACATATACCACATTTTCTTTATTCACTTGTTGGTCAATGGGCACTTAAATTGCTTCCTTATGTTTGCAATTGCAAATTGTGCTGCTATAAACATGCATATGCACGTGTCTTTTTCATATGCTGATTTCTTTTGCATTGGGTAGATACCCAGTAGTGGGGTTGCTGGATCAGATGATAGTACTGCATTTAGTTCTTTAAGGAATTTCCATACTGTTTTCCATAGTGGTTGTGCTAATTTACATTCCCACCAGAAGTGTAAAAGTGTTCCCTTTTCACCACATCCACTCCAATATCTATTGTTTTTTGACTTTTTAATTTAATTATGGTCATTCTTGCAGGAGTAAGGTGGTATTATTGCATTGTGGATTTAATTTGCATTTCCCTGATGATTAGTGATGTTGAGCATTTTTTTTTTTAAATGTTGGTTGTTTGTATATCTTTTTTGAGAGTTGTCTATTGACATCCTTTGCTTACTTTTTGATATAATAATAATTATTATTTTTTTCTTACGGATTTGTTTGAGTTTCTTGCAGATTCTGGATACTAATGCTTTGTCAGATGCATAGTTTGCAAATATTTTCTCCCACTTTGTAAGTTGTCTGTTTACTCTGCTGATTATTTCTTTTGCTGTACAGAAGCTTTTTAGTTTAATTAGGTCTCATGTTTTTGTTGTTGTGGCTGTTGTTGTGTTTGCTTCTGGGGTCTTAGTCATATATTTTTTGCCTAAGCCAATTCCAGAAGAGTTTTTCTGATGTTATCTCCAGAATCTTTATGGTTTCAGGTCTTACATGTAAATCTTTGATCCCTTTTGAATAGATTTTTGTATAAGGTGAGAGATGGAGATCCAGTTTTATTCTTTTACATGTGGCTCTCCCGGTGTCCTTTGCCCACTTTATGTTTTTGTATGCTTTGTCGAAGATCAGTTGACTGTGAGTATTTGGCTTTATTTCTGGGTCCTGTCTTCTGTTCCATTGGTCTGTGTGTTTATTTTTTATATAAGTACCATGTTGTTTTGGTGAGTGTAGCCTTATGGCATAATTTGAAGTCAGGTAATGTGATGGCTTTGGATTTCTTCTTTTTGCTTAGTATTGCTTTGGCTATGAGGCCATTTTTCAGTTCTGTATGAATTTTGGGATTTTTTTTCTAATTCTGTGAAGAATGATGATGCTATTTGGATGGGAATTGTATTGAATTTTTAGGTCGCTTTGGGCAATATAGTCATTTTCACAATATTGTTTCTTCCATCCATGAACACGGAATGTGTTTCCATTTGTTTGTATCATTTGTGATTTCTTTCAGCAATGTTTTGTAGTTTTTCTTGTAGAGATCTTTCATCTTTGTTAAGTATATTGCTAGTCTTTTTTTTTTTTTTGGCAGCTATTGTAAAAGGAATTGAGTTTTTTTTTTTTTTTTTTTTTTTTTTAGATGGAGTCTCGCTTTATTGCCCAGGCTGGAGTGCAGTGGTGCAATCTAGCTGGGACTACAGGTGCCCAACACCACGCCTGGCTAATTTTTTGTATTTTTAGTAGAGACAGGGTTTCACTGTGTTAGCCAGGATGGTCTCCATCTCCTGACCTCGTGATCCGCCCATCTTGGCCTCCCAAAGTGCTGGGATTACAGGCGTGAGCCACTGCACCTGGCCTAAGGAATTGAGTTCTTAATTTGATTCTTCTTGGTCATTGTTGGTGTATAGCAGTGCTACTGATTTGTGTACATTGGTTTTGTATCCTGAGACTTTACTGAATTCGTTTATCAGATCTAGGAGATTTTTGGATGTGTCTTTAGGGTTTTCTAGGCATATGATCATATCATTGGCAGTGACAGTTTGACTTTCTTTATTCCAATTTGGATACCCTTTATATTTATTGCTCTTGTCTGATTGCTCTGGCTAGGACTTGGAAGGCTTTTCATATTGCTTGATAGAGCAAGCATATATGAAAATGCTATTTAAATTGCAAAGCACTCTATAAACATTGGTTGTGGTTTTCACTGTGGTTGCCAACAGATGTCTTGCTGTTATTGTCAGCATAAATGGTGGATTGAACTTAGAGACCAGTTGTAATCTTTTCTGCTTTTTTTGGGGGGGGGGGGTACCTTAAGGTGATTCAGGAATCACCCTGCAATGTGGGTTTGTGTAGAATTGGCAAACTATCACCTCCTTTTTGAATAATTGCCCTGTTCTTCTAGTTCTTTTTGTTGAGCAAGGTGGTAGATACTACCATTCTTCCTCAATGTCTGGATTGCTTCCACTCGCAAGCAGGAAGATTGTAACTCCCTGCACACTTGAAGTTAGTCATGGCCATGACTTGTTTTGAACAATGAAATATGAGTGGAAATGTCATGTGTCATTTTCTCAATGAGGTCTTTAATTGACAGTGTGCAACTCTCCATTCTCTTTTCCCTGCTTCAGCAAGGGTAAAAATGATTCGTGATATGAAGTCACAATGCTGAGCCATCACACGGGGGCCAGATACCCTGGAGACTGGCCCTGATGGTTCGTGTCACCAAGATTTGGGGGTTATTTGTTGCCATAGAGTAATGCAGTAATGCAACCATCTTGAC